>NC_140582.1:769438193-771838193 GCF_964204655.1 Triturus cristatus | reverse complement strand
ACATCACGTAGTGAAAACTGATCATAGTAAAAAGTGGTCTACATGTTTTAGCCCACTTGCACCCTCTCCAAGTTGTTGGAGGTTCAATCCAGGATAGGAAAGTCCTGACAAAAGAGGACATGCCGCACTGAAAGAGGGCGGGAACTCTGTCTCTCCCGGAAACTACGGGGCCCCAAATCACAACATAAAGCAGAGAAAAGTGTTCTCTTTCTATCCGGAAAGAGTCATCCCAGAATATAGCAAAGAACCAGGGAACAGTGTTCCACCTGACTTGGGAAACTCCAAAAAAAGGAATCCCATACATTATTGGTCCTGACAAAAGCCAACAACCCAGAGTCCATCTGTTACCGCCACAGTGACTGCCCCTACAACATGCGGCGCTTTGGAGACAATATATTACCCTTGCACTGCCTTATCATTGTGGGCGCCTAGCGGCCCGGCCTACCTCAGAGGCCCCATGACGACAGTCGGCTGGACCTTGCCGCGCTGTATAGGCGACTCACAAGCACCATAGATCTTAATGCAGCAACTTTCCCTCTGACATTCCCTGCACTCCTGTGGCACACTGGGCAGCTGTGGCGCAGAGTGGTGCTTCCTGGGGATCGCTGCTAAACCTGACCTGTAGGCCGTGGCCTTATAGCGAGGCCTCCGACCCAACTGACCTGTGACACCACCTGAGTGGCCATGCTGCTTTGGAGAGTTGCTAGCGTTCTTGCTGCCACAGCTGATTTCCCTTGCTCAGCTGCTGGGATTGGACCTGATACTGGGGTGCCACGCGTGGACTGCACAACTAATAACCTGGACCCTTGGGGTGGGGAGAGGGCTGCTCAGCTGATCTGCCTACTTATACCTCTGACTGCTCTCGCTGTGCTCCCCTTTTGGTCAGCTGAGGCATCGGAGTGTGAAGTGGGCCTGCGTCTGATTCTTGCCCAGACTGCGCTGCATCGCCTCAGCACCTGACCCTTTAACACCCTCGACTCCATCTGTGTGACACATCATCATCCGCTCTCCCCCTGCTGGCAGTGCTCCGGGGGCCAGGTGTGGGGCCTTAAACATTGCTGTGTTGAAGGGGCCGATCAGCTGCAGCCTTGGGATGTGATGGCTATCCCCTGTTGACCTGTGGTGCCCTCTGGGTGGTGGTTTGGCTCTGTTGATCCCCCAGCTGTGAGTCAATGACTTTCACCCTCCTGACTTGCTACCCTGCTTCTGGTTCATACCACGTGTCGGGCTGGCAGGGGAAATATGTGATATTGCCAGGTCTGGTGGATTTGAGGACTAAAGTTAAAAAAAGTATTAGTCTGGTGAGGAGTCAGTTGGTGAAGAGATCACTCATATGATGACAAACACAGTCTTGTTATTGCAGAAACAAGTATCGGAGATAGGTCAACATTTCTGTCTCTGTTGTGCTTAATATATCAGACCATACTCTGAAAAATGCTTAAAGCTAGGGGTTTCCAACATTTTCTGTAATAAGAGCTACTAATGATCAATGAAGATCACCCCGAGCTACTAATAATATTAGTGTTTTAACAGTGACCAAACCAGAAATGATTGCATTATTAGCTACCCCTTGCAAAACTACTAGCCATGATCACCGGGCATCAAGAAGAAAAGCCGGCAGGAATGTAAAAAAGGCAGTCAGTTTGGAATACCTTTAGATAGGAAATCCATAATAGATAAAATGTCCCTGGCACCAAATGAATACTATTAGTAAGCTTTAAAATATTTTGGGAATTTAACCATTGACCCCAAATATTAGCTTATGAGTTCTGAAAATTATTATTTTTCTACACACTTTTTAAATGTAGTATACATATATTGATTCAGACAAGCAAAAGTTTCTAATTTAGTAGGCTGGGCTTCTACAGGAGAGTTTCTTACAGGCAGATGGAGAGCTACGGTGGCTCACAAGCTACTTCTTGGAAACGCCTGGTTAGAGAAAATCATTTAAACCTGTTGTTTTTCTACATTAAAAAAACTAAAACGTTTTGAAGGTGAGCATCAGCACACCAGATGATTCAAAGGATACCAATGTACCCATGTGTTACAGATGTGAATAAACAGAAATGCATTCATGTGGCAAATTGATGGGTCACTCTACAAAGTAACCAAGACCCAAACAAACTGCTATATTTAGGGAACCATTTTCGAAAGTGTCACACTAAACAAAAAAGTGTGTTACGCGTTAATAGGGGAACATCTAAGCTTAAATGATTGGAGAGTGTGAAGGCTGTGAAAATTTGACAGCACCTAAATATCTGTATGACAAAATTAGTTTCAGTTATTTAGCAAAGCAAAGTCCCAAACAAACAACTCCTTTGAGATAACACACTCAGTCTTTCTTTTGAAGAAACTTAATGTTGAAATATACATGGGAAAAAAGGGGAGGGAGAGTGAGGGGGTGGTACACTTCATATTCAACTCAAAGAAGGCTTGAACATCAGAATGTCAGGTTGCTAAACTGCTTACCAAATTCAAAAGGAGTAGATTAGTCATTCAATGAAGCATTTCTGCAGAGCAGGTCGTAGCTATCATGCATAGCAAAAGTGAATGCAGCAGGAGAGGGAAATATAATGCAGGTGTGCTCAGGATTTGTTGACAACTACACAGCCGTGAGACAAACCGAGTGTGTGGCCATAGTGGGGACTTATTTCAATTCATGGCGATCCCACATTTTGTGCATTACGAAGTTACTATATGTACATTCCATTCCAGGACCATGCCCCTGCACAAAGAAGTTGCTCAAGCCCTACACTTTTTATTATCTATGTATCCCCCTTAACCTGATTAATTAAATCCTTTGGGTTAGAGACATTTTCATACACAGACAACAATCAATTGGTCATTTCATTTGGGCAGGATATTGAGAGTGTCAAACAAAGATTCTTCACCTGCATGTAGGAGGTTGCCATCTGGATGTCCCTCAACCGTTTTCAACTCAACGGGGCAAGACAGAAATTCTATTGCCTGGCAAAGCCCAGAGTTTCTGGAAAGAGGATTGGTGGCCCGAAGAACTGGGCCCGCCCCTTTGCCCAGTAGAAACGCACCAAACCTAGGCATACTTTAAGACGATCAGTTACCAATGCAAGACCAGATTGCCTCCACATGTGGCACCTGTTTTGGCACTATGCACCTGCTTAAAAAAAAATTGACTATGACAATGCCATGTTCCTTACCTCCAATTAATCCATTCTGTCGAATCTACAAGTCATCCAAAACACTGCTGCACGTATTGTAAACAACTTGCCTCATGAGCCCCAATACTTGAAGATCTACACTGGGACCCCATTTGCAAGAGAGCAATGTTTAAGCTACTCTGCCTCACATATAAATCTCTGTCAGGACCAGGCTCAAAATAACTCCAGAATAAGCTCATCCCTTACGTTCCAAGCAGGAACCTGTGATCAAGCAACCAGTCTCTTCTATGCCTCCGACGGATTCGCACATCCAAATACAGAGCCCAAGCCTTTTCCTATCTGGCTCCGCTCAACTGGAACAAACTTCCTCTGCACAATGCACAATGAATACAAATGTCAAACTCCTACCTGAAAACAAACGATATGACCAGAGGCTGAAATCTAGTGAGTGACTAAAACATATGAGAAGCTTAATATTAATGATAGGTACGTAGTGAAATACAAAAGACCATAAAAATCAAGAAACAGAAAAATTATTTATAAATGTTGGTTATTCCAGTATGTTTACAAGCAAAATCATGTTTGTAAACTGATGTCAAACTGATGTAACAACTGAGGGCCTGATTATAACTACACTGGTCCTATGGACTGCCGCAGCCGCGTTGGTGGTGTGGGCACTGCTTCACCGGCGGTCCGACTGTCCTATTAGAACTCAGTCAGATAGCCATTGCACAGCGGTCTTGTGGCCACAATATGCTTGGCAGAACTGCTGCAGTCCTGTCAAGCATATTACGAGTTTCCCCTCCGCCACAGTTTTCATGGTGTTTCCTACTCCATAGAAACAGTGGAAGAGAGAAACAAAGGGGGCCTTACAGGGCCCTCTGTTGCCTCAGGGCCGTGGGGTGCATGCAGGGGGCAGATGTTGTGCCCCTCTGTGTGCATACACCCCAGTACATGCACGGTATGGACTGCACCAGTCCATGTGTTGCAAGTACTGCCTTTGATGTTCCCATTGCGGTGTCTATTTCATATGCACTGCCATGGGACAAACAAAGAACCGCCTACCAGTGACTGTAAAAGTTGTAATCTGGCAGGCGGTGAGCACACAGGTTTGGCCGTGTGAAATATTTAGGTTTGAGCTATATTGTTTTTTTGATTCCTAAGAACGAAACCTCGAAATGTAGAATAAATTCCCCAATAACACTGTTTACAGCTCACGTGCCTTACTGTAGAAGCTGAAACTTCTGCCAAATGATTACAACATTTATGTCAAATAAAATTAATCTAAATTTGAGTAAAGCTTCTGTGATATTTATACCACACATTTTGTAAAACTTCAGAATCAGATATGAATAATACAACATACTGGGCCTAGCTCTGCAGACCTGTAGACATTTCTGCCTGGGAGCTAAAGAAAACTGCGTCTCTGGCATTCCAGACTTGCATTAAAATAGTCTCTCACACAGTGGGTGGACTGTTTCTGATGAGACTGAAAGATTATCTATTGTCCATCAGATTACTGGTACGTTTAAATTATTATCATAATGTGCTCTTATCCAGCATGGGTGGTCATTTTCTGCCTTTACGTATTTACCTATTATAATGTAGTATTTGTGGCATGCTTCAGAAATCTTGAGCAACTTATTTTTTCAAGTGGATTGTAAGTTTTATATGCTTGGAGTGGTCGGTGATGGTAATAATTATGACCCCTATTTCTATTTGTTTAGGTATTTGCTGTAGAACAGAACGATATCCAAACAGCAGTGGAGTGATTTACAGAGCACATTCATACTATGAGATGAGATGCTCGGAAATGAGGTACTTAAATATAGAAATTCACCAACGGAGGGAAAGAGAAGCCATGTATGATTGCAATCCCACTCAACTTCCAAGTAAGTTGTGGCACAAAATCAAAGTGGGGAATGGGACCATTTCTACTGGAGGGATCTCAATTGGAAAAATTCAGTGAGACCCTCAACAGCTATATTCGGTCAATTGTTTATGCTTTGCCATCGATGTACTATTAGTTGATAGCGTCATCATTGGGTCTTATTTCCTCCACCAGGAGGTGTTCCCTCTGGTGCAAGAGATTGAGATCCAAATGTGGAAACATGATCTAAAATTGCCTCTTATCTAGAACAAATGCTTTAATAAAAACTCAGGTAAGGGTAAGGTTAAAAATAAAAGGTAGATGTGAAATTATGTAGATGTGAAATTGGAATATACGATGTGTCCCTCACATCACGTAGTGAAAACTGATCATAGTAAAAAGTGGTCTACATGTTTTAGCCCACTTGCACCCTCTCCAAGTTGTTGGAGGTTCAATCCAGGATAGGAAAGTCCTGACAAAAGAGGACATGCCGCACTGAAAGAGGGCGGGAACTCTGTCTCTCCCGGAAACTACGGGGCCCCAAATCACAACATAAAGCCGAGAAAAGTGTTCTCTTTCTATCCGGAAAGAGTCATCCCAGAATATAGCAAAGAACCAGGGAACAGTGTTCCACCTGACTTGGGAAACTCCAAAAAAAGGAATCCCATACATTATTGGTCCTGACAAAAGCCAACAACCCAGAGTCCATCTGTTACCGCCACAGTGACTGCCCCTACAACATGCGGCGCTTTGGAGACAATATATTACCCTTGCACTGCCTTATCATTGTGGGCGCCTAGCGGCCCGGCCTACCTCAGAGGCCCCATGACGACAGTCGGCTGGACCTTGCCGCGCTGTATAGGCGACTCACAAGCACCATAGATCTTAATGCAGCAACTTTCCCTCTGACATTCCCTGCACTCCTGTGGCACACTGGGCAGCTGTGGCGCAGAGTGGTGCTTCCTGGGGATCGCTGCTAAACCTGACCTGTAGGCCGTGGCCTTATAGCGAGGCCTCCGACCCAACTGACCTGTGACACCACCTGAGTGGCCATGCTGCTTTGGAGAGTTGCTAGCGTTCTTGCTGCCACAGCTGATTTCCCTTGCTCAGCTGCTGGGATTGGACCTGATACTGGGGTGCCACGCGTGGACTGCACAACTAATAACCTGGACCCTTGGGGTGGGGAGAGGGCTGCTCAGCTGATCTGCCTACTTATACCTCTGACTGCTCTCGCTGTGCTCCCCTTTTGGTCAGCTGAGGCATCGGAGTGTGAAGTGGGCCTGCGTCTGATTCTTGCCCAGACTGCGCTGCATCGCCTCAGCACCTGACCCTTCAACACCCTCGACTCCATCTGTGTGACACATCATCATCCGCTCTCCCCCTGCTGGCAGTGCTCCGGGGGCCAGGTGTGGGGCCTTAAACATTGCTGTGTTGAAGGGGCCGATCAGCTGCAGCCTTGGGATGTGATGGCTATCCCCTGTTGACCTGTGGTGCCCTCTGGGTGGTGGTTTGGCTCTGTTGATCCCCCAGCTGTGAGTCAATGACTTTCACCCTCCTGACTTGCTACCCTGCTTCTGGTTCATACCACGTGTCGGGCTGGCAGGGGAAATATGTGATATTGCCAGGTCTGGTGGATTTGAGGACTAAAGTTAAAAAAAGTATTAGTCTGGTGAGGAGTCAGTTGGTGAAGAGATCACTCATATGATGACAAACACAGTCTTGTTATTGCAGAAACAAGTATCGGAGATAGGTCAACATTTCTGTCTCTGTTGTGCTTAATATATCAGACCATACTCTGAAAAATGCTTAAAGCTAGGGGTTTCCAACATTTTCTGTAATAAGAGCTACTAATGATCAATGAAGATCACCCCGAGCTACTAATAATATTAGTGTTTTAACAGTGACCAAACCAGAAATGATTGCATTATTAGCTACCCCTTGCAAAACTACTAGCCATGATCACCGGGCATCAAGAAGAAAAGCCGGCAGGAATGTAAAAAAGGCAGTCAGTTTGGAATACCTTTAGATAGGAAATCCATAATAGATAAAATGTCCCTGGCACCAAATGAATACTATTAGTAAGCTTTAAAATATTTTGGGAATTTAACCATTGACCCCAAATATTAGCTTATGAGTTCTGAAAATTATTATTTTTCTACACACTTTTTAAATGTAGTATACATATATTGATTCAGACAAGCAAAAGTTTCTAATTTAGTAGGCTGGGCTTCTACAGGAGAGTTTCTTACAGGCAGATGGAGAGCTACGGTGGCTCACAAGCTACTTCTTGGAAAAGCCTGGTTAGAGAAAATCATTTAAACCTGTTGTTTTTCTACATTAAAAAAACTAAAACGTTTTGAAGGTGAGCATCAGCACACCAGATGATTCAAAGGATACCAATGTACCCATGTGTTACAGATGTGAATAAACAGAAATGCATTCATGTGGCAAATTGATGGGTCACTCTACAAAGTAACCAAGACCCAAACAAACTGCTATATTTAGGGAACCATTTTCGAAAGTGTCACACTAAACAAAAAAGTGTGTTACGCGTTAATAGGGGAACATCTAAGCTTAAATGATTGGAGAGTGTGAAGGCTGTGAAAATTTGACAGCACCTAAATATCTGTATGACAAAATTAGTTTCAGTTATTTAGCAAAGCAAAGTCCCAAACAAACAACTCCTTTGAGATAACACACTCAGTCTTTCTTTTGAAGAAACTTAATGTTGAAATATACATGGGAAAAAAGGGGAGGGAGAGTGAGGGGGTGGTACACTTCATATTCAACTCAAAGAAGGCTTGAACATCAGAATGTCAGGTTGCTAAACTGCTTACCAAATTCAAAAGGAGTAGATTAGTCATTCAATGAAGCATTTCTGCAGAGCAGGTCGTAGCTATCATGCATAGCAAAAGTGAATGCAGCAGGAGAGGGAAATATAATGCAGGTGTGCTCAGGATTTGTTGACAACTACACAGCCGTGAGACAAACCGAGTGTGTGGCCATAGTGGGGACTTATTTCAATTCATGGCGATCCCACATTTTGTGCATTACGAAGTTACTATATGTACATTCCATTCCAGGACCATGCCCCTGCACAAAGAAGTTGCTCAAGCCCTACACTTTTTATTATCTATGTATCCCCCTTAACCTGATTAATTAAATCCTTTGGGTTAGAGACATTTTCATACACAGACAACAATCAATTGGTCATTTCATTTGGGCAGGATATTGAGAGTGTCAAACAAAGATTCTTCACCTGCATGTAGGAGGTTGCCATCTGGATGTCCCTCAACCGTTTTCAACTCAACGGGGCAAGACAGAAATTCTATTGCCTGGCAAAGCCCAGAGTTTCTGGAAAGAGGATTGGTGGCCCGAAGAACTGGGCCCGCCCCTTTGCCCAGTAGAAACGCACCAAACCTAGGCATACTTTAAGACGATCAGTTACCAATGCAAGACCAGATTGCCTCCACATGTGGCACCTGTTTTGGCACTATGCACCTGCTTAAAAAAAAATTGACTATGACAATGCCATGTTCCTTACCTCCAATTAATCCATTCTGTCGAATCTACAAGTCATCCAAAACACTGCTGCACGTATTGTAAACAACTTGCCTCGTGAGCCCCAATACTTGAAGATCTACACTGGGACCCCATTTGCAAGAGAGCAATGTTTAAGCTACTCTGCCTCACATATAAATCTCTGTCAGGACCAGGCTCAAAATAACTCCAGAATAAGCTCATCCCTTACGTTCCAAGCAGGAACCTGTGATCAAGCAACCAGTCTCTTCTATGCCTCCGACGGATTCGCACATCCAAATACAGAGCCCAAGCCTTTTCCTATCTGGCTCCGCTCAACTGGAACAAACTTCCTCTGCACAATGCACAATGAATACAAATGTCAAACTCCTACCTGAAAACAAACGATATGACCAGAGGCTGAAATCTAGTGAGTGACTAAAACATATGAGAAGCTTAATATTAATGATAGGTACGTAGTGAAATACAAAAGACCATAAAAATCAAGAAACAAAAAAAATATTTATAAATGTTGGTTATTCCAGTATGTTTACAAGCAAAATCATGTTTGTAAACTGATGTCAAACTGATGTAACAACTGAGGGCCTGATTATAACTACACTGGTCCTATGGACTGCCGCAGCCGCGTTGGTGGTGTGGGCACTGCTTCACCGGCGGTCCGACTGTCCTATTAGAACTCAGTCAGATAGCCATTGCACAGCGGTCTTGTGGCCACAATATGCTTGGCAGAACTGCTGCAGTCCTGTCAAGCATATTACGAGTTTCCCCTCCGCCACAGTTTTCATGGTGTTTCCTACTCCATAGAAACAGTGGAGGAGAGAAACAAAGGGGGCCTTACAGGGCCCTCTGTTGCCTCAGGGCCGTGGGGTGCATGCAGGGGGCAGATGTTGTGCCCCTCTGTGTGCATGCACCCCAGTACATGCACGGTATGGACTGCACCAGTCCATGTCTTGCAAGTACTGCCTTTGATGTTCCCATTGCGGTGTCTATTTCATATGCACTGCCATGGGACAAACAAAGAACCGCCTACCAGTGACTGTAAAAGTTGTAATCTGGCAGGCGGTGAGCACACAGGTTTGGCCGTGTGGGAGTGGGGTGACGGTATGGTGGTCCCATTCCCACACCGCCAAACATGTTATCAGGCCCTTATTGTGTAAAAGGGAAAAGAGTGAATATCACTAAAGGTCTGGTATGTGGATGCAATAATAAAAGTTAAACTAGATGTAATATTAAATATCCTTATGTTGTACTGTTAGACCTGTAATCCTTAGGGTGTTCTTCCCCCATCTTTTTGCCTGCTTACTTCAATTTTTGTGTGGTGTCTTTTTGATGGCCTTAGGACTTTACCACTGCTGACCAGTGCTAAGTGCATGCGTTTCTCCCCTAAACATGGTGACATTGTTATATGCCTGATTGGCATATTTAGTTTACCTATAAGTCCCTTGTAAAGTGGTATACCAGATACACAGGGCCTGTAATTTAAAGGCTGCAAGTGGGCCTGCAGTACTGCTTGTGCCACTCATACAAGTAGTGTTTCCAATCTGTCTCAGGCCTGCCACTGCAAGGCCTGTGTGCAGTTTACTGCCACTTTGACTTGGCATTTAAAACCACTTGCCAAGCCCCAAACTCCCCTTTTATTACACATAAGTCACATCTAATGTATGCCCTAGGTAGCCCTATGGCCAGGATGCTGTATACGTAAATAGTAGGACATGAACTTTTAAGTTCTACATGTCCGGATAGTGGCAAAAAGGTACATTTGTTGTTCACTACTGTGAGGCGTACTCCTGTCATAGGCTAGCATTGGGAATTCCTTAAAACACTTTTCAGCTATAATTCCTGATTAGAAAGGAGTAGCTAAATCATATTTCATATCTTTGGAATGGTAATGATTTTTCCTCTTTAGTGGCAACGTTGAATTTAGCATTACTATTTTGGAAATGCCATTTTTAGAATGTTAACATTTCTCTGCTCTTAACTTAGCTCTGTGTGCCTGCAGCCTGTCTCCAATACACAAATGCGGTGGGTGACAGCTACAGTTTGTGCATTTCCTCCAGACAGCCACAAACACAGGAAGGGTGGGTGTGACAGAGGACTCATCTGCATTCATCTTCATTCTGATAGCCCTACTGGGCAGGAAGGAAGAGAGGGCTGGAGTTGACACTTAGATCTGAATAGACTGTCTCCTGTCCCCACACAAAGGGATGATTACCCCCCACGGACAGCATGGCAGACAGGGTTGGGATGAAAGGGGACCTGTGCACTTTAAGGAACTGCTTTGAAGTCACCTGCACTTCAAAGGCACATTTGGGTATAAGTACTGTGATTCTGACCCTACAAAGACAGTACACTATGGGACCTATGAAGAACTCTGCCAGGAGTAAGGACTGCTGTGCTAAAATGATCACACTCCCCTTGACTGACTGTTCCAAGGAACTGCTTCACTGCTGTTCTGATCTCCCCCTGCTGCCACTGATCTCTGCCCTGCTGAGGACAAGGACTAGGGCCGTCTCACTTGAAGCCAGTGGGACATCAAGGGCTTGCTCACTTGCCTCCTGTTTTCTGAAGTCTCAGCGTCATAAAATACTTCTTGCAATTCTGCTGGTGCTGCTGTGCTCTCAAGTAAGAATAGATAAGGGCAACCCAATAGCCTTCGTGAGCTTGGGCAGATACAAACAAAAAGATAAATTACTTTCAAAGGGATAATTTCCTGCATAATGTATTTATTAATCCAAAGCTAATGACTATTCCATCCATTCATAAAGGCCTATACTGAATGCAAATAGACAAATACAGTAGAAAAGAAAGGAAAGATTTTAGAAAATCAGGCCTACAGTAAATTGCTGTATCTTCACATGTATAACACAATGATGCATTGGAGATTTTAAGCTTGAAGTTGTTTTCATGTCTTTTTACATAGAAAAAGCACAGGGTTTAAACTATTTTCTCTAAACATTGTTGTAAGGAGTTGCTAATTTAATAAGTACTCTATACAAAACACCCAAAAAACAATTGCCATGAATCAAATTATATAAAAAATGTTACACACTATGAACACAAATTATTTATGCATGGAATTTTTTTTACAATTATGAATGTAATTTTTTTATTTTTTTTTATTGACATTTTTCCAACAACCAAATTGCTTTATAAAACAACAGGTCAGCATTTTATCAAATTTGTACAGGAGTGTAAATGTTCATGGTCTATACACTACACAGTATCTTTGTAATAATACATGATCCGATAACTCACCACCAACACAGGAGTACATATGCATCATAGATCAAACTAGGCATTAGGATCAACAAAGAACAACGATAAAATAAAATTGCATTGCATGAGATCGTATAGAGGGCCTAAGATGACACCGTCTAAATCTATGAAACCCATATTATCCAGAAGGTAAGGAAGGGGGACAAAATCTTAACAGAAGTGGAAAGTAAAACCCCATCATATCAGTGGCACAGTCTGAGGTTTTCCCACAGTTGGCTCTCCAATAGATTCTTGCTGACTCTGAGCCCAGGTCAGAAATGGTTTACATATGTTCCGAGCACTGTTCCCAATAATGTGCGCGCCTGGGCGCGCGCGCACCTCTGTTACATGAAGCACGCAGTGCTGTGTGTGGAGAGCGCACAAACACAGTACATCAAACAAGAACATTCGCGCTGCTGCTTTTAAAAAGCGAGCGGCGCGAAAACTGGGTATTTCTTTGATTTAGAGCCCGGCTACAGTGCATACTGTGTGCTTTTGTTGAAGTATTTATGTTAATTGCAGCGCCGTCAGGAGCTGCAATTAACATGAATACTTTAGCAAAAGCACACAATCTGCCCATCACCCTGCAGCTGCGCTCTATCATGAACAGGGCGTGAAAAGCACACGTCGTGTTTGTAGACTTGCTGAATTTCTCTTCTAAACAGAGCTGGGCTGCGGGGTGATTGTGTGACTTTGTTAAAGTTTTCAGGTTAATTACAGCTCCAGACGGGTGCTGTGATTAACCTGAAATCTTTAACAAAACCCTACAATCACCCCGAAGTCCAGCTCTGTTAAGAAATCACTGAACATCTTTTTATGCAACCTCATATGCACTTCTTGTTCTTGGACAGAAATGTTGGGCTAAAGAATCGGGAGGAGATGATGAGGGGTAGTGGGGAATAGGTCTGGGGGGCTGTCAACATTTTTGAGAGGTCTAATAAAGTGTGAATGCCTTCAGATTTCTCAGCAATGCCACGCAGGTCTATGTAAGAACTGTTCCTCTGAGATGAAGGGGAAGGAAGCCAGATTGGAGAGGATCCAGAAGCAAAGTGGTGTTGAGACGCATTACAATGTGATTATAGATGAGCTGTTGGGATGCATTGGGGATTAAGGAGAAGCTAAAATGAAAGAAATGTTTTATAATAGCAGCGTGCTTCTGTGTATTGACAAGAAACTAGCCAGCATTGATGGAGAGATTAACACTGCGTGAAAGCGTAGAATAATCAGTTAAAAATGTCCCTAACCTGTCTACACTCATTTAAAAAATGTAGATGCTCTTCACAACAACTCTACAATGTCTCCTTTACTTTGTTCTTCCCTTACTTTATGTAAAGCTCTCTGATACCCTTCGGGGTCTTGTTCGCGCTATACACATTTTTAAAATAAATAAATAAAAGAAATGCAGCAACTCTACAAACTTGGCGTGAAAAGCACATGTCGTGTTTGTAGACTTGCTGAATTTCTCTACTTCATAGAGCGCAGCTGTGGGGTGATTTACACTTTTCTATGCTTGGCATAGTGTGCCACCCTATATGTATTTTCCAGATCACTGACAAAATATCGAGAAGGAGAATATCGACCTATAAAAATATCGAGGAAAAAATATAGAATGCCAAAATATCGAATCCCTATCGCCAAACAGGTAAGTACAAAAATATATAATCCAAAATATCGTTGTAAAAAATATAGTTGGTCAAAATATCGAATTTTTTAAATGTCTTAAAAGTAATGTAAAATTAATGAAATAATACATATAATTAAATAAAACATACTTAAAAATACTTAAATAACTTTAAAATTAATAAATAATTAATGTAAGTAAAAAAAATATATATTTTATACATATATTAACGTAATATTAATAAAAAATATTCAATATATTTTGCGTAGGATAGCGGGCGGGTAAAATTTACTATTACCACTCCAGTAAGTGCAATAGTAGGGAAAGCGTTGGATAGCGGGAGGGAAAAAATTACTATTCCCACTCAAGAGAGTGCAACAGTAGGGAAAGCGTTGGATAGCGGGAGGGTAAAAATTACTATTCCCACTCCAGAGAGTGCAATAATAGGGAAAGCATTGGATAGCGCAGGGGTAAAAATTACTATTCCCACTCCAGAGAGTGCAACAGTAGGGAAAGCGTTGGATAGCGGGACGGTAAAATTTACTATTCCCACTCCAGTGAGTGCAACAGTAGGGAAAGCGTTGGATAGCGTAGGGGTAAAAATTACTATTCCCACTCCAAAGAGTGCAACAGTAGGGAAAGCATTGGATAGAGTAGGGAAAAAATTACTATTCCCACTCCAGAGAGTGCAACAGTAGGGAAAGCATTGGATAGCGGGAGGGTAAAAATTACTATTCCCACTCCAGAGAGTGCAACAGTGGGGAAAGCGCTGGATAGCGTAGGGCTAAAAATTACTATTCCCACTCCAGAGAGTGCAACAGTAGGGAAAGCGTTGGATAGTGGGAGGGTAAAATTTACTATTCCCACTCCAGTGAGTGCAACAGTAGGGAAAACGTCAGATGCCATAGGGGTATAAATTACTATTCCCACTCCAAAGAGTGCAACAGTAGGGAAAGCGTTGGATAGCGTAGGGGTAAATATTACTATTCCCACTCCAGAGAGTGCAACAGTAGGGAAAGCGTTTGATAGCGGGAGGGTAAAATTTACTATTCCCACTCCAGTGAGTGCAACTGTAGGGAAAGCGTTGGATAGTATAGGGGTAAAAATTACTATTCCCACTCCAAAGAGTGCAACAGTAGGGAAAGCGTTGGATAGCGTAGGGGCAAAAATTATTATTCCCACTCCAGTGAGTGCAATAGTAGGGAAAGCGTTGGATAGCATAGGGGTCAAATTTACTATTCCCACTCCAGTGAGTGCAATAGTAGGGAAAATAATAATTTAATATTTTATTAAAAATAAATTAATTATTAATACCAAAAAAATATGTATTAAAATGAATTACCAATCACACAATATTTAATAATTAATTTATTATAAATACCAATTTTCTTTTATTAATTACCTATTAATAATTAATTAACAACCAATTAAATTTCAATATCAAAAATTATTAAATACAAATAATACCAATTTATAATTAATTAATAATAATTAATTATCAATATACAAACATTATTTCAATAATTAATTATTTACAATTAAATTACTTCCCACCATATTCCCCTATAAACCCACAACCAGCTACAAATAATAAATAATACAATTAACATAATTATCAATTAAACAATTAATACAAATTAATTACCAATTAATACAATTTACCAATTAATAATTATTCAACAGCCAATTAATTTTCAATACCAATTAATAATTACCTAATAACAATTAAATTACTTCCCACCCTATTCCCCTATAAACCCACAACCCGCTACAGAAGTAAAATGCAAAATTAAATTAAAAATAATTAATAATTCCTAAAAATTATTATTTAATGTACTATAATTAAATTACTTCCCACCCTAATCCCCTATAAACCCACAACCCGGTACGGAATTAAATTACACAAAAATTAAATAACATACAATTCATTACTTTAAAAATATTCAAACATACATTCCAAAATTAATACATACTTTTAACACATACTAACACTTAAAACACTATAAAAAAATTCAATATTTTTAACAACTATATTATGACTGTCGATATTACTTACTTCTATATTATTTAAATCGATATTTCTTACCTGATTTTCGATATTCTTCACCACTATAATTTGGCAATTCGATATTCTGTCCATTCTATATTAAAAACTCGATATTCTGTCCAGTCGATATTTTTTTTTCGATATTGTCTGTTTACCGTATTTTCCTGTTTCTGTCATTGCATCCAGATATATGATACAACAAGTAACATCATACCCAGGGCTTTAAGTGGGATGAAAAAACTGGGGGGTCTCGCAAAGGGGCGTGGCCATTGTAATTAAGGCCCTGGCTTAAGAAACATAAGCTAACAAGCATTGGCATAGCCAATAGGTCTCGCCTTTGGGACCGTATAAGTGTTTAGCCATGCAATAGTTGATGTGGTTGCACCAAGGATATTATGCGGCATAACTAAATACTTTTAAGGTCCCAAAGGCGAGACCTATTGGCTATGCCAATGCTTGTTAGTGATTCCCTAGAGGTTCCCAGACCCAGCTCACAAAGCCCTGTGCAGACACTGCTCTGCTTGCTTGCACAAGATCAGAAGGCGCGCACAGCTGGGAGGACGACCGCATTTATGTTTGTTACTGGGGGACTAATATGTTGTATTCATGACAAATGTAAGGTACGTCTGAGTCCCATTTGGGTGTACTAGGAGCAGTTGATTTTAAAGCCTTTTCTGAAGAGCAGGCTGAAGTAAATGAGCATTGCGATATTAGGGCAGACATGAAACTAGAGGGTTTAAATGTGAGAAACGGTGTGGGGTTTTAGTAATTTGAGGCCTAATGGATTTTTAAAAGAGCTAGAAATGGTTTAAGACAGAGATGTTTGCATGCATATAGCATCCCCTTCACACATCAATTTACTCAGCCCACCCATCTACTCAGTCACTTAACAGCTACCTAATTTGAAAATAATAACATTTTGGTAGACAAATATGTATCTATATATTGATCACTGTCCTATATATTGATCACTGTCTCTCTCTGTCTCTCTGTGTGTGTGTGTGTGTGTGTGTGTGTATATATATATATATATATATATATATATATATGCTGACAAGGGGGGTAACATTGTCATACTTGAAAGAGACAAGTATATACATGAGGCATTAAGACAGCTCTCTGATGCCAAATACTATATACCCATCTCGATGGAGGTTTACAACAAAAGTATCACGACCATCTGGGAAAAACTGACAACATGGCATGAGAAGGGTATACTCATTTGGGAAGAATACTGCTACCTCAAAAACGATCACCCCATCATTCCTGTTCTTTATTTACTACCCAAAGTTCATAAAGACCCTATCAATCCCCCGGGTCGCCCTATTGTGTCATCCAGGGGGAGTGTCTCGGAAAACATCTCCAAATATGTAGACCATTTCCTGAGGGACTTTGTCTCCAGCTTGCCGAGTTATGTGAGGGATACGAAGGATTTTTTGAACAAATTACAGGAGGTAAGATGGGAGGAAGGTTTCTTGTTTCTTACTCTTGATGTGCAATCTCTCTACACCATCATTGACCATCAACATGGATTGGATGCGTGTAAGCACTTTCTTAACAACAGACCCATACGCTTCAGAGACCATACTAAGATGATATTAGACATGATTGAGTTTTGCCTCAGTAACAACATCTTCCTGTTCAATGGTTCTCTGTACCAACAAACCATTGGTACTGCGATGGGTTCTTGCTTCGCTCCCAGCTTTGCGAATCTGTTTATGGGGCGCTGGGAGGAAGAACTTTTTGCCAACCCCGAATCGACCAGATACCTTGAACATGTGACAACCTGGATGCGTTACATTGACGATCTTTTTGTCATATGGGAGGGCACTGAGTCCGAAGCCGAGGAATTCGTCAAATACCTCAACACCAACAATTACAATATTGTCCTTACTTGTAACATAAGTGACAATATGGCGGAATATCTTGATGTCAGGCTTGACATCAAAGACAAATCCATCTGTTCTGCCCTTTTCAGGAGAGCAACTGCAGGCAACAGTATTCTTCATGCCCTCCGCAGTCATCCTGATACCCTTAAATGGAGTATCCCCTTTGGGGAATTGCTGAGGGCAAAAAGAAACTGTAACACGGAAGAACTGTATCAACTTGAGAGTACTCGCATGCTTGATCGTATCAAAGCCAGGGGTTACCCCAACTGGGTACTTCGCAGAGCTAAGAACAGGGCTGATGGGATCAGTAGAATTTCGACTATCCAGGACAAACCTGTCGTGGACGATGAAGAGTCCTTACAAGAAACCAGGCTGATTATGACGTACAGCTCTGATTCTAACAACATACGTAAGATAATCACCAAAAACTGGGGTATTCTGAAATGTGATAACACCATAGGGGAAATCATTCCCACCAGACCCAGTATCACCTACAGAAAAGGCAGGAAGATCAGGGATCTTTTGGTGCAGAGTGACATTACCATCTATCCCAAAAGACAGGAACATGGCCTTAAGGGATTTTTTCCGTGTGGCCACTGTAAAGCGTGCAGAAATAGTACCTTTTGTAAATCGGTTGATTACATTGGTGTCCACAAGGAAATCAATCAATTTCTTACCTGCAGTTCCATATGTGTCATTTATGTGATTGTATGCCCATGTAATCTTTGGTACATTGGTAGCACCACCAACATGGCCAAAAAACGCATTCTTGAACATCATCGGGCGATCTTACACAAAGATGACAAATACCCTGTGGCAAGACACTTCAGGGACAGACACTTCTCCAATTCCTCCTTATTGAAATTCTTCATTTTTGAACAAATTCTAGGGAACCCCAGGGGTGGGAACAGAGTTCTCAAACTTAGACAAAAAGAGTCTAAATACATTGTCAACTTTCAAACTAAGTTCCCAGGTGGGCTGAACCAGGATGAGGAATTGGCCATTCATCTTAAAGAATAATCCTGGCAGGGATTTCTGTTTTTCCCTAGTATTTTTTCCAGGTGACAGGTCTTCTCCTTCTTTCATTGACATTGATACCCTGAGCTGTATGCTGCTCCTTCTCAGTTGCTCTTTGAGCTCCCTTTTATTTTTATTTTTATTTTATTTTTACCTCGTCCAGTTACATTTGTGCATTGCAAATTCTTTAGTCTGTCAGATATCATTAGTGAGATAGGTGCAGTGGCATAACTAGAGACATTTGTACATTGTATCTCTTGAATTTTACTGTTTCTATGGATTTTATCCATCTAGTTGATCTTTCTGTACTGTGTGTTTTATGCCACACACTGTATCTCAACTATTTGTTTTTATTTTTATTTTTCTTTTAGGAGGAAAGGAAGGGGCCCAGGTCACTGATACTCACCTTTCACGGGCATCCTACCCTTTTCCCCTAGTCATCACTTCACGGGCGATTGGAGAACAATGTGTGTGTACCGACATGGACTGGTTGGCAACAGGGTGGTAAGGACATTGGTCCTACATGTACGAATTTGTTATTTATCATTTTTCCATGGTCTTTCCCAGCTTTTGTTGTGACATTATCAGTGGTCTCCTGAAGATTATCATTTTATTTACTGAGACATGAACTGCAGTTACATGCCAGCCGGAGAGATTTTCCTTATCCTGAGTTGGTCTTAGTATCCTTGCGAATATTCGTTGAGGATTGTCCAGTTTTGATTTTTTACAGCAGATTTTCCAAGAGCACCGGCCATACGAGCAATAGACATTCTGAAGCAATTTGCATCAATTGAATTTGTGCGCACCAACTTATATATTTGCGGTTACTTTCCTTTTTTCTCAATTGGTATGTTGCACTATATACATTTGATGTTTTGATATGGAAATGTACAATTGTTGTGACAAATGTGGTTTTCTTACTGGTTTCCCTGTTATTATAACACACATTGGAGACATGCACTTTGGTTACATATGAGTCGCATGGTGAGCAAACTCAAATAGGATTGCCCAATCTGTATTGTTATTGAGCAATAGGCGTCCCGATACATTATGTAGGAATTAGGTGAGCACACTGATCCAACATGTCTGCCATTATTATGCCATTATTAAGCCGGTGATGTTAAATACTATATTTATGTTTGCACTGTATTCCATCCGAGATGTGATACTGACTTCTTACGTGCATATGTGTCACATTCGTCTCACTATCTTCATTTCGTAAAGTGTGTTTCAAATAGTATGTGATAATGTACAACTATTCTTTTACTCTTTTAACCTTCCAACATGTCCGCCAAAAACAGGATATCGCATCACACACTTTGTTGTCCCTTGTTAATTTCAACTGTAACTTTATTTAGCACTGGGTGTGAGGCACAAAATATTACGTGACCAAGACTTCGGTGGAAGTCGAAACGCGTTGTAATAAACACCTTTTTTGTGATACTTTTCTGGAGTGCGGATTCACTGAGAGTGCATCTATTTCTCGCAACTTTTTGGACTCTTACAGCCGGCGTGCTCCGCCGGCACTTGCACCACCTCCCTCGGGTCCCATGTGGTCGGAAGGAGCGCTCTTTGGAATATATATATATATATATATATATATTTATATATATATCCAAATGAAAGTTGCTCTCGCATTGAAGCGCCACACACGGTGTTAAGATTTCACCTTCTTTAGTCATTTGGGCAACATTGTAATTGTAATTGTAATTGTAATGGTATTTGTAGAGCGCGATTGCTGCCCATGGGCGTCCAAGCGCTAAACACAACACAACAGCAAAACACAGCGCGCTTGTCCCAGCAATGTAACTTCTAGCCATGTGCCAAACGCGTTTCTGGAGGCATTCTCCCTTCTTCAATGGCTGGCTGCAGAGGAAAGGAACAGCTGACTCGCATCTTGTGCTCGTTTTTAATGTTGATAGTACCGCCCAAGGGGGCGTGTTTTGCAAGGCATTATGGGTCGTGTAGTCTTGGGTAAATCAATATTCCCAGTGATTGCAGCTGTCACTACACCTTCCTAAATCAATGAAAAATCCATCAGGTTGCATGTTCAAGATTGCGCCGGTCTTGTTGCTTTTCTCATGCCCAGACGAGTAGGTAACATCGTCCCTCAGTAGTGCTCGCTCGTGAAGCACATGGACCTGCACGGGCAGCTTCGTGGCCGGAACAGGCCACGAAAAATCCTGAATAAAGTTGGCAAAAAGGAACGTCGTGTGTGGCACTTCACTGTTTGAGCAGCTTCATATGGATATATATATAGGCAACATTCTATTTGGAATAACGTTTGCACCGATTGACGAATCTTCGCGAAATTTTCCAAACTTTTGTCCAGCTCCGGTCCGCTCCTATCCTGAAAATTTCACGGTGATTCGGTAAGGGGGGGGGGGGGGCTGAGAAAAAAGGGGGGTCCCAAAACGCTTTTTCCCCATGCATTTTCCCATAGTACCTGTTGACGCAGCTACAGCCCGAACTGCTGAACGGAATTACACCAAATTTGGCAAAGAGGTAGTCCCCAGTTCAGACTCATGCCTTTTGCTTAAATGGTGTAAATCCGTTCAATAGTTCCTGAGAAAATTAGAGTTAAAAAGATAGATATATCTGGGCGGAGCCTAACCACACATCTCATCGTGAGATCTGATTGGCTGTCAGTACTTCATCCAAGAAGTGTTGGCAGCCATCTTGGGACCAATATACATGATAGCACCTCATTAAAAAGCATTGCCGTTAATTGAAGGTTTTAAGACTTTAGTTACATTATAAATCATTTGTTGATGGTACCATACTCATTTTAGGAATTGTGGTATGTTCTAAGGTGATTTTACCATGTGAAAAAGCCTTCTGCTGGGATATCATGAATCATGTTTGAAAGAAAACTATTTTCTCATGCTTTTCCCACAGAGGTTTGGAAGGTGATCTATAAGCTAAACTGAGAGCATATTTTCTGTAAATTCACATTATCTTTCTCAGTCATGTGAGAATGAAGTCTGACATTCTCAGTAAAACATGTACATCCAACAAGGGCAGACACTGTCAGTTGATTCCTTTGTGTTCTATTGCAGTTTCCCAGAGTGTTATAAAGAACAACTAGAGCGCTAACAGTCCTACTTATGACAAACGTATTGCACACCTGAAGCCATCTTGATTGGAATGAACTGGTAACACTTAAAACATTTAATTTAAAAAGGAACACAATGAGGGGTTTCATTTTGCCATAGAAATTATGATTAGCGCTGAAGAAAGAAAAATTAGGGCACATTTTGAGTGACTTCTCAAATCCTCTTCTATTTCATTAAAAAATTCTGACATGCAGACTGAAACATGCACTTTTAATACCAGCAACAGACTTCCGTGGTGAGCAGTAGCTTTACTACAGTGATCTTGTGAGCAACTAGAGTGCTAACATTCAGAATTTATGGCAAATGTGTGACATATCTGAATACCTTCTTGATGGAATCAAAGTAAAAAACTGAAAGCATTTCCTACTGAGGAGACTGCAGTAAATGAGGAAATTAGGAAACTTCTTAACAAATAAATCTCCCAAGATGGCCACCAGAGACAAAAGAGCCCAAATGCAGCACAAATATCACCCAGATGTAGCCCACATGTAGCCCAATGACAGAAGTGTGCAAAACACTTTTTATTTTTTGTGTTTTTGCAGTTTTATATAGTGCAGACTTGTCAGGTATTGGAGTGCTTTACATGAGCATTGGTTACATCACACAAGAACAAATTCATTTTGGTTGTAGACATGGGGCGATTAAGTGATTTGACCAGAATCACAGAATGTCGAACTGAAGCAGAAACTCCAACCTGGTTCCCCAGTTGCAAAGTCTGCAGCTCTGGAAGTAACACCACATCCTCTCCCCTAAGTGCAACATTTAATCACGTGGTCAACTGGATTATAAAACATAAAGATAACAAATAAGTGCTTTGTCAATATTTGAAAACTCAGAAAATATGTCCTCTTTTTAGTCTTTTTAGAGCACTAACCATAATTTTGATGCAAATAAGACCCTCTCATATATGTAAATTCTAAAGGAAATGCTCTAGGTATTACAGTTTTGATTACATCAAGATGACGTCAGGCGTTCCACACTTTTGTAATAAATATAGAATGTTAGCAATCTAGTTGTTCATTAGGATACTGTTGAGAGGCAGAGGCCAGGGGCACGGACTCTGTAAATTAAAGGCAGGTAGGAGGGTGCAGAGGCAACAATTTGACCACACTGGGCAGGCAGGAAGGGCAGTGGCAGCACAACAGACTATGGAGGGCAGTGAAAAGGGGGGCACAGGCAATAAACCAACAATACAGGACTGGCAAGAGAGGCTGTGGCAATATTATAGACCATTGTGGGCAGAAGGAAGAGGCAGTGGTAGTACAGCCATACATGCCAACAGACCCGATTCAGCCAGGAAACGTCCAATGTTTTTAAGCTCAAATGGGCTTTATTTGATCTGTCTCTTGTCTACAATCTCCTCTTTTTCAATGTAACTCAAAGGGGAAAATCAATACCCCAGTTTTTTTCAAAATCTCCCTCTTACCAAGTTCAAAATGTTCACCAGTATGGTACATTGGATCATGGAAGGCAGGAGGAATTGGGGTAGGGACATGGACTCGGATAGCAGAGGACAGGAGAGACATGGAGAGGTGCACTAAACTGACCCTACAGGGCAGGCATCAGGGTTTGCAGCAGCACAATACATCACACAGGGCATGCGGGACGGGAGTGCAGCACAACAATCCATAGAAAGCAATAGGAAGGGGACAGGACCATGCACATGGACAACAGAGAACAGAGGGGAAAGAGGCAATGGTAGCTAGCTGACCATAATGGACAGACAGGAGAGAAAGCTGCAGCATAACAGACCATAAAGGGCAGGAGGGACGGATCAGGGGCATTACAATGGAACAGACAAGCCAGGAGGAAGGGAATAGGGGTCTGCACATGGAAACAGAGGGCTGGGGGCAAGTGGGCAGGGCAGGAGCAGCAAGATGACCATGGAGGTCAGGCAGGATTGGCACTAGAAGCAAGACACACCATGGAGAGCAACAGTGAGACTATGATGGCATACACACAGACCATGGGGGGAAGGTGGGAGGGGGTCAGGGGCAGCTAGCTGACCACACAGGGAAGGTGGGAGGGGCCGTGGCAGCACAGAAGACCATGTCACAACAGACCACGTGGGGCAGGCAGGAGGAGCAGTTGCAACACAACAAACCAGGAAGGGCAGAAGGGTGTGGCAGTAAAATGGACCATGGAGGACAGGAGGAAGGGGATAGGGGCATGGAATGTGGACAGGCAGGGTGGAGGTGGCGGGGACAGATTACAGTCTTCTGACAATGCTAGGCAGGTGGGAGGGGAGTGGCAGCTCAACAGAACACTCAGAGTAGATAGGAGTGGCAGGTCCATGGAACATGGTGGGCAAAAAAGATGGAGCAGGGGCATGCACAAAGACATAGGAGGGCAGGGGGAAGGAGAATAGGGGCAGCAAGCTAAGCACAGAGGCTAAGCAGGAGGTCAATGATGGGGCATAGAATTGGGCAATGGAGGGCAGGAGGAGTGGACTGGTACATCATGCTAAATGGAGGGCAGTGGCAGCACATCAGACCATGCATGGCAGGAGGGATTCAGACAACAGAGGATAGGGAGGAGGTGGATGGGGCAGCAAGCTAACTGTTCAGAGAAGGCGGGAAGGCCAGTGGCAGAACAGCGGCCACACAGGGCTGTAATAAGGGTGCAGGGATATGGACTTGGACAATGGGTGGCTAGGAGGAGGGAAGGCACGAGCAGAAAGCTTGGGTGGGAGCAGCACAATGCCAGGCCCTGCTTCCAACCCCACACCATCCATTGTGATATGCATCTTACTTAACGTTAAAAAAAACCTAGAAATTTGCTGAAAAAAACAAAGATTACAGGGACGGTATAGTTAGACTCGGATTTCACTCATACACAACCAGTGAAATTCAGCAGTTATAGTTACCAGAGCTAACTATAACTTATGCCCCCGCAATATACTGGTAATGACCTCAGACATTACATCATTCATGACATGGTCAGTTACATCACTCATGACATCACTCATGACATCTCAAATGAGCTGTGAATGGAATGGAACTATAGTCGCTAGAACTTTATTTAGGGATAGTGTGTGTGTGTATATTAACACCCCTTTTTTCCTTTTCTTTCGTGTAAGAACCATTATAATATGCAACGTGCCCAGATTAATATGGCCGATAGCCTTTCACTTTAAAGTAATCTGTAGTCCATTGTTTATGTTGATATTTGCAATTCTAAGTATGTTAATTACGAACATACAGGTATGGCGGTCACGGGGCAAGATATGCTGAAATGACATTGTGTGCATATTAACACTTGTTTTCTTTTCTTTATTGTATCAATTCCTGAATTTTCACATCGTGACCAGGCCAATATGGCCACCAGCTTTTTGGATTAAAGTAATGCACTGCTGATGATGTCACATATTACATCACTCAAGACATGGTCAGTGACATCACTGATGACATCATTGATGACATCTCAAATGACATCATCTACGTGATCATCTGATGCTCCTCCTCACACCCTAAAATACAGACTACCATTCTCGAAACCATAGACACACCAATACTAGTACAGCTACAATATTCTGTGCACTATGCATGCAGACCTCTAATCAGCTACATAGCTTTGATACAGTCTTTTAAATACTCAGTTAGTACCTATGCAGTCTAGGAATCCTTCTGTCTGTCCCATGCACTTCTCCATTCAACCATCCAGCACTATCTACATATCCTATCACTCTGCCAATACCTAAGCACTAATACATTTAGCATGCACTCTCTTTGCAGCACTTTGCAGCACTGAAATTACTCCAGTTATTAGTCATATACTTAAGGAATGGCCTTGCCATTAACACAAGTGCAGGTACAATATTTTGTATACTAAGCATGCAGACCTCTAACCAGCTACAAACTATTGATACGCTCTTCTAAATATCCAGTTAGTACCCATGCAGTCTAGGAATCCATCTGCCTGTCCCATGCACTTCTCCATTCACCCATCCAGCACTATCTACGTATCCTATCACTCCACCAATACCTAATCACTTGTAAATTCAGCACACACTTTCTTTGCAACACTGAAATTACTCCAGTTATTAGTCGTATACTTAAAGAATGGCATAGTCAAAAACACAAGTGCAGGTACAATATTTTATACACTATGCATGCACACCTCTAACCAGCTACAAACTATTGATACACTCTTCTAAATACCCAGTTAGTACCTATGCAGTGTAGGAATCCTCCTGTCTGTCCCATGCATTTCTCAAATCACCCATCCAGCACTATCTACTTATCCTATTACTCCACCAATACCTAAGCACGTATAAATTCACTATACACTCTGTTTGTAATACTGTAATTATTCTAGTTACAAGTCATGAACTTATGGAATGGCCTAGCAACTAACACAAGTACATCTATAATATTTTGTGCACTATCCAAGCAGACCTCTAACTAGCTACATACTATTGATACACTCTTCTAAATACCCAGTTAGTACTCATGCAGTGTAGGAATCGTCCATTCTGTCCCATGCACTTCTTTAATCACTTATCTACCACTATCTACTTATCCTATCACTCCACCAATACGTAAGCACTTATAAATTAAGTACACATAAAATATTCTGTGCATAATCTCTACAAATATCTAAGCAGATACATACTATTGGTCCACTCCATTAAATACTGAAGTAGTACCCATGCAGCGTAGGATACCTCCTGTCATGCAATTCTTCAATCACCCATCCAGCACTATGACTTATCAGTCTGCCGATACCTAAGCACTTATGGGGCAGATTTAAAAGCACCCTGCGCCACCAGTACATCACTTTTTGTAACGTAGTGATGGCGCCAGGCACTCCTTCATATTTACAAGGAGAGGAAAAGCCACCCTGCTTGGTTTTTCCTCTCCTTGTAAATATGACCCTTCATACACAGAACTTTGCGTTGAAGGGGCTTGCCATAGGTGTTGCTGTGGGTGTTCCCACGCAACACCCATAGAACAAGACACATTTTCAGATTTATGAGAAATAGTAAATCTGGAGATATGTGTGAATGCTGCGCCATCCTAGAGTTGGTGTAGCAAGGCGCAACAAGGAGAATTGTTTTCATTTCTCCTCATTTTTTCCTCTTTCAATGCATGCTGCATTCCACAGCATACATTGAAAGAGGAAAATGCCTTTACTGATTGTTTTTGGGCAGGAAGGTGTCCCTTCCTGCACAAAAACAATCTCCACACGACACAGACATCCTTACACCATGGTGCAAGGGTGCCTGTGTCACCGCATGGCTGCAGTTTGGGCAGCAGTGCAGAGGGATGCACAGAGTTGCAACATATTCATGTACATATGTCACATCCCTGTGCTTCGGAAGTGCCACAGTGCAGTGCAGCTAAAGAGCTTGCAGTGTCACGCTGCAGTACTTCCTCATAAATCGTCACCTATAAATTCACCATACACTACTAATGCATTCTTTCAGTCAATCATGCTGTATACATATATTCAACCAAACTTTCACACATTACCTTGCAATTATAGTTCTTTCTTTAACCAGATAAGGTAGTTCTGATAAGAACTTCTTTTTTTCTTCTTTTTTCTTTTGTATTTTTTGTATTTTTTTTTTAACAATTTTGTATTTTTGTTTTTTTTTCCAAAAAATGACCAAAAAAAAAGAACAAATAAAA
Source organism: Triturus cristatus (assembly GCF_964204655.1). NCBI lineage: Eukaryota > Metazoa > Chordata > Amphibia > Caudata > Salamandridae > Triturus > Triturus cristatus. The sequence continues at coordinate 771,811,068 of NC_140582.1, read as the reverse complement.
CAGGAAACATTTGGAATTACTTATCATTCCAAAAACAAAAAAATTAACGATGGTTGCGTTGCGCAGCACAAATTGCATCCACCGACTGCTCACCGAAGCATATAAGCTTCTTACACTTCACGCATTGTTGCTCGAGAAAGGCGAATTCTGGCCACATATCCATTGCAGGTGTTCCAGAGGACTCTCCAGATGTAGTTGCCACAGCAGGTGAGGGGTTCAAAGCAGCTTGCCTCATTTCCTAACGAGCAAGATTGAGAGGATGTGTGGTCCGGAGATGCTTGTACATAGAAGCAGTGCCACAAGAGTATTTTTTTCACTGCCTCTTGACAGGACTTGGTCACAAATTTTGCACGTCACCTTTCTCGCATTTACTTTCTTCTCTCCAGGTGGAAAAGTGAAGAATTTCCACACAACAGATTCCAGCCTCTGTAGACGTGGTGCCTTCTGCAAGAATTCTTCTTCAGAAGATACTTCCTCCTGCTGCTGTCCAGATGCCATTTTGTTTGATATTTTTTGAAATACACCAAAACAAAAAAAAAGCAAAAAGGGTTCTTGTAGGAAAAGAGATGTCTCTCTAAAGATGCTCCAACAAGAATGATTAAAATGGGTGGGGTCCTTCAAGAGTTACAGTGGGAAATGTTATGAACCAATGAAATCTTTTTTTTTGAGGTCACATGGGATCCGCGCACTCAGCACTCACGAAGCACGCACCGACGCGAAATATTTTTAAAAATAATATTATAAGTACAAGTTTATTATAAGTACAAATATATTATTTTTATGAATACCTTAGATAGTCTCTTGCCTTAATATGTATATTAAACACACATACATATAATTTTAGAACATAAATTTTTTTCGCGGGAGTCGCGCACCCGGCGTGCCCCAGCACGTATATGTTATCACGCGGTACCAGCCACCACTCAAGCTTCGCGTACCATAATGTGCATGTGTCGCAAATGAGCGAGAGCAGGAGTCACGGAATAGTTGCATACCAATCGTGCACATCACGTAATATTAAATGTATATGATGTAATGGAAAAACACGCAGCCGTCGCACACCGTACGTGGATCCTTGATGATGTTTATAAAATGGCGTTACAACAAACAAATGATGGACGGAATGCTGACAATGCAGACATTCTCCCCCAGTCGAAAGATCTGGGTTAAATCCATCGTTCTTTTGCCCACTACACCACCCCAGTTTAGACATGGCCATATGCAAATCAGTCTTGACCCTGGCTGATGACGGCTGATAGCCAGAAACCGGTCCTAGGATGCTTGATTCCGGTCCAGGGAAGACATGGCTTGGCAGTTCGGGCTGGACTGTTCCCATGAGGCACAGGGTCAAGACTGATTTGCATATGGCCATGTCTAAACTGGGGTGGTGTAGTGGGCAAAAGAACGATGGATTTAACCCAGATCTCTTGACTGGGGGAGAATGTATGCATTGTCAGCATTCCGTCCATCATTTGTTTGTTGTAACGCTTTTCGACCTAAGTGGGATGGGTATTCCCAGACGTGGGACCCGTGCTCACTACGCCACTGGAGTCAAGCTATCCTGGCTGATGACGGCTGATAGCCAGAAACCGGTCCTAGGATGCTTGATTCCGGTCCAGGGAAGACATGGCTTGGCAGTTCGGGCTGGACTGTTCCCATGAGGCACAGGGTCAAGACTGATTTGCATATGGCCATGTCTAAACTGGGGTGGTGTAGTGGGCAAAAGAACGATGGATTTAACCCAGATCTCTTGACTGGGGGAGAATGTATGCATTGTCAGCATTCCGTCCATCATTTGTTTGTTGTAACGCTTTTCGCCCTAAGTGGGATGGGTATTCCCAGACGTGGGACCCGTGCTCACTACGCCACTGGAGTCAAGCTATCCTGGCTGATGACGGCTGATAGCCAGAAACCGGTCCTAGGATGCTTGATTCCGGTCCAGGGAAGACATGGCTTGGCAGTTCGGGCTGGACTGTTCCCATGAGGCACAGGGTCAAGACTGATTTGCATATGGCCATGTCTAAACTGGGGTGGTGTAGTGGGCAAAAGAACGATGGATTTAACCCAGATCTCTTGACTGGGGGAGAATGTATGCATTGTCAGCATTCCCTCCATCATTTGTTTGTTGTAACGCTTTTCGCCCTAAGTGGGATGGGTATTCCCAGACGTGGGACCCGTGCTCACTACGCCACTGGAGTCAAGCTATCCTGGCTGATGACGGCTGATAGCCAGAAACCGGTCCTAGGATGCTTGATTCCGGTCCAGGGAAGACATGGCTTGGCAGTTCGGGCTGGACTGTTCCCATAAGGCACAGGGTCAAGACTGATTTGCATATGGCCATGTCTAAACTGGGGTGGTGTAGTGGGCAAAAGAACGATGGATTTAACCCAGATCTCTTGACTGGGGGAGAATGTATGCATTGTCAGCATTCCGTCCATCATTTGTTTGTTGTAACGCTTTTCGCCCTAAGTGGGATGGGTATTCCCAGACGTGGGACCCGTGCTCACTACGCCACTCGAGTCAAGCTATCCTGGCTGATGACGGCTGATAGCCAGAAACCGGTCCTAGGATGCTTGATTCCTGTCCAGGGAAGACATGGCTTGGCAGTTCGGGCTGGACTGTTCCCATGAGGCACAGGGTCAAGACTGATTTGCATATGGCCATGTCTAAACTGGGGTGGTGTAGTGGGCAAAAGAACAATGGATTTAACCCAGATCTCTTGACTGGGGGAGAATGTATGCATTGTCAGCATTCCGTCCATCATTTGTTTGTTGTAACGCTTTTCGACCTAAGCGGGATGGGTATTCCCAGACGTGGGACCCGTGCTCACTACGCCACTGGAGTCAAGCTATCCTGGCTGATGACGGCTGATAGCCAGAAACCGGTCCTAGGATGCTTGATTCCGGTCCAGGGAAGACATGGCTTGGCAGTTCGGGCTGGACTGTTCCCATGAGGCACAGGGTCAAGACTGATTTGCATATGGCCATGTCTAAACTGGGGTGGTGTAGTGGGCAAACGAACAATGGATTTAACCCAGATCTCTTGACTGGGGGAGAATGTATGCATTGTCAGCATTCCGTCCATTTGTTTGTTGTAACGCTTTTCGCCCTAAGTGGGATGGGTATTCCCAGACGTGGGACCCGTGCTCACTACGCCACTGGAGTCAAGCTATCCTGGCTGATGACGGCTGATAGCCAGAAACCGGTCCTAGGATGCTTGATTCCGGTCCAGGGAAGACATGGCTTGGCAGTTCGGGCTGGACTGTTCCCATGAGGCACAGGGTCAAGACTGATTTGCATATGGCCATGTCTAAACTGGGGTGGTGTAGTGGGCAAAAGAACGATGGATTTAACCCAGATCTCTTGACTGGGGGAGAATGTATGCATTGTCAGCATTCCGTCCATCATTTGTTTGTTGTAACGCTTTTCGCCCTAAGTGGGATGGGTATTCCCAGACATGGGACCCGTGCTCACTACGTCACTGGAGTCAAGCTATCCTGGCTGATGACGGCTGATAGCCAGAAACCGGTCCTAGGATGCTTGATTCCGGTCCAGGGAAGACATGGCTTGGCAGTTCGGGCTGGACTGTTCCCATGAGGCACAGGGTCAAGACTGATTTGCATATGGCCATGTCTAAACTGGGGTGGTGTAGTGGGCAAAAGAACGATGGATTTAACCCAGATCTTTTGACTGGGGGAGAATGTATGCTTTGTCAGCATTCCGTCCATCATTTGTTTGTTGTAACTCTTTTCGCCCTAAGTGGGATGGGTATTCCCAGACATGGGACCCGTGCTCACTATGCCACTGGAGTCAAGCTATCCTGGCTGATGACGGCTGATAGCCAGAAACCGGTCCTAGGATGCTTGATTCCGGTCTAGGGAAGACATGGCTTGGCAGTTCGGGCTGGACTGTTCCCATGAGGCACAGGGTCAAGACTGATTTGCATATGGCCATGTCTAAACTGGGGTGGTGTAGTGGGCAAAAGAACGATGGATTTAACCCAGATCTCTTGACTGGGGAGAATGTATGCTTTGTCAGCATTCCGTCCATCATTTGTTTGTTGTAACGCTTTTCGCCCTAAGTGGGATGGGTATTCCCAGACGTGGGACCCGTGCTCACTATGCCACTGGAGTCAAGCTATCCTGGCTGATGACGGCTGATAGCCAGAAACCGGTCCTAGGATGCTTGATTCCGGTCCAGGGAAGACATGGCTTGGCAGTTCGGGCTGGACTGTTCCCATGAGGCACAGGGTCAAGACTGATTTGCATATGGCCATGTCTAAACTGGGGTGGTGTAGTGGGCAAAAGAACGATGGATTTAACCCAGATCTCTTGACTGGGGGAGAATGTATGCATTGTCAGCATTCCGTCCATCATTTGTTTGTTGTAACGCGTTTATAAAATGGCGGCTAGAATCCGCGCACCCACCGTGATGTGTACTCTTTGGGTGCGTGACACCAACATTTTTTTTGAAAATACTTTTTTTTTAAAGAAAATAATATAAATATATTAAAATAAAAAATAAACAATACTTCAGTTTAAATTTTTTTACATTTTTTTTTGCAATTTTCTGAAAAATATATATATTTTTTTAAAATAAAATATTTATAGAGAAAACAGTTACAAAACTGTAGAAAATTAGTACAAAAAAATAGGTATAACTACTATTGCACTGAAAAATTAGCATTTAAAAAACCTTTGAAATTCACTGAAAAAACCATAGGTTTCAGAGACGTTATAGTTTGAAATGAGCATTTAAAAAAGCTTTGAAATTCACTGAAACAACCATAGGTTTCAGAGACGTTACAGTTAGAAATTAGCATTTAAAAAACCTTAGAAATTCACAGAAAAAAACATAGGTTTCAGGGGTGTTATAGTTAGCTGGACATTTCACTCGTACAAAACCATAGAAATTCCTCCATTATAGTTAGTTCTGCTAACTTTGTATATTGAAAGTCAGTGTTATAAGGCCATACAACAGCCAGAACATGAATGTACTTGCATATCTTGTCATAGTTTGTGACTTTATGATACTGTGTGCAGTTAGTGTATTTGGAAATATATATTGCACACCATCTTTGATGCTTGTAAGTCAAGTTTAGAGTGCCTGGAAGATAATGTGTGTCACATGTTTGTAAGAGAGGAACTGCTTGTGGCTAGAGCAGTGGGTGATAGTGAGTTGTGAGTTGTGATCTGTATGTTTGCACGGAAATTATGTGTGATAGATGCAATACACAAGGTCGCAATGTCCTGCATGAATGGAATTCAACTATCACTGTGCTTTTGCGTATGGAAGGAAGAAATGTGTGGCATATGTAAACATGTACCATGGGGTACAATGCTACATGCTTGGAAGAGCAAGTTTACACATTTATTAAACATGGTAGTGTACCTTCTGCGTATTTTGTGTACTTGAAAAGGACACATTTTGTGGTCACTGTCTGCTACCTATCTACTTAAAATGAGATAATATGCTTATTATGCACTTTAAAGGTAGTTGTATGTGTATATTGAATAATACTGTGTTCTTTCAAGAAAGTGGTCTGCAGTGCTGGATGTGGTTTCTGAAGGCATCCAGTGTATGTGAAATTTAACAGCCTTGATATCTCTCATGTCGATTTGTGAGGAATTCAGAGGCTATGTCTTGGAGACTCCACGTCGAGCCTGTAAATACCACATCCATGTGGGCACGACACCACTTCGTACACTTAGTCATCTGATATTGAGGAACTGGCAATACGTGAAATGTTTACAGAGAGGCATCACAGAGAGTAATGAATTCTTAGATGCATGCACACAATGCCTGCAGCAGGAGGCCGCTGAGAAGCCTATGTGTGCATTTTAAGTCGTTTCACCTCACTTTAATTCCCATGTGTGCATCCCACCAGGGCCTGCAGTGTCAGACCTGGAGCGATAAATTCTTAAGACCTGGGGCACGCATGCCACACATGCTGCGGCACAAATGAAGAACAGAGGGAGTACCAACGGAAAATTAGATTCTGCTTTCCCCAGTCAGGTGTGCTTGCGCACGTTTGATTGGCTTTGCATAGCAATTAACTGTGCAGCTCTTGGTAAACACTGGAGGGATCGAGGTACTGGGGTGCATGATCAAGGCATATGCGGCTAGCCACTGACTTTTACAAACCAGCCTCCAAGTCATCAGCCCACCAATGCAAGGCTGAAGACTTTAAACAGCCAGCTAGAAGAGAAAGATGTTCTCTCACAGAAAGGCAATGTTAAATCCCTTGAAGGTAAAACTGGATTTTCAGGGATGAGATTTTGAAGTCTCCATACTGTAAACTCGTTTGTGTTATGCTGTATCACTGGTATCAGTTGTTTGAATGGTAACCAGAAAATTAAAAGCAGAGTTCCTGCTGTGTTTCTGCCTTCCAGAACTGCATGCCTAATTTATGTTACTTAATCAGACATGACTAAGAAGATGAATATAGCCTTGGGGGAGAGGTGGAATGTGAGTGAGAGAAAGAGCTAGAGAGTGTTTGTAGGTGTGTGAGAGAGTGAGGAGAAAGGTTGTTGTTTTTACTAGATATTAATGATGTTAACCCCTTTAGTGTGGGTGACGCTACAGTTTCCCCACTGGAGCGGCAAAAGCAGCAAAGTGAGTGCTCTCTTCCAGTCCGGTGGGGAAAAAACTATTTTAAAAAGGCCTTCCAAAGTTTCATTTAGACCTGATTGTTAAGGGAGAGTCTTTCCTCTCCAATGAGGATTTCTTAAAACAGTTTTCTGGCTGTAGATCGCGGGCACACCACGATTCACAGCCAGGAAATTCACAAGACCACCAGGATAATTGCTTAAGGGGAGTCTGCCCTCATGGTAAACTGGCTGACTCCCCTTGGGGGCACATAAAAAAATAAGAGAGTGTTCTTTCTCCCGGGGGAGGGGGAGTAAAAATATATATAGTTTTTTAAAGTGAAATTGTCAGTGGGTCAGCCCTCCTGACATATGAGCTGACCCGCTGTTGGCCCCACATTTTTGGGGAGGAAATCTGTGTTTAGCCTGGGGGCTATTGTTGCCCCCCAGGAGAAAACACATTTCTAATAAATATTAAAGAGCTGTAGGAGGGGGTGGGCCCTGAACGATGATATATTTTTTAGAAATCTGTGTTTTTCCAGTGGTGGGGATAATACACCCCGCATGGGAAAACACACATTTATTTAAAGAAAAAAAAACACTTTGCACATGTACTAGCAATTATACTGCATATTTTTGCCATTTCTTGACTCATAATGTAGTCAATCCTGATGCATAATTGGGGGCTCTTCTGCTGCATAATTCCAGTGACCGTGGTGATAGCAATGTGTATTTTCACAAGGAGCACATCAGTCCCCAAAGTTGCAGGGATTACTAAGTGAATGTGTGCTTCTTGAGTTCAAAAACACATTTTTGGCTTTGGGATATTAGTTTTATACTGGCAGAGGCCCAGCAGATCCACCTACAATAAAGTTTTTTTATAAGCCAAGAAAAAAGTATGCTGTGGCATTGGGTATGTGGCAAGGTGAATTAATACTATGTCTTTTTATGTATTTGTTTTTAGTGTCTTTGAAGAACCCACAGATTTATTGAACCAGATAAGTAATTTTGGGCCTGATTATGATGTCGGGCGAACTCTGGATGCGGTCCACCCGGCATCCAGAGTATAGGTCAGACTGGCAGATTACAATGCCGGCAGTTGGAATGATTTGGGTGGAGGGAAAGACCAATGCAACCAACATGCTCAAGGAGCCCGTCGGGGCATTGGTCAGACTGTAATGCCTACAATGGGGGCTGTCCCTGCACAGGCACTGCCACAGGGATTACGATGTCCATTTCCCTTTACATGGCGGTCCAACCCCCATGTAACGACAGATGGAAAGGGTTTTTGGGGCCTCTAGCAGAGCCCCCGGGGCCCTCTGCTATGGGGCCTGGGGGGCACATGTGGTACACCCAAACATCCATGCACCGTGTGCCAGGCACCACATAGTGGTGCCTGGCACACGGTGCATGAATGTTTGAAAACATGTCTTTTACTATTGTCGCTTGTGCTACAGCCCTTTTCCGTACCACAAGCTGAAATAGTAAATGGCATGTTTACGACCATCTGGACAGCAGGTGGTCGTATTGTAATTAGGCTGTTGGGACCGCCGATTCCAAGTCGGACTGTCCCGTGCTTGAAACTATGGCAATCTGATGTTTGTCTGACTACCATCGTAATGAGGCCCTTTGTGTTCATTTTTACTGACTGGTCCCTCCCTTTTTGCAGATGTCTCTATATCATAGACTATCTCCCAGACTACAGAATGGGAGAATTTATCAGAGCAAAAACTAAATTGCATACGTACTATCTTAAATGGGTCTATTCTCACAGAGTATTTGATGAATGATATAGCCCCTAGAGGTTTATTAGTAACAAATGCACCGCGTATATTTCTTGATGATGCATTGTTTAGAAAGGAATGGGCCTAGATAGCGTGGCGTTGCACCCGCGACTGGCTGGTCCTTATTATTAAAACAGCATTGAGACTCTCTGAGGCTATAATGGTTGAGATCCAACTGACCGAGACCCACTTTAGGGCAATACTCACAGGATACAAAAAGAAATTGGAAGAACTCAATAGAGAAATTAATGGGTATAAAGACATTTTGACGCAGTCAAATGCTCAAAAATATGCTGATCCTGAGTACATTCCCCCCCAAAAAAGTACTAATAATTCCGATGCATCAGAAGACGATGCATCGACTACTAGTGGCTCTAGTGGCTCTAGTGGGGGTAGCACCAGACACAGACAACAAGGCAGAGGTAGGGGATGGAATAGGCAATATCACCCCCAAGATGTTTGGCCACCATTCCCAACTCCAGGAGGTATGAATTTTCATAATCAATTTCAACAACCGCAGTTCCCCATGATGGGCTGGAATCCTGCATTTATGCCCCCACAAACATTCGTGCAGAATTCCTACCATCCCCCTTTTAGAGAGGGGTCAGAGAGGACGGGGCAAAAGAAGAAGAACAGGCCAAGTCCACTGGGGATCAGAGGAGACAGTAGGGAACAACACCTGCAGCAAAACTCAGAACCAGCAAGCGGGACCCAGCAACACGAGAGCTTAGTGACTAACCTCTCGATTGTAACACTGACCCCAAATGAACTCTCCATCCTGGAGAAGGGATTGGGATTTGTGCTGATGGCACGTTTGGACAAATTTCGTCTTCACTGCGAGTTGGCTGAAATTTTCAGAAAATTAAGGCTTAAAGCTTTTTTTGAGAATTTGAACTCTACTGAGACTATTGATTCCTTGAGTGATACTGGCCTTCTGCCTAAATCAACTTTTAATCCCCCTCCACACACTGTTCCTGCAGAGATAATTGCTTTTGAGCAAGCGGTGTTTTTGGATGTTGAATCCTTTGATGATACAGAGGTTTTTAAGAATATGAGTGCAGCTGAATTTCAAGCACTTCAATCCAATACCGCTGTAGTGATCAAGCCAGCGGACAAAGGTGGTGGAGTGGTCATTCAGGATACTAGCGACTATGATAGGGAATACAGATGTTTCCTTAATGATCTTAATAGCTATACCCCTTTGACAAGAGACCCTTCCTCTGAGTTAAAAGAAAAGATTAATGTATTGGTCAACACGGCAGAATCTAACAAATACATTACCAAGCATGAGGCAGAATTTGTGACCGCTAGTGAAGGAATTATATCATATTTTTACACCCTTCTCAAAACACACAAACATAGGACCCCTCCACCTGGGTGTCCCATTGTCTCTGGAATCGGCTCACTTCTGGAGCCCTTGTCCCATTATTGTGACCAATTTTTAAAGCCGCTTGTTCAAAAATCTTCTACTTACCTTAAAGACACAAAAAATCTTTTGGCCCTTATACAGGAATTTACTGTGGATAATGACACTACATTCTTAGTGTCACTAGACATTGAGAGTCTGTACATGAGTATACCTCAGGATGAAACTATCAGGGTATTCACAGAGGTGCTCAATGCAGCTACATGGGATTACACCACCCCGAGATCATTTGTCATTGAATGTGCCACTTTTGCATTGAAGCAAAACGTCTTTGAATATCAAGGAGATTTGTTTCTGCAGACCACAGGGACATCAATGGGCAGTGTTTTTGCCCCCAGTGTAGCGGGTTTGTATGTTTTTGATTTTGAATGTAAACACACTCTGAATATTAACAATCCCTATGCATCCAATCTGTCCCTGGGGCGCAGATATATAGACGATGTGTTTATCATCTGGCAGGGATCTGAGAGTCGACTGGTGGAATTCTTTAATTGGATCAATACCGGTGATACACATCTCAAGTTTACACACTCTTATCATAAAGATGAGATGATCTTTCTGGGCTTGGTCATTACTAAAACTGATGGGGTTTTAACAACCCGCACCTACTACAAGCCCACAGCGAAGAATAATTTACTGTCATTTTCCAGTTTACACCCAAGCACCCTATGACAGAATTTACCATATGGACAGTACTTACGCTTGAGGCGTAATTGTAGTAAGGTGGCTGATTTCCGCACACAGTAAGCGGAACTTACTAAGAAACTACAAAAACGGGGCTATCCAGACAGAATTTTGACACGCAGCTGCAAAAGGGCTCGCAATCAACCAAGGGCAGCCCTTTTGGAGGACATTGAGAAACCTGTTACAACTGCTCCTCTTACATGTGTAACAACCTATAGCACTGTTTTCAATGCGCTAACAAACTCCATACTCAAAAACTGGCGGATTCTTGAGAGTAATAATAGAAAATGGGATAAACCGTTACTTTCTTTCAAGAAAGCTAGGAGCATTAAGGACGCTTTAGTGCACAAACGTCCATTGAAAACTACCACTATGGGTGAGCCAACAGTATGTAATGCATGGGGTTTACCTAATATAACGAGGTATTATCCGTGCGGCTCCTGCAGTGTGTGTCATTTGACAAAAGCAACTAAAACATTGGATTTAGAAACTGGCAAGATCTGGACACAAAGGCTACACTCTAATTGTAACACAACCAATGTGGTTTACCTGATAATCTGTCCGTGTGGACTGCGTTATATAGGGATGACCACTAGAAAAATAAAACAACGTGTGTGCGAACATCGGAGCAATGTAAGGTGTAGGCGCAGTACTACCAAGCTCACCGAGCATTATCTCCAGTCTAATCATTCAACTGAAGATTTACATTGGACTATTATTGAACACCTGACACCAGGTAATAACACTGCCCAAAGATTATATGAGAAAGAACAACGGTGGGTTTATCGTTTGGCGACACACATTACAGGGCTCAATGATAATATACCTTGGGGTACAGTAATGCGTCATTGAACCCCTCTTCCCCCCATTTTTACTTACTAGGGGACTAAACATATATAAGTATCCAGGTTAAGGCCATAAGTGTGCGTAGCGATTCTAGCATGGGTACCTTTCGCATACCTGGTAATGATTTTGTTAATCATATGAGTCAACGCGGCCACTTTACCATTACCGTACAATAATCAAATCTTTATCAGCAGCCTCTGTTTCATCCGAGTCGGGCTGTCATTTTTCGTCTGCAGTTTCATATAAATAAAGTTGTGAGGGAAGTCCTTGCGGGAAAAGAGGTGAGCGGTTTAGCATTCGGCCGAGTGTTTACGCGGCACGTCTCTGTTTCCCATTTTCATGATTTGGTGCCGAATAGTCATATGACGCGTGACATCCTACACTCTGTCCGACGCACCGATTGGATACTCCCGGTATTTAACTATCTGACCAACCGGTGTCGTCATCCTCGAGGTCCTTGAATGAGGGAGCAGTAGGTGTATCGGTGGGCGCAGCACTTTGACGAAGTAAGTGGAGTTCTGCGATGTTACCTTCAGCGTTTTGCTTATCCCGCTTCTAGATATCTATGGGAGTGATATTAACTAGACTCTTTATCTTTTAGAGTGTGACTATAAGTGCGCACCCCCCCTCCTGGATCTATGATGCGAGGCTAACGTTGACTCCATGTGAGTTGCTCATTGTTTTTACGAGAGACCTGTTTGATAAGGGATTTAGTATTATAATATCTATGAAATCCATTGGGCTCTGTAGCTCAAGTCACGTGATGCATGAGTTAAGTTCGTTTTTTAATTGATCTATTGCTACTGAGCACACTGTCAATGAATATGTGTTGCGTAGTCCGCTCATTTTAATATGTTTGACACAACATTTGCTGTTTATATCAATAGCTTTTATAAAGCAGCTCGCGGTTATATAATTTTGTAATCCATGCGGTGGAGGGAGCATTTCATGCCAGCTCTTTTAACAACACGATGGCACTTTTTCAGTTTGCACATCGTGCTCTTTGTGTCTCATATATTTCTGATTTGTGTTTCTGTTCATTCTTACAGCTACATGTGTTCTTCAGAAATCCTGAAGATATTGGTAAAACCGTGAGTTTTTTGTGGTTTTCTGTTACTACCGATGGTTGGGTGCACCTTAGCTTGTGCACACCACCGGGTGGTGAGGTCCTGATGAATGCCTGGTGAACATCTTACATAGGCAGAAACATGTTGACCGCTATTATTTTATTTGCACTTTAAGGGATAACTGACCAGATCGGGTAATAGTTATTTACGCCCCTTTTTTAATTAATGCCGGAGCTACCATAATAAATGGTTTTAGGTTAAAATCCAGGCATTTTTTAATCACTATATTTTTTGCACTCACAAATTCTTCCTGCACTTCTACACTACATTCAATCACCTGCTCTGCTGAAGCATACCGGGGAGGTACTCGACCTCCCTGGTGGGAGCCCAATGATGAAGCATGTCACCAACTAGGTTCGTGAGTGAGGGCTCTTTTAACAAATTTGATTGATTTTGCGCTGGCTTCACTCCATTCTTATGTTTTTTCATACTCTTTTGTTGTTTACTAACATTTACTGTTGCACACATCTCACATGTACACACCCACTATCTAATGTAGAAAGATACTTCTGCAAGGTTTTAATCAGTCAGCAGAGTTGGTGGATGACTGCTACCCAGGCCTTAACTCGATTATGGAGGACAGCTCAGAGGCAGGATCAGAGACTGAGAAACCAGCTACTTAGACAGCATCTGAAAATGAAGCATAATCTGGAAGTGATTTTTCAGTCTGCAGAGTTCTTTCCGACGACTGTACAAACAGTGGCTGCTGTTCAGGCGGTACATTGAAGGCAAAAGAGTTGCTATGACATCAAGTTGTACATGCTGTGTGGGAGATCTACAGGCTATGTGTACAGCTTGAGAGCTTGTCCACCCACTCCTTCACAAAGTTCATAACCTTTATGGTGGCGGATTCTAAACGGGAATAAAGTTGTTCAGTGAGCTATACAAAGCTGGCACTGAGCGCTGAGGTACACTTCAATGTCACCGCAAAGGATTCCCAAAGGAGCTTGTTTTTAAGAAGCTCCAGAAGTCTCGGAGCACTTTGTTGTGTTCCAACAAATTGCTCGCAGTCAAGTTCTCTGATAGGCATGATGTGTATGTGCTCACTAAAATTCATGGTGAGAGCACTTCCCACATCATGGTTTCGGGTCAGATGGCCGAAGTTCACAAGCCCACCTGTATACTGGATTACAATAATGACATGGGTGGAGTGAATATGAATAACTAGATCCTTCTGCCATACAATGCGAATCGTAAAACTTGCACTTGGTATAAGAAGCAATTTTGCTACCTGATGCAGATGGAAGCATAAAAGGTTTACGCTGTTTATTGTCAGACCACCAAAGGAAGACTCGTGTCTTTCCTTGCATTTCAGGTCATCATCATGCAAAGTCTTACTGCTACAGAAGCAGCAGACCCCAGTTCATATGCCCCAGGGGACATGGCAAGGCTGCACAATCAGCTCTTTGCTGACCCCATTCCTGAAACAGCCAAAAAGACTCAACAATGTTATTGTTTTAGAGTCTGTTCTAAGCAAGGAAAAAGGCAGGAGAGTCATGTTTACTGTCCACAGAGCCCATTTGAGCCAGTCCTGTGTTTTCCCACTTGCTTTTTGCTATACGATACAAAACGGAAGTCTGGGGAAATTGACTGAGGTGGAGATGCTGTAGCCTAAACCTCACAATGGCTGTGCATGGATGCCTACTTTCTAGGGCCACTACTTCACTAGGGAAGGAGCCTTAGATTTTTTTTCCTTCTAGTTGACAAAATCCTTGACTTATTTCTGGCCTGCTCCACACCTTTATCTACTGTCAGTATATGGTAGATGTTCTGTTTGCCAATTGACAAGTGCATTATAGTCCCCACACAGCATATAATGGTGGATGAAATGTAAGCCACCTTGTCATGAAGTACAATGTGTGGAAAAAATGTCTTGACTAGTTATTGAAGTGCTTTTTAGGAAACCTATGGATACAACACAAGGACTACCCTAATTAAGGACAACACCAGAGTAAGTGCAGTAAGTCAAACAAATGACTCATACGACTCATTCATCAACAGTTCTACTTTTAAATTAAATTAGTAACTTGTATCATCGTTAATGTTTTTGAAAGAGGATACAATATCTTGCATGATTTTCACTTTTTTAGTATAAGGACAATATGCATTTCATTATTTATCAAAATGAGTGAACGCAGCGTAGTGCTCACAGTGAACTAATGTGTATACAACAACATAGAACAAGACACTGGACAGAATCAAATATTGTATATTATTTTATATAAATCAAGTATAAGCACTGATCTTAACTGTTCATGTATGGTAAACCACAAACATGTTTTGAAAGCAACTCAGGGATGGGATGTCAATGTTTCGGGCTGTAGTTAATTTTTGTATCACATCAGGGCAAAAGTCACCGACTAAAGTTTCCTACAAACCGTGGAATCATGGAACCTTCAATAAGGCATCCTGTAAGCAATATGTGCAGTAATTCTTCAAAAGAGAGTCTACAATGTATACCGGGAGCTCATTAGTCAGACAGTTCCAGGGGGGTAAACAAATTATTCAAGTGGATTACAACTTTGTATTGTGTTTAGAATAGTAGTTGCAGCTACACATACAAGAGCATTCTCGAACAAACCCAGAAATGCAAAACAGGCCGCCCAGTTCCAATGCCATGGTGCCCGCTACAGGAACATTTCAAAGAAAGCTCAATGGAAGCCCTCGCCAGGGGACTCCATTGATCTTGGTTTGATCAGTTTCTGTCACGGGCACTAGACCTAGCCATCCAAGTGGGGAAGCGTTTTTATTGGCACAAGTGGGGTAATGCTTGATGGTAGGTATTTTTGTAAAGCTCTGCAGATTCTGGAAGATTCCATCACAGAAATAGAAGGGGAATGCATAGTTTCAGGCAAAGTTTGAGGCTTGTAGAGCATTGTGGGTAAGAAAACCTTGTGGGGTCCATGCAAAGCACACCACCCTGGACTCCCCTGATTGTCTGATTTTCAAAAATGTCTGTGGCTCATAGGTTTGCATGGATGGTGCCACAGCACTGCCCCGAATACAGCAGGTACCCCTAGTCATAATCTCGCAACGTAGCACTTTAGGACATTTTGTGTTGTGATTTCTTCGCCCGCCCGCCCACACAAGTGTGGTGCCGTTCTTATCGTGAAACATCTGGGAACTCAGGGTAGAGGGAAATTTGTGAAATTTGTGGCTCGTTGCCCAGGCAAGAACTTTTCATCACAGAAATGTGTAGAAAGCTTGTTTTTTAGTCAACGTTTGAAGCTTGTAAGTTTACCCACCCTGGATTCCCCCAGGTATCTAGTTTTTAAAATAAATTGCACGTTTGTAGGGTTTCCATAGTTGCTGGCTGAGCTAGGATCCAAAATCCACAGCCATCCACTTTGCAAAGAAAGGGTAAGTGTCCATGTTGCATTTTGAGGCAAATTCTGTTGTGGGCACTAGGCCTCCAAGTGAGGTACTATTTTTATTAGGAGACTGGGGAATGCTGGGTGGAAGGAAGTTTGGGCTCCCCACAGAGTACAGAACTTTCCTTCACAGGAATGTGAGGAGAATGTGTTTATTTGTCAAAGTTTAAAGTTTACAATGGAATCTAGGTAAAAAAACGAGTGATATCCATGCAAGTCACCTCACCCTGGATATCCCTAGATGTTTAGTTTTGTACAGTTTGCTAGGTTTCCCCATGTGCAGACTGAGCTAGGGTCCAAAATCTATATTTACCAACATTAGCAAAATTGGTCAGTTTTCACTGGAATATTGTGCTGCATCCATTTTGTGTTTTGGCCAGTTTCCTGTCACGGGCACTAGGCCTACCCACACAAGGGAGGTATGATTTTTATTGGAAGGCTTGAGGGAGCATAGAACAATAATAGAACATTTGTTATTTCTAATTGGATTTTGGTGTATTTTTGCCTTTCAAATGTAAGCCTGTGTATAAGAAAGAAGACAGTGTTAAAAATAACTTCTAAATCATACGCTAGTACGAGTCCCCACAAATTCAGAGATTTATAAATAACCACTGATCTTAAACTCCATATCCTGTGCCCATTTCAGAAATACATAGGTTTCTGTTCCCATTTTCACTCTACATAATTTTCCATATGAATTGGTATATACTCACTACACAATGAAAAATCTTTGTACAGTGCAGCTTGGAGAATCTACAAACCTTATAAATCCCCGCAACCAGAAGGGTCTAGCGGACGTAATGGCATACTGTTTGTGTAAATCAGATATCGTGACAGAAAGCTACAGCTGAAAACATTGTCACAAATGGTTGTTCATTCTACTCATTTTATAAATGTTTATTATTTCAACTTTTATTTTCTTTCGAAACACCTTAAAGGATCTAAACAGAGGTCTAAAGCTTTGCTTGATAACCCATGGGTGTCAAACTGAGTTCCACCACAAAACAGGAAGTAGGTTTAGAGCATAAAAGTATAGGAAAAATCGGCTACTTCTTTGAAAAATGCCAAAACTGTGGTAAAATATTTGTATTTTTGATTCCGCTCTGCATGTTGCTGAAAGCTGTGTGACTTTAGCACAACAAACTCCTTAGTGATGCTGTTTTTAGGAGAAAAATACAAATACTTGTCATGGATACCTATGTGGAAAAAACATTATGGAGCTCTAAGCACAAACTACCTCAAATAGCCAAAAAAAAAGGCTTAGTACTTCGAGTGATGGGCAGGGGACCAGCAGTTAAGTGTTTAAACTTATTGGATCAGATGTTAATGTGTTTGCCTACATGCAACTTACCATACCACCATGAGTTGATGTTAATGTTACATAAGAGAACAGAGACATAAAATATAAACAATTATCATATTTTGTTATTACGTAAATAGCACGCTCATTACCTTTGTATTTTGGAATTCCAGTGCAGTTTTGGAGACAAATGAAGAATGGTATTGTCATTACTACAAAATCAGATTGTCATATTGTGATTTCAAAATGTAATTCATATTTTCTTTTTTTCTCTTCAGTTGTATTAGTTGATTTTTGATCTAGTCGTAAAACACTTTGAGTGTTTAGAGACATCATGTTATACATTATTAAAAAAAATACAATACAATGTCCAACAAGAGTGTGGGCTTTGGGCTACCCCACTTCAAGCCATTGGCTTTCCTGTAATTTTCATGACTTGCATGGATGAGTTGTCGATTAGGGCCATGGCGTTTTGTGTATGGTTATATTGTCCCATTTATGTTCCCATTAGTCTTTTGTGATAGGGCAGTACTTTCTTCACCCTGCAGATGAGAAATAAGTGAGAACTACTTGATGTTCTTTGATATGTTTACTTTGATGACACAGCAATGTTTTAATTGCTAATGTATGGATTTTTGTTTGGAAAGTGTGCACTTTTAGATCTTTTAGACTGTTAAAGAAATTGTGCTTTTCACAAAGAGCATTTGCTCATTAAATATTTTATTTTGCTGTTAGGGTAATGCTGTTGGATTTATACTTTTTTGTTCATATAGTGCAGACATGCATTCAAAGGTTTTAAAGATGCAAGAAAAAAATATGCCATATTTTGTAGTGATGTTTTTTAAGTTCAGCATTTGCAACACAAGCTTCATCTTTTCATTGATTTTCACAATAGTCTTCGTTAAAGGTATAGCTAACTCTTTTAATGCAGTCTGTCAGCAACAGTCATATTGTTCTAGCCGAAGGTGTTACTAAGGTAGCACATAGTAATCCAGTTATTGCCAAACACTTCCTTATAAAAGAACCCAACCTATTGACTTTGCCATGGTTTAAATCCCTATGGTCTGATCAGATGGGTTGATGGCTGAATACTGGAATGAAATAATATTCAAACTTCAAACAGGACTTGGACCATGGATGCTGCTGAATGCAATGCTATCTTTGCTTGGACTAATCTCACAGACCAAAGATGGGATGTTGCTACCTAAGTATGATCATGTGGAAAAGACACATTGAAGAAAAGACCTCTGCTTAGGAGGAGCACATGATCTTCTGGCACATTTTGTGCATCATCAAGAATATACTAATAGGTGAGTTGGCTGTATTTTCTGTAAAGTCTTTTCACCCCTTTTGAAATCCAACTGATGATGTATGTACTAATGCTCCAACATGTGTGCAGAATACCCCTGAACCCCTGGATCACCTCCTTCCTCACCAGCAGAACCCAGAGAGTCCGTCTCCCCATTCAGATCTGAAGCCACCATGATCACCTGTGGCGTACCCCAAGGGTCATCCCTCAGCCTGACCCTTTTCAACATCTACATGGCCCCACTCGCCATTATCTCATACGCCGATGACACCCAGCTGATCCTCTCCCTCACCAAGGACCCGGCCACCGCCAAATCCAACCTCCACGAGGGAATGAAGGCCGTCGCAGAGTGGATAAAGACCAGCCATCTGAAACTGAACTCTGACAAGACGGAGGCCCTCATCCTCATCTCCACCCCCTCCAAATGGGATGACTCCTGGGACGTCTCCTGGTGGCCGGCCACACTGTGAGCTGCCCCGACACCCACCAACCACGCATGCAACCTGGGGTTCATCCTGGACTCAACGCTCTCCATGAACCAGCAAGTCAACACGGTCTCCTCCTCCTGCTTCAACACCCTCCGCATGCTCCGCAAGATCTACAGATGAATCCCCACCAAAACCAGATGGACCGTCACCCAAGCCCTCGTCAGCAGCAGGCTGGACTACGGCAACGCCCTCTACGTGGGAACCACGGCCATGCTCCAGAAAAGACTACAGCGCATTCAAAATGCATCTGCATGACTCATCATCGGAATCCCTCGCCACAGCCACATCAACACTCACCTGAGAAACCTGCACTGGCTCCCGGTGAACAAGAGTATCACCTTCAAGCTCCTCACCCACGCCCACAAGGCACTCCACAGCGCCGGACCAGCATTCCTCAACGAACGACTAACATTCTACACCCGAACCGCCAGCTTCGCTCCACTGACCTCGCCACCGTCCCACGCATCTGACAAATGACCACCGGTGGCAGATCATTCTGCCACCTCACCGCCAAGACATGGAACACCCTCCCCATACACCTGCGACAGACCCAGGACCTGCTGACCTTCAGGAGACTTCTTAAGACTTGGCTGTTCGATCAGTAGCTGCTTTCCTCCCCCCCCCCCCCCCCCAGCGCCTTGAGACCCTCACGGGTGAGTAGCACGCTCTATAAATGTTTTGGTTAATTGAATATGTATCCATCTTGCACTTTGCTTTATAGAGGCACGAAAATATGTAAAGTTTTTCCAATAAGAAATAAGCTTTGGCTAATTAATTTCACAACTACCTCTGAAATAATTACAGTATTTATGCTATTCTAGACATCTTTTGAATATGGTATTTATGCCTACTGAATGAAAATAATGCACAAATACTGCAGTTGATGGAATAGGTCATAATAAACAGTTAACAAAAGGCATGTGTGTGAAGTGGATGCAAGGGAATTTCTTGACCATTTGAGCTTCCTCTAAGAAATTATAAGATGGAAATACATTGCTTTCATTTCTGTTGATAAATTAAAGCTTCAGAAGAAGCCTTTCACTAAGTGAGTAATTTCACAGTATAAGAAAGATTCCTAACAAGCTTTAGAACAGCCAGAGCTCTGGGATGCACTAATTAAAACCAGCTCCATTCATTAAACACATCACCAAGGGCCAGTCTCCCACTTATCCCACAAAGTCATGTCATGTTTCTGCTACTAATGAATGTCTCCCAGAACATCTTGAGAAGAATAAATGCTGTTATGGTTAATTTTTCCCGCCATCTAAAAGAGCTACTTGGAATTCATGTATTCAGTGTATTAAATCTCCATCCCATTAATGGCAGAAGATTAACTAATATCCTTTCATGAGTTTGAAGACCTGGTACTTAATTACTTGGGCCGTCTTGAAAGTTGAGGTATTTAACATGTTTAACTTATTACCTAGAGAGCCAGTGTTGTTTAAAGAGATTTTTAAACAATTCAAACTTCCTTATGAGTTAAAATTGTAATGGGGTTCCCGTATTAAATTAAAATATACCTATCCTACTCCTAAGCTCCTATTTTATACCCAAGTTATTATAAACATAATGGATTGTCAATTTCTTATTACTATTGTTGTAACCAGGTTTCGTCATTTGATACCAAACCAAGAGAAAAATGATTTCACTTCATTGTGAACAACTGATGAAATTCAATAAAAAATTTTCTGTGTAAATCCAAAATGTCCTCAAATTAACACTCAGATCCAATGAACAGCATAACATTTTCTCTACAGTTGATACTGATGTACGTTGACATTGGAAAGGAACTTACCTCCACCATTACAATACAACCTTAAATAGTCCCATGCTATAATGTTCATATTATTCTATTTTACACATGAAAACATAACCTATCCCCTATTCTTTAAATAACAGATGTCATTACTATGCTACTAAATTGTGTTCAGTTTAATGAGTTTTTATAAACAATAATAGATGGACTCTGTTCTGCCAGATGCTTACCAGTCAAATGAAGGCTACATGTTGCTCACTGAACCTATGTGGGTAAATCATCTTATAGAAATGCACCCAAAATGAAAATAAAAAAATATTAATGTCAACAAATAACTAAGAAGCAAACACACAATGCAATGTTTTCCATATCTCAGTTGAGGCATGTCGTTTGCAATGCCTCAACAGGCATTCCAAAGTTAGTAGGGCAAACCATGAGTTGTCAAGAAATTATTTCACAACCTTTATAAAGGTAGGCATGTGATGCAGTATAAAAGCTGATCATTCTTTACACAACATAAAAAATGATTCTGAAAATAATATTTTAATGTGCACTTTGCACACATTTGGAAAAATAAAATTGAAACTTGAAAAACCTGAAGTACCAGCACCGTAAAAGATTGTTTAGATTTATAGAAAAGAAGAATTTTGAGAATAGTGAACTTAACATGTTCATTAACTTATTACCTTATTATTTTAACAAGTTGTTATGAAAGATAATTGATGGAAAAGCTTTCTATGATACAAAATACCACAAATTATTATTACAAAGTAGTATATCTTTGTAACAAATGAGTCTTTAACATGAATGTGCAAACAGTAATGTTAAAACTTAGCTTCTCTATTGTCTTCATCGTAATGCACCAAAGCAAACGTAAAATGGGTGCAAATTAAAATTGTTACATTGTATATGACTGAAACTTTCAGCATAAATGCTTGATATTATTAAAATCTTAAATTTCCTAAAACAATTTTATTATAATTATTTCTAAGAATAGTTTACATGTATGTACTTTTAAAATTGTGGTAGTAGACCATATTCAGAGTTGAATATTTCAATGTAATAATCACTGACAAACGTTACAATTATTTCTTTATATGATATGCTTGATTAATGTAATTATTCTTGAACTTAATTATGAGTTTATTTGACTAAATAAGAAATGCTGACTTTAAATTGCATTATATTGCCTGTTGTCTTAGGCTGCATCATTCCATAGCCTGGTAATGAACTTTTGTTGCATTCGCTCAAATGTTGCTTTATTTGTCCTTTTTATGCAACATTCTTAAATCAATAGACACTTTTTTGGTACTTCATTGTGAGTGAATTGCTGGGAACTTGGCGCTTTGACTTAACACATAAAGAGCAACCAAGTAAATAGGCTCTTTGTCAACTAACCTGTGAGGACGGAATGGACGATCGTTTCTCAGAAGCAACATGGGAAAATAAGTTGGATGATTAATTTTGTACTTGATCAGTGGAAGCATGGTCACATGATGAAGAGACCATCCTATTGTGTCAAATGATGACACAAATGACCTAATTGGGGTATAAAAAAGTGATATTCCAAGGAGGAGGGATGGAATCTCTCTCTCTCGATTTCCCACCTATCCACCATAGTGTTGGACTTTCATGCCCTTTACCTTTTCTCCTTTGCTGGTGCACTTGCCTGCTGGGTGAATTGGAGCTGTCTGGCAAGAGACTAGACTTGAACGTTCCTGATTATATCTCTATTCCCCTTGCCCCTGCCCATGGACCTTTCCTTAGTCGACTCTAACTTGATCCCTTGGCCCATGCTAAGAGAACTTTGTTGAACCATTCTCCTGCCTTTATTGGTGGTAGAAAACACTATCCTAAACCATCCTCTTTATAGATTCTTGTATTCAGCAACAGATTTACTTTGGCTCAATGTGTGGTTTTATGCTACATGCTGTAAGACTCATGACTGAACTGTTTAAAATGATACTTTTATGCATTGATTTTGGCTCCTTAATACAATAAAAAATGTATCTAAAATTGTCTGAGTCTTTAATTATATGTCTTAATGTTCTTTCCAACTGTGCTTACAATTATTTGATTTCTAATGCATGTTAGAGAGAGTCATCAATAATTTTTTGCCACAACAGAGCTTCTGGTATGTATGATTCTTGTTAGATTGAACTACTTTAGGAGGTTGGGTCTATAGCGTGGTTCAGAGAGTAGTGTATTTATATTTGATCATTAGGTTGTGAGTTGGCTGCTAATTATTAGACCTCATTGGTTGGCCAACAGTTCGCACCTTGATTTCTCACCACTCACTGTGACAAAGCAAGGTACATCAGAGGACCAATGACTCAATGGGTAAAGTATATAATCTGAGTAAAGTGACAAAGTTGTAAAGTTATTGCTGGGCCCAGAAATGAGAAAGGAATGTCAAAGCTTCAGCTGAAACACATGCAACATCCTGTTTCCTCCTAATAATGAGAGGCCTATCCCTCCTCAAAGATGTCCTGCCTTTCTGACTGAACACTGCCCCAAGAAGATGGTGTGCTCTGATGGACTCACCTCATAAGTAGGTCTTTAGTCCTCCCTGAGGCCTCCATTTCAGGAAAGTAGTACCCAGCTCAAGAATTGCTATATTAAAAGGAACTTTACCAACAATGGGAGGTGAAATGCCAAAATTCACAATAAGGTAGCTATATATGGAGAGCTAAATAAATGAAAGAGTTCTTTATTTTATGGCAGCCCACATGCGTCTTCTTGAATGTTGTTTTATGGGAATTTACTGCAATTCAGAATGGTACCACATTGTGGTAAGACACAACCCAACTTGAGACATCCAATTTGGGGGTAATTACAGAGGTGGTGCCAAATAGGTTGTAAAATATATCAGTTAATAAATAACTGATTGATTGATTGTCTAAAGGTATTGCTAATACTGAAAGTCAAAGTATTCAGTATATTAGTCATTTCTACTAAAATCTCATGGTGCAGATGTTGTAATTGAGTGACACCCTCTTTCTACCACAAACTAATACATAATCCTCATTACTTTTGGAGTGATGTACAGCATGAGACTCACAGGTCACAATGTGGAGCATAAACCCATCCTCACATAGATATATTGAAAGACAAAAACACATACATGTGCAAAACTATGTCACAACAATATTCATCAGTTTCCATTGACTCCCAAAGATACAACAACTCACACTACCCTTTGAAGTTAAAATATATTATTGACAGGGAGACTGGAAGGTGATGAGTGTTAAAGTTGCTCGACATGTTATCCACTTATGGCTTTAGAACAATATTGCTCCCATGCCACAAATAAAGTTGTTTACTCCAGATAGCATATATTAATATTTTAAAAATATTTATAAACTGCTTTGCCCACTTTTATATAATTTCACAAAGCACGAAGTGTATGCACAAAAACCTACGCACAAAATTTCACACACCTACGCACAAAATTCCACACACCTGCACACATATTTGCATGCACAGTTGAACACACTTGGACACCATTCAATGTAATGGTACTGATATACACATAATCAAAAGTTGAAATCAAACATTATTGTACAAAACTACAGACACACACATTTGCACTATAGTGTTCCACAAACATACACACATGCACCTTCACAGGCGCACGCTTGCACACCCTGAAACTTCAATAAATTCAAAGTGTCTGACAAACATTTTCCACCACAATCACTAATCTAATGCTCCCTGTGATTTAATCATGCAACATCAGGTCCTCTATGTCATGAATCTAAACAAATAAGCAAGCTCTAATAATAAATTAATGTGACACGTGAAAGGATGCTCTAACAGTCTGTAAATGTCTACATGTCACATACGTGTATTCTATATAGTATTTAGTATAGAGAAAGGAATTAATTAAGTAATTAATCTCTAGATGCACAAGATATTTTAAAAATGCATCTTTTGAATAATGTATTGCTGCCATATTTACTCATTGCTCTATGGGCATTCCAAGGTAGAAAGTTTAGGGTAATTGTAATACTTACTGAAATCTATGATTGGAGTACCTTCCATTTATTCTCCTGGGTATTTGTGAAACTCCCTACATCGCCCATGCAAAGCATAAGAAAAACATTGTGATATCCCACTGTGACAGACTGACAGAGGAAAGATTAATGTTAAATAAATATTGCAGTATTTGGGCAGACTGCAAAGAGGTTCTCACCAGAGAGATATAGGAGACTGATCATTACTGGGGGCCATGTTCATAGCAAGGTAGTATTAAGACTGTGCCAGATGAGAGAGAATCAGACAAAGAATTGTGCAGAGAAAGATGTAAATACCTGGGATACAGGCAAGAGACTAGTTAGCGTTAAGAAAAGAGTGCTAGGTGTAGTGAAGAAAATGAAAACTACAGGTTCAAGGAAGTTCAAGGCGGCAAGAGAGACAGTCTTTAATGACAAAGGAAATGTCAAAGCTGCACAGAGAGCTACAGAGGGGCATTTGGATTAAGGGCATATTCTTAAGTGAAGACATTTTGCAATAAGAAGACTCCTGTTTACAGGTACAAGAGAGGAAGCTAGTGCAGATGCAGCTTGCTGGTCAATATAAAGAAACAGTAAGAGATGGGACGAGGCAAAATGGCTGGCAAATATTTAAGTTCTACTCTGACCCAAATTCGAATTCAGCTGCTTCACAGGTGTAGGGATGAAGGAGGAGTGCTATAGCACTCATCTCTGCCCATTGACTCAACTCTGCCCATCGATATAGCTTTTACCTCTTTATCAATACCATTGTGTATTTTATTAAACAACACGTACTCTGATAACTCCCAGTTTTCCTCTTATATCTTTGGCTTTCTTGCAGCTCACTTCATTGATTTCCTGTAAGATCCCATCCACACCTTGCGCTAATTTGTAGTTGTTATACGTGGTTTGTAACACTAATGCTTCTCAGTAATCCATTATAGATTTCCATACCTGGAAAAGCTCATTCAGTCCTCCTCCCACTGGGTAAACTTTCTACACTCAGTCGGTTGGCAAGTAGTAGACAACATATTCTTTCTTACTATATAAATGTCTCACATCATATTTTATATATTTGTAGTAACCCACATTTATAATTCACCCATACCAATAGGATATATATGACCTTTTCATTACTTCTCACAGCCATACTATGGTACACAGACTTCCAAGTGACTTTTTCTCTCAATTTGGCACACAAATATCTTACCCGAAACATGTGCAGGAATGGGGAGTGTTGGAAATGGCCCTTTCTGCAGGGTTGCCCCCAAATGATTTGCCTTTCTCTTCCCCTTTTTGCTGAATTCGTTTTATTTTTTGTGGCTTTTTACCCCTGGGCACTTTACAGCTGCTACCCAGTGCTAAAGTGCATGTGCAAAACATAGTAACTTTGGCTTATCCACAATTGCCATATTTTATTAACTCATACGTCCCTAGTAATGTGCACTATATGTGCGCAGGGCCTGTACATTAAATGCTGTTAGTGGGCTTGCAGCATTGATTGTGCCACCCACTTAAGTAGCCCTTTAAACATGTCTCAGGCTTGCCATTACAGAGCGTGTGTGTGCATGTTTGAAACTGCCATGCCATTGCAGAGCCTGTGTATGTAGTGTGATACTGCCATATCAACCTGGCAAGTTAACTCTCTCGCCAGGCCCAATCCTTCTTTTATAATACATATAAGTGACCCCCTAAGGCAGGCCCTGGACAGCCCAAGGGCAGGGTGCTGTGTATCCTAAAAGTAGGAAATGTCCTAATTGTGAAAAACTCTTACATTTGTTTTCAGTACTGCAAGACCTATGTCTACCATAAATTACCATTGGGATTACCTTATTACATCTGATAAGTGTAACTTCCAATTGGAAAAAGATGGGACTTGGGACTCCTACGTTTGGTGTCTCTGGAATCACAATTAAAAATCCTAATTAATGGTGAAGTTTTAGAAAGCTGGCAATTTTGTTCTTCAAACATTTGGTGCCTTCCGCCAGCCTCTGAAACCCATCTGGGGTCGTTGAAAAGTTGAAATTTGTGCATTCGCTCTAGACAGCCATACACAAAGGGAGCTTAGGTCCCACTGATGGGCCATCCACATCCTAGTGGGTCATCTTGGGCAGGATGGGAAGGAGGAGCTGGCACTTACATCTGAACAGGCTGTGGTTTCACTCCACACAAATGGCTGCATACCTCTCCTGTAGTGAGTCTGAAGCCAGGGCAGAAATTGCAGGGACTCTGTGAACCTAAAAGGCCTATCTTTGAAGTCTCACATTCTTCATAGGCACAGCTGGGTATAAGCACTGGACCTCAGACACCACCATTTAAGTATACTTCTGGACCTGTGGATACTCTGCCAGGAAGGGCTGTTGTGATGTTGAAGGGCCTGATGAACTGCTACTCTGCTGGGCTGCTGCTCTGCTGTGCTGACCTATTGTCTGCTGCCTTCTCGCTAGGAGTGGGAAAGACTGCCCTGCATCTCTCCAACTCAGAACCAAAGTGACTCAAAGGAGTTGTCTGCTTGACTTCTTTTGGAAGTCTTAAGACTTCCAACCATCCACCTACTGCACCTGGACTCCACCATTTGAGAATCGTACCCTACCCAGTGGTGCCAATACATGCCTTGGCTCTTGGGAGTTGGTTAAAAGTGCTGCTTTAGTGAAAATCAATGCAGCTCGGAACTGCAATGACTGAACACACTGCATCGTCGACTGCACAGCTCATCGCCTCCAGTTCCTGATGCATCCTTGACTCGTGTGGCTTGACAACGACGCATCGCCTACATCTTGTGGTTCGATGACAATTCATCTGCAACCTGCATGGCTCGGACCCAAGGCATCGCCTACATCTGAAGGGATTGACGACGATGTATTGCCTCCTCTGCTAGGCGAATTGGGCCCTGGCTGACAAAGCAACAAGGTACTTTGCAGTGGGACAAGGCTTGTCCCTTCATCCGACCCATGTTCCATCGTGGTCGGCCTGAACTTTTGGATTTCACCCAGTCTAGTGTGACTAGATAGCCCGGGTTGACTTTTAAGCACTACATTTCAGTTTAATATTTAAACATTCATAACTCCAATTATATTTATTGGAATTGTGTCATGCAGGTCTTGTTTTGTTCATTACATTCACCCCTATTTTTCTAACAAGGCGTGGTATCTTTTTGTGAGGGGTTTTCACTGTTTTACTGTTTGAAGTATTGCATAAATACTTTACACATTGCCTCCTAAGTTAAGCCTGACTGCTCTGTGTGCCTAAGTTATCCTGACTAGGATTTTTGTTCCTGCTTCGACAGGGTGCATACCTCTGCCAACCATAAACACAATTTCCAACAGGCAGCTTTAAGGATTTCTCTGAGAATCAGTGGAGTTTTGAGCTACATTAAACAAAAGTAACTACTGCCTTACCTTGCCACAGATTGCAACATTCTGCTGACCCCTAATAATGACCAGGGCTAGCTGAAGAATCGACAATAGGATCATTACCCGGTGGAACCATGGTGAATGATTTCCCTGAAGGATATTGATGATACTTTCTTCTCTAATCTCCATGAGACTAGTATGATGCTTGATTATTAGTTTATGTAAGATACTCTACTACCTAATAAGAGTGACTGTGGGATTTTAAGTTTAGGTCTTTCTGACTATTACTCAGTCTCTCTGCACCTGTTGAGGGATGGTTCATGCCAACCACTAAAAGCTATCTAATGCTTCCATTTAAATATTAACATCAAGATAAATGGAAACTGGTATGCAGGCATTCGACAAACTATTTAGACTTGTTAAAAGGTTTAGTTTTGGTAGCCCAAAATGTATGGCCAGCTAGTATTGCCATAATTTGAGGTCTTATGATGAGAGACTAAGATAGCCCAAAAGCGGGTCAAGATAAGCAGAATATGCTGGCAATACCGATCAAAATCCTAACCACTGGCTACAAAAACAACCCAAATGATGCTATACTTTACAGCTCAGTCTAGGTGAGAAATGGTTTGCACACATTGTTTAGTTCCAAAGCAGTGTATGCACTATGTCTTCTCAATGAAACTGAGAAATTTTGAGCAAGGGAAGAAGGCTGAGGAATCATTGATGATACAACTGAAACAAAGGGGACCAATGATGCCAATCCCTTACCATATGAGACACGAAGGGGACTTGGATTATGCTCAATTCTCTCAACTCCATACAGCTCACTTAAGGATAATACAACAGTAATGGAAGAAACATTTATGGCTAACATACCATCCATGTCTCCCTGAATTAACATCAAAACTGAGGAAAAAAAGAAAGCCATACATGTGATGCCATCTGGTAAAGTACTCAGTGATGATGCAGTCCCCATGGAATGTGACAAGATCAACAGTAAAACAGTGTATATGCTAAGCATTCAGTTTTATTAGAAGTGAAACTACAGGAGTGATACTTCCAGTTTTAATGGTGCAGCCATCCCTCTCAAGCCAAAACCTCATAAGAATCCATTGCAATGTTGAGATTACAGACCCATCTCCTTAATTAACTAGGGCATGAAAATCCTGGCAAAAATTCTGGCCATTCAACTCCATAGATTTAGACCTTTGTTTGCTCATGTTTCACAAGTGGACATTGTACGCAGGAGCACATACAGGAACCACCTTCAAATCTTATCTCCCTTTCTCTGGCTTGGCCTGATGCACTCCTGATAGACAGTCCTAATCCCTGGTGAGCCTGCTGTTGGCTAGACTGTAATCTGATGATCCAAAGCAGGATGCCAGTTAGGAACAGTAGAATTCAAAATGACAAAGTAATGGACACAGTCCATGGGAGTATGAAGTAAGAGGAGTGGTGCTGTGCCTAGGAGATGTGGAGTGGCCCCTTCAGACCATGAATCTCCCCTTCCAGTATGGAGAGGCACAGGAACCCCATAAGTGCGAAGTAAGAGCAGTGGTGCTGTGCCGAGAAGTTGTGGAGTGGCCCCAGACCATGCATCCCCCCCTTCTAGTATGGAGAGGCACAGTACCCTCAAGGAAACAGGTCCCACATAAAGCAGGCAAACATGGGAGAAGGGATTGCCTGTCCACCCTCCTGATACCGAATGCCCCTCGCTGGGGGTACAACCAGCCTACCCCAGCGGTGGAGGTAAGAGTTGAGTCCAGGGAGCTTCTCGTGTCCCCAGATAGGAAGTGAGAGTTATTGGAGCCTTGCATTCTGTTCTATAGCCAGGTGTGGTAAAAAAATGGATAGACCTGTGCCAATGTATGGCATAGTGTGTTTGTGCACACAATTAGGAAAGCTCCATATCTGGTGCTTCGAAGCCTCCCGTAGAAAAGGGCTGTGTGAGCATGTACCATCGCAGTTGTGGCTGTCCTCCTGCCCAGGCCAGTCATCTTAGTTGTGTTTTTAACACGTTAAAAAGTTTCGCCATGGCAGATAACGAAAATTAAGAAAGGCATATATGAATTTCGGAAGTATAACCCCCATTTTCATGAGGTAGATTCGTTCTGCCAAGGAGAGGGGAAGTGATATCCAGCTAGGTATTTTATCTGTTATAGTACATTCCTCATCTCTTTACATCCCTACCTCCACCTCCCTCTGCCTCTATTGGTTTTTAACTCCTGCATCTTTCTTCCTAGCCTCTTCCTCCACCTGACCCCTCAATGTACCCTATCCTTCCTTTTCTCTCTACATGTGTATTCTCCTATCATTGGCTCACTCTTTCTCACTCTAAACATTTAACCAATTTCTCTGTGTCTCGTTTCCTAGCTACCCCTTCTACTGTTAATTTCATTCTGTCTATCTCATCTTTCTTTAACTTACATATCTCTGTACCTCACAAATCTCTGTACCTCATCTCTACCTCCCTACCCTTGCTACTTTTCTACCCCAACTATGCTATTCGCTTTACCTCTCTGCCATTTCCTTCCTCCTCTACCTTGTATTTAGTTCACGCTGCATAGTTGGCTGTCACAGTCTATCCCGAGAAGTCAACACATAGAAAGAGGTGAGGAGGAAACTGCAGGCAAATGTCTCCTATTCTTGAAGTAGCTGAAAATGGGTTATAGATTCCAGTGGAGGCTCCTCGAGGGAGTGCTGCGGGGCAGTGAGGCGGGGAGGGGCGGTGAGGCGGGTCTCCCTCGAGGAGCCGCCACTGATAGATTCAATGTTGGTCCACACAAGGGGTCACAAAATGTGTCTTGCCCAGGACCTCAAACATCATTAAGATTGCAGTGGTTTCCAGTGTTGCTTATATCAATTGCATTCATATGTGACATGAATGTAAGCGGTACATAAATATTAATGACCAGGAACGATTCATTAATTGGTAGAGCAGGGAATGTGCACATGAATAACCAATATTGCGCCTCACTTAGAGCGTTGACATTCTATCCCTTAAATAAAACTGAGCAGTAGCGTTAGCAATATATGCTCAATCCAATATGCTGTATATGGTGGGAAGCTGCAGTTCAAATTTCTTGCAGCTGAACGCCAGCAAAACAGAGATTATTCTCTTTGGAGATGCCCCTATCATGTGGTCACCAATCTGGTGGCCAACTGAGCTGGGGCCTATCCCGCTGCCTAAGCTCACAGTAAAAAATCTTGGCGTCCGCTTCGATCAGGCTATGTCCATGAAGGATCATGTCTCTCATACCGTTGGTGTTTGCTTCTTTACACTACGCCTTCTGAAGAAAGCTTTTCGTAAGACAATTGTCCAGGCATTGGTAATAAATAAATTGGATTACTGCAATGCACTAATGGGCACTGCCAATGAATCCGCCTTTAACCGTTTACAAGTGGTGCAAAACACCGCAGCACGACTGGTCACTAAAGCACCTGGCAGATCTGCCTCCATCCCGCTGCTTCGGCAGCTGCATTGGCTACCAGTGAGGAAACGAGTTAAGTTTAAACTTTGTTGCCTGACTCACAAAGCAGTGTGGGGCCCTGGCCCCTCTTATCTGACCGAAAGGCTCCACCAATATACTCCCAATCGCGACTTGAGGTCGGGCTCTAAATCACTGTTACTCATTCCAAGGATCAACAGAGCACGGTTGGGTCGTAGATCTTTCTCCTACCAAGCCCCATTGGTTTGGAATCAGCTGCCCCTTCCGCTCAGACAGTGCTCTGACTACCTAGGGTTCAGGAAGAGATTAAAGACCACTCTTTTCTTAGAATAACACTGCCCCATTCCCTCCGCACAGCTTTGCTAGCGCCGAGAGACCCCTGCGGGGGTGATTCGTGCGCTCTACAAACTATTTAACATAACATTTCATTAAAAAACGAAAAAATGGGTTTCCTTGTTACCTACTGGAATGAATTCTAATTCCGTGAGGTTAAAACAGGTATATGCTCTATTTTTATAATTAAACAGATCAATCTTTCATTTCCAACCGATACATCACATAGTAATTTCTTAAGGAGTGTTATGTAGCTGCTTCGAACGTGCACAGCGAAAAGAGGGATATTTTTAAGAGAAACCAAAATTGTTTGCAATGCATTAGTTTCTTATTAAATCCAACTTTAATTTTGCACACTAGCAAAGGAATGATGGTAAATAAAAGATGAAATTCTAAAATACTTGTGTTTGCTGTTTCCAGACACTAAAAGGAAACAAAGTCACCTTGTCAAAGAGATTCAGTATCTTATTAAAATGGGTCAGGATCAGAACAGATTATTTTCAAAATATTCACTTACTCTGCTATGCGAGCCCGCGCTTACAGCAGCAAAGGTATTTGGAGTGCACAGTCTTGGCTGTGGATCACGAAGCTTGGACTTTAAGAAAGTCTTGAAAGGCATTTCCGATCTCAAACTTTTGCGTTGTATTTAAATATAGGAACTCATACACGGATTCCTAAATTAGCACGGTGATATGCAAGCATTTACATGTATTTTTTTTCAGTTTTGCTCCATTCATAAAACGCTCTTTGAAGTCTCAATGCCATAAAAGGAACGATGTTTTTGCAATTTCCCTAAGTTTCTTTCCCCAATTATCATAAAAAGTCCAGTACATCCCAATACAAACTCTTTCAGACCACAGACTATAGATTCACCCAGTATGGATGGCATGGAGAACTGAGTCTGGCATCAGGTTTCACCTTGTACGCAATCTGCTTCCTACACATAATCGCAAAGTATATCACCTTGTTTTTGTTGCTGATGTTTCCGAGTAAGAAGCACTTACAAGCTATTATGTCTTTTTTGTGCGTCTAAATATAGATCATTGCAATATACAATATTTTATATTTCACTGGAAGTTGGTACTTACTGACATAGCACTTGTTCTCTAATCGCTCAAGTATGAAGAACACCTTATATTAAAAACAACCTGCCTAAATTAAATTGGCCTCCACCTAAACTATCTGAAATATGTGGAAGACAAACTGACAACATCAGAAGTCTAAGGAGTCGCCTCTAGAAATTAGGGAATTGTAACAAGAAATCTATAATCTCCAAGGACAGCCAAATACTGACTCAATCCGCATCTGCTGTCACCCCAATGGTCTGGGATTCTGTTTTCTGAAATGAGCTGTTCTACCTCAGTCATAGTATTCCAGAGCTCGCCATATTATTGATGAATCTTTAGGACACTGATCATAATGAGGCTATGTGCTTGGCTTGACCTAGCAATACTCCCTTAACTTTTTTCTCTATGTTCCCTCCTTGATTTTTATGGAAAAGAAGATTAATATACATAAATCAAAGTTCGGTAAAGGATAATGCAGAAATATACAGTCACATAAATCGTTATATCCTGCAGCGGTGGCGCGGCGGTGAGAGGCCCTAATATGCTGGCTGTTCAGCTGCGGCACCGCCAAGCATAGGAGAAGATTCCTCACCGCCACAGATTTCATGGCGGAGAGGCCACAGTGAAAACTGTGGTGGTGAGGAAACAAAGGGGGCCCTACAGGGCCCCCTATTTCCGCAGGGCCATTTGGTGCCAGCAGGGGGACACATGTGGTGCCCCCTTGTGTGCATTCACCCTCCCTTTCCTGCACAGCATGGACTGCATAGTCCATAAAGTTGGTACAGGCATGAGATATATTAAACGTAAAACATATAATAAGAGGCACATACAAAACCTCTAGAACTACTAATACAGTTTCAAAACAATACTGGGTCCTCTCCCAAACATCTATAATTAACAAGAACAATAGAGAATTTGAATTTGCATTTGTTTGCTACAGCAGAGCTTTTGCAGAATCATTTAAGATTCAAGGTGCTATCCCAGCAAAAAATGAATAGGAAGAAAATAAGATAAACATACCTAGTGACAATCTTACAAGGTACTAGGGATCGTAATAAGACTTAAAGAGGCAGGCTAGGTGCAGGGAATATGGTAGCAGGGTGAATCTCGGTCCGGGTGTGAGGGTATCCCTCTAGTCAGTTAGTGAAACCCTACAATCTTATCATCCCTTGTCAGTGGCACAGTATTTATTTTACTTTGCTTACCTTTAATGGTTTGAGATATTTTCCTGTTGGAGGTTTGTTGAATTGAGCACGCAGCCTGAGTTGTTTCAGCAGTCACAGCTCTATGTGGAGACCGCCAAGGGGTGTGGAAGAATCCCTTCTGGGGCACGATAGGCAGCGACAGGAGGATGTGGAGGTGGCGGATTCTGGGCAGGCAGCGTAAGAGAGTGGTGATTTTCCATGTGCAGATGGCAAGGCTGCCACAATATTATCTCAGGTAAGTGTTGCACTAGATAAGCACCCACGGGTGGATTTCCTTGATTTAGAAGGGAATACTAGCACTGATAACCCCCAGAATACATGGGTGCCAAGTTTCCTAGGAAGATTTATGTACTGTTGAAGTAGGGATGAGATGGGGCCCCCAGGTGAAAATAAGCAGCAGGGGAGTTTTCAGTCGGGGGCACGACCTTTTTCTCTTCCTAGTGAAATCAGGAAAACCCAGGAAAAAGATTTGGACGTAGGTTCTCAGTCTGGGGTAAATACTGGAAGCCTGAATAAGAAAGGGAAAGTTGTTGAGCAGATAAGAGAAACATTAAATACATGTGTTCTTGCGAGAACAAGAGAAATCTGCCAGACCCATTAAAACCCTTACAACCATTAAAACCCAGGAACCTACTCCTTCTTTGCGCTCCTTTTGAATATTCCAGAAGAGCTATACTATGGTTATAACAACTAATGAAGATCCTGAGAGCTCCACTGGCACCAACTAGCCAGTTACACTAGCAGTGGCAAATAGGTTTGACTGGTTGAGTAAGATGGGAGGGTTGGATGGACTGGATGTTAATGGAAAGACCACTCTGGAGATTCAGCAAAATTCAGAAGCAGCAGAAGTACTGACTCCGGAATTTAACTCCCCGCTAACAGTGATAGGCCTCCTGATACTGTTTCGACGGCCATTACCCCAAAACCCTTCAATAAACCCCAGACCACCCCGGGTGCTTCAAATCAAGGAGCACAGAAGTGAGACCAAGAGACTGTTATAAGAGGTCAGAAATAGATTTAATGTGTAAGAGAATAATTAGAGATAGATCTGAAATACGTGTCAGAGGCTCTTGCATAAAATTGAAGCATTGCCTCCAAGAACTGTAGTGTGAGAGGATGCAATAGAAAAGCTGACATTGGATGTGCAAATGAACTCTCAGGAGCTGGAGGAACTTAAAGCACTGAACAAATTAACACAAACAACTTTGGAGAGAGTAGAAAATCAAGTGAGACAAAATAATCATTAGATCTTGACTGTCCCTGAAGTAGTCAAGGGCTCATACATTAAATAATTTGTCATCAAACTTTTCAATGAGGGGTTATCTGTGGGTGGACATTCCATGAGGTTTTGAGTGTTGATGTCTAAGGACCCGATCAGAAGAAGAACAAATAGGGAAAAGCCTAGGAATATCTTGGTGAATTTTCCTTCCTTTCAGGTGAAGACAGCAATTCTGTCCAAAGCCTTTAACCTCAGTTTTGCTTTTTTGAGAGATTTTCATGAGCAATAAGATCAGACTTGTACTGAGGAACAGAAGGGAGATGGTAGAATACGAGGATTAAGATGGTGAATTCCCAGCATATGTGGAATAACAAAATGTATTTCAATCATAGCTGGGAAAAGTACACTGCTCTGTTGCAGCAAGTAGAGCAGGAGCGATAAGTCAATGTTATTCTCCCAGGCAGAAGGGTTAGCATCTAGTACAGCATAGCAAGATTTACAGATACAAGTTTGTAGAAGGGGAAATAAAGTGGTATAATAGAGCATCTTGGAGAGGAAATGAGGGAATAAACAATGTAGCATTATCTGTTGGTTCAGCATTCCTAATATTAGAAAGTTCATGTGAATTATTCAGGAGAGGGAGACGCCACGGGACACCCAAATGGCTGTATAGGCCAAGGGAAACTTGGAGGGTTCCTCAGGGTTTCGAGGCAGCACTTGATTAGAAGGTTGGGTGCGGTGCACCGGGTGGGGAGAAGGTGGAGATTTTCTTCTTTTTTTAAAGTCCTCATCACCCCTTATGTGAAGGTGTAGAAGACACTTGGTGGTTCCATTTAATCGACAGGGCAGTGTACAATTCTCTGAGGATGGGTCATAGGGAATTGATCAAACTCATGTCACAGAATGTAAATGGTCTCTGGGTGAAAAAATGGAGGAGGACTATTTTGCAGGAGATAAAGTATCTCAGAGCAGATGTGTAAGTTCTACAGAAGATGCATTTGCAAGCACTGAAATGAGACATTTAGTTTTGATGAAGAGGTGTATTCAGGTGGCCTTTTTTACAACTCGACTCTATGTAATGAAAGGGGTTGCCAACCTTGTGTCTGTCAATTCCAGGTTGTGGGTTATAAAATCAAAGGTGGATTAAAAAGGTAGATGGGTTACAGTGGAGGTGGTCTCTGGATGAGTTACATTTGTTTGTGTTGGGTATTATGGGACAAAAGTAGATGATTTGGATCTCCTTAGGGTCCTTTTTTGGTAAACTACTAGAAAATAAGTGTCAATGGGGGTGGTTTTAATATTTTGAAAAACCTAGGCCTGAAAGCTGTTTGGAGGGAAAAATGGGGGACCAAAGGGCCTATTCCTTTTATAGCTCAGAATATAATCTTAGCTCAAAAAGTGACTATTGGTTTGAAGATTATACGCATACAGGAAAAGTAAGACAGATTAAGTACCTGTCCACTGCACTTTCAGATCATAAGATAGTCTGTTTGGAGTTGGAAGAATGAGAAGGGTAACCAACTGGGGCAGTGGATGATGGAAGAAGGTATCTTGGGTACCCTATATTTAAGCAATTCCTAATGATCCACACTAAGGAGTATTTTGAAGTCAACAGAGACAGCTGTGAGGAAAGGACTATGTGGGACACTTATACAACATATATAAGAAGACTGATTATCAGCTGAGTAACAGATCAGAGAAGAGAAGAACAAAAGCATGAGGAGGCTCTGCAGGCAGAGATTCAACGATTAGACTCAAAAAAGTGTAGTCAACATGAACAGCTGAATAAGGAAGTAATAACGCGTAAGCCAGAATATAGGACTCTTGTGGAAAAGAAGCACTAGGAGAAACAGAAAAGTAGGCATTTCAATGATTGAGAGATTGAGAGAAGATTGGCAAGATACAGTCATGGTGTGCGATAAGAGAGACCACCTGTATTAATATTAAATGTATTTCAGCTCATCCTGAGATATCACTGGGCAAGAGCAAGAACTGGAACAACCTTAGTAAATTAGAGAGGCCTTTAAGAGATTTTATCAAGATTTATACAAGGATGACCTGCTTTCTGATACAAAAAGCATTAGACAGTGGCTAGACTTGATCTAATTGCCTTGTCTCTCAGACAACTCTAGAGCGGAGTTAGTGCAGGAGATAACCAAAGAAGTCAGGGAAGCCATAAAAGGAATTAGTGAGGAGAAGGCCATATGAGATATGAGGGAACTCTATAAGGTTATACGAGAGGAGATCTGCACAATTTTCAAAACGCTTTTTGATGGAACATTATTCTCAGGGCAAACCCCTCCACACTCATTGAATGAGGCTACAATTATAGTAATTTTGAAACGCAATAAAAAAAACAAAAATGTGAGTCGAACCACCCTAAATAATTGTTAAACACAGTTTATAAGATCCTGGCAGGAATAATGGCAAAGAATTTGGGGGGTAGTAAATTAAGTTATTCTTCAGGATCAGCAAGGCTTAATGAAAGGACGACAAATGCATAATCTAACTTGTCTGTTAGTAGACACTAGTGATTTGGCCAACACGATAATCTTCTATTGGCAATACTATTTTTTCACGATGCAAAAGCGTTTGAAAGGGTGCACTGACCCTATCTGTGGTGTTGCCTAAAAATCTTTGGTACGCCAACTCCATATATATTAAAGGTATTATACTAGGTCTTCGGCCAGAGAATCAGTTAATGAGGTTTTGACAGATCACTCTGCTGTATCCAGAGGTACTCGGCAGGGCGGTCCCCTATCCCCCTTATTGTATAACATATATATTGAACTCTTTGCTCAAGAGGCCAAAAGGATCAAGACATTATTCCTTTACAAATTCATGGACAGCCAAAGAAGGTTTACCTCCATGCAGATGACTTGATACTATATACGTCTGAGGTCAACGCAGCTTTCCACAGGTTTGAGAGTCTGACAGGCAACTGTAGGGCTAAATCAGGATACACCATTAATCAGGATAAAACCAAGATAATAGTTTGGAATTCAGGTACAGAAAATAATTTTGTTAAAGAGAAACTGCTCTATTTAATCTTTTTGGTTGATCAAAAACTTAATTCAGTTGCATATTTTATTCTGAGCAAAGCCTCAGCTGCGATAAATAAAACTCTTAGAAGGAGGCCAAATTTATTTTGATGATATGTGGCAGAGTTACCCTAGTTAAAACGTGCAATCTTCCTAAGCTCACTTTTCTATTTAATTGTATCCCGTTAGCATTTCTATAGAGGTTATTTTTCAAAAGAGAAATATCAATACTTTTATCTGAGCATTGAGAGGGGCCAGAACATCATGGAAAAGGTAAGGCAGAAGTTTAGTATGGGGAAGCTTACACATGCCAAATATCCATCTCCACTATATGATATTCTAATTTAAGCATTTCACGGTTCCTTGAATACAATGGCAGATTCCAGCAATGGGCATATTGATATGAGGTTTCGGGTTATGCTAGGATCTCAGGCTAATGAAGAAAGCCTTCTGTATATGTTTTGGGATCCTAAATATTTTAATAAAGGGGAGGCTGAACGTGTTAGCGTTATCCATTACCCTCTCGGCTAGCCCTCAGAGAGTTTGGTCAATACCATATTTCTCTGCTAATTAACCGATATGGGATTTGCCGATCACCTCGAAATGCTTACAAGATAGCTTATGTGCTCCATTGCAGGTTGCAGGAATAAACAAATGGGTAACTAGTTGGATGGTTTACATCGTAAAATCCTGGATGGAGCCGAATATAAAGATGGGGGCTCATTTGTCCATATTTGAATACTTACAAGTATCATCATGGGTAGTGGCACACAAAGATAAGCTGAAAGCTCCAGGGTAGGTGGAGGCTTCTCTGCAGCTCCCAATGCTCCAAAAAGAATTCGGAAATGGTACGAGCTACTGTTTCAGGCTGGAGATGAAGAGTTAACTCCACTTCACAAAATATGGGACGTATGCCTGTTGTGTGACCAGCTGGGGACATTATGGGGACATTATGTCAAGTATCCCTCTGCACTTTATACATTATTGTCAGTTCCCCTTCGCTGAAAATAAATTATTTGTTGACAATGGCCAGGGCATAATGGACCCTGTATAAGCTTTAGAAGATACCTGGTATTACTGAGATGTATTGTAAGACGTGCAATTATTCCAGAGCAGTTGACATGCACATGTTTCTGGAATGGCCAGCTTGAAAGTAATCTGGGGGAATGTAAGTTCAGCAATGTCAGAAATAGCTAATTAAGAAATTAAAGGAAGTAAGCTCTCATTTGGTTTGGTTTTGTTTGGAGTATTGCTGGAGACAGAAGAGGAGCCCATTAACTGGAAGGCAAATTCGAGGCATATCAATTGCAAAAAATGGATTGACACTGACACCCCTCAGAGATGGAGAGTCGGACAGTACAAGTACAAATGGTTTGCTCGATGGATTTAAGGAATCAAAATCATAGGCGTAAACCTGATTTATGGCTCCCCGTGATTGAATGGTTGAAAGTTAGACGTGGATGGGTCCTATGATTAAGAACATCTAATGAGGTCTTCACGCATGGTTTAGAGCAACATCCTAAGACCCCAGGCAAAAGGAATATCTCTCTGCCCTGGAAAGGTGGAAATGGTTGCATTGCTATTATTGGTGACTTGGTCAAGAGGGTGTGGTGGTGAGGTCAATAAAAAAATAAAAAAATAAAGACTTTCTACACTATGAAATATATGCAATGTATTCTATATCAATTAATGAAATCTACCACACTACACAAACCACAAATTATCCAATCTGCTATTTAGATGGCAAATTCAGCAGGGACTGACAAAATCTAGATGAAAATTGTTAAAAGCTTGCAAAATGTTCCAATTGTGGAGGCTGCTGGTTCCACAGTTTTACACAAGCACACCAATGGGATTTCTGCCTTATTTTTAATGCTACCACTTGCTACCACTATGGAAGTTCATCTATTTTTTAGTGGAGTCAGCCACAACTAAAGGATTTCCAGACACAACTTGGCAATATAAAGTCAACTCTTCTCCTAGTCAATATTTTTCCAATGAAAGACCAATTCAATAACATTATGAGAACAATTGTGTTAAACCTCCTTTCCCTCTGGACATTGGTATCCTTTTTCTCAGCAACAGACCCCAATTTAAATCAGTTCTCTGCTTGGACACCTTTATTGCCTTATTTTAGGACATTCATAGGCAGTCTCGCTTAACTAGATAGGACTGAAAATTTTGACTTTGCTTAAATTGAGTTCATATAACAAAAGAGGCTATGTTAGTTCACCTTCACAATCTCTTCATTGGAACAAATATGCCTCCTTGTAGCTGTGGTCAAGTGACAAAAATCTTTATTTATTTATCAGCCAAGGGGTTTGCCATATCACCTGTGAAATTCTATGCCCTGTCACATCATCCAAATGTCAAACATCTTCTCATATGGCAAATCAAATTGAACTCCCTATTTTTTTAAGCACAAGCAACACCATGGGCAAGCCAGTGCCTCGGTCTTCTGTGATTTTATGCTAATAGTAGAAATCCAAGTGTTGACCACGGAGTTGGTGGGCACTTCATAGGCCAGCTGTTGTAGTGTACCAGGAAACCAAGGAAGGTGGACACAGCATGGAACTTGAAGTTCCCAGTTTTGGTGATACAATAGACTTCAACTGATAGATAAGGCTTTGAGCGGTCTGTAGCAGTTCAGGGATACATGCACAATGCCTGTTCTATTGCAGTCATGCTCGCCCTTTCTTGTTTATTCCAGTCCACAGTGTTAATTTGAAGCCGATTACAAGAAGCAATTCTATTTATGTGTGTTATTAAAGATCTCAGCTGAGTACATATACTGGACTTCTACTTATGTGCTTACTGATTATGTTCACATTGATGCTCAAGGTAAATTCAATTGGACATGCATGGTTATGACCAAATGCACCTTACTTACGCCTGTCAGAAATTCAATGGGGATTCCTAGCAGGCATAAGCCTTTTTACATGTGAGTAGATTTCTTTAAAGAGTTGCCACTCAAGAGGTGGCAGATGAGCATTTTAATGCCTGTTTTGCCTTGTCTGTTTGTGAATGCCCGCAAACATGGCTGGCTGTTAGCATGTCCAAACTACTCTTTGAAATTTACTGTAACTCACCTTCCATGGTAGAACGGAGAACAGATTACCCCCAGAATTGCTGTGGTGTAGTGGAAGGGTTTTCTCCTAGGGGCAAATTGTTTTCCCCGACGATGAAAAGAAATATGCATTTTATCCGGTGATCGTGCTCCCCTGTGTGGAGTTCCCCACTACTGAGGACGCCACACAGTGGGAACAAGCTCCTCCAGGGAATGTCACATGTCCTTGCAAGGGCTACACATGGAAATATGCACCTAGTACAGTTTTCTATGCATATTTCTAACAATATTTGAGAGTTACATAAAGTTGGAATTGTACACTTTTAGCTTGGTGTAAATCTTTGTTAATGAGGCGCCCCACTTGTGCTGCATCATTGTCATTATGGTTTTTCATATGTTGTTTGCTTTCTTGACTGCCTCCTTTTGTATTGCATGCTTTTGCCATATCTGTCTCTGGTTGTTCAACAATCTGCCACACTTGACGGGTTCTATAATGTGCTAAATTTCAACAATCTTAATTAATACACTGTGACAGCAGAAAAGCATGTGTAAGGTATAGACTCGAATCTCGAACTCATTTGACATATTTATTAAATCTCCAATAGTATTAATGGTAGAAATTTACACTTGTTACCAGCCTGCAATTATCTCATACAATCAGCTTAATTGGAAAATGCTCAGCTACCATGAGCAAATCACTGAGTAATTCAGTACCTGTCAAGATTTTGACCTGGGCGGCAATGGCGTTTTACATTAGTTGGCGAAGGGCAAAGGAGCTAAAAAGGAAAAAGACCGCGAACGTTTAATATGATCTCGCTTTTGCTCTCATTTCTTCCTTCCATCCTTTCTATTTTAGTATTGTTGTCCTCCTGTCAGGCTATCCTTCTCCCACTCTTCCATTACTCCATTGTTTCCTCCTTTCTTTCTCCTTCTATCTCTTGATGTTCTTTCCTTTTATTGTCCTTTTGAAAATGTCGGGTCTTGTTGAAAAAATCTGCTAGCAGTGGGTTTGCTATGTTATGTGAATTCATTTTTTATAAAACATGAATTCACTTAATTGCATCTCATCACTAGGAAGCATTAAAGTGGAATATTTTTCATGAATTTTATATAGTAGTCCAATTCCAAGCATAGTCAGGTGCAGTGCATCCTCCAGGCTGCTAAATGCGACACTGATTATATAAGCACATTAAACCCGAAGGCCACTCTCTGATAACAAGATGAAGACCAACAGGGTTCTGTAGGATGTTTTTAGTGGGTCCGGCTTTTTGTGACTAAAGGGATTATTAGTTGGGAACTTGGGATAGATGGCAGTCCGCAACAAGCAATAATGTCACTATTCTGGTCAGGTCCAGTATTGGTTTCAGGAATTTAAACTTGAGCTCAATGGCTGTACTATGGAACAGAGCAGGCAACTTCAACATAAGAAAATGTGTAAAACATTTAGAAGTACCAAATTTGTTAAAAAGTTGGAAATAGCACAATAAAAGCCACACTACCATTTATAAAAATAGAGAATGGTTGACTCAAAATGACGCAAAAACAACAAAAATCGAATGAGGGGAATATGTGATATGAAATTTAAAGTACCAGTACAGACGGCTAGCTGTGCTAGACCGGACCAAAGGTAATGTTTAAGGCTAACCACAATGGAGTAGGATAGGAGGGCCGGGTGGGTCCCAGCCAAAGAGTTGAGTTTGGGCATAGGAATTTGTCTTGAGAAACGTGGTTGTTGATGTGGAATCAGGGACCAGCTACAAGTTTAATCTGAGTTGGGATTCTATGATGGTGGGTTGCTGAGTAGTGGGGTTCTGGTGTAGTCTTCGATGAAGGCAGAAAAGCTTGAGATGGATGAAGTCTGGTGCCCATGTCCAGGAAGGTATTGACGTTGATCAGCTTCGGCTCGGCATTGCTCTTGGTGTAACCTGCTACATTCAGTCTTATAAACCCTTCTGAAAGTCAGAATGTCTTCAGCAAATTGGATCTGACTGGCAATTCTATATTTTCAGCTCAATGGCGGTGCCCGTCTCCTGACGATTCCCAGAATGCTGACACTTAGAATCTCTAAAAACAGCCAAAGGTTCCAGGACCTCAGGAACAGCACTTTGGGGGATGAAAAGGGGGCGATCAGGTCCAGTGGAAACTGGTGTGCTGTGATCTTGAATAACATGGATTTCTTGCACCTTTTGTGTCCCTTTAGATTAACAGGAAGTCAGCCAACTAACCCCTGGAGTCCACTTCTTTGTCCTGGGTACAAGTGGGAAGATTTCCGGACCTTAGAGTTCACCTCACAGGCCAAAACAGCAGGTCCAGTCCTTCTTCTGTCTTCCACAGGTCCAGCTGTGTTTCAAAGAGGGTACTCGAGTTGCCACATTCGTGCCCAGTGCCAGCCTGTGGGTGGGGGAAACTCCTGGTTACTCCCTAACCAATTAATTAAATTTTTCCAGGGGTGACATGAATTCAGACTCAATTTGGGTGTCAGATAATACATTTTTAGAGGTCTCCTTGGGGTTGGGCAATGTATCCCCCACTGTGACACTGTATGAAGAGCTAGTGATGAGATACATTGTAGATTGCATCGAGCTATGACCTCTTTTTTGTAGTGTGCAGTTGGCTGAAGGAAGAATTAACTCTTAACAGATCAGTCATCTATGATTGCATGCAGTTGGATATTATGTTCAATATTTCCTGTCTAGTCTATTTTAACAAGAATGTTAAAGCCCTTGGGAGACCAGAGCTATTTTCAAACCCACAGGGAATTATCAAACAAGACGATGTTTGGTTAAGAGAGGCATTTTTTCATAGAGTGGCAGTTGAGAGGGCAGCCGCACCTCTGGTTAAGCCATAATTTTGAAAATATGGAATGGTAAAAACAGTTCCCAGGACAGAGCCATAACTTTTCCTTGAAATGCCTATTTACCACTGTTGTTTGCTGACTATTTTATGTTGGGTTTGTTCCATCAGTTGATCTGTCCCTAGGACACCAGGTTTAAGTATTCCTAACCACCAACATGTAGGTGTGATATGTTCTCTAAATGCAATACTTTATCAGTTGCACTGATATGCCCTCTTTACAATGTCTATAGCATAAGTTTGTAAAACCTCTTTTTTTAAACTTTGGACTTATATCAGGCCAGACCTACCTTTCTATATCTACAAGTTTTTGCTACATTTAAAGCTTGTTTTAATGTGTCAACGTTTCTTATAGAGGTTTATATTTCACCACGTTAAAGAATGAATTTTGGATTAACTGGCTTTTGACGCCCTCTATATTAGTTATATTATATCATTTTATCATATTGCTATTGTGTACAATCATGATGGACTTTTTTATTACATGTTACTTGTGTGATTTTATTTTATAAAATCGAATGAAGTAGATATTGATTGACTGTTAGAAATGGGATTCCTAGTTGAGTGAGGTATGTACCCAGGCCAGGCAGGACCCACTACTCTAATCGGGTTAAGCTAGAAACACACTATA
Organism: Triturus cristatus; assembly: GCF_964204655.1. NCBI lineage: Eukaryota > Metazoa > Chordata > Amphibia > Caudata > Salamandridae > Triturus > Triturus cristatus. The sequence continues at coordinate 771,766,178 of NC_140582.1, read as the reverse complement.
GGATAACCTGTGCTTTGGAATCCCTGTGTCTCAAGCAACAGGAGGCAAGCCAACAAACCCTTTGAGATCACTTGGAGGGAAGGCAGAGTCCAGCAGCTCTCCTTCAGTAGAGTCAGAGAGCAGCAGGAAGTAGGGCTACAAACAGAAAAACAGGCCTTCCAGATCAGCAGTCCAGTTGAGTCCTTTAAGCAGAACAGCAGTTTTTCTGGCAGAGCTTCAGTTACAAACACAGTAGTGTCTGGTTTTAGAGGGTCAGAGACCCAGTACCTATAGCCAAAAGTGCCTTTGATGAAGGGGTGACTTCAAAGCAGCTCTCTGAAGTGCATACATATACTTTTTAATCCAGTCTGTCTGACAGGCTATCTGTGGGGGGTAATCAGTCCTTTATGTGGGGTCAGGACACAGCCTATTCAAGTGAAGTATTAACCGCTCCCTTCCATCCTGTCCAGGCAAGGCCAGCAGACTGCAGATGTATGTAGATGGGTACTCTCAGACACACTTATCCTTCTTTTGTTGTGGTTGTCTAGAGGGTATGCACAAAGTGTAGCCGCCACCCACCGCAGATGTCCATTGGAGACAGGCTGGCAGGTACACAGAGCAGTAGGGGTAGAGGAATGTCCTCTTTCTAAAATTGCCATTTCTAAAACAGTAATGTTAAATCCAACTTTACCGGCAAAAAGGATTTATCATTAAGAATCCAAAGATATGAAACATGAAAAAGCTCCTTCCCTCTGATCAGGAATTACAGCTTAAAAGTGTATTAAGGAATTCCCAATGCTAGCCTATAAGGGGGCCTCAAAATAGTGAATTAGGATTTGGGGTTTGTCACTACCAGGACATGTAAAGGTTAAACACACATGCCCTACCTTTCACTTACATGGCACCATGCCCTTGGGGTTACTTAGGGCCTATCTTAGGAGTGATGTATAGTTAAGAAAAGGGGAGTACAAGGTTTGTCGAGACGTTTTAGGCCCTGGGTATATGGTATACCACTTTACAAGGGACTCATCAGCACATCAAATATGCCAATCAGGCATATACCAAAGTCATCCTATTCAGGAGAGAAGCACAAGCAGTTTAGCATTGGTTAGCAGTGGTAAAGTGCTTAGAGTCCTAAAGCTGACAAAAAGATTAGCCCAAACAGGAGGTAAAAGGGAAAAAAGTCTGGGGCAAGACTACACTAGCGATAACAGGTCTAACTACTTTTAGGTTCACTGCTACAGACTTTTGCAACCCTTTCTATGGGTTTTACCGTAAACCAGCCCACAGTTTATTTTTCTACCAAAAAACAAAATGTAAGAATCTTTTTCCCTAGAACAGAGCTCCCTGTGCCCACCCAGAGGTGCCCATCAAAACATCTCCCTACATCCAAGTTCTTTGTCTACTGTGCCAGAGCAAACCACATCTCATTACAGGTGAACAATCAACAGTAATGTTACACTGAACACTGACAGGAAAGTTTAGGCATGGCATAAGGTTTATTTTACCACGTCGAATTGGCAATTTTAAAACTGCACGTTCAGCCTGCAGGGGCAGGTCTAGAGACCAACTTTGCATTGCCAATTCAGTTGTGGCACAATATGTGCTACATTCCACTTGTAGCAATGAACTCACAGGCCCTTGGTACACTTCGGACCATATACTATGGACTTCTATGTAAGTTTAATAAGCCAAGCAGGAATGTAGTCAATGTCAACATGCTTTAGGGGTCAGAGCACTTGGGCCTGGCTAGCAGTGCCTCATTGCGTAGAGTGGGAAAAAAAAACACATCAACATTAGTCCAAAAAATTAAGGTGACCCTACATAAAGAGGATTTTTCTTAAACTTTTCTCAAGCAATGTGGGTCAATGTCATATATATATTTTGCGGCACCATAGTCAAACATCAAGCCTTAGCAGGCTACGGAATTCCTTGTGCAATTTTATCTGCAGTCTCGAAACATTCATTTTGGGAATTGCCAAATGCACACATTTATAGTAGTCCTGATGTGAAGTCCCAGATTTGTTCAATAGTTAACCACATAGTGGTATAGTAAATATGGGACCAGTGTCCACGATATTGAGGTAGTTTAAAATATTGTTGCCACTGTCTCTATTTGAGGTCTTACTCGACCCCTCAATTAACAAACCAAATAATTTGCATTTCCAGTACAGATGTAAAACAAGGACCAATTAGATTTGACAGAAGTTTGAGGATATGCTGGTTATCACAACCTTATTTTTAGTAAAATTAAGTTTAAACAGACTTTGACCATTTAAGTGGAAATTGTCAGCTTTCACTTCTTGAATCTTAACTAAGCCAGCTTTCAGAAGTGGCTGCTACTGGACGGTGGTGGTGGGTTAATTAAAAAGAAAAACACTTACCTTGGAATGGCCCACTGGCTGCTGCCTCCCCTGCCTCCTCATCCTTCTTCCTTTCTGCAGTCCGGCAGCAGCAGGAAGCACCTGGCACACAGGCTCCCCATAGCCAATCACAACGCTGCAATACAGAGTTGTGATTGGTCTGAGTGCCATAGATCAGCGCTCAGACTGGAACAGGGAGCCTGTGTATGTACCTCACCAGGTTGTGTAGAGTAGCCTGGTAGGAACATGCAAAGAGCACATAAACTGAGTGTGCATGAACTGTTTTGTCTGCCCAAAAGGGCCAGCCAAACAATTCAAGCGCACTTTGGGAGTGCAAACCACTCCTCCCTGATCTGGTCAGCCCCGCCACGGCCCGCCCAGGACACTGCATACAGTCCGCTGACTGCATGCAATAGAAAAATAAAATGACAATAACGGTACATTATTGTCATTTTATTTTTCCTTTTTGCGCAGTGGGGCAATGCTCCTCCGCCTTAGTGGAGGAGCCGCCACTGCCAGCTTTCCAGTTTCATCTTTAGGATGTACCACAACCTGTGCCTCATGAGCATAAATATAAACATCAAAGCCATACTCTGCGGTTAGGACCGCTTACGGCCACATATAAACAATGAAAAACAGCTGAAAAATACTGATCAAAGACAATTCCACTGTACCGATAGCAAAGCTGAATCTATGGTAATGGAGATCCGTTTTGGATGAGTGAAAGGTGAGCATTTTTGATTAGGAGGGTTTCTCACAGCAATGTTAATCATTTAGATTTCTTAGGGATAAATTTAACAGAAAGAATTTAAATTGGTTGGTTGAAAGTAAAACTTTTTCATATAACGGCAACCAAAGTAAAATTTGTCGCATGCGCTCAAAAGGCAAAATTGAAAAAAATTCACTTCAATTTTTTTTTAATGACATTTTTGAAGCAACGTTTCACTTGGCTCTCCTCCTTGAGAATTCCCTTTATAGTTTATAGATTACTGTTGTCACTTCCTTCTGTCAATGCTTTTCTGTACAATTTACACCCCATTGCAAGCGCTCATTTCACTCCTTGATCATGACAAACAATGTGTTAGCAGTTGCAGGTATGTTGCTTTTGACCTATGTCAAATGCTTCCCTGAAACCACGTGTCTCTATGTACAATTCTTTACATTACCAATTGAAAGCATACAATGGTGTTTTATGATGCTTTTACTGTGGGGAAATGTTCAATTTCCTAAGAACGATCTAGGATTCCTATGCATTATTTATATTGGACTGTTGTGTTTCCCAGAGGAACCCCCGGAAAATGGCCAGCTCAGTTTTATGGTTAATGTCTTCTGCAATTTGTATTCTTAAGTGTCTTAAATGCTTAAGGTCAGAGGAGAAAGTGAAGCTGTGTCAACTTAAAAAGAAGAGAGCAAAAATGCACAGACTTCTTAAATAGATGAAGGTCTCCTGGCAGAGAAAGGAGAGAGGTTGAGCCTATAATGGTTGGATTATAATTAAGGCTCCCAGTTTTGACTGATTTTTACAGATACAGACAGAAATCAATGTGTTTCCTGTCTGTATCTATTTTAAAAAGCGGAAAAATACTGAAAATTGTGGTTCTTGTGAGAGAAACTCCATATTGTTCTTCATTAACTCAAGGCTAAACCTGAGCAGATAGACAGTATGGGGAGTTAAAAAAACAAATTGAGATTTCCTTAAATATGGGCTTTTGTTAACATATATTTGTAGTATAACAATTAATATGTACAAGTGGTGGGTATAATGTTTTGAGCGCACATCTAACAGCTAATTAAATGTGGAAATATATCATTCTACTACTTCATTTATTTGCAATACACACACTAAATATGTATAAATACCAATAAGATAGGCAAAAATAAATATGCATATACACAAACGGAAATGTTAAATAAATAAATACCATAAAACCGGGAGCCCTAAATATAATGTACACACTCCAGTAAAAGGACAGTGTTAAACAAAACATTTTCAGACAAGACACTTTTCTTTAACAAGCATTTTCTTTAAGATCCAGTTTCACATATTGGTTTCCATTGGCATCTAAAAAACAAGCAAATGGTATGGTGGTGTATGTGTCTTTGTTTTAGGTTTTCTGGACAGAACATTATGAGGAAACAAAAGACAGGCTACTGCATACATCTAAGATTATTTTTAAAAGCCACCGTGATAACATAAAATCTCCAAATTAAAAGCATACAGTAAAAGTAAGCATAGAGACAAATTGAGTTTATTCCTGACTCACAGAACCATAGGGACGAAAAACAGCACACTCGACCTGAAAGAGGTTATGACAAACAGAGATGAAATATGGTTGCCTATGTGGAGGTATGCAAAACTCACAACATGCCCAAAACTAAAGAAGTCCTACAGAGTAAGGCAGCAAATGAGTACTATGTAAGGAAAAATACCTTTGCTGATGACACCTAAATCCTCCTTGGATTCAGAGGGGATGTGGGCCTAGATCATGTCTGGATGAGGTAGAACAGATTAAAATGCAACATGGTTAGGATGGGAGCTTTAGTAATAGGTTCCACAAACTGTTGATGGGCTAATATTCATGATTCACTCAACTTGGGTCGTTATCCTGTACATGGGAAAAGCAGGAGCGGCCCGTGCAGATAGGAGAGGTGGGCAGGGTGGAGGGACTCAACAGACAACTATGAGGGAAATGTATTATTTATTTAATTTTCCCTCGTCATCATCTGTCGAGTCCCGCATTCCCCTCCTTCCCCCACACCACACTGCTTTCACCTGCACGGGCCACTCCTGAGGAAAAGTGAAGAAACTTGGTTTATGCTAGACAGTTGTCCACCCTTGAACCAAAGGTGGATGTTGTCACCTTTGCTCACGTCCTTCACATTAACATACTTCTTAAAATCCTCCTTTTCTTACAATAAAACATTATAAAACCAGGGTGGCCTCTATTGTCTTTCAAGGCTGAGTTTGGCAACCATTTGTAGCTATCCCTACCTGAATAACTTTTTAGCAGACTGCAGGCTCTCCAGAACGTGTTGGCACACTTGGTGGCCTTCACTGAAAGACTTGCTCATGCCATCTTTCTGGCCAATCTTTACTGGCTGCCTGTAGAAGCAAAAGTCAAATTTAAGATTCTGTTTGTAGCTTGTTGCTCTATCCATGAGACTACCCCTTTTCTCCAGGAGAAAGTGGATGCATTCCTGCTTTTGCAAACAGTTGCACATGCCCTGCATCCAAATGTCATTTGATACCCGGCTTCTATTGCAAACTATTTAGGCTAAGCTATTTTTCAGTCTCTGGATCGAGACTTTGGAATGATTTCCACTGCACTGGCTTTCAGATGAGAGGGTGGGCTTCGACAAATAATTGCAGAGTTGTATAATTCTCGGAGGATTACACACATCTGCAGATGAGTTCAAAGGTATTTTAACAGGGTGGACAGGCTTGGTAGTTAGCATCTGGGGAAGAAATACTCCTAGAACAATGGTCAACCACTTAGTATGTTTAGAACGACTATTGCCTATAATAATGCTTAGGAAGACAAAAATTAAATATTTTCAGTCTCACTGCGCACATTCACAAGAAATAAAATTTGGACTTCAGTAGGAAAGGCCATTACATATGATGCCCTCATGCAAGTTTACAAGATCGTATAAACATCCATAATTAAACCATTAAAAACATCAGAATAAAATCTCAGCACATTTAATAATGCAAATTAATCTCCGTGGAACAAAACAGTTTTCGACACTGCTGATAGCACCCTCGCTGATATTTTTAGATGTTATCTGTGTGAGGAATTAGACAGTAAATATATTAAAACATTCTAATACCGAACAATCCAGCAGTTAAAATGTTGGGATTCACATATAGGCATAGTGTCTTTAATGTCATCACTTAATTTAAAAGAATTTATGTAATCAGTAAATTGGGCAACACAGCAAGCTTCCTGCAGTGAACCAGCTCCCGAGGCAACAATTTGTCATTCTTACCGCAATAACTGCATAAACAAGTGCTTTTTTTAATATGATCAAGAGTCACAATGTAGGCAATTCTGATTCAAATAAACATTCTTATTTTAAACCATAATACAAAGATACCGTTTTCTTGCTTTAATAAATGGCACAAAATGTTTTATAAAAGGTTTTTGTTTGCATCTTCGAGCAACGCAGCTATAGATAAAAGCACCTACTTTAGAGGCTGAACTTTGTTTTAATCCTACAACTATAGAACAATCATCTGGAATCAGGAATACAAACTGATATGGCATTTGCACAACGCCATTTTGGTGTCCTGAGTGATGAGATTGCTACTGCAGGGAAAAAAATGGATGATGAATTGAAAATGACCTGCAGGTGACCAGCTTCTGACCAGCTTGAACTACCCTACCTAGAACACCCCCTGCACTGACCGACCCTACAGGCCGATACTAATCTACTCTTCTCTTATTGATTCAGGGTTAAATGGAGGGGAAGGGTCAAAGCACAAGGCTCCCTCAGCTTACATTCACGTATAGGCGGCAGTGAAGTGTCAACACTCATCAGACACCCCATCCATGTTAGACCCATCTAAACCTCTGAGTGGAGAACAAGTCTGCTGGACACCTTTGCTGTTGGTTCAAACATTTAGGGGCTTATTTCCAAGCCCCTTGGGTCACTTTTAAGATGGGCAAAGGGCTTGTAAATAAGCCCCATAGTTTTCTCGAAAATACGAACAGCACCCCACCTATAATCCATAAATGAACGTCCTCGTTGTGAGCAGAGAGTTCAACCAAAAAGTGAGTGAATACAGTGAGTCTCCGTGTTTCTGAATCTGTTACACAACGCATACAAATGTATATTGGTGTATGCCTGTGTTATGTGCTTTATTAGATTGTATTCTAAATTAAATTTGCAAATAATCTTTTGTATGTACTTTTCCATCGACGAATTTTATGAAACCGGCATGTTTTTAGTGCTTATTGTTTTTGAAACTGCAGGCAATTATCAAAAAAGCTTAACTAGAAGAAAAAAAAATGTACCTGTTTCCTGCTGCCACATTTGCATACAATTAATAACTAAGTAACAGATGAACCATTTGACACACATTTACATTATACTGGAATACAAAGTATGTTGTTGAAAAGAAGCTGCAGAGGCGTTTTGGACTTGGTGACTGTAAACATCTAAGCAGATCACATTCCATATCCTCGAGACGAGGACAGGTATTTGAGGTGAACGGAAAGAACAAAAAAGCCACCATTCGTGAAAAAATACCACATCAAACTCTAATGCAAAAGACATTTTGTGGATGCAGGTGAGATGTCTACTTCACTACACTATTCATATTCGAAGATATTAATAATAATGCCTCTCCGTGAAGACCAGTTTTCTGATATGGCATTATACATAATTGCACAGCAGCATTACACTGCAAAGGGGCATTTGTTTATTTTGTTTGATAAAAATAGCATCGAATAAAAGCTGGTGGCACTAAAAGCCTTTTTTCCACTATCCAAAGACTTAAGGGGGACGCTTATCAATGTCTATATTTTCTCCCAAATGTGGTAGTGGATAATGTAAATTTAAAAGATTTCATATTTTCCAAACTCATTTTTCGTCACCAGGAAGTGTTGTACTGCAATATTGGAAGGAGGTAGCAGGACAAACTGCTGGCTGCGTTTTAACATCTACTGCAGTGCTGCCTGTTAGTGAGAGCTAATATTGTCAGCAAACGGTAAGGTCTAAGGTTAAAGTCTAAACCAACTTCTGATTGTTTCACTTGATTTCTAGGGCCTAATATACTCAGAAGATAAAAATATATACCCATATATTTTATATAGATGTGTTATTAAAAGGGTGAAGAGAAGTAGAAAAAAAGTTTCCGATACTACCTCAGATAAAAATGTTTGTGTTGTGTATGTTCGGATACTAATACACTCGGCATCTCCACAATGAACCATCAATTGGACTGCAATGGAGAAGCCAAGCAAAATTCTGGCTGATAGATTACCGTTCAAAGCCAAAGCTTTTGGCACACTCACCGTTTCCATAAGGAATGTGGAAATGTGTGTTGGAAACTGCATTGGACTCCGGAAAAACCTGCATATTTCACATTTTGGACCTCTGGGTTTTAACCTCTGCCTGGTTTGAATCGCCAAGAGGGAGGCTGAACCACTGCATGTGTAATGCGCCCAGTAAGATGTGTTAAACAGGGTGCAACCTGCAGGTCCCACAATAGATTATTATATGGTGAGCTGCCTGCGGGTGACTAGTATAGACTAACCCTATATAGTCTGCGGATAGCACAAATGATATGCAAATATATGTGAAGGAAAAGTTTGTCTGACTCAGCCTGCCATGAGCGCACAGTGCAGACCAGCAGATGCTCGAGCCCTAACAAAGGGCACAAAGCAGAATCCAGTCCCTATCTTACACCAACTGGCCCCTCTAAAGAGACTGAGGGGAAAGACTGTGGCCAAGAGCGATGAGAGAAGCAGGGCAGAGCTGTAACGACAATGTACCTGACAAATCCTATATAAAATCTTCCACAATGCTTTAGAGGGATAGAGCAGTCAGTGGACTGGCCCAGTGTAGTGAGGGAAACTCCTGTGAATGTAGCATGTATGAGGGTTAGGTGGCAGCGTTAGACTGGGTTCGGTCTCACTAATGGCTAAGGTCCCCAGCTTCCTCTAAATCATTTTGCACAAGGTGAGAGGGCAGAGGAAACATCCACTCTCCTTTTGACACATGCCAAGAGAACTACCGTTACTGATATCTTTGATTTTCAGTGGAATCCCCTAATTCTCCACCAGGCCTAGTGGGGACTACTGCAGTGCCTTTGGGTAAGCTTGTGGACTAACCACTGGAGGAGTGGTCATTGTGCAATCCTGCTTCTGAGCGTAGGTACCATGGAAGAGTCCATGGGTCTCGGTGGCTGAAGACTGGTTTCTGGTTGAGGACCTGTGAGTAACACTGTAGGGCCTGTACTGCATCAGAAGAAGAGACATGTGAGTGCTAATTTCAGGAGTGCAAGCTCAGAGTCCCACTTAGAGAACTGATTGTCTAGAGGAGGAAGGTATACCTACTGTGGAGATGGGGTGCTGGTAAGTGCACCTAAAGAGGAGAGCAAGCCTGGAAATTGATTTAGCAACCCAGCTGTGTGATTACCTCTTGAGTGCTGCATGAGGTCCACTTGATCCCATGGTCTAAGGTCACCCAAGAGATGTACAGTACTGGAAACATCATTAAAACTGTGTGAGACCCAGCATAATGGTCAGTGTAGACCTGAGCCCTCTTTGCCCCCAACCCTATTTTGTCTAACTGATCCACTTCTGGCTTGGTGTGGATGAGCGGAGCAGAACTACAAAATCTGCATCAAACCTGTGTAGTGAGTGTGGAGTTAGCTACACAAATGTTACCCCTGCGTAGTACTTTGATCCCATACCATGTCTCAGATGGCTGAGGACACTTACCAGAAAACCAAAACGTTGACTGAGATTAGCAATTTGAGTTGATAATGCCTATAATCACAGTAAAATGGCAACAACAATCACAGTTTCTGGAAATATGGCCATTTTAAGTAACCTTATGCATGAGCACTTTGAGCCATCTCTTGTCTCCCTGCAGAATCTTGCTTGGTGCTCTTTCTGCCCCATTACAACCTTTTTCTGTAAAGTAGTGTGCTGTTGTGTTTGGGTGTGCTGGTGTGTCTTGTTTGGGTGGTGGGTTGGGTGGGGCCTGTGTGATAACTGACAGGATAGACAGCAACTGCAGAATGTTCTGCGAGGCTAAGTGTGAGACAAGAACTCATGGAGGGAGCATCTCATAAGAGCAGCACCTCTGTGCCTGACCGCTACTGCTATTGCTACTGGTTCCCATGTAGCATGCACGAAGGAGCATTTGCAAGTGCATCCACATTAATTAGGTAGGGATTGCTGACTGAGACAGCAAACCACAGTACTAATGAGCACTAAGTATTAAAATAAAATGGGTCTGTTATAAATTGGGTTACTGGTTGTCTGAGGTGTGAGCCCTGGTCAAGCAGCAATCATAATCCTAGTCAGTGTAAGGCACAAGCAAAACTCCGAATTAAGCTGTGCTGAACCCCCTTATGGCTTGAACAGAGCAGTCAAGCTTAATGTAAAGGCAATGTGTAAAGTATTTGTGCAACACTACAGACAGTAAAACAGTGAAAAAAAAGTATTTGCAACCACGCTCACAGCAACCCAATGATGACACCACAAAAGGACTCACACGAGTTTCATAAAAATGAGTATAAATTTATATAAAAAGATATACAATAAGGGGGGCCGTGGCTTAGGAGCCGGAGGGAATGGCCGCCGCTCTGGGGAGCTCCGGGAGAGCGTAGAGCGACGGGCCCCCTCCGGGCTCCCAACGTAAAGATACGGATCGCAGGCCTGCATCCTGGAGCAGCGGAACACTTTCTCCACCGCTTGACTGCATCGCGGAGGCGCAGGGTGAGCGTCTTTGATGTTTTTCAGCGTTTGGTTACGGCCGCGGCTCTCTTTCAAGTCGCGGTGGCCATTTTTGCATAATTAGCACTCCCCGCACATCCCGCTGATTTCTTCCCGCCGCACTCTGCGAGGGGCTTCTTATCTCGCCACCAGCTGCCTAAATGGTAAAATATACCATTTAATTTTCTCTCCTGTTTATTTTTCTGGACTGCTTCAAATGTTTTTCAATCTTCTGAGGTCTGGATAAACTATCTCCTCAGAGTCTGCTTATCTCCTCAGAGACTGCTACACTCTTGGACGCCATTTTGTATTTTCCCATGAGTTTCAGTGCCCAGTCATTCTCCAGCCCTGTTCACTGGATCAATGTAACATGTTTTTTTTTCTTCTTCTACTGACTCACTGAGCTTATCCTTCGTATGTATTTGATGGCTATCCAACCACTCTTCAACATAATTTCAATACTTCTTTGATTACCATTTGCACTCCGGCTTACAGGCACCAGTTTCTTTCCGTTGCTTATAATTTTTGATATAATGGCACGCTCCATTCGCAGTAATGCGCAACAATTGAACTCTAACTGCGGGTCGCTTGAGAACAGTAACCCCTTTAGTGTGCTACAGGATAACATGGAAGAATCGCTTACTGACTCAGCGGGGGTAAAAGGATCCTCTTCTAACGCCACACGTCCAGGTTTCAAACCTAACTCTAAAATACCTTCCACTTCAGGAAAGCGAGTTAAGGCAAATCCTCCCTCCTCCACTAACTCCCCTCCATCTCTATGGAACTTCTCCTAGAGGAGATTCGCTCGCTTAAACCATATTTAGCCAAAACAATTGCACACCTTCAAAGTCTTGAAGATAACTGGTCCCACACCGAGCAACAAGTTGCTGATTTTGAAAGGAAAATGATCTCAGTGCAGGAGGTCTCAGACCAGGTTCCTGCCATACATAGAGAAATACAAAATCTTAAACAACAAGTTGAAAATTTGGAGAACCGCAACAGATGCAACAACCTACGAATTTATGGTCTGGCAGAAAATCTTGAGTCTCCTAACCCTATACATTTCTTTCAATCCTTTTTATCAACTCTTCTTGGCCTACCCAGCTCTCCTCCATTGAATATTCAACGAGCTCATCGTTTGGGCCCGCCTTCTCGCTTATTCAACTCCTCTTCATTATCTGCGAAACCTAGAGGTGTCATCCTTTATTTCCTTGAATACACGAACCTGCTTAAAGTTATCCAGGCAGCCAAACAGAAGGGGAAACTTTCCTGGAATGGTTCAAATCTCTTTTTTGCGCAAGATTACGCTAAAGCCACTGCGGATCGCCGGAAACAGTTTTCGGACATGAGACCTGCTCTTCGTGCTCTGAATGCACGTTACGGTCTTTTTCATCCTTGTCTCTTCAAAGTCACCTACAATAATAAAACGACCAACTATGAAGATCCTGCACTTCTTCAACACTTCCTGAACTCTTGTAGAAGTGATTCTATGGACATTCCCCGTTTATAGTTATCTTGTTTGTCCCCTCCTTAAGTGCTGTTAATTGTTTTTATCTCCTTTTTCTGTTGTATCTGGTTGCGGTTTAGGAGTCTCTCCTAATGTTTTTTCTTTTTTTTTTATCAGGTACGGTCCTGTGATCCTCTGCTGTATGACTTTTTTCCGTTTTATTTCTGGAGGCGGTTCTCCCTTTGCTGCGCCCCCTTGGAGTCTTCCGTGTGGTGTGTTACTTTCCCTATGTGGCTCCTCCTTCCCCATCTTCATTGTTTTCTTGTGGTATGTCTTTTTGACTTTTTTATTCATCATCATATGTTGCTTGATTTGTTCTATTTCCTTGTTCTGTGCTCTCTTTCTCCCTATACGTTTTTCTTTTCCTTTCTTCTCTTTGTCTCTTTTTTCTCTCTTCTTCTTTTTTCCCTTTTCCTCTTTATATTTGATGATAGTTTTTTCATCTCTCTTTCTAACTTTTTCTCTTTCTGGATCTTCTTCATTTTCTCTCCTTATCTTCCTATTCTTTACCCTTCTTTACATAATGACTTTTGTTTTTTCAATACATGCATAATAATATTTTATCTTACAGTTATTTGGTTGTATTCTCTTTTTCCTTTTTTCCGCTTATTCAATAATGTGTTTTGTATACTCCTTGTTTGCATACTACCTGTTCAAATTCTTTTTCAATGGTTATTTTCAGAGTAGTTACATGGAATGTTAAAGGATTAAACAATCCTATGAAAAGGCAACGGGTATTATCCCATTTAGCTAAATTGAAGACTGATATAGCATTAATTCAGGAAACACACTTATCTGACGCTGAAGCATCTAAATTAAAGTGATGTTGTAAGAAAAATGGAGTCTCTATTCTATGTCATAAAAAATACCAGGTGTCAGTCTCCCATCAGGACTGTGACTCAGAAGGTCGTTGGTTAATAGTTAGGCTCCTTGTAAATCAAATACCTTAGTGTTGTTCAATGTCTATGCTCCAGTTACAGTTGATAATGTTTTTTGGACTCATATTTCTGACAAACTTCTTTTACTTGAAGATGAGTATATTATTTTTGGTGGCGATTGCAACCAGGTCTTTGATCCCATTTTAGACAAGCGCTCCTCAGTAAAATATTCCAACACTAAGATGCATTCCCAATTCACTTCCACCATAAGCAGTAAATCCCTAGTTGATATTTGGAGGCTTTGTAACCCTAATACCCGAGAATATAGTTTTTATTCCCCCTCCCATCACTCACAATCTCAAATTGATTACCTCTTTTTTAGTAAATCCCTGTCTCAACAGGTTGCTCACTCCGAGATTGGATCTATTTTAATTTCGGATCATGCTCCAATTTCTGTTGATTTTGATCTATTACCCTTTACTTCTCATCCGAGCAGGTGGCGTTTCAATAATTCCTTATTATCGGATCCAAAGTTCTGAAGTCAATTCTCCTCCTTCGCTTCCGAATTCTTTTCCTTTAACTCTACTCCAGATTCTACTCCTGTTATGATCTGGGACTCCTTTAAAGCTGCTACTAGGGGCTTTGTTATAAATGTTGTTTCTCCAAAGAAGAAACTTTTTGAAGCTCAATCTTCTCAATTACTTGCTGAAATCAAACAACTTGAATATACTTATTATCACTCAAATTCGGAGTCTTCATTAAAAAATCTTATTGACGCAAAATTAAAATTTAATAAATCTTCCACTGAGGCTGCTTCTTCATATTTTTTAAAGAGCAGTGCACGTTATTATGGGGGTCAAAATAAAATGGGGAAATTATTAGCAAATTATTTAAAAATACGACGCGATCGAACCAAGATTGAGTCTATAAGGAATTCTGCAGGTATTTCTTTAATCAAAGACAATGATATTTTAATCAAATTTGTTTCTTTTTGTAAGACCTTATATACTCCCGAATCCCCCCGCCTTTAATTGACCTCTCTACTTTCTTTCAATCAATTGACAAACCTCCATCTCACAATACTGATTTCATGTCTTTGGACACAGATATTACTCTCTCCGAAATCACTCAAGCAGTCTTTACTCTGAAGAAAGGGAAAGCACCTGGACCTGACGGTTTTACTGTTGAATTTTATGCACATTTTGCTAATCTCCTTCTCCCACATCTTCTATTACTTTTTAATTCTTTTATTTCAGCTGGTGCCTCTTCTGGTACCTTTCAAGAAGCCATGATTTGTTTAATACCCAGAGATAATAAGGACCCATCGCTTTGCAAAAATTACCGTCCAATTTCCTTAGTTAATCTTGATTATAAGATTTTTGCAAAAATTCTTGCCCTTCGTATTGATCCTATTCTACCTAATCGTATTGGTCCCGAGCAATCAGGTTTTGTTAAAGGTCGTTTGGCATCGGATAATTCTAGAGTCTTTTTTAATATCCTCAGTAAAACTTCTTCTCTTGATTATCCTATTGCTGCTATTGCGCTGGACACTGAAAAAGCATTTGATAGAATTGGTTGGGACTTTATGTTCCAGGCGCTAAATTGAATAGGGTTTCCTCCTAAATTAATATCTCTGTGGGAGGGCAGGCTTAATGAACAGGCGAGGAGGCTGTATATATTTGCCTAAGGAAGGCCTTTTATTGATTTTCTGTGACAACAGAGATCCTGATGGTGTTGGTTCTTCTGGTTTCCCTCCTGTGAGATTGTCTTCCCGGTCCGGAGACTCCGTAGGGTTCAAGGTGGAGGTATCGGGGACTTCTTTGGTGATGGCGTGGCCGTCTTCCCGGAGGCTCATAGGAGGGAAAAGAAAGGGGTTGTCAGGGTGATGTATTGCGATACGTTTGTTTTAACACCGTCACCGCACCAGCGAGTGTTCTTCAGGATCGGTAGGAGGGATCGTGAGGGAAATAGGGACGTGAAGGGAAGTATGGACGTGAAGGGAAATAATGCAGCTTGAACGTAGTCCGGCTAAGTATTGGGAGTAACGAGTTTAGCAGGATAGGTAGCTTTGGCTATGAGAGGTAGTGAGGTCAGACATTTATCAAGACAGAGCTCTACTTGGTCCCGACAACTACACGGTAACTCGGGCATCCCAGGTCTCGACCCAGTCCCTCCGTTGCCTCCCTCAATCCCCCAGCTCACACTCCGGAGACGGTTTTACTCACCGACCCCCGCCGTAACTCTCCGGAGTTACGGCCGCTCCTCAGCGTCCTCCGGTGGGCACCACCATTCCTCGAACCAGCGGTCCTCGGCGTCCGCTTCGTCTCGGTCTTCCGTCTGCTTGTGGTCCTCAGCGCTTTCTCCCTCTTCGTCTTCCTCGTGTGCTTCGTTCCGGGTTCCTTCCTCTTTTCCGCGTTTGGTCCTCGACGACGACGTTTCTTCTCCTCCGGCTTTCATTGGCGCTGGGATAGTACTTCCGGGTGTAACCCCGCCCTCTTCCGGGTTTTTGGTTCCCGTCTGTGAAGAAACCAGAGAGGAGCATGGATGTTGTAGTTCCCGTACGTTCCTCTTCTCTTTCAGAGGAGCGGAGTGAGGGACGGAGTATGTGAGGTCAGGACCAGAGTGCTTCCGTGACGTCAGTCTCGGATGATCATCGCGCAACCCCTCACATCCTCCTATTTCACTATTATATTCTGGTCCTAAAGCTTCCAGTTTTGGGGAGTACGTCAGGGATGCCCTCTTTCTCCTCTTTTATTTATAATAGCATTGGAACCCTTTTTAACTAGAATTAGACAAGACGATCAAATTACTGGTTTTCGTCTTGATTCTTTCCATGTTAAAATGTCTGTTTATGCAGATGATATTCTTTTATATTGTTCCAATCCTTCTACATCCGTTCCTGCTTTTATGAAACAGGTTGATACCTTTTCTCAATTATCCGGTTAGCGTCTTAATTCTGATAAATGTGAAGTTCTTCCTCTTAATGTACTTTGTCTCAAACATGATTTCATTTCTACTGTTTTTTCTTGGAACACCTCTAAGATAAAATATCTCGGATTGTGGTTCTCTTCTAATATTCCCGAAACGCCAAAACTCAATTTTGCCTATATAACCAAAACTTGACTCTATTGATCGTTGGCACCCACTTTTTCTCTCCTGGTGGGGACGTTTAGATTCTATCAAGATGATGCTTTCTCCCTTAATCTTATATGTTCTTTCCATGATTCCTGTAAGCATTCCTCAATTCTATTTTTAAAAAATGTATTCTCTTTTAACAAAATTTAGGTGCCGATTCCGATCCTGGAAAAATTTTCCCCGTACGAATCGTATCCGGATTTTTTTCCGTACGAATCGTGCAAGTACCATTCAAACTGGCAAGTACGATTCGTATGGGAAAAAGTCCATACGAATCGCATTGGGAAAATTCCCCCACACGTCCTCGGGTCGGAAAAAGTGTCCGACACGTCCCCGGACGATTATCCGTACGAATCGGAAAAATGAAGTCCGAGCGCGCAAGTACGATCTGTCCCGTCCGTCCGAATGTACACCCG
The DNA here is from genome assembly GCF_964204655.1 of Triturus cristatus. NCBI lineage: Eukaryota > Metazoa > Chordata > Amphibia > Caudata > Salamandridae > Triturus > Triturus cristatus. Next base: position 771,749,447 of record NC_140582.1, on the reverse strand, counting down.
TATGGAAAAAAGACCGTCCGGAGCGAACTTCAATACCAACCATGGAGACATGTGCCCGCATACGTACGAGACGTACCCCCACCCGTGTAGTGTATGTACGAGTCGTACCCCCACCCGTGTATGTACGAGTTGTACCCCCACCCATGTATGTACGAGTTGTACCCCCACCCGTGTATGTACGAGACGTACCCCCACCTGTGTATGTACGAGCTGTACCCCCACCCGTGTAGTGTATGTACGAGTCGTACCCCCACCCATGTATGTACGAGACGTACCCCCACCCGTGTATGTACGAGACGTACCCCCACCCGTGTATGTACGGTGCGGACCCCCAGCGCGTAGCGCCGGTGGGGGTACGTCTCGTACATACACGGGTGGGGGTACGACTCATACATACACTACATGGTTGGGGGTACGGCTCGTACATACACGGGTAGGGGTACGACTCGTACATACACTACACGGGTGGGGGTACGACTCGTACATAGACTACACGGGTGGGGGTACGACTCGTACATACACTACACGGGTGGGGGTACGTCTCGTACATACACGGGTGGGGGTACGACTCGTACATACACGGGTGGGGGTACGACTCGTACATACATGGATGGGGGTACGGCACGTACATCTGCGGGGTCTGGGGGGGGTTCGGCGCATACCGGGACCCCAATTCCGCTCGCATCGCACCGTACTTCGCTTTTCCGGCACTTTTTGGATGCCGTAAAAATATTGCCATCCGGACTGGTGTTGGTACGATTCGTACTTCCTGGTTCGTGAAATGCAGCCTACATGCGTCCCGACGTCACGTCGGCGCTGTCCCGGATCACATTGGTATGTGTTTTTACAGTCGGTCGGTGTTTTTTCCGACTCGTACGGAAATGGTGTTTCCGTACGAATCGTACTTGCAAGTTTGTAGGGTTATTTTACCGGGTACGAGTCGGATGGAGAAAACCCTCCGACCGACGGTTCGTACCCGGTTTTTCCAGGATCGGAATCGGCACCTTATTTGGAAAAATAAATCTCCCAGAATAGCTCTGTCTACTCTGAAGGCAGATAAAACCGCAGGTGGTCTTAAAAATCCTGACTCCATGCCTTTTCTCTAAAACAATCTTCCCGTTGGCTCTCTCCTAATCTGTATATTTACCCTCCAATCTAGTTGACTATAGAGGAAAACTTCATGTCACCTTTCAATTTTCAAGAATATCTTGCTTTTACTAATAATCTTTCTTCTTTCCGAACTCCAATCATATCTCGTACTCGTAAAATTCTTGCTCCATTGTTACCCTCTTCTTATCCAGCACTGTCTTCCTTAGATCATCAGCCTATCTGGCATAATGGATTATTGCACATTAAGAATTGCATCATCTACTGGAAATCTTGGAGGAGCAGGGGATTACTTTGAATCTCACAATTGATCCGTGACAATACTCCTTTACCCTTTTTGGAGCTCCAAGTTCTTTTTGCTTTACCATCTTCTTATAAATATCAATATGATGTTTTATTCCCTTCACTCTCCCAATACCTTCGTTCATTACCATCAGTGTCTTCTTCGTCTCCCAGCTGCTCCTTATTATTTCCCTTGCTCTCTAATTCCTCCTCAGCTTCCTCTTTTTATAAATCCTTATTTCTCTCTCCTGATCGAAGCAGGACAAAAACTGAATTGGCTTGGGAAAAAGATCTTAAGGAATGTGCGTCGTCTCTTTTCTGGGATAAGATATGGCTTAAAATTTATAAGACTTCCAGAGCCGCTAATACCTCTCAAACCCTTTATTCTGTCTATCAACGTGTTTTATTTACTCCCGCAAAATTGGCCTCCTTCTCTACAAGTTCCACCTCTACATGCTGGTCCTGCCCTTGCACTAATGCTGATCTCAAGCATATGCTGTTTTATTCTACTCCTATTCACCATTTCTGGCAATTGGTTTGGACTCAGATTAATAAAATTTTTAACACAAGAATTCCCTTTCCAACTTCCAAAGTCTTTCTAGGATCTTTATCACCTGAGTGGCATCAATCTTCCCCTAATTATAGAATAGTAGACTTGCTACTGGCAATAGCTTTTCACTTAATAACCTCTAATTGGAAACAGGCCGACAAAGTCACTTTTAAAGCTTGGTGGAATGCTGTATGTTTTCATCACAGACTTGATACAAGTTATATTTCCCCTCTTTCATTGTCTATTAAAAGGGACCTTTTATGGCTCCCTATTTCCTCGTACCTAACCCACACTGCCTCTTATTGTACTTCATTAGTCCAAACTTCTGATGAGGTTCGAAAACCCCCCTGATTTCATGGTTGCCTTCACTTTCTTATGTAAAATAAGGTTTTCTTCTTAATCTCTCAATATAATTGTTGTTTCTTATTTCTCATAATTGAATGTATGCATACAGACATTAACTTCATATGTTTATTTTATTGCCTTCTCCAGAATATTATTGTGTTATGAATATAACAATGCTTTGTTCCTTCCCCCCTTTCCCACTCTCCCTTACTTTCCCACAGCTTGTTTCTTAATGCATTAGTTACCTTAAATATACGTACTTTTGTACAAGTTATTTCTATTTTGTATATTACTGGTTCATGATAAATAAACTTAAACTTTTAAAAAAAAGATATACGATAAGACCAAAACTTTCCACTCCAGTCCTAATGCAATGCTATGCAGTTCGTAATGCTAGAATCAGGCACTTTGCAATGTAAAAATAATGCAGTTCGTAATGCTAGAATCAGGCACTTTGCAATGTAAACATGATGCAATGTGTAACACAACAATCAGGTACTTCGTTCTGCAGAAATAATGTAATGCGTAATACACTAATCAGGTAGTTTGGTATGCAGGAATAATGCAATGCGTTATACACTAATCAGGTAGTTCATTATGCAGAAATAATGCAATGCGTAATACTCTAATCAGGTAGTATGTGATGCAGAAATAATGCAATGCATAATACACTCCAGCACCGATCACGGTGCCTTAGGCGGTCTCTCCGCCACTCGTGCTGACTCGCAGTCAGCCTCTGTCAACAGTTGCCCTAACACGGCTGGTGTAACAAAAAGTGCAGCTCCGCGTTCCGGCCCTGGTACTGCCACTCCTTTGGCATGTACAGGCCGCGATACGAGCCAAAGTAGAGGCTCGCGCTGCAGGAATGGGAGAGGCTGAAAGCGTCTCCCTCCAAGCCCGCACCCCGCCCCAGGAGTCGACACACGTTACCTGGGGGGTGCGACCTCGCTCTCCTTTCCTTTTCCAGCGACTTGGGCCTCCGATTAAATCTTTGTGAATTTTGGGCCACTGATGCTACGAAAATATCAGACTGCAACAGGGCACACGCACAGTGTCACTAAGACACACTTGATCTTCGGGTGCATGATCACCGGGTACTACACACGAAGGTCTCAGGCTGCACGAAGCACACGCACACAGAGTCGCTGAGACTCACTTGGAGTCCAGGTATGCATGTCAACAAGGCAATCCTCGTGAAGGTCTCAGGCTGCACAAAGCACACGCACACAGCGTCGTTGAGACTCTCTTGGACTCCGCGTGTGCACGATAACAAGGCAATCCTCACAAAGGTCTCAGGCTGCACAAAGCACATGCACACAGCCTCACTGAGCATCGCTTGGACTCCAGGTGCCCACGATCACAGGGCACTTCTTACTAGGGTCTCAGGCTGCAAAAAGCACATGCACACAGCGTCACTGAGACTCTCCTGGAAACCTTTGTGTTCCTGAGTTTCAGCAACAGGGAGCCAGCTCACCTCTGGCCTTTGGGGATAAGTTACTTCCGGACGCAGCACACAGCAAAGTCCTTTCAAGCAGGGGGACACAGCACACAGCAAAGTCCCTTTAGCCTCTCGTTGGTTAAAACAGCAAACTGCAGGCCAGCCCCAGAACACACAGCAAGGGTCAGTCCTTTCTTTCAGTCTCTTCAGTTGTTTCTTCCTTGGCAAAGGTTTCTCTTGACCACAAAGTAGCTTCAGTCTTGTTCAAACTTGAACAATCGATTCTCCAAAGTTCAGGGGCTTCAGCTCTCATAGTTATACCCCTAAATGTCTTTGAAGTCTTTGTATTCAGTGGGGGACTGACCCCTGTTCAAACCAGTTCTGGGTGCTTCCCTGCCAGTGACACCTTCTTCCTTTGATTAGTGGGGGTTTGGATTCTCAATCACTCAGCAGGAGATGGGACCATTGTTTTATGACAGCAACTCAGGCCTCTTCACCTCTAGTGGCTACTCCTCCCCCTACACACTGCAGATGCAGGTCAGCCTGTTGCTGTCTCACCTCCTCTCCTGGGTCAAGACATTCCCCTGATCCTATCACTTTCAAATCCAGACAGTCAATCCACAACCAAGGCAGAGACACACAGAAATGTTAGAGCACAAACACTCAGCCACTTCTAAAAGAGTGGCTTCTAAACACACAATGCAAAAACCACCATCATAAAAAGATGTGTTATTACATTGTGAGTCCAGGCACACTAAACTTCACCTCTTCATCTTAAGCCTTTGGGAAGATAGGCTGGAAAACATATTACACAGCCTCCCTAGTCTGTCCTATGGGCAAGATGGCCTTTCAACAGCGAAAAACGAAATGGAAAATATTTCACTGTCAGGACATGGTACATACCTTAGTACATGTCGTACCTTTCACATGTACTGCACCCTGCCCAGGGGGTACCATGGACCTACCATAGGCGTGTCTGATGTGCATGGAAAGTGAAGGGTAAAGTCTGGCAAGTGGGTGCACTTGTCAGAACAACATGGCAGTTTAACAAACTGCGCGCAGGCCCTGCAATAGCAGGTCTGAGTTTTTCTTTTTAAGGCCACTTGTGTGGGTGGCACAATTAGTGCTGCAGGCCCACTAGTAGCATTTGCATTACCAGCCCTAGCACACATACTGCACTTTACTAGGGACTTTACTAGTAAGGCAAACATACCAATCATGGACAACCAATTACACTTTACACAGGGAACACTTGCACTTTGACACTGATCAACAGTGGCAAAGTACCCAAAGCATCTAAGTCGGCAACACCATGTCAGAAAAGAGGTCTAGGGGGAAAGCAAAATGTTTAGGGAACTTTAGCCAAAAAGGGCCAAGTCCCACACCGGCCATCTAATGACCTCTTCCCACACCTTTAACTCTGTATAAACCTCCCAATATATATGGTGGCTCATGTTTGCGGTAGCTGATAAGTCTAATTCTCACAATACGGCTGCCCCTACCACAACTGCAACTTCCTGCCTCTTTTGTTTGCGCGGCACCCACGTCATTTGGGAAAAAAAGGACACGGGTTACCTGAGGGCAGAATGGCTTCCCAACTGTGGCTTCTCAGTGACATGGTTTTACTAAAGGAGTGATAACTCACAGTCACAAGAGACAGGACAGTCACCACAGGACAGGCTCAGGCTGTGCATAATCTTCTGCATGCAACACACTCCAGCCATGTACATTACCTTTCCTGTGGATGTTCACTGACCTCTCACTCCCTGCAGAACCAATTATCTATGTTTCAAGCTGCACTTGATGCTTCATTCTGTCACCTACTTCTTGGGGTTTTTTGTTTGCGTCCTGCCCATTTCCTTAATGAGCCTAAATGTCTTATGAGCAGTTTGTCTGTGAAAACTCCCTGCAAGCTTGAGTGCTTCAGTACTTGAGGCTCATTGAAACTGGCAACAAAAACAGTTATCAGAAGATGTTTTTATGGAAGTAGGTCTTTAACGCTTGACAGGATTGCAGCTGATGGTTTTACTTCATCATCCCAGGAAGCTTACGAAGGAGTTTTTCGGCCACTTAATAACCTCGTCCAGCATTTCTTACAATGAATGCACCTCCTGCTCTATGGCGACACACATGTCTGTGTTGGCAGACTTTAGTAAGCTCCCTCTTGTATGTTAGAAGTGATTGGTGCAAAGGAATAGGGAATGTCGTCATCCTTACGCTTCCTTTGATTAGCATGTTGCTTGAGGTGTACTAATTCCTCATGGATGGAGTCATCAAATTTCGTACATTGTCTTCATTGCTACTCTTCTGCTTTATATTGTTCTAGTCTAACCCTAGGTTTTTCACAAAAGATTCGAGCTGGGGAGGATGTAAATAGGTATTCATATGTTGTGTGGTATTTCCTCTGTAATCATTTCACATCTTATCTCCTGCTTTTGTACAAGCTTGTGGGCTCCTCCATTAGTTTCTACTCTACAATTTACTACATGTCATAATCCGGTCATCTAGGATTTGGCTGTGTCACTCATCAACATCTCCATATCCCTGCTAAGATACATATCATTGGGCACCTGTTTTATTGGGAAGGATCTCTACTTCTAAAAAGACTTCCTCACCGACAAGTACATTTTGTCAAAAGGGATAGTGACTCAGCCTCCCTCACGAATCATCTGGCGCTGAACCGAAAAGAGTAAAAAATTATCCTCCATCTCCGGTCCAGTCTTCTTCTAATCCTGTCTTGGATTACATTATAGATAAACTACGTGCACTGAAACTGTTCATGAATACCTCTAATGAACAACTACAACTGATTGAGGACCGATGGATCAGCATGGAAGGTAAAATGTCCAAAATGGAACAACGCATAAGTAATCTTCAAGACGTGGCTACTAAAATACCTTTATTGGAACAAGACATTTATTAAGCTTAAACTTCATACTGAGGATTTAGAAAATCTAAACGGAAGGAACAACCTTCGACTGTGTGGACTACCTGAAAATGTTGAGGGTCCGGATCTTCGTTCTTTTTTAAAGAAATGTTTGCCTGATCTTCTCAACCTTCAATCTCCGATTCCACTCAATATCCTGCGGGCACATCATCTTGGTCGTCCTCAACCTCACTCCAACAAACCATGTGGTATTACTATGCTGTTTCTAGAATTCACTGACCTGATGCATGTATTACAAATCGCCAGAGAAAAACGCTATATTGTCTGGTCTAGTCATAACATCTTCATACCACAGGATCTTTCCAATGCTACCAATGCCAGACGTAAAGAATTCCTAGCTCTTCGTCCGCAATTAAGATCTATGAACATTTGTTATGGCATCCTAAATCCCTGTCTTTGCAAGATTACCCATGAAGTTGTCTCTCGTTCATTTGAGGATCCATATAAATTAAGACAGTTTCTGCATTTTGTTACTAGAATGCCTATGGACACCAATGCTCCTAATTCATTGAACTTGTTAATGCTTCACATCTTGTTATCTTTTTGCAGTAGTCTTTATTCTTTATACCTTCACTATGTCCTATGCGGCCAAATCATATTTATAATTCTGTAAATCTCCTACTTCCTTATCTTCTTCAGCTCCATCTTCTCCCGTTGTTGTTCTTGTTCTCGAGTGCTGACATGCCCAATTCTTATTTCCTTCTCTTTATATTTCAGATCTGGCTTTTTGTTCTTGATCTGTCCCTGTATTTCTTTATTTCTTTCTCTTCTTTTCCATCTTTCCTTTTTTAGTTTTTTCTATCCCTTTTCCCCTCCTTCATCTGTCACTCTTCCCCTCTTTTATTGTCTCTATAAATGATCGTTTTATTTGTTCCCTTATGTTCTTATTATTTCTAGTATGTTTCCTGATTTCTATGACCAGTGTCTTTCATCTTTTTTGTTGTATCTTGCAGTTCGTCATCAATGTGATTATTCCCCTGTTCCTCAAACATTACTATGTTTAATGTTGAATCGTGGAACGTCCGTTGTCTGGGTCATCCCGTCAAGCATCAAAAGGTACTTTCTCATTTATCAACACTTGATTGTCAGATTGCTTTTTTGCAGGAAACCCACTGTAATGATGTTGAATCTCTTAAACTCAATCGTCAATGGGTGGGTCAAGTTGTTTTCTCGCCAGCTATAAATCATAAAGGTGGCGTTGCCATCCTTTGTCATAAATCTTTAAAACTACAAATTGTATCAACTGGAAATTATGCAGGTGGGCGATGGGTAATACTACATGCCACGGTCCATAATAAACTTGTCATCTTCTTTAATATTTATGGACCAATTAAGCCTGACCCGGATTTTTGGCACAATATTAAACTAAAATTATCCTCAATTACTAACCCCAATATTATTGTTGCTGGAGATTTCAATAATTGGCTTGACCCTATTTCTGACAGAAAATCAGATTGCAAATTTAAACCTGATAAATACCATAAAGCATTTCAATCTGCTGTTGCTTCTCGTCCACTCTATGATGCCTGGAGAACTAGTAACCCACACTGTTATGAATTAATGTTCTTTTCTATATCTCGCATTGAATAAGTTTTAATTTCAAAAGCTTTATTACGCTCCTTCCAATGATCTGAGATTGATTCTATTTTTACCTCAGATCATACCCCGGTCTCAATTTCCCTTGATCTGTTCCTTTGCCAGTCCCAAACAGGCTAGATGGAGAAATAATATTTCTTTATTGTCGGATCAAAGTTTATTCTAAATGCTACCTACTTCATAAAATAATTTTTTCAATTTAACAAGTCAAGTGATACTTATATTCATAACAATTGGGATGCCTTTTATAAAGCCTTTTGTAGATCTTTCACCATCACCTACACTGCTAGAGAGAAAAAGTTATTAAACACCCGATACATTTCCTCCCTCAATCATATTAAGACCCTTGAACACTCTTATTATACTTCCAAATTGAATCGAATTAAGACTAAATCTGACCTAAATAAATTGGCCACAACCAATGCTTGTAATATCCTGCTTAAGATAAAATCCAAATATCAAGGGGGTCAGAACAGAGCGGGTAAAATGTTGGCTAATTATATAAAAGTCAAATCAGAAAAGAAAGCCATTGGTCCTATTCCTAATACCCATACTAACACGCTATTTCACTCTGATTCAGATATTGTTAAAGCATTCCTTACCACTCATTATATAAGGACGACACCCATCCCACACAAATGACACACAGTTATTTTTTGATAGCCTCCCTTCTCCTAACTCTGTTCCGAATGATATGGGTCTCTTGGAAAAATACATTACTCTTCAGGAGATAGTAGATGCAATTAAATCCTTAAAAAGAGCTAAGGGCCCAGGTCCTGATGGCTTCTCTATTGAACTCATTTCCTTTTCATTTTCGTCTATTTTTGCTCAGCACTTACTTGAGCTTTTTACCGCCTTTATACTGCACTCTAAACATGAAGGCTCCTTTCTTGACGCCCTAATTGTAATTTTCCCTAAACCCAATAACGACCTCTCCTTTTGCCAAAATTATCACCCAATCTCCTTAATCAATTAAGACTGCAAAACCTTTGCAAAAATTGTTGCCTCAAGATTGGAAGGGGTTATTTCCCTCCTTATTAACCCTGACCAATCTGGTTTTATTAAGGGTAGGCTCTCTGCAGACAATGCTAGAATGTTATCTAATATTCTAATCCTGGGAAGTAATTATTCTGATCCTCTAGCCGCATTATCTCTTGATGCTGAAAAGGCTTTTGATCGCATAAATTGGCAATTCATGTTCAAAACTCTTCAATGGTTCAGTTTCGACCCCAAATTTATTTCATTTATCAAATTACTATATTCCGATTCCCGTGCATGTGTATCTGTTAATAGTCTTTTATCTCCTTATTTTAATTAGCACAGAGGCACACGGCAAGACTGTCCCCTCTCTCCTCTTTTATTTATTTTATGTCTTGAACCCTCCCTTGAGCACATTTGCCATAATCCTTTGATAACTGGTTTTCTTCATATTTCCCATGAAATTAAATTGTCTGCTTAAGCTGATGATATCTTAATTTACCTTTTGAAACCCCTAACATCCTTACCCCCTTTTTTACAGGAGATTGACTTATATTCTAAAGAATCTGGATACAAATGAAACATCTGTAAAACTGAAATTTTACTTTTAAATTCTTTATGTTATCAATTCATGTTTTCTGACACCAACTGTAAATGCGGTCCATCAAAAATTAAATAGCTCAGTGTATGGTTTTCCCCTACCATTCCCCATAGTCTTACCCATAATTGTACTGCTTTGAAAACTAAGATTTAAAATGTACTCTCCTCATAGTCCCCCCTACATCTGTCCTGGTGGGGCAGGTTGGATACCTTTAAAATTAATATTGCACCGCTTGTTCTATTTCTGCTATCTATGTTACTGTGACGGGGTGTCAGGGACAGGCGGGACACAAAGGTGTTTCAAACTGGGTTTTATTGACAAGTATCGCTTTCTCTGTCCACGGTCAGCCAGAGTTCTAGGTCTGCTACAGTGCGGGATGCTTTCTTCGGTGGCACTCTTTTCACTCCGTTCCCCCTCTTGACAGTCCTGGCTCTTACTCTCCTCACGGCGTCTCGTGGGTAGGTTCTCCCCGGGAAAAGGTGGTCCCCCAGCGGGAAGAAACAAAAAAAGAAAGGCGATGTCAGGTGACCGTTTTACTATCGCTACTCCCTAATTCCAGGGCCGGGTGTGAGGAAAGTATAACACCAGTCCTTTGAACCCTTAGCGCTCCCCACGCCGTGCCTAGCCAAGTGTCTACTAAAGGAAGGGAACACAGGGAAAACCTCTCCTACACAGGCGGTCTGCCTTCTCTGCCTAACCAGCCCGCTACTCGGTCACGTACCTGACCGAGCCACGCTCCTCCCCGGGGAACGTGGCTGGGCGATGCACGGGATCCTGGGCCTCCTGGCCATCCGAAGTCCGTCTCGCCTCCTCCTCCTTTGCTCCGCTCCTCTCCTCGTCCTCGTTCGGTCCGCTCCTCTCCTCGTCCTCGTTCGATCAGCTCCTCTCCTCGTCCTCGTTCGATCAGCTCCTCTCCTCGTCCTCGTTCGCCTTCACTCCGCTCCGCACCAACACTCCTCCGGGAAACGCCGTCCGACGATCTGCGAGGTTCTTCCTGTTTTGGCTGCTCCCACTCGGTGACGTCATGGGAGGGCGGGCTCAGTGTCTCGTAGCCGCTCCAGTTAAAGGGACCAGTTCCTCCTGCGCCTGACCCGTGCTTCTGGTCCACGAAGGGGAACCATTCCTCCTGCTGTGGGGTAACAAGAGGGGGTGAGACGGGTATCGGAGTCCACCACTCGGTACAGTCATAGGCCTCCTCATGTCCTGCCCTGTCACATACCTCCCCCCCAGGTTTCTCTCGTTCGGGGAGACAACCTGAGCGCGACAGAAAGTCCGCATTTCCATTTTCTCTGCCTTTCCTGTGGTACACCGTAAAGGAGAAGGGTTGTAGGGACAAAAACCATCGCAGAATCCTGGGGTTCTGGCTCTTATTCCTGTACATCCACCTGAGGGGGGTGTGGTCCGTGTACAGGACGAAGGGTTTTCCTTCAAGGTAGTAATGGAGCTTCTCGATGGCCCACTTAATGGCCAAACACACGCGCTCTATTGTTGGGTATTTGACCTCACGGGGGAACAACTTTCTGCTCACATACAATAAGGGATGTTCAGCCCCATCCTCCCCTCGTTGTGACAATACGGCCCCAATCCCCGTATCTGAGGCATCTGTGGCTACAATAAAGGGTTTGGTGAAATCAGGGGAGACCAGCACAGGAGAGGTGGTTATGGCTGTTTTTAACTGTTGAAAGGCGTGTAGTGCCTCTGCGCTAGGGTGAGTTAACCATTTGTTGGGACTTTCTTTCCTGAGAAGGTCTGTTAAGGGCGAGGCTATCTCCGCGAATCGGGGTAGGAACCGTCGGTAATAACCGATGAGGCCTAAGAAGCCTCTCAGTTGTTTTTTTGTAGATGGAAAAGGGGTCTCGGTTATGGCCTTGATTTTCTCGGCCTGAGGGGCTATGACGCCATCTCCCAGGACATACCCCAGATACCGGACCCGTTGGAACCCCACCCTGGATTTTTTTGCGTTCACATGGAGGCCGGCCTGTTGTAAGGCTTTTAGGATGATTGACACGTGGTGTAAATGCTCTGTCCAGGACGTGCTGAAAACGACGATGTCGTCCAGATATGCCGAACAAAAGGTGGGATACGGTTTAAGGATGGTGTTCATCAATCGCTGGAAAGTCGCGGGAGCCCCATGTAGGCCGAAGGGCAAGACCGTAAATTCAAACAACCCTTGCTCCGTAGAGAAAACGGTCTTCTTCCGGTCAGCTTCTCTCAAAGGTACTTGCCAGTAACCTTTGGTCAAGTCAAAGGTCGTGATATATCTGGCATCTCCTATCCTCTCTATGAGCTCGTCCACCCTCGGAATGGGGTACGCGTCGAAGGTGGATATCTCGTTTAAGGCTCGGAAATCCATACAGAAACGTGTGGATCCATCGGGTTTGGGAATCATCACGATTGGCGACATCCAGTCGCTGGTGGAGGGTCTTATCACCCCTAGCTGTAACATCTCGGTGACTTCACCTTTGAATGGCCTGTCTTCTAGCCGCAGGAATTCTATATGGTTTCTGGCGGATGATTCGGCCTGGTAACGTTTCAATCCCATGCTCTATCACATCGGTCCTTCCGGGGGTATTGGAGAACATGGCAGAAAAAGGCGTCAGGGTCTCCGTCAAGTCTTTTTTTTGATCCTCGGTGAGCTCGGGATTCACCACTAATTCTTCTAGGGTCGTTTGAGGCGTGTTGTTGGTGGGTACCAGAAAGTGTGCAGGCCGGGGAGGGGGGCCGATCCACTTTTTTAGCAGGTTTATGTGGTAGCTTTGAATCTTCTTTGGAGTGACTTGTATGCCGTAAGTGGTGTCCCCGATTTTATACTTCACTGGAAATGGTCCCTGACACTCCTTTTTGAATTTGCTGCTAGAGGTGGGTAGGAGGATCAGGGCCCAGTCCCCTGACTGTAGTCTCCGTAGTTTCGTCCCCTTATCATAATACTTCTTCTGTCTCTCTTGATTCCTTTCTAAATTTAGGAAAGCCAGATCCCGTAGTTTGCCGATTTTGGACTTCAACTGACTGGTATACTCCAACAACGTACAATGGTCGTGTCTGTCTTCGGTCTCCCAGGCATCTTTGGTCATTTCCATTAGTGATCTTGGTTGGCGGCCGTACAGGAGTTCGAAAGCCGAGCAACCGAGGCTGCTTTGTACTTGGGACCGAATGACGTACAACGCTAAGGGAAGCAATTTGTCCCAATCCCTTCCCTCAACGGTTAACAATTTTTTTAGCGTGTTTTTTAACGTCCGGTTATATCGTTCCACGAGTCCGTCTGTCTGTGGGTGATAGATTGAGGTGCGCAGTTGGCCAATATCGAGGGTGCGACATACTTCCTTCATCAATCTGGAAGTAAATGCGTTCCTTGGTCGGTAATGACTTCTTTCGGGAATCCGACTCTGGCGAATAGTTCCAACAGCTTGTCAGCAATAGTTTTCGTATTCGGGGTTTGTAACGGGAAGGCCTCAACGAACCTAGTGGCATAGTCCACTATGACCAGGGCGTGGACGTGTCCTTTACGGGTACGAGGAAGGGGTCCTATCAGGTCCATGCCCACTCTTTCGAACGGGGCCCCTATGATGGGCATTGGCTTTAGGGGAGCCGGAGGCGGGCACGTAGTCGCTTTTCTTTTGACATGTTTCGCAGGTGTTACAATATCGTTCTATGTCTCCATAAACACCCGGCCAATAGAAGTGCCTTAAAACATTAGAGGTGGCCTTCTCCTTTCCTACATGGCCGGCGGTCAGGTGACTGTGTGAAAAGAACAGTACTTGGTCCCTGAAGGGCTGGGGAACCAATAGCTGGGGTGGGTCCCCTTCTTTTCCTTCTCTATATAACAAGTCATTGCGGATGGTAAACCGGGGAAACCTGTCTACTCCCTGGGTTTGGTTCTGGTGGGCCTGTTCCCAAGCATTAAAAAGGGTCCGGTCATTGGCCTGAGCAAACCGGAAACTCCGGTCTGTAATCCAGGGGTCGGGACTGACCATAGCCGAAGCCGGGGGTTTTACCTCGTTTTTTCCCCTTATCTCATCCCTAAAGAGAGATAGGAATCCCGGATTGTCTACTCCCAGTATAACCTCCTCAGGTAATGTATCAACCACCCCCACCTTTACCTTTTGTGTGGGATGACGCAGGGGTGTTATCGGGACCAAAGCCAATGGGTAGGGCTTCACGTCCCCATGGATACACCTAATGTGGACGGTCTTATGTGGAAGATATTGTTGGGGAAGGACTAGAGTTTTCCTCACCACTGACTGTCTACAGCCTGAATCTAACAGGGCTTGTACCATGGTCCCGTTTATTGTTACCCGTACATGAAAGGAGGTCCCCAACTCCGCCGAGTACAGCACGGCCTTCGGCAAGTACCCGACCTCCATGGGCTCCTCTGTGCGTCTCCGGGGACATAGGCGGGCAATGTGGCCCCACTCTCCACATTCATAACATTGGGGTCCTTGGAACAAGGGTGGGTCCATGCGGCCGGGTTTGGGACGCCCCCCCTCAATTGCGCGTTGGCCTTTTCGTTCCGCTCGAGGCATAGGACCGCCTTTGGTGGGTTTTTCATTGTCCCCAGAGAAGTATCGGTGTTGGGCTCGCCCGAATTGCGTCGCCATCTCAATGGTCTGGGCTACTGACAGGTTAGAATGTTGTCTCAGCCATCTCTGTGTCCCGTATGGCAAGGTGTCCAAGAACTGCTCTAAATATATTCGTGTCATGATGTCTTCCTTGGTACTGGACTCTGGTTTTAACCACTTGTCCGCAGCCATCTTCAATCGAAAATATAAGGTCTTGGGACTTTCTCCTACCCGCCCTTTTTCCCTCCTGAACCTCAGACGATAGGCCTCGGCATCCAGCCCGAGATGCTCCAGAATGATATCCTTGATAACTGCATATGGAGTGGCTCCTGTGGGATTGGCCACTTGATATGCCGACTGTGCTTCAGCCGACAACAGGGGAGCGAGAAAATAAGGCCACTTATCTTCGGTCCAGCCACAGGCTCGGGCTACCCTTTCGAAATTAGTCAGAAAGGCATCCGGGTCTTCCCCGGGCACATATTTTTGTAAGGAGATGCCGGTCGGATGGGGCACGTGTGGCCTGGGTTCCGATGTCATTGACCTCCCGGCATCGGGAGAGGGTTTTTGTAGCATTTCTAGCTGCGCTGCCATGGTGTTTTGGAACATTTCCCGGTCCGCCTGGGCCGACGTCATCTGGCGTTCCACGGCCCAGCCTAGCTTTTCTTGTCCCTGCACCAAGTGCTGAATAAGGGCCTCCATCTTGTGGCTGATGGAGTCTGATGGAAAATCCCACTTCTGGCACCAGTGTGACGGGGTGTCAGGGACAGGCGGGACACAAAGGTGTTTCAAACTGGGTTTTATTGACAAGTATCGCTTTCTCTGTCCACGGTCAGCCAGAGTTCTAGGTCTGCTACAGTGCGGGATGCTTTCTTCGGTGGCACTCTTTTCACTCCGTTCCCCCTCTTGACAGTCCTGGCTCTTACTCTCCTCACGGCATCTCGTGGGTAGGTTCTCCCCGGGAAAAGGTGGTCCCCCAGCGGGAAGAAACAAAAAAAGAAAGGCGATGTCAGGTGACCGTTTTACTATCGCTACTCCCTAATTCCAGGGCCGGGTGTGAGGAAAGTATAACACCAGTGCTTTGAACCCTTAGCGCTCCCCACGCCGTGCCTAGCCAAGTGTCTACTAAAGGAAGGGAACACAGGGAAAACCCCTCCTACACAGGCGGTCTGCCTTCTCTGCCTAACCAGCCCGCTACTCGGTCACGTACCTGACCGAGCCACGCTCCTCCCCGGGGAACGTGGCTGGGCGATGCACGGGATCCTGGGCCTCCTGGCCGTCCGAAGTCCGTCTCGCCTCCTCCTCCTTCACTCCGCTCCTCTCCTCGTCCTCGTTCGGTCCGCTCCTCTCCTCGTCCTCGTTCGATCAGCTCCTCTCCTCGTCCTCGTTCAATCAGCTCCTCTCCTCATCCTCGTTCGCCTTCACTCCGCTCCACACCAACACTCCTCCGGGAAACGCCGTCCGACAATCTGCGAGGTTCTTCCTGTTTTGGCTGCTCCCACTCGGTGACGTCATGGGAGGGCGGGCTCAGTGTCTCGTAGCCGCTCCAGTTAAAGGGACCAGTTCCTCCTGCGCCTGACCCGTGCTTCTGGTCCACGAAGGGGAACCATTCCTCCTGCTGTGGGGTAACAAGAGGGGGTGAGACGGGTATCGGAGTCCACCACTCGGTACAGTCATAGGCCTCCTCATGTCCCGCCCTGTCACAGTTACCCTTTAAAATTCACAATTATTATTTTAATCAAATTAATTCCATCTGTACTAAATTTCTCTGGAACAATAAACCCGCCCGTATTGCTTTAACTAAATTAATCAAACCAAACAATGAAGGGGTCTTTTGATTTCCTAATTTTAAGCTATATCACACTGCTTTTCCAATCAAACAAGTATATGCACTAAATAGACACTACCATGATGCGCCAATACCTAGTTGGATTAATTTCGAACATTCTCTATTATATGATTTGTCTTTCTATGACATCTGTTTTATGCCCAATTGTACCTTCATATCCAAATATCCTATTTTAAAACATTCCTAATACTTGTTACACTCGCTGTTTATGGATAGATCCAACTTTCACCAGGCCTACCTTGCCTCCTCTATTTCAAAAACTGTAAAGAGAAGAATATTTTATATGTTCACCAACTTGTATCCCATAACTCTGTTTCGCCTTTTAATAAATTACAAGATCTTTATGATTTACCCTCTTCTGCTTATCTCCATAGATTCAATTATCCCAGACACTTCAATTATTTCTTTCATCTAAAAACGTTTCTATTAACAACACTCCATTTATTCCCTCAACCCCTCTACACAACATCTCCTCTGACTCTAATCCCAAAGCCTCATCTATATATAAACTTTTATCTGCCCCTATCTCTGAAAGACCAAAATCCCCCATTGAACTAGCTTGGGAACCTGATCTGTCCATTACCCTTTCTCCTCAAAAGTGGGACAAATTATGGCATAAACTCTTTTCCACCTATAGAGCGGCTAATATCACTCAATCTTTATTTTTCTATACAATAGAGCTGTTAGAACACCAGCATTTTTGCACAAATTAACCAATCTTTACCCCTCCCTTTACTGGTTATGCCTTTCCACCAATGGTACATTTTCTCATTAGATTTTCTATTGTCTCAAAATCCAAAATTTTGGGAAACCGATCTGAGCCAAATGTTTCAAATTTTTCCATCTCGATATTCCCTTATCAATTCAAAATGTTTTTCTTGGATCCATGTCATTTGATTCTCATGATACAGTGCTAAAGAACACCAACTAGGTGGTATATGTAAGTATTTTCACTAAGTGGCATAGCATGCCAGTAGCTTCTTTTATGTGATTAATTATACAGGAGTGGTACCAAAGAACTAGGTTCCCATGGTCCTGAAGAACAACCACAGGGGTACAGCTCGAAACATGTCGACCTATAGAATTGCAAGCACATTACCAACCTTGCGTTCCTAGACACCCCCTAATTTTTAATCATACAGATTAGAGGCAAAAATAAAATAGATATATCTACTAGCTAGATATTTTTAAATTCTCCACTCCTTACCCCCTTTTAGATATCCCGCCCATGTAGATCATTGGCCGCAGCGCGCCCAATCTGCAGCAGATCAGGATGGACCCGATGATAAAGAATGCCACCAAGGGGTAACTCTGGTCGGTGAGGGTTTTACAAGAAAACATTGTTTTTTCTGACACAAGAGACTTATTATGTTCTTGGCTGCCCATAAAAACTAATTTGCTTAGAATGCATTGCTTCATTTTCACTCCCCAATGTGTTCTGTGTTCTGTGCCAGTTTGCAGATTGATAATGTGACCATGATGTAAATGCACACCTGCAAAAAATTATAGAAAGGAAATGTATTTACACACCCAGTAACCATCAATAAAAAATGAAGTGTGATTGTGACTCACAGAAAAGTATAATTCCAACACATGTTGATATTCTATATGTTCTCCAACACCACTACTCAACTGGATGGGTTATTGGTGCCAGTAATTAGTAGGTACCCTCAGTCAGTCAGTCAACAATAGCTTTATTCGGTTAATAATTAAAACCATCAAAGCATACACAAAATTTCATTTGCAAATAGTTACATGTAAAAAATAATTAACAAAGGAATTTCAAACAATACACAGTACACAAATATACATAAAAATAAGTTTAAACAAATAATTGGCGAATGTGAACATTAAAAAGTAAGGCAGGCCAAAATTTATAAAACTATTTCATGATTTCAAAAAAAAAGGGATAAAAGGCCCGGTCTCGGACTATCAAACATGCTAAAAAATAGAGCTAAAATATATTAAACTACATTCGATTTCTACTTCTAATTGCCCCTGAAAGATAGCTGGCAACTCCAAAACAGACAAGAGGAGAGCCCAGCATTTGCAGAAATACCAATGCGGGCCTTACTTGGTCAAAGTGATAGTTCTTAAAAATGGGGCAAATAAATTTCCTACGTAACAGAGTGTAAAATTTACAGTAAAAAATCATATGCAGCATATTTTGTTCGGAGGCGTTATCACAGGGACAGGGGCCCAAAGTGCCCTCTTTAAAAAAGCCCTTCGGGTGTGCTAGGAGCCAAGGTAACATGTCATGTTTAAACCTGATCAATAAAAATAAATGAAAAGGGTTATTTATATAAGTCAAGTATGGCTGAATCTCATTGCCCATACTTAACATGACCAATCTCCTAACAGACGGTTTACACACTTCCTCGCCTTCTCTCTGCAACTTTGCCCTGCACATGAACTGCGACTTTAAGTCTTTTATTTCCAATTTAGTCAGCTCACATGGTCTTTCAAATAATTCTAAGCAGCCAAGAGTCTCCATCTTAGATTTAATATATCTTAGCCAAGGAATACACATGGCTTTGTCAAGGACCAGACAATCTTGTATAATGAGCTGGTTTAGGGTTGGTGAGTGCTGCGCCCAAACCCTTAACCAACCCATTAATGGGGCAACGGAAATCTGATCCACTAGATACTCAGCCCCCAAATCTTCATGGATATTAAAGATTGAAGTAGAAACAGGCAATGACAAAAGTTTCCGAAAAAAGGCATTCTCGATTAATTGAATCTCCACTGCCGACGCATAGCCCCAGACCTCACTACCATATCAAACCTTATATGTACATTTCTCTTTGTGGTCCCAATTCTGATAATGTGAGAATCCACAGGACAGGAGGCACTCACTGGCTCTACTAATTCCCACTTCCATATGTGATTTACAATTAGGATCAAACTGTGCTCTTAAAATGGAGTATTCCTTTAGTTTGGGCCATTCAGAGAAGGGTATGTAAGCAGACCAAATGATTTTGTTTCTCAAAGGTCTTGTGTAAAATTGAAACATATTTAGTTCACTTACATGAGGGCTGCTCCATGCAGATCATCAGTTAACTGGATCATGCTCTTTATGCTCTGGCAATCATTGTTTTATTCATAAGCTGACAATCTGGCAGATTGTCTTTCATCGTGCATCACCAGGCTATGTTCAGTTTCCTCACCATGGTGGGATACATTTACATAGAGGGCTTTGGTGAAATGCTTCTCTGAGCTGGCCAAGATAGTAAACTCATATTACAAAAAAAAATTAAACTTTCAGCCTTGGATAGTAATTTCTTATTTAATCTCTGGAGAATCTTGAGAAATGTCTGGTAAATTAAAATGTGTGCCTCTTTCAGTAGTCATAACCATAGTAGTCATTTAGGGTTCACAGCTGTGTCCCCTGGCTTGCTCCTTATGACATCCGACTCTGCCTTTGTGACCCCTGGCATGAGAGACCACACAGACTGGCAGGAACTGAAGGAAAATAGGGCTCCCATGAGTCCTGTTTACTTTTTGTTGCTCACCCAAAACTGGGACGATTTTATTTATTTGTTTGTATCCGCAGTGTCTCTAGAAGGGATTTTTAAGGAGTGCAAATGGAGGACACAAATAAAACTGGTGGGATCACCTACAACATGCTAACATGACGATTGTGCTCTTGTCTGAGATATATCTATCTATATATATATATTCACTGCAAAAACGAAAGGTTAACCCCTTGAGTGCCCCGCCTTTTCCCCGCCCTGTGCCGGCCCTTTCATTAGCGGGCGGGGTTCATGACGAGATGGTCTCGTCATGGGCACAGCGCAACCGCGGCCCATGACGAGACCATCTCGTCATGGGCACTCAAGAGGTTAAAGTAATGTCATAGGTGAAATGTTCAGTAACAATGGGGATCTCAGTTGGCAATGGTTTGCACCATTGTCCAAGTAGGAACTCTTCTTCCTAGTCAGGTTAAGGGGGGTACACTTCTAAAATAACCCCTGCTCACCCCCTTGATGGCTGTCTGAAAGAATGCACACCATCAGTCCCTGTCACTCCAAAGCCAGACAGTCAATCCACAAACCATCAGAGGCACACAGGATGGCTGAGCAAGAAAATACCCAATTTCTAAAAGTGGTATTTTCAAACACACAATATAAAAATCATCTTTACCAAAAGATGCATTTTTATATTCTGAGTTCAGGCATACTAAATCCCATCTTTCCATTTTGTCCCAATAGGAAGTTATATTTATAAGATGGTATAAATAAACTCCCATTCTATCCTATGGGACAGATAGCGTTTCAAAAGTGAAAAACAAAATAAACAGTTTTTCACTATCAGGACATATCACACACCTCAGTACATGTCCTACCTTTCACAAACACTACACCCTGCCCATGGGGCTACCTTGGGCCTACCTTAGGGGTGTCTTACAAGTAAGAGAAGGAAAGGTTAGGGACTGGCAGGGGGGTGCATTTGCCAGTTCGACATGGCAGTACCAAACTGCGATCAGAAACTGCAGTTGCAGGTCTGAGTTACATTCACAGGCTGCCCATGTGGGTGGCACAATCAGTGCTGCAGACCCACTAGCAGCATTTTATTTACAGGCCCTGGGCACACATAGTGCACTGTACTATGGACTTAGTAGTAAATCACATAAGCCAATCATGCAAACACCAATCCACATTCACAATTTACACAGAGCATATGCACTTTAGCACTGATCAGCAGTGGTAAAGTGCCTAGAGTCATAACACCAACACAAACATGGTCAAAAACAAGAGGTCAAGAAGCAAAAAGTCTGGGGATAAACCCGCTGGAAAAGCCAGGTCTAACAATAACCTTTTGAACTCTAAAAGCCACAGACATTTCACAGTTATAGTTAACTTAAGAAACTAGTGCCCTAAGGTAACTATAACTCGCACCTCATCAAGCATAGTTTTCTCATCAATGATGTCATTGCAAATGTTGCAGGGATATTATCAATGATATTATAGAAGATCGCATGAGTAATGGAATATGTGTGGTAACTATCAGTGCAGGGTGAGAGTGAAAGTTATAGTTAACTTAGGGCAAAAGTATATATATTGTTGTTTTGTATCTGTTTTTATTTATGTTGCCCTTAATGTTTAATCTTTCCTTTATTGTTGCTTCTTTCAGTTCAGCTGTGGGGCTGCCTTAATGTCATTATGTCAAAGGTCATGTGGAAACCTCTTGTCTAACATCATCAGGGTCAAGAATTAGTGATGTCATGTCCTATGATTTCATCAGCAGCTGAACGTTCAGATGATGCCACTCCTGAAACTGCAGACATTTTGGTGAATCAGCCCTAGTGGTCATAACCCTAGCTAACCTCTAGTGGGTTCATCTTCCTATGCACATTCATAAGGAGGAGAAGGGGGCAGACATTAAAATAGTCAGAGAGATGCTTATTCAATGAGATACCTGACAGATCACCCAAGGAGTATGTTTCCAATTTCCAGTCAATTCAGTCCAAGTATAGGCTACAGAAATGTTTCAGAATGCTTTTTTTGCTCAATGTAGACTGCATCTGGGAAAATGGCATGGGTGAAACTAATGCGAGCCTCAGAGGCTAGACACTTAGGTTGTTTCCAAGACATGGAGCTCAGAATTGACTTACAATTGTACAGAGAACTGCCATTGTGTGCTGCATGTGTGTCCTCACAGAAGACAGCGTTCATCATGCACACGGTCTCCATGTATACACAATGTCAACTAAAACAGACAGTAAACATTCATGAGGAAGTGATGGGTCCCAGTAATGGGAGAATGCACACATTTACTGTGAGTGTCAGTAAACTCCTCTCCCTAGTTTACCTTTAAAAGTGTCTGCGCTCCTGCTTCTTAGTTAGCCACCACCAGCCATCAATTTCCTTAGCCTGGTCATAACAGACAACATTCATCTTTAGCTTTAGTTGAGGTACACTTTCTGTGTAGCTCCAATACAGCAAAATCATAAACTCATGCACAGGAACAACAAAACATTTATGGAACAATCCAGCATATTTATATTTGAAAATACCAGGCAATAGTGAAGGGCTTTCCAGGATATATTCAATTGAGTAAGGATGCCAGTCAGCTATCAATATCAATATGTATCCAACACTAAGTACACATATCTTTAATTTGCAATTGCAAGCATGTTAATTATACTGATTATGTAGACTCTGTACTCACCCTCAAAGGCTTTACTCATAGTGGAAGTAGTGTGCATTTGTGTGATTCTTTCAGTTTGAGTTATGGCTCTGCTCCTGTTTTATTAATCGTCTTTTTGTAGGTGCAACATATGGGAATCCTGAAGTCAAGCGATGTGTTGGATATTCATTTAGAACCTTGTTTTTACAAGTCATAGGTATGTTATTTATGCTCATAAATTGGATACTAATATCTAAGGTATATTTAGAAGACAATCAGGAGGTGAGAATCTGTATTTTAATATTTGGAAAATTATCCCATTTGCCCCATAGGGTCGAATGGGATAATAAGATATTAGGACCGTGGGACTCATTTATTTGTAGTTGGGCACCATTTCAGCAAAGCACCTGGCCTCTGCTCCAAAAGTGAGAGTCTGTTGGAGTATAGCAATAAAAAGAGTAGGCCCTGACCTACACTGAGTTTGCTCTCTGTATATCAAGTGACTGTAATGCTAAAAAGTAACAAAAGCAATAAATTGCTTTCCAGGCAGATTTTGAAAATAATTGTTTTTTTTTAATTTCCTTCACCCCATTGTCTGATCATGTCTGATCTACTGACAGCTATTTTATTTATATTTCAGAAATACCATCCAGAGACACATTCTCTGGCAGCATTACTTGCATCCATTTTAAATATAATTTTTTTGTGATATCTGCAAATTATGTGGGCAATTTTGTTTCAAATGCAAACAATTCATAAGTATGTCGTAAATGTTACTGCCACAGAATCACATAAGCCATCATCACTTTCTATTACTTTAACAATGTATTTATGAAAGGGGAAACGAAACTTAAGCATTCCATTTTCAATCAGTACCATGTCACCGGCATACAGGGAACCACCCTCAACTGGTTCCACTCCTTCCTCACCGGCAGAACTCAAAGAATCAGACTGCCACGCTTCCCCTTCGAACCCACAGAAATCAACTGCGGAGTACCCCAAGGATCGTTGCTCAGCCCCACGCTGTTCAACATCTATATGGCCCCCTCACCACCATAGTCACACAGCACAGACTCTGCATAATATCCTAGGCCGACGACACCCAGCTCATCCTGGCCCTCACCAAGGACCCCATCACCACAAGACTCAACTTCCAGGAAGGAATGAGGATGTTGCATCCTGGATGAGCAGCAGCTGCCTGAAGCTCAACTCGCAGAAGACAGAGGTCCTCGTCCTCGGACCCTCCCCCTCTGCATGCAACAACACCTGGTGGCCCACTGCCCTCTGCAGCCATCCTACCCCCACAGACCATACCGAAAACCTCCGCATCGTACTCGACTCCTCCCTCTCCATGACCCGATAGGTCAACGCCGTCGCCTTTACCTGCTTCAACATCCTCCGCATCCTCTAAAAGACCTTCAAATGGATCCTCCCCAAATCAAAGAAGATTGTCACCCACGCAGTCATAACCAGTAGACTGGACAACAGAAATGCCCTCTACGCAGGGTTCAACAAGTCCCTGCTCCGCAAACTACAGACCATACAGAACATCGCAACTAGACTCGTTCTCATCATCCCTAAACACTAACACATCACCCAACACCTGTGTAACCTCCACTGGCTCCCCGTTGAAAAGAGAGTAACCTTCAAGATACTCACCCGCACCTACAAATGCCTCCGCATCACCTGACCCCAATATCTCAACAATAGAATCTCCTTCCACGTGCCCAAGAGGAACCTTCGATCCGCTGACCTCACCCTTGCGGAATCCCCATGCATCCGCAGAGCAAGAACGGGAGGAACAACCAAGACCTGGAACGAGCTCCTGATCAACATCATATGCACCCCCACCCTGAACATCTTCAGGAGGACCCTCAAGACCTGGCTCTTTGACTTACCAGAGCTGCTCCCCCCCACCAGCACCTTGAGACCCTCATGGGTGAGTAGCGTTCTTAAAAATTCCTGATTGATTGATTGTGTTAGCTGCACATTGTTAGTTTCTAATCTGGTTATGACTTCCAGATATGGTTACCTTTGTAAACAGAGGTATTGGTGTAGAGGGTAATGTGAGTGAAATAGCAAATCTTAAACATAACCGGCCTTGCAGGGGGGCCAGTGAAAATCCGTTATTGCTAGGGTGATGTGATCAGATTTCCATCGCACCTTGATGCCAGAAGGTGTTGCATGAAGAATGTCTTCCAGGGAAGTGAGGGTGGTCTCTCTGATGCCATTGAGCAGTGTGTCTTCTCCATCTAGGTAGGAAAGGACTAGGGTTTGTACTGGCATTCTGAAGACTTCTCCTGGGAGAAAAGGTTTGACTTTTTTCAGGTGAGAAAGATGGAACCAGGCTGTTTTGGTTGTCTTTTCAGTGTGTAGTTTGAGTGAGAGGTTTGGGTGGAGGGTAAATCTGTGTTATCTGGCCTGTTCTGTCTATTGGTGTGTCTAACCAGATGAGTTTAACTGTTGTCAAACATGAAGAATTCAGTCTTTGTGGTGCTAGCATCAGATAGTTTGGTACCATCATCAATAAACTTTATTCGGTCGTCAGACCATAAAAGTACAGAATACATATATACAACCCAATTGAAATTTGAAAATGCTAAAAACCCATCATAGAGCATAAAACACAATGAATGATTTCATCAATATAAGCCTAAGCCTTAAAAACAATGCAGTAGATGCTGTAGAAACTAAAAGCTAGCTAGTTCAGACAGCCCTATGCATATAGGGAACTTTGTGGCTTTACAAAGGGGTAGATGCATTTGCAGCAGGATTGAGTCTTTCTGTTGTTGGTTGAGAAGGTTTTGAGATAGTGTTGGGTGCCATGCAGGAAAATAAAATGTCAATATAATTCATGCTTAGAGAATATGAGTGGATAATTACAATACCTATACAAGTACTGCTCAAATATTCAATAGTGAGTACCCCTCATTAGCTAGCTACAACACTTTTCTGATTTCAGCTCAATATCCAAGATAATCAGAAGTAACAAGTAAAGATCAAATTGGTCAAGGCTGTTCACTGTGCTTCAGAGGTTTCATGCACCAAGCGTTTGTTTACAGTGCAAGCTCAGGCTGATTGTGATGGAGCACGAGAGGGATACAGTACCAGGCTAGCCCTGCTGAAAAGTTTCCTTCACAGCCCCCTCGGTGGAGAAGGCTTTGGGAAGCAGGGAAGTTTCAGGGATGGCCATCGATGTAGCATGAAGAGCAGACCTGGCATCAGAAACAGTTGTTGCTGTAGCACAAAAATTGTGCATGAAGAGTCAGGATGACAGATCTGCGCTTTGGCAGCCAGTGTGAGTGACAAGGTTTTGGTGCCAATGTACCCATTTGTGCTTGCAAAGAGCCCAAAACTTCATTTCAGTGCCATTGAGGCCACAACAAGGTTCTGGGACATGAGAGGCACCACTTGGAGGTCAGGGGCAGGCTTCAGCTGGATCTGGATCTGGATCTGGGTGCTGGTTCAGTTGGTTTGGAGCCTGTCCCTGTAGTTCATAAAAGGAGGTCACAAGACAAGCCCCTGTAGTCACTCTGAGAGTGCTGGGTTCAGGTGCAGGTTCAATCCCTCTGACTTAGACAGGAGGGCAGCAATCCAGCAATGCAGCAGTCCAGCAGTGCAGTAGTACAACAAGGCAGTCATCCAGCAGGGCAGCATTTCAGTAGTGTGGGAGTCCTTTAAGAAGCACAGCAGTCCTTCTTGTTGGCAATGTCTTCATGGATCCAGAAGTGTACTGAAGAGTAGGTATCTGAGGTCCAATAATTATATCGGGCGCCTTCTTTAAAGTGGGAGAATCTTCTAGAGGTTTTCCTTTGAAGTGCACAGGTTTCCTGCCTCCCCTGTCCTGGCCCCAGACTAACTACAGGGGATATGCAGCCCTTTGTGTGGAGGCAGGACACAGCCTATTTAAGTGTAATGCTGTCTGCACCCACCTCCACCCTCTCATCTGCCACCGAGAATGCCCTGTTCCCCCACTTCTTCTTCTTGGTTCTTGGTACCGATAGTTGCTTTTGGAGCGAAGAACATAATGGTCAGCTGGAAGAGTGCCATTTGAACATAGTCTTCAGCCTTGAAGGGTAGGGAGCATACAATGATTCATGAACCATGCAGAGAGATTTAAAACTAATGCGTTGTTCAATTGGAAGCCAATGCAGGCATTCTAGACCCTTCCTGGCAGATTGTTCTCTGGGAATGTCCAAAATGAGTCTTGCCAGAGCGTTCTGCAGTACCTGAAGTTTGTGCTGCAAGCTTTTATTAGCAGCCAGGTACAGAGCATTACAGTAATCAAGTCTGGACATTACCAAGGCCAGTGCTACCTGTATCCTAGCTGAAATTGGATAAAAGGGAAGATTTTATTTTAGCATCCTTATGAGCCAGGAGCATGTAGAGATGGTACAATTCACTTGGGTATTGAAACTAAGTTCAATATCCATCAGGACTCCAAGGTTCTTAACCTTTTCGCTTGGGCAGGACAGCATTCCAAGGATTGAGGTTAGCAGCTACTATTCCACTTGGATACCCCTGATCCAAATATCATCACTTCAGTTTTCTCCCCATTAAGTTTCAAAAAGTTAGCAGACATCCAGTCTGCAACTCTGGTCATACTGTTTTCTGAGCCCAGCCCCTTAGGGATGGTAACCATAATCTGTGCATCATCTGCATATAACACCACCTCCAGTCCAAAGGAGTGCACCACAGTAGCAAGGGGTGCTGCATACAGATTGAAAAGAGTAGGACTCAGAGAAGACCGCTGCGGGACTCCACAGGGTGGAACATAGGAGTCCGAGAGAAAGGATTTTAAATTCACCCTTTGGGATCTCCCTGGCAGAAATGCGAACAGGAGGGCAAGTGCTTGATGTGAGATGCCAAGACTCCGGAGTCTGTCCAGCAGCACAGTAGGAGAAATAGTATTGAATGCTGCTGACAGATCCAAGAGGATTAGCGCTACCCCCTGTCCTTCATCTACCGTGTGCCTGATGTAGTTTGTGGCTGATATTAAGGCCATTTCTGTACCATGATGCCTCCTGAATCCAAACTGCGAATCATTAAGCCATGATTGATGTTCTGCAGTTTCCATGAGCTGCTTATTAAGATGCAGCTCCAGGATGTTTGCTGGAGCGGGGAGCAAGGAAATAGGATGATAGTTTTTACAGTCCCTAGGATTAAGATTTGTTTTTTTCAAAAGAGGTCTGATAATGTCCTGTTTCCAAGTATGGGGATAGATTCTGGATCGAATTATATTATTCATTAATTTACACAGGGTTTCTGATAAGGTGTCAACAGCAATATGTAGGATTGCGGGTGGACACGCCCCCATCAGAGAGTCTAAGTGCAGTCTCATAAGATATTGTACCAGAAGAGGTGGCGTGAGGTGAGAGAATTTTGAGAGGCCACTATGCTCGCTACCAGGGTCAGGGTGTGACTCGAAGCCGGTATATATGTCTGTGATTTTAGATTGAAAGAAGGTAGCCAGTTAATTGCAGATTATTTGTGATGTTTCGGGTTCTGCCATAGATTGGAAGGATGAGAGCTTATGTACCAGCTTAAACAGCTCTTTAGTGGATGTTGAGTTATCAATTATGTGCATACAGTACATAGATTTTTCTTCCACTAGTGCACATTTATATTCCTTAACACTAGCTTTATATAAAGTTCTGTCCTGTTCCTTTAAGGTTTGTCTCCAAGCTCGCTCAGCGCGACAACAACCTTGTTTTAAACGTTTGAGTTTGTCGTTGCACCACGGAGCCGAGGTGCGGAATTTTTTCTGGGATGTAATTTAAGACGTACCACTATGTTAGCTGCAGATTTTAACCATGTGCCAAAAGCCTCAGCCCCAAGATTAGGGCCCTCTTGAATAGTACAGGGAATATTTTCTAGGGTGTTAATCAGAGTGGCGGCTGAGATACCTTTCCAGCTTCTAAATTTACAGATCTCTCTTCCCCGCTCAATGCTGGAGGGAGGAAGTCGAATCGTACTGCACTATGGTCTGACCAACAGATAGGTATTGTATATTGGAAGGCAAGTTGTGAATCATTGGAAAAGATACCATCCAATGTTTGTCCTGCCTGTGAGTCGAGGCTGTTACTAGTTGGGTAAATCCCATGCTATCAAGCATCTCTATGAGAGTATTAGGGTCTGAGTTATCCCTCTCTCCTAAATAAAAGTTAAAGTCCCCTAGGACTGTTTGCGAGTTATCTACTATGACTGACTCTAAAAGTTGCTTGATCTCTTGTAAAAAAGGCACCCTGGGTCCTGGAGGTCTATAAATCAGTAACCCACCAAACGTACAGGTGGCTGAAAGCATGAGTTTAAAATTAGTAGCCTCACACATGTGTGTATTCCGGTCTGGGATTTTAAAACAATAGCTAGCCCCCCTCCTATGTGGCCCACCCTGTCTACCCTTTGGATAGAGTAATTATCTGAGATATCGTCGATTAGATCGGGTCCTGAGGGTGCATTTGCCCAAGTTTCAGTTATGAAGACCCAGTCAGGATCCAGGTCCTCAATGAGTATCGCAAACTCAATTCTGTGCTTGATGAGGGAGCGTGCATTGATCAGTAACCCCTTATAACCCTTAGTATTATCTAGGGAGGTAACCAATGGAGTTATCCAGTTTCCCTTTCTATGGGGAGCCATAGTGTTTGCTTGGGAAGGGATGGAGTAGCTGCCTACCATGCAGGCTTGACCTGGGTGATCCGGCTCATTCTCTGAAGGAAATATGGCACATGTGCATTTATTGTGGCCTACAGCATTTCTGATTTCTAACAACATCTTTACAGAGTATGTGATCATTTTTGGACTAACCATGTCACTACGGTCAGCATGCCTGGCGCCGGGCACAGTCCGGATGCAGATGGGCTTGCCTTTGGCACGCCTTAGGCACGTCTGCGTCAGCATGCATGTTTAGTAGCGGTACTAGCAGAAACACTAGACCGCAAACTGACCCCATGGTCCTCCCAGCTGGGCGAGCGGAAGTGTACTGATTCTACCCAATGGTGTCTGCCTCCCTCCGCAGCAAACGAGCAAAACCACTCACAGCGGAACGAGAAGGCATATTGATAATCCCCCACCAGAAAAGGTATGTGCAAATAAACAGATGTTCAAAGTTTTAAAATGGTTGAAAAGCTTTAGCAATTAAAAAATACCAGAGCGAGTCTATGCATCCTTTTTTCAGGAGCCCGTAGTATAATGCGGCATGTTCTCCAGGCGTGTCCACGTCAGCATGCACGTTTAGTAGCGGTACTAGCAGAAACACTAGACTGCAAACTGACCCCAAGGTCCTCCCAGCTGGGCGACCGGAAGTGTACTGATTCCACCATATGGTGTCTGCCTCCCTCCGCAGCAAACTAGCAAAACCACTTGTGGTGGAATAAGGAGGCAGACTGATAATCCCCCCACAGAATCGGTACATGCAAATAAACAGATGTTCAAAGTTTTAAAATGGTTAAAAAGATTTAGCAATTAAAAATACCAGAGCGAGTCTATGCACCTTTTTTTCAGGAGCCCTGTAGTATAATGCGGCGCGATCTAATTTAAAGGCCCTGGCACAGGTAGTGCCACTTTGCTAGGGATTTACAATTAAATTATCTAATTTAAAGGCCCTGGCAAAGGAAGTGCCACTTTGCTAGGGATTTACAAGTATATTAAATATGCCAAATTGGGTATAATCCAATTCCACCGGGTTTTAAGGAGAAAGCACAAGCACTTTACAACTGGGTAGCAGTCATAAAAAATTACCAAAATGGGTTCTGAAAACAGGAGGGTGAAGGTGAAAAGTTTGGGGATGACACTGCAGAAAGGGCCAGGTCCAACATATACTACACATATATTTTATTTTTACACAAAAGAAAATGCTTTCCCAGTTGACCTGACATTTTGTTTTACTCTTCGTTTCACTTCCTACCAAAAAAAACTGAGCTGCTCTATCTCTTAATAAAAAAATCAGATATTTGGCTCAAGTCATCATTTGTTTGCCCATCTTCATGCAACAGTTAAACATGGGTAAATTACCTGTATCTAAGCTCAGATCAAGTGACCCAGAGGTATTAGATCATACAATTGGTCATAGCAAGCATTGAAGCTGGGAGTACAACACATATTTCCAGGACTGAGATCATGCTAATTTAAATACACATAGCCACACTATTCCCCTCATGTAGCACATGAATGACCAAAGTATAAAACACAGCCCATGCACTTTTCCAGATGAACCCACACTTTGATCTCACCAAACTAGCATCCACCCTGCACCAGCCTCTCACTTCCAACTACATTCTGACAGGTGCCTTCAATTAGCAAAAGCATGCCAGTTCATGTTATGTCATTGCAGACATTGTTTCCACTTCTGCGCTTTTGAGTGACATTTTAAGGGATTATGGCTCTTGTAGTCTTGGTCCACTTCCATTGAACTAATAAAACTATAAAGCGTAGTAGCAATGATTTGTAGATGAATAACCAGGATTGAAAATGTATTTGTGATAACCCGGAGAGTGAGATAGACACCCTACAAAATGCTAGCAAACACTGACGTTCATATCACGTGATACTCTGATTTTCCTGCTATCTCCAAATCAGAGAACCTCACACCATGCCATTTCTGTCACATTCTATCTGTAAATGGAAAGCTGTCAAGTGACACATTCAGGTAGATCTTGTTTTTTTTTTAGCAGGAAGCACTTTTTATTTTGGGATTCCCATGTTACTTAAAATTGGTAATCACTCACAGAAAGCAAAGTAATGGAGTTCAAAAGCTAGATCCTGTTGAAGAAGGGCCATTTGACAGGAATGTAAATAGCCTGACTAGTTATAGACACAACACTCACTGCCCTGAAAGGCACTCCAGAAATTCATTCACTGTCCACCGTCTTCATCTTCTAAGAGTTGATTCATTCTTCAGTATCATATTGTATTATATACTTTTCATAGCACTTTATACCTCTAATGAGTCTACAAAGTGTTCCCTTATAGACTTCAGGTTCTTGGTGTCATTACAGAACGCATGGTTGGGAGGAGGTGTTTGGATTCATGTAGGTATTGGGTGAGGTACATGATGTTCTTCCACACATCGCTTCTATCCTAACACTTCATGCTTCCACTCTATTTGTCATTTACTACTCAAATATAACTGGTTGTTGCAGGGATATGCATTTTTGCATGATCACCCTTATTGTTTTGGAAATGATGCGGCTAGCTTTTTTACTGTGCACTGGGACTCTGCTAACCAAGACCAGACTCATAAATTGTGTTGAATTGGCTATATTCCTAATTGCCAAACTTAACATACCTAGAAGTCCCTGCTATATAGTACAAAGTGTATCCAGAACTTGAGAGTTAAATGTCGCTACTGGACTGCAGCACACATTGTGCTACAAATAGATTGATGGTGCAACACATGAATGCAGGACTACTACAGTAGTCCGACTTTGCAGTTTTAAAACTACAAATTCAACCTGTCAAAATAGCTCTTTTTACAGGCTTAGGCCATCCTTTTAAATATTAATAAGTTACCCATAAGTCGACTTTGGTGCCCAATAAGAGTGTATAATATTTCAAAATAGGCCATGAAATTGTTTAATGTAAAACAAGTCCCCAAAAGCTATTTTCACTGTAGCAGGGTTAGCTTTTCCAAAAGCATTGTGATATAATATTAAAATCCATTAATGCTATCCACACTTAGGAAACAGTTATAGAAATAATTATTAGACATTTTAAAATATTTATTACATGCCCAGTTCACTGGTAAAGTCAGATTTGTAGTAAATAATTTACAAAGCGTACTTTAAAAAAGTATTTTTTTACCTGCCTAAAGCCTCTAGAACCCCATTCCAGCTGTCAGCATGGAGCAGAATAGTTCCTTGATGAGGTGTGAACTTGCTGCCAGACCTGAGCAAAAGGCCTTTGAAGTGGGGAAGGGTTTTTTTACTCTGACAAGATGACAACAAGGGCTGTGCCCAGGAACTTATTTAACTTTTTTTTTAAACTATCTTATAACAGGCATATATAACTAACATCTGGGCATGCCACCTCCTTTGTCCCCCTAGCCAGCCAGGCACCAATATCAGTGGTAGAGGAGCTGCTGCCATAACTTGTTTTGAGTGACCACAGAGAATGGGTTGCTCTCTTCTC
The DNA here is from genome assembly GCF_964204655.1 of Triturus cristatus. Classification (NCBI taxonomy): domain Eukaryota; kingdom Metazoa; phylum Chordata; class Amphibia; order Caudata; family Salamandridae; genus Triturus; species Triturus cristatus. Next base: position 771,716,947 of record NC_140582.1, on the reverse strand, counting down.
ATGCCATACATACCAAACATGGCCACGCTACCCCTTTCATATCAGAAATTACCACTGAAACACATATCTGGAAATTCTCAATGCAAACCTATGAGAGGAGCAGCCTCACAGCAGTGAGAAACCAAATAGGCTCTTTGTCACTACCAGGACATGCCACACAATAAGGGCACTTGTCCTACCTTTTACCTACAAAGAACCCTGCCAATAAGGCTACCTACGGCCCACCTTAGGGGTGACATATATGTAGTAAAAGGGGAGCTTCAGATGTCGCAAACACTTTAAGTACCATGTTGCTGTGGCAGTAAACTGCTCATGCAGGCCCTGCAGATAACTGAGACAGGTGTATAAGGCTACTTCTGTGGGTGGTACAAGGACCGTTAGTAACATTTAATTTACAGGCCCCCGGTATATGGCATACCACTGTACAAGGGACTTACAGGTACATTAAATAGGCCAAACAGGTGTAGCCCAACTTTGCAAGTTTACAGGGGCGAGCAAATGCACTTTAGCACTGATCAGCAGTGGTAAAGTGCCCGGAATCATAGAACCAACAACAACAGGTCAGAATAAATACAGGAGGAAGGCAAAAGGTTCTGGGATAACCCTGCAAAAAGGGCCAGGTCCAACAGATATAAATTGTCACTTTTTATACTTGCCCTTTTAATTGTGGCAGTTCCCCAACTTTTGTCAAATACCAGAACAGAGGGTCATTTAAGTTAAATGATTTCCCAGGAATCACAGCAATGTGAGTAGGGAGATTCAATGCATGTTTGTTTACTCAAGTCAACATTGTAACCACTGATTAAGAACTGAGTCAGAACTTCCAGATCTTTAGTTAGGTGGCATACATATATTAGCACATTGAGCTATCTCACAAGTTATGGCAGCATACAGCATACATACAATAAACAGATTCTTAAAAGCCAACTAAAATCTTAGCTATTTCAGTCATGTTAATTGGTCTTTCACTCATTCATTCATTCAGTTCAATGAAGTGCTCGGACATCTGCTTGACAGCTGCATGCTTTAAAAATGGCTCATTCATTCATACATAGCACAAAAAGCCTCTAAATGTCTACATCAAGATCCTGATAAGCTGGAGAATTCCATTTGAAGGTAGGTTAGAAGACTTCAACAGTTCTCTTAGGGGGGTGTGCTGTGGACAGCCTAGGCACTTTCAGGAAGATTTATTAACAATGTTCATGTGTGTGAGGGCACCAAATGAGGCACAAGCTGGTGCAAAGTGTAGATTTTGGATTTACATCCCAACTCTGGAATGTTTTCTTAAGTAACACAAAGTAGCTTGTTGCACTCTTCTAAGGTGCTCTGCTACATAGGTATTCCCACACTACCATCCATGGTGTCTGCTGCAAAGCTCGACCTACTGACAAAAGTGAAAAGTAGCATTGCATAGCACAAAATGTGCAAAACGTTTTAGATTAATGAGCATAATATGTTACACTAGAAGGTAACCTTGTGCTATAAATCACACATAAACCTTTGCACTATCGTACAAAGGGGTGTGCATGGTGCTAGGCAGCCTGCAAATGTACAGCGCTTGGAAAAAGTGCAACAGTGCCATATTAGTAGGTATAACAGTATCCTGCACTCTCCCTTTGGTTGCTGCTGTGCTGTTTTGCATGAAATATTACTAAATCTGCCTACCCCTCCCTCAAGGAGGCATTAGTTTTGACTCCAGGTCTGATAAACTTTGCAAGTCTGGCTTTGTTTAAAAACCAGGGGTTGTAGCACTGTAATGCCGCAGTACCACACACGAAGCGCCACATTGACTCATTGCATTGCAGAGGAAAGCACGATTTGTGCCACAGAAAAGGCAAATTTACAGGTAAAAAAAAAGTGCTTGCATTTAAGTTGGAAAATATAAGCAAATCTGCCAATCATAGTGGACATCAGGCAAGGGGTGCCTTGGAACAAAGTAGCAAGTCATGAGGGGCCCTGACCTCCTTTGCTTCCCCCAACTCATTAGGTCCACAGCAGAACCTTTATGTAATTCTCATCATGGGTTCAAGAATTTGTTTGTATTCGTCAGACATCTGTTTTTGTGAGAAAATTGTAATAAAACCTGCGATGAAAAGAAGTTAACTAGACAGAGGTAGAATGAAGGGTCAGACACATTAATTGTGATCATGATTTTGGTAACCTCTAAGAAAGGGCTGGCTCGGCAGGCATTGAATAAATCTATATTTAGCCAACCCTACCAAGGAGCTGTCCTGGAAAGTCTATCTGGCAGATCTGTCATGACAGGCATCATGGGATTGACTTTGCATTTCCACTGTCCTTAATGATGCTATCCAGTTTAGAGAAAAACTAACAGTTCTCAAACCCTGCCTGGCATCTCTAACATTCATATACAATAGGTATTTTAGAATGTTGTTTGTTTAATGAACATGTCAGGTTGTGTTTTGAGTTCTATTGTGATATCCTTCACCAAATGACCCCTTTAAGAATGTATTTGGACCCGAATCACAAAAGTAAACTGAGACTAAAGTCAAACTTTACGACTTTTCATATCAACAAAGGGCATTTACTACCCGTAAATGCCTTTTGTGAATTCCAAAAGTTGAACTTTACGACTTTCGGTATTCACAAAGGGCATTTACGCATTGTAAATGCCATTTGTGAATACCGAAAGTCGTAAAGTTAGACTTTTGTCTCATTTTATCTTTGTGAATAGGGCCCAATATTTTTCCAAGTGCCCATTTATGGTCATTTGGCTCATTTCAACATTGAAAGTGAGAAGGGAACAGGCTCAGAATGTGCATACCAATAGTGATTTTAGGATTTCTGAAATTTTCTCACCAAAGTGGGGAACTACAGAATGCTCAGGAAACGAACTGTCACAAAGTGGTCCATAACACATCTCTTGTACACATTCTGTGTTATACGCTTCCTACCAAATATTTTTTGGAAGATGCTAGGTAAATCAACTCAACTCAGATTCTCTTCAGGTAATAGCCACAGCCCAATTTGTTGTGTATTGTTAATTTATTCAAAAATGTTTTAACTATGAGTTAACACACAGCAAACAGACAATTTTAATGCTGACACATTTTGCTCTGGCGAGTCAGCCATTGGACTTTCTCAATGCAAGATTCAAAGTAGTAGTTAAATGTATAGTTCTTGAACCTGGGCGGCAAAGTGGCTATATGCATTACAATCACAAGCAAATAATTCACATATATTATTACCAAGCTTGTAAGTCAGCCTGGATCAATTTTCAGTTAAAATAATTCCATTAAATTATGTATCTTTTTTGGGGTGATATTTCACAGCCACACATTTCAGCATTAAACATTCATAACAGATCTGTGAGATCCAAATCTTATGTCAACTTTCAGTAAAAAAATTTCACATTTGAGTCTAGCATTTCTTTCTCTGGTTATTTTAGGCCACCATGTGGGGGAGTAATAGTACTTCATTTCAAAACAAATAAACATCTGGAGCTGAGTTTCACTGCTTTGTTGGGAGGTGTGTATTAGTAGGTGTAGGTAGATACCTATAAGGCCACAATCCCAATATAATGTCCAGTCAAGGTCTCAATAAAATATTCCCTTGCTCAACCCTTGGTAACTAGCTGCGAGCAGGCAGACAGGCTTAACGTAGGAGACAAATGTGTAAAGGTCTTAAAATACCAATACATTAAATAAGTATAACACAACACACAATAAAAATCTAACACCAATTTATAAGCATGGGAAATATTTTTAGGATTACAATGACACCAAAACAACAAAATCCCAGTGCAGGGGCCGGAGGTATTACTTTTTAAAGATTAAAAGCAAAATTAGCACTTAGAAGCAAATAGTGCTCACAGGGTTCAAAAGGTTGCACTGGGCCGGGACAAAGTCAAGAGCTCAGACCGCCCCCAATGTTACACTTTTACATTTACTTTCAGAAGTATTTCTTGATGCATAAACTGGTCCAGAACACCAGCCAAGGGTCCAGAATTTCTCGTTTGCCTCTTGGGGCCTTGGACTACAACTTCCAAAATGCACCTGGTCAACCAAAGGGAAATCCAGGTGAAGCTTGTCAGCTGGAGTTGTCCTCATTGTTGATGTTGCAGGTAGCCCTTTCAGCGTTTTTCTGCCTTTTGCTGATCAGGGTGTCCACTCCTTATCCTTTAAGACAGGCAAAGTCCTTTTGTTGTGAAGGCTTGTGGGTGCAGCAAGTACAGTCCTTATGAGTGCAGTCCTCTCTTGAGGTTTCCAAGTGCCAAGCAGGGCAGGTCTTTTCCAGATGCTTCGTTTGGGTCTTTGAGGGTCCACAACACCAGCCAAGGGTCCAGAAGCTCTAATTTGCCTCTTGGAGGTTTGGGATTACAATTCCCACAATGTACCTAGCAAAATCCTTAGAGGTCCACTGAACTCTGTCCAGCTGGGTTCTTCTTGGTGGAGGTGAAGCAAGTGGAACTCTTTTGACCTGTTGCTTTTAGAGTCCACTCCTCAAACTTTGAGAGCCAGGCAAAGTCCTTTTACTGAAGCCCAAAGTGTGCAGCAGGTGCAGTCCTTCAGAGTGCAGTTCTCTTGGTGCAAAACCTAACCGTGGCAAGTTGCTGAATGTATTGTAACTATTATTTAGACACTTTGAAGTTTCATGTTAGCTTACTTCTGTCAATAGTTAGGCTTTATTAAAGGTTAATAAAGCCTTCCCATGTTAGCCTATGAAGCTAATGTACTACAATGGGGAAAACCGAAATTGACATTTTCCCCTCCCCAGTGAATATAAAACATATTTGATAATGTCCCTGCTTTTAGTGTCAAGGCACACTATCCCTGGGGCACCAAGGGGAGACCGTAGGGATGGCTTATATGTGCAAATAAGGTTGTTTAAGACTTTGGAAGAACCTTTAATTCCAAAGTCGAATTTGAATATAATTTCAATTTAAAAGCAGCCTGCAAAGCAAGGCTAACTTTTAAAGTGACAGCAGGCCACACAGCAGTGCACATTTAAGTGTAATAAACCTGTTTTGCCTCTAAACCTACATGTCCTACCATACACTAGGGACTTACAGGTGGGTTGTCAGTACCAATTGTAACTATACCAAATTATCATATACCTTTGGCACAGAGCACAGGTTAGCAGAGCCTGAGGCACAGAGTCATAATACCAGCAAGTAGGAGTCAAAAATTGGGGCAAAATGTGTGGGGGGTGGAATGCAGAAAGTCCTGGTTTCTCACATGTATAAATTACAAAATACCAATTCCCTGCTAATATTGCCGTAGGTCCAATATGTCTATCATCAAAACCGATATGTATCTGAAGCATAGGTGTGTGCCCACCACAATCCAACTATATAAAGTGCTGCAGTATGTTAGACCTGACACTTTTGGCAAGTTTTTCCCCTGTCATTTAGCGTCCGACCTCCTGTTTTTCACTGTGTGCTGCATTTCATTTTTTGCTGGTTTTAGAGCTCTGGGCACTTTACTACTGCTGATCAGTGATAAACTGCAAGTACTCCCTGTGTAAATTGTGATTATGATTGGTTATCCATGATTGGCATATTTGATTTACTGGTAAGTCACTAGTAAATTGCACTGTATGGGCCCAGGGCCTCCAGTGGGCCTGCAGCACTACTTGTGCCACTCACATGAGTAGCCCTTCAACCATGTCTCAGACCTGCCACTGCAGTGTCTGTGAGTGCAGTTTATAACTGCCATGTTCATCTGGCAAGTGCACCCACTTGCCAGGCCCAAACCTTCCCTTTTTCTACATGGAAGACAACCCTAAGATAGGCCCAAGGTAGCTCAATGGGGAGGGTCCAGTGTATGTGAAAGGTAGGACATGTAGCGGTGTGTCCTACATGTTTTGATAGTGAAATGCTGTCCATTTCATTTTTCACTTATTTCAAGGACTAGTCTTCCCATAGGTCATCATTGGAGCTGCTTTGTTACATTTTACAAGGGTAACTTTCAATCGGGAAGAGATAGCGATTTGGAGTTTGGGTTCCCTGAACTCAGAATTTAAAAACACATTTTTTTGTGAAGGTGGTTGTTAAATTGTGTGTTTGAAAATGCCACTTTTAGAAAGTGCAAACACAACAGTTGATGGACAGAATGCAGAACAATGTCATACATTCACCCCGGTACAGAGATCTGGGCCTAAATCCATTGTTTTTTTGCTCACCATGCCATTCCAGTTTGAACCCAGCCATATGCAAATCAGTCTTGACCCTGTGCCTCATGGGAACAGTCCAGCCCGAACTGCCAAGCCAGGTCCTCCCTGGACTGGAAACAAGCATCCTAGGACCGGTTTCAGGGTTTAACCCCTCTTCAGCCAGGATAGCTTGATTCCAGTGGCATGGAGAGCACGAGACCCACGTCTGGGCATACCCATCCCACTCGGGGTGACAAATGCAAAAACAACAGTTGATGGACAGAATGCAGAACAATGTCATTCATTCACCCCAGTACAGAGATGTGGGCCTAGATCCACCGTCCATCAATTGTGTGTCTTTTACTTTTAGAAAGTGGGCATTTTTTTGCTTTACCATTGTGTGCCTCTGCCTGCCTGTGGAATCCACATCTGGTGTAGACTGACAGTTGGGCTGTTTGTGCATTCACTCTAGACAGTCACATAAAGGGAGCTGAGGTATGCCCTGCATATCCTGATGGCCCATCATCAGGCTGATGGGCCTTCCTGAGCTAGAGTGGTGGAAAGAGTTACCACTGACACCTGAATAAGGCTGTGACTGTCCTCTCACAATGGAATGCTGTCTCCACCCCCGTGTAGTGTGTCTGAAGTCAGGTTAGGGAAAGGCAGGATCTGTGCAGTACAACGACTATCCTTTGAAGTATGCCTACTTCAAAGGCCAAAAGAGGTACAAGTATTGGCCCTGTAACCCCAGAATTTTAAAACACTTCTGGATCAAGGGGAAGCTCTGCTATGAGGACGAGCTGGAGGGCTGTCAGGAGGAGTACTGCTCCTTTGCTGTGTTTGCTTTGCTGGGTTGGCCCGCAGTTGCTGCTTTTGTCTTGGAGAGACTAAGGATTGGACTTTTGCTTTGGTAGCCTGCTTGAGAAGATTCTCCAAGGGCTTGTGTGTGCTTGCCTCCAGTTAAGAAGTCTCAGAGCCATCAAAGACTTTACCTACAGGCCCTAAACTCCTTTGCTGAAAGTTCTGACTTGCCAAGTTGCCAATTCCAGTTCTAGGCCCTTGCAGGTGGCTTATGCTGGAAGAAGAGGTGAAAACCCATGCATCCCCCTTCAGTAACGTTTTTCCCACCACAAGCTTGCCGTGTGGTTGAAAAGCCAACGCATTGCGGTGCGGCAGAAAAGATCGTATCAGCGCCGGTCCATGGCTGAGAGAACCACCACAGCCCAAGTCCAGAGCACAATGTCTCCGATGTCCAAGACCCCTGCTCCCACTCCAACACAGGCCCTGTTGTGAGGCCTGAGGAATTGACACATCACCTGTTTGTGGCTAGAAGATTTTACACAGTACCTGTTTCGCTGTCGCTGCATCGACTCCAGCTCTTCTGGATTTTGGTAAGGAACCGAGGCCACATGTCCGGAGAAACAGCGCATCACCCTGCGCAGTAAGAAACTGACTCATCACCTCCTCTCACAGTAAGGAACCGACTTATCACCTTCCTGGGGAGCAAGGAACCAACACATCACCTTAATTGCATGTAAAGAACCAACGCATCGGTTTGCTTTTCTGGTGCCTCACCTCCCTGCACCTGTTTTCGGCTTTCATTTTTACACATCCCAGGTACTTTGTGATGAAAGTGACACATCCACAGTTTCCTATGGACTGAACTATTTTAAGCCTTTAGTCTTGAGTTATGCATGTTAGAGTTTTGTCATTTCAGTCTTGGTTGGTTTAGATAAAGACTGGCTATTTTTTTAAACTGGTGTAGTGTCCATTTGTAGTGTTTTTACTCTGTTACTGTGTGTTTATGTACAAATGCTTTACACATTGCCTCTGAGATAAGCCTGATTGTTCATGCCATGCTAGCAAGGGGGTGAGCAGGGGTTATCTTAGCTGTGTAACCCTCTTACCCTGACTAGAACATGGCGCAGGCCATTGCCAAATAGAGAACCCCAATTCTAAGACAGTAAAAGAATGGTGATGAAAGTCAGCGGGTGGCCTCTTTTCTGGAACGTAATTTCAGTTAATTGCATTTGCTCAAATGGCTCAGATTGTCCTACATGGTTCCTTCATTGTCCACATCCATATTACCCAATATGTAGGTTTTGTTAGAAATCTTAATTCCCACATCATTCGAATTTAAAATCTAAATTGCCACAGCGAAATTCTAATTATGTTCTTTCTCCAGTAAAGCAGTGGATGACCATCATTGAACATATCCCTTCAAGTTAGTGACTTTGCCTATTTTGGCAAATTCTATTTTCGGAGACTCCGCCTTCCTGTCCACTTTGAAGGAAACATGCATTGCACCAGTCCCAGTTTTAAGAAACATTTATACTGATTCTCAACTGCCTCTGTTGCTGCAGATTTCTAAACTTGTTATGTCACCATACTTTCAGCTTTAGCTCTTATGCAGTCTTTCCTTTCCTTACTGCATAGGTAAATGGCTGTTAATACCTTTCTGTATTTTAGATGGCACTTTTAGGAAGCCAAGCATTTGTAGTTGACAAACAAGGGCCTCATCCATCTGCAAATAGTCCAGAACATCGACTATCGACATGATTAGCTTCTTTTTCCAAGGAAGTTGGATCATACTGTTACAGACCACTCCTTACCCTTTCTTCTGGAGAACACAGGGTAGTGGTAAAAAAAACTCTTTATCATGCTCCCTGCTGGCAATTGTTCTAAACATTTTAATTTGTATAATGGTTTACTTACATCAACCATGATGCGTGCTGAGATCCCTAACCACAAATTTTCTGACAGTTTCTCCCTTTTGTAATTGTTAACTATGGTGCTTGTATTGGCTCGCTCATACTGTTATATTTTGCTGATCCTACTGATGCTAGAATGTAGCCATCTCAAATTTGGGAATTCGTAACAACCGAGGTGTTTGAATCTCCCTAACAACCTATGACTGTCTCTCTCTATCCTTCACTAATAATAGTGGTAAGATACATTAATTTCGTAAACTTACACTTTATAACTGAACATAACATAGCAAGGAAGATCAGCAATAGCAATGTCCACCCCAGCTGACTACGAATATAAACAATTATCTTCACGTTGAATTCTCCAGTTCTTAGTGCGGTCTTATGAGTTGCACTTAGAATCAAAGGCCAGTTGTACGACCAATCCGTTTTGCAGGACGCAAATTGCGATTTTTTGCGACTTGCAATTTGCGACTCGCAAAACGGAATATACTAATGTGTCTCAGACACATTTAGCAATTTCCACTGGGTTTGAAAATGACCTCCCTCTATATTCATGATGCAAGTCGCAGTTTGCGACCCATTGGGAATGGGCAACAATCACAGGGATGATGGCCTTCTGGGGACGGCTGACCACCATGTGTTTGATTTTTAAATAAAGCAACTATTTTTTTTTCAAAAGCAGCCCGTTTTCCCTAAAGGAAAACAGGATGCGTTTGAAAGAAAAAATGAAAAGATTTCTTTTAATTTTTTTAACTGCAGGCAGTGGTCTGTGGGACCACTGCCTCCCCTTAAAAAATATTTTTGCATACATTCAGAAAGGGGAAGGGGACCCTTGGGGACCCCTTCCTATTTGTGACTGGCTTTGTGTCTTTGTGACTGGCTTCCCACCTTCTTGAAGTAGGTAGTAAACTGTGATTGTTTTGCCACTGCATTTGCGGTAGCAAAGCAATTGTACATCCCCCTGCGACTCACTATTAGGAAGGTACACCTTTGGCACGCCCCTTCCTAACAGCGAGTCGCAAACCCAATTTTGCAAGTCAGGAATAGGTTACTAACTCGCAAAATAGGGTTTGTACCTACTACAACCCTTTTTCGCTGTCGCAAACAGCCCGATTTTCCATTTTCGACTGCGTACATCTGGCCTCAACAGCGTTTCTAATCTTCAGCGCTGTGAATGACATTGAGAGAAGAAATGCTCATCACTTTGTTGTGAGAAGTTACTTGCCACCTCGCTTACACTATCTCACTCTACTCACAAGCCAAGGTTCTCTCATTTTGTTTTTATCATTTCTGCAAAAAACAATATTCTGATTCATTTGTAAGCTCATAATTTTCAGGGGGGAAGGGGTACGTCCCCTTAAGAAACTAATTTCTCCTCTGATAACACTCTTACACACCACAAAACAAACTCATCATTGTTCATTTACACAGATAATCCATTCCTATAACTCATTATTGTTGCCACAGTAACATTTATTGGGAGACCAGAGACAGCTTTTGAGGTATGCTATTGTAAAGTATCTGTTGCATCATCCTGGTCCTGTGAAAAGTCTTCTGCAAGATGGTGTACCCCTTGGTAGTATATCACATACAGTGATCCAGGGAGGATGGGAGGAGCAGTTGATAAATAGAATATTAGTTCATAGGAAATTCATCCGAAGACCACATGATGTTTATGGCTGCAGATATAGTTAACTTGCTTCGGTTCACAGTAGGAATGTCATTAACAAAGTTAACATAGTGGGTCAGAACGTGTTAATGTTTTCCCCAATAAACACCATCAGTGTTGAGGTGCATGCTCTTCCATGTAACCGCTTGGAATCGAACTTATTTTTGACATCCCCTTGCGGCCGTCAGCATAGCACCAGCCCCGTTTTACACTGTAGCACAATGCCACCGTGCTACACCCTTCTTTTGTACTAGTACCCAAGCCCAGATATATTTTTTAATGTATTGTTATAAAATGACTGTTGGCCATGTAGGAATGGGATATTAAAAATAACAAAATGGCAGCTGGTGCCACATAAATGATGTATGTTTACACTTGCAAGCAACAGCCATCGTAAAATGGTGAAAAACAAATTGTCACCACTATAAGACGAGCATTTTAGAATGGTAAATTGAAAAAATAAAGATATGCGCGGAAGCAACCCTGGGAAAAAGCCTTGGCAAAGTCAACAGGATGGCACTCGCCTAGTAATAGCTTTGACAATGCTTCTTTCTGTAATTCATATCTATCTATCTATCTATCTATCTATCTATCTATCTATCTATCTATCTATCTATCTATCTATCTATCTATCTGTCTGTCTATCTGTCTGTCTATCTATCTATCTATCTATCTATCTATCTATCTATCTATCTGTCTTCAATGAAGCCGGAAATTTAAGATATAAGAAATATTTCCAGTGCCTTTTTAATCTATTATATAACTTCTCGTTTAGTCAAATAAAGGAAACAGCATAAATTGTGCCAGAAAGTCGAACATATAGGCTTGCATTTATTTTAGCATGCAATCGCTGTTTGTCATCATATCATCACAACGGGTAAAAACAGTTATATTTCAAACTCTCCTGCGGTATCATTGAGGAATTCTGCTTCCTGACTTATCTGGATGTTGTGAAACGCAAAGAAACTGCTTTAAATGATTTGCTAGTCTGCAAAGCGCACTGCGCCTGTCTGGGCACAGCTACATTTTAAAGGTATAATGTCGGGAAGATATGATTATTTTCCACTGTAATGCCTTGGGGAGAGAGAGGCTAATGTCTTCAAAATGCTTCCCTGTGACGTGTTCTGTAGGATTACGCCTTGTATTAGGCACTGAGAAGAAGGATGGTTTGAAGCAAATAGAAAATACCACAAGCATTTCTAAACCCAAGCAATACCATTGAGACAATTCTCGGCTGTTCCATAACATTTCTTCTCACACATTCTCACTTGTTTTGCTTGTTATCTTTTTCATAATTATTAGTTTTTCTCGGGGATCTTTTTCTTTAGAGATCTGGTGCTGCTTTTCCGTCTGTGAGTTTATATGCCTAGTTTAGCCATCAAGATTTCAAACTACATTATTATCGTTTTAGAATAATCATATACTCGATTGCCGCCGACACAATTGGAGCTCAGCTTCAATTCACATATGTCTCTTTTGATATGAACCTTTGCTACGTGCCAAGTGTACGAAATAGTTTCGGGAGAGAAATGTATGTGCTGTGATTTTAAAGAAGCTACTTCCAAGCTTGGATAAAATATAAGGTATATGCACTTCAATTTTCAAAGGGAAAACCGCCGTTGTTTTTTTTACCTCCTGGGCAGATAAGCAATATGTGCCACAAAAATCGAATTTCTATGTTGACAGAAAAACAAATCAAAATCCTGCTATTTTGAGAATACTCTGGGAATAACTAGCTTCATTAAATGTATGTTTACATATATTGACTCTAAAAATAATCCTAGCAATAAATGCAGTGGATTATGCAAGAAGTAGAATGTTGTAATGTTTTCATAAAAACAAAGTACTTTAATTAAACACATATCATGGAAGCAGAAATAACATGCATTAATCTCGAGGAACTGCAATTGTTTAGCCATAGATCTCTGTGGGCTGAAATTCGAAGAAATGAAAACTCTAAAATGCTTCCATGAGTACTCCAGGACAACCTTTTTGAATCTTCATCCATGTATAAGCCTTTTCTGCAGGCCAAGTTGAAGAACTGTGCATGTGAAAATGGCTTTGCATTAATGAAATTGAACTCAGTTTTTTGGCCACCTTGGGAAAAGACTTCCTCCATGGAGAAATATCTTCTGCGACGCCCTTTTTAATTTGGGTTCCATTTCACCCATGAAGAAGACACATTTCACTTGAGAGACGTAAATCATCAACAATTTTCAGGGTGGTTATGGGCTGATTAATGGTTTACCAACGTCCACAAGTGCAGATATGTCATGCTCTGAGACATATGCGTTTTAGTTGGGGATAATTTGCCAATACCTAAAATAAGAGCGAAATGCAACTGTCAGTGACTGCTTTTGGCAGCTGTAACAAGGTGCCTGGAATGGAAAAAAATGTGTTGTCACTATTCAAGCTCGGGGTGGATGTCACTGTGCTAATCCTATGCTTAAAAACGCTGCTAGAAAACCTGCGATTTAAGATTCACTGGTGTTGTAGGGTTCTATATAAGGGAGCTGCTCTTCTCCTTAAATGTGGGAACTACCCAGGGTTTCTTGCTTCCTTGTTTTTGCATAACTTCTGCATACTCTAAGTCTGAAAGGGCATTGTTTAATATATATATTGTTCATTGGAAAAAATCAAAGGCTATAATGACGTCATAATTAGGTATGTAAATAATATCTTATTTGCATTGAAAAGAAAACTTAGAAATTCACTGAAAAAATAAAGGTTAAAGTGACATTATAGTTAGGTGACAATGTGAGTTAAAGCATGCCATTTTAAACAAAAACTAAGAATTTCACCAGCTATAGGTATAGATATCTCAAATAAATATAACGTGTGCCCTAAAGTAACTATAACTCCTGCCCCCACCATGCACAGTTTTGCCATCAATTATGTAATTTTCGGTGCTGCAGTAATTTTTATTAATGATGTTATGGAACATGAGTGATGTAATATGAGAGGTCATATGCACTGCATGGTGAGGTGCGATACAACTATAACTGGTACATCTCAGTTGTTTTGTTTGTTGGAAGCAGTATGTATTTACAACGCCAACCCCACGTTATTACAGGACAGGCCATGCATCCAACCCGCCCACTGGCAGCAAACCCCCCCAGTGAAAGCATCCTTGGACCGTGCACTGTTTGGGGTTGCCCCGGGATCTGGCTTGTGACCAGGCACGGTGTGCAACTCTTCCTGGGAGTCAGCACCATGCATAGTGTGGGGTTGGGAGCAGGACCTGGCACCCATACCCTGTGGGTGCGCACGGTTGACTATTTAATGCTACAATATTAAGGGTTGATTTTAAGTAAGACACAACTATTGTCTTTGTCAAAGGGTCAGAACTAAAAAATATAAAAAGTAAGTCTATTGCCTTTATGAAGAGGTCAACATATCAAAATATATAAAGCAGAAAAAAATCACCAATAATCATAATTAAATATATATTTTATTAATTCACCCAGTTCAGTGTTTAGTTAGAGTGATCATCATAAAAAATGTAGTAACGTTTTTTTAAAGAAAAAAGCCTATCTTCGAGTCATTCTTTTAATATTTTTCAGCCCCAAAAATGAAGCCATACAAACAACCACAAGAGGGCCCTGCATGCCAGCTGGTAAGCACAGAACCCCATCTAGGAGTGTTTAAAAAAATGGTAAGCTCTCCTAGGGTCATGGCTTTAATGATCATGGAGACTAACTTTACAAACCCAACAACATTAAAAAGATGCTTGGTGGGGCCACTGCCCCTTCTAGGGGCACGGCTAGGATCTAAAAAATGCAAATAAGAAGCCCTTGCAGGGCATAATGAGACACTCCTTGCTTGAAGTAGTGAATAATAAAATGAGCATCTCCTGCCTCTACATCAATATTCTTTTCTTTTGTGTCTCCTGGCGCCCACCCGGTACACTCACATGTTAAATTTTTGTTGGGGGCTACAGGGGAAGCCCCGGAGCCCCACAGCCTCCCCTGCCAGCACCTATCCCAGGTGCAGCATGAGCCGGCCTTGCTCCCACGGAGTGGGTGAGGGATGAGTGCAATTCTGTCTTTCCCTGCCCACACAGAGGAAAGGTAGGGAAAAACCTTTGTGCTCTCACCCCCTGATGATAAAGGCCGGCCTTTTATATTTCAGTGTTCTGTCACTTTGACAAACCCAGTAGGTCTGTCTTACCTAAAAGGCAACCCTTTATATTGTTACTTTAAGTTAAAAAAAACTCAGAAATTCCCTGAAAAAAATAAGGGTTAAAGCGAGTTGAGAATGTCAGTAAAAATGTATAGGTTTAAACTAAAAAATCACTCTGAAATTCACTAGTTATATTTTACTAAAGTAACTATAACTTACTCTGTATTTGAATTCCTATTCTTGAAACGACTTGTGCCCTTTTACATATATGTTAACCAGGCCTGCTGTGAGATTGAAAGGTCATAGAAAATAATGTGTGTAACTACAGGTCTATTTGAGCAATTACCATTTAAATTGGACAATATACCAAATAACCATTTGAACGAAAATTAATAAAAATACAAATATAATTCAGAAATTGTCTTCTATGAAATTCGTGAAATCAAGTGAATCAAAACATTGCATCTTCCTACTTCATTTTGACTACTAAATTCCATGTAGAAGGTCATGTTAATTGCACCACAACAAGCAAACAAAGAGCAATGACAGAATTTCCTTACGCCAAGTGAAAAGGGCCAAGCCAGAGTGGCATATATAAAACTACAATTACATTTAAATTACAGAGTTATTTGCCCACATTTTTCCGGATTGCAACATTAAAATCTTCAATTTTGTCTTTACAGACACATGAATCAGTTAAATCTACAAGACGATTAAAATCTAAGGTTCAGGATATAGAGTTTGGCAGGTGGCCTGTCATTCATCAGAATGGCAAAGGCCATCACCTCTGTCATGACTAATGCCCATCACAGCTCTGTGTAGATTTCTAGGGCTTAAGACAACCACTCTCACTGTGGCTCTTCTGTAGGCACTGAAAGTTTGCTGAAAATGGTAGCATGGCAAGTGGTCAGCAAACTTGATAGTTTGCTTTTCAAAAACAAAATACTAATTGACTATGTTTCCCAGGTGTGGGTGTCATTTTAATTTTTTTCTGTTCGGGACTGACACGTTTTCCATAGAAGTTCAGGACAGAATATATATACATCAGACATGCTCTTTAAACAACCAGGATAGACAATCTAATGTACTGAAAACAATTGCCCCAACTTTGTTGTGCATTCACCGGCAGAGCCATTGGGGCACTGCCATTGGTAGTATGATAGGACATCCAACTCCACATAGACCTTCAATATTCTGGACAGAGTACCATCATGGGAAACAACCCTCCTCCCAGACAACCTCCTTGGAAGTAAACCCTCTTCTGAGACATTCTGATACTGTGCACCTCAGAGGTAGTCTTCCTCCTAAGATCTCTTCCTCCTTACAGCCTCCCGAGATGAGGGCCCAAGGTGAGATATAATAGATCCCTCAGAATTAGACTGGCTATAAAATCTCTCTGTGGAAATATAAACTCTCTCCTGAAAGAAAAGAAGCTACTAATCAGAGAAAGACCCACTTGTGAAACAAACCTCTTGTGAAAGAAAGCCATCTCTGAAAGATAGTTATTTCCCCTCTCAAGAAATATATGCTCCTAGGATACTGTTCATTCTGATAGATGAGGTAACGATCCTGAGATAAACTGGCCCATTCTAGAGACATTTCGCATGAGAGTCAAGTCTCATCCTGATAGAAAGGCACTCTCATTAGAAATAGGCTGCCCAAGGTGTCGTGTAGTTCCTATAAGTCTATAAGTGATCGGCATGTTTAGACAACATAAACTGTGCTACTGGTGTCCAGACTGATTCAAGACACCCCCACCGGATGTGCTCTCCTGTATACCAGCTAGCTCACAGTGCAACTATGAACTCTTGCCAAGGAGAGAATAGTTTCTGACAACTATCGAACAAGACAACTTTATCCCCTCAGGGATCGTTGAAACAGTACAGTACTTTTCACTCAGTCACTCATGCTCACTTTATCTCAGAGGGATACACATAATAAACGATGGGAATGTTTTCAATAAGCATTTATTGAACTAGCGTAATTCGATTGTAAAATACGTGTGCTGCAATAGCCATAAGACAGAAACAGATGTATACGCTTATTAGCAACAACAGAGTAAATAGATGGTAGAATTCTACCATAGCGCTAAACAATGAATATAGGCAGGCATATAAATAGATGACAAAAATACTGTGTACTCTTTTGATGCTAACCCTAACTAGATGTACCTAAGTGTACTTAGCATTTATGTAGGTGTATCACCAAAAATCCCCCTAGGATAGAGCCAACCCCATTACCTGAAGGGAGAGAACGAAAGACCCTGTCTTGGTCTCGAAATGGACATCTCGCGAGGGATGTCAGACCACTGCGTGCTGGAGTGTCTGTGTGCAGGAGCCGCTGCGTCTTGTGTCAGTGTGTCAGCATGGAAGTCTTTCTCCTCTGCCTCCCCCAGCAAATATATTGTTCTTATATACCCAAAAGGTACCCTCAGGGGTTCCAGCTTTCTGTGTTATGTTGGCCGAGGATGACGATAGGGATGACCCTTATACATAGTTATTATGCAAGAGATAAAGTAGATGGTACTCCTGTTGTGATTCTGAGAAACCTCATGCATAATTAATGAGACTAGTTTTTTTTTGAAAACCACACGACATCTATGCAGCACCTAACTAGGTAAAAGGTCAGCACATACCCGTTATGTAATATAATGGTATAGTAAATGTAGGTGAAAGGTTATTTGACTACGCAGGACTATATTGGGGTACAGTACGAATAATAACAAGGGAGACAGCCCTTCCTTTAGACATAACCCCTCCTGCGATGCAGTTGCCTGCTTAGAGACATCCCCAATCTTACCATTCTCCGGGTAGAGCATCCACCTTGAGAAACTAGAACCTTCTTGAGACAGGCATCTTCCCATAGGTGTGTTTTCACTTAAGAAAAATGCAACATCACATGTCCCACCACTAGAGAGACTAGGTAGGCCTCACTGTTGAAGAAAGCTGACCTTGAGAGACTCCTACTTCAAAATCCTTTTTACCTAAAAGATACCACACTCTTGAGATGCAGGTTTCTTGAGAGATATCTTCTTTAAGAGCCAACCCTTCTTAGGGACAAAAACATGTTGTAAGATGTGAGAAAGAGGGGAACTCTAATATGGCTGACATTCCAGCCCAAATCAGGAATGAAGAAAGCGTTCAAGATTCCCCGGTGGATGGGGCACATGGATCGCCACACCCCCTTTGTGACGAGAGAGAGCGTGCAAGTCAAGAGGCAGAAAACTGTGGCATCGTGGGGAGAGACTGATCGGAAGAGGAGACAAGAACTGAGGAGGTGGCAACGAAAGCACAGGAGTGCCCTGGCATTCACCCCCAAACAGAAATCATGGATGAGGAGACATTCCAGCTCCCGGAGAAGACCGGAGTAGAGGACCCCAGGGAGGAGCTGACCTATGGCATTAGCTGCGGTATCGGTGGACCCGGAAATTAAACCAAAGCCGTAGTACCAACCACCACAACCTAGGAGACGGGTCGAGGTCCAAGGCAAGTACTGCAACACAAACAGTGCTTTGGTAGGGTTGGTGGGGTGCCACAGAATAGGGAGCACTCTGGTGACAGGTGACATGCAGGATTGAAGCACGAAAGGTCGGGGCACACTGCTCAACCCCTTCACCTCGAATCCCTTCCTGTGCACAACCTACCCTGCCTGGTGACGGTGGCACCTATTTGAAGCACTCCTTCATGAATTGACCCATTCTAATTGTTTGTTTCAAATTCTTTTTATTGTTTTTGTTGCTTATTAGACAACGATGTGCGAGGACCGCAACTTCCTGAAGGAAAAGGGAGACCCCTCAACACCCACCTATGAACCTGGGAGACTACTTGGGACTTAGTTTTATTTTGACCCCTTGTGACTGCTTTGTTTTTTTCTCAATAAACAGAAGAGTAGTTATACACTTTGTTAGAAATAGGGGTCTCTAGTTGGCAAGGGCTTGCACCTTTGTCCAAATAGGGACTCTTCTTCCTAGTCAGGATAAGGGAGTTACACTCCTAAAATAACCCCTTCTCATCCCCTTGGTAGCTTGGCATGAGCTGTCAGGTTTATCTTAGAGGCAGTGTGTAAAGCATTTGCACATAACCAACAGTAATACAGTGTAAGCACTACAAAAGGACACCACACCAGTTTAGAAAAATATCCATTATTTTTATATACTTAAGACAAGTCCAAAACGATAAAAATCCACAATACAGTACCTAAATATCTTCAGTTATCAAAATATCCTTGAAAAACAGTTCCTTGATGTCGATATTTCCATCCGGGGCTACCAGGACGCCGTGAGCAAACAAATCCAAGCAGTTCTGGCTGACCGCGGCATTGCGAGCCAGCTACGGTGTCGAGAAGACCCGCAAACAGTACCTTTCAGAAATGCAGGGCGTCGATGACCTCTCGTTGAGTTTCCGAAAACACGGCGTCCGCAGGCATCGGTTCAGGAGGTCGGTGCACGAGTCATCGTGGCCCTCGAAGTCACACGTGTTGCAGATCAAACTCCTTTTTGTTGAAGTCAGGAGCGTTGGTGTCGGCAGGCATTGGGTGCTGCGGTGCGACGTGCAGCAGTGCGGCATGCGGTGCCCTCAGGTCGTGGTGCGAGCAGAGGCTCGGTGGCAGCGTCAGATGGCATCGTCGGTGAGACCAGGGTCGCGGTGTGAGAGGAAGGCGGTGCTCGTCACGGTGCTGGCAGATCACGGTGCAAGAAGCAGCGTCTTCGTTGCTGAAGCGCTGTTGTTGGCTGATGAACTGGAGTCGATGGCACCGGCATCGGTAGGCCAAGGGTGCAGTGCGGGATGAGGGCAGTGCATTGTGTAACTTTATGAGCAGTGCCTTCGAACCACGGTGCAAGCAGTGGCATCGATTCCAGAGGGAGCGGTGTCGTCGTGGATACCAAGGCGTTGTCGTGAAGCGAGGCGCTGCGGAGTGCGGTGCCCACATGTCGCGGTGTGAGCAGTGGCGGTGTCCGCAGGGGTCGTCAGTAAGACCAGGGTCGCGGTGCGGCATTGCGGAGGTGCCCTCTGCGGTGCCTTCAGGACATGGAGTTGGCAGCAGCGTCGTAGATGGTGTTGAGCCTGAAGTCTTTGCTGTTCCTGTGACTTCTTGAACAGGGGGCAAGCTCTACCTCAAGCCCTTGAAGAAACTCACAAAAGCAGATTGCAGAAAGTTCAGTCCAGTCCTTTCACTGCCCAAGAAAGAAGCACCCACTGCAGGCCAACACAGCAAAGCACACAGCAAAGTGGTAGTTCTCCTCACAGCTTCTCCAGCTCTTCTTCTTGGCAGTCGTCTTGATCCAAAAGAGTTCTAGAGTCTTGGGGTCTGGGCCGCAATATTTATACTAGCAAATCCTTTGTCCTCTGAAGGCAGAGGGTCCTGCACCTAGTTCAAACCAGTTCTGGGTGCATTCTGACAGTGTGCACCTTCTTCCTTTGTCAGTGTGGGCCAGGGTCCTCAGACATACCACAGGAGGTGGAGCCAGCATTGTGAAAGGCAGGCACAGCCCTATTCAGGCCCAGGTGCTACTCCTCCCACCACTCTACATGCAGATAGGTCTATTCAGCCCTTTGCTGACTCATCCTGTCTCCTGGAGTCTCCCCAGCAACTGTCACTCGCAAACCAGACAGACAATACATAAGCTAGCAGAGGCAGGCTGGATGGTTAGGTAAGAAAATACCTACTTTCTAAAAGTGGTATTTTCAGACACAGAATGTTAAAACCAACTTCACTAAAAGATGCATTTTATCATTCTGAGTTCAGGCATACTCAACTCAAACTTCTACCATGTTCCCTGAGTCAGTTAGGATTATAAGATGTTATAATCAAACTTCCCATTCTGGCCTATGGGAACAGCTAGCCTTGTCATATTGAAAAACGAAATAGGCTGTAATTCACTATTAGGTCATGCCACACACACCAGGGCATGTCCTACCTTTCACAGACAATGCACCCTGCCAATGGGGGTACCTTGGACCTACCTTAGGGGTGACTAACATGTAGAAAAGGGAAGGTTTAGGGACTGGCAAGTGTTTACACTTGCCAAGTCGACATGGCAGCCCCAGGCTGCACACAGGCTCTGCAATGGCAGGCCAGAGTTACACTTTATGGGCTGTTTGCGTGGGTGGCACAATCCAGTGCTGCAGCCCACCAACAGCATTTGATTTATGGGCCCTGGCACTCGCAGTGCACTTTACTAGGGACTGACACATAAATCAAATAGGCCAATCATAGAAACACCAATCCATAACACATTTTACTACAGGAGCACTTGCACTTTACCACTGATCTGCAGTGAGAAAAGTGTGCAGAATCATTACACCAGCAAAAACAAAGTCAAAATCGGGAGGTCAGAAATCAAAAACTCAGGGGAAACACGCCAAAAGATGCCACGTCTAACACACTTCAAGAATCAAACAACTTGATATCCCTGCTTTGTCCACTACTACATAAGAAAATGCCTCTTTTTCCCAGACCTCCAGCAATTTATTGGGACTAATGCTGTTGGATTTTAAGATTCTGTACTCTGTGACCCTGCTAACCAGCCCCCAGTGTTTATGCTCTGACACCCTAAAAATGTTTCATATTGGTTAAAAATCCTAATTTGCACTTTTAATGTACCTATATGTTCCTAGTAGATGGTACCCAGAGATCCCAAGGCCTGTACGTTGAATGCCACTAATGTTATGTTATCTTACGGATACTTCATATAATGCAATGACTCACCCCCAGAGGGGCATCTCAGCGCTGAAGTAACAGACAGATCAGGATATCAGAACAGACAGGTTTTAAGATCTCTTTTAAAGCCTGAAACTCACTGCCTAACCTAATATAAAGGGGGAGCTTATTCCAGTGGTGGGGAGTAAGATATGAGAAGGCCCGTCCTTGATCTCAGGTTTCTTTAGGGAAGATAGGGAAAGGACTGCAGACCCTCTTGTGCAACCATTAAATGGCAATGCAAAGCATGTCTTCAGGTCTGCCCCTGCAGCCTGAGTTTGCAGTTTTAAAACTGCATATCTGACCTGGCAAAATTAGTTTTTAGCAATGCCAAGACCTTCCTTTTTAAAACTTATAAGTAGCCCCTAAACTAGGCTGAAAAAGTCCATAGGGAAGGGTGCATGGTATTTAAAATGTAGGGTATGTGTACTTACATTTTAGATGCTCTGGCAATGAAAAATCTCCAACTTTGGGAATAGCTAGAACCATGATTTATGGGATTCAAATTAATAGTAATTTAAAATCAATCCAATGGTCATGCCTGATTTTAAATTGCTATTTTGAAATGCCACTTTAGAAAGTTGGCCTTTATTTTGCCTAAACCAAATGTGGCTTTCTGTCAGTGTTCAGTGTCTTCGGACTGTTTATGGCTCTCCTGTGGTGAAAAGTGTACTGCTCCAAGGAAGTGGACACAAATCTTGAATATTGGGAGATGTTTTCTCACCTGACATGATGGCCATCTGGGATTTGCCCAGAAATTTGATTAAACTGTAAATTGTGCCTACACTGCCACAAGCAGATGTTACTCATATATAGGCTAGCCCCTTCATTGGCCTGATAGCCAACTGGGCACCAATCCCAGTAGGAGATGGGCTGCCCTCAGAACTGGTTGAGAGTGATCACATGGAGGGTTTGCCCATTATATTAGGCACACCTATGGGTGGGCTCAGGGAGCTCTGCACAAGGGAAAAAAGGTTTTGCAATATTGGTTTTAGGTAGAGAGGGGCCCTTCAAGAAGCTTACAGTAAAACACACAGGAGGAGCTGCAAAAGCAGGTAGGGGGAACCTCTGGAACATTTTACCCTATTGCTTTGGGAGTGGCCTGGAGTTTCCCCCCACCCACAGGCTGGCAATGGGCACAAAAGTGCATCCGTAAGTTCCCACTTCAAAACAGACAGAAGTTCTTCTTCTGCTGGTGAATCAGTGTAGAGAAACTCCAAGGGCTGGACCTGCTCCCCACATGAACCTAGGACAGAAGAGTGGACTCCATGGGCTAATTGGCTGGCCTCTTTCTCAGCTCCAGTAACACAAAAGCTGCAAGAAGCCAAGCTCTCTGCTGAGCCAGTCGGACCAGTTTCATCTTGATTTGCCCTAGACCCTGCGGTTGGCCTCTGGGAGATTGAGTCCTAAGTAAGGGTGGGTGGTAAACTCCGCTTTGCCGGTGGAATTCACAGGTCACAGGATTTTTGTCACTCTGCACTCTGCTTGGGCTATCTATCACTGTGAATGTGAGCAGCCCAGCTCCTCATGGCCTGGTGTCTGCTGTTTAGAGTTAAGGCCTTTGACAAAGAGAGCATGGATGGGTCACTTTCAATTTTGCGCCACTGCTTGCCATCCCATCAGAGCACAGTCTGGACAGATCCAGATGTTCAGGTAGGATTTTTTTGTTCTCAGCAGATGCTTTCACAGCATGGGGTTTAAGTTGGGATGCCAATGATCCTCAGTAGATTACTCAGACATGTACAGGATCACTAAGAGGAAAGCCACCAATAGAGGTTTAGCGCACCCTGAAGACAAACTCTTCTCTGTGAAGGAGAGGGAGGGGGCTGGGGGCATCACTTTATCCATGGGCACCTGCACAGTTCTTACAATATCGTTCCTATGGGCTCCCGCTGCCCAGTTCTACATCACTTCTCAAAACTTACCTGTAACCTCCTCCCTATGTAGTGACAACAGTGAGCATGGGTGATTTATTATCCACTCCATTGGTCTTGTGCAGACAGTTCTCGGAAGTCTGGGCTGTGAGGGGTGTGGAGGGTGTTAGAAATGGGGGTCTCTAGTTGGCAGAGGTAGGTCCCGTTTTCCAAATAGGGACCCTTGCTTCTAGTCAGGGTAAGGGGGATACACACTTTAGATAACCCTTGCTCAGCCCCTTGGTAGCTTGGCACGAGCAGACAGGCTTATCCCAAAGGCAATGTGTAAAGTATTTGTACCAACACTCACAGTAACACAGCGAAAACCCCACACATGGACACCACACCAGTTTAGAAAAATAAAATATCTTTATCTAAACTAAACAAGACCAAGACAAAAATCCAACAGACAGATACTCAGTAAAATGTCTTTAAAAATGATGTTGCAAAAATAAGCTTGTAGAAATCAAATAGCACCAACTGGGGCTATCACGACTTCAGGGCAGTACAAAATCGAAATTACGGCTCCGCCCGTGAGGATCGCGGCATCAGACGCGGAGTCACACTAACCCCCAAACTAACAGAACCTTGAAAACGATGTCGGCAACAATGCATGGCGTCGAAGATGGCCAACGTCGGCTCCGGTGATGATGCAACGTCGGCAAGTTTCTCGAGTCACCCTCAACGGTTATCGGTGCTGCGATAACAAGATGCAGGCACTGACGAAGATGGAGTTGGTGCGTGCGCTGGCGTCGGTCACGGCCGATTACTGCCAGAATTGGTGGGCGTCGGAGCTGCGGAGCAGGCCAGGCGCTGCGTCGTTCACTTCACGAGCAGTTCCAGGGCCTAGGTGCAGGTTGTGGCATCACAGCGGCGGCGTTGACGGCGTCAGAAACAGATTTTCTCGCTTCTCTTGGGTTTCTTCCAGCTTCCAACAGCAGAAACAACCTCCAGGGGCCTAACTCAGTTACAGGCACCTGCTGGCAGGTTAGAACTCCCAGCAAGGAAGTTCAGGGGAGCTGGGGGTGAAGTCCTTTTGTTCCTGGGACTTCAAAACAGGAGGCCAGCTCTTCTTCAGGCCCTTCGAGACTTTCTTTAAGCAGGGGACACAGCACACAGCAAAGTCCTTCTTCATGCAGGCGACACAGCACACAGCAAAGTCCTTATCCATTCTTTGGAAGAAGCGGCAACTGCAGGCCAACCCCAGACACACATCAAGGGCAGTACTTCTTCTCATTTTTTTCAGCTCTTCTCCTTCAGCAATAGTCTAAAGTTCAGGGGTTTTAGGTCTGATACTTATACCCCAAAATGTCTTTGATCCCTTTGTGCAAGGGGATCTGAGCCCAGTCCAAACCAGTTCTGGGGGCACTCTGTCAGTGCACAACAAAATCCTTAGTCAGTGTGAGTCTTGGTTTCAGACGCACCCCATGGGGGCGGAGCCAGCATTGTGGAAGGCAGGCACAGCCCTATTCAGGTATAGGTGCTACTCCTCCCACCACTCCAAATGCAGATCAGGCCTATTCAGCCTAGTTCTGGGT
Source organism: Triturus cristatus (assembly GCF_964204655.1). NCBI lineage: Eukaryota > Metazoa > Chordata > Amphibia > Caudata > Salamandridae > Triturus > Triturus cristatus. Next base: position 771,692,181 of record NC_140582.1, on the reverse strand, counting down.
CATCCAGGAAGGGCAAGGCACACCTCAACCCCCCAGAGGCTGTCTACTGGGAATGCACATCCACTATCTCTGTCACACTGAAACCAGACAGTCAGTCCACAAACAGGCAGAGGCACACAGAAAGGTTGAACAAGAAAATAGCCACTTTCTAAAAGTGCTATTTTCAAACACAGAATTTAAAAACCATCCTACTAAAAGGTGTGCTATTAAATTCTGAGGTCAGGCATACCAGACTCCAATTTTCTATCTTACTCCTATGGGAATATATGCTTGTAAAATGTTACAGAGCATTTCCCTTTCTGTCCTATGGGCAAGATATACTTGTAACTAAATTGGCAGTATTTCACTATCAGGACATGTTACACACACCAGTACATGTCCTACCTTTCACATACACTGCACCCTGCCCAGGGGGGTACCTTGGGCCTACCATAGGTGTGCCTTATGTGCAAGGAAAGGGCCTGGCAAGTGGGTGCACTTGCCAGGTCGATATGGCAGTTAATAAACTGAGCACAGGCACTGCGGTGGCAGGCCTCAGACCGCTTTTAGGGCTACTCATTTGGGTGGCACAATCAGTGCTGCAAGCCCACTAGTAGCATTTGATTTACCAGCCCTGGCACAGTCAGTGCACTTTACTAGGGACCTACTGGTAAAACAAATATGCCAATCATGGATCACCAATCACAATAACAATTTACACAGGGAGCACCTGCACGCATCTACACTCCGCCTTCACCACTGTGCAATTTTTATGGGACGGTGCCATAAAGGCAGGTGCCATTGCATGCCTCTCAGACTCTCAAAGACTGTGACTGGTATGGAAAGCCCGTCAGGTGGTGCTCAAAGTTCCTGTACATTGCTGGCTGATCAGTGTCAGTGCCAGGGATATTAGTGTGTTATATTTGAGTGTGTGGAGCAACAGGCAGGATTTCATTGACTTCATTGATTTCATTGCCTTCTTCACACAGAACTGCAAATAATCGTCCTTTCTTTCTCATATCAACCCCCAGCTCCAGCTTGACGCAGGACAAGTGCATCAAAACCTGTCTGCGATGAGTTGCTAATGTCCCATTAAGCCCGGAAAGTTATTCTTTCATGATTCTGTGTCCTTCCAGTCCCAATAAACAACCATGGGTGGACGACTGGAGCAACTTCGCCAGCTTGTGGAACTCGGTGGAATTCCACTGAGTTTTTATGCAACTCCGTGGAATTCCACATAGTGCAACTTCAAGAGCTCCGCCCACCCCTAGTCCTAACCCTCAAATGTTGCTCTAAAGGTCCTGGCTCTATGGTGTTGTTAGACTGTACTCTTTCCCCCTTCAAAATTGCAAGACTTAGAAACATTTTCTGAACTTTTTGCTAAAAGAACCAGAGTCTACTAATGGAACACTGCCGAGCAGTTGCCATCAAACTGCTGGTCAGGCTGCACAGAAAGGATCCTGACTTCCAGAAAAGTTTCCAAATCTGAATGTAAAGGATTTGCCAGGCATCGTGACGATGACCCCTCCCTGGGCCCCGACTTCACAAGCTCTGACTTTTTCCAACTTCGAGAGACACCAACTGTCTGACAGAGCCGAGGATCCCACCCAGGTCCTGTGCTTCATCTGGAAAAAGATGAGACCTTCTTTGGATCAAGCTTTCACCTAGACCCATGGACAACCTAGTTTCTCCAGAAGAATGACTAAGTTAGAAGATAAACTTACCACCTGGCCAAACCTGCTTCTGACCCATGCTTCATTGCGGCTGCCCTTAACTTTTGATTTTGACGTGGTCTAGTGTGACCAAAGTGATTTGCACTTTGTGCTTTTTGGTGCTTAAAGCAACTAAAATTTAAAAAAGAATATCTCCAGTTCCTTGTATCTGATTATTGTTGTTTGGGTGTCGATTTATTCATTAAGTTGTATTCTATTTCTATAAATTGAAGTGGGATTTTTATTGATTTTTATTGATTTGCGTTTTCCACTTTTAACTGTTTTGGTACAGATAAATGCTTTACACATTTCTCCTAAGCTGAGCCTGTCTGCTCTGTGCTACAGCTATCAAGGGTCTAACTCATGTTTAAATTATTGATACCTAACTGAACCTAGTAAGGAAAAGTGACATTATTTGCTGATGAGGACTACCGTCCACTTCAACTAATAATCTACTTTCTTACACATCAATGTGTCAAAGTGCTCTCTTTATGAGACAGGGTTCACATTACTAGTAATCATAATTGTAAATACTAGGATGAAGGTCTGCTATTCTTTGTAAACCCTTGAGCCAGAGCATGCATCTTTTCACCAGTCGCAAGCAGATTCCAGCTCCCTAAATATCAATGGAGTGAGCTGGTAATTACTTTTTGCCAACAGCCCATCTGAATTGCAAGGGATTTGAGAATCCCTCCCACTGGAAAGAGCCCTGAGGTTTGTCTTGGGGAAGTTTTGACTCCTACTAAGGTAGAGCAGAGGGTTAAAATGCCTGTTGCTAAGAACCATGCAGATAACAAAGTGCATATTATCTAAATAGATCAGTGTTTTAAACTTCTGTAAGAGAGCTTCTTTTGTAACTTGTCCTTTATAAGTTATAATCCTAATATAGATCATTGAGTTATTAACTGTCATCAAAGAGCTGCATGTATATATTAGAGCTACATGTTTTTTGCCTAGTCTTATCATCCTAATCTTGTGAAAATGGTTCATTTGGGTAGAAAGCAATTCCTATTATTAAAGAGAACCCCTAACAATGGTGTTAAATTCTGAATTTGTGCTTTTCTAGAATAAGGACTCAAACTATATTGCCTACCAGTATAGATGACATGTCACTCCTACACTACACCTTGTAGTCTTGTAACATTTCCTATACACTGATTTACACATGTATGATTGTCTCTGTGCCATGTGTGTGTGATGTAAAGTGCTGTAACACCTTACACTGGTATGAGTGGCACTATAAAACTAAATGAATCTGAGAGACAGTGGTTATGGAGTCTTGAGGGGCACTGTTAAAGGGAGCTAGTGAGGGAATTCGTGGCAGAGGTGGTCATTGGGGGAGCACCAACAGACATTGTCGCATAGGGCGCCACCAGCGCTGAAGCCGGCCCTGGCCTTAGATGGAGCAAAATGTAAAAAAGTGTGCTGTGACCAGACTCTTTGCGCATGTGCAAACTATAAGAAAGCCTCCTTTTAAAGTTTGAACTTTTCTGCAATGATTAGCATGTTTAGCTAACGTGCTCACATTTGAGTTTATTAAAATCTTGATTTGCTATTGAAATTGTAATTTGACACAAGAAGTCATAGCACAAGCAGTGGTTAATTTTTCATTTATGTTCATGTTTGTCTTTCTGCTTCTTTGTGCATTGCCATTTAGACTCTGTATTCACAAAGTGATTTGCATTGATCACACAAATGAGCATCTGTCCCTTTATTTTTGAAAAATTCATGGTTTTGGTATGTTTCTTTATGGACACTAGTTTTAGAGATCCGTGCACCTTGGCTATGCTAACCAAGTGGAAAGAGTTTTTGCTTCCTTTAAACATGTTTAGATTAACTTATTCCTGGTTTGCACATTTAACTTGCCACCAAGTCCCATGATATGGTGTAGATGCATCAAAGATAGTGCAAGATGCATGGGGGTGAGGCGTCGGAAAAGAAAATCCATGCATCAATTCCTTACTACACAGGGCAGGTGATGCTTTGGTTCCCTACTGCCAGGGGAGATAATGGGTCTGTTCCTTACTGCTAGGCAGGAGAGGCAATACGGTGGTTCCTTAGTGTCAGGGGAGGTGATATGTCAGTTCCTTACTGGAAGGGGAGGTGATGCGTCGGTTTCTGGACATGCAACCTCAGTTCCATACTGCGGTTGGGCATAGATGAAGTTTCAGCATCGAGGGATGATGCATTAAAAATGCAACTGCGCTGCATCAATGCAACATCGGCTAAGCAGGCTCTGCGTTGGTTTAATAGCTGCAAAGCAGGTGGGGTGTTGATTTCACAGCTGCCAAAACTTGGTGCTGAGTCAGAATGGGTGTTTATGCCTTTGATGGTGAGCTGGGGCCTGCAGTGAAAACCATGGTTTATGCGCTTATCGTGAACCATGCTTCGGGGCAGGCAGTAGCGATGCGTCGATCTTGTGCAGCGATGCATCAAGAAAACAGGTGCTGAGAGTCAATGCATGGATTGTCTCCATAAGATCACCAGATTCTACTTTCGAGGGCTCAGCAAATGGATTTGGCACCACTTACCAAGTCATGTGTTTCAGCAGAAGAGCGCAGGCACTGGTAGGTAATGTCTTTGATGACCCTGAGACTTCTTAGCAGGAGGCCAGCACGCATAAGCACTTGGAGAACCTTGAAAGCAGTATGTGGAAAGCAAAGCCCAGTCCTTTCACTCACAGGACAGAAGCAGCAAGCAGAACAACCATTGCAACAGGCAAGGTGGCATTCCCTCCTACAGCATCCAGCTATTCTTCTTGGCAGAATGTCCTTAGTCCAGAAGTGTTCTTATTTTGGTGTGTCATAGGTCCAATACTTATAATCCTTTCTGCCTTTGAAATTGGCAGATTTCAAAGGGAAGTCTTTGTAGTGCACAAAATCCTGCCTCTCCCTGACCTGGCTTCAGAAACACTGCAGGTGGTTGGAGACGGCTTTGTGTGAGGACAGGCACAGCCCTATTCAGCTGTCAGTGACAACTCCTCCCACCACTCTAGCTCAGGAAGACCCATCAGCCTGGTGCTGGACCATCAGGATATGAAAGGCACACCTCAGCTCCTTTTGTGTGACTGTCTAGAGTGAATGCACATGAGCCCAACTGTCAGCCAACCCAGACGTGCATTCTATAGACAGGCAGAGGCACAGAACGGTTAAGCAAGAAAATGTCCACTTTCTAAAAGGGGTATTTTCAAACATGCAATTTAAAAAACCAACTTCACCAAACTTTGTATTTTTAAATTGTGATTTCAGAGAACCCAAACTCCAAATCTTAATCTGCTCCTGAAAGGAAATCACAATTAAAAGATAGTTCAAGGCAATCCCTATGTTACCTTATGAGAGAGATAGTTCTTGCAATAGTGAAAAGGGAAATTAGCAGTATTTCACTATTTGAATATGCAAAACACCCCAGTACATGTCCTAACTTTTAAATACACTGCACCGTGCCCATGGGGCAGCATTGAGCCTATCTTAGGGGTGCCTTACATGTAGTAAAAGTGAAGGTTTGAGCCTGGCAAGTGGGTGCACCTGCCAGGCCGAAATGGCAGTTTATAACAGCACTCGCAGTGGCAGGTCTGAGACATATTTGTAGGGCTACTCATGTGGGTGGCACAATCAGTGCTGCAGGCCCAATAGTAGCATTTGATTTACAAGCCCTGATCACACCTGGTGCACTTTATTAGGGACTTATTAGTAAATCAAATATGTCAATCATGGATAAGCCAATCACCAATACAATTTAGACAAAGAGCATGTGCACTTTAGCACTGGTTAGCAGTGGTAAATTGTCCAGAGTCTTAAAGCCAGCAAAATAGGAGGAGGAAGGCAAAATGCTTGGGGATAGCCCTGGTCCAACATTCAGCTTCTAATTACTTGTCTTTTCTGGTGTTTGTGGTATTAAACAGTGCTAATAACTCAAACCTGATTGCAAGTAAGTAAGCCTAATGTAATTTTCTGTGAATTTTCACAAGTATTTCATTGTCATTACTAATCCACAGTGACCAAATTGGACGCTATAGTAGACATAATCAACTAACTCTAATGTGGAACTATCAGTTTTCTTTATAGTTTGGTAGGCGACCCTCCAGCCCAGTAGGTCAGTGCAGACCATAGTGGGGACCCACCAGCCATAGTTAGAGATCCCAGTCTGTCTTCTGAGAGTCTCTATGCGTATACAGCACAGCATGCATTGCAGGCTTTCTTGGATTTAGAGGTTTTGCAATTGATCATCTGGTCTTTGCATTCTAAATCATTACCTCAGTGACCTAGCAAGGTGAAAAGTGAGGTATACAATATTTATCTTATACACTGAAAGCTGGATATGAAATGTAGGACATTAATGCACCGAAACCCAAGGTAAGAAAAAGAGGTTGAAATACATCGGTTTCCCCTGTAGCTATAAATATACATAAGGTAAAAGATCATGCATGTTTCACAAATTTCATATAAAGAGCTTGATTTGTGATGCAGAATGGCTTTGTTCCCATCAAGCTGCATGAATTGCAGCAATCAGTGGGTCCAAGAGTGCGACAAGCTCAATAGCTGGCATACAAAGTGCACTTGTCCCCCCTCTCACCATTCTCCACTCTCTCATAGAGACACCTGAGTCAGCTTTGGTCTTCACAGTATGTACGTTTATTATATTACCTTTCTGGCCAATTACTCCATTGGCCTCTCTTATTTATTTGTAAAATCTTTTAAAACACTTTTCTTATAAACACCACAGCATTCAAATAAATCTCAAAATTATACATTGTCATTATATTTACAACTCGCTCTCCAAGGGGCCTTTGCTTGACCTTCGGGCTGTGCCAGCAGGCCACAACCAAGATAGCCTGCTCTCCTTACGTTGACCGCCCTCCGGTCAACAGAGCCGCAGGTAAATGATCTGCCACCACTTGTGACAATGTGACTTGTGAACTTCCAATGCGACCTCCGACCCCGGCAGGAGAGTGGACAAAGAGGGGGCGTCTACTGGCTCGCTGGCTTTTCAAGCCTCGTGCCAGAGGTAAATTGCTTCCGGAGTCAGCCTGCCTTCCTTCCTCCCTACGCACTTCCGGTTTGCAGATTGGTATCCCCTTCCGGGTTACATGACCCGGAAGGGATATCTACACTGTCGTCCCTTTGTTGCCACTAACGGCGCCACGTCCCCTAGGAGGGGTGGCGCCCTTCAATTCGCACACAAAAGGCAATTGCAGAGTGATGAACACAGAGCTGCATCTGGCAAACTTTGTCTTCTATTACAGGAGCCTACAGCTAACGCGGTGAAGCTACACTAATGGCCTTGCATGAACCTTTTTTTTTTAGATTTGCTTTTCATCTTTAATGTAGATGTAGGTGTACCTTTCCTTGCACGACCCTATTTTGGTGCACTCAGTGAAGCATTGGTGTGCCACTTGGGCAGAGAAATGGGACAGCACTAGACTGGAAAACAAAAGCTGCCCTGGTAAAAATGCTCAAGCCAGCCCATACTGCTGTAAGGTGCAACTGTAATGGAACTGTAGGGGTATGCAGAGTTATGGCACTCCATCCAACCTGACTCTTTGCCTTCAGCCACTAGCAAAATGTCACAATGGTAGTGCAGCCAATTCTGACCCCCCCAGAAAGTGACCAGATGATGTCTGCAGGCCTCTTTCCTTCTACTTAATTGCCTGAAGAGAACCAATTAGAAGCAAAGCCAAAGTCAATAGGTCTAGCAGTGGCAGCCTTTGGGCTTTGTCAATTATTTGTTATGTATGGCTCTAAGTGAAAGCCATTAGCGTGAATGTCAGATTCTAAAACTGATAGTTCACTGCTGTGACATAACAAAGTTAGGTTACATACCTCATTCCTCACTGTTGCTATCTCAAAGGAATTCCTGGAAGTTCTGTCTGGGATCTGTGTGAGAATGTTACAGCAGAGCTGGAATGCAGATAGCACAGCCTGTCAAAGGAAGGGAGGGAAGGCACAGAGAGTGATGAAGTGGGTGAAAGGAGGTCAGATATTTATTTTAAATTTGGGACAGGGAGGAATAGCCATGTTATGTATGGCTCCTCCATCATTACTCTGCTCCTGCGCAGCAACTGAAAGAAGGAGCAATTTTTATGGAGGGGGCATACATAACATAAAATGTTAGATGGGTAAAAGGCAATTTACGTTTTATTTTCACCTGACGAGTTCTTAGCGACAGACAACTCGAGCTTCACTATTGTTGTCCATTTCATGTCACTCAGAAACACTTGGAAAAAATCATTCCCGTAATTCACTGTTACCCAGCTAGAATTCTATGCTATCATTTTGCAAAAACTTTTTTGTAGTGAAAACTGTTGGGCCCATGGCAATAAATAAAAACACTGACTAAAAGCAAAAATATTTTTTTCCAAAAAGGACACATTGACACAGTAGTCTCTGACAGTGATGGGAACTACTTTGTGAGTGGATGTGCTCCTTGTGAAAGTGCACAGCACTGTCACTTGCAGTGAGGTTAGCCAATGGCGGAATTGGGCTGACCTACTGTACCAAGCTATTCTGGGAGGAAGATAAATGTGAATGATACAATAGCAGTCACATTTATGAAGAGGGATAGCTAAACGCCCATATGAGTGAGTATGCTGTGCATGTATTTTTAACAGAATCAAAAGGTCTTGGCTAACACCAGACCTAAAAATACAGCAGCAGGCTTGTATACTATTCTCAGAGAGCAGACCAGAGCAAGGTGACATCATTGATTTTACAGGCAGCACCATGTTTAATGTAAGGAAATTGAGTTTCTGCACAGCTGTAAGAATGCTGAAAATCAACCACTAAATGTCAATGATGTGCCAGAATCCAGGCTCATTACACCACTTTCACATACCTTTCTTTGGCAGCAAAAACACATATGGAACACGTGTCTATTATACCAGCTATTTTTAGCATTATGAACTCTGCCCATTTCCTTTGCTACTGGTACTTAAGGTACAACCACGAAAGAATTTAAGCAAACCCTGTACTCACCCAGGCTAGTATGATTTTGGCAGGTTTACTAAAATAAAATATAATAATCACGTTTTTGATTTATTGAGATTCATAGACGAAGACAACAATCTTTTTTTTTAAAGGAATAAATCAAAATATGAAAAAATACGTTATCAGTGCATCTGCCTGACAATATGAAGGAAGCTAGATTCAAATGATAACTTCTGATGCACAAATAAAAATCAAGCCATCAAAGCAACATTCAGATTACATCCCATTAAAATGTGTCCTTGTTTACAAGTACTTCCAGGCATACAGATTATGTTACATGCACATTTGTATTATAGACCTGAAAGTCTGTTTCATTTTTTTCAATATCCATAAATTAAGAATAATAATCTATAATAATTATCTGACAGAAGAAGCAAATAAAAGGAGCAATGTCATTTAATTACATTTTTGTTACTCAGAATTCTTCCGTCTTACTTAAATCTGCTACCACCTTGAACAAACCTCTATTTTTACTGCCTCTTGACAGAAGTATTCATTGATAAATAGACTCGAATATTTAACTTTGAAAAGCTCTCGAGTTGCTGGTTTCTCCTTTGTTTGCCCTCTATACTAGTGGAAACCTGGTCAGAATAGACAGGAGAAAAATAAGGATGTGACAATGAACCTCATTTATCAAATCTATATCTGGCCCATATTCCCAAGAAGATCAGTTTCTGAGTGCCAACCCGCGGCATGTCATACATCAAAGATATTCGATTAGATCACATTACAGATTTATGTGAAATTAGCATATGTTTGAATATAACATATGTATGAAAGTTAATATTTTCACTTTGTTTAGACAATTCCTTCTCAAACCCTTTATTGTGTTACTACCCACTGGAGTTAGCGTGTATTGAATTATTTCAGGTAAGATGGGATGCGACGCAAACTTGCCTGACATCCAGTAAAGCCCCAAAAGCAGAAGTTACGTTGGCCCCCAGTAAATGTACCAGAACATACTGATACATTTGCAAACTAAAATCAAATTTAGTCTCAGTGTTGCCATAGACTAATCAACATAGAGCAAATAATGCCTGACATAATATTTCGCTGCATGTGTTGTTGCGTGTACAGTGATTAACACTTCTTAACTCCTTCCTGAAGAATTGCATAATATTCCCATATACTGGACAGCTTCTTATTCTTAAAAGTGTGATCTCTCAGACACTTGGCCAAAGAGGACTGGCTTTAAATATTAATAAGCCCTTTCAAAAGACGGCGGCAACAAAATATGCCTTGCTCTAAATTTGACAAGGTGGGGTCAGAAAAAGCCCCCTTGCCTTTGGGCAAGACAAGCGGCTATCAAAATACTACCCAGGCCCTTGGTCAAGGTAGGGGGTAGCTCCGGCTACGTCACCAATTGTACAGACAATATGGTATGAAATACCAACCTTAGGCAATATGAGGCTACCAAATAACCCCAACCTTGGCCAAGGCAGGAGTCTCTAACTAAAGAAAGGATTTGTGGACATTTCACCATAGGCATTTCGCCACCTCACACGAATCACTGTTAAATTAGGTGCTGCAGTGCAGGAGGTGAAATTCCCATTGGCAACAAAACACACGCAGCACCAAGTCCTCATGCCCAAAGAAAGCCTCAACCTTTGAGCAAAGAAGAGTGACATTAAAGCACCCTTTGCACCAGATACCAGATCGCCAGCCCAGGTACTTTGAATAAGGAATTGTTCAGAGGCATTATTCTTGGAGTCACTGTTTATCCATGCTTAGGGACAGCAAATCACATTACAGCCTCTGGCCATCTATAATCAGTATAATGCATATGCCTATTCAGCTTGCCTTGCTGGTTTGGCTCATTACACTCATTGTGTGGACCATCAATAAGCATTACTTCAGAAGGCCATTAATGCTAAATGCCAGATGTCAGTGATACGGATGAATGCCCGAGCACACTCACACTCCTGAGAAGATGCAGATTACAGTTAAGACCAAAGGCTGTGCACAATCAAGCATGTTGTACGATAGGCCCTCCGGCACAAACGTTGAATGTGGCATTTGATCAAATGAAGTTGCTGACAAAGTCTAAAGTTAAAGTGAAAATGTGGTTAGCTTTGAATATAACATCTTACCGTGTGAATAAAACATAAATTAGAAATTCACTTAAGAAACACTGTTAAACTACAGTGATGGCACCTGAACACCTACCCTGCCACTTGCCTGTTGCCTCCAGTTCTTGCTTTTGCCCACCCTGATCCACTGACACTGCTGCTGTCTGGGTTTTCCTGATCACCGTTCATCCCACCAACAGAAGTACCGCCCACCCCAGGACCTAATTAATGCAGGCAGCAGCATGACTGCACTAGTTCTTACCTCTGGCCTCCAGTTACTGCTTAATCCAGCCTGATCCAGTGATGCTGCCACTGCCTGGGTTTTCCCGTTCACCGTTCTTCCCGCCAACAAAAGCCCCTCACACCCCTGGACTAACTTAATGCAGGCTGCAGCACGATTGCACCACTGGCATGTCACAGGCCCGCAAAAGGCAAGCCTATCTGTGCCCGTCCGTGCTTGGACCACACCCAATGCCACAACCTCTAGCCCTCCTGGTCCCAATAGATACACCATCATCAAGCTCTACACCTTTGACCCCAGATGCCGCAACAAACAATGCCTCTGCGCCACCATACGTAGGACTTTTCGCCTGCATCCACTGCCACTTCACATGCCACAGCACACACACCAGCCCACCAACCAGCCCCACCCTGAACACACTACAGATACCACCTGAACAAAAACACGAATTTGCATGCGCCCACCTCAACACCCACTCACTTTGCAAACACACCACTGAGTTTTGAGACCTCATCTCCACCTTCACACCCAAAGTCCTCTTCCTCACTGAGACCTGGGTCAACCCCACTCTTGTGCCCAACATTGCCACTGCAATACCTGAAACATACAAGTTCACCCACCATGACCGCATCATCAAGTCTGGCGGAGGGATCTCCATCATACACAAGGAATCTGTCAAGACTCCCTCAACAGCAGTGCAACAGAACGCTGCCAGCATTACCTGTTCACCTCTTCTGGGGCAGCGATATGTGCAAGCCTTATCTATATGGGCAAGTGCTTGAGAGTCCAAGTCACTAAGATTGTAACATTCGTGCTACAAGTTCCTCAAACCTGAATTATGTTGTCAGGATTATGTACATTTAAGGGGGTTTGAATGCAAAAAACGCAGTTGTGTGGTCAAAGACTACAAGCCTGTTTTGCAGGATGTTACAGCAGCAGGTGGCCATGTTCGGTGTGGCGTGATGATAAAAGCGTCTCTGCCCTGCTGCTTAGCTCTTGTTATTATACTACGTCGGAGAGGTGTGGCAGCGCTGCCAGAGTTCTACAGTGTGATTCTGAGGCCGCTTCGGAAGAAGAGAACATGGACTGCAGTGGAGCCCGAGACATGAAATGGCAGAGCCGCAGTGTTTCATGAGTTCCACGGGGGTTCCAGAGGTCATTTTGAAGACAGAAAGGAGCGCATAGAATTGGAGCAGAGTCCGCATCCTGAGTGTTGCGCTGTGGTAAGGGTTAACTTCCACTACTGAGAGATCTCCTGTGGTGCCTCTGCAAAGAGGCCTGTTTTGAACTTCCTAGTTGTTATAGCCCCCATTGTCAGAAAAGACACTGGTGGGCTTCGCTGTGACTTCTGTTTGGCAGGACTTGGTTAAAGGCAAACATTTTTTTTTAAAGTCACTCTTGATGTCCATTTCTTTTTTTTTTTTTTTTTTTTTTTTAAAAGACCTTTATTGTTATGTTTACGATACACAGCTTTGGCCTACAACCCTTCGGGCCGGCCGCATATTGCATTCATGCACTTTGTCTTAACTAACACAGCCCAGTGCCGTCAACCCGGGGGTACGGCGGCGCTAGAAAGTGTATTCGTATCACAGTGAAAGAAGGATAATGCAGGCCTCATTTTTCCTATGTAAACCATAAACAAACGGAGAACTCCCAACGGCGCCGGCGCCGAACGAGCAACTACTCCCCCCCCCCTCCCCCCAAACTTCCCTAGAACCAGTCACCACTCGTACCGTAGATATACTCTGTACCCATGGGCGGCTGCGGCACCCCACCTCAGCCCCGGGAGCCACTGAAACGTGGGAGTCCTATATAGCCCCTGCCTCCTCCTGCTCGACTGCAGGCGGCTCACAAATGCCACCCCTAAAGTCATTCCATTTGGACCATACTTCCCCCCATTTCCTGGGGCACCCTCTCGCAATATATACAGTCTTTTCTCGCAGCATGCACCAGTCCATGTCGCCGTGCCAGTCCGAGAGTCTTGGTGGAGTAGGGCTTCCCCAGAGTCTGGCAATGTTCCGTTTAGCCACCATTTGACCAAGCGTCACCCAGAGCCTACCCTTCGGTGGCAGGTCCGTTGGCTCCCAGATGTTCAGGAGACACCTCTTGGCCTCCGGGCGAATTTCCACCTCCCATACCTCCTCCATACACTTCACCACCCTCCTCCAATAGCGTTGAATCTGGGGGCAGTCCCACAACACGTGGAAGAAGGTGCCCGTCCCCCCACATCCCCTCCTACAAAGAACTGTGTCGACCCTGCCCATGGTGTGCAACCTAGTACAGGAGAAATAGATTCTGTGTAGCAGCTTGAGTTGGATCAGGCGCAGCCGGGCAGAGATCGCGACCTCCCTAGGGGAGGCTAACGCATAGAGCCATTCCTCATCATCTATCTCAAGCCCGTCAGCGACCCACTTTTCTCTAAGGGGCAGCAGCAGATCAGGGGGGTTGTTAATTAGTTTTTTGTATGTGAGGGAGATGGCGTGTTCTGGGAGGTACCCATCCAGTAACCTATCTTCCAGCGGGGAGGCTTGCGGCGGTTTAGTGTCGGGTGGAATATTGGCCTGTAAGGAGTGCCGCACCTGCAGGTATCTGAAGTATTCAGTGTGCGCAAGCTCATATGTGTCCTGCAGTTGGGCGAACGTACGGACCCCCGCGGGGCCCCAGATGTCTCTGATTTGGGAGATGCCTATAAGGTCCCATTTGCGGAAGCCCTTAGTGCGTCCAAGATTACCCAATTGTTCAGACGCCCAGAGCGGCGTGGCTAGTGTTAGGACTCCCTCCCATCCGAGCTTCCTCTGGGCCATGCGCCAGACTTGAACCGAGTGAAGGGTAGGACCCGTGAGGTTGTGCGTACCTCGTTTGGAGTAGAGTGCTCTCTCATAGTTCCCACCGGGAAGCAGCCACCGATCCATACCGAAGGCTGGGTCGTTCCCGTCACCATATGTCCCGTGATTTATCGCTGTGAGATGGGCCGCCCAGTAATACTTACGAATATCGGGAAGGGCTATACCGCCGTCGTACCACCCCAACGTGAGTTTATTCAGCGAGATTCGGGGCGACCCTGCCCATAGGAGGTCCCGCAGCGCCGCCTCTATCGCCGCAAAGTAGGTGTTAGGGACTAAGTCGGGATAGTTTTGTAACGCATAGAGGAACCGTGGCAACCCCAGCATCTTGAATAAGGCTGCCCGACCCAACAATGACATTGGCAGGCGCTGCCAGGCCTTGGCCTCCCTCTGCAGCCGAACCAACGGTGGCTTAAGGTTGCGCTCGTATAACAAGGTCTTGTCAGTCGTGATGAATATTCCCAAATACCGGAAGCCGTCGTCCGCCACCCTGATAGGGCACGCGTCAGGGAGCCTCGGGGGGTCGCCCCGCAAGACGTAAAGATGTGATTTGGCCCAATTGATCCGGAAGCCAGAATTACGCCCAAAACTCGCAAATATGTTGAGTGCCACTATGAGGGACCTGCGCGGCCTGCAAAGGTATAAGAGAATGTCGTCGGCGTAGAGGGATATTCTGTCCTCCCACCCCTCCGTCCACGCTATACCTCTGAGATCTACGTCCTGCCTTATCCAGGCCGCGAGCGGCTCAAGGGAGAGGGCAAAGAGAAGAGGAGAGAGGGGGCAGCCCTGCCTAGTCCCTCTGGCAAGCGGGAACACCTCGGACAATTTGTTATTAACCAGTACCTGCGCTAGGGGTTCGGTGTATAAGAGACGCACCCAGGCTATAAATTGAGGTCCAAATCCGAATTTATGCAGAACTGCAAACATGTATGGCCACTCTAAGGTGTCAAAGGCCATCGTGGCGTCTAGGGAGACCACCACTGCGTCTTCCTGCAGTCTGTGGCGCTGCCCCAGAACACCGTGCAACCGTCTGATGTTGAGGGCCGTGTTACGGTGAGGCATGAATCCCGATTGGTCCGGATGGACCAACGAGGGAAGCACTGCCTTAAGCCTGTTGGCAAGCGTCTTTGCCAGTATTTTGGGCTCCGCATTAAGGAGCGAAATTGGCCTGTAGGAGGCACAGGAGTCCTTGGGTCTCCCGTCCTTAGGGAGTGCCACTATAGTCGCGATGCGCTGGTCGCGGGGTAGGACCCCACTTTCCTTGCTTCGATCGAACATGAGCTTCAAGTATTTGCTCGTGACATCCAGACGGAGTTTGTAAAGCTCTATCGGCAGGCCGTTGGGTCCGAGAGCCATTCCCGGGCGAAGTTCCCCTATTGCACGCTGCAGTTCGGATTCGGTGATCGGGCCATCCATAGTTTCACGATCTTCTTCCGAAAGGGAGGGCAAGCAAATGTCCGTTAAGAGGACCCTGGAGTCCTCCTCCGGCCTATCAGACTCACTCCGATAGACCCGCTGGAAGTGTCTCGCGAATTGGCTAACTATTTCCCTGGGTTCTGTCACTACAGTCCCAGACTCGGTGCGTATTTCAGGCACCACCTTGCTGGCTTGTTGTTTTTTCTCCAGCCAGGCTATCAATTTCCCCGCTTTATCTCCCTGATCATAGATCGTGCCAAGCTTATGTTGAGCCACTGTCTGAGCCTCCTGGGTGACCAGAGCCCTATATTCCGCCGCCTTCAGCTGCAGTTTGTGCCTAGCTTCACAACCCCCCCCCCGCAGTCGCCTCCCCCTCCAGAGCCTCCAATTCCGCCTCAATCGTGGTAACCTGCAGGCGCCGCTCCCGACGTCGTGCCGCTATGACCGAGAGCGCCTCCCCTCTAATCACGGGTTTAAATGCCTCCCATAGGGTGACCGGGGAGTCTACGGAGCCAAAATTATCATCAAAGTACTGGGAGATTGAGTCGGACACGTGTTTCCTGGTGTCCTCATTTTTCAATTGCCAAGCGCTCACGGGCACTATCCCTCCCTCCCGGTGAGTGCCAAAGACGATGTGTGTACGGACAGGTGAATGGTCGGAGATACCTCTAGGCAGGAGCTCCGTCTCCCGGACTGTCATATCGGGCTGCAGGAGGGTAAGGATATAATCTAGTCGTGAGAAGGAGTGGTGCGACCCCGAGAAGAAGGTAAAGTGGGTGTCTGTAGGGTGGAGCAGCCGCCAAACATCTGTGAGTCCGAAGCTGTCAATAAATTCTGCCAACCACCCCTGCCCTCGAGGGAGGTCCCGGGGCGGCTGCCTATCACGGGTTCCTGACACCACGGCATTAAAGTCCCCGCCTAGCAGCAACTGACCCCCGGGAAGGGAAAGGAGTAGCGCCCCCAGATCCGCGAAGGCCCGGGCCTGGAGGCCAGGCGGGATGTATATGGAAAGCAGGGTAAGTGTGCGTCCCTCCCACCGTCCAGAAACAGCCGTGAAACGGCCCTGCGGATCAGTTTTGACCAGGTCTATATGGAAAGGCAGCGAGCGCCGCAGGAGGATCCCCACTCCCTGGGAACCAGATGTGAAGCCAGAGTGCGCCGCCAGCATGAAGCCATACCTATTCAGTGCCTGACAGACATTACCCATCAAATGAGTCTCTTGCAGCAGCACCACGTCCGGCTGGTGCCGTTTGAGGAATTGCAGGACTATAGTGCGCTTAAGCCTGTCCCCCAACCCATTGACATTCCAGCTTAGGACTTTTAGACTCTTCTCCCATCGGCTATCCATCGCCCTTGCTCTGCAGGGTGCCTCGTCCCACCACCCCAATGTTCCGGCTGCCGCAGTGATGACCTAGTTCGTGTGACCATAAACTCCCCCCTCCCCCCCCCCAACTCAACAACCCCAAACCTCCCCGCCACCCCTTGCCCAACAGACCCCCCCCTCCCTGCCCCCTGCTCCGTGGGCTCAAAACTACCCACCACCCCAATTAGCAGAGCGCCTGTCGCCCAACCCCACCCCGGTGAGAGCCCACCGAGGAACTTACGTGGGAAGGTCGTGAGCCAGCACAATCCTGACCGCCCGCCCGTGGTGCCCAGGTAACACAGCCCCCAGGTCCTCAAAACATCTGCTACATAAGGAGCCCGGCTAAGCAACCCCAGGCGTTAAAGTCTAAGCACCTCATGGAGCATGCCAGTCTCACAGTTAACAACCATAATACTTTACTGTCCGATGGCTTCTATGTCGAGCGTCCATGGCTCATCTCACTGCGTCGTCTCTAGGCGTGTCCCAACGAGGACTATTCGATCTTGACCGCCAAGACCGCTGGCTCTGCTCTCCCCTGTCCACTCGCCCCGTCGCTGACCCGGGGGAGGAGTTCCCCACACTTCTCCGCTGTTCACCATCGCGCCGTGGGTCCCGGGACGTATCCTCTGAGTCCAGCCACTCCTGCACCGCCGCAGGCGATGTGAAGAAATGGGATTTGCCACCAGCTATGACCTTCAATTTGGCAGGAAAGAACATCATGTACCGAATCCCGCGGTTACGGAGCGCCGCCTTCACACCCTGAAAGGAGCGCCTCTCCTGCTGAACCTGGAGCGTGAAGTCTGGGAAGAAGCGAACAGTGGCGCCCTCGTACTTCAAATCCCCGTGTTGCCTAGCCGCCTGGAGAATTGCATCGCGGTCTCGATAGTTTAGGATTTTGGCGATGATCGTTCGCGGGAAGGCCCCTGGTTTGGGTTTCGGGATAGGGGCCCTGTGCGCCCGCTCAACCGTGAACAGTTTAGACAGTCTCTTGGGTTTAAGGTGTTGAAGGATCAAATCCTCGATAAAGAGTTCCATACAGTCCCCTTCCAGGCCTTCCGCCACACCTACCACACGGATGTTACTTCTCCGGGCCCGGCCTTCCTGCTCGTCGAGTCGCGAAGCTAGCAGTCTATGCTGGTGGATGAGTTCGTTAACCCTCCCGGTGAGCCGCTTCTCGGATTCCTGCAGGGTGACGATGTCAGCTGCATTGGTTTTAGAGCGGTCGGTGGTGGTCCCCAAGTCAGCCCGGAGCAAGTTAACTTCTATTGTGATCTTGTCCATTTTCGTCTCCAGGTTGGTGCCCAGGGTTTGAATCGCGGCCATGATGGACGTCAGGGAGGGTTCCGCCTGGCCTGCCGCCTCCTTCGCCGTCCCACCAGGTTGTGTCGCCGGTTTGGCCACTGTGTAGTTGTCCAGTTTGTTTGACTGGGTCGCGGCTCCTCCTTTAGGCCGCATGGCGCCGCCGGTACCTCTGGGGACCGCGTCCCCCTTGCCCCTTTCGCTCGGAGGCCGTGTCACCCCAAAGCAACTGCCCCGGCTGGTCTCATGTCCGTGCCCCTGCCGAAGCAATCCGGAGGTTCGCGGCCCACCGCCGAGATCACGGCGCCTCCTGTCTCATCGCCAGACACGTAGGGCCCCTGCCGCCGCACTCCGCTCCTCTCGCTGTTCGGCCCTCAGTCACCGCTGGCAGGCTGCAGGAAGCCAACGGCCCCCAGGCTCGGCTGGGGGAACAGCGCCGTCCTCGGCGGCGTCCCTCCGCGCGCCGCACGCGTCAGGCCGAAGCCGGGGCTCCAAGTAGAAAGGGGGCTGCCCCGCAGCTCCGGAGCGATGCACTCGGCCGCCGCCGTCGGTCGCGGCAGCCGCTTCAAGCCCTCCGAGGGTCCTCGGGGTCCGCAAAAGCGCTCCGCTGAATCACTGGGCCCTGGGGGAGCCGGGGGGCATTCACTGACCAGCCCCGCAGCTCGAATAAATGGCGGATGCTAGAGGACACCAACGGTCCCGGCGGAGCTCAGGAATCAGGCGGCCATTTCGTTCGGCGCCTGGCCACGCCCCTTGATGTCCATTTCTGAACCTTAAGCTTTTGGGCATAGTGAGGTGGATCTAGAGGTGTATGTGGAAAACATGGAGAGCCATGCCAAAGCTGATGAGGCGCATGTGTAAGCAATGAGGGATGAAGCTTAACAAGCTATGCAAGAGGATTACCACATTGCCCTAAGAGGCTCGGAGGAGGTGTGTCAGCAGCATTCTACCTCAGAGCAGTGTCAGTATAAAGTGGAAAGTGGAAATGAAGGAGGCCCCGGTACCAGTGGAGTGTTTTCACCAAGGAGCCCCATCACCTGCATTTTCCAGTGGAGGGAGGAGTGTATTCTCTCACAGTTTGTCCCTGTCAGAGCTGGAGCACAAGCAGGCAGAAAGGGCCTTGCAATTGCGGCCAGCTACCCATTTCCTTCAGGGAGAAAAAGTCTGCTTTGGCTGCAGAGGAGAGAAATCCAGCTGCAACCTTTGCACTGGAGGAGAAAAGGATTATTTTGGCCTAAGAAGAGAAGACAGACCTTCTGACCCATGAAAGAAGATAGCACAAGATGGACTGCAGGTCCTGTGAGAAAGTGCCTCTTTTTACATGGTTACTCCTATTATTGTGGACTGATGATATTGTTTTTTGATGACTTTGTGAACTGCAGCACTGCTATCCAGGCCCTGGTGCAGGCAACTGGACCCTTGGCAAAATTTGCCAACTCTAAATTGGCATATTTAACTTTCCTTTCAGACCATAGTATATGATTCACATGGCATGGAAAGTTCAATGTCCATGGAATACAGCACTATTGTGCCATCCCTTAGATTATCTGAGAAAGCATGACTCCCGTCCTACCACAGTAGCCTGGCTCTCCAGGTTTTAACCTGCAAGTTGAGAAAAAAGTATCCTTTTAAATATTAATGTCACTCCTATGTAGGACTTGCAGCCTACAAGGCCAGGTGCATGGTATGGACATGTAGAACATTAAAGTTAACATATCATGGCAGTGACTAGCTCCAAACAGATACTAGCACCCATCAGCCATTATGACTGTAGAAATATTGGCTGGCTGGCTGGCAAAAAGAGAAACAATGGAAAGTGCGATAAAATATTAATTCTGCACCCCTGGATTGGGACCAGTTAGAAATATGATTAAACCACTCTTTTGATTAGCTATCAAATGCCCATAGTGAAGCTATATTTTTAATAAATATTTAGAAAATTTACTTTTAGAAAGTTATAATTTCCACAGCTCAGCTGAAGCTCCTGGGGCTAAGTTGCATTAGATTTCCAGCAGGAGCCCAATGAGCGCTTAGCCCAGATGAGGTGTTAAAACTGTTCCCAAAGCATAAAGTCTTGAGTGACAGCAAGACCAGTTGAGTTGTGCCATTGAACTTTCATCAATAGGGCCTTCCCTGACACAAATAAATGTTAGATGCCACCTGAAAAGGCCTCTGGTTTTGTCCTCCCAGGCAAGCAGGCACCAAACCTAGTGGAGAAAACGCTACCCCAGAACTGTTTTGAAGTGATCAAGGAGGACGGCACTGCTCATTGCCCTGGCCACAATTGTGGGGTGGGCACATAAACTCTGCACAAGGGGGTAGGGTTTTTTCTTACTTGAATTTTAGGAGTGTGGGGCATGGTAGGATTATTTGCAAAGTTCAAACAGGAACTGCTGCAACAGTGGATACGATTTCCCCCTGGGAACCTTTATCCCATTGGTTAGTAGCTAGTGACATGCATAAATGTGACATCTCCAGACCCACTTCATAACACTTTGTAGGTCTGAGGAAGAACAGAAGAAGATTGAACCTACTGCCTGTGACCCAAGACTGGACTGGACATGCTTCCTCATTGTACCCAGGAAAAATAAGTGGACTCTAAGTGTCAGTTGGTTGACCATATACATGGCTCCAGGGCTACCAAAGCTATGAGGCCTTTTCCTAAAGTTCCCAGCTACCCAGTAGCAATTGGCCAGGGTCTGGGACCCTGGTGGTAGTCTTTGCTGAAGTCTTGACCCCAAGTGCTGTTCCTGAGGTCCTGAGCCTCTTGACAGTGCTTAAATTGACTTCTCCTACCATTCCTGAAAACCGGGGATTATGAAAGTCTTTTTGGGGCTTAGAGACATCTAGACACTGGAACAAACCTGCCAAACTGATCCACCCATGGCATATTAATGTTGAGCTAAGAGAAACTGTTGTTCCCCGCTCAGAGCTTCTCTGCAGTAGCAAATCCAATTCAGCAGGACATTGCCGAGAAACTTTCCCGCCTTGTGGAGCACAGTTAGGATAAAGACCACAGCCTTGCCACACTGGAGGATTCTGAGCTCTGAAAAAAGACTAAGGGCCTGATTACAATCTTGGCGGACAGGGTTACTCCATCACAAATGTGACAGATATTCCATTCACCAAATTACTATTCCATTATAACCTATGGAAGTTGTAATACAGTGGAAGGGTTATCTGGCATGTTTGTGACGGAATATCCCATACGCCAAGATCGTAATCAAGCCTTAAGTCCCAAGTTAGAAATCTTGACTGGACAAAGGTGCCAAAATTATCTAGCCGGCAAGAGGACTTCCCAGAGGATGATATTTGATTTGCTCCCACTCAGAGGTTTTCCTACCAAAATTAACAACTTCAATGGTACTGCGACCAATGCTTATCCACCTTCTGGAAGATTTCTTCACAAGTTGCAAGGTAAAACATCAGACCGGATATAACCTGGTTAGCACATCTGAGCTCCATTGCAGTTGATCTTTAATCTCTCCTAGGTCCCAGTCTACCATAACCATTAATTATGGCACTACTATTCTTTAAATTGTTAAAATTCATATTCCCTTATTGTTTTTTTTTTCCTTTTGGTTTCATTGTGCTTTTTCTCTATTGCTCTAAATTGGAGTTAGATTTTTATTGAGTAATGTTTTCAACTTTTTAACTGTTTTGGTATTTCTCAATGCTTTACACATTTATCTCTAAATTAAGCCCACCTGCTCTATGTGAGAGCTACCAGGGACTGAGCTCAGGTATAAATTACTGAAGCCTTCAAATGTACCTACCCAAAGGCACCTGAGTTCAGTGAAGAGGGTGGCAGCGATTCTGAAGTGCGTAGGAGAGATAAGCAGAGAGTCTACATCTCATAAGACCTGGTGCCTAGTTATGTGGTGGGGGTGACATTGATAAGTAGTTTGCAGATTTTGAGGTGGCCTTGCATAAGCAAATAGTCTGTGAGGAGGACTGGGGGGTTAGTCTGTGAAAGCACATGCCCATTGTTGGGAAGGATACACTACTGGCCCTAGGTGCAGCTGACTAGGTTAAGTACACCCTCGTGAAGGAGGTCCTCACATGCAAATTCAGTCTAACCCCAGAAAAGTGTCATCAGAAGTTCATGGATAGCCAGAAACTGTCACACAAGTATTAGGAGAATATTGTGGGCCTGTCATGTAAAGCACTGCATGGTTGGGGTAGGGGCATAAAGACAAAGGCTTATGATGGGCTATATAATTTGATTGTAAAGCAATTACTCAAGATGTGCTCCTTCTTAGGGATGCATCAGCACATGAGATAAGCAAAGCTTTCTGTTCCCAGACAGCTTGGCAATGAATCTGACATCTGACTCAGAACTAGAGTGCTGAGGAAGGTATCACAAGAGGGGTGTGACCAGTTTTCCCTCCGCACAGGGAGGGGGAAGGTCATAAAAATACAAAAAGGATCTCCAAAGGACCCTAAAATAGTTTTGAAGGGAAGGATTCCAAGACCACTTCTGAGTAGAAGGTGGGGCATGTTGGTGAGAAGAATTCCACAGTGCCATATCACCAAGCCCCGTGTTCTGACTGTCTACAGTCAGGGCATAATAAGGAGGACTCTGTTTGTAATTAGAAAACAGCACCAATGTGGGCACTATGCAGGTGTGACTAGTGTATCCCTAGGATTAAGCTATTCCCAGGAGGAGAGGGTAGAGCATACCATTATATCCTTTAGCTAGGAGGTTGAGCAAGAAGGTAAGGTGGTGATTTACGAGGATGGTAGTCATCTCTTACAGGAGGGCACAGTGAATGTGATCCATGTCACAGACATGTGGAATACTTGTGCCACATAAACCACCATAGGGGTCAGTGGAAAGCCAGCTGCCTGGCTCTTGACTCTGACCGCTGTCAGTGGCCACTTTTGGTTGTTAACTTTTTGGGTAGAGCTTGCTCTGATATGAGGACAGAAGCGTTGGCCATGGTGATACCTGTCTGCCTACTGAAATGCATTTGAGAGCAAACTTGGGTTAGTCGCCTTATAGGTGGGGTCTGCAATGGAGAAGAAGGGTTTCCCATGGACATTGCTAGTGACTAAGGCAGGTGATGACAGAGAGGCACAGGTAGGTACTGAAGGGCTCGGAAGAGACAAGTGCTGCTGCAGAGGGTGCAACATGTGCTTGATCAACCGCCTGAACAGGAAAGTCCATCAATGGATTGATTAGTCTACCTTCGTTCATGGCTGAGGGTTGTCCTACATAGAAAATCCACCTTTTCTGTATGATCATCCTAGATTTTATGCCTTTTGCTGCACTCTATTTTTGCTAGTTTTAGAACGTTGAGCACTTCAGCCCTGCTCACAGTAGTAAAACGTGTATTGCTTATTGGCAGGGCCATCTTTCCAGCTTTATAAGCCCCCGGGCGAAGCAGTTCACTGGGCCCTGCCTGCACAACCACTCACAGGAATAAATATTTTAACAGAAAATTTGTGTTAAATTCTGATCTGCACGGGGCTGATGTCCATCAGTTCAAATGGCACTCCTTATTGGCACACTTAATGAGCGTTTAAGACCCTTGTATATAATATACAAAGTGCACCATAGGCTTAGAAGTTAAAAGCCATTGGTGGACTATAGCACCTACTGTCCATTCCACTAGACTGGCAGTGCAAACAAGGCTACAAGGCCTACCTTGTGTAGTCTGTCTGGAGCAGTGCAGAACCTTCAGTGTGACGTGTCAAAATACCCTTTTTTACATGATTAAATAATAATAAGGACCCCTATGCAAGCTTACTAGCCCACAGTTTTAGATGTGTTACACAGCAAAACAAACTTTTCTTTCAAAAAATGAGAAAGTCATTTTTTGAATTAGGATTTAGAATTTTATGTCAAACTTTTTGACACACAGACTTTTACAAGGACCAATTTACTTGGTGTACCTGACCCAGCTCCATAACTGTCAGCCTCAAATTGTGCCTAGGTCCAAGTCTACTGCGACTATTGGCTACCATTAGCACTTTTTTCTTTATGGTGCTATTTTCACTTAAATCTTTAAAAAAGTATATTTGGCTCCCTTCATTGGATTTCTTGTTCTTTTGGTGTCCTTTTTACTCTATTTTTCTAAACTGGAGTTGAGTTAATACTGTTTGGTGCTTTGTTTTTATTCCTGATTTCGTACAGCATACATTGTTTGCACATTGCCCTATGTTAAGCCTGCATGCTCTGTGCAATAGAACCAGAAGGTTGAGCTATGGTTAACTTTGGGGAATCATCCTGAGACGTTGACATAATTATTTCTTATGGTGGATGGCCACCCATCCCAAACAATATTCCATTTTGTGCTTGTAGTTGTTACTACTCAGTACAAATATGTTGTGGTCATAAGCATTGCATTTGATATGCAAGCTATTATTTGAGATGGAATTATTTGCTCAGTTTTGCAGAGCTAGCCATAACTCCTCAATTTCAATGTTTTGTCATTTTATTATTTGTAGTCACAACTGTATTTTAACTATGCTTTATTGAGTACAGGGAATTTGAGTGCGGATTTGAACATATGTTAAGGACATATAATCAGTGATAATATAACTTCAATGTAACTATGTTTATGTATGATATACTACATCCAGCTTCTATAAATGCACAGAGAGAACACCACCTGGAAGATGGAAATCTCTAGATATGATGTGTTGTAGTCCACCATAGCAGCAGAGTATATCCTTGTGATCGGCCTGGTTAACAGAGTCCAAGTGCAACATCAATCCATAACAAGGGGGGTGATCATGTAAAAAGAGCCAATTTCCTACAATGATGCTCCTGGCTTTCCTTCAACAGTTGTAAAAAGCATAGTAGTTCCACTTAGACCAGCAGCATATATTGGTTATGCCATTTGATCTTTTCATTTGAAAGCAAAACCAGGAGTTACATTTGAGCAGCAAAGTAAAATCACATTGAAGAATCCCTGGCTAATATTCCCTGTATAAATTCACTTTTCTTATGTAAAGTCGTTATACTTTGGTAATCACATGGAATTAGGCATTTGCACTGTAATAATAAATGTGTGTTTATTTGCAAAGGTGGTCTCAATAACATGTATAGTTTCAAAACAATAGTGTTTAATAATACATATATATTCACTGAAGAAAACTAAGATTAAAGTAACGTTACAGTTGGGTGTTGAAATAACACCAAAATCAGCATTTAAAAACACTGACATTCAACAGTTACTGTTCATTGAGCTAACTATAAATTGTACCTCGCCTGCTTATGAACTCACATATTACATCCCTCATGACATTTTAAATGACATCATTGATGCCATCACTAACAACACAATAGTTATTTATATCATAGAGTTACTAAATATACACGTGTGGATCTATAGCATGGAAAGGGAGTAAGCATTGGAGGCAATTTTAACTGTGCATTCTGAAAGTTATACATTGCACCGTTTACAAATCATTGAAGTTTGGGATTAACCCTGGGCGTAGTTTGTGTAGTAGCGCTACGAGTAGCTACGTGAAGTGCACTTCGCGAGATACGCATAGCACTACGCGGAATGCGTATTGCACTGTTCGCGATGATTGCACAGTGCTGGATGCTTGTCCGCACTGTGCAATCATTGAAAACGGCATCTTGCACAGTGCGAGCTGTCGTTTTCTGCCACTCGAGTAGATTTTTACTCGAGCGGCAGCTTTCTCAATGCGGACTGGTAGTTTCTCATTGCGAGCGGTCACAAGCATACGCGACCACTCGCAATGAGAAACCTGATCTTCCCACATTGAGAATCTCGCCGGGAGGTTTATTTTCCACGCTTGTGATCGGCAACTTGATGTTGCTGATCGCGAACGAGGAAAAAAATCTCGTCTGGATGTCAATTTGCTCGCTCGCGGTCGCCAACTTGACGTTGAGGACCGCGAGCGAGCAAAAAAATGACAACTACACAACACTACGCGTTTTTGCACTGTGCTACGTACAATTCGCGTAGCGCGAAGTAGCACAAACTATGTAAACTACGCAAGCGTAGTTATTTGGGATAGAACTAATGTTTAAGGTAAACAAGGTAAAGGCTGAACTCACCTGATGTGGATTGTAGAGATATGATGTAAAATAGGTGATGGCTTAAAGCAGAAGCCTATTCCAAAAATTCTCTGAGAAATGCTAAAAATGTTATTGTAATTATCCAGCAGTTGATGTTTGACCATGCGCTCATGTAAAACAGTTGCAGTACAGTAGTACGCACTGTTTATTTCCATAAATGTCCTGAATATTGTGATGCATTGCACATTGTAGAATGATATACAATGTAGGTATGTCCCACTTGGACATTTGTTTACCTAACTGATGTCATAAGCATTTCTCATAGGTGCTATGCTTCTCTGCCCATCGTAGGAATGTGTAGTATATTTTACTAATCTTTGGAGGGTTGTCCAAAAGGGGTAGAGAAAGTGTCTTTTCAGTGGGAAATGTATATATTTCAAGGTCTTGACTTAAAAAGTCTTTAAGCGGGTAATCCTCTTAAGGTGAATAGAAAACTGCCCACAGGTGTTGTGTGTTGAATTACAACAAGGCTACAAACCCTAAAACACGGTGTCACAATAATCGGATGATGTAATCAGTGATGTCAATGATCCCATAACAGGTCATGAGTGATGTAATATGTGAAGTCACGAGCAGTGCATTTTGGGGGCACAAATTATAGTTAGCATAGCTAGAACTGGTAAATTTCAGTTATTCTTTTTTTTAAATGTTAGTTTTGGAGTTATTTCAACGGCTATAACAAAACTTTTACCTTTGATTTTTTTCAGAGAATGTCTAGGCTTTTTTTAACAAAAGTTATCATACCACAGTATGCTGTCACTTTAACCTTTGTTTTTTCAGCTAATTTCTGAGACATTTTTATTTTTTTAACATAAGGTTAGATCTTATTTCCATACATAACTTCACTTTGACCTTTCTTTTTTTAACTGAAATTCTTTGGGTATTTGATCACATTCATCCATCTTCCCAGCTGAACACAGCTTTTGGCCTTGCACAATCATGAGTTGCATGTAGGGTGTGTCCTCTAGCCAGGCCCTGCCTCAAAGCCCTGTGGGAGACCAATCCCAGCATGCAGTTTTCAGCAATTAAAAGTGGGGGATTTGGGTCAGGGTGTGGCCTCCAGCCAGGACCTGCATGAATCGCCTGGGGTGCCAATCCCCCAATGAACCCCCACCTCACAAGTATAATTATATATATATATTTTTTTTTTAAATGCCAAGCATCACAACCTTGTATTGTGGGACCATGCAAGCTTCACCCAGTAAATGGTTCCATGGTACAGCTGCAAGATGCGTACCGGGCGAAAAGAAAAATGTCTTTTTAAATATATTGTCCCCTGAGGGGTCGCTCTGGACGCACTGCTGTATTGGACACAAGATCCTGCTGATAATTCCACTTTAGACTTTCTCCTTATGAATCCATATTAAGCCACAATTTATTTCATAAACTTAAATGCTTTCCACTTTTTTAATCTGCATGTGTGACATCGTGCATTTTGAATGCTTCACATATCCAAGTGTGTCCATCCGGACCTCTTCAAGAACACGAACCAAGATGCAAAGAATCGTTCAAAACAGCAGTTCTTTATTTAAATCCCGATGCATTTCAGGCTTATTTAAACCCTTCCTCAGGGAAAACTGCAAGTTAACACATTGAAATAACAACGTTACTGAATTGTCCTCTGTATAGCATAAAACATTCAACTAATTACAACATCATTTCTCCTACAAACAGATGACCCTTTGTGCATATTACTCTAAAATCACCCAAACATGAGAGAACTTACACCCCTTATTATCAAACCAAAGCCCCTCCATCCCCAAAACTGTGCCATGATAACCAATAAATATATCAACCCTCGTTACCAACTAATATTTAGCTCCTCCCTTTTAGCCAACCATCCCATGAAACCTACTCCCCACTCTGCAATCAAAACATCTGTCCGCTCACGCTCCCCACACTCAAACACATCCATCCTGTCATTCACAAACTCCAACTCACTCACAACTTCCCAAACCAACGAAAGCCCTCACTGTTCCCTTCTCATTCACCCATCTAGAACACAACACTCACGCATATTCACAGCCTTCTTGAGACGGGAACAATAAGGGTTTTCGTTGGTTTGTGAAGTTGCGAATGATATATATTTTGTATTTTTTTTCCACTGAAAAAGTCACAGGTTTCAGGGACGTTATAGTTAATTGGGCATTTTACTCGTACAAAACCAGAGAAATGCAGCTGTTATAGTTAGTTAACTCGCGCCCCCGCAATGCACTGCTGATGACGTCACATATTACATCATTCATGACATGGTCAGTGACATCACTGATGACATCTCAAATGAGATTTTTTATTAGAAGGGGGTTGTGTGGCCCCCTTCTTTTAGCATTTTTTGGGTCCTGGGGACCCCATCCCTCAGGGCCTGATCCCTTTTTAATAAAAAATTAAATTTAAAAAACGGAAGCGGGTCCCCTCCCGAGGCCAATTTCAGCCCCAGGGACCCCATCCCCGGGGCATGGCCTCATTTTATTAATTATTGGGAGGGGGGGCCGCGTGCCCTCCTTTACTAGGCCACTATTGGCCCCGGGGACCCATTTCCTCGGGCCGATCTCCCGTTTAAAATTTTTATTTTATTATTAAATGGGAGGGGGTGGAGTGGCCCCTCTCTCAGGGCCACTTCTGGCCCCAGTGACCCCATCCCCGGGGCCTGGCCTCACCGTTGGGGACCACGGGGGGAGCCCCAATGCCCCTACGGTCCCTGCCGGCTCCCCGCCTCCTGCGGGAGCCGGCATTGCTTTAGGGCAAGGGTAGCTGCTAACATGCAGCTCCCCTTGCCATTCTATGGCAAACAGTATACTCATACTCACACGTCTGGTGATGTTTGATTTCCTGTTTTTTCCCATTTCTCCATTTATGTTGTTTTGGCATAATTGCAAGCTTTGCAGTGGTTAACATTGTTTGAATCCTCTCAGGGCTACATTTATGCATGTGGTTTTCTGTTCTGTTCTAAACTGATTGTGGACCAAAATATAGCTCTCATTGTTTTCAACTTTCTGTAGGCGCTATTAGGATATGATCCTAACAGTTCTTTCAGATCAGTATAATCACTGAACAGATTTACATTTTCTTATCATATCTTGATTTACTTTTCATGGCACTCTGAAAATATTCATGCCTTGGTTTACTTTTCATCTTTTGCAATCCTTGTCTCAAGATGTTTTCAGGGTAATCTTGCATCCTGAATCAGTTCATCATTTCCATACTACCTATGTCAAATTCCATTCCAGTTGAATAATTTATTTGTATCATCCTAAAAAATGCTGGCTTTTAGTTTCATTGGGTGATATCTATTAGCGTACAAAACACTGTTTATAGCTGTAGTAGTCTGGTGAAAAGTGGTTTGTGTTTTACAGATTTAAAAATAAATTGTAGTATTCAAGAATGCCACCCTCTCTATGTTAGTCCCATTGGTGATTTTTTTCAGTGGTATGTATTATCATTAGGAGTCGCTGAATTAGTGATGGAATTTTTGTTCGGAACGATCCAGAATGGTAAATGGGTAATCAATAACATCTCCACATGATGGTTTTGGGCAGAAAATGTTCACTCTTCTCATTCCGTGTATGCCTGGGTGAAATTGTAATTAAGCAGAAGTAATCAGACACATTTTGGAAATTTTGTGTTGTCAAAACATATGCAATTACACTTATGCCTATAATTATAAGTAATTTAGCACAAAAGTCCTAACGCAGGAGCAAAGTAACAACAAACTTAGCAACTGCTGGCTGCTGTTCCTGTTTTGTTGCATTTAGCGCTGTTTTCTTTGCTCAAAATGCATCCTCAAGTTTAATTTGGATGTGAGCGAGCATTTTGTGCTAAGAAAACAGCACTTGTTGCTGGGTTGTGCTTGTCGCAAAATTCTGCATAATCTTGTTCAATTTTGCTGTAATTTCATATAATTAAACTACAGTAAATTACGTGAGTTACGTCCAGCCTTTATTTCATGCAAACTCCTGCTCCAGGAACAGAAAAACAGTAGTAGGGAAAAGAGGGAGAAGAAAAATAAGACTAATGAAAACATCTGAAAAAAATCATCACTATGGTGTTAACAACAATACTGGAAAAAGGACAAAGTGACTGGAATTAGAGTTTGGTGGACATGGTGTTCCATTACAAATGTGGCAGTGCACCCTGCCTGCCACAAATTTGTATCACCCACTCTATTTAGAGTTGGGTGAACTGTCAATATGCCTGAACTATTAGAAGAGACAGTCTGGTGATTTTGATTCTGTCTGTCTCTGCCATGAAAAAGCTGGTAGTACCGAAAGGAGGAATCTAAAATGAATACCCACAAAAGAAAAATGATACACACATCCTCAGAGTATATTCTATGGCATGGGAGTCATTTGTTTTTTGCTTTTAAAAAACAATATCCCAGTTTAGGAGCTTATTTTTTTAAACAAAAATCGTTTAGTGAAAGGCTGCCTGAAAGGCTTGCCGCACCTTGCAGTACCTTCAGATGAAGTGACGTGATGATGGTTCCTTTGAGCACACAGAGATCACCGATGGACCAGTTGTGATCTCTAAGTATGGCATGTGGTAGTCCATCTGGGTGGTGGAGGGCATCACATCCACCAACTTGAAGGATGGCAGGCCACCCGTCAAATTTTAAATCAGACACTGGGTTATTGTTCGGAGGCTCACTGTGAACTAGCAGAATGAAGGATTGATGTACACAAAAGTATCTACATAGCAAAATTCTCTACCGACTTAAATAAAATCGAAATCCATCAAATAATCCGATATTCGCCAATCTAAAGAAAGCAAGAAGAGCAAATGAACTCCATTCTCTGCCTCCAACGAAGATGCCTGCACGGCCTTTGTAACCGCTGATTAATTAGGTCATGGTATTTCTGAAGGCTCCACTAGGCCTGTTTATAATGGAGTCATAAGCAACTAACCTGTTCCACAAACATGTGTTGCTTTTATTTCCCCAATAAAACTCTTGCCTGCACTCCTTGGATTACAAATCCTAATTAACATTGTCGGTAGTGATAGCAATGTTGTTCAGAAAATGTAAGTGGGGAAAACAATCTAAAAGCTAACAAAAGGATGCTGTGCAGTTGTCACTTAACATGATGGGAAATTGAATTAGAACGATTTCTAAAAATCAAGTACGATAAATCCAAAATGTATTTTGTACATACTCCAGTATTTTCCTGTTGTTTTTTTATTGAACTACATGATTAAGAAATATTGGGGAGATGACACACTGACAGTGCAGTGCCTAGTAATGAGCGAGAGTGGAAAAGTTTATTTAGCTAGCCTATTAGGTTCATTTACATTGTGATGCACTAGCCCTTTGGGAATAATGATCCATGCTAATGTATTCTTAATATTAATGCTTCTACTTGATAGATAAACATTGCAGTTGAACTGTTTCTTTGTTAGAGAACTGCAGCAGAGCATACTAACGAGCTAAATCTTATATTTTGCAGAATACAGAAGTATTCTTTGCTCTTCTAGTTGATAGTGGAATTTTAATATTGCAACTTATTTTTGTCATATTCATTGCTATCAGGAGGAAATATTAATTATTTATACAATATGTATATTCAATATATACTCAGTTGCACACTTCTGTAGATACTGGTATGTGTTTTGTTTATGGTATTTATTCACAGAGCATTTTGAATATAGCATTAATTGATGGCAAGTCATATACGCCGATGTATGGATCAGATGTTCAGATGTTCACAGATGATCTACTTGTGTTCTGAAGTGAATGGTGGGAGACAGATTCTCTGTGTTCTTAAGGTGAGGTATGAGGAGATCCATTTGAGGGTGTCTCCCTGGAGTCTGATATGGTGAAGTCTGTTGATCAATATGTGATGGGAGACAGTGTAAGAAGCAACATAGAGGTCCAGGAGTATGAGGGATGCTGTTTCATGGGGTCCAGGAGGATCCTGTTTTCATTGGTGGTTGCAATCAGAGCTGACTCGGTGCTGTGGTTGGCTCACAATCCCAGTTGAGTGGGGTCCAGGAGGTTGTTGTGTACCAGTTGTTTAGTGAGTTGCTGGTTGATTGCCTTCTTGAGAACCTTCATTGGAAAGGAGAGAAGAGAGATTGGCCAGTAGTTCTTTGATTCTGCTGGATTGGCAGATGGTTTCTTCAGGAGGGGCCTCACTTCAACACATTTTCAGTCCTCTGGGTAGGAGGCTGAGGTGATGGAGGCTTTCAGGACTTTTATGAGCTTGTCGCCAATTATCTTGCTCCAGAGGTTGAAGACAGGGATCCCTGGGTGCACCCAAGTACACAGAGTTCATGATGGAGATTGTGGCTTGAGTTGTGAGAGGGTCCCAGTGGGTGAGCAGGTGTTAAGGATTTGTGTTCGTGGTATGAATAAGTTGATGCTGTTGGCGGTGAGGGGTTTGAAGGTTTGAAGGTCCATGGCAAGATGGCTGACATCTTGCCATGGAAGAAGTCTGCCAGGGTGTCACACAGTGTTTGTGAGGGAGTAATGTCATTCTCATTGGCCGCCAGGTTGGAGAACTCCTTCAGGATGGTGAAGAGCTCCTTGCTGTGGTTTGTGGTGGCTTCTATATGGTCTGCTGAGATATAATTCTTTCTTTCTTTCAGGAGGCGGTGGTACTGGGTGAGTGCTGTCTTATTAGCAGTATGGTGTTATGTCTCTTTGCTGGTGCGCCACTTCCTTTCTGCTTGCCGGTAGTTGCACTTGGTAGATTTCAGCTCCCGTGTGAACCAGATGGCTCTTCTGGTGGGTCCTTTGGGTTTGGCTGGCTTGGCCTGGGCGATTGTGTCTGTGCATTCTGTGATCCACTGGGAGAAATTCTTAGCAGCCTGAACCGTGTTGGGTGAAGTGTCCTGGAGTTGGGAGTTGAGAGCATTGTTCCACTAGTTGTTCTTTTGTTGTTGCGTTATTCTATTCCCAGACCATGTGTGTTGAGCTGTTGAGCATGGTGCCGGTATTTGTAGGTTCTGAGATGGGGAAATTGATGCTGTAATGGTCAGTCCAAGTGTGCTGTGTGACGTGGTTGTACTTGACTCTGTCTCTGGGATGTGGTTGAGCTTGTGCCCAGCGATATGGGTAAGGTTGGTGACCAGTTGCTTGAAGCCAGTTTTGTTAATGCTGTCCAGGAGGTTGGTTGTGTTGGTATGGCTATGGTTCCCTTCATCTTGATTAAATAATTGAAAATGAGTTAACGGCATGTCATCTGTGCAACTACTTAGCATCTAGAACAATCCCACAGCCGTTAAACATGTTTGGTCTTTCAAAGCATGCATGGGAGAATATTGTAACTCATTTCTTTGGACCCCTTGACAATGGACATCATCTATTAGTAATTGTTGATAAATATTCATGTTTTCCCCTTGTGCAAGATCTGTCATCAACTACTCATGACCAAATCATTCAGAGATTAGAAAGTATTTTTGCAAAATGGGGTGTTCGATCGATGTTGAACTCTGACAATGGTCTGCCTTTCAATAATTGAGACTTTAAAGATTTTCTCACTCATCTAAATGTCAAGCATCAGAAAAGTCCACCTCTCTGGCCACAGGCAAATGGTGTTGTCAAGATATTTATGAGCACCCTCAAGAAGACTGTTCAATGCTTGAGCTCAAATCAGTTCTTTAGTCTATGCTTTGTGCATACAGGTCAACTCCTTATTTTACCACAGGTGAAAGCCCTGACATCTTAATGTTTGGGAGAGCACAAGGAACCACATTGCAACAATGGACAACTAAGAGATGTATTGGCATTGATACATTTTGCACCATTGATTCATCTCACAAAAGCAAGATGAACACCTATGCGAACAAACGCCATTGTGCTCGGAGCGCTGTGTTCAAGAGAGGAGACCAAGTTATCATCAGACAGAAACGGAAACGCAAGTCGGATCCTCTTTTTGATGCTGACCCACTGAGGGTTGTTATTAGTAAAGGACACATGATAACTGTTAACCATCCTGGAAAGTCCCTTCCGGGAGATTCTTCACATTTCAAGCATCTATCTCGACATTCGGCAACTCCAGATGTCAGGAATGAACTTGTTCGCCTGATAATCTAGAGACCCAATTACTATACCAACGTCCCTGTCACCAGTGCCAGTCATGGACGCATCTCCAGTATCTCGGCAGCCTCACATGACAAGAAATGGGTGATTGATTAGAGAACCAAAACAACTTTTTAAAGAGGTGCAATATATATGTATTATTTATTTACTTTTTATTTAACCAAGGGGGAGATGTAGAGTCTTGTGAGTTAGAGATGAGGGAGCACTTTTGGTTCCTGACGTACTCCGTAGAACAGTGACATATGTGTGTGGGTTCTAAAATGTATGATTTAGAATGTTCAATTAATGTTCGCACACTGAGGAATAAAGAAGTGTAATACCAAGCTCCTTGTGTGGTGTGTTCTTTTGCCTGTACCCTTCAAATCATAAATATGATATGTGCTCTGAATGTAGTATGATGTTCATATTTTTACTTATTACTGATCATCTAGTTTAGTACTGTGTTACACTATAAGGTGTTTTGCTTTTCATTTCAAATGTAATTTCCCCATATTTCCTGTTCAGTAATGCAGAAACAAGAAGTGTAACAAGCATTGGCATAGCTCATGGGTCTCGCCTTGGGATCTTATAAGTGTTTAGCCAGAGCTATTGGCTTTGCCAATGTCTTTAAGCTATATTGTAGAGCGGCTGGGCTGCTGTGCAGAATGTTGACAAGTTATAAGTGTTAAGCATTTTTATTACCTTATATAACCAAGCAGACCGTATGTACAATTGAACGACCCTATTAAAAAGAATAAAAATAAAAATGAATTTTTGTCACTGTAAATATTTAGGTTTAATTAGTTTGCATAGATGTCTATAACTATACGTTTTGCAATATGCATGTCTGGAGATTTCATCCCACAGCCTCACCCTCATTCTTCTCTTCAAGATCTCAGGGTGGCTCTCTCCTGTTCACTCTTTCTACCCGTTGTCAGGCGATGGCTATTAATACAAGCATTTGCAATGCAATAGGTCTCGCAATTGCAAGATTTTAGCCTATTGGCATTGTAAATGACAATGCCATTTATTTATGTGTTTAAAAAAACACCTGCTATAATAAAAGGCATTGTCATTTACAATACCAATTGGTCAAAGTTTCTAAAATTCAAGACCTATTGCATTGCAAATTGCAGGATGGTGGGGGCGAGCAACATGGATGGCCAGAGTGGTGTAAAAGTAATATGGTGGGGTCAGCGTTCAGCTGGATGGAAAGCAATATACAGGGGAGTGGGAGAAGAGAAGGAACGGACAAGAGAAAGAGGGTGTGGGTCAGGGGAAGTAACACGGAGGACAGGGTGGAGGACCGCAGCAAAGAGCTCGAGAGCAATGTAGAGACAGAGGGGGGAGAAGCACGTTTTCCTCAATGCGAGTTATTAAAACCCAGTGTCACTAAAAAAAATTGTAAGTAGAGATAACATGATTTCAGTGTGTTTTAAATGCTGTTGTTTGTTTTATGATTATATAATAAAGACTGTCATAAAAAATGACACAAGGGTTGCTTCATTAAAAAAAAAGTTGTGAGAGATCCCCTAGTTTGAATCTGTGTTTGAAATTCCGGTTGACCAGTTGCGTCTTAGATGGTATCTATTGAATTTAGTTAGGATTTTTATTTACAAACATTCACTGCTCAAACAAAGCAGTTATTGCCAGGTAACAAGTCAGGATGAGAACCGACTCAGTCTTGCATTTTTGCTAAGGTCGTAAACTGAGTATCATAAATAGTATAACTAACACGTTATTTAAAGCATTCAGAAACAGCAGAAGAGCGTGTGATATGCTCAAAAGTTATTAAGTTATTCATGAAGTTCTTATAGCACAGTCTTCAGATCCACCCTATGACTGCAGCATGACGCCATATATAAAGTACATCGCCTCGACACGTCCTGCTGCTGGAGAGGCGCTGCATTCATTGAATGCAGCTTGGGGCCAGGAGAAGTCCCAGCCTTCCCAAGGGGCAGAGATGCCACGGTTATCACCCCCGACTGCAGCCTGCAACTGTTGATTCTGGTGTCTTTTGCCATGCAGTCCAGGGCACAGTTCAGCCTATGAACGAAACGAACGAAACCCGAAGGCAAAGACCGTGGAGTTAAAAAAATGTTTTTTTAAAAACACGGCACAAGTGAAGCAATGGAAGGAAAAGCAATGGGATATGGGTACTCAAAAGCCCCCAGGTTACTGCCACTAAACACGCCACCTTCCTACAGGGAGACAGGGCTGCCAAAAAAAACAAGCATTTGCAATGCAATAGATCTCGAATTACTAAAAGTTTGAGTTATTGGTGTTGCATAATTATTTGCTAAGCCAATAGCTCAAACTTTCAGTAATGCGAGACTTATTGCATTGCAAATGCTTTACCTTTGGTATAATCGCAGCACCCGCGCTTTACTTTTAATGTTATAAGTAAAGCGCAGGTGCCGCGATTATACCAAAAGTAAAGAAATAGATGTTTTTTTCTATTCCTTTACTTTTGGTATAATCGCGGCACCCGCGGTTTAATTATAACATTAAAAGTAAAGCGCGGGTGCCGCGATTATACCAAAAGTAAAGAAATAGGAAAAAAAATCTATTTCTTTACCTTTGGTATAATGGCGGCACCTGCGCTTTACTTTTAATGTTATAAGTAAAACGCAGGTGCCGCGATTATACCAAAAGTAAAGAAATAGATGTTTTTTCTATTTTTTTTTCCTTTGGTATAATCGCGGCACCCGCGCTTTACTTAGAACATCAAAAGTAAAGCACGGGTGCCGCGCTTATACCAAAAGTAAAGAAAAACAAGTGGCGCGCGCGTCACGCCTGTGTCTGGGGACGATCATAGCTCCTTCCACGGCCTATTGGGGTCTATTACGCGCTTGGTGTGCGTAATAGACACTAATAGGCCATGGGAGGAGCTATGCGCACGCCTCGGGCCAATTGCGTGCAGTCTTTTAGAATAAGACGCACGCAAAGGTCAATGGGGGAGCTGAAAAGGAAACGCACACACTCGAGCGTGTGCGATTCCTAGGTCAACTTGATTTCCCCGTTTTTCACCTACTAAAGGTCTCGCGACCTGCGTGAGCACTGCTGTGCAGTGCAACGCAGGTCGCGAGTCCTAAAAAAAACCTTCAATCACACCTTAACAAACAGATGCTAAGTCTCCTCCTAAACCTGTGAGTGGTTTCCTGGTGCACCTGCTATAAAAGGGGGGCGTTCAGGGAGAAGGCAGCACCCCTCCCTGGAGGCTGATGAGGACTAGGAACAGCAGAGAAGGAAAGAGGCCACAAGGATGGAGACAGGCAGCAAGATCTGCATGGTGGAGTCCCCTCCAGTGAATCGTTTTCCTTCTTTTTTGATGGGGGCAGTCTATTTCATAGTTTCAAATGCTTTCCTACTTTGGAACTATATACTAATTTCCTATATGTTTTTGCGCTTTGAAAGCAAATTCTCTCCACTGGGCCATATCTACAGACTGGGGTCAGAGGGGTGGGTAACACCAGCGTTGTTGCCTCCCTCTGCTTGCTTGCCAATCACAAGATGCAAAGTCAGCACATCAACATAACATCACTACCTGCGCATCTTTACTAAACACGCATTTTAAAAGCCTTGCTAGACCTGAACCGCTCTGGTCACAAAGGGGGTAATACCAAACAGTCGTCCCTTTTCTGTGACTTTTACCCGTACAGCCAGATATTAAGCGCTACCAGAGATGTTGTAAATAATGTTAGAAATAGGTGAAATCAAATATTAACACGGCCGCCTAAAGTAAACAACAAGCGCGGTGGCCGTGAGGAAAGAGTCTGCACAAGGCAAATAAGGCTAAGTAAACAAAAAAAAAACACCAACCCTTCTCACTACAAGGCCGGCTTCAAAGAGCCATGCCGAATCTTTAATATGATTACAAATGTGCGACTTTACACTCCGGACAAGAGGAACCGAAGCATTCATTTTCCAAGACCTTCCAGTAACCAGACATACATTGAAATTTAGGGTGACCCAACTGCAAGGGAACTGCAGGTTCCCAGTATCGTCTAGTACAACAACATGTGAAAATTAGGCCAGGCTGAAAGACTAAACACAACAAGCATAAACCAGTGAAAGATTAAATATTTTGGGGCAACTATGGTCGCTCCAGGAAAGGCAAGGATAAAATGCTGCAAAAATACAAATTTAAAAAAATAAAAATAAATACGTTACAGCAACAATCATGAATTAGGTTGGCTCTACCAATGGCCCATCTGTTAACACACAGGGACAGTATGAGGGATATTGGTGAAGCAGAAATCCAATTTGATAGTTTTGCCCACTGCTGACTTGAAGCGATCTTGCAACCCAAACCAAAAGTCAACTTGAAAAGCACAAGAGTAGCCCAAAGCTATTTTTGTGAAACAGTTATGTACGGAGACTTAACATTTCCAATTTTCTTCCTCCATATTATTCTAAAATGTCAATTAAAGAGACCCTCTTAAATAATGTACCTGACAAAAGACTGATATGTGTGTGATATTCAATTGGATTACAGTACCCGGTGTCAATCGCATCAGCGCGCTTCAGCTACACTGAACAGGCAGACACTGGGATGCAGCTTTCCGTCTCGGACCAGGTACCCAACAGACACATCAGTAAAGAACATATGAATATATAGCTGGGTCACTTGTACAATTCCTATAATGTAACAGACACCTGCATGTTCAACCTTTACCAATCCTATAAATTAAGCCAATGTTCAGCCTTCAGGTTTGCATATGTGAAGATTTTACAACCAGGAAGTGCCTTTCCTAGTAAAGGTTTTCAGGGAGGAGAAAGCATAGCAGCAGTGGGAAATCTAACTTACGGCACATCAACCAGGGACACCTACAGGTTCCTCCCCCATCCACTCAGATTAACCACTTTCGTACTCATGATACAACATTTGCTTACAAAGACTTGCGGTTACAAGCAAACTGGAAATTGGTCCACCTTGTCCTAAAACATACCCATGCTAAAGTGCAAGTTGTCCACTTGTTCCACTGCAAGCTACCCGAGCTTAGCTACGAGATTTTAAAAATAAGAGATATAGATATATGTGAATTTGTCATTTCATTCTGGGGGAATCCATGGGTCACTGTTCAAGCACCCTTCCACTATTATGGGAGCTCCACTTTCTCTTTGTTTTGCTGATCCAAGCCTGAATGCTGCTTGGATCAGTAAAAAACAAAGGTTTTATATATAAAAGAGATAAATATATTTCGGTTACATTAGAGGAATTGGGTTGTGCGAAAATTAAAACTAATTGCGGGTGGGAGAGATTGGGAAAAGGAGCACACAAAGTAAATAGCAGCCTGGAGAGCCGAGGGTGGTATTTGGAGGGGAGACGCACACAAGGGAGAGAGCTGAAAAATATCCAACCGTGAAGTGATTAAACAAAAAGACAAAAGTAGCTCCCTAAAAAGTGAGCAATGGAAAAATACATGTCAGGCATTCAAGAGGAGGGTATAAAGACTAAGCTCCACTGGAGGGACAGACACGAAGAGGAAGGAAAGCCATCACCGATGAGTGACAAAGCAAACTAAAATGTAAGTGCTGAGCAAGATCTAAGCCCACTTCGTTTTTAAAAACTCACAACCGGAAAGCTTGCCTTGTCTGACAGGCGAAACCTAAAAGTAAACAGGTCAGCAGTGCCACTCAAAAGCCATTAAACTAAAATAAGATTAATGTTTTTATGCAGATTGGTGGATCAACATTAGTCGGGACCCATCAATTGTAAAACATTGACAGTTGGAAAATGTTAGGATTGTGCAATTGCACAACTTAATCCAGTTGTGAAGAAGCGACTGTAGGAAAACAAAAATGCGGGGATGAGATTTTGGGGGCTATAAGCTCTATGCTATTAAGCAACCAAAATAAACTTCAGTCCACGTAGCCCAATCAGTGGTAGACTCAGAAAGCAGAGTGATTACAAAAGTAGACAAATTAAGCTACAGGCCTAATGCAGCTCTCTAGAGTGAATGGATTCCAATCAGAAGCTAGCATCGAACTCTGGAGACCATACGAAAAGAAAGGAGAAGAAAACAAAAGAAAACAAAAAGGAACATGTGGTTCTGTCCACAGATGCACATGATCATGTACAGACATTAGCCTTTATAGCTGTGGGCATCTTTAGCACAAACGGCATGGAAGAAACTAAACAACTGGAAAGATATCTAGATATCCTTCCAGAGACCACCAAAGAAATAACAAGCACCAGCAAGACCGCCTTTTCCTTTGCTTTTTGCAAACATGTAGTAGACATTAAAGATGTAAAAGTAATTAAATTAAAATCTACGTATTGTGTGCATTTGTTTTATAGAAACAAAAAAAGTAAAAATAAAAAATAAAAACAATGCCCCTTAGGGGAAGAAAAAAAAAAGAAGACTGAAAATATCAGGTCTTACATCGAAGTAGGCTACTTTCTAAGTGGATAGTGGACATGCAAGAGAATAGTGCTGTCACTCACACTCACTCAGTAAAGAAAACCTATGACCAAAGGGGAGTGACCCATTAGCTCATGCAGAAGGCCTGGGGTGGGCAGAATCATTCTCATTTTGAACAGACCAATGGGTGAAGAGGGGAGACCAAAAGTCTAAGTGCATGTTGTATTTATTCTTATTAGGACTTTGAGGAGGATGGAGGGGGCAACATGAGTTTGGAGAAATAGCTATACCAGGCTCTAAGACAGGCCTGAAAACGAAACCCACAGAAAACTAAATATGCACCATAGTTTACATATATTAACAGAAGTTCAAAACAAAATGCGAAGACTTGTCTTCAATTTTATACTATATAATAAACAAGAGTGCCCTGTAAGAAATACCATGAAAATATCCCATAAACAAAGCTACCTAGCACATGTTTAAGCCACATAATGCATCGCGAATTGGATTATAACGCTGACTAGTAGCAATGCTATACGACTTCTTCCGAGCAGTGATAATCGGACAGCAATGTCTAGAATTAATGTGTTACTACCACTTCTGCAGAGGAAACTTTGAAGTACAATAGCATGCGCCTCAAGACATCAGGAAATTTACACTGAACTAAAGATAGTCAGGCATTAGGAAAAACCTGCTGCTTGTCGGTCTGACTTTGGATGAGGGGGTTGGGGAACTTTAACACCGTAATGTCTTCAGTAGAGAGCCAAGTTCATTGTTTCCTTTAAGTAATGTTGTAGAGTTGATTGGTGTCTCCACAAATTCATTGTTTCCAGCACGACGTGTAAACTGTGCACTGGGGTGCTTTACTCTCCATTATCAGGAAAAACCTTCCAAGAGAAGAATTGGGAGGGGCAAAAGACACAGAACTCTACCCAGTTTCAACAACTATCTTATTAAAATACCCAAAACGCTAGTGGTGACCCACTGAAAGAGCCAATTTCTTTCGGTCCGATGTCAAAAGGGTAACAAAAAATAAATAAACAGGATGTATTTAATTGATCAGCTACAAAAATGCAAGGAATCCATTTTTTAAAAGTTGAATAAGTAAATGCTCCAATCAGGAATAAGAAACTTTATTCCCCGAGAAATCCTCTTGTGCCGATTTCCATAAGTAAACATGCGCCCGCGCCTCGCGCCGAAGGTTTAAAAAAAAAAGGCATGCAGCCTGCAGCGGGAGAGAGAGGCAGAGGGGTGCAGTCTGCTCTTTTTCGAAGCACATACTCGTGTTTGTGGCGCTCCCCTGTGCGCTCCTGCAAGGTGTATGCCGCCACAAGCGCAAGTATGTGCTTAGAAAAAGAGCTGAACGATGGCGAAAGGTCTCTTATGCAGCGCATGCGTGCAGCATAGGCGAGACCTAAAAAAGGAAGGAACCTAACTGTGCCAGGAGAAAAATGTATAGCAAATCACTGCCAGTTTTCTGTGATTCTTTTGTCGTGAATTTTTTATCATTCCTTCACTTCTCCACATTAAATTGCCTGAAAGTTACAAGGGTCTTGAAGGGCATATAGAAAGTAACTAATGCACATTTGCTCACTGCTCCATACACAGCAAAGAGGAGAAAATATTCAATTCTGCTACATAAGACAATCATACATAATAAAACTTTCGAGAAGAGTCATTTTTCAGATTAGTCCCATTCTATTGCCATTGGCTAAACATTCTTTAAATGAATGAGCCCCCCACTTACTACTTACTTGTAAATGCAATGGATGATACTGTGCAGCACTCCAACAAACTGCAGATCATTGACAGAATATACAGGCTACATTAAAAGCACTAAGTTATAGCTCATAAGCCTAACTTACATGCATTCCATTGCAAAGCATTATGCTGTGTACAAGAACAAAGTGGATTATTCATTGAGGTGAAAAGGATCCACAACAAGGAACGTGGACATCAACTTGCAACTTGTGAAGGTAAAACAAAGTTTCAATAATTTAAATCTGGGCTCAAACCCCTGTTAGCTTGACCACAGAGGGCGCAGGCTTGACTTAGCAAATAAAAATGCCACTACCATTTTCTTAAAATGGAGGAAAATGTAATGAGCGGCATAACACCAAAAAGACAAATATCCTATAACGGGACCCAGAGATCTAAATTTTTAAAGCTTAAAAAAGTGGCAATAAAATGTAGAGTGTCAATCTGTTGTCACAGTTGGTTGTTGACTGGGATATAGGTACAATTTCAGGCCGACTTGATGGGGGATAAAGAGCTGGCCGAGTGTCATAGATGATTGTTGCTGTAGCTTTTTATTGGCAGGCATTACAGGCTATCGCTAATGTAGCCCAGAGAGGAGGTATCACATTTCCGGTCACCACGGACAATTGGTGGTGAGAAGAGCAGAATGCACTGGAGCATCCTTCTGGTAATTGTCACGGGCAGTACAATCTTGGAGCGAACGTGCCTGGTTGCCATCACAAAGAGCCCAAACTTTAGGATTTTCACATTCTCTTCTATGGAGGAGCTCTCACTGATGTCAACCAAGGATCCAGGACTTGGGGGGCACCTCTTGGGGATCAGGGCTCAGTCCAGCAGAAGCCAGCATCAAAGCCCAGGCAGGCCCATTTGCAGCAGGTGGGATGGGCCGTTGTACGGAGGCTTCTGAAGCTTGTTGTGCCCCTGTAGCTCACACAGAGGGTCAGCCAACCGACCCTTGGAGTCACACTGGGTAGCCTAGGATAAAGGCAATCAGATCCAATCTTTCTTCTTAGAGTGCAAGACAGTCCTTTACGTAGCAGGGCAGTCTATTGACAGCAGGGCAATCCTCCTTCGGTAACTTCCTCAGGTCCAGGAGTGTTCTGATGAGGACATTCAAATTGTATACCTGGTGCTAGACTTTATGTGGGTGGATTCCCTGTTCTATCCCCACATCTGGTTCTGGAAAGTTCTTCCCTTTACCCTGTCAAAGCTCCAAAACTGTCTGGGGTGACAACAGGCAGGACAGGCCTAGTGTCAGATTCCTTTGTGTGTGCAAGAGGTAAAGCACATTGAAGTGTAAGTAGGGCTAGGTACTGCCCCACCCCAACCATCCTGTTCTGTCCAAACCTAAGCCCCCTTTGTGTCACTTTATGATATAGCACACAAAGGCTAACATCAGAGCCATATAAAGTCTCAAGATAAAGGACATTGACAGAAGACACAAATGGTTGGTACAAGAAAATGCCAACTTTCTAAAAGTTGTATTTTCAGAATTGTAACAAATGGAGGGGGTTTTCACTACCAGTACATGTATAATGTAAATCCACATGTCCTACTTTTTAAATACCATGCACCCTGCCCTATGTACTGTTAGGGTCTACCATAGGGGTGACATATAAGTATTAGAAAAAAGGCTTAGGCCTGGCAAAAGGTTTATTTTGTGAGGCGGAAATGGCAGCTTAACACTGCACATCAGGCTGCAGTGGCTGGCCTGAGGCATGTTTTCAAAGTGCTACTTTAGTGGGTGTCATAAGGAGTGCTGCAGGGACACTAGTAGACATTTGATTTACAAACCCTGTAATACTGTTTACTAGGGACTTACAAGTAAATTAAATAGCTAATTAGGTGTAGGTCAATGTTACCTTTTTTGGAGGAGAGAGCACAAGCACTTTGGCATGTGTTAGCAGTGATGAAGGGCATTGAGTCTGAAAGCTAACAAAAGAAGAAAGCTGGAGTTGTATGTCAGGTCTAACAGACTGACACCAGGGATCTACTGTACCGTGGCTCTACTAAAGTGACTGAGAGTGTCAAACTTTAATTATCTACTCAACGTATTTTATGAAGGGAATGCAAGGCTATGTATGTTATCAATAGCTACTTGCACACCAAAACACACATATGAGGGAATGCAAGAATCTCTATTAACATCAACCTCTAAATTGGTCTTCTTTGTCATGAGTCGGAATCAAGACTTTCGAAAATATGATATTCCTAATTAGGCAGAAATATTTCTAGGACCTGTGAGGGATTTATAGTCTTGATCTCTCCCAGAACAGGAAGTACCAGTAGCGTTTGCTCTGTCTAAAGTCTTTCTTGTGGTCTTGCCTGTCAGAAGTGCAGCTTCTCCGATCTGGTCCGACCTTAATGTTTGGTATGATTTGAGGAAAGGTGTCTCTACCACATGTGGGACCATTATTCAGAAGTTTTTTTCAGCACCAATTAGCAAAACACTGTAAGAGAAGTGGCAAAATAATCTGCCATTGAAGCTGGCAGAA
The DNA here is from genome assembly GCF_964204655.1 of Triturus cristatus. NCBI lineage: Eukaryota > Metazoa > Chordata > Amphibia > Caudata > Salamandridae > Triturus > Triturus cristatus. The sequence goes on along the minus strand of NC_140582.1, from coordinate 771,647,582 downwards.
AAATGGGTGCAACATTGTACACATGTTGTGGTCTTGCCCAAATTTAAACCACTTTTGCCACAGTTGTAGAGATCCATGAAAGACTCCTGTGGTTTCTATGGAGCAGTGTAATTAGCTCTTCTTTATATTGTCTTTAACATTCTTGGCATGGCCAATCACAGGAAGAGATGGTTTTCAGCTTTGACAGTCAGCGAAGTGTGCATCTTGACGAAGTAGAAAATACTATTTTTAACCATACAGTGGCTCAAGTACGTAATTGTAATGGTCAGGCATGAAAGATAGATATATAATCTGAATGATGAAGCTCAAATCTATGAACAGATTTGTAATCACTTCTTGCCCACAGACCTGATGAGAATTTATATTCCTGCACACCAGTAACCTGCTGAAGACAACATTTGCCAGAATTAAAGTACAAAGGATCAGCCCGGAATTGCTGATTCCTTCTCTGTGTATGCTGTTATGTTCTATGATGGCTTTTCTCTCATTTTAATACCCTATGAGTGCTCTCAGGCATGCAAGAGGACCTGCAAAGACCAAGATACATCGCCCTCTTCACCAGTACAAATTTACGGCTCCCACTAATCTCGCCAATCTCGTTGCAAGACTTGTTGACCTGCTATGTGCTTGTCACTGCATGGATGGTAAGCTTTGGTAAACACCTTAACTAAAGGCCCACTGACCACACACATACACCATCACACTCAGATTTCCATAAAGTCACTCAGTGAGGAACCAGAATTAATCTCATTGTTTTATATTGGTTTGCCAAAATAGTTATATACTTTTATTGGTGCATTAACTTTAAAGAGCTTCTACAGCTTTGTGAATTATATTGTATGCCTATTTCTTAAAACCCCATTGTATTCTTGCTTTACTTAGTAACAACTAGTGTGCTCAATTTCATTAGAATGCAATACCATTCAATATTCAACTCATGGAACTCCATATTAAATCTTAACATTCTAATTTTGATCCAAATGCTTCTTTTTGCATCTATTTCAAGCTAAAAAAACTATTCACATCCAAAGAGATCATTGATTCCATAAGCATATGCAGCACTCAAGGCAATGTCATACCATATGTTATCATGTCTGCTATCATAACTACTAATCAAGCAACAGCTTGTGCTGTATCAGGTATGAAACTTCAAACAATGCATCACATTGATAGATAATATGTTGGCCAGATATTCCTTCTGCTTCAGAACAAGTAATTATAAACAAGTCTGCCATGAATGAAGTGGAGATTTTAAACAGCTGTGGACAACAATTTCATAAAATGTGTACAAGCCCTCATGTTTAGAATCTATGGGAAACAATTTGTGGACAACAAAAATAAGCATCAATTGCTCAAACTGTTTTATCCATGTTTGCTTAACTAGATTTCTTGATTTTTATGATTTTATTACTTTTTGACTAATACATTTTTTCACCAAACTGATTAAATACTGACTTACATCTAGGTCAATACAACTTCTAACAGATTTGTGAACAAAGACAAAGCAAGAACTGATTTGTTTCTTAACCTACAAATTGTCAAGTGGGGTATTGGGGAATTAAACTCGGGTACACTAGGTATACAAATCCCCTACTAAATTAGAATATCACCCCCCTTTGCATGCTGTGACATTACAAAACGAAAGACCAGAAACAAAAGTGCTCATATGACAGGTGTGGTGAAAATCACATTGATTATCTGGTACCCAGATTTATTTGGATGCAGGATTACTGCAGGACTACTGCAGATAGAGTCCTTGTGAAAAGGGTAATAATAAAAGGAATAGGTGTTTGCCCACAATATTCCCACAGTGACTTTCAATTCAGAGCGGTTTCTCACCAGCACATTGCATCAGTTATTGCTGGTGAAATATCTGGTGGGAATATTAGGAGTGTTGTATTCTTTTTGCATTACATGCAATCCACATTCAGCCAATAAATCCTGTTAGTGGCCAAATTAGGATTTGCTCCTAACACAGAGTGAGTACCTTGATATCTTACATTTGTATAAATTCCATTGTGGTTTGTTTCTTTTTAATTGTGACCATTATCATTTTGTTTCTAAATATCAGTACTTTCTTTAGAGCATTGCCATTTTTTTGCTCCGAATCAATGAAATTATTCATAACCCCCCAAATCACAGTTCCAAAAGGAAGAACATGTTAAAGTATACCAATCCCCACAAAATACACCAAAACTCTTCTGAGAGGGACAAAGAAAAAAAGAAGATGCAAGGGGATAACTTACACCACCTTTTAATAAAGAAAAGTGAAACTATAAAAATTAAAAGGAGTCTGAGGCGGTTACCATCTCCAAAAAGAGACATTACATTAAAAAGTAAAAAAGAAACCTAAAAAATTCACTGCAAAAAAATCTAAGGATAAAGTGATTTTATAGTTAGGGGAAAATGTCAGTAAAACATAACGTCCTAAACAAAACAAAAAAACCACAGAAATTCACTGGTAATATCTAACTTAAGTAACTATAACTCACTCCCCAGCCTTGCACAGTGTTGTCATCAGTAATGGTATTTCAGATATTATCAGTGATATTATCAATGAATTCCTGGAAGCATGTAATGAGTGACATAATATGTGAGATCACCGTCAAACATCAAGCATGTGTTTTTATACTCGTTTCTTCATCAGGGCTGTTTAAACATAAAATGAAATAATGTATACAAACTTATACAAAATCAAATTTCAGCATAAATCATATAACTACAACAAACCTAAAGAATGATCTATCATAAACCAAAGGGGAAGGTCAGCATACATAGGATATGATCTTTTTTGTATAAGTTTGCATACATTGTTTAAACAGCCCTGAAGAAGAGAGCCTCAAAACATGTATTGGCTGTTTGGCTATGATATCATACTTTGAAGAATAAAGGACATGGAACAGACTATTGTGAAGAAATGTTTTCACAGACCTTTTCTATATTAAGTTTTTGCTTACACTGTTTGGGTACCAGTGCTCTGAGAGCAGCATATATATATACATATTTTACCTACTGGCAGTCGCCAGTAGGTAGTTATAGTTAGGACCTATTTTCCATAGGAAATCCGCAACATTCTATTTAGAATAACGTTGGCACCGATTGACGAATCGTCTCAAAATTTTCCAAACTTTTGGCCAGCTCCGGTCCGCTCCTATACTGAAAGTTTCATGGTGATTCGTAAAGCAGGGGTCGAGAAAAAAGGGGGGTCCCAAAACGCGTTTTCCCCATGCATTTTCCCATAGGACCTGTTGACGCAGCTACAGCCCGAACTGCTGAATGGAATTACACCAAATTTGGCAAAGAGGTAGTCCTCAGTTCAGACTCATGCCTTTTGCTTAAATGGTGTAAATCCGTTTAGTAGTTCCTGAGAAAATTAGAGTTAAAAAGATAGATATTCTGGGCGGAGCCTAACCACACATCTCATCGTGAGATCTGATTGACTGTCAGTACTTCATCCAAGAAGTGTTGGCAGCCATCTTGGGACCAATATACATGATAGCACCTCATTAAAAGCATTGCAGTTAATAGAAGGTTTTAAGACTTTAGTTACATTATAAATCATTTGTTGATGTTACCATACTCATTTTAGGAATTGTGGTGTGCTCTAAGGTGATTATACCATGTGAAAAAGCCTTCTGCTGTGATATCATGAATCATGTTTGAGAGAAAACTATTTTCTCATGCTTTTCCCACAGAGGTTTAGAAGGTGATCTATAAGCTAAACTGAGAGCATATTTTCTGTAAATTCACATTATCTTTCTCAGTCATGTGAGAATGAAGTCTGACATTCTCAGTAAAACATGTACATCCAACAAGGGCAGAGACTGTCAGTTGAATCCTTTGTGTTCTACTGCAGCTTCCCAGAGTGTTCTAAGGAACAACTAGAGCGCTAACAGTCCTACTTATGACAAACGTATTGCACACCTGAAGCCATCTTGATTGGAATAAAGTGGTAACTCTTAAAACATTTAATTTAAAAAGGAAAAAAAGGAGGGGGTTCATTTTGCCATAGAAAGTATGATTAGTGCTGCAGAAAGAAAAATTAGGGCACATTTTGAGTGACTTCTCAAATCCTCTTCTATTTCATTAAAAAATTCTGACATGCAGACTGAAACATGCACTTTCAATACCAGCAGCAGACTTCCCTGGTGAGCAGTAGCTTTACTACAGTGATCTAATAAGCAACTAGAGTGCTAACGTTCTGAATTTATGGCAAATGTGTGACACATCTGAATGCCTTCTTGATGGAATCAAAGTAAAAAACTGAAAGTATTTCCTACTGAGGAGACTGTAGTAAATGAGGAAATTAGGAAACTTCATAACAAATAAGTCTCCCAAAATGGCCACCAGAGACAAAAGAGCCCAAATGTAGCCCAAATATCACCCAGATGTAGCCCATGTATAGCCCAATGACAGAATGTCCCAGAGTGTTCTAACGAACAACTAGAGCGCTAACAGTCTGGCACACTTGAAGCCATCTTGATTGGAATAAAGTGGTAACACTTAAAACATTTAATTTGCAAAGGAACAAAATGAGGGGATTCATTTTGCCATAGAAATTATGATTAGTGCTGCAGAAAGAAAAATTAGGGCACATTTTGACTTCTCAAATCCTCTTCTATTTCATAAAACAATTTTGACATGCAGACTCTAACATGCACTTTGAATACCAGCAGCAGACTTCCCTGGTGAGCAGTAGCTTTACTTCAATTCCCCTTCAATTCTGAGGGCTCCTGGGGGCTAACTAGCCCACCAGGTGCTTCCAGTAAGCGCCACTGAGCTGCGTTGCAGAGGGGTGGTCCAGGCCGTGCCACTTTTTACACCTCTCTGCAACGCAGCTCTGTGGTGCTTAATGGAGGGACCTAGTGGGCTAGTTGGACCCTAGGGACCCTCAGGATTCAAATGAAGTTAATCTCCCAACTAAAAACAGCCACAGGGCGTGTTTACACAGTGGTGAAGGGAGTGGACGGGCCTGAGTTAACATGTGCAAACAAGCCCTGTGGCGCGTTTCAAGTTGGGGAAATAATTCCCCTTCAATCCTGAGGGACCCTGGGGGCAAACTAGCCCACCAGGTGCTTCCAGTAAGCGCCACTGCGCTGAGTTGCAGACAGGTGGTCTATGCCGTGCCCCTTTTTACATCTCTCTGCAACGCAGCTCTGTGGCGCTTACTGGAGGTATCTAGTGGTCTAATTGGACCCTAGGGACCCTCAGGATTCAAGGGGACTTAATCTCCCAACTTAAAATGGCCACAGGGCGTGTTTACACAGTGGGGAAGGGAGGGGACGGGGCCTGAGGTGACATGTGCAAACACGCCCTGTTGCGCGTTTTAAGAGGTAGTTTTAATCCCCTTCCCTATTATATACTAGGGGCTTACAGAGGAGGTCATGCTAATCACATAGTGTTCCCTAGTGTATGTAGGTGTTTTCACTGTATTCTGAGTGTATTTTAACATAGCACTGTTTCTAGGACTGGTTAGTCAGACTCAGTTACCACCAGTATCCGTCTGAAAAAGTTGAGGGTACAGGATGATTTTGCAACAAGGCTTCTTTCTGCTCTTCTGTTTGTTCTTTCTGCACGTTATCCTTCTTCCTGCACTTTTCTTCGTCTTTGAGGACTTCTGTTGCTTCTTTCTGCATTTCTTTTTTTTCTTTCTGTGCGTTTTTTCTCCTTTCTTCACATGTCCTATCTCTGTAGGCATAGTTAGAAATTAGCATTTAAAAAACCTTTGAAATTCACTGAAAAAACCATAGGTTTCAGGGGCGTAATAGTTAGCTGGACTTTTCACTCGTACAAAACCATTGAAATTCCCCCGTTATAGTTAGTTCAGCTAACTATAACTCGTGCGCCCGCAATGCACTGCTGATGACGTCACATATTACATCACTCATGACATGGCCAGTGACAATACTCATGACATCACTGATGACATATCAAATGACATCACTGATGACATCACTGATGACATCATCCTTGTGATATAGTGGCAGACCTCCTCTCCCCCTAATATAACCTTTGATACACACATTCAAAAATGGAAACTAAAATTTTCAAAACAATGGACATACCAGGACCAGTTACAACAACCTATTCAGTAATTCTAAGATCCACATACACATCCACTCATTCACCAACAGTCCTATACAGTCACTCATACATGTACTCACTCATCATATGTACTCATACACCTATACATCCTGTTACACAACGCCACTCATCCATAGAGTTACTCACACACATAGTCACTCATGCTAATAAAGAATCAAACATCCATTTACTTGCATATACAGTTATACACACACCACCACACTTACTTCTACAGAAACTTACACATACTTAGTCTTTTAAACAATCACTTATAGAAACACATACTTATTCATACAGGAACTCTTTCAATCTCTCACTCTCACATATACTCACTTATATACACCAATAGTCACATATACTAGTTTAAAACATGTAGTTACTCATAAAGACACTATTGAGACAGTCATTCACTCACTAACACACCCATGCACACACTCATCCACCCATACAGTCCTGCACACATGCTATCTTCAACACATACAAACAGTGAGTCACTCATTCATGCACCTATGCACTACGTAATACCCCCCACCGAACCATACAGACACTCACACTCATACTGATACTCAAAAAAACAATTAATAACCTATATAGACACTCATGTAGCTACTCACCAACCCATGCAGCCACTTATACAGAAAGTGAGAGACTGATACAGATATTTACATATTTAAACATTACTCACTAAGCTATGTATTCACTAAGATACACTTAATCAGTCAGTTATACAATCAATTTTTCAAAAACAAATCCTCCATGTAGACACTTATGTACCCATTTATTCTTCCATCGACCTTGAGATATACATATATAAAACATATGTAGTTTTCAGAAAAACACACATTCACTGGATGATGCCATCAGTGATGTCATGAGTGATGTCATTTGAGATGTCATCAGTGATGTCATGAGTGATGCCACTGACCATGTCATGAGTGATGTAATATGTGACGTCATCAGCAGTGCATTGCGGGCGCGCGAGTTATAGTTAGCCGAACTAACTATAACGGGGGAATTTCAATGGTTTTGTATGAGTGAAAAGTCCAGCTAACTATAACGCCCCTGAAACCTATGGTTTTTTTAGTAAATATATATATATATATATATATATATATATATATATATATATATATATATATCCAAAGAACCGCTATTCCAAACCTCCTGACCGGCGAGAGGAAAGCACACGAACCCACAGATATGGTGGCAGAGATTTTTATTCTTCCAAAGACCTCATTATATATCTATATTCACTTAAAAAACCATAGGTTTCACACATGTTATAGTTAGCTGGACATTTCACTCGTAAAAAACCATTGAAATTCCCCGGTTATAGTTAGTTCAGATAACTATAACTCACGCGCCCGCAATCCACTGTTGATGACGTCACATATTACATCACTCATGACATGGTCAGTGGCATCACTCATGACATCACTGATGACATCATCCTTGTGATAGAGTGGCGGTCGCGTGAGTTAAAGTTATCTGAACTAACTATAACGGGGGAATTTCAATGGTTTTTTACGAGTGAAATGTCCAGCTAACTATAACATGTGTGAAACCTATGGTTTTTTAAGTGAATTTGCAAGGTTTTTTAAATGCTAATTCCTAACTATAACGTGTGTGAAACCTATGGTTTTTTAAGTGAATTTGTAAGGTTTTTTAAATGCTAAGTTATGTATGTTTTATTATATTTTTTATATATTTATTTTACAATAAGCTACCTATGTATATAGTTATAGATTGACTGTATCCTGTAATATGGAATGGCTCGTTTAAAATGTTTTTTTTGGTTTTTTTTTAAGGATTTTCACCGTGCGCGCACAGTGCGCGCACCCCGCGGTTTTTTGAAAAATAAATAAAATGTTTTTTTCACCCTTCGGTGTCCTGTAGGGACCCCCTGACAAAGGCTAGGGGGTCAGGAACTCTCTACCCTGCCCCCTTTTCACGTTCTCCACCTTTCTTTTTCACTGTCACACACAAAACACACAAAATGGCGGCCAACACTTCCTGATTTTGACCGATTTGAATGTTGACTGACATGAATCCACCAATCAGAATTACGCTTGCGCACGTTAAGGTGCGCGCACGGTGCGCGCATGGTGCGCGCTTATAGATATTTATGTGCTTTTAATTGCAATTTTCTCAGGAACTACTGAACAGATTGACACCATATATGCAAAAGGCACATGCCTGACCTGAGGACTACCTCTTTGCCAAATTTCAAGTAATTTTGTTCAGCCGTTCGGGCTGTACCTTCGACTAAAGGTCCTATGGGAAAATGCATGGGGAAACGCGTTTTGGGACCCCCCTTTTTTCTCAGCCCCCGCTTGACAATTCACCCCGAGACTTTCAGGGTAGGAGCTGAGCGGAGCGTCCCATTAGTTTTGAAAATTTCGCGAGGATTCGTCAACCGGCGCCAAAGTTATTCAAAATAGAATTTTCAGATTTCCTATGGAAACACGGTCCTAACTATAACTATCTACTGGTGACCGCCAGTAGATAATATATATATAGATATATATTTATATATATTTGCTAAATAAACTTTTATTATCCCCCATGAGTGCTCCGCTTGCTGGAGTTGTTGTGTAACAGGACGGACTCACCTACCGTCTACGGAGGCACCCGCTGTTGCGTTCGGCCACCCAGTGAAGTTGTGTTTTGGGATATATACATATATTTATATATATATATATATATATATATATATATATATATATATATATATATATATATATATATATCACACAAAACTAGTCCAGCACCGCCACTAGCAACCAAAGGCAGGAAAGACGCTGGCAGAGACCTCTTCAATGTGCTCAGGATTATTGGAACCAACAGGAGTCCGGAATAAGTGCAGGCATCAATTTATTTGGCAAAAAATATAAATCCATTGCATTCATCGGACATAATGTCCGCCATGACACGTTTCGCTCGCGTCCGCGAGCTTGATCACATGACGCGCTCGGGGACAACCATAGTTAAATCAAAGCACATGCACAAATTTCTTTAGAAACAAGACTTACTGTGTGCATAAAACTAAACAACAGACTTCAAAACAAATGGTAACAAGCCTTGAAACTACCGACAGTACAAATTCTTCAAAAAAGTGACAGATAAGTATGGATATGCAAATCAGAAATCAATAATAATTACTGATTGAAACCATATAAAGTCAAATACTTAATTGCTGCTGACACATAAAAAATATTGAATATCGCAATTTAAATACCATTAATGTAATAGAGAGTCTCATCATAAATATAATAAAAACAGCGATGTTCCTGTTATAAGTGCAAAAATGCAAGTGCAAAGTGTCCTAATTATTGTGCATCCACTGCTTAGTCATTAGCAAGTGCAAATAATCAAAGGAGCATAAGTATTATCACAATGAGTAATGACATATAGCAGTTAAACTGAACTATATAGCAGAGAACGTCTCTTCAGAAAAGTTCCAATTGGAATTCTAAAACACTGTGCAAATAGGCATGTAGAAACAACGACTAAGTCTCATTTATATCACAGATAGAAGTCATATAATAGTATGGCAGTTGATATACTATATACATTAGTGCAATTTAGCGCAGAATATGGAAGGTAAACAGTACCAATCTAAATCTAATGTGCAAAGATAGTTATAATAGCAGCAATGCAAAAAGTAAACTAATGAAAAAGCTGTCAGGTCTATCAAGTGGCATGGAATACCAAGAAGTCAAAAATAGTAATAAAGTGCAGTGTGCCAAAAGTAATAAAAAGCTTATAGCTTAAAAATTAGTTAAATGAGGCAGCTGGTAAAATTTGTTCAAGCCTGAACAAATTTGCGGAGATAGATACTTAGAACATAGCAAAAGTACTCAATAAAATGTACAAATTTCATAGGGTTGATAGATAAATAAGAGTGACACAGAGAGCACCAATTAGCTATTACATTGTGTCATAAAAAACTGAGACATGAAGGACATATTTAACTCACTACTAACACAGAGAAGGGCAAGGCACAGATCCAACAAGGAGAACTGAGACAGAGTAAATTACAGAAAATTATGTAAGTCCTCACTAATATTAAGACTGTTACGCATCTTAGTGTCAAGGGACATGATAAAATGAGTCTCTAATTGGCGGAGGGTTTTTTCACGATTACCTCCTCTCACAGAATTAGGGACAGCCCCTAAGACAGTGTATTCTAGATCCTTTAGTTTGTTGTCATGGACCATTTTAAAATGCCTCGCCACCGGATAGTTGGGATCCGAATTAATGATAGCCCTGACATGTTGTAAAATACGCTCATGTACAGGGAGCTTGGTGCTTCCAATGTACTCAAGACCACAAGTACAGCGTAATTTGTAAATCGCAAAATCTGTGCGGCAAGTAAGATAGTCCAGAATAGGAACTTTCTTGTTATCAAATGCCGTAGTGTAGTCAGTGCTATTGATTGCAAAAGTACAGGCTCGACATGAATTGCATTTGTAAAAGCCTTTTTTAGTCAACCAGATTTTTTTAGGGGTGACTTCAGGACTAGATTTAACAATGGCGTCCCTCACAGAGGGTGCCCGTCTAAAAGTAATCGCAGGAAGTTCTGGCAAAATAGATTTGAGTGTCATGTCGGTAAGAACTATAGGCCACTGAGTATAAATCATCTTGCGGATCTGTTTATCTTGCTGACTGTATGTGGTGACAAATCTAATGTTAGTTAAATCTGTCTCACTGTTCAGTTGGGCAAAAAGTGTCACTTGTGCTTTTTTAACAATTAAAAGATCAACCCTAGGTAACAAATTGGCTTTAGTGAGTGCAGAGTTCAAGATTGTTCTAGAGTAACCTCGATTGAGGAAACGAGAAAAGGCTTCTGATTGACAGGTCTGACATTCTGATTCTTCACTACAAATACGGCGAATCCGAAGGAATTCGCCGTAGGGAATACTCCGAATAGTGTGATGGGGATGGGCACTATCCGCATGTAAAATGGAGTTCCCTGCAGTAGTTTTCCGGTGTAATGTAGTATGAAGTTTACCATTGCTAACATAAAGAGACATGTCAAGAAATTCAACTTTGGCATCATCAATGGTTGCAGTAATTTTGAGATTTAAATCATTTACATTGATGGAGTCAACAAACTGCTGCGCACTCTGTCTATCACCCTTCCAAATCATACATATATCATCGATATAACGCCAGAAGTACATCACATTGTCAGTTCATTTGGCATGGTGGTTGGACCTAAGGACATGCTCCTCCCACCAGCCCACATGTAAACATGAGTAGCTGGGGGAGAAACATGCCCCCATAGCCACACCTCTCAACTGCTGATATACCTCTGTACCAAACAAAAAGAAATTATTGCAAAGACATTGTTCAATCATCTTTAGCAGCATTGTATTGTGATCACACATACTAATATCCCTTTACGAAAGGAAATATTGCACCGCTGCTAGGCCATCTGAATGATTGATACTAGTGTATAAGGATTCGATATCCATAACAATTAGTAAGTTTTCTGACTGCCACAATATGTTCTTAATTTTGTTAAGAAAATCAGGGGTATCTTTGACAAATGAAGGAAGGGCAAACACAAAGGGTTGAAGAAAATAGTCCACATACTTGGAAATCATTTCAAGTAGACTTTTTTGAGCCGATATTATAGGTCTCCCAGGGACAGGATCAGTTTTTTTATGGACCTTTAGCAAGAAATATAAAATAGGGATCACTGGAAAGTCCACTTTTAAGTAATTAAATTCATCCTTAGTTAAAAGGCCTTGTCTTTTCCATTGTAGTTGACTTTTTGTGATAGTTTCTTGAACTAGTCGCATCTCTTGTCGTGAAGATTTTCTATAACAAGTGATATCACTCAAATGGCGCATAGCTTCTGCAAGGTATTGATCTTTATGCCAGAGGACAACGTTACCACCTTTGTCCGACTTATTAATTATGATGTCACATTTTTGCTTCAATTTATTGATTAAAGTAAAATATTGGGCACTCTTGAAATTGTGACTTCTTGTTTTGGAATTGACACAATGTTTTAATTGTTTCAGCTCTTCAATAACTTTCTCACTAAAAAGGATGGAAAGGACTAGGAGCTGGTTGGTTAGTAATAATGCCCATGTTGAGCAATTGATCTTGAGTCGACATACTATCTCCATTTGCAGACTCCGTATCAGAGAGGTTAAAGAACGTTTGAAGCATCGGGACATCATTAACTCGTAGGGTCCCAGTAGTTGCTTTATTGACGGATGTAGTTTTGGGTCCAGAGGCTTTTTTATTCAGTTGATAAAATTTTCTGAGTTTGATTTTTCTGACAAATTTGTATAAGTCGATTCTTGTGTGATTGTAAGAGAAATTGTTAGTTGGACAGTATGAGAGTCCGAGGCTGAGAATTTGGATTTCTGCATTGGTTAGTTTTTCTTGGGTCATGTTGATTACGGTTTGGTTTGGAATGCTTTTTGATTCCTCCATTTCTTTCCCCTGTACCCTCTGTTGAAACCTCTTGCGACATTTATTCCGCCTCTCCCTCCTTCTGCGATTAAGGCGTGTTCTGATTGCCCTTACTTCGTAGGAGGATTTCTCAGTCGCAAGGTTTGTCTCCGATCCTCTCTGATAAAATGTAACTCCTCCGCTGGTGTTATAGGATTGATGGTTGTTGCCAAGTTGGTTAGTGAGTTCATACCATTGTCATCAGAGTCACTATTCGAGGTAAGGGAATCGATATCTGAAATCGTATTAGTTGATGGAATTACCCCGAAATTGTTGGGTTCGGTCGTAGATGTCTGGGTAGAGAGTGCTTGTCTCTTATAATTATCAATTTTTTTAGAGAATGTGAAAATACACCCAGTAGCATAGTCATTGAGGTCATGTGCAAATTTATATGCTTTGCGAGTCTTAATTGTTTCCTCATGTTTTTTGATACGAATGTCGATTTCAGCCCGACCTTTAGTGACAAGGTCTTTATCACTAATTGCATCCAATAGCTTATTAATTTGTTCAATTTCCAAAATTATGGCTTCTCTGTCAATCTCTGCGTACTTAATTACTATGTGAACCATGTTCATTGAGGCCTGTAAGTTGTTATCGGCCCATTCCTTTAACATTGCCGGATTGGGGTTCTCAAAAGTCGGAGCAATAAGAACTCGCAATCCTCTGGGTACGCGGTTGACATCTCTATACTTCTCCAAACTTTTCTTCGCCCACCACTTAGTGAGTTCATTTCTAAGGAGCTTTTCTAATGATTTCAAGAGTGACCTTAAATCTTGATTATCAGACTCACTGTTCGTAGATGGTAGAGTCAAATTGACATTAGGTAGGTTCAAAAAGAGTGCCTCCGCAGCTGCCTCTCTATCCCGAAGTGCGTCATTGGTGGCCATAATTGGATATTCAATAATTGCCTTGATTTGTTCTACAAAGATCCGTAAACAAAGTAGTCCTGTATTAATGTCCATAAAAACAGAGCATTTGATCCCACACCCTACTTAGTGAACGAATAAACACAGTAGCGATAACTCACTCTTACCGAATGGGTGACCGTCGATCCCACAAGTCCTCCGACTCCGTGTGAAACACCGGCTCCCAGCCAGTGTCCGAGTGAGGAAAGATGCTACTCCGAAACGTAAACAAGTCAGTAGGGGGGCACAACTACGGCTTACTCCTCCTATATATATACAAAAGGCCAAAGAGAAAGTAAAAAATAAATCAGAAAAAGAGTTACTATTATTTAATCCCTCTGCCAGAGAGGATAGTAAGTAAAATACACTGGGAAATGAAGCCCCAAGAATGATTACAACTTTCAGCAGGGGGGCTTGGAGCCTCAGGAGAATGATGAAGGCACACTGAAGCCCATTGGTGGCTGACCCAGTGATAGGCAAACATATAGGAAAAACACCAAAATTTACATACAGGCGACCAAGATCCTTAAAGGATCGCCTAGTGTCCAGTTATCCATCAGTGGTGACTGGAACCGAATGAAAAAAGGGGCGTGGCCTCGGACCACCTCTCTGCAACGCAGCTGTGTGGTGCTTACTGTAGGTACCTGGTGGGCTAGGTGGGCCCTCGGGACCCTCAGGATTCAAGGGGAATTAATCCCCCAACTTAAAACCTGCCAGGGGGGCGTGTTTGCACAGTGGTGAATGGAGGGAGTGGGACTGATGTGACATGTATGTACTTATCCAATCACTCCACCAAAACCCAAGCACTTATAAATTCACCATGCACTCTCCTTGGAGTACTCTAATCATTCAAGTCAGTACCCATGCACTCATGCAATGACCCATGCACTAACACATGCACTGCTACAATACCCTGAGTACTACCCATACAGTCCAGCCATCGCTCTGTCAGTACCCATGCACTCCTTCAATCACCCAGCCAGCACCATGTACTTATCCAATCACTCCACCAAAACCCATGCACTTATAAATTCAGCACACACTCTCCTTGCAGTACTCTAATCTTCCAGTCAGTACCCATGTACTCATGGAATGGCCCAGGCACTAACACATGCACTGCTACAATCCCCTAAGCACTTCCCATGCAGACCTCTAACCACCTACACACTACTGATTCACTGCTCCAATCACACAGGTAGTACCCATGCACTTCAGAAATCCCTCTGTCACTACCGATGCACTCCTCCGATCACCCAGCCAGCACTATGTACTTATCCAATCACTCCGCCAAAACCCAAGCAGTTATAAATTCACCATGCACTGTCCTTGCAGCACTCTAATCATCCAGTCACTACTCGTGTACTCATGCAATGACCCAGGCATTAACTCATGGCAAAGACAGAGGAGGTCATGTTAATCACAGGGGTACCCCAACGCTTAGTGTTCCCTAGTGTATGTAGGTGTTTTCACTGTATTCTAAGTGTCTTTTAGCATAGCACTGGCTCTAGGCCTGGTTCGTCAGAGTCAGTTACCAAAAGTGCCCATCAGCAAAAAGTTGGGGGCACAGGAGGACGTTCTGCTCCTCTGTTGGTTCTTTTTGCACATCTCTTCTTCTTCCTGCACTTTTCTTTGTTTTTCTGGACTTCTGTTGCCTCTTTCGGCTTTTGTCTTGCTTCTTTCTATGCTTTTCTTCCTCTTTCTTCACATGGCATTCCTTTGTAGTCATAGTTAGAAATTAGCATTTAAAAAACCTTTGAAATTCACTGAAAAAAACATAGGTTTCAGGGACGTTACAGTTAGAAATTTTCATTTAAAAAACCTTTGAAATTCACTGAAAAAAACCATAGGTGTCAGGGACATAATAGTTAGAAATTAACATTTAAAAAACCTTAGAAATTCACTGAAAAAACCATACGTTTAAGGGACGTTATAGTTAGTTGGAGATTTCACTCGTACAAATCCATAGAAATCCGGCCGTTATAGTTAGTAGACCTAACTATAACTCGCACCCCTGCAATGCACAGCTGATGATGTCACATATTACATCACTCATGACATGCTCAGTGACATCACTGATGACATCTCAAATGACATCACTGATGACATCATCCTTTGGCTGTGTATTTCTGTAATTTTTATATATGTTTTATATATATTCCTAGGTGTATTGAAGAATGAGTGGGTGTATAAGTGTCTGGATGGACGATTTAGCAGGTGGGTGACTGACTGTATAAGTGAGTGATTAAATGTGTCTTACTGAATGCATGGGTTAGTGACTAAACTGTGTGAATGTCTGTATCAGTCTGTCTGTTGTGCAAGCTGCTTCATGGGTTGGTCAGTAGCTATATGAGTGTCTTTATAGGTTATTGATTGGTTGCCTTGGGGACTGAGTGTGTGTGTGGGTGCATGGGAGGTGTGTGACTCTATGCATGGATGTGTGAGTGGTTGATTCACTGGGTGTATGGGTTCAACAGTGCATGTGGAAACACCTGTATGGGTGTGTGAGTGTGTGTATCGGTGTGTTGGTGAGTGAATGGATGTCTCAGTGGTACATGTTCAAGTAACTACATATGTAAAAGGCAGTGTATGTGAGAGTTGAAGTTTATAAAGGACTGTACATGATAGTTGGTGATTTTAAGACTGCTTGTATAAATGAGTGTGTACTTGTATCACTGATTATATAATATAGTAATTATGCGTTAGTATCTGTATGAATAAGTGAGGTTGTGTGTGTATAATTGTATAGTTGAGTAAATGGGACTGTGATAGATTCTTTGCATGACTAAGTAGGTGTGTGAGTAACTGCATAGATGAATGGCGGTGTGTGATTGTCTGTATAGGTGTATGAGTGCATATGACAGTGTTGTATTTATGAGTGACTGCATGTATGAGTGATTGTATGGATGAATGAGTAGATGTGTGTGTAGGCCTAGCAATCAGTGAGTGTGTATGTAGTAACTGGTATTGGCGTGTTAACGATTTTGAAAATGGTTGTCTGTATTTTACAGTGGGTTTATTAACAGTTATATTAGAGTGTGAGGAGATGCATCAGTTTTTCACGTGGATGATGTCATCAGTGATGTCCTCAGTGATGTCATTTGAGATGTCATCAGTGATGTAATCAGTGATGTCACTGACCATGTCATGAATGATGTAATATGTGACATCATGAGCAGTGCATTGCCGGTGAGCGAGTTATAGTTAGCTGAAGTAACGATAACGGTGGAATTTCTCTGGTTTTGTATGAGTGAAATGTCCAGCTAACTATAAAGTCCCTGAAACCTATGGTTTTTTCTGTGAATTTCCAAAGTTTTTTAAATGCTAATTTCTAACTACAACGTCTGTAAAACCTATGGTTTTTTCAGTGAATTTCTAACGTTTTTTAAATGCTAATTTCTAACTACAATGTCCCTGAAACCTATATTGTTTTTGAGTACATTTTAAAAAGACGTGCATACTTTTTGTAGTCGAAAACTAACTGTAACAGTAGTCTGAAATAAGTTATAATATAACAATGTTTAAAACTTAATTAGCACTAATTAAAATGTAAGTGCAGAAAAACTGTGATGCAGCAGCTATGATACCTGACTTTGAACAACAGCGTTCACAGTTCGATTCCCAGCTCCAGCGGCACATTAGCCCACCACTATGTCACTGTGGGCAATACCTTGCTTAATCTTCCCGATGCCCCCGACTGCCGGGACGCCTCTCTGGAGGTAGCTGTACGTTTTACAAATCCTGGCATTTTTTTTTTATTTAAAACCATAGTGATGACAAATATTAGTACGTATTTTATTTTTCTTCTATTCTGAACGATATTTTTTTATGTCTTCTATTTAGAATTACGGTAATTAATAGATGTTTTTAGTCACGAGAAAGGAAATGACACGGTTTGCCGGGTAACAGTTTTTAATCTCTCCAACATTATACATATACATGTGAGGATTGAAATCGAAACCCTTACAGCTTCACATTTTGTAACTTTTCCCAACACGTGCACAAGTTAAACAGTGAAAACATGAGAACGTGTCAACTGTAAAACGTGACATCTAAATGGCCGAAGCCGCATGTTCCTTCCATAGACTACTGAATAACCATAAAAATATTAACCACACCCGTTGCTTGATTAGTTTCGTTTTTGCGAGTTATTTACGCGTGTCCATTCTGTGATGCAGGTTCCGTTTTCTAGCGTCAGATTCTTCTTTTCCGACAACAAAAGATATTACAAAGTTGTAAGTAGTTTGATTATGGCATAGTAGATACTTATAAGACGTGGCTATTTGTGAATATTTAAAGATTTGTATTTACAAAAAAGTGTTATTGGTTGATTTTGCCATTTATATGTAACATCAGCAGCTTGTATTCAGAAAAAGACAGAATAGAGGATACACTGTTCCTTTACTGGCTCCTTTGAGCTCATATAGTGTGATTTTCTAAATGATAAGTGACACTATACTTGACCACAGACATGTTAGTGACCCGTGGGCACCAAAACTCAAGATTTATATGTAATGTCAGCAGCTTCTCGTTCTAACTTTGTTTCTCCCCCCGGGATAATATAGTGTGAGAATGTATATTCTAATATTCACAGTCATTTTGATCTCAGAGGACTTCATGACAAGTCAGCGCGAGCACGAAAGATTTCGAAGTCCCGGAGAAAAGATGCTTTGAACATATTCACAGCTGGAAAATATTTTGTTATTCTCTTTTAGAATATATTGGAATAGTATTGTATATTGTACTATTATCCTATATATTCTTAAAGGAGTACCTGATCTATCAGCGGAGCAGTCAGCGACCTCTAAGCACTACGACAAAACTTTCCCCTGTTCTACAGAATAGAAATTGTAAAAATTTTGTATTTTTTGCAGGGACCATTATTCTTCTTCTCCTGCGAAATACTATAAACTCACCCTGTATATTTATATACTGTGTGTTTATAGTACTTCAAAGGGTTTGGACATCTATCTGTGAGACAAATTTACAATACATACTATAGTTATTTCCGTAGATAACTTAGTACCTCACAGTTTGTTACACGGCTAATGTTTCATAAAAAAGTAGCTGCAAAAACAAATTGTATACATAGTGCTTCATGTAATGTTTTGATGAAGCATACATTTTTATGTAATATCACCTCATTTGTGTTTAACAGTTTTTTACTGGTGATTGTTGTTGTGACCTCAGATGATGTAGTTCGGGAGTGTTTCTTGTAGCACTTCTTTTACACTTTATCTGAAAGTAACTGATGCCCTTGTATATTAACAAGAATATGGGGCAATACTTTTACAAACTATAGCTGATAAAAAAAAAAGGGAGGGTGTGGCAACGCTTAAGGGATATTTTATGAATTGCGTTTTTATTTGTCACCCCTCTGATATATACATCTTCACTTTCCTAAGAAAGTATATTAGTGATTGCTTAATAAAAACTGTTTCAAACCTAGACTGAAATGTTTGCAGCGCAACCACACCTCCCCGTCAGAAAGGTAAACACCACATTGGCAGGTCTTGGTCCAGAAAGCACACTTTTGGTTAAATGGGCTAAATTTATTCAGTAGTTTTAGAGAAATATAAAAATTTACAGATATCGATATTTGAGAATTCTGACATCTGATTGGCTGTGGCGTTACGAGCACAAGCGTGTGGCTGTTTGGCTGCGAACTGTTGAAACTAGGAAGTGTTGGCAGCCATTTTTTGACTGAGTTGAAAGGCGTAGGGCGGAAAAAAAGAGAATAATTGTATAAGAGGGTATAGTAGGAACACTGTGGTCTTAGTTTAAGCAGTCTGTACAGTGCAGAGGCAGGGAGTTTGAATGTTGCGTAGGCCGTGGAAATTATGTCCGCAGAACAACAGTGCACGGTATTGCTGCAAGGTTGCGTAGGCTCTGGAAATCCCGTCGGGAAAACAATGCACCGTATTGTGGCCAGCAGTGTTTAGGGTGCACACACAGATCGTGTGAATGTGCGGTATTGCGGCAATGTTCAGTAGGCTGTGTAACGGTGCACACACAGGTAGTGCCAAATTTGGCATAATTCCGTTCAGCAGTTTGACCTGTAGCCTTGTCTAAAGTTTCCTATGGAAATTGCATTGAGAAAACACGTTTAGGGACCCCCTTTTTCTCAGCCCCCCCTTGACGAATCACCCCCAAACTTTCAAGATAGGAGCTGATCACAAAAGAGAAACTTTTTGGAAAATTTTGTAAAGATTCGTCACACGACGCCAAAGTTATTAGCAAATCAAAAAATGCTTTCCCTATGGAAACATGCTTCTAACCAGAACTATATACTGGCGATCGCCAGTAGATAATATATTTATATGATCATGTGATCAAGGCCACAGGACGTGGCCAAAACGCGTCATGGGCAGCACAAAGATGATAGTAAAACTGAAGTACTAGCACCAGCTATATACCGGAGTCCTTTGCATCTGTTCAGCGCACGTTTGCACTTGGATGCTTGTTTCGATATATATAGAGTGCTTCTTAAACTGATGGGCAACCTCTGAGCTTCTGGATATTCCAACGCGGCCGTCCTGCTGCGGAGAATGCACCACCCCGATTTCTAAGGGGGCCACGCGGTGAGATAATCATCACACCTACCTGTGGAGTGGCGGAGAGGGATAAAAGCAGAGCCATTACTGGTGCTCATACAGGGCTTAACATTGCAGCATTATTAAGTTGTGCAGCCATTCAGGACTACATGGCACTACAACTTCCAGCATTCCTGGCACAGTTCTATTCAGACAGCCTTCAAAAGGGACGTGCCACAAAGAATATGAAACGCTGGTAAAAGCCGATCCTGCACAAAAGCCGCCATGCCTCTGATGAAGAATAATTTTGAAACGCGTTAGGCACGCAGTGCAGCTGGTGAATTACATCGGCATATGGACTTCGCTTGTACTCATTAAATGCTGTAAGCGAACTCTACCTCTCGAGTGCTTCTTAAACTGATGGGCAAACTCTGAGCTTCTGGATATTCCAACGCGGCCGTTCTGCCACGGAGAATGCACCACCCCGATTTCTAAGGGGGCCACGCGGTGAGATAATCATCACACCTACCTGTGGAGTGGTGGAGAGGGATAAAAGCAGAGCCGATGCTGAGGCTCGTACAGGGCTTAACATTGCAGCATAATTAAGTTGTGCAGCCATTCAGGACTACATGGCACTACAACTTCCAGCATTCCCGGCACAGTTCTATTCAGACAGCCTTCAAACGGGGCGTGCCATAAAGAATATGAAACGCTGGTAAAATGCGATCCTGTACACAAGCCGCCATGCCTCTGATGAAGAATAATTTCAAAACGCGTTAGGCATGCAGTGTAGCTGGTGAATTACAACGGCATCTGGACTTCGCTTGTACTCATTAAATGCTGTAAGCGAACTGTGCCTCTCGAGTGCTTCTTAAACTGATGGGCAACCTCTGAGCTTCTGGATATTCCAACACGGCCGTCCTGCCACGGAGAATGCACCACCCCGAGTTCTAAGGGGGCCACGCGGTGAGATAATCATCAAACCTACCTGTGGAGTGGCGGAGAGGGAAAAAAGCGTAGCTGATGCTGATGCTCATACAGGGCTTAACATTGCAGCATTATTAAGTTGTGCAGCCATTCAGGACTACATGGCACTACAACTTCCAGCATTCCCAGCACAGTTCTATTCAGACAGCCTTCAAAAGGGGCGTGCCATAAAGAATATGAAACACTGGTAAAAGCCGATCCTGCACACAAGCCGCCATGCCTCTGATGAAGAATAATTTCGAAACCCGTTAGGCACGCAGTGCAGCTGGTGAATTACATCGGCATCTGGACTTCGCTTGCACTCATTAAATGCTGTAAGCAAACTCTGCCTCTCGAGTGCTTCTTAAACTGATGGGCAACCTCTGAGCTTCTGGATATTCCAACGCGGCTGTCCTTCCGCGGAGAATTCACCACCCTGATTTCTAAGGGGGCCACACGGTGAGATAATCATCACACCTACCTGTGGAGTGGCAGAGAGGGATAAAAGCGTAGCCGATGCTGAGGCTCATACAGGGCTTAACATTGCAGCATTATTAAGTTGTGCAGCCATTCAGAACTACATGGCACTACAACTTCCAGCATTCCCAGCACAGTTCTATTCAGACAGCCTTCAAAAGGGGCGTGCCATAAACAATATGAAACGCTGGTAAAAGCCGATCCTGCACACAAGCCGCCATGCCTCTGATGAAGAATAATTTCGAAACGCGTTAGGCACGTAACTGAAAATTGAAAACAATTTGCTAAGGAACAAAGTTAATAATATTTCAGCATCTATAATGGTAGAAAGAGTGCAATGACACATGTGTGAAGACCTCTGCCTTGTGACAAAGAGGATTGTGCAGTATGTTTGTGGAGGTATGCCTGGAAGCTAGTGACAATAGCAGGTTTGTCGTTGTTCTTCTGGGAAGCTTTGTGAATTCCTATTTTTGTATGCACATAAACCTGTAGTTCCCAAAATTCTTTGTGACTACGGGCCATCTCTTTTTGTCAAGTCTCGTTTAATATTGAAAGACTAAAAGGAACATTTCAGCTCATCTTAGTACTGGGCTTGTTGGCTGTTCTGTTATTTGCAGAATTATTATTGAAGAAAATCCAAGATTTTTTTCTTTAATACATAGATTTACATCACCAAATCCTTTCAGTTAATTTCCCAGCATGTCAACCCTGTGGAACCTATGTGTAAGATTCTCAAATATATTTTAAAGATGTAACCACAGGTTACATATTAACCTTACCTGGTTGGAGATTTCTGACTTTCGGAAACTCACAAAGGTTTTCAAAATTACGTCTGGAATCTTGAGAGTGTGAAAAGATTCAGAGATGATAAGGCTCTTGAGGGCATTTTCACTTTCTTTGTGCCTGATGAAGAGCTCATTTCTTTTCTCTGCTTAGGCGGAGCCCTAACCCACAATGAAATTCAAACAATAAAATATTTTGTTCTACATTTTCCTGTTGTTATCCTGTGCCTACTCAATTCAGGAATCTGCATGAGTACGAGAAATTAGAATTGCTTCAATATTTGTTTTCAACAAATGTCCATTAGCTCTGCTAAGAGGGTAGACTTTACAAAGTATTGAGCAAAATAAATACATTAAAAAAGGGCTATGGCACTGTAGCACTGATGTCAATTCACCAAAAAGCCAGGGGTAACAGACATAGCATCCTACATCGTCTGACCCCATGACTTCACAACAAGTGAAATTATTGGATTCAATGTGGTCTTAGGGAATGTTGTCATATACCCTTTGACCCTGATGACTTAATATGAATTACAATACTAAAGTTAACAATCTTGAAAGATGAATGAAGAGTCCGAAGGCTTACGAATGCAGATATGTCTATTTTTATTAAGCAATGGTATTTCAATTGGGGTACTGATATAAAATGTCAGTGGTGCACCTATTAACTACTGTGTGCAACTATTAAATGACAAAAACCTGAAGGTACAGACACGGGGCTATAAGTACTTCAGAAAAGACCCTCAGATTTACTCATGTTTGGTGGTATTTTTATCTCAATCATATCATAACATATCTTTTTCCTTTCACCCTTCCTACCTCTCACAGCACTTCCTCTCACAGTTAGTCCCTCTAACCTCCACATCAGTGATTTCTCTCACCTTTCTTCTCCCTCTTCCTCTCCTACCAACTCTTCCTCTGTCATACTCATCTCTATTTTGCCCAGTTTTTCTGCTTCACTCACCCAGTCCTCTTCTTGTAATAGTAGGTCTATAATCCAAGTACACCCAACTCTTCCAGTTTCCCATTCACTTTAAAATAGACATCTCCTATTCTCACAACTCAATGCAAAACATGGGAACTCAGTGATCTGTAGCCAAAATGTAATAATTAAGTTAACAGGCAACATTCAAAACTGATGGAAATAAGCCTCTTTAAGGAAGGCTTCTCAAGCACCCAATACAGCATCTGTAAAGTTTCATGCTAGCAAGAGACAGGGTACTGCTGTATGCAGTTGTACCCTATCATATCTGAAATATCTTCTAATAACCCCTTCATAATGTCACTCAGCTTTCCAGATATGATGGATATGTGGAATCAGCAGGTATGGTTGTTTACACTGTTATCAGTACTACAAAGTGACAAGAGTTCACAATCTATCACTTTACAAACCAAATGAATAAATGGCTGGGTGTGTACGGTAGGAAAAAATAGCCCACTATCTTTACAGTGAATAATATTGGGGGACTATGACATCACTGCTGCTTACATCACTTCCTGTGATATCACTTAGCATGGCACTCCAGGTCGATACTGTTATCACCATTATTTTTCCCACACTTGTTTTAATATTTATTTGTAACGCCAGGAGGTGCTCACGAATGAGTACTCTCTAATGAGCTGAATTATTTGAAATGCCTGTCAACCTAATTCAAAAAGGAGAAAAAAATTGAGTAAATTCCAGGGCCCAATGAGGTTCCAATGGACATTTTTCTTACAGATATCACTTTTTGGTCCCCCCTTTTCACTGTGGCTTTTAATGCTGTAACAAAGAATGGTCCCCTCCGTTCATGGAAAATTTCTGTCATAGTCCATATGTTTAAAAAAGGGAACGATTCACTGCCTGCCAACTATCGTCCTATTTCTCTGCATGATAGTACAGCTAAACGTATGGGCAGGCTATTGTTAAATAAACTGTAAGTTTGGGCAGAGGAAAAGAAAATCCTCTCAGAAGTGCAGTACAGGTTCAGAAAGGGTTGGTGCACTTTAGACCAGTGTTTTAATCTAACACTGATTTTAGAAAAGTGTACCACAGTAAAATAAAATGGCCCAATTACATATGGCTTTCATGGACCTGACAAAGGCCTTCAATTGTGTGGCAAATAACAAACTTTGGTTAATTTTAAGGGATATGGGAGTGGATGACGCCCTTATACATTTTATGAGAGAATTTTATAGGGATGCCACTGCTATGGTCCGATATGGAAGTTTAGGCTAATGTACCAATTTATTCAAAATCGAAAAGGGAGTCAGACAAGGACGCGTCTTGGCTCCTTTCTTGTTTGCCTTGTATACCAACAAACTAAATGACCCCTTGATCAAGATCGCGAAAGACACCCCAATAGTCTTGATGACCTCCCTCCCCATCCTTCTATATGCGGACAACGCAGTTTTATTGGCAAGGACCCCTTGGGCACTTATTATACACTACACAGCATTCATGCGCGATCTGGATCTACATGTAAATAAAGCCAAAACCTATATTATGGCAAAAGAAGGTGCTAAAAAGAAGATGATGAGTTACTATCTAGAGGGGGGCCAAATTGAGCAAGTACAACATTTAAATAATTTAGGTATTGTTTTTTTTTTTTTTTTTTTTTTTTTTTTTTTTTGAAACCGTTTATTGCAGTTCGTAAAAGTTACAGGTATGGGCCTACAACCATCCGGCCGGCCGCTAGAATGACAAAAACATATTGCACACATACAGTAAAAGTCTCTAGGCAGTGCAGAGCAGTGAAACAGGAGTAATCAATGGTGCAGGCCACACAGCTCCAAGCCCACAGTACGGTTCCCTTTTCTTGAAACAAAACAACACCAAAAAACCACACCCGCAAGGCAACCCGCGATCCAAAATAACAGCACGTGCTCCATAAGTGGGGGATCCAAACCAGCAGCAGAACTCCGGAGAGGGGAATGGGAATAGATCAGGGACTGGGGGACCGCGCGCCCGCGGCTGAGGGAGGGGGGCCGTCTAGGGAGACGGAGCAGGCGAGGCAGCCGGTAGCAGTGGTGGCTCACAAATACCCCCGCGGTAGGCGTTCCAGGGGCCCCAGAGTTTCACCCACGCCCCAGGCTTACCTCTCGCCACATACACCACCTTTTCACGAAACATACACCAATCCATATGCTCTTTCCAGGCCGACACCGCAGGGGGCCTCTGGGATCCCCACAATTGAGCAATGTCGCGCTTGGCTATCATGTATCCCAGAGTCACCCACCGCGTCTGCGGGACCGAATAGTCATTCGGTTCCCATACATTCAGCAAGCATCTCCTCGCTTCAGGCAGCAGCGCAACACGCGTCACCACACGCAGGACCTCATGCACACCACGCCAGAATCGCTCCACCTTCGGGCACTCCCACAGTATATGCATGAAAGTCGCCAACGCACCACAGCCACGCTTACACATTCCGTCACCAGCAAAACCCATACGCAGAAGCCTTGGCCCCGTCACGTAAACCCGGTGAAGGATCTTGAGCTGGACGAAACGAAGGCGAGCCGGGATGGCCACCTCTTTCGGAGAGGCCACCGCGGAAATCCAATCCTCATCGTCCAGCTCCAGCCCGTCGGCAACCCAAGCCTCGCGGAGACTAGTCAGCAGGCACGATCTATCGTTGATCAGTTTTTTGTATATGAGGGAGATCGTGCTGTCCGGGACATGGCCATCTAGGACTCTGTCCTCCAGGGGGTAAGACTCCGGAATGGATGCGACATCCGGGAAGACGGAGCCCAGCGCATGGCGGACCTGTAGGTACCGAAAGTACTCACTGCCCTGCAGCTGGAACTCCGCCTGCAGCGTCTCAAAAGTTTTGAATCCCCCCCTCGTCCAGAGATCTCCCACCGTGCTGATTCCGATCGTGTCCCACTCCTCGAAGCCCTTCGACGTCCACAGGGAGCCCAACCTCTCAGACGCATACAGCGGTGACGCCCGGGTCAAACGGTCCTTCCACCCCATAGCTGCATTAGCCGCGTGCCAGACACGCACCATGACACGCGTCGGTCCCGTCAAACGGGAGTCGGGCGCGCCAGCGTAGAGCGCTCGATTGTAATCGCCACCGGGCAGGAGCATCTTATCCATCTCAAATGCCGGGTTCAAGGCGGGCCCGTAAAGGCCATGATTAATTGCAGCTAGTTGGGAGGCCCAGTAATACCGTTTAATGTCAGGGAGGGCGACCCCCCCATCGTACCACGGGAGCGTCAATTTAGCCAGAGCAATACGCGGCCTCCCGTCCCAGAACAGGCGCCGCTGGAGGCCCTCCACCTCACGGAAATAGCGTGCCGGGACCAAGTCCATAGTATTCTGGAGGGCGTAGAGGAAGCGTGGCAGGGACATCATTTTAAACAAGGCCGCTCGGCCGAGCGGCGAGAGCGGCAGACGCCGCCAGCGCACCACGTCCTCCCTCAAACGCCGGAGGGGGGGTAACAAATTCCGCTCATAGCGGGCCTCCGGGTCAAGAGTGATATAGATACCCAGGTACCGAAAACCTTGGGAGGCAATCTGGATCGGACAGTCCCGTGGTAGGGCCGGAGCCTCCCCGGAAAGCACATATACACAGGATTTCGCCCAGTTGATGACCAGGCCTGAGTTGCGACCGAATGAACGCAAAACATCAACCAGGACGATCAGTGATTTACGCGGGGAGGCGAGATACAGAAGGATATCGTCAGCATAGAGGGACACACGGTCCTCATGCTCGGGGGTCCAGCGGAGACCACGGATAGAAGGGTGCCACCGCAGCCACTCCGCCAGGGGCTCCAGGGCCAGGGCAAACAGGAGAGGCGACAGGGGGCAGCCCTGTCGCGTACCCCTCCCCAGCGCGAATGGGGCCGAGACTCGCCCATTCACTACCACCTGCGCCAATGGGCCCGAATATAGCAATTTGACCCAGCTAATGAAACCCGGGCCAAACCCGAATTTTGCCAGCATCGCCCAGATGTATGGCCATTCAAGCGTATCAAACGCCATGGTGGCGTCCAAGGACGCCAAGATGGCCGGCTCCCGCACAAATGGGACACGCGCGAGCACCCCGTGCAAGCGCCGCAGATTGAGCGCCGTGTTGCGGTGCGGTATAAAGCCAGATTGGTCTTGGTGGACCAAATCGCCCACCACGCCAACCAACCTGTTGGCCAACACCTTGGCGAGGATTTTGGGCTCCGCGTTCAAAAGCGAAATCGGCCTATAGGATGTGACCCGTTCACGGGGCCTCCCCTCCTTGTGGATCACCACAATTGTGGCTAGACGCTGGTCCGGCGGTTAGGTATTGTTTTTGATGTTAAACAAAACTGGAAGGAGATGCTGCAAAATCGAGCAAACTTAATGCTCAATAGTATCGCTGCGATTTTTAGATTTTCTAAAATATTGGGCTGTAAGCTAATTTTAGGAATGGCTAAAATGTATTTGGCTAAAACATTACCAATGGCTACATATGGGACAGCAATCTAGGGGATAACAGACGTGACAACTCTTCAGGTGCCAGATGTATGACCCATTTGTGCATGCGCGAACGTGTTTGCGAACCCGATTGCACATGCAAAAACCTATTGGTCCATGTACATCCTATTTAGCTAGTCGCAATTCTTTTGCGACTCGCTAAATAGGTTTTGCGACTTGCTATTTGGAAGGGGCATTCCCTTCCAAATAGCGAGTCGCAAAACCATGTACAAATATTTTGCATCCGCAATTGCGGTCGCAAAACACTCACAATTACCAACTACTTCAAGTAAGTGGTAATGCATGTGCAAAGGGGAAGGGGTCCCAATGGGACCCCTTCCCCTTTGCAAATGCATGCAAAATTATTTTTTAAGGGCAGGCAGTGGTCCCAGGGAATAATAGAGACGCCGATCGGACGCCCAGTGTGGCACGGGTGGTGCGCGCCCGGCCGGACTGCTCTCGAAAAAGTCTGTGGCTGTACCTGGGTAGACATGGGAACACATCTGAATCGGTGCTAATGAAGTGGGCTTAGTCAGAATAGTCCCAAGAGTGAACCAGGAAGGCTGCAGGATGGTCTGTAGGTCGGTCTGTGGTTATACCTGTCTGACGGTCTCTTGGTAGTCTTTGGACTGCTTGATTTTGGTATCTGTCGGTCTTGGAATCTGAATTTGATTGATTCTCCGTGAACAGGAGTCGACGGGCTCTGTTCTTTGTTTGAAAAGACGTCATTTTCAATATTTTTGTATGTACATGTATATTATTGTCTTGTGTATGTTTGAATGAGCGTAAGGTTGCATGTTTTGCGAATGTTTGAACATGGCCATGTTTGGAAGTTTATTTTTATGATTGGATGAGGAACGCGTGACGACAATAACCATGCCGTCTTTTAGCAGATTGAGTTGTTTTGGATGTTGTTGTCGCCCTAATGATACGCGTTTGGCTGAAAATCAACCTGCCCCGCCTGAGGGCAGCCCAAGTTATATATGTATGTAAAGCATGGTATTACACCTCTCTGGTTTAATACACTATGGCACAAATATACTAAAGATAATGTGGAATTACAATGGCCCTTAACCGGGTGTTTTGATGAGAAAATGATAAATTTTTTATTTTCTAAACGTAGTCGGCAGTCAATGTTTGACTCCCTAAGCCTGTGGCAGAAGGAAGCGAAGCGTAGACATATGAGGGAGGAGAAAGTATGTAGGATGAAAGAAAATCAGACGATTACGCAGAAAGCTATAGCTTATGATAAAGCACGAACTGAACAAGGGATTGATTGTGCAGACAGACAATTTAGGTTGCAAGTGGATGAGACTTATGTGGCTAGGACTGAAGCGGAAGATGAGATAGAGGATTTATTGGATACTCGTCCACCTCCACCTTATGCTCCGCAGCGTATATATCCTGTTGTTCCCCCGATTTTAGTACAGGCCCCTTCAGCTTCCACCCCTGTTGATTCCTCTTCCCTTGCCTCTCCGGGAATGTCCTCTGTTTTGTCTCCTGCAGTGTCTGAGATGGCTACTTTATTGCCTGTTACACTGCCGTCTTCCGTTACGATCACAGCTGTTTTGTCTCCCCCCACCCCTGTGTGGGCCTCCCTTTCTGCGAGCACGACCCCTTCTCCAGCTGTTTCGACTCCATTTTGTGCTCCGGGAGATCTCGACGCATGGAAGTTGTTTACCCGTTCGGCTGTAGGACCAACTGAGAAACAGATGATTGCGAATCAGTCATCCCAGTGGATGCGACAGCCTATTTACACTATAACTGACATATGGAACACGCTTCAAGACTATGAGCCTGTTATGCAGCAACATGCCTTGAAACACATGGCTGCACATATCATTACTCTGTGGGAACAGTGTTTTCCAGGAGGGATGGCCCCCCAAGTGATGTATGACATCCGGGACAGGGCTCATAAGTCTGAACTTAGCCCAGAAGAAGTGTATAGAAATGTGGAGGTTTTATGAAACTATCGCGAACCGATGCATCAAAAGTATCCCTCGTGGGACTCTCAGCATCCTATGCGAGAAGTTCATCCTATCTTTCATCCTGAAATACCGGAATTAAAGGATGACCATGGCGTGGTGACTAGACCTCATGTAGAGGCCCGAGTACAGGAGCAATGGGTTTATACCCCTGGAAGAGGAGTGAAGTCCTCTCGTTAAAATCACAATTACCCGACCCCCGTAAGAATCCCACGGCTTATTATAAAGAACTCACAGAGGCGGCCTCCTCGGCCGTCATGACCTTAGCGGACATAGAGCTATTTTTTGCGTTGTTAGTTCCCATTGACATATGGCGTCAGGTGCATGATCAGGACCATGCTCAAGAATTCGGCGGAACATGGGATCAGATTAAAGATTGGGATAAAGATCGTAAGCCTGGGGATAAGCCGAGACCTGAATTATTGGCATTACCTGGCCGTATTATCACTTACATGCATTCCTTAATTCCGCCTTGTAAGGTGGATTGGGACAAATTGACCGCATGTAAACAGAAGAAAGATGAAAGTGTTTCTGATTTTTTCACTAGATTTGAGGGCGTATTCATTGACTTTAGTGGACAGGATTTATCCTTGGAAGGCGGTATACGATTATTTGTTAATCGTTTTGTGACTAATTTGTTACCAGAAGTCTCTGCATGGCTGCAAGCCACTGAAAGTACCTGGACCACTTCCACGCCCTCGGTAATATTGAGTATGGCCCAATATTACGAACATAGAGAAAATGAGAGTAAGGATAAGACGGAAAAGAAAGCGAAGGATCTTAAAACACGGGTGTTGTTGCAACAAGTTGCTCAAGGATGAGGCAGAGAGAGAGGAGGTAGAGGGTTCGTCCCGAGGGGGGCGGGAACCGGACGAAGCAGAGGGCTGGCTGTCATTTTGGGAATAAACCAATGTGCTTATTGTAAGGAGGAAGGGCATTGGCGATTTCAGTGTCCGTTGTTGCTGGCCCAGAACGGGGCTATGAGAAGTAGAAGAAGAGGTCAGGGAAGTATGGATCGCAGTGATATGCGATGAGAAGAGGCAACGCAAGTGGGACAAGAAAATAATTATTTTGATAATCCAAGAGGTAGGCAGTATTATAATGTGGAGTGTGAAATGGACGCGACCGAAGGGTATACTTATACATAGGATAGCCATGGACAGAGTGAGGGCCATGTGTCAGTACCCGTTGATCAGCAAGGACCTTATGCACATGCGCATTTGATGGGGACATCTGAAAAGTTTTTAGTTGACACGGGTGCAATGAATAGTTCTATTTCTCATTCCCTGGTCCCAGGGGCTGCTCTGTCCGGGCACAATAATGTTTCGGTAGGATTCTCAGGAATTCCGGTGGTGAGCCTCATCTCCAAACCTATTCCTTTTACAATTGGTCCTGTTACGATAGACTCCCTGTTTCTTTTGACTTCCCATTGTGGCGAAAATTTGTTGGGATTGGACTTGTTGAAGAAATTACTTGCTACGATTCATTGTTCACCTGATGGTGTTTACTTGGGAAGCATACTTTGCAGTGTTTCACGAAAAATGAACCCCTCCCTCCTGAGTTTGCTGCTATTCCAGCAACATTGTGGGCCACTGGTGACACAGATGTAGGATTATTAAAGATTCCGCCCGTTTCTATTACTCTGAAGCAGAATGCTCGGCTACCTCGTGTACCTCAGTACAAAATTTCTCCGGCAGGCGAGAAGGCTTTGCTCTCCATCATACAAGATTTGGTAAAAAAGGGTGTGGTAGAAGAGACAGCTGCTAATGTGTGTAACAGCCCTATTTTGTCTATCTTAAAAAGAGCCCTTATTGGAAGCGATCCGGACTATGCTGATACCTATCGTTCTGTGATTGATTTGCGAGAAATTAAAAAAATAGTGGTGCCCCAATACCCTGTGGTTTCCGACATCACTACTATTCTCACTATGATTCCTCCTACTGCTAAATATTTCTCTGTGATTGATTTAAAGAATACTTTCTTTAGCATTCTGATTCATCCTGATAGCCGTCATATTTTCGGCTTCTCATTTTCTGGTCGCAGCTTCCGGTTCTGCCGCGCTCCCCAGGGGTACACAGAGAGTCCTAGTATTTATAGTCAAGTTTTGAAAACATTGTTGGATGATTTGGTCTTGCCCCCCGGTAATGTGCTTTTGCAATACGTAGATGATTTGTTAGTGGCTTCTGATACCGAGGACGGTTGTAAGAAGGCCACCGTCCTATTATTTTCTCATTTGGCTGCTAACGGCAATAAAGTCTCCCTTTCTAAATTTCAATATTGTCAACAGGAGGTTACCTATCTCGCTCATCTACTGTCGAAGGAGGGGAGGAGACTAACTCCTGAGCGTGTGACTACCATTTTTAAAATGTCTGTACCTCGTACTCAGCGTGATGTTCATGCATTTCTGGGCATAACTTCTTACTGTCGCCAATGGATCCCTAATTTTTCTCTTCTTACTAAACCTCTTCTGTATTTAACCACTATATGTGCATATACCTTTACCCTGGACTGATGCTTGTCAAGATGCTTTTGACTCTTTGAAATCTGCGCTTTGCTCTGCACCTGTTCTTGGTACTCCTGACTACCGAAAACCTTTTTGCTTTACGTACACGAGGTGGACGGTTGCTCGCTTTCTGTGCTAACACAAGGATTTGGTAGTAAGCAGAGACCTTGTGCCTATTTCTTGGCGGTGTTAGACAACGTCGCCAGAGCACTTCCTAGCTGTTTAAGAGCTACTGCCGCGGTTGTGGTGGCTATTCGGCAGTCGGAAGGGCTCGTTTTGAACACTGACCTCACAGTGATGGTACCGCACGCTGTGGATACATTATTGAACAAAAAAAAGACCCAGCACCTCACAAGTGCGCGTCTTACTGGATACGAATTGACTTTGTTTGCTCTACATATTACGATTAAACGATGTGCCACTCTGAATCCTGCTACGTTACTACCCCTCCCTTCGAATGCAAAGAACAATGATGTTCATATTTTGGACTGAGGAAGAAACAAAGGGACGAGTAGACCTGACTGACACTCCTCTATCTGACCCTCAAGGGGTGTTGTACATCGATGGCTCTTGTTTAAAGTTACCAGATGACACGACAACTGCTGCATATGCGATAACTACTCTTTATACTATAGTTGAGGCTTCTTGAGTACCCTATCAGTCAGCACAGGCAGCTGAATTAGTGGCCTTGTTTCGGGCCTTTGAGTTAAGTGAAGGACTGAGAGTAAATATTTACACCGACAGCCAGTAAACCTTTGGCGTGGCTCATAGTTTTGGCCGACTGTGTGCAGAGAGAGGTTTTCTTACTTCTCATGGTCAGCGAATACAGCATGGTCCCTTGATTTTGCGTTTATTGACAGCATTGACGTTACCAGAAATAGTGGCTGTAGTCAAATGCAGTGCACACAAGGCAGTGGTTGATGCAGTGGGGGAGGGTAATGCCTTTGCCGATCAAGTAGCTAAGTAAACTGCGAAATCCAAATTGACCTCAATGTTTGTGACTAGCTCTGCTAGGTGGGTGGCTGAAACAGAGATGTTTGATAATACCATGGAGAGTGTCTGAGAAATACAGAAAGAAGCTACCCCTATTGAACTGGCTCACTGGAAAGAGCGAATTGGGAGATTAGATGCAGATGGTTGTTGGACTGATCAGAGAGAAAAGCAGCGGTGGCTATTGCCTAGTGAATGCTGTGGTGACAATGGCACATGGTTCCGCTCATATTGGGGTGAAAGGTATTTATGCATTACTAGATCCTGTATGGTACAATCCCAATATTTCTAGGACCGCTGCTCATTTGGTACAATATTGCATGGTTTGCTTACGACATAATCCAGGGGGCAGGGAGCCTGTTCTGAGTGGAAATTTGCACCCCCATCTTTGCCTTTTGAGGTGTTTCAAATGGATTATATCCAGCTGGAGCACGTTAACAATGTGAAGCATGTCCTGGTCGTGGTATGTGCTTTCAGTAAATGGGTGGAAGCCTACCCGACAAAAGAAAACACTGCTTTGGCAACGGCAAAAGCGTTGGTAAAGGAGTATTTCCCTCGCTACGGATTGCCTCGTGTGATCTGGAGTGATAACGGAAGACATTTTAATGCAGTATTCATCACACATATATGTAATGGATTACAGATTAAACAGAAATTACATGTGCCTCGCCACCCCCAGTCCGCTGTGTTGGTCGAGAAGTATAATGGGATATTAAAGCTCAAATTAGCTAAGGTTCAAGAAAGTACTGGATTGAAATGGCCAGATGCTCTGCCACTGGCATTAATGTCAATACGAGTTATCCCCCATTCTCGTTCTGGTTTGTCTCCATACGAGGTCATTTTTGGGCACCCTGCTAATGTTTGGGGCGTCCCGAGACCCAGAACATTCCGTGATATAGAGTATCCTATGCTGACAGATTATTTGTATGCTTTGACTAAAGATCTTCATTCATCAACAGGTCTCAGCAGTTTTGCAGCCCCTGCCGGAGGGTCCTGGACATCGTTTGGAACCAGGACAGTGGGTCTTGTTCGTAGCTATCAGCGAAAATCCAGCTTGGATCCTCGTTGGTCTGAACCGTTTCAAGTCTTGTTGGCCAGGCGGATGGCGGTAAAAGTGAACGGCAAGCGACACTGGATTCATGTGTCACATCTAAAAAAACTACCCCTCCCGCTTCCATATGATCAGCGAATCCAGGACGGGGTTCCAACTCAGGAAAGTGAGCGAGTTCCTCGATTCACCCCTTTTTCTGATGCCCAGGTAATAGGAGAAGGAAGGGCAAGGAGAAGGTGCACCAGGCTCGGAAGGGGCTCTATCATCAGCACAATTGATCGCCTCAGATTCTGTTATTCCTACAGCTAACCCAGAGGCTCGCAGTGCCCCTGTTTCACCGGATTCATCATCCTCTGTTTTGTTCTCTGATCAAGAAGTGCCTGGCCATACTCGATACAACCTGCGGCCCAGAAAACAACACGGTACACCAGGTGAACATGGTAGGAGATAGGGAGAGACTTGATTGATAGGGTACAGACCTGTGCTATGAATGTCTGTTAGATACGCTTCTGGTGTACTGAGCGAGACACTGGACTGAACGCGCTGAGAGCCCTGAACATTTGTTTGCTCTGTTCAGAAAGAAAGACTGAATTTCATGGCCAAAGGGGCCCAGGTTATGTTTTTCTTCAAGGGTAGTGTGAGAACATAACTCCAACGTGAGAGGTTTTGTTTTGGTATTATCTGTGATGAACGATAGGAGCCTGCCTGTGAGGCTCTAAACGGACACAGGAAAGAAGCACCCTCTGGCAGGTTGGACTGCATTGCCCTAGTTTATTGTTGGACTTTTAGTTAGCATGTATCTCTTTGCTCGTTTTGTTCCTGAAGAGGAACGTCCTTTTCTACCACACTATTTTCCTGCATCTATGCCTGTTTTTTCTAGTTGGACCAATCGTGTTAAAATTTCATTTGTAGCTACTATAGCAATATTGCTAATTATATTACTGGGAGTGTTCATATATTTGGAATTTCGCCACCCTATGCATACTGTTTTAGGAATAACTATCCCACCTCCGGAACATGTGTTTCATACTTTAGCCCCTCATAAGGAAAGGCATCGACAGACCTAATCGAAAAACGCATTCATTGAAATGCTTCATCAAGCACACAGTGCTACCAATACTACAAATTGCTGGGTTTGTGGTCTTTTACCATCTGTTATGCACAAGCACAGCTTAGTTATATCCCTACCTTTGTCTCATCTGGAAAGTTGCGAGGCTTGGTTCAAATTGCTTTCTATGATGTACATGCATTACACTGTGGACACTCAAAGGTTTTCAGAGAGGGATTATGAAATGATTTTAACATATATTGAGGTTCATCAAGAATTTAACCCCGAAGGGAATAATGGAGAGGGAACTTTAGGTCCGAATGCTTGTATGAATATGTATATAACATATGAAAATACCACTTGGTTGAAGAATGAAATTATGGACTTTGTTGAAATCAATTTCACTCAATATTACTGACACTTCCAGGACCGTAATGTTACTGAAGATAGTGCTATTCCAGTGCCTGTATTAAATAGTACCTCTACGTTTTGTGTTCAAGGATCAGGGTACATATCAGTAGTAGAAAGCCGATGTAATTACACTTATCAGTTGCGTACCTTTAGCAGCCCTCCGTTGTTAACCCCTCCTAATGAATATTTTGTCTGTGGAGAAAGTGCTTATACTTGGCTTTCGTGAGGTTGGACTGGACGTTGCTACCTGTCCTTCCTGTACCCTCCAGTCTATAGTGCCCCTTCTAATTATCACAATGTTCACCGACTAGATAAACGTAGTGTGCTTAGTAAGAGAAATAAAAGGGAGATAGATACCACCGATATAGATCAGACGGATACTCCACTGCAGCATTTTACTGACAGGGAGTGTTACCCTTTTGGGGGCCTATGCTTACTAGCCGAGAAATACGACATTTGTCTAGAGTAGTTGAAGGGGTAATTAACACTACTGCAGGAATACTGACCAATACAGTAGAGCTACAGGCGACCAGACTCGTTTCGCTTTAAAATCGTATGGGTTTGGACGTTATCTTGGCAGATCGAATAGGAGCATGCCGTGTGATCGGCAGCTCTTGCTGTGTTTATATTCCTGAGTCTGCCCCTTCTGTTCATTTGGCTATACAGAAGCTACATCATTTAGCTTCCAATATACATGTAGAAACTGGTACGTGGTCTCTCTCTGGTTGGTTCTGGGGTTTGCTGTCTACTTGAGGATGGAAAATTTTGATGGTGCTGGCATGTATAGCCGGTATCATATTCACATGTTTTGTTTGTGTACAATGTGGACCTGCATGTTGCTCTTATTGCGCGACAAAACTCACTTCTTCTGTGTCTGGTCCATCCCCAACAGCGGTAAAAGCCCAGCTAGTTCAGCAGGAGCTCAAAGACTTAATGCAGATTGATGAGGGAATATTTGAAGATTGAACGGTTTTTGTTAGCTACATCATGCTGAGGGATAAAAAAGTAGATTTCCCGTATATAAGAGGTATCGGACCTATATTATGTTAGCATGATGCATCTATACGTATACTCCCTGTTTGATATATATGCTTTTGCTTGGATGAAATTCATTTATTTCCTCCCTGTATATCTATTGCTAAAAGAGTAGGCCGAGAACCATACAGATGCCATCTTCTGATCATATGCTCGAGCACGGGCCGTGATCACGTGTTGATCACGTTCAGCTGTCAGGCCCCAGTTCATCTGAGTTACTGG
Organism: Triturus cristatus; assembly: GCF_964204655.1. Lineage (NCBI taxonomy): Eukaryota > Metazoa > Chordata > Amphibia > Caudata > Salamandridae > Triturus > Triturus cristatus. The sequence continues at coordinate 771,610,688 of NC_140582.1, read as the reverse complement.
TAGCAGCTGAAGGTAGGCTGTTTTACTCGACTGTTCTAAGACTCAAGGTCGCATCTGGCTTTGGGGGCGATAAGCGCATTCCTGGAGGCGCCGTGCCTACACTCCCAGGCACCAAGACGAAAGGGAGTCACCACTCCTGACCTCCTGTGTAATAGATAGTCAAGCTTTTGTACTGATCTGATGTGTGCCATATGTGGTCCTTCCCTGGAGCTCGAGGGCCAACTGGTATTTTTCCTTTTGCTGTGATTGTATGTGTTGAACCGAAAAGTATATAACCTCATGTTTGAATACGAGCCAACAGTCTTCTCGGTGCACCTGATGGGTGAGGTTCGGAGAGGCTCCTCTATAGAGTATTCTGTTTAATAAACGATTGAACCTTCTTCACTGCCAACTGACTGATTATTTGGTAATGGTATTGGGACTATTGGTAGGTATAGTCCTTTAGTTTATTTTTATGGTACATCAAGAGGACTAGTGCAACAACTGTGAGACAGCTGTGAAATGCCAGGGAAAAATGGCAGGGATGGAACAGTGGCATGCAGTATCATTGGTCTTGATTCATGCTCATTTGTAAATGTAATCATGTTATGTGGGCAAGTTTAATTCTTGAAACAGTAAGAGAAAGACAATAAGGTAAATTTGTTTTCTAGGTTTAAGGATCCGGTACGTAAGAACATATATTTGAATATTAGGATATGCTATGAGTCCTCAGACTAAGCCGACTTGATCATCAAATGCTATCTCGATTTACAAGGTTTGTAGGGAGTAAGTTAGATATTTGGCTGGAAAGGCCGATTCCGAGGTGCGTGGTTAATTCAGGCTTTGATTTTTTATTTTAAAGAAAGCAGGGAAATATGCTAGGACGTTCCATGAAAATGACTTTTCCGACTTTGTCATTTCAGATACGCTGCTGTCTGCACTACACATATCACACAAAATATTTAAATGTACCATGGTGAGCATTCACTTTATTTCCATAATCTACAGCAATAGTCCTAGATTCAGACTGAAAATGGAATGGCAGTTCTTGTTTTTTTATAAATCCCAAATAATCCTTTGCCAGCTCTTGCCAGATGTCAATGTTTATATCTACAAAACCTTACATTAGAGTCTCAGCTTTATGTGTCAAAGGATTTACCTTTATTGTACTATGACATGCTTTAATAACCGATTTGTATATTTTTAGAGGCAACTCGTATTGTAGAAACAGTGGGAAGTACAGAGTGCAGCAATCCCGCCATTAATTTACTTGAAAGCAGGTATGTAATCAAAACCGCTTTCTACCACTTAAAAAGCATTTCATTATAATTCCATTTCCATTTTTTGAATTCCTTTCAGCTATGCAGCTCAACAATACACTGTTGCATAATTATAGTCTGCAAAATAATGTGGTTCTGATGAAAATATTGTTTTGCTTAAAGTTGTACAAAAATGAGCAAGGCAACCAGCAATTTTAAAGTGACAGCAGGGACAGACAATGCAGGTACATTAAAGAAAAAGAGTAACAGCAATCTTTCTTTTATGTTTTTTTAATTGTACAGAATCTACACTGGTTAGGAAAATTAACTTTTTTTCACTTCTCAAAGAAACTCGAGGCAGATACAAAGGTCTAGAACATTTCTTTGAATGTTTCAATTCAAATAAAAGAGTGATGTCTGCTGTGTGACTTAGTTGACTTAGAGTGTCCTGTAATTTCAATAAAGCTCATATGTTTGTTACCCTATACATCAGAATTATAAGATACACAGATGTCACCACTGGCCTAGGGTTATTTTACTGAAGGATTCACGTGTTCCATGCAATGAAAATCTCTGGGAGTAAAATGGGCTCAAAGAGTATTTTCTTTGGAAATCCTATTCTAATTTTACACTTCTCCCAGTAATCCCTCATTTCTAAGAGGATGCTTTGGGTCCTACTTGAAATCCCATTGTAACTATACCCACCAGACCATCCGGTTCCCCCACTTTTGGTAACTGCAGGGGGTGAAGTTACCAAACTTGGGCAATCAGGAGAAGTCCCTAGGAGTTCTTGTCAATTTATTTTGTCAAACTCCAATCCCACAACCAACCCCTACTTCTTCTTAGGATGTTTGAAGAGGAGGAACATATATAATTCACACTGTACAGTCTGTATCAAAATTGATCTGACTGAGTGGAAAGTTCAAATTTTACAAATCCATATGGCACACCTTTGAAATGTTAATAAAAGGCTACAACTGAGCAGTAGCAACGCCCGTTGGTTGTCCAAGCTGGTGAGATACGCTACACTTGGTTTAGTATTTCATTGCAGTAATAGGTAAGCAGCACGTAAGTACCACTCAGTGGAAGGAAGACTTGTCATGAGGTGCCCGGAATGAGTGAGCAACAACTAGACTGCTGAAATACCAGTCAACTGAACTACAAAAATATGGGTAAATTCAACTGAATTTACTATAATGCACTGTGAAAGGCAAGGAATGACAGAACAGTAGCACTAGCTGTGGAAATAAATAGGGGGAAGCAGTGAAAAGCTCAAAGTTTACAAATCCCTACACAAAAGCTTGAGGACAAGATTCTTTCATCCAGGGGACCTGAGGTAAATGTAATGTACATTTAGGGAATTAGTATAATAAGCACATCCTGTGGAAGGGGTACTATGAACCAGGTAGAATACAATATGCTGAAGTGTATGAACTATCATTGACTCCCTAAATATCTCTACATAGGTTTCAGAAATAATTAGTCACCAGTGTAGTAGTAAGTCAAAAATATCCTCAATGGCATAAGTGGTAGGTTCTCCTAGATGAGATAACAAGTAATCATTTACAATCAACTAATGTTGCTCTGCCTCAATAACAACTCTGTACCTGTCTCCTACGCATCTTGATATCTTAATCAGGGCACTCCAACAACTTCACTGTTATGGCAGATGTACCACACTGGTACTACATGGTTTGGGAAGGGATCAGGCAGAGCAGGCATACTTAAAATATTTGTCTACTTTGCAAGGATTCTAGCCAACTAGAAATCTCTTGATCTAGCAAGAATGATGGTAAGCCCTTTGTAGCACTATATGCAGGGTGCTGTGTAAATAAAAGGTAAGATGTGTGCCTTTATTGTGTTGCATGTCTTGGTAGTGACAAACAGCCTATTTGGTTTCTCACTGCTGGAAGGCTTACACCTCTCATATGCTAGTAATAGGAATCCCCTCATATATGTTTAAGTGGAAATTCCTGATCTGAAAGGAGTAGCATTGTAATGTTTGGTATGTTTGGATTAGTGGTGATAAATCCTGCTTACTGGTGTAGTTGGATTTCACATTAGTATTTTAGAAATGCCTTTTTTAGAAAGGGGGCATTTCTCTGTGCTTATGACTCCACTCCATGGCTGGGGCTGGTTGACAGCTACACTTAGGGCATATGCTCCAGACTGCCATCAGACAGGAAGGGTTGGGTGTGACAGGGTTCATAAGCATTCATCTGCATGTTGATGGTTTTTCCGGGCTGGGAGAAAGAGGGGTGTTCACATTTTACATTTCTTTAGGCTGTGTCCTGCCTTCACAAAAAGAGCTGATGTACCCCCTAGTGATGTCTGGAGCCGGAGCTGAGAGGGAGTGTGCTCTTCTAAGGTTTCCTTTGAAGTTCCCCCTTGAACAAAGACAATTTTGTGTATAGGTACAGAGGCGCTGACCTTATGTTTTCAGAGCACTTTCAGATCTGGAACTGGACCGCTGTCAGAAGTACTGCTGTTCTGCTTAAAGGACTCATCTGGACTGCGCTTCTGCTGTTACCCTGCTGCCTGCTACTGGATGGATGGCCTAAAGGACTCAAAAGATTGCTTTTCTGTTTGTTGCCCTGCTGCCAGCTGCTCCCTGACTCAGCTCTAACTAGACACTACGTGGGACGTGTAACCAGATGCTGCTGGCTTTACATCTGCACATTGCCAGTAGGAACTACTGTGCTACCAAGAGGGACTGCCACTTTGCTAACTGCTTTGCTGTCTTGGCCTGCTTCTTGTTGTGTGCTATGCTGCAGGAGGGACTGCCATTCTGCTGCCTGTCTTGTGCTGCTGTGTTGCTGGCCTGCTGCCTACTGCTGTGCTTGAATTCTACTCGTTTTATCCTGGGACTGATGGTAGCCCGGGAATTGGCTGTGAGACTCTGAGTCCTGCCCTGGCAGTCATTTTCAAACTAGCACATAGTGAGCACTTGATCCTCTTCTAGCATTTTGTGAGCACTGTTTTAGGCTCCTGGTGTTGTGGTAATCGGTGCGTTTTGATCGCTGTGAGCAGCATTCCATGAAAAGGGGCGTTCCGTGTTTCATAGTCACCTGAAGGATGATTATTCCTTTCTGCAACCCCATTGTGCCTGGCCCCACAAAGGAAAAGTGCTCTACTCCTTCAATCTACTCTGTACTTATGATCGGGAGATTTTCTACTTGGAGATCAGTGCCGCCTTCCCTGTCAACACGTTGGCAGGTAGACTAGCGCGCTCACTGCACAAGCATTACCCACACCGCCCCCCAGTGAATGGCAAGAGGTTAGGATGTCGCAGACCCTGCTCCTGAGGCCTGCACACAAGAGTGCGGCATGACATGGAGGGTCTTGAAGACCTCCTCCAGGTACTGTTCAAAGATCACACTGTCCCACGTACCTTCACAGAGGACCAAGCCCATATTCTGAGGAAGGCTGCCCTGGTCTCTGCAGCTGCACTGAATGCTTACAGGCAGCTGAGTGGGGGCCTTCATGAGTCTGAGTTTGGGGGACCGTTCAAGGTATCTCCATGCAGCTTTACAGCTGGTGCCTCCCTACCCAAATTCTCGGCAGGACATACTTTGGGGCACTTGTTCGTTGTTGATGACATCCTTGTGTGAGTCCTCGATGGAGGCTCCCCATTTGGGAACTGGTCACAATGGGAAACATTTTGGATGACCTTATTACTGGTAATAGGCATGCAGGTGCCTCTGGACCCTACGCTTGGTGCCTAATTAACATCTGGTGTGCTGCACCCTATGTACTTTTGGGGTAATATTGGGCGATTTACGTGTTTTTTCTTTCCTTAAACTAACTGCTGCATTGTGTGTACTGATACCATAATGTATGTAATTTTGATGCTTGCATTTTCAGGATAACGAATACTATATAAGGTGACTGCATAGTATGCACGTTAATGGTGTTTTTATTGATGCTTTACGACACATACGCTTTTCAATTATTGCACTCATTGTGATGCCTGACAATTGCCTATTTGGCAAGGTAATTATCGATTTAAATCTTTTCTGATCTTGTGATATGTACAATACAGTCTATTTGCTCATAATTATGTGTTGAATCTCTTTTGTGGCATTTTCATTGTGTTACTGGTGTGAGTGGGTTGCGCAAAATCTTTACACATTGCATCTGATGATAAGCCTCTCTTCTCTATGCCAAGCTACCAGAGGATGAGCACAGGTTATCTTTGGTGTGTAGCTTACTTACCCTGACTACAGTGGTGGGTTCTGCCTGGCTTAGACGCCTACCCCAGTCAACCGGAAACCCCATTTCTAACACCCCTACTCACAACTTCTTACCAACTTATTGATACATTCCCTAAATACTCATGTTCTGTGGTGTTGCTTTTTATTTATGTAAAATACAACTCATAAAGCTCTTTTGCCTCTCATGCAAATCAGCTCAGATCCATGAAGTTAATGTCGATTTTATTTAGCATTAACCTAGATCTCTATAAGACTCTCCTTCAGCTGAGATATCATGTCCCACCTATATAAAAATGTTACATTGGCCCTCTGCACTGGATTTGAGATCAGAGTGGCTTTGGTAGTTCAATACAAAGTCTCAGTCTCAGTTTAAGACCATGCCTCTCGGGGAAAAGCAGACATCACATTCTAACAGCCAAAACCAAAGTGTCACATTCTTGAACTGTTCTATGAGCATTTGTTTATTGCCCACGGACAATGCAAAAAACCTCTGTAGTTCCTTTGTCCTTTTCAAATCAACGTTGTGCCTAAAGACACAAAGATACAAAGACTGTAGTTTTAGAAGACTTAATGTCTGTGAAAACTCAAAATACCACATAGAAGAACAATTGTTTCATATCTTTAGGAGCATACTGGTTCTCAGCCAATGGATCAAAGGCCCCATGCACGTGGGCTGAGACACATGAGATCGCAAATTCTCCAATTTAGCACTCGAGATCCTTCGACTATGCTGAATCGAATGGATGGAGCACAGGGCTAACTCTTTCTTGCACAGAATCTCCAACCTTTTAAACGCATCAACTTCAAATACGTCCACTGTTTTGTGTGCATACCATACAATCATATGTATGCTATTTAATGAACTTATGAATACTTCTCTCTGTGCTCTATCCTCTGATCCACCCATAAATTTAAAAAGCTTTGGGGACATAATCAGGATGCCATCAGTTCTCTATCCACAAAAACATTTAATCTCTTGAGGCGGGGGTCTCCATGCTTACTGGTTTAAGAAGCTTAATTTTAGGAAAGAATTAGGAAGTTTAATTATACTTCAAAGTCCTCACTTTGTTTACTTGAGAACATCAAAGCTACACTCAACCAGGTGCAGTTCCAGGCACAGGTTTTAAAATGACAGACAGCTAATTCTGAAACTCTGCTCTTTTCCTTTCTGCCTTTACAGGTTAACACAGTGAAGCCTGTTCCAATTTAAATGATAGTATATTGAGGTTAATAAAAAACATCAAAAAACTTGCTGATTTAAACATGTTAAAAGAATCAGAGCAGCTAACAAAAGGTATTACAGCTTAACCTATGGATTGCAGCCCTCTCAGGCTCATCAAAGACACACCTTGCTCCCCTCAAAACTACTCTGAACGCAGCAGCCAGAATGGTCACAGGAGTGAAGTAATTTGACCACATATCGTCTGCATTCAGAGATCTAAAATGGCTTCCAGTTGATATGCGAGCTAGTTTTAGAACAGCCTGCATCACACACAAAGCCCTCCACAAAGGCAAACCGGAATACCTGGCTTCCAAACTCAAAAAAGCTGGCCAGACCAGGTCCCTCAGGAGCTCGAACACCCTACTTCTCATCCCATTGAAAGAATGCAAACAAAGAACCGTGGCATGATCCTTCGCGGGTAATGCTCCCAAAATCTGGAACTCTATTCCACCCCATATCAGAACTATCCCCTCCTTTGCAAAATTTGAAGGTCAACTCAAAACCCTTTTCCTAGATCACTCCTGGGGAAGGAACAGGAGCCACTGAATCGATGAGAACACCACCTCCGGAAGAGGTGATCGCCCCAGGACCCTGGCACCCAGCGAAGTTGTCTCAACACCTCTAATGACCTCTGGATTCCCATCTCTCTGAAATTCTCCCGCCTTGTTTTATTCTTGGACTATTCTCCGTATTCCTCTGCTTCTCGATTGCTGTAAAGTGCTCCGATACCCTCGGGTCTGGCTAGCGCTATATAAAACTTCGAAATAATAATAAATAATAATAATAACAATGTCTATTAAGTGAAAATCAACTTATAGATGACACCTGTGAAGAGTTTTAGAGGCCAAAATTGACACAAAATGATACATATGCTGCAAAGTAAGTTTATTCATAAGCGATTTCTAATAAAATCAGCGTGTGTGCTTCATCAATATTCATGCAGCATTCTATACTCAATGTCAGCAAAGTACTAAAAGTGCAAAACTATTTAGTATATTATTTCCTCATTTGTGGACCAAATATGAATATCATTTCTGGGCTAGATATAAAACTAGCCTTCAGCACATTAAATCATTACAGGGATTGAGGGCACGTTTCCTACCAACCGCAACTGCCACATCAGAAACGTTTGCCCTATCATTCCAAATACTGATAACAGATAATCCTATTTAGCGTCAGATAATACCTTAAGCAGAGATTGGATTAATCTGGCTGTCAGTGAACAGAGGACAAAGTCAAAGTGGATGGCTTTTCGAGGGTAGAGCTTCCTGATTCCTAGGGCTTCTTTAGAGGACACGTCCAGCCACACCTAACCAGATGAAAGTTTAGTTTTCTGGGCCCATACAGCAAACCATTAAGTAGAGATTGAGTTATGTGGTTGTGTGCAATCAGGATTGGCTGCATTCCTTTGTTGCTAGTTGACTGAACCTATACTTGATCAAAACATAAAAAATGATTTGGTCATCAATATTTTGTATTTTAATAGTTTTTCAACTTTGTTTTTTCAACAAATAAAACAGACAGTTTTACAAACGGCACCACTGGTTTGTAGGTAACATTTGATTGGGTATGACAATCCTCAATACATTATTTTTTGTGCTGTTGATATTAAAGGCTCGATTACGCGTCTGGCGGTCCATGGAGCACCAAACTTGTAGGGTAGTGGTGGTGGCAGTCTCCTGACCACCCTATTATGATTAGGCCGGTCGGACTAACATTACCCAACCACATTTTCCAGGTAACCTCCATTTCCTGGTAGTGTTTCAGCTGTCAGAAGGCCGCATCATGCTTGAAGGGACTGAAGCAGTCCCACTAAGCATATTACAAATTTCCTCTTTGCCGGCAGTGTCATGGAGGTACCTACTCCATGGCGGAAAGGAAACAAAGGGGGCCCTGTGTGCATGCACTCCAGTTCCTACACGGCATGGAATTTTTAGTCAATGCCGTGTGGGAATTGTTTTTGGCATTCCCATTGTAGTGCCCATTTTCTGAGGGACCACTGTGGAAACACCAAAAACCAGCAAGCTAGACAGGAGTAAACTCCAAATCTGACATGCAGTCTGACCACGGCTTTAGCGATGTGGAGGCGGCTGGACCCGGTGCTGCACCACCAAAGTCATAATCAGTCCCTCAGTCAGTTGGAGTCACAAACGTCTTTCAGATCATTCAGCTGGTGCACAATCAGCTGGAGTATGGATAAAGAGCACCACGTTTTCAGCTCAAAGGTGAGCCAGAATGTGATTACTGCCATTAGATGACAAACCACTCACCTCAGAAAGAGAACAATCAGTTACAATCTGAAATAAAGAATTAAATAATAGTGAAGACGTGAGGAATCAAAGTTTAATCTACCCTGGAAGTAAGCACTTTAGAAGTAACATTTTGCTCGCTCTCCAGACGGACTGATAGCGTTGTATGAGTCGAACAGCACTATACCTTGCATAATTGTGTAAGATATTCTCAGCCTATTTTTAGTGAGTCAATCTATGCATGGTACCAAGAAAATAACTAGAGATGGATGACTGGTTGTTAGAAAATCCATTATGCATGAGATTAGCGAACATCTACAACTGAAGGTCAATAAGAACATTCTTTGCAATGATTTTACCAGTTGCCATACCATGGCAAAAAGGTGGTAACAGCGGTTGTCTATCTGATATAGGGTTATAATTTTACAACCCTCCCAAGACATAGGGATCACCTCAGTACCAGATAGCCCCAAATTCTTCACATAGAATTAAAGACTACTTAATGCAAAATTTCTGTTAGGTGATCACAGCCCATCCATCTAGCCCTATTGCTTTTGATTGTATAATAGACTGATTAATTTCAGCCAATGTTCAGACTGGAAATTATAACTCAACTACTGCTAGTAATACTTGAAGTCTGGTAAGACTGAAAGGTGTGGGTGAAATATAATCTTTTGTCTTTTATTTCATGTACGGCCCTTAACAGGTTTATTTCAGAATATCATACACATAAATATTTTCTGACTTACAAATACGGTCCTTAAATATTTCCAAAAGTATTCTTCGATTGGGAGTAGCTTTTCTATTAGTAACCCCGATGGTAAACACTATTTAAGACACTTTTTATGTCAGATGATATTCTAAGAATGATATTCTTGCTCATACCCCCTTGACCCTTACCCCCATACAGCTAAAAAAAAGGCAAGTAATAGTTGCAATCTACTTTAGGAAATCTACATCCAGCCTATTTTTACTGTGTCTCATTTACACCAACTGCAACCAGAAATGTGCAGGCAGCCATCTAATTCCAATCTTACAAAATGTTTATTGACTACAGTAACACCCTGACCTTAAACTGGCTTTTCTCCAGCTTATGAGAAAGAAACAGTATTGGCATTAGCACAAAATGATCTTCAAGCAATCTTGGGTCTTGGTGGCATGCAACACTTATCCTTTTGTATAAGGGCCCGCATCAGTGCAGGCTAGAAAACCAATTTCAAGCCTGCTCACAGCCAGAGGGAGCATTTTTAAAGCTTCCACCCATTGGGGGCAGACTTTGTGTTAGCTCCTGTTTGGAGGGAATTTTATAAAATGCTTCTGCCAGGCAAGAGCAACCACAAGTTTCCCTGCCTGTTCTGGTGCGGGCAGGAAAACTGCTGTGTCCCCGAAGTGGGCTCAATTAATCCACAGAGCAGATCTATCTATCTATCTATCTATCTATCTATCTATCTATCTATCTATCTATCTATCTATCTATCTATCTATCTATATATTCACTGAAAAAACCATAGGTTTCACACATGTTATAGTTAGCGGAAATTTTACTGATAAAAAACCAATGAAATTCCCCCGTTATAGTTAGTGCAGGAAACTATAACTCACGCGACCGCAATCCTCTGCTGATGCTAATACTGTATTTAGACACTTATTTGCCCATGTCTTCTTCCATAAATTTTTAGCTATACATATATTACAAATATTTTTTTTTCATAAAGACACATATGTCATCAGCAGAAGATTGCGGTCGCGTGAGTTATAGTTTCCTGCACTAACTATAACGGGGGAATTTCATTGGTTTTTTATCAGTAAAATTTCCGCTAACTATAACATGTGTGAAACCTATGGTTTTTTCAGTGAATTTGCAAGGTTTTTTAAATGCTAATTCCTAACTATAACGTGTGTGAAACCTATGGTTTTTTCAGTGAATTTGTACGGTTTTTTAAATGCTAAGTTACTTTACGCCATTCGTGGCGTGCGCGCCCACTTAACGCAGTTCGTTCCGTGCGCGCACAGTAAGCACGCGGTGCGCTTCGCGCACCGCGTGCCCACTTTACGCAGTTAGTGCCGTGCACGCACGGTGGGCACGCGGTGCGCTACGCGCACCGCGTGCCCACGTTACGCTAGATGGGCCATGTACGCACGATGCGCTTCGCGCACCGTGCGCACATGGAGGACATATTATGTGCTTCCTTGTGATATGTAATCTGTTGAAATTTTTTGGTGAAATGCTGTGCTCTTATATGCCATGCACAAATGGTGGCCTTCGGCCACCATTTGCACACGGGGTGGAGAGAGTGGGTTTTTTTTTTTTTTTAAATAATTTTTTACCGTACGGTAAGCGTACGGTAAGCGTAATCTGAGAAATTTTTGAAAAATAAAAAATTACCGTTTTTTGCCTTGGGGGATCTTTGAAGACTCAACTAACATGGTTATGTGCATGGGCGCTGTCTAAACAGCCCCTTTATATGTTTTTGGCATTTGTTTATCAGCTCCCCCCTCAGAGTGCGAGAGAGAAAATGGCGGCCGACGCTTCCTGGTTTCGACCGATTCGAATGTTTACTAAGATCTAAGGGCCAATCAGAATCGCGCTCGCGCACGCCACCGTACGCGTACGGTAAGCGCACCGTAAGCGCACCGTAAGCTGGCTCAGATATATATATTGATTTAAAGGCTATTTTCTCAGAATCTACTGAACAGATTTACACCAAACCTACGAAAGGCACTTCCTTGACCTGAGGACTACCTCTCTGCCAAATTTCAAGTAATTCTGTTCAGCCGTTCGGGCTGTAGCTGTGTCTAAAGGTCCTATGGAAAAATGCATGGGAAAAACGCGTTTTGGGACCCCCCTTTTATCTCAGCCCCCGCTTGACGAATCCCCCCGAGACTTTCAGGGTAGGAGCGGAGCGTAGCGCCCCACCTATTTTGAAAAATTCGCAAGGATTCGTAGACCGGCGCAAAAGTTATTCAAAATAGAATGTTGCGGATTTCCTATGGAAACGTGGTCCTAACTATAACTACCTACTGGCGACCGCCAGTAGGTAATATATATATATATATATATGTATATTACCTATATTACTATAAGTAGTGGCAGCATGTGTTTATACCTACTAGGATGAACTACTGACCCCTAGTGGTGTGAAAGTCCTGGGTACGGAAAATATGTGAGTTATTGTCTAGAGTCTCATGGAAGGAGGAAGTGTTTGCCGCCATTTTGTGATTCCGTTGAAGCGAGTAAGGGGAAAAAAGGGTGAAAATAGTGGGAAATAGGAGGGTAGGAGCACTGTAAACTCTGTGGGGTGTTCAGGGTTTGCTATAGAGGGGGTGCGAAGTGAACTAATCCTACCTACCGGTGTGAAAGTGCTAGGCTAAGAAAATTAAGTGAGGTATTGCCTAGAGTGTGATGCTGCTAAGGTGAGGTGGTGCGGGACTCGGGGATTAGAGCGTGAGTCTAAATTGTGTGTCTTATGCTGTGAAGTCATGTGCCGTGGCCGCTGCAGTACAGCTGTGGAAGTAGTGTCAGCATGTGTTTATAACTACTAGGACGAACTACTGACCCGTACTGGAAGGAAAATTCAAAAATAACCAATGGAGGTACGGTTTGTAATGTCGTTGAAAGAATGAAGTATTTTGATTTGTTCTTTACATGTATTTATGTTTGGAGCGACAGAGAAACTGTGCCATTCCTGGTTTCAGTCTTGATGAAGTCGGAGCTTTACATGTACTATGTGAGAAAGAGAGAATTGTATGCGTGTGTCATATGACATCTGGATAACAACTACAAAAGTGAGTTAGAAATGAACAAGGTGTGTTATGTGTTTTATAGTATTGATTAAGTATTTGAGGTGATGTTTTTAATTTTGAAAGTATTTTTTTTCAAAGTGATATAGTGTTAGTAAAGTGTGGTGTTTGATATTGGTTATGAAAGATGCATAAAATTTGAGCTGTTGTTATATAAGTATTTGATATATGTTTAGGAATTTTTCACAGAGAAGAAGTGTAGTTTGTCATCTTTATAGAACTGTATTGTTTTGAAAATGAGTTACAGCGTTAATTTGAGTTTGTAATGTATTTGGGGAGATAAAGAAAATGTTGCACGTTTGCAACTGATACTTTTTGTGGAAATAGTGGGGTGGGGGGTGGTGGTAGGAGACGTATGTGTTATTACGTTAAAAGCGATAAAACTAAATGCAGAAATGTTATGTGGGCAGGTTGTGGTCTTATTTTTGACACTGAGACGTAGGTTTGAATGGAAGTCAGGGTAGGTTGTTGTACAGTGGGGCCGTGTACAGTGTTTGGAGATTACATGGAGAGGAGATGGAGATAGGAAAAGTGATACGTTCCTTTTATATGTACGCATAGTTTGAATCATGTGATCCTAAGTTGAGATGAATATGAATATGGTTTCTGGTTTACATTTGGGTATAGTGAATAGTTTTTGTTGTTTCTGATTAGTGAATAATAAAAAGGTACATATATACTAAAATATATGGTAGTAAACATAATAATTATTGTCTGTTCTTATGGAATAGAAGTAATGTGCAGTATATTTTCTGTATGACTGTTGACATTAGAGACTACATGTGATTATAAGTGATACTATTTGTCAGGCTGTGTCACTGTGGCGGATATATGTAGGTGTTGAAGTGGTTCGTGTTTTACTGATGGAGAGCTTCACTATCCCTTTTGAGACACTCGTCAATTTTTTCATTCCATTTAATATCTTTATATAGATACAGTAAAGGGATTGTATATCAAAAGTTTGGGAATTAGAACTTTGTTGACTCCCCCCATGCCCTGTTATACATTCTACAGAGTGTTTAAACGACTTTCGTAACATATAGATGTCTAGCTAGTGAAGGTGGTGTAGTTCGACTGGGCCCATTTATAAACTGTGCTATGGGATGGTTTATGTTTTACCCGCAAATCTGCATGTTTGAATACTTTTTGCTGATAAGTGTTCCGGCAGACACCTGTTAAAATTAACGTCGTATATGGGTATAGTGGCGCTACTGGGAATGGTGGGGGTTTCTGTTTGATTTCGTACGGTTAAGCAAGGGCAGGAGTGGGTGTGGGTTATGTTGCTGATTGAAACACAGAATATAGTAACGTGCAGATGTCGAGCTACTAAAGGTGATCTAGTACCACTGGGAGCACTTATAAAGCGCCCGATGAGCGTTTCAGGAGACATCTGTTGAAATTAAGCCTCTGTTTGGCTATAGTGGCGCTTCTACATTTGCTGTGGCTCTTTCTTTTATTGTGTATAGTTCAGCAAGGGTGGGTGTTGAGGTGGTGTAGTGGTACTGTGACTATTTATAAACCGTCTTATGGTATGGTGTATGTTTGAGTTGCAAAATTGTAGGTTTTAATAGGTTTTGCTGATGAGCGTTCCGGCAGACACCTGTTGACATTAAGTCTATATATGCCTATAGTGGCGGTAACAGGAGTGCTGGGGCTCGTTGTTTGATTTCGTAAGGTTAAGCAAGGGATGGGTGGGGGTGGGGGAGGTGCGTATGTTGCTGATTATAAGACGGATATTTGTAACGTGGGCATGTGTAGTTACTAAAGGTAATGTAGTTTCACTGGGCCCATTTATAAACAGTGCTTTGGGATGGTTTATGTTTTACCTGCCAATTTGCATGTTTGAATAGTTTTTGCTGATAAGTGTTCCGGTAGACACATGTTAAAATTAAGCCTGTGTATGGGTATAGTGGTGCTACTAGGAATGGGGGGTTTCGGTACTGTTAACCAATGGCGGGGGGGGTTGTGGGGGAAGTAGTTATGTTGCTGTTTGAAATACAGAATATAGTAACGTGGAGATGTGGAGCTACTAAAGGTGATGTAGTACCACTGGGAGCACTTATAAAGCGCCCTATGGCATGGTATATGTTTTACCCTCAAATTTGCATGTTTTAATACGGTTTGCTGCTGAGCTTTTCAGGAGACATCTGTTGAAGTTAAGGCTGTGTATGGCTATAGTGGCGCTTCTACGTTTGCTTGGGCTCTTTCTTTTATTGCGTAAAGTTAAGCAAGGGCGGGTGTTGAGGTGGTGTAGTGGTACTGTGAGTACTTATAAACCGTCTTATGGTATGGTGTATGTTTGAGTTGCAAAATTGTAAGTTTTAATAGCTTTTGCTGATGAGCGTTCCGGCAGACACCTGTTGACATTAAATCTATCTATGGCTATAGTGGCGGTAACAGGAGTGCAGGGGCTCGTTGTTTGATTTCGTAAGGTTAAGCATGGGTATGGGTGGGGGTGGGGGATGTGCGTATGTTGCTGATTATAAGACGGACATTTGTAACGTGGGCATGTGTAGTTAGTAAAGGTAATGTAGTTTGAGTGGGCCTATTTATTAACTGTGCTATGGTATTGTTTATGTTTTTCCCGCAAATTTGCATGTTTGAATACTTTTTGTTGATATGTGTTCCGGCACACACCTGTTAAAATTAAGCCTCTGTATGGGTATAGTGGCGCTACTAGGAATGGTGGGGGTTTCTGTTTAATTTCGTACAGGTTAAGGAAGGGCGGGGGTGGGTGTGGGGGAGGTGGGTATGTTTCTGATTAAAACACAGAATTTAGTAACTTGCAGATGTCGAGCTACAGAAAGGTGATGTAGTACCACTGGGAGCACTTATAAAGTGCCCTATGGCATGGTATATGTTTTACCCGCAAATTTGTATGTTTTAATACGCTTTGCTCATGAGCGTTCCGGTAGACGCTTGTTGAAATTAAGTTCTTGTATTGGTATAGTGTGTTTACTAGGTTTGGTGTGGCTCTTTCTTGAATTTTATGAAGTTAAGGAAGGATGGGGAAGAGGGTGGTGCAGTGGCAGTGTGCCCATTTATGAATCGGTTTATGGTGTGGTATATGTTTTTCTGGCAAATTCCCATGTTTTAATATGTTTTGGTGATGAGTGTTCCATCAGACAGGTACAAAAATAATACAATATTTCTGTGGATTAGACCCCTTCGTGTGGATAGACACTCTTGTACTGTGTTAGAAGGCTGATAGCGTTGATGGAAAACTATGAAACTTTGTAGATTTTAATGGAAGGTTACACTGTTTCTTTGTTCCTATGGTATAGTTAGGGTTCTCAGTGGGAGAATAAAAAATGGGGGTGCTCTAAAAGGGGGGGCAAAGCTCTTAAAGGGGTGTGGGCTATGCAAGTTGGGGAATAGTCTAAATCAAGATGAGTATCATTGTGTGCTTTAGAAAACCTCTCCAATTATTGTAGGTTCAGAAAAAAACATTGTTTAAAGATTTCCCTTTCTTCTACAACGTGGGTAACCTAGCGTGAGGTCTCCAGTTCTCAGTAGTGAGCAAAATAAGCATGTGTACATCGATGTGCACGCTGTCACTGCAGTGTAATAAAAAAAAAAAAAATTGACTATCTTTGAGAGGGACGGAAATAGAGCCTGGTAGAGAGTCGTTTGGAGGCTGCCTGAAAATAAGTGCCAGTCCCCAGACCTGGCCCAATTAAAGCACAGTATCCATGCATCCTAAGCACTGTGCCATTCAACCATTTTTTAATTGATGCATATATTCTGACATATATATATACATAAATCTGTTTGTCCGCTTATCTTAAGCATCTATGAGCGCACTCGCCTATAGTAAGCAATGTGCCATTCATGCAGCGATATGTCTATATATGCATAGATATATCTGTCCCAGAATCAATCCTAACCATTTATCAGCCCACCCGTTTATCGTAAGTACTGGTCTTTGCATTCATTCATCCTTCCATCCATCCATACATTGATACATTGATCTATGTATCTATCCATTGATGCATCTGGCTATGCATCCACTTGCCCTTTATTCAACTATACGTTCTTATTTCCGTGCATCGTCCGCCCCCGATCTTAAATACGACGTATTATACTCATCCAGCTACCCTCTTAAGGCGTCGAAAAGGCTTGCGAAAAGCATTGACAGGCATATTTTTCAATAAAGAATAACAAAGCTTTGAGTTACTCTTTGTGGAGCATACTTCAACACCCTTCTCTGGTGGTGTTTTAAACAAAAGTACATCTAGCGAAAGAAATGTAATGGAGCTTTTAAGTGTAATACATTAATTTAGAAACATAACGTTTTGTTGAGTTGTTTATAGGTACACTGTTTTAAAGTGGCCGTGACTGACAGATACTGAATACCTGTACTTCTTATATTTGAGTAAGTATACCAGAGAACTAATTTGGGGTGGTGAAAACCTTGAGTTCTATATATCCATGTGAAGTACAGTATAGGAATATAAAAGTAATTGGAAAACTTTTATGTTCATATTAAAGGGGGGGTGTGAGAACTTAGTGAGGCAGGCAAAGTGTGTGTTTTCGTAGCACTAAAACAAGACCGTGTGTAAGGTGAGAGCAGGTTCGTACTGGAGTTGCCTTGTTGTGGTCGTTTGCAGAGGCGCAGCCAGAGGGAAATTTCGGGGGAGCCTAATTCTTTCAGCAATGGGCAGAGTGGGCATGTAGGGGTTGTAAAAAGGAGTGAAAATGAACAGAGTCTCCTTTACAAAAAAATGATGTTTTGAAGACCGGTGAAGTACTCGGGTGCGGCTCTGTGTGTGTGCCCAGGAAGCTGTGTCAGAGAGTCCGGGGCAATTGGCGTTGCGCGCATGGTGGTGTGTCTGCTAATCACCCCACGATGATGTTGCTGGTGCGTTGCAAAAAGAGAAGCGAAATACTGAGAGAAAATGGCTCTCTTTAAAGGATTTCCCTTCTCCTACAATGCGAGTCACTTGGCATGATGTCTGCACTTCTAAGTAGTGAGCAATGTGCATGCTCTCACAGTGTCACTGCAGTGCAATAAAGAAAAAAAAATGGATTACGTTTGTGAGGTCGGAAAATAGAGCCCTATATAGACCCGTTTCGAGGCTCCCAAAAATAAAGTGCTGGTGGTCACATCCCCACAGACACCCTCTCCAGTTAAAGCCCTGGGTGCAGTGTTATGTTTGCGAAGTTGTTGACAAAATTGTTAGGTAATAATGATAATTTGTATGTGTGCTGTTTGGTTGATAATATAATTCTAAGTACATAGATTAAACAATTTTAAAATACTATTTATAAAGTTGTGTGCGGTGGGTTGCAGAGGGGGTGGTGGGGTGTGGCAGAGCATTGAAAAGTATGAGGTAGTGCAGTTATATATAAATTGTAAAGGAGTATGTAAATAATTAAATAAATACTTGCTGTATGTTCTATGGCACTACTTGTCATCCTAGTGCTCATCTGTCGTGCTCTATCACATTGCTGCACTGGGTCTGCACATTGCTAGTGGAAGTTTTGCAATTGTATGGTATTATTTTAACATAGTGAAGAAATGTGAAAAGTAATTTAATCTATTTTTTGGTTTTCAGAAAATTATTTCGTTTGCATTGAAATTTGGAAATGCCTAGAAGAAGTGGAAAAAAAGAAAAGAGAAGAAAAATATATATTTGACGAAAAGGAAAGATCTTGAAGTAGAAAAAAATGCGAGTAGTAGAGAAACTGTTTGAGTAAAAGCAAAAGACAATTTTTGAAAAAAATATTATGAACATTTAAAGAGAAAAACATCACACAAAGCAAAAAGAAGAATTTTTTAGGAAAGGTGAAGCAAAGTTCAATTTCAAATACGAGGAAAAGGAAAGATGATAAAGAAATAGTATCTGGTACTCGGAGACAAAAACAATTTCAAGAAATTCGTCATAGACTTTTTCGATCTAGAGTGATTCAGAATTTATTGAAAACATGCTGCAAATATAAAAGAAGAATGTTCCAATTCAAAGAGAAGCAGCCTATTGAAAGTATAGTGGTAACTGCTTTCAATTTGAAACAGAAGTTGTTCATTTTGATTTTAAAGATGATGAAAGTATTGGATAAAATAGTCAAAGTATTGAAAGACAAAAGTAGAAAAAAAAGACTTGTGAACAGAACCAACTTTTGTAAAATCTTTAGTGGACATTGGAGACATACTTCTAGTACTGAGCCTTTTTTTAATGAGGAAAGTTACTTCCAGGAAAATAGTTTATCATTTGCAGTTGATACTGGAGGTCGTTGCTACGAAGTTCAGGATGGTGTTCCTCTTCCAAAGGAGGAAATGGTTGGTAAAAGTGCAGAAGAGTTAACAGCTGAAGAAGTGCAAGGGAAACGTCCATGAGCTCCTGAGTATAAGTGGAGTTGTAGTAGCATTTGTAGTATTCGACAGGAATCCACTGATATAATGCAAAATTTGCTATGAGAATATACTCAGAAAAGTATAAAACAGAAGATTAAGTTGTTACAAGGACTAGATCCATGTAATGTAAGAAAATATACTGAGAAGTATGGGAATTCTCTGGCTTGTGTTTCAAGAAAAGTTTGTAAAAGTGTTTTTCATCATTTGAGGATGTTAGCAGTACACCATTCAGAAATGCGGAACTTTGTAAAGAAACTGTACTATGTAAAATGTCCTGCATTAAGTTTAAGTGAACTGAATGTAAGTTTTTTATATGGTTCTTTATCAGATGTTCAAAAAAAGTGTGATGATATTGAAATGCGATATTTTGGTTCAGAAGAGCAGTTCATAGAAAGTGAAAGTTTGACAATTACAGATGTTGGAGGAGATGAGAAAGTGATTAGCACTGATCAGTTTGAAGAAGAAATTGGAAAGTTTAATGTAGTGTGCTCTGAAATACCAAACTATGTTTGTGTTTGTTGTCTACGTACTCATTATAAAAGTCAAAGTAGGAATGTTGATTTGCATTTGAAAAGTGCAAAGGAGAACAATGGTAAGTGGGAAGAATTTGCAACTTACTTGTTAGTTGAAGATCGATTTGAGCTAAGTAGTGATCAACGTATATGTAAGTATTGTTACAACAAATTAGAAGAGAACAAAATGCCTGCTAGAGCAGTGCATAATAAGTTGGAGTTAGTAGCTTTTCCACAGGAGCTGGCCAAATTGAATATATATGAGTCGGTTCTAATTCAATCTGTTCATCCTTTTCAAACTATAATTCGGATGGAGCCTAAAACAGGTAAACTGCTACCAACAGACTTGCAAAGAGGGCTGAAAGGAAGAGTGGTGTACTTACCTTTGGATTTTAAGAAAAACATTGAAACTATTGCTGGAGAGAAAGAGGAAGAAGAGGCAGTAGTTATTTTAGTAAATGTTGTACCCACAAAGAGTCAGAAAATATGGCAAGAATTTGTGGATGTTAATAAAGTTGAAAAGGCTACCTTATATCTTATAGAGAACAATATTTATTAGAAAAATGTAAATGTGGATGAACAGTGTCTCGGGGTCGCTACCGAGGAAGGTCGGGGTGGAGACATTAACGATTCTTCGTTTCTACCCCGACCACAGGACACTGGCGGCTCCTTTAACATGGACTGGAGCTTTAAGGAGGCGGGATGGGCAGGCCCGGCGTCATTGGCCGTGAACCAATCCGACGACTGTCTCGAGTGTAAAGCACACCCGGAAGAGGACAGGGGCGCGAAAGCCGGAGGAAGGAGCGGAGGTGAAGAGCGAGAGCGCGAGGACGAGGTGGTTAAAGGAAGTGAAGAGAGGAGAGTGAGGGTCGGTGGAGCGACGGGGGAGAACGCTGAAGAGAGGAGAGCGAGGGTCGGTGGAGCGGCGGAGGAGAACGCTGAAGAGAGGAGAGCGAGGGTCGGTGGAGCGGCGGAGGAGAACTCCGAAGAGAGGAGAATGAGGGACGGTGACACGACTGAGGAGAGCAGAGTCGGAGGGATCCAAGAGCCAGGAGGCCAACGTCAACGCGAGTCGCCCCGCCACGTTACTGGAGGAGCGTGGCTGGGAAAGGTACGGGACTGAGTCCTGGGGTTTGCTTTTACACGGGAGGGACTAGTTAGTGGGAGTCGGGGAGGTCACGGGGGTGTGAGTGTTCTTTTTGAGGAAGTCATTGTTTTTCCTTTCTCCCCTCACACTCCTCTACGAGTATTCCTTGCTTTTTGAGATGTGAATATAACGTGGTGGCAGCCCCGGTGTTCCCACACTCCCTTAGTCCTTCTTCCCTCTGTTTTAAAGGTCCTCATCTCACCCGTGTGTCCTTTGTTGTTTTGTTCCTTTCACGTATAAACGCCCGGAGAAAGTCGGAGGGGGAGCCGGAAATCGATAGGAGGCGCTATCCAAGAAGAGGAAGACTGGAAGACAGGGAAGGCGTTATCGCATATGGTTCCGCGTGGTTATTCTTACTATATAATAAAGAACCGAAACCACCCTGAACCTTGTGTATAGTGGCTCTTTCCCTCTCCAGGGACACAATACGGTAAGTGGCGAGCCAGATAGGAGCCTAAAGAACCCTGTCCGATAAAGGATGGAGGCCCTGATCCACCAAATGAAGGAAGGCCAGGCAAAACTAGAGTGGGCCGTGGAATAAACCTCTAGTCAGGCAGAGGCCGATCGCGCCGTTTTCACAACCGCCTTACAGAATCAAGCAGAAACGATGATAAAGCTGGCTGAAGGACATGCACAATTGCTAGCCACATTGGGACAGGGTAGGGCCAGCAACCCACCTGGGACCGTAGTCCCTTTACAAAAGCTTGTACCGGGGGATGACCCCTTGGTGTTTTTTCTTAACTTTGAAAGAGCCGCGAGGGCGAGTGCTTGGCCAGGAGAACGGTGGCCCTTCTACCTAGCGCCTCTCTTGACGGGGGAAGCCCAAGCGGCCTACCAAATGATAAACATAGACGGGACTTCTACCTATACCTTAGTGAAACAGTACATACTAGACCGGCTGGGAGTAGACGATGAAACACATCGACCGCGGTTCCATCACGAGAGGGGAATATCGGGAGAATTGCCAAAGACATTGTTTTATAAACGAAAAGGGGCAGCAGACTTATGGCTTAAACCCCAGGAAGGCAATCTAGATGAAGTGATGAACAAGATTTATCTTGAGCAGTTTTTGGAAGCCCTCCCATATGCAACCCAGCGCTGGCTCCGACAGCATGCCGGGTTAACACAAGAACAAGCCATCGAGATGGCGAACTACTTTGCTCGGGCTCAAGGACGAGCCCCCGTCAGAGAACCAGAAAAGAACAATCGGAATGTCGTCTCCGGAAAACCAGAAAGGAAAATACCGAAACCCATACCACCCCCTCCCTCGTATGGACAGCCCGACTTACTCCGGGCCCCAATGTTACGATTGTGGAGAGTGGGGGCACATAGCCCGACATTGTCGCAAGAAATGAGAAAGAGAAGAAGAACCTATGGATGTGAGCTATGTACCCCGATCTATCATCTTCGCCCAAGAAACCGGGCCTGTCTTCTACGTAAGTGTACACCTCAACGGGAGAATGATAAGGGCTCTCCTGGACTCAGGCTGCAAGCACTCCATGGTGAGGCAGGAGTTGATAAGTCCGTCTTGCCTTATACCCGGTAGAACAGTCCATATTAGATGTATCCACGGGGATGTGAAAGAGTACCCGGTAGCCAAACTGACCCTGGGGACCGAGTTCAGAGTACAGTCGGAGGTGGTGGTGGGGGTTTTAGAATTTCTTCCCGAACAACTAATCATAGGGATAGATAACCCTTGTTTCACTCCAATGATGCAAGATGCTCTGAGATCCCCCAACCATGACGTTTTTCTTACCCCTGAACCATGGGCAAGAGACAACCATTTTCGAACAGCCCAACTGAACGATGCCAGTCTCACTCATGCCTGGCAAAAAGCTCGAGAACCCTGAGACCCTCAAGACAGAGTCTACCCCACGTTTATCGAACAAAACGGACTACTCTATAGACTAGCTAAACAGGAAGCGGTACCCCAACTGTTGGTCCCTACAGGGTTCCGGGACCAAATCCTTTTTTTTGCTCACGCACATCTGCTGGCTGGTCATTCGGGAGCGGAGAAAACAGGGCAGTCCATTTTACAACATTTTTTTGGGCCGGGGGATTATGCCCAAATCCAAAAATACTGCCAAGAATGTCAGGTCTGTCAGCGTCGCAATCCCTACATCCCTCCTCCCGTCCCCTTACAGCCCCTACCCATTATTGGTACTCCCTTCGATAGACTAGAGATGGACATAATAGGGCCCTTACCCAAATCAGGTCGTGGACACCAATATGCCTTAGTGGTACTAGATTATGCTACACGTTATCCTGAAGCCTTCCCCCTCAGGGCTGCTACCTCCAGCGCTATCGCCCAAAAACTGGTAGAGGTGTTTTCCCGAATGGGGTTCCCTAGAGAAATCATCACCGATCAGGGAACCCCTTTCGTCTCTAGATTAATGAAACAAGTGTGTGACCAATTGGATATAAAACATATAAAAACATCGGTTTATCATCCTCAGACAGACGGGTTGGTAGAACGCTACAACGGCAGCCTTAAGCTTACGCTAAAAAAAACTCCTGTCTGGGGATGGTAAGCATTAGGACCAACTACTTCCACTAGCCCTGTTTGTCCTACGTAGCCAAAACCAAGCCAGTTTAGGAGCATCTCCCTTTGAATTGCTCTTTGGCCGTAAACCAAGAACCCTGCTTGAAATCACTAAGGACAGTTGGGAGAGGGAGGGGCTACAAGAAGCCGAAGCCCTACTCGACTATACCCAGCAACTGCAAACCAGATTACATAAGCTCCGCTCTTTGGCTCAGAACCAGTTAGCCGTGAGTCAAGTTAAGCATAAAACCTTCTATGACAAGGGCACCAAGTGGAGAGAATTAGACATAGGGGACTGGGCGCTGGTGTTATTACCTACTTCTTTCCACAAGCTAAAAAAGGAGTGGCAAGGCCCATTTCAAGTCCTCCGAAAGGTAGGAAAAACCACCTACATCCTACAGTTATCAGAAAAGAAAACCCAAATGTACCATATTAATCTCTTGAAAAAGTGGTTAAGACCCCCTCCGGATACAACCCATACGGTATCTGTGGCCTCCTACGTACCCCACACCGTCAATGACACTCCCATAAATCCTGATTTAACGGCCTCACAAAGGGAACAGATCCACGCTCTACTGTTAAGATACTCTGATATCTTCTCCGATCAACCAGGGAGAACACACCTTGCAGAACACACGATCTCAACTCCTCCCGGAGTTGTAGTGAAACAAAAGCCTTATCGGATACCCGAAGCCCGGAGGGTGGCGTTTCAAGAGGAAATATCCCGCATGTTGAAATCTCGGGTAATCGTCCCTTCCCATAGCAACTGGTGTTCTCCCGTAGTCCTAGTGCCAAAACCGGATGGCAGCATCCGATTTTGTATAGACTTCAGAGCTGTAAACCGGGTGTCCAAACAGGACGCCTACCCCCTCCCTAGAGTGGACGAACTCGTCGAACGCCTTGGTGAGGCCCGTTACATAACGACCATAGACCTCACTAAAGGGTACTGGCAGATCCCCCTGTCCCCCAAGGATCAAGAGAAAACAGCCTTTTCCACCCCTTCGGGTCACTATCATTTCACGGTACTCCCTTTTGGCTTGCATGGAGCACCAGCCACGTTTCAGAGAGCCATGGATACTCTCTTGGCTCCCCATCTACGATATTCTGCAGCTTACCTGGATGATATCGTAGTCTTTAGCAAGACCTGGGAAGACCATTTGATACACGTGGGAGACATCTTTAACAGTCTTAGACATGTCGCTCTTCATGTTAACGCCAAAAAGTCGAGAATAGCTTTTCGGAAGGTTAGATATCTAGGGTATCTCTTGGGAGAGGGACATATCGCCCCACAATCGGAGAAAGTGGCCGCTATATTAGCCGTCCCATATCCCCAGACTAAACGGGACTTACGAGCTTTTTTAGGGTTGGTAGGGTACTACCGTAGGTTCATAGCTCAGTTTGCTGATTTAGCGGGACCTCTTACCGACCTCCTGAAAAAAACACATCCCTCTCCCCGGTTACGTGCCCCCACTGAGCAGAAGGAGAGGGCCTTTCGGGCCCTCCAGACTGCCCTTACCACCTCCCCGGTCCTCATGACTCCAGATTTTACCAAACCATTTGTTCTAGAAACAGATGCCTCGGGTGTGGGGATTGGAGCGGTGCTCTCACAAACAGATGAAGAGGGACAGGAGCGACCCCTTCTTTATCTGAGCCGCAAACTATTCCCGAGAGAGCAGGCATACTCAACTGTGGAAAAAGAATGTCTGGCAGTGAAGTGGGGGGTGGAGAAGCTCCGATATTATCTGGAGGGCAGACCTTTCATCCTTTATACCGACCATGCCCCCCTCACCTGGTTACAACGCAACCGGGGACATAATGAACGTATCCTGCGTTGGTTTTTGGCTCTACAACCCTACCAGATAGATGTCCGTCATCGGAAAGAGACATTGCAAGGGAATGCTGATTACCTCTCCCGCTTTCCTTATTCCCCCGATTGGGGTATTCCAGGGGGGGGGATTTGTCACGGGGTCGCTACCGAGGAAGGTCGGGGTGGAGACATTAACGATTCCGACCACAGGACACTGACAGCTTCTTTAACATGGACTGGAGCTTTAAGGAGGCGGGATGGGCAGGCCCGGCGTCATTGGCCATGAACCAATCAGACGACTGTCTCGAGTGTAAAGCACACCCAGAAGAGGAAAGGGCGCATATGGTTCCGCGTGGTTATTCTTACTATATAATAAAGAACCGAAACCACCCTGAACCTAGTGTATAGTGGCTCTTTCCCTCTCCAGGGACACAATACGACAAACAGGTAATACGTTTAGAAGATGATTTTGAAATTTCAAGTGGTCAAATAGAGAAAGTGGATAAGTCAAGGACTGAAGAGATTTATGAACATTATACAATATGTCCTTTGCATTCAAAAGAAGTGATAGGAAGTAGCATTGAGTTATTTCAAATGAAAAAAGCACAGGGAACTCCATTGTGTGTATGGGAGAAAAGCTTGGAAACTCGTTGTTTTCCACAGTTGTTTCCTGCTGGAGAAGGTGGACGATATGATGATCGACCTGTACGGATTCCAGCTTCAGAATATCGGTCAACAAGATTATATTCTGAAGATCCTATATTTCGACAGTGCATTCCACACATATTTCACCTTTTGTTTGAAAGGGATCTGTCTTCTCTCTCGTAGGCAGTGAATCATATACTTAAAACTGGAGTTCATGAATTAATTCTTTCTGCGAAAGAATTTGTGGAGAAAGTTCAAGAAACAGATGAAAATTTAGAAGCACAGTTAATCAATTTGATGGCATGTCAACGTGGAACAAATGAGTATTGGTATAGTCGTCATGGAGAAATCAAGTGTATGTTACAGAACTTAGGCACACCAACATGGTTTGTCACACTTAGCTGTGCAGAGTATGCATGGGAAGATTTGCTTGAGTTTTTAAGAGAAGCTAATTCTAATATAAAAAATGTTGAAATAAAGACTCCTGGTGAACTGTGTTCACTGGGTCCTGTAAATGTGTGCAGATATTTTAATCATAAGTTTCAAGGTATGATTTTATCTGTAATAAAAAGAATCCACCTCTTGGAGAAGTTACCGTTTTCTTTTGGAGAAAGGAGTATCAAGCAAGAGGTGCACCTCATAAACATATGCTAGTATGGATCAAGGATGCACCAAAATTTGGAAATGATTCTGATGAAACAGTATTGTCTTTCATCGAACAGTATGTGACATGTGAGATTCCAAGAGAAGGAGGAGATAGAAGCTTGAGACAGCAAGTTTTACGTTTCCAAATTCACCGTTGTGGAAAGTATTACAGAAGAAAATACAATTCTAAAGGAAAATTTTACACCAAATGTCGGTTTGGTTTTCCCCGTCCAGTCATTTGTAAAGGAAGAGTAAATTCTTTTTTTTCTTCTGTGAGGCACGCAATAACTCGGAAATCTACAAAGAATACCTACAACTTAAAAAGAACAGAAGTGTCAAAGTATATCAATGACTACAATCCAGTCACTTTAAAAATGTGGTATGCGAACATGGACATCCAGTATGTTGCGGATAACTCAATTGCTGTTGCACGTTATGTTACATCGTACATAACAAAATCTGAAAAAACAGAGGTGAAACAAATGTGGGAAGAAATTGCACAAGAGAATAGTCTTAGCAAAAAATTGCACAGCTTTAGTTTGAAAATTCTTTCCCACCGAGAAATTGGATCGTATGAATGTTCAGACCGCTTGCGTTCTTCAAGTTTATATTCAAAGTCACGAGGAATCATTTGGGTAAGTTTAGGTCTTGCCTGCAAACAAAATAGTGTGTTGAAATCATTAGAAGAAATTGAACAATCAGAAGCAAATGAGCTGGATAGTACAGACATTCTTAAAACTAATATGTTGGACACATACTAACCGAAAAGGAGTCAACATCTGGAACAGCTATGTCTGTATGAAGTACTTCAACATTACAGCTTCAAAAGAAATGTTAAAGAGAATTTAAAAGAAGGAAAGTTTGCAGTAGTTGGATGTCATGGTTGTTTATTAAAACATGCAAAGGGTAATCTTATAAACCACAAGAAACTAAGTTGTGAAACTCCAGATAAGCGAGAATTTTACTATTTAGCACTTCTGCAGCCGTTTAAACCATGGTGTAGCAAAACTCAATTACTTGGAGAGTTTGACTGCTACGAAGATTCTTTTAATGCTTGTAAAGATCACATTCGATGTCCAATTTTCCCTACATATTTAAAAATGTTGAATGATGAAGTTGAACAGGAAACGACTATTATAGCTGAAATAGCTCATGAAAGTTCTCAAAATAGTCAAAGTAGTGGTCCATGTAGTCAAGATCCTCTCGGACAACCAATGCTGGAAAATGAAGCAGCGATTGATATGCATGAAGTCGAAATTGCAATGCAACAAGCACACGAGGATAATATAACATTGGAAAAGTTAGAAGAACAAGTAAATGTTGAACAGAAAGAAATATATGTGCAAGTGAGAGAACAGATAGAGCATGGTTTGTTGCATGAAAAAAAAGAATGTCTGTGTTCATCTTTTAAACCTCTTCTGATGTACATCAGTGGTCAAGCTGGGACAGGTAAAAGTTTTAAAATTAAAGTTTTGACCAGTTATCTTAAAAAAACTACTGGTTCACATTTAAGTTGTGCGGTAACAGCTCCAACTAGATTAGCTGCACACAATGTTAAAGGAGTTACTTTGCATAGATTATTGATGTTACCAGTGGAGCATGATAATAAAATAGAATATCAGAAGTTGTCTGGAGAAGCTGCTTATGAAGTGTCAAGAGTGCTGAAGAAAATGAACCTTTTAATTATTGATGAGGTGAGCATGGTCTCAAACTTAATGCTTGCTTTTGTACACTTAAGAATGCAACAGGTATTAAAACCAGATTACGACGTTCTCTTTGGGGGAAAACATTTAATTGTATTTGGAGATCTGCTACAACTAACCCCTGTAAAAAGAGAACCAGTGTTTAAAACTCTTCTACATGAAGACACTAAAAAATCTTTGGGAAGTATTGGAAATGTGAATCTGCGGTTATAATTTGAATATGAAGAACTAACTCAGAATATACGACAAGCAAGAGATGAAGGTTATGGAAATATTCTAAAACATGTAAGAATTGGTGTTCTAAGCAAACATGGGAAACAAGCTTTTCAAAGTCGTCTACTGAAGAACTTGTTTACAAATGAAAACACACCAGCAGAAGTAATGTACAAGAAAATGAAAGAAAAAAAGTCTATAGTTTGCTTAATGCCTACAATGGAAGAGTGTTATACATTTAATAGAGAGCTTATGAAATTGGAAAATCAAGAAGTTCACATTGAAGCGATTGATAAAATACAGCATCAAGGAATAACAATTGTTCTTTCAGAAAAACTACAGACTAAATTGGATTATTTGGAAAAGTCTGTATCAAAAACTGCTGGCTTAGAAAATAATTTAGATGTATGTTTAAACTGTCGGGTAATTTTGAAGCGTAATCTGAATGTAGAAGAAGGTTTAGTGAATGGAGCAATGGGGAAAGTTGTTGATTTTGTAAAATATCAAAATAGAAATGGAATTGAATTTTTGAAAGTTAAATTTGATCAGATTGCACAGGTAAGACAGATTGCACGTTCTGCCGCATGTTTTTTGCTTGTATGTTCGTAGAAAACAGTATCACTTCTGTTTAGCATATGCAATAACTATTCACAAATCACAAGGTTTAAGTGTAGATAATGCTTTGGTAAATGTTGGAAAAACTGTGTTTAAAGAGGGAATGGTATATGTTGCATTATCTCGAGTTAGAACATTGTCTGGTTTGTATTTAATTGATTTTGATGAGAACAAGGTTAGTGCTGATGTTAATTGTGTAAGAGAATGTAATCGTTTGAGAAGGCTTTATGCTTCTCATTTAGGTGAATATCCTATTTATGAGAAACGTGTTGTGTGTTCCAAACGCAAATATGTTGAAGAGTTAACTATGGTTGAAAAGCAGAAAGAAAATCAACAGAAAAGAAAAGATGTAAAGAAGCAGAAAATACAAACAAGTGATGATGTTGTTGGATATCAATTGGAAAATGCTTCTGGTGTCAACTGCTATGGTAATGTCAATCTAAATGTTATATTTTATCTTGAAGATGTTTGTGGTGAAATTATGGAAAGTCAGGAAAAAACTTTATGTTCTGCACTCCACACTTTATTTCAAGAATTGAGAACTGATAGAAGTAAGATTCATTCTGCTTCTGGTATTTGCCAACTGTTGGATAAATGTACTGGATCTTTAACGTTCAGTGCTAATATACAGCAAGATGCACAAGAATTTCTGATGGTTATGCTTGGAGTACTAGAAGATGAAGGAATTCAGATTGAGAGTTTAGTTGGACTCAGTTACAAATGGGAACATGAATGTGAAGAGTGTTTATTATCTTCAAGGACTATAGTTGACAGAGAACGATTTTTATATTTAACAATACCTGACTGCAAATCTGCACCATTTTCCAAATTAGTAAAAGAAGCTGTGCATGAGGTGATGTGTTCTCGTTGTAAATCAAGAATGCTATCTGCATTATGCCTACAAAGATATGGAAAATATTTGATTATAATGCTGCAACGCTGTCGAACAAATGAAAGAAAAGTGGAAACCAAAATTAAAAATGTTGTTGCTAAATAAGTGTCTATTTCTGAAAGACATTTTGCAACAGTTGCTTTTGTTTTCCATGCTGGAACCACCGAAACAAGTGGACATTATACAGTTAATTTAAAGTGTAATAATGGTTGGAGTCACTGTAATGATACACACTTGGAAATGAAACCGAGATTGCCTTATGAATTACCCAACTCATACTTAATTTTTCTGAAACAAAGATTTTAGATACACTATTTGGCTTTAATGGGAAGGTGTATAGATCTTTAAGGAATTCGTACTGGATGCTTTCAAAGCTATATTTTTGATACATTATCTGGCGTATTGGGAAAATGTGCAGAGAAACTACGTAAGATCTTTAAGGAATTCATACTGGATGCTTTCAAAGCGAAACTTTTGATACATTATCTGGTGTATTGGGAAAGTTGTGCAGAGAAACTACGTAAGATCATTAAGGAATTCATACTGGATGCTTTCAAAGCAAAAGTTTTGATACATTATGTGGTGTATTGGAAAAACTGTGCAGAGAAACTACGTAAGATCTTTGAGGCATTCATACTGGATGCTTTCAAAGCAAAATTTGTGATATATTATCTGGCGAATTGGGAAAATGTGCAGAGAAACTACGTAAGATCTTGAAGGAATTCATACTGGATGCTTTCAAAGCAAAATTTTTGATACATTATCTGGCGTATTGGGTAAATTTGCAGACAATCTATGAAGTAAAGGTACGCTTTAAACATTTGAAGTACTATTGGATGTGTTACTTGTGTTGATTTTTTATTATATTTGAGAGAATTAGGGTTTTGGTTTCTTTTAACAATGTAGTTGATTGGTTTTTTTTCCCTGCTGTTTATGATGAAACTGCACTGGCATCACTGTGAATAGTGAAGTTAAGTAGTAGCTGATGACAGCAAAAAAAGGGAGAAAAATTCTGAATGTTAAATTGTTTTGTATTATTTAAAAACTCATTGTAATTTGTGAAATGTATTACGTTACACAGTACTTTTGCAGTTTATTTTATGTGGTTGAAAAGTTAGAAAAATAGTATTAATGACAAATACACAATAGTAGTGCGATATTTAAAAAACCTTTGAAATTCATTGAAAAAACCATAGGTTCAGAGACGTTATACTTAGAAATTAGCATTTAAAGAACATTCGAAATTCACTGAAAAAAACCAGAGGTTTTACAGACGTTATAGTTAGGAATTAGCATTTAAAAAACCTTAGAAATTCACTGAAAAAAACATAGGTTTCAGGGACGTTATAGTTAGTTGGACATTTGACTCATATAAAACCAGAGAAGTTTGCCTGTTATAATTAGTTGAGCTAACTATAACTCGTGCCCCGCAATGCACTGATGACATCTCAAATGACATCACTGATGACATCACTCATGACATCATCCATGTGACAATCTGATGCACATACTGATGCTCTAATATAAACTTTGATACACCCATTGTAAAATGCTGACTACTATTTTTGAAACCATACACAGAAGAATGCCATATACTACATAGCACTCACTATTTCCTAGGTCTACACACACATCCAGTCACTTATACATGTAGTTACTCATCAATAGAGAACTATAATATGCACTCATACATCTATACATGCAATCACACGCTGCCACTCATCCATAGAGTTACTCACACGCCTAGTCAGTAATGCAAAGAATGACTCACAACCCATTTAATCATGTATACAGTTATACACACCAACTTTGTTATTTTTTGACATACCACATCACTTATTTATACAGATACTAACACATATTTACTGTCTTATACAATCACTGATAGAAGCAGACACTTATTTATACACCCACTCGTGAAATAGCTTAGTCTCACGTATACTCATTTATGTACTCCAACATTCACATATAGTGGCTAAAAACATATGTAGTTAGTTACAGATATACCCCTGAGACATTTATTCACTCACCAACATACCCATAGACACACTAACTCACCCATACAGCCCTTTTCAGATGCACTTTTTAATCCATACAACCACTGAATTACCCACTCAGACATATATGCACAGACTCATACACCCACCCACCCACACAGACACTCAGGGACCCATACAGATACACAGACAACAAATCAATAACCTATATAGATACTCATGTAGGTATTCAGCAACCCATGCAGTTGCTTACACACCAATGGAGAGACTAATACACACTTTTACACAGTTTAGTCACTAACCCATGCATTCAGTAAGACACGTTCAATCACTCACTTATACAGTCAGTCACACACATACGAAATAATTCCTTTAGGCACTTGTAAATGCATTCGTTCTTCAATACACCTCGGCATATATATATATATAAAACATATTTACATTTTATAGAAACACACATTCACTGGATGATATCATGAGTGATGTCATCAGTGATGTCATTTGAGATGTCACTGACCATGTCATGAGTGATGTAATATGTGACATCATCAGCAGTGCATTGCGGGGCGCAAGTTGTAGTTAGCTCAACTAACTATAACAGGCGAATTTCTCTGGTTTTATATGAGTCAAATGTCCAACTAACTATAACGTCCTTGAAATCTATGTTTTTCTCAGTGAATATATATATATATATAATATACATATGTATATATATATTACCTACTGGCGGTCGCCAGTAGGTAGTTATAGTTAGGACCTATTTTCCATAGGAAATCCATAACATTCTAGTCCCAATAAGTCTGGCGCCGGTTGACGAATCTTCGCGAAATTTTCCAAACGTTTGGCCAGCTTCGGTCTGCTCCTATCCTGAAAGTTTCGTGGTCATTTGTCAAGCAGGGGCTGAGAAAAAATGGGGGTCCCAAAACGCGTTTTCCCTATGCAATTTCCCATAGGACCTGTTGACGCAGCTACAGCCCGAACTGCTGAACGGAATTACACCAAATTTGGCAGAAAGGTAGACCTTGGTTCAGAGTCGTGCCTTTTGCTTAAATGGTGTAAATCCGTTCAGTAGTTCTTGAGAAAATCAAAAGTAAACTCACATATATATGGGCGGAGCCTAACCACACATCTCATCTTCATCCAAGAAGTGTTGGCAGCCATCTTGGGACCAATATACATGATAGCACCTCATTAAAAAGCTTTGCAGTTAATAGAAGGTTTTAAGACTTTAGTTACATTATAAATCATTTGTTGATGGTACCATACTCATTTTACGAATTGTGATATGTTCTAAGGTGATTTTACCATGTGAAAAAGCCTTCTGCTGGGATATCATGAATCATGTTTGAGAGAAAACTATTTTCACATGCTTTTCCCAGAGAGGTTTGGAAGGTGATCTATAAGCTAAACTGAGAGCATATTTTCTGTAAATTCACATTATCTTTCTTAGTCATGTGAGAATGAAGTCTGACATTCTCAGTAAAACATGTACATCCAACAAGGGCAGAGACTGTCAGTTGATTCCTTTGTGTTTTACTGCAGCTTCCCAGAGTGTTCCAAAGAACAACTAGAGCGCTAACACTCCTACTTATGATAAACGTATGGCACACCTGAAGCCATCTTGATTGTAATAAAGTGGTAACTCTTAAAACTTTTAATTTAAAAAGGAACAAAATGAGGGGGTTCATTTTGCCATAGAATGTATGATTAGTGCTACAGAAAGAAAAATTAGGGCACATTTTGAGTGACTTCTCAAATCCTCTTCTATTTCATTAAATAATTCTGACATGCAGACTGAAACATGCACTTTCAATATCAGCAGCAGACTTCCCTGGTGAGGTGAGCAGTAGCTTTACTACAGTGATCTAATGAGCAACTAGAGTGCTAACATTCTGAATTCATGGCAAAAGTGTGACACATCTGAATGCCTTCTTCATTGAATAAAAGTAAAAAACTGACAGTATGCCTACTGAGGAGACTTTACTAAATGAGGAAATTAGGAAACTTCATAACAAGTCTCCCAAGATGGCCACCAGAGACAAAAGAGCCCAAATGTAGCACAAATATCACTGAGA
This sequence comes from Triturus cristatus, assembly GCF_964204655.1. Classification (NCBI taxonomy): domain Eukaryota; kingdom Metazoa; phylum Chordata; class Amphibia; order Caudata; family Salamandridae; genus Triturus; species Triturus cristatus. Next base: position 771,576,816 of record NC_140582.1, on the reverse strand, counting down.
TGTAGCCCAAGTATAGCCCAATGACAGAAATCCCAGAGTGTTTTAAAGAACAACTAGAGCGCTAACAGTCTTACTTATGACAAAAGTATGGCACACCTGAAGCCATCTTGATTGGAATAAAATGGTAACACTTAAAACATTTAATTTGCAAAGGAACAAAATGAGGGGGTTCATTTTGCCATAGAAATTATGATTAGTGCTGCAGAAAGAAAAATTAGGGCACATTCTGACTTCTCAAATCCTCTTCGATATCATTAAAAAGTTCTGACATGCAAACTGAAACATGAACTTTGAATACCAGCAGCAGACTTCCCTGGTGAGCAGTAGCTTTACTACAGTGATCTAATGAGGAACTAGAGTGCTACCATTCAGAATTGATGGCAAATGTGTCACATCTGAATGCCTTCTTGATGGAACCAAAGTAAACAAACATTGAAAATGCAATAGGTCTCGCCCTCGTTTAAGTTAAAGCAATTCTGTTTGTAATTAGGTGGCTTATTAGCTTTGCTTTTATAAGTGTTTTTCAAAATTTCATGTACATAACATGCATATATGTATATGTATGCATGCATTTATATTTGTATTTATATAGATATGCAGATTATATATATGTTTATATATGTATGTATATATATATATACACATACATATATATAAATGCATATGCATATATGTGCATATGTGTGCGTGTAGAGAGAGGTAGAGGTAGAGACGTAGAGGTAGAGAGTAGTAGAGAGAGAGGGAGAGAGAGGTAGAGAGGAAGAGAGTAGAGGATGAGTAATAGAGAGTAGAGAGAGAGTAGTAGAGAGTAGTAGAGAGAGTAACAGAGAGTGAGTAGGAGAGAGTAGTAGAGTGAGTAGTAGAGAGTGAGTAGTAGAGAGTGAGAAGTAGAGAGTGAGTATTAGAGAGTGAGTAGTAGAGTAGTAGAGAGTGAGTAGTGGAGACTGAGTAGCAGAGAGAGAGTAGTAGAGAATGAGTAGTAGAGAATGAGTAGTAGAGTGAGTAGTAGAGAGTAGTAGAGAGAGAGTAGTAGAGAGTGAGTAGTAGAGAGTAGTAGAGAGTGAGTAGTAGAGAGTGAGTAGTAGAGAGTAGTAGAGAGAGAGTAGTAGAGAGTGAGTAGTAGAGAGTGAGTAGTAGAGAGTGAGTAGTAGAGAGTAGTACAGAGTGTGTAGTAGAGAGTGATTAGTAGAGAGTAGTTGAGTAGTAGAGAGTAAGTAGTAGAGAGTAGTAGAGAGTGAGTAGTAGAGTGAGTAGTAGGGAGTAGTAGAGTGAGTAGTAGAGTGAGTAGTAGAGAGCAAGTAGTAGAGAGTGGGTAGTAGAAAGAGTAGTAGAGAGTAGTAGAGAGTGAGTAGTAGAGAGTGAGTAGTAGAGAGAGTAGTAGAGAGTAGTAGAGTAGTAGAGAGTGAGTAGTAGAGAGTGAGTAGTAGAGAGTGAGTAGTAGGGAGTGAGTAGTAGAGAGTGAGTAGCAGAGAGAGTAGTATAGAGTAGTAGAGTAGTAGAGAGTGAGTAGTAGAGTGAGTAGTAGAGAGTAGTAGAGAGCGAGTAGTAGAGAATGAGTAGTGGAGAGTGAGTAGTAGAGTAGTAGAGAGTGAGTAGTAGAGAGTGAGTAGTAGAGAGAGAGTAGTAGAGAGTAGTAGAGTGAGTAGTAGAGAGTGAGTAGTAGAGAGAGAGTAATAGAGAGTAGTAGAGAGTGAGTAGTAGAGTAGTAGAGAGTGAGTGGTAGAGAGTAGTAGAGTGAGTAGTAGAGAGTAGTAGAGAGTGAGTAGTAGAGAGAGTAGTAGAGAGTGAGTAGTTGAGAGTAAGTAGTAGAGAGTGAGTAGTAGAGAGTAGTGGAGTAGTAGAGAGTGAGTAGTAGAGAGTGAGTAGTAGAGAGTAGTAGAGTGAGTAGTAGAGAGAGAGTAGTAGAGAGTAGTAGAGAGTGAGAAGTAGAGAGTAGTAGAGAGTGAGTAGTAGAGAGTGAGAAGTAGAGAGTAGTAGAGAGTGAGTAATAGAGAGTGAGTAGTAGAGAGTGAGTAGTAGAGAGTAGTAGCAGAGAGTAGTAGAGAGTGAGTAGTAGAGAGTGAGTAGTAGAAAGTAGTAGCGAGTGAGTAGTAGAGAGAGTAGTTTAATTTAAAAGGAACACAATGAGGAGGTTCATTTTGCCATAGAAATTATGATTAGTGCGGAAAAAAGAAAAATTAGGGCACATTTTGAGTGACTTCTCAAATCCTCTTCTATTTCATTAAAAAATTCTGACATGCAGACTGAAACATGCACTTTCAATACCAGCAGCAGAATTCCCTGGTGAGCAGTAGCTTTACTGCAGTGATCTAATAAGCAACTAGAGTGCTAACATTCCGAATTTACGGCAAATGTGTGACACATCTGAATGCATTCTTGATGGAATGAAAGTAAAAAACCTGTAAGTATTTCCTACTGAGGAGACTGTTGTAAATGAGAAAATTAGGAAACTTCAAAACAAATAAGTCTCCCAAGATGGCCACCAGAGACAAAAGAGCCCAAATGTAGCACAAATATCACCGAGATGTAGCCCAAGTATAGCCCAATGACAGAATGTCCCAAAGTGTTTTAAAGAACAACTAGAGCGCTAACAGTCTTACTTATGACAAAAGTATGGCACACCTGATGCCATCTTGATTGGAATAAAGTGGTAACACTTAAAACATTTAATTTGCAAAGGAACAAAATGAGGGGGTTCATTTTGCCATAGAAATTATGATTAGTGCTGCAGAATGAAAGATTAGGGCACATTTTGACTTCTCAAATCCTCTTCCATTTCATTAAAAAATTCTGACATGCAGACTGAAACATGCACTTTGAATACCAGCAGCAGACTTCCCTGGTGGGCAGTAGCTTTACTACAGTGATCTAATGAGCAACTAGAGTGCTACCATTCAGAATTTATGGAAAATGTGCGACACATCTGAATGCCTTCTTGATGGAATCGAAGTAAACAAGCATTGAAAATGCAATAGGTCTCGCCCTCGTTTAAGTTAAAGCAATTCTGTTTGTAATTAGGTGGCTTTTTAGCTTTGCTTGCATTAGAGTTTTTCAAACTTTCATGTACTTACCATGCATATGTATGCATATATGTATATGTATATGTTTGCATGCATTTATATTTATATAGATATGCAGATTATATTTATATGTTTATATATGTATTTATATATATATACACATACATATATATAAATGCATATGCATATATATGCATATATATGTGCATATGTGTGCATGTACAGAGAGGTAGAGAGTAGAGAGTGAGTAATAGAGAGTAGAGAGTCAGTAGTAGAGAGTAGTAGAGAAAGTATCAGAGAGTGAGTAGTAGAGAGTAGTAGAGTGAGTAGAAGAAAGTGAGTAGTAGAGAGTGAGTATTAGAGAGTGAGTAGTAGAGAGTAGTAGAGAGTGAGTAGTAGAGTGAGTAATAGAGAGTAGTAGAGAGTAGTAGAGAGTGAGTAGTAGAGAGTGATTAGTAGAGAGTAGTAGAGAGTGAGTAGCAGAGAGAAAGTATTGGAGAGTAGTAGAGAGTGAGTAGCAGAGTGAGTAGTAGAGAGTAGTAGAGAGAGAGTAGTAGAGAGTGAGTAGTAGAGAGTAGTAGAGAGTGAGTAGTAGAGAGTAGTAGAGAGAGAGTAGTAGAGAGTGAGTAGTAGAGACTAGTAGAGAGTCGTAGAGAGTGAGTAGTAGAGAGTGAGTAGTAGAGAGAGAGAGTAGTAGAGAGAGAGAGTAGTAGAGAGTAGTAGAGTAGTAGAGAGTAGTAGAGAGTGAGTAGTAGAGAGTAGTGGATTAGTAGAGAGTGAGTAGTAGAGAGTGAGTAGTAGAGAGCAAGTAGTAGAGAGGGTGTAGTAGAGAGTGAGTAGTAGAGAGTGAGTAGTAGAGAGTAGTAGAGAGTGAGTAGTAGAAAGTGAGTATTAGAGAGTGAGTAGTAGAGAATAGTAGAGAGTGAGTAGTAGAGTGAGTAATAGAGAGTAGTAGAGAGTAGTAGAGAGTGAGTAGTAGAGAGTGATTAGTAGAGAGTAGTAGAGAGTGAGTAGCAGAGAGAAAGTATTGGAGAGTAGTAGAGAGTGAGTAGCAGAGTGAGTAGTAGAGAGTAGTAGAGAGAGAGTAGTAGAGAGTGAGTAGTAGAGAGTAGTAGAGAGTGAGTAGTAGAGAGTAGTAGAGAGAGAGTAGTAGAGAGTGAGTAGTAGAGACTAGTAGAGAGTCGTAGAGAGTGAGTAGTAGAGAGTGAGTAGTAGAGAGAGAGTAGTAGAGAGAGAGAGTAGTAGAGAGAGAGAGTAGTAGAGAGTAGTAGAGTAGTAGAGAGTGAGTAGTAGAGAGTGAGTAGTAGAGAGTAGTGGATTAGTAGAGAGTGAGTAGTAGAGAGTGAGTAGTAGAGAGCAAGTAGTAGAGAGGGTGTAGTAGAGAGTGAGTAGTAGAGAGTAGTAGAGAGTGAGTAGTAGAGAGAGAGTAGTAGAGAGTGAGAAGTAGAGAGAGTAGTAGAGTAGTAGAGAGTGAATAGTAGAGTGAGTAGTAGAGAGTAGTTGAGAGCGAGTAGTAGAGAATGAGTAGTGGAGAGTGAGCAGTAGGTGAGTAGTAGAGAGTGAGTAGTAGAGAGTGAGTAGTACAGAGTGAGTAGTACAGAGTGAGTAGTAGAGAGTAGTAGAGAGTGAGTAGTAGAGAGTAATAGAGTGAGTAGTAGAGAGTGAGTAGTAGAGAGAGAGTAGTAGAGAGTGAGTAATAGAGTAGTAGAGAGTGAGTGGTAGAGAGTAGGAGAGAGTAGTAGAGTGAGTAGTAGAGAATAGTAGAGAGTGAGTAGTAGAGTGAGTAGTAGAGAGTAGTAGAGTAGTAGAGAGTGAGTAGTAGAGAGTGAGTAGCAGAGAGAGTAGTAGAGGGTAGTAGAGAGTGAGTAGTAGAGAGTGAGTACTAGAGAGTAGTAGAGAGCGAGTAGTAGAGAGTGAGTAGTGGAGAGTGAGTAGTAGAGAGTGAATAGTACAGAGTGAGTAGTAGAAAGAGAGTAGTAGAGAGAGAGTAGTAGAGAGTGAGTAGTAGAGAGTAGTAGAGTGAGTAGTAGAGAGTGAGTAGTAGAGAGTAGTAGAGAGAGAGTAGTAGAGAGTGAGTAGTAGAGAGAGAGTAGTAGAGAGTGAGTGGTAGAGAGTGAATAGTAGAGAGTAGTAGTAGAGAGTAGTAGAGAGAGAGTAGTAGAGAGTGTAGTAGAGAGTGAGTAGTAGAGAATAGTAGTGAGTGAGTATTAGAGAGTAGTAGAGAGTGAGTAGTAGAGTAGTAGAGAGTGAGTAGTAGAGAGTAGTAGAAAGTAGTAGAGTGAGTAGTAGAGAGTGGATAGTAGAGAGTAGTAGAGAGTGAGTAGTCGAGAGAGTAGTAGTAGGCAGTGAGTAGTAGAGAGTAGTAGAGTGTGAGTAGTAGAGAGTGAGTAGTAGAGAGTGAGTAGTAGAGAGTAGTAGCGAGTGAGTAGTAGAGAGTGAGTAGTAGAGAGTGAGTAGTAGAGAGTAGTAGAGTAGTAGAGAGTGAGTAGTAGAGAGTAGTAGAGAGTGAGTAGTAGAGAGTGAGTAGTAGAGAGAGAGAGTAGTAGAGAGTAGTAGAGAGTCAGTAGAAGAGTAGTAGAGAGTAGTCAGTCAGTGTCTGTCAGTGTCTGTCAGTCAGTGTCAGTCAGTCAGTCAGTGTCAGTCAATCAGTGTCAGTCAGTGTCAATCAGTGTCAGTCAGTGTCAGTCAATCAGTGTCAGTCAGTGTCAGTGTCAGTCAATCTGTGTCAGTCAGTGTCAATCATTCAGTGTCAGTCAGTCAGTGTCAGTCAGTCAGTCAGTGTCAGCTAGAGCAGCTCTGCTGACCTGGTTCTCTGGCTATAAAGCAGGTCTGCTGACCTGGTTCTCTCTCTCTAAAGCAGTTCTGCTGACCTGGTTCTCTTTCTCTAAAGCAGCTCTGCTGACCTGGTTTCTCTGGCTCTACAGCAGGTCTGCTGACCTGGTTCTCTGGCCCTGGAGCAGCTCTGCTGACCTAGTTCTTATGCTACAGAGCAGCTCTGTTGATCTAGTTCTCTGGCTCTTCAACAGCTCTGCTGACCTGGTTCTCTGGCTCTAAAGCAGCTCCGCTGACCCAGTTCTATGGCTCTGAAGCAGTTCTGCTGACATGGTTCTCTGGCTCTAGAGCAGCTCTGCTGACCTGGTTCTCTCCCTCTAAAGCAGCTCTACTGACCTGGTTTCTCTGGCTCTGCAGCAGCTGTGCAGACCTGGTTCTCTGGCTCAAGAGCAGTTCTGTTGACCTGGTTCTTAGGCTCTAGAGCAGCTCTACTGACCTGGTTCTCTGGCTCTAAAGCAGCTCTGCTGACCTGGTTCTATGGCTCTAAAGCAGCTCTGCTGATTTGGTTCTCTGCCTCTAGAGTAGCTCTGCTGACCTGGTTCTCTGGCTCTAAAGCAGCTCTGCTAACCTGGTTCTCTGGCTCTAAAGCAGCTCTGCTGGTCTGGTTCTCTGGCTCTAAAGCAGCTCTGCTGACCTGGTTCTCTCCCTCTAAAGCAGCTCTGCTGACCTGGTTTCTCTGGCTCTACAGCAGCTCTGCTGACCTGGTTCTCTGGCTATAGAGCAGCTCTGCTGACCTAGTTCTTAGGCTCTAGAGCAGCTCTGCTGACCTGGTTCTCTGGCTCTACAGCAGCTCTGCTGACCTGGTTTTCTGCACTCACGATGCACGCACCCGACTTCGCGAAAATATATTTAAAAATAATATACGTTTATTATAAGTACAAATATATTATTTTGATGAATATTTTACATAATCTCTTACCTTAATATGTACATTAAAGACACATACATATGATTTTTTAACATAATTTTTTTTTTTGTGGGAGTCGCGGCCCAGCACGTATAGGATGTCACGCGGGACACGCAACCGCGTAAACATCTCGTACCGTAATGCGCATGTGTCGCGAATGCTCGAGAGCAGGAGTCGCAGACTGGTCGCATACCAATCGCGCATATCACGTGATAGTAAATGTATATGATGTAACTGAAAAACACGCAGCCGTCGCACATCATGCGCGGATCCTTCATGACTTTTCTAAAATGGCAGCTAGAATGCACGCACCCACCGTGATGTGTACACTTTGAGTGCGCGACTCCGAAAAAAATTGGATTTTTTTTTTTTAAAGAAAATAATATAAATATATTAAAATAAGAAATGAAAACAAGAAAATTAATCAATATTTCAGTTTTAATTAAAAAAAATATGTTTTTGCAATTTTCAGAAAGATATATAATGTTATTTAATGAATAAAATATTTATAAATAAACAGTTAAAAAACCGTAGAAAATCAGTACAAAAAATAGATATAACTACTATCACACTTAAAAGTTAGCATTTAAAAAACCTTTGAAATTCAGTGAAAAAACACATAGGTTTCAGAGACATTATAGTTAGAAATTAGCATTTAATAAACCTTAGAAATTCACAGAAAAAACCATAGGTTTCAGGGGTGTTATAGTTAGCTGCCCATTTCACTCATACAAAACCATAGAAATTCCTCCGTTATAGTTAGTTCTGCTAACTATAGCTCGCGCGCCCGCAATGCACTGCACTGCACTGATGTCTATTGAGATGTCATCAGTGATGTCATCAGTGATGTCACTGACCATGTCATGAATGATGCAATATGTGACATCATCAGCAGTGCATTGCGGGCGCGCAAGTTATAGTTAGCAGAACTAACTATAACGGAGGAATTTCTAAGGTTTTGTATGAGTGAAATGGGCAGCTAACTATAACACCCCTGAAACCTATGTTTTTTCTGTGAATATATATAGAGATATATATATATTCAATGAAAAAACCATAGGTTTCACACATGTTATAGTTAGCTGGAAATTTTACTGATAAAAAACCAATGAAATTCCCCCGTTATAGTTACTGTAGGCAACTATAACTCACGCGACCGCAATCCTCTGCTGATGCTAATACTGTATTTAGACACTTATTTGCCCATGTCTTCTTCCATTAAATTTTAGCTATACATATATTACAAATATTTTTTTTTCATAAAGACACATATGTCATCAGCAGAGGATTGCGGTCGCGTGAGTTATAGTTGCCTACAGTAACTATAACGGGGGAATTTCATTGGTTTTTTATCAGTAAAATTTCCAGCTAACTATAACATGTGTGAAACCTATGGTTTTTTCATTGAATTAGCAAGGTTTTTTAAATGCTAATTCCTAACTATAACGTGTGTGAAACCTATGGTTTTTTCAGTGAATTTGTACGGTTTTTTAAATGCTAAGTTACTTTACGCCATTCGTGGCGTGCACGCCCACTTAACGCAGTTCGTTCCGTGCGCGCACGGTGCGCTTCGCGCACCGTGCGCGCACAGTGAGCACGCGGTGCGCTTCACGCACCGCGCGCCCACTTTACGCAGTTAGTGCCGTACACGCAAGGTGGGCACGCAGTGCGCTACGCGCACCGCGTGCCCACGTTACGCACATGGAGGACATATTATGCGCTTCCTTGTGATAGGTAATCTGTTAAATTTAATTTGTAAGTGATGACAATAATATGCCATGCACAGAGAGTGTTTTTTTTTTTTTTTTTTTTTTTTTTAAATTTTTAGCGTAAGCGCACCGTACGCGTACGGTAAGCGTATTCGGCGAAATTTTCAAAAAATAAAAATTTACCGTTTTTGGCCTTGGGGGATCTTTGAGGACTCAACTAACATGGCAATGTGCATGGGCGCTGTCTAAACAGCCCCTTTATATGTTTTTTGCCTTTGTTTACAGCCCCCCCCCCCTCAGAGTGCGAGAGAGAAAATGGCGGCCGCCGCTTCCTGGTTTCGACCGATTCGAATGTTTACTTAGATGTAACAGCCAATCAGAATCGCGCTCGCGCACGCCACCGTACGCGTACAGTAAGCTTACGGTAAGCGTACCGTAAGCTGGCTCAGATATATATATTGATTTAAAGGCTATTTTCTCAGAATCTACTGAACAGATTTACACCAAACCTACAAAAGGCACTTCCTTGACCTGAGGACTACCTCTCTGCCAAATTTCTAGTAATTCTGTTCAGCCGTTCGGGCTGTAGCCCTGTCTAAAGGTCCTATGGAAAAATGCATGGGAAAAACGTGTTTTGGGACCCCCCTTTTATCTCAGCCCCCGCTTGACGAATCCCCCCGAGACTTTCAGGGTAGGAGCGGAGCGTAGCGCCCCACCTATTTTGAGAAATTCGCGAGGATTCGTCGACCGGCGCCAAAGTTATTCAAAATAGAATGTTGCGGATTTCCTATGGAAACAGGGTCCTAACTATAACTACCTACTGGCGACCGCCAGTAGGTAATATATATATATATATATATATATATATATATATATATATATTCAAAAACAGTGGTGTCCCAAGATTGAGTTGCACACAACACAGGTTACCGTCCTTTATTCATAGGTGTGAACGGACTCCTTGCAGCGAGAGTGAAATGCAGCTTCCCCTGTGCCTGACGCGTTTCAGGTTTCCCCTTTATCAAAGGCTGCCGGGAAGATCGTGCATAGCGGATAGGCACTCTTTATTACGGTGCACTTATCACTGCGATCAAATGAGGCCCAAAGTGGGCCTCCATGAAGGTGTCCATTCCAAATCCCATGCCTGTGCAATTCAATCTTGGGACACCACTGTTTTTGAATCTATAGGCGGATGCCCTTCTGCCGAGTTTGCACCACCCCAGGATCCCAAGGGGGCCACGATGTTGGATTCACTACCCTCTATGTGGAGCAGAGGCATGGGATTTGGAATGGACACCACTTTTGGCCTCATTTGATCGCAGTGATAAGTGCACCGTAATAAAGAAATGGAGTAATAATCGGATACTACATTTCCCACAATTCCAGTATTTCGCAGAACCAGAGGCGTAACTATGAATTTAATTGAGGGAGTGCCTACCCGCTACGCACGATCTTCCCGGCAGCCTTTGATAAAGGGGAAACCTGAAACGCGTCAGGCACAGGGGAAGCTGCATTTCACTCTCGGTGCAAGGAGTCCATTCGCACCTATGAATAAAGGCTGGTAACCTTTCCATCTGTGTCATGTGCAACTCAATCTTGGGACACCACTGTTTTTGAATATATATATAAATATATATATAGATATATCAGAAGTATCTGCTCTGTGATCTAAATGAGTTGGAGCAAAGATGTCAATATATGTGATTTGAGTCCACTACAAATTCTATTTGAATTGCTTGCACTGTGAATTATCCATGAGATACTGGATTGAAGGACACATAGAGAATTTATTTGGGTAAGGTGGTTAGGGGCGGTCACAGTACTTGAACGGAAACAGGACAACGTGTACTTTACATAGAGTATGTGTAGGTTTTCCTGTTTTCAGTTTCTGTTTTTGGTAAATTCTGGTGGGGTTTTTTCAGTGTTTTCAAGTGATTTCAATACCTTAAAAAATCAGTTATCAGTGGTTACACATTTTTGCACCACTAAAAACAACGTAAAAAGTGTTTATCCAGTGTTTGGAACGTTTTGCTTTTATTATTGCTTGCTTTCTGCACTGATAGCACATGGTATATTGACAGTGTATGTATAGTGTATATGAGGTCCAAATAGATTTTTGCAAATTAAACTTATTGTAGTACACTTCTTCAGTGAGTCTTTGGTCATGTGCACTCGCTCTTTCTTTCCCATGTAAACTTCTGTGAAAAGACCCTCTCAGCATTGGCACTTGAGATGGGCAACGCCAAAACAGCCAGTACACAATTTGTTAACTCTGGCCACTGACATAGCTTTCCTTGCCAATACTGGTTGATTCTCAGGGCTGGTTCTGCAACATTTGCATTGAGCTGGGTGCTTATGCCCACAGAGTTATTGAAGCGGTCAAAAATGAAGCAGCACTTTGAAACTACGGAGGAAATTCCCCTTTACTGAAGGGATCTAGAACTTGTACAGAGTACCACAGCAAGGTTTCATTGACTTCAAATGTCATTGGTGGTGAAGGGACATTTCTATGCATCATTGCAAGCTATTTCTCATACATTGTAAAATAAACGTTCCTGAATTGCCCTTCAACATTGCTTTTTGCTTACCAAGTGGCAAGCACTCTAACATGGAACATGTTGCAGTGCCAAAGTCACTAAAGGTGTCGCCCAGCCTACTCTCAAGGAGATGTTTCACATCTACACCAATTATGCTGAACACTTGTCAGACAAGGGTTTTTTAGACTTGTTTTTTTTATGTCCACTACTGCAGTTATGTTTTCCTGTAAAAATATAAGAAAGCAGTAGAGTGTACTTTTTTCATATCACTATCAATATGCGACCAAAGATCCTCACATTTCTTGCCTTTGGCATCATCACTCAGCAAAAATTCTGTAATCGGTTGCCACGTGGATAATATAGCATTCATAGCCTCTTGGACTGAGAACCATCAGCTAAGGGACACAGTTGGGATGACTCTTTCTTTGATGCCACACAAAGCACGAAATGGTAAATATTTGCGCTTTAGTTCCTGTGCATAATAAACAGTGCACCAGAATGGACAAAAAAGACAAAAAAGTCAATAGCATCCCTCATTAACTCATTAACTCATTAACTCATTAGCTCATTAGCTCATTAGCTCATTAACTCTGAAGATTGTACAGATGCTTTCAGTATACCATCTAACAAGTGGCAAAGATCTCTTACAGGGAATCACTTCAGCTCGGGTACACAACTTTTTCATGTACTTAGCTGAATCACTTCAAATACAAACAATATCACTCCAATCTTTGTTGAACTTGGAAAGAACCTTTTTTGCAGAGCATTCCAAGTGACACTGCGTTCCATGTTTTCCAAAAGTCTGGTGTCATGTTTTCACCATTATCCCAGATGCTTGGTGATAGTGCTCTTTTTACATATACTTGCACTATACCTTGCATTGAATGTTTAAAGCCTGAGGTGTTGGTAATTCACCTACTATCAATACTGACCCACTAGAAACTGGGGGCCAATGTATTAAGGGTTTTTACCCATTCTCTGTGGGTAAATGTGATGACACATATCAGGAAAGATTCTTATGAAACCAGCCATTTTACCTATCAGTGAAAGAATCAAACGCAGCCAAAATATCAAATATGATTTATTATAAAATAATTATACAAGACCTAAAACATGCTTCTAAACCCTGTATCTTTAGACCAAAGACCACAAAACTGAAAAAAGCAAAAGGAAGAAAAAAGTATATTTTTGTGGCATTCCTAAACAACAAAACTCAAACAGAATAATGTTAGCCCAATCTTTCTTACTGCTAGCTTGTATAACAAAGTTACATTGTATTGACCCTTTCAGGAAGAAAAAAATGACTCTTTCACTCTCTTTTTCCTTTCTTTGAATGGCATTTAGTTTGTGGTTGTGCAGGTGTTTTTTCTGTGTTTATATGTTTCCACTGGTGAGGGCTATTTCTCTTTCAGTGGGGTTTTATCAGTTATTATAGGTTTAAACCTAAAACCCCACAGCCTAAGTATGTGCTGTAGATTAGGCTAACATCTTAATATATTGAAGAATGTGAAACTCTATTTTTAAAAAAATCTAGTTTCCTACTAGTGGAAATATTGTACTTCACAATTTTTTTATATTTTTTTGTTTCAGACAACCCCTCATAGACATACTTGGGGTCCCACGATATGAGAACCTATATAAATGTATCCTGTTACTATCCCTAGGAGAATATAGATAAGTAAATATTTACGAATGAAGAAGTATCATTCTTTATATTTTTATTTTTTGTATTGCCTTGGGTGAAGAATTCAGATCCAGCGTCAATATGGATTGGCAATTTTGAAACTATATGAAATTGGTCTCTTTTGCATTGTATAACAAATGTTTTACAAATCAAATATACTTTACTGTTGAAGAACATATTGAAAGCATTAACAATCAAGAATAACAATGTAAAAGGCAATATGGCAACGTATTTTGTGTCACAGTACAATTTTGAGCTTGAGCTCTCTTGTTGTTTTTATAATTAACACTGTTGAAGGAGCACGTGATGTTTAATATGGAATGGTTTTATGCAAGGACTCTATGGTCCAGCAGAAGGTGGAAATGGTAAAACGTGTCGGCCGTCCTACCAAACTTGTACACGGATGGTGATTTGTGTGGCAGAGTAAAAAAATCAAAGACACCTCCATTGTGTGCTTCTTTTTCTTCTCTGTGGTCGGAAGCGGGAGAAAGTCCATACATATATATGCACTGCTTATGACCTCAGATATTACACCACTAATCACGTGGTTAGTGACAACACTCATGACATCTCAAATGACATCACTCATGACATCACTGATCACATCATACACAGAACCACTCACACACCCACTCACACCCCATGCAACCATTCCTATACCACTCACACCCCCACACAACCACTCACATACCCATTCACAGACCCATACAAGTACTTACACAACCACTCACTTGTACATAGAGCCACTCACACACCCATTTACTCACTCATACAGCCACACCCACAACCAGTCACTCACTCATGCGGCTACTCATACAGCCAGTCACTCACCCAGACAGCTACTCACCAACTCACTCACCCATATAGCCTCTCATCACAGCCACTCACACACCAATGCAAGCACCTCACACACTCACTTACACACCCACACAATCATTTACAAAACCATGCATGCATCCATACAACCACATCCACTCCCTCACCTATACAGTCATTCACACAGACACTCACTCTCCAAGGCAGCCACTTACACATCAACACACTTTAACCAAACAGCCACTCGCTCACCCATACAGCCACTTACACACCCAGTCACTCATTCACACATCCATTCAGACACCCACTCACTTACCCATTCAGTTACTCACAGACCCACTCATTCACTAATAGAGCCACTCACACAGCCACTCACCCACACAGCTACTCACACACCCACTTAAACACCGATACAGCCACTCACCCACCCACTCAGACACAGATACACACAATCACACAGCTACTCACATAATATATGTTTAAGTAGTTTAACTCATTAGTAGTACACCTAGAATACTAATTGAACTTTTGTAGTAGCTTAGTATAGGGGCGTTAAAGTTAGGAATTAGCATTTTTTTTAAACCTTAGAACCACTCACAGACCCAATCAGATACTCACACACCCACTCAGAGAGCCACTCAGAGACTCATGCACACACTCACTGACCAACACACACACTGAGACACCCACTCAGAGACCCGGATACTGACACACTCACAGACCCACTCAGAGACTCATGCAGGCACTCACAGACCCAATCAGACACTCATGCACCCCCTCACAGACCCACTCAGAGACTGACTCACACACACTCACAGACCCACTCAGACATTCACACAACAATTTGCAGACCCACTCAAGTACTTATGCACCCACTCACAGACCCACTCAGACCCTAACACACCTACTCAGACACTCAAGCACCTACAAACACACTAACTAAGAGACCCATGCACTCAATCATAGACTCACTCCAAGAATCATGCACCCACTTATATATCCATTCAGAGACTCCCATTCCGAGACCCACTCACAGACACATGCACCCACTCATACTCCCACTCAGAGACTTATGCACCCACTCACAGATTGACTCACACACTCATGGAGACACTCACAAACCCACTTAGACACTCTTATACTTACTCACACACCCACTGAGACACTCACTCAGACACTCATGCACCCACTCAGAGCCTCACACACCCACTCACAGATCCACTCAACCACTCAACACTACATAGCCCCGGGGAGGTGGTGGTCCCTGGGTCTGCGGGGAGGCCACATGGACCCCCCGCATTTTACATACATAGCCCTGGGGAGGTGGTGGTCGTCGGGGCTGCAGAAGTACCCCACAAATTTATTTTTAATATAGCCCCAGGGAGGTGGCGGTCCCCCGGACTGCAGGGACATCTCTATTTATCATTGCTCCCGGGACCTGACCCACCCGGGAGCCTAAAGGAAATGAAGCGCGGGAGCCCGCACTTCATTTTGTTTTTCATTTTCAGGGGGATTCACGGATCAACCGCAGATCCTGTCGACTTAATTTTTTTTTAATGCTTTTTTTGGCCTTGGGGTCCCTGTGGGACTCCCTGAGTAGGCCTAAGGGGTCAGGGTGTTTCTAACCTTACCCCTTATCTTGTTTTGTTTAATTTTCTAACCTTTTGTCTTGTGACTCATGCAATCGAGTCACAAGATGGCTGCCAACATTTCCTGGTTTGAAGTGTTGGCAGCCAATCAGATTGCAGGCTCGAGATCAGGAGGATTCGCGGATCCTCCGAGGCCACAGTTGACTATCTGAAAAATGTTTACATTTCTCAGGAACTACCAAATGGATTCACACCATTTAACAAAAAGAGTGCTTTCTGAGCCAAGAGCTACCTTTTTGCCAAATTTGGTGATATTCTGTTCAGCAGTTCGGGCTCTAGCCTTGTCTAAAGTTTCCTATGGAAATTAACTTGGAAGAAATGTGTTTTGGACCCCCTTTTTCTCTGCCCCCCATTTGACGAATCACCCCGAAACTTTCAACACAGCAGCTGATCTGACTGCCGCATTCATTTTGAAAAATTCCCGATGATTCGTCAAAGGACGCCAAAGATATTGGCAAAAGAAAAAACACTTTTCCTAGAGAAACAAGGTCCTAACTAGATAGGGAAAAGTGTCAGTTAAAATATTTAAGACAGTGTGTACATACCATTTTAAACGAACAAAACCACTGAAATTCACTTCATCTCAAGTAGCTACAACTCGTGCCCCCACCACGCACAGTGGTGTCATCAATCATGTCATTTCAGATGTTACAGTGATGTTCACAATTATGTCATGTAAAATGTCATGAGTAATTTAATATGGGACGTAATTAGCAGCGCATGACTAGAGCCCCATGGGCCGCGCAGAAACCAGAACAATCCTAGTTAAATGTCAATACTGATATTGACGGCCATCTTAAGCTAGTGTATGTATGATTAAAGATGCTCAGTGGACGATTTTTATGATCTATCCTAGTGTAAATGGGCCAAACAACAAGTTACAAGTTCATCACGGTATTTACAAAGCTCATATAGCTTTTCCAAAGACAAATCAATCTAATAGGACATTATCTACAAGATGTCTTATTAATAAGGCCAATGATCTCTGTGCAATCTAGTAGTTCACAAAGCACACAAAAGATTACATAGTCTTTAGGTGAAGTGCAACTATGGTAGTGTTGCTAAGGCTTTCCATTCAATCTGTTAGTTTAGACAATTATCCATGTGTTCTCCTTTCTTGTAAGCATGTGATCCACACTCCTGTTCCTGGCGGTACACCTGATAACTAGGGTCAAGTTGGTGTTCCTCTATTTATTGGGGTTTTTGTATTGAGGCACATATCTTTACATTGGTGTTATGTCTGAATTGCTTCATTTTTCGTTGAGCACTTAGGTTTCCACTCCTGTGTGTTTTGGAGGCGTACTTCTATATTTGGTAGTAGATACATTAATGTTAGATATGTTCTGTATTTTATTATAGATGTAACATGGGTCCTTATTTATATGTGTAATTTTGACACTGCATCTTTTGTCTACACCAGAGGACTGAAAAATCGCTGCTTTAATCACTAAAACTGTTATTTGTATATACAAAATACTTTTCCTCTTCAGCATTTGTTGTTTAAGAGGATACTCTTGTTGAGTGATTACCATGGTAGCTTGGATATCCATTGCTGTATTAATTGAAAATATACAAGTGATTTCATGGAAAAGTGCGATTTAATTTGAGTATATTTTGACCATGCCCCATTTTTTGTTGTGTGCTTTTTATATAATAACAATTGATATATACATAAAAATACGACAAAAATGGTGAGTACAGTTCAGAAGATGGGCCTGAATAGGAGCCTGGGTTGAGCTGCACACATTCAATTCAAAGGTGTGTGAAAGGTGGAGACTTTAGCTACACTTGCATTCTGTGTATGATCATAATATACAGTGCTCAGCAAGGCAGATCGTGGCCATATATTATCCAGCCTTTGCTTTGCACATTGCCCTATAACCTCCTCAATCTATACAGATCAAAAATACAAGCAGGAGGGTCAAAAGTGGAGGGGGGCATACTTGTCAGTATACCACATTCTGAAGTAGGTTTGCACTCACTGATGCATTTTCCAGGCTCACTTGCCTGTCCCATTGTCTATGCTAAAGCACAAGTTCCCTCTCCTGCTGCATGCTGTGTAATTTTACACAAGCAACTGCCATTAGTGGACCAGGTTTCTTTATGCCCATTTGTTTTTTGCTTGCATATGGACATATGCAAGGAAAAAATATTTGTATGAAAAACATGAGGCTATGAATTACCTTGTATAGCCATGCAGTGATCTCATTTTTTTTGTCAGTACAATCCTATATATAAATGTAATGTTATGTTAGACGTGATTTGCTTTGTGCAGGAGACTAACAATATGTTCAGCACATCTGGCGATTTTAAAGTAACTGTTTGGACACTTTTGACTATGCTGTTTACCATATCATGAAATATCATATATGTTGGTTAAACAAATATAATTTAAAATGTGCTAATTTGAGTAAACAATTATGTAAATTATCATTTGAGGTGTGATATAATCAGTGAAAATGATATGCTAACTTAAGATGTGCTGAATTTAAACAGCTATAGTAACATGTTCGTACAACACATCACAGTAATGCAATAGAGAAACATATATTTACTCATTTATTGGTCCAACCAAATTACAAGAAAGTAACAAGAGTGTTTACAGTGAAACATGATGTTTGGTGTTCCAAAGAAAGATATTTATTGCGAACCATTGACACGTCAATGCTCTATGTCCCGAGCTTCTTTTTATATGTCTCTTAAACTCATTGTCAACTATCGGGTCATTCCCTGTTTTATTCCTTAAATATTATTTTATTACATTACATTCCGCAAGCGGAAGTAGGAAAGAAGGAATATCAGACCCTAAGGAACTGTTCGTTTGTTATAGCTGCATTTTTAATTGTCCTCCTCTAACAGCCATCACATTATATCATCACAGAAATCTTTGGCTTTTTTTCTAAATCCACAATATATTGTGCTTTAAGATCTACTGCAGCAAATTAACACAGCCAGATTTCCTATGTGGACTTGACATATTTGTTTACATTTATCATACTTTGTAATGTAAGCAGCCTTTCAATTGGCCTCATGTTCAACTGAATGCATAGACACAGAAGACATTCCAAATGATAGTGGTACACCTTTAATGGTTTTCTAAGAAATCTGAGATATTAATACATCATGCGAATGATCTGTTGAACACCCGAGCAGGTATGCACGCTTTAAGACCTACGCTGATTTGTTTTAAATATAATTAACTTACAGTGTGTGTTTGGCTAAGGAAGAGCAAACCATTCTAGAAATCATTCTATATATAGCTATTCTCACAATGGAATAATTATTTACCTTTAAAATATAAGTGTACAATAGCATAAACACCCTTCATCTCTATTGTCATACCCGTTAATTCCAGTTTAGACTTCTAATATTTAGGAAATATTATGTAAATGTAATAAATAAATCTCTGCCTTTCTCAAATTCAGGTTTTAATTAAAATGTCTTGCTGGTGTATCCAACCTGTGATATTGAGCTCACAGTAGCTCGCAGACACATTCAGAGTAATTCAGAGCCTTGAGTTCATTTTTAAATAAGCACATGTTCATATTTTCCTTTCAAAGTTAAGGGAATGCTGTGTTTATTTTACAAGTTCACAAGCAGTTCTCAGTCAGATTCATGACCCAGGCTTGGGCTGGGGCACCGAGGTGTACATCTGAAGCACTGAGGTATTTAGGTCTTAAATAAAAGCCCCTGTCAACTCAGTTTTGGAGCTGTGAGCAAAGTGATGTTTCTGTATGCTTTCAAATGGGAGAAAATTAAAATGAATAGTTACCTTAATGATTAAATTAACTCTCCATTTTAATTTTCTTTTTCAAAGTGTCCATTTACAAACAGCAGGCGTCTTCCTCCTGGTGGCTAGTAGACACTGCCATTTTTAGGACTGAAAAATATAGTAATTTTTTTAAATGAGAGACATTTTAAGTGATGAAAAATGTTTCATATTATAAACATTTTTGCAGAACATTTTCCTGCACTTTAAATTTCTCCCATTTAAAAAAAAAAAAAGTTTGAGTTTTACATATAACGGTACCACAAAATATGGCAAAGGTATGTCCTGTGCAATTAAATACGACACAGGCTCTCAGTCACTCATACCAATATATATCCCATTCAAGCACACACGTTCATAAGTCCCCAAATAGCATACTCCCTGACATACATGGTGGCCCTGTCATAGTTCCCCTATCCGAAGTATTTTGTTCAAACCATAGGATCTGGCTGTAAGCTGCATTGGCTTAAAGTCAATGAAGGTGGCATTGGGGTGTCTTGTAGCATTGCATGAGTTGCTTGGCCTTCAGTAGCTCTTGATGATTTTCACTAATCAAAAGTAGCTCTGGCTCCAGAAAAGATTGGAGACCTGCTGTAGAGTATGCAGCTGAAATCCTTGATAAGTGCGTGTTCTGCTTCTATTTTGTTTTCTCTTTATAAGGATACGTCTGCATCAAAATACACAAATTCAGGATACTAGCCAGCACTGGCATATTGGGATGATTGACGTGAAATCTGGCTAATAGAAAAATTGGGCCAATATCAGATCTTAAAGGGTCTCATTGACAACATTTTTACAGAGCTGTGCATTTATGACAGTGATGATCATTGGGAAACATTGCATACATACATTGCACCTGTGTAGCAACAAATCTCAATGTAGAGAGGGCAGGTGACTGTCTAACCCTAGCGGGGAAAAATGAGAACCAGGGGAGGACAAAACCCTTTATTCTTACCGCAGCCAACAGGTGGCTTACAGCAGAATGTCAGAAGGGGTATGAGTTCAAAGAGGAACAACCATTCACAATTTTCGATACAAGGGTGCACATAGCAGATCCTGAGCAAAAGAACTGAGTAGTCTGGATGTTTATGGGAAATGTGCCGCTTTAGTAGATTGTTGCCTTAGTATGTTTCAAGATAAGAACATGGTCATTTCTTATGGCAGGGCAAAGAGTGGACCATTTGAGAAGTAGTGAACATCCAGGAAGTTGTAATTTTCTACTAATTGGCATACTGCCTAAATTGTTCAAAACTAAAAGTACGTACTTACGTAAGCCCCTGAGATGTGTTGCAGTAGTTAAAAAAAAAAAACAGGATGTCAAGGTGCAACAAAATCGTGGTGGCCGTCACGGGGGATAACTCATTAGGATATCCTGAATTAAAACCTGACAGGTTTGCAAGGACACTAAAATAACTTCTACCAGAACCTGTACCTGGTCCTGGTGCCATGAGTCACTTTTAATGGCGTCATATTTTGCTGGTGAAAAAAGTATATTGCCCAGTCCTTAAGAAAGGAGGCAGATAGCTGGATGTATACGCTTGGCTGTCTAGCGGTGTGACCGCCACAAATAAGGTACATGAGGAGTTTGTGAACTCGTGAATCAGATGTTCATAATAAGACCCCTTGGCTAGATGTTAATTTTCGTACATGTTTTTAGCTATAGTCTGTAAAACTGGCATGTCCCTATATAGGTGTCACTTCCTCGCCATCTAATCCATAGCTTCTCACCCCTAAATTCCGTCACGAACCAGCCAGTACCTGGCTTATAGGTAATATAAACATTCTTAGCAGACACTGTTTTTCGTTCCAAGTTTATACACAAATACATATTAAATTGAAGGATAGCTCCTCGATTTTTGCAGATAAACTAGTGGCATTCTACAGTTGTGTGCATTTTATAACCTATCTTTATTATGTTTTTTATAGACAAGGGGACCGATTGCACAAGGCTTGTTGTAACTGAGAAAATGGAGATATTTGTGGTATAAAATATAACAAATCCAATTAAAGCGTGGTCTGACTGTGACATCTGTTACTATGAGTTCACCTTAATTAGGTTAGAAAAGGGACAAATGGAATGAAGGGAATGTCAAACAGTCTTCATTTTAAAATAAATGTGGGAAAAATCTGAGGCCTTAAAGATCTTAATTAGTGATTCAGAGACTTTTGTTGTGTATTGTGTATCAAGGTATCTACTGTCTGTATGGCTTTTGTAGGGGAATTTTGAGGTGCAAGTTTATTAGCGGGGCCGAATTTGCAGTTTACATATGTTTTATGAGTTATTATAATGATTGTACGCATCTATCCGAAATCTATTTTGGAATAAAATAAATTTCAAATGCATTTTAAATACTGTCATGTATTTCAAAGCCATTCAAAATCTGTTTTGGAGGGAAACAAGTTTCAAATACACTGTAAATATTAACCTGTTTTTAAGGAAAGAAAATTCCGAATTAAACTAAATTTTTAAGTTGAATATGAGAAAAATACAGAATCATTGCATGATCACTCCCATTTTATCTGGTTTGGTACTCCTAGATTTGTGACTCAATGCTAGCTTTATAAGAATATTAGCTATAGGTAATCCTACCCCGCACAGGGTTTTCGTCATAGACTGGACCTTCCACAGCATTGATAAGGTGACAATGAATGTAGAACTGTGCCAATACTAGCAAGTACATCTGGAAATTCTGATATGTGGCCATCGTTACACATTCCTTATTTGTATGACTAGGAACGGAGAAAATCTTAGTTTAATGCAACGAGTGCTACAGCAATGAAAAGACAGTTCATTTGATTGAATGTTTTTTCTTTGTCTAAGAATAGAAGAAAAACAAAAATGGGAAGTCTAGTCAAATTAACCATAGCTTGTATCACTTGCATAATATTATCATTATCTTGTGTTTCAGCAATTTTATCACTTTTAAAGAAGTTGAAGAGTAGTGTGTTGGGTCCACACAGCACCTATTGGATTTTGTCAGTGAAACTCATCACGACTGAGTGCGTTCTGATTGGTGGATCCCAAATTCTTTGATCAAAGTCGTAGCTCATAACGTGTCATTCTAGGGTAGATTTATTATCGTCTTCCGTAAAGGTTTGAAGCATGGGGTTTTCAAAATACTCCAGGCAGGCCAATGATGGAGCCACAAACGTAGTCAACAGTAACATATCATTCACAGAAAGCAGTTCAATTTTCACCTTTTGAGAGATATATCTGTCTGTTAGTATTTCTGAGGAACGTGTTCTTCCAATAGTATTATAACTGCCTGAAATAATTCATGGTTTGTGCTTTGCAGAGTCTGAAGGCTAAGAAGCTTTTAGTCTTAGAACCTTTAGTCTAGATCACAGTTTGCTCTGCCTGCATTATGTCCATGAAAGATGTTTGGTTGAAAAACATTAGTGGTTCATGTTGCTAGTGTATTTTTAAGCTGTACGAGCTTTCCTGTCTAAATAGGACAATGCAATGTACACCGCCAGCACTACAGCTTGTGCCACCACCACCACAATTTTGGTGTTACAGAGTTAATTACATGAACTGGGTGGTAGTTGAAAGAATATCCAGATCAAAAGTGACATGGGTATTGCACAATAGTGCTTTGCATCTAATATCTGCTGTAGGATTTTGATATTTGTTATTTTATGTAGTAATCTAAATTCTCAATTTTGATAGCCACTGGGAGCCCTCACTGACCTGCACCAGCAATTTCTCTGGGACCGGGACTACCGTGACCAGCGGCCCTAGAGCCAGGAGGCGCCATTGTGGTTCTTCTTGCGCCAGCCTGCGCATAAAGGCGGGCTCAGGCTCTCGCAGCATGGGAGCCCTTACTGACCTGCACCAGCACTTTCTCTGGGACCGGGACTACTGTGACCAGCGTCCCTAGCATCAGGAGGCGCCATCGTGGTTCTTTTCGCACCAGCTGGCGCATAAAGGCGGTCTTGGCTTCCCGCAGCACAGGACGCGCGCGGGTGTGCCCAGGCCATGCCCGGGCCCGTCTGCGCCCTTCCGAGACAGGATGAGGCTGGGCTGGGGCTAATCCCTAGGTCCTTCATTTGAAATCCCCTCATACGGAGCCCAACTGTTTGATTTCGGCCCTGTCCCTGTCATGCTTTAGTTTTGTCCCTCTGCAGTATCATCAGCGGCCAAGGAGAAGGTAGGAGGGAGTCCTGTTGTATATTGTTCTCATCTGTGCCTGTACCATTCACGTGGATTTTATGGAAGTTTGAGCGTAGAGTGTTTGTTCCATGCTCTGGACATGTTAGTAAGGTATCTTGATACACCTTATTGGGCCGACCTTACCTATTAACCTTCGGCACACTATTGGAGCTATCTATTGCAAACTGAACGTTCAAACCCAGCAATTTTGAAAATTATTCTCTCACTAAACCGATCATGGTCAGGCGCAAGGCAACACTAGCACCGGGAAGGGCTGTGACCGGTACTACTGTCTCAGTGACTACTATGGATTCATTCCTCCAGCGAGCATCATCAGTGATTGATAAGGAGATTGAGTTAGTTAACAGACATCTCTCTAGGTCTCCTCTCACTGCTTCACAACCCATGCAAGCTGACACAAATGTGTCTCTGACTAGTGGTGAAGATGAACTATTGAGCCTGTCTAATAACTTCGGGCTGCAGGAGGTCGCCCACAATTGTGTCGGGACATCCAGCCAAACAATAGTCAACCCCCGCCCCTCTTCCCTGCCATTATAATTAGTAATAAGGGTTCACAGGGATTGCCTCCAGCAAGCAACTGGAAACATCAAATGCAACTAGGCAAGGGGGTTTATCTCTGGCTGAGAAGGGTGGTTCAGCGATAGGCGCAGGCACCAAAAGGAAATCCCAAGTGAAGGGGGGGGTAAAGCTAAGAGATTAAAACCCAACCTGCTCCAAAAAACCCCAGTATCCTCCCAAATATCATCTAATTCTGATCTGACGAGTGCACTGGAATCTTTCCAGGTAATGATGACGAACTTGCTGGACTCTAAATTGGGCCCGATAATCAATTGTCTGTCACTGACCGAAGAATGTTTATTGGACCTTAAATACTGTCTTTCACCTTCAGCAATGGGAGGGATAACTGCCCAACCAGGAAAAAGTACTTTACAAGAGCCCCTCATCTTGGCCAGCCTGCCTAAAAACAGCAGGGGACAGTCACAGCCACAGCCACAGTTACAGCCACAGTCACTGGGGGGGCAAGTAACTATAAGCCGGATAGTAGCCCCACTAGGTGAAAGCCGAAACCAAATTCATAACTGGGACAGGTTCCAGAAGAGAATCAATTAACAGGTAGTCAGACGGGAGGGAAGTCCATTCGCAGCGCGCACCAGTTATTCATCTGCCAGCAGAATCTACCCCCTATCTAGTGGTACTCGGGGATGTGCCAACCCTCTCACAGGGTATGAAGGAGGACTTTTCCAGTTAAAGAATAAAGTTCTACACTGGTTATCGCATAATACAACACTGGGTTTAAGGGTGGAGAAAAATATTAATATGGTGCGAAGAGTTAGCTGGATAGGTAGTTCTCTCAAATTGTGTATGGGAGATTGTGTTATCGTAAATTTTAACAGACCACATATAGCAGAAAGGATTTTGTTCACTGACCCATACTCTGCTCCCTCTGGTTTTAAGTCGACCATTGTGGCCCTACCACTCGGATATTTTTATAAACCAGATCCACTAGGGTATACCCATATGAACACTAACAATGCGGTTCCATCTGATGGTCTGTTACAGAGAATTTCACTTGTTAGGAATGCCTACTTGAATCTGCCCCCATTCACAGCTTATGTAAATCAGATGGCTGTATGTCGACAGAATGTTGGTCCCCCTCCCTTGGAGCTGTCTAATAGGTTTACCACTCTGGCCATGCTGGAGGATTGTTATTGACTCAGTAGTTCTCCACCAATGGATCCAGAGATTTTGTTAACACAGCAGGATTCCCTAGTGCAAAGCAAGGGGGGCTCACATGTACATGATAATAACGTAATATCTTGGAATATTGCAGGTCTGGCTTATAAGTTTCTTGATCCTATATGGTTGACATTTGTGAAACTATTTTGTGTAATCTTCCTGCAGGAAACATGATTAGTAGACTGTAGTCTATTCTTGGAGGGTTATAAGTCTTTTTATATTCATGCCTCCCCTTCCACAGCTGGTAGACCAACGGGCGGTCTTGTTATTTATATTTCCCTGGTGGTAGAATGCCAGATACAGATTTTGCGCTCGACAAGCCCATGCTTACAGTCTCTGGTCCTAAATAGGGGGGCCAACAAAATGGTTCTTATACATTTTTATAACTCTGTATCATGTCTCTCTGGTGGGTGTAATATTACATTGTTGGGGTCTTTTATAAGGCAACACTGTATTGCTGAATCTCCAAATCTCATGGTTACAGGGGATTTCAACATACAATCCCCTGTGGAGACCCAAGGACTGCAAGCTCAGTCAACTTAGGCTGCCCCTGGGTGAGGGGTATCCATTTTGAACATTCTGCTCAGCGGGATGTTTTGAATAACCTTTTACACGAATTTGATCTAACATCCCTCATGTCATTAATTGACCTGTATAGCAAGGCACTGGTCCCTTCTTTTAAAGGGAGAAGTAGTGGCACATTTATAGATTTTATTTTAATCTCATCCTCTTTACAATCTTTATTTCGGGTTTTCACTATACAGGAAAGTGCCTATAGTGACCACAATCCTCACTGCGTTAAACTCTGTGGTCCTTTATGACAAGTAAAAGAGGAGTTGAGCACAAAGCGTCAATAAAGCTAAAGTGGACACAGATTTCTCCAGATGTTTTATATAATTTGGCAAAAGAAACCTGTGCTAATGAACTAGCCCTGTGTACCTTGCCGTGCACATCCCCGGGGGAGGTTATTAGAGCCTTCAATATTATCTCCACTAGAGTAAGCAAGGTTTTAAGTGCCCCGGCCCGCAGAACAGTCAACCCGACACCTAGATGGTTTGACTCCTCCTGCTCCCTGGCGGCAAGAAAGCTGCGGGAAGCCCTTAATGGGAGTCCCAGAAACCATACCTTGGTTAGAGCGTGCCGCAAGGACTATAAACTGAAATTGGCAAAATGCAAATCTGATCTGAAGGAGGAATCATGGAGAGAGTTGACTGAGGCAAGTACTCTGAGGAATAGACTTAGGTTTTGGAGCATTATAATTGGACCGTTCTTAGAGCACGACGAACGTAGCAAAACGGGTACACATATTACCAAGGATGAATGGGTACTCCACTTCAAAACCATGTTTGAAAGCCAGCCCGAGCACACTTGTCAATCAGGTCGAGAGGAAGATACCCCTGTATTAACCTTTGGACTGGGGGAGCTTGAGGGGGGCATTGAAGGGTCAACAAGTAACAAAGCCCCGTACCGGATGGTATCCCTCCGGACATTTTAAAATCTGACCCACGTTTCTGGGCACCAATCCTTGTTGCCGTAATCAATGCGGTGGCAAGGAAAGGATGCCCTGAGTCATGGGCCACCTCAACCATAGTGCCTGTTTTTAAAAAGGGTGATTGTGACAGTACACACTGTTACAGGCCAATCTCGCTGTTGGATTCAGTGGTCAAGGTGGTGGGCCGTGTGTTACTTGAAAGATTGACCACCTGGGCGGTGGAACATGATATACTTTTAGACTTACAGTATTGGTTCCGCCCAGGTCGTTCAGCCGTGGCCCAATGCCTTAACCATACCATGATACTCAACAAATACATGGTTATACGATCTAGCACCATTTATTTAGCCTTCATCGACTTTTCATCCGCATTTGATTGCGTAAATAGGGCAAAATTGTGGCAGTCCATGAAGGATATTGTGGTTGACAGTAACATCGTCCATTTTTTAATAGAGCTTCACCGGGCAACCAAGGCCAACTTTAGATTCTCGCAGGACCTCTGGGTGTCATGGAATTTTGATATAAAAAGAGGCGTACGTCAAGGGTGTAACTTGTCCCCCTTCTTGTTTAACCTCTATATTAATGACCTAGACGAAGCCCGCTTATCAACAGAGGTAGATTATTTGCATGCAGGGCAACAAGGTCTTCCTGTATTACTTTATGTGGATGATGCAGTTCTCATATCTAGGACTGCTAGGGGGCTTCAAACCCTGCTTGACGCCTTTGCCGACTTTATGTCAGGACGAAACTTATCTATTAACAACTCAAAATCCTATGTTATGCAAGTAGGGAAACGACCCCAATTTTTTTTTCAATTCAGGGTAGGTCCTGCTAAGCCTTGTTGAAGATCTACCAAGCCAAGAGTGTAGCTGTAGCCTCTTATGGGAGTGAGATATGGGGGCACGCCTCCGCTGATGTTTTGCAGGTGACCGAGAACACATTTTTGAAGTGCTTGTTGGGTGTTCCCCGTGGCCTGTCTAACTTGGTGGTACACGAGGATCTGGGGGTACCTTACCTAAGTGACACTTTGTCACTTCGCCCCCTAACGTTCTGGCTGGCTAAATATCTGGTTGAATGAGGGACTATCACTGAGCCAGTCAATTTTAAAAGAGTGCATGACCCTCGGTTATGCGCTCAGCATACCCTGGCTTAGGTACATCAAGAGTTAGGACGAGTTGAATTATATACCAACCCTGAACTAATAAAAGGATGTGGGGATAACAAAGGAGCCCTTTAGCAGTTTAAGGAAATTGGAAAGGGAGGAACTGGAACTGCGGAAACCTAGTGTCCGTACATTTTTTGTGCTAATGACAACATCACTAGCCGAGCCTTATCTTCTAGGGCCTCTTTCTGTTTATGAGCGGTTTTTATTGACAAGATTTCGCCTGGATCTTTTTTACCTTCTGCTTGCCATACCGAGGGGGAGTAGTAGAGGTCAGTTGCTAGCACCCTGTGGCTGCAACGGAGAGTCTCCACAGGGTTTGCTACACTTTATGTTAATTTGTAAATTTTATGAGGTCCCCCTGAAGTTTTTTATAGTTCCGATTTTAAAGAAGATGAATTTTAAGCAGGCTCATCCGGCTCTCCCGAACCTACAACTGCTGAAAGATGAATGTATTTTATTCGTCCTTGGTTACCTGAAATCCATGGTGAAGTCTAGGGCTTGTCTGACTAAAAGTTAATGGGGGTCAGGGTTCTAGGTCATTTCATAAGTCATAGATATTTTTGTGTGTCGGGATAATTTTATTGGAGAGTTCTGATAAAAGGGGGAGATTACTTGTACCTGAAATGTGCACCCTATTGTTACAGATTACCACGGGCTGCTGTGCAATGGATTTTAATTATGATTAATCTTGTTGATATTTTATGAAACCCTGATATTTAATGTAATTTTAATGCATTGCTAACTTTTATGGTTTTATATTTCTGAAACCAAATAAAGTTTATTTGAATTTGAATTGAATTGATAGCCACTGGGATGCTCACGTTATGGAGGTTACTTTTGTCTGAAGCAGTTATTACTGACCATTTGGTCAAAAGGAATGTTTTGCTTCATCTCTATCTCTTGCATTTTGTAAAACACCATGTGGTGAGGAGCTTGCTCCTTTAAACACATTTCAGTATTTGCCATCCCATTGTCAACTGACCAAATGCTGTTACTGATTTTATATGATGATGTTGTTAAATCAATCCCTAATTAAAAAATCTTTAATTTAATCTAATTCAGGAGCATGGGTACGTAGTAAAAGGAGCATAGGAGTTGTGGCTTAAGCCTAGCTATGCAGTGCTCAATGTTTTTAATATCAATTAGAACCTGTGTCATTGTATGCAAATTATCTTTGTGTTGAATTTGGATTGAAGAGCTAGCTGCCGTTGGCCAAATAGACTGCCATATCTCAAAGCAAATTATTTAGTTTCAGTTCAATTTCTAATTTTCATATACATCGATATGCCCTTAGGGTTTGCGCTGCCCAGTATTATACACAGTCTGTATGACTCTCTCATGGTAATGGGATTCTGGCCCATGTTTTTAAAAGGTGATTTAGGAACATGAGCTTATAAAGGCAAAAATGGTAGATAGTGTCTTATTTGTATGCAATGAAATTGTTTGACTTTTGGAAGACTAGAACTGTGATATATTTGAGTGATTTGGTAGTCTTTGTTAGTAGTTAAAAACAAGCCAAATCTCCCCTTCCTCAATTATTAAAATGTTATGCACCCAAGGCAAATGTAAAATCTGTATTGGTTAGGGAATGGGGCGAGTGGAGAGGGCAAAAGTTTTGTGGAAGCCATGCTCACCTTGTCCAACATTTTCAATATCACCAATGTGGTTTGAAACTGTACACCGTTTATGTCTTTAAGCACAAAAACATATGTTTTAAAGCGGGGGGGGACACTGGCTGTTCAATGATTACCTAATGTTATTCTATGGAAGATGTAGAACATTCTAAGATATCATCTAACAGTTGTCTGTTACTTGTCAAGTTTGCCTGCAGTTGTTTATTATGTTTCACCCATGTAAAATCATATGATTGGTTTATTCCATATGCAGTGGTAATACTGCCCATTTCAATTAAGGTATATTGGAGCTTTGCATTTAATGTCTGCTGCAGGATGTTGGCAATTTGATATTTTTTGTTGAGCCATAAGTTATTCCTAATAATCTATGGGATGCTCACGAGAAGTAGGCAGTTTCTATGATAATTGTGTATAAGAATTTTGGATTCTTGTCGCGCACCAGGACGCCCCTTAGCTGGGGCAGCTGTGCGCGTAATAAATGCTATTAACATAACATAACATAACATAACATTGCATCTAGATATATAATGATCAAGGATCAGGGTGTCAAGCATAAACTGTGTGGCATTTCATGCACATTCTCTGTGCTGAATTCATGGTGAAGAGCATTTGCCTAAATAGACTGCCATATCTATAAACATATTTTTTGACTGAGATCATATTCCTAATTTTCAAGTAAGACAATACATTGTTTTGGTTGCTTAGTGTCATACACAGTCTGTGTAAATCAATGTAGTTGGAGTGTACAGGCATTAGGGCCTTAGGGGCACAGGGGTTGACAGCCAAATGCAGTAATGTGGCTAGATCTTTCTTAGTTATTGCAGCATAGGAGTCATTAATATCTGCTGCATGTCATGTAGCCACCATCACCTCCTGTCCCTTTTCTGCTAGCGTAAAGATGAACTTTGCAGGTTTGTGTGTTGGAGTATGATTCTAATAAATTAATATTGCTGTTCTTTGGCATTCATTATCAATATCAATAATCTGGTGAGGGTTACTGGATTGCCTGCAGTAGGAACAGACTTAATTGCTATTGGTGGCTATATTTGTGGCTGTTCTGGTGGAAAATGAGATCCTACAGCCAAAGAGATTCTTTAACTTTGTTTAGACATATAGGATTATTGGATGTAGAATATACAGTGACAAATTTGAACTTAATGCTGTTCAGCAGATGGCACTGGTGGGATTAGCCCCGCCTCTCTCCCTGGTGGTGCTTGCACTGCAAGTCATTTCATCAGACACCATTGACATCATACCTTAGGCTATATAGGAATTTCGCAATGCATTAGAAAACAAAATTGTTGAGATCAGCCTGGACATGTCACTGTTGTGTCAGGATCTGAGACACACAGTGGACAGCATCACTAAAGCCAAAGGCAGTACATCCGAAAAGGAAGGCTAATTTAAGGAAGGCTACTTTAGACAAGCTTCATTACAATTGACAATCCATTAGTATGGTCAGAAAATGCGCAGCAGGTACAAAATCACAGAACTAGTTTTAAGGAATTTAAAAGTGAGCTTTGCGCAATGGACATTTAATATATGCCTTTATATCCTGCCTCACTAAAGCCACTTACCAAATAAAGACCACCTTTTTCGACACTCCAGAGGAGGCATTGGACTATATGGAAGAGAACAAAGATTTCACATTTGATGCACACGGCACATGGAGAGACTCTCCTAGAAATGATAACGCTAACTATAGGATCACCTGCAAGAGGGTGAGAGACAAGACACTACCAGAGACTGAAGCAGACGCATACAGGAACTACACCCAAACAATGCAGCAACATTTAGGTCCTTCAACTCAGAACTTTGACGGAATCCTGAGGGTGAAAGCACCTCTGGACGACTTGACTCTGAAGAGACTAGGGAACAAATACAAACAATAAAATACACCTCAAAATGTGCTGTAGATGATGAGGCTTTACCTCATGAGGAGAAGATGTGTCTCTAGCAAATGTTAGAGATGTAGTTTATTGGACTAGCAATGAAAACAGTATGCGCTCCATAATTTAACAGTTGATCATAGGCATCAAGTTGATTCAGATATGGAAAGCAAGAGTCCCCCAGTGGCTGTAATCCTGGATTTGTGAGTTTAAGAGTCGAGTTGGGGTCCTGGTGGAGTAAAAATTCCTTTGACACTAACAGTATCGGGGGAAGAGGTCTCACCCAACAGTTTCAATGGAAAATTCTGGTTTTGAATTATGGGCAGGGGGAATATTTCAAGATCATTGTTACACATACTTAGCTTTTGCTAGGTATTCTCTGATATCCTATTTACAGTCTTTTCAATGAATCACATAAACCACCATGACTGATGCAGGGCAGCCTTACAACCGAACGTTTTTATGATGCCTCTCTTGTATGTTAACAGACTCCTGGACAAAATTAAATAAGGTGCAGTTATGAAAATGGTACAATATCACAGTTCATAGGTCCTGATGTTTCAGGAGATGCATCTTATGGGGACAAACTCTAAATTTTTTACCCATGGAGGTTACCAAGACGTCTCTGATTAGTATTCTGTGTGGGGTTCCAAAAGTGTTTACATTGTTGAATAGGCACTTCCGTTGCAAATCACATGGGCATGATTGGGTAGTCAGGGCTGATATGTAATGACATGTCGAGTTTCTTTGCCAACGAGGACCAAACCTCCTAGATGCTCCTCCTGGTTCTTTCAGCATGAGAGTGGACTTTATTGGTTGATGGACATGTCACTGAATAGGCAGGGCCCTCCCCTCCAACAGAATAAAACCCAGAGCCTTTTAGCAGATTTTGCAGCATCATATGCCTATGGTGATGTTTAGAGTCACATTAACCGAGCCCAAAGGCAATATACTTTATTTTCTGGTGCACTCAAATCATTCTCATGCATTGACTATTTCCTAACGCAGAAAGCTGATATAGGCTGGGCTGCAAACAAACATCCACACAGCTTATCCAACCATGGCCCAATCAAATTTATATGGGGAGTGGATTTGCCCAGGTGGCAGGGCATGTAGAGTATCATTGCATGATGTGTTTGCAGGAAAGAGGTTAAAGGCCCCATCAATGTGGTGGTCACTCACTTTGTACTCATCAGAGGTTCAGAGGCTTCCCTGATAACACTATGTGAGGTCCTCATCTATGTGATATGTGGTAAGGCTATTGACATCCTCTCTCATCCTAAACTGTAGATGTCCAACAAAATTGAAAGATATGGTGAGGCATCAATAAAACTAGAACAGAAAGCCTAGGAGGAAGCATCAGAAGCTGTTGTTCATGAACAAAACAGTCAGTTCTCACCATTGTGAAGCTAGCACATTAACAGTCTATGTGATGATGGCAACAAAACAAGTAAAATGCTGCACTCGCTCAATTGCAGAGAAAAGAGGGACATGCTAATTTTGGGCATCCATCACCCATACTACATTATTCAAGAGTTTGCCCAGTTTTGCGAATGGTTATGTGGTCCACACGCTGTAATTATGGCCAGAGATGCTTACACAATTCCTGGATTTCCAACACAAAGGGATTCTGATCAGTGGAAACCATGTCATAGTAGTTAAGGAAATTACGACTGAAGAGATAACAGAAGCAATAAGTCAGCTGAAGTCCTAAAACACTCCAGGACCCAATAGCTTTCCATGTGAATTCCTTTAAATCCTATGCTTCTCTTCTGGTTGAGCTACTGTGTTAAGTTCTCACATCCGCTAAGGAAAGGGTTTCCTTTCTCATTGGCATGTGTGAGGCCACCATCACACATAATTGAAATCCTAGCTTCAGAATGTACTTCATACTGAACAATATAATTTATAAATTATGAGCCCAAAATCTTAGTTAAAATCCTGGCTAATAGTCTGTTGACAGTAATTCATAAATTAACCAAACATGATCAGAGTGGATTAATGTCACACAGATCCACCAGGCACTCCATTTAAAGAGTAAATAATGCTAGTGCAATGTCGCATAGGCTTGGGACACAATTATCAACATGCCTGGTAGAATTTGAAAAAGCTTTTGACAACTTCAGCTGAGATTATCTCTCCTCCCTACTACTAGCCCAACACATAACACTCATCATGAACAATATTCAATATGTCCTTGTGCACTGGAACCCACTCCCCCTCTCTCTTTTGGGCAGGGTAGCACGCATTAAAATTGTGCTACCTCCAAAATGCTATACATTGATGCAGAATTACCTCTTTCCCCTTCCACAGTCTTTCATCCATATTTTTCTGTCCACCTTAGGGTCCTTCCTGCTGCAGAAAAAGACCTCTGTGAGTCCATGATAAAATCTTGTAAATCAACTTACATTGGGTGCCACGCAATGGCAGACCTTCTTTCCAATTATCAGCAGCATCTTGCCAATAGGTCGGCCCCAGGGTGGAGGCCCCCCTCACAGATCACCCACCTCCTCCTAATACTTGCTCGATGTCTTGCAGCTTTTACAGGAAAACAAACCATCTTACCATTGTTTGTTGTCATGTAAAAAGCTGAAACATCATTTTAGCACCGAGGGAGCTCCATTGTGCCCATTGGTGTTGTGCATGTATGAGAGGGTTGGCTCCTACAGCCCGTCTCCATGCATTCATATTCCATAGTTGACATCCTTTACAAACCTCGGGCTGTGCAGCATGTCAGCTAATGGAGCAGTGGTGAAGCTTGTCTATCATTCACTCATATGCCCTATCAGAATCCAGGTTAGGGAAGGAAAGTCGACCTCCAGCCCTATCCTGGCTTCTGCAGAGAGCATATGAATAAAAAAACGGAAGCTTTAGTGTCAGCTTCCAGGTCGCCTTACTTTAGTGTGCAGCTTCCAAAGCAAGAAGAACAAAATTCAAGATTCTGAAGACAGGCAGCCAAGCAGGAGTAAAAATTTTCCTAGCTTACACGGCAAGAATTTTCAATTCTATCAAGGACACGGAGGTGAGGATTATGCTTCTCATTTCTTTACTGCAAAAATTACAGCACCTGATCACCTAAAAGTAGACAAAACTACATTATCCACATAACTGTATACATCACATATCACATTCCACAATCACAGTAGGACCAGCCAAATAAGTACAGATGCCACCATTTTGTTTCCTCTTTCTTTGCAAGGTAGAGTCATAGTTACAGGTCACTCCAATGGAAAAACAGAGTAACAGTTGCCAAAGCCCAAGGCGATACAAACAGGAATTTAACAGCTTTCAGATGATCCAACAGGGATGTCGAATAACCAAACTGGGCCAGCCACAGCCCTCCAAGTTGGACCTCCAGGAATGAAGAAGGCACAACGAGCCACACACAATTCCTTCTCATGAGGGCACAGCAAACAAAACTGGAATCAGCCTCTCAACCACTATTCTGGTCAGTTCCTGAAATGCAAAAAAGCAACCGTAAAGCCTGCCAATGCAGATCCGCAATACAACATACTGAAAATGATACAGTGCGGGAAAAGAAACCATCACAATTTTATATAAACATAGTTATGAAAATCAATGGAATACACATGAATAAATTAAAATGTCTATACAGGGTGAGATAATCCTGGCCTCTGTGTCCTTGATAGAACTGAAAATTCTTGACGCCTAAGATATAAAGGTTTTCATTCTATGTCGGGACTAGAGGATCCGAATATGCTTATTCAAAGTTGCATTACCACCACAGACACAACATCCACAATAGGCTTATAGTAAAACCTTTGAAATGTAGATTTAGAAGCCCAGTCTGCAGCCCTCATAATGTCCTCCATGCGAGATCCTAAAGCATACGATTTTGATGCCATAGCTCCCATGGCGGAATGAGCTCTAAAAACTGAGATGCCAATGCCTGCTTCCACCAGCAACCACCATATTCATCTAGCCAATGTAGCTGTGGATACTGGTCTAAATGGTTTTTGCGTAGCAATCAGCTATTTTCCATCAGAATTGTGTTGGGCATCACTTGTAGATGCCTTGTAGTCTTTTAAACACGGCACAAGACACAACTGAGTATTACTGGGAAAGCTGGGTAGGATACCAACCTGGAGTTTGATTTGGTATGATGAGTAATGTTGAATGTAACAGCTTCAGGAGAAAAAACCATGCCTAACAAATCCAGTGCCCTAACATCAGATACCCTTTTACATGATACTAGATATAACAGCATAGTGAGCTGAGTCGATAGCTGCTTGCACAACAAATATGTTTGTCAGCCAATGCTCCAGATATCTGAGCACAGCATTCACATCCCAAAGAGATGAGCATTTGAGTGTTGGAGGATTGGATATATGAATGCCAATCATTAACTTAGAGACCAAAGGGTGTTCACCCACCGGTTTAACGTCAACTGAGAGGTGGCCTGTGGAAATTGCAGATCTACAGTTATTCACTGTCCTGTATGCCAAACCAGAAGACGCCAAATCTGAAAGAATATTTAGGACCATGAAACACTCTACCCCAGCACACCATTTCCTACAAGCTGAGGCATACTATTTGTCGGTGCTGTTTGTCCACGCCTGTCTGATGAAAATGAAAGCTTGTTGCGAAAGACCTGGGATATACCATCTTTCCCTGAAACCAACCTAGCCATCAACTTGAGTTGACTGGATAGCACTAAGGGATGAGGAAGACCCTCTGGGTCCAGTAACAGATCTGGACAGGACAGGAGTTGAACCAGAGAAGCATTCGCTAGATCTAGGGCTACCAGCAACCAAGGCTGAGCCCTTCAAAATGGAGTCACCAGAATGATCTCTGATTTCTCATACCGTAGTTGCGTTAGGACTAATGTGGGATGGAGGCAAGGTGTAAACCCAGATCGAGGAGCAGTCCTGGAGAACGTATCCATAACCAGGGCTTCCGAATCTGGACTTCCAACTGGAGAACTTCAAACATTGACAATTGAGTTGAGATGCAAACAAATCAATTCCGCATGAACCCCACTAGTTATGAAGGTCCTGGAACACAGAAAGGTTCAGCCTCCAATCACTGTAATCCCATAAGGGACAGGAATTCCAATCAGCTACAGTGTTTCTCTTGTATGGGAGATATTCCACAGTGATCAAAATGCAATAGCTGAGGCAAAAATGCCAGAATTCCTTGATAATCTCTGCTAGGAGATGGGTTTTCATCCCTCCCAGTTTGCTTACGTATCAAAGAATAGGATGCTGTCCATCCTCAGCAATATAGAACAATCCGTCTTTGAGGGAGAGAGACTCCTGATGGTGAAGGACCCCACCTGGAGTTCCAGGCAACTGATGTGGAGACTCAGCTCTGCTTCTGAATAGCAACCTCCGGTTGAGAGGGGTCTGCACCTCGCTCCTCAATCCCAGCGACTGGCTTCTGATTCTATCACCACGTCTGGGGAGGTTCCAAAAATGTCCTTGCCATTCCAGGATTTCATGTGTTCCAACCACCATGTAATCTCCATCCTGCCTGTTTCTATTTATATTATAGTGATCCCTGAAGAAGGGACTTAAGGTCCCGAAATGCATTGGGGACGGCTGTATCAAGTATAGCGATTATTGGATTGATTGTTTTGTTCAGCAAATTGTGACTTTTGTATCAGAAATGATGATACAATAATATTTGCAATGTTCTATTGATTGGTTTAAAATCTTAATTTTCAATATGTAAATGAAAATCTATTGAGATACTTTATTTGAAGACTGTTGTTGTTTTTATTGACCTGCAATATCATCTAAAGTGTTTGGCAAGAAAATGTGAAGTCAGAACAACACACAGCTGTTGTGCACACAGTTCCATCAGGCTATCCCGCCTGAACACTATCACACATCTATGTTCAGATGAGGGACGGGCAGCCCTCACACACTGTGTAGCACACACAAGTAGGAAAACTTCTTAACTTTCCTTTCTCAGATCAAACAGCATTTATCTTTGGTGTGCAGTTTTTAATTCTCTTTTTGAAGTATACCATATCTGCCTCATAAGGCTCCCACTGTACCATTATCTTGTGGTGCTAATAACACTAAGAAGCCAGGCAAATACAAAGCCTCAATAAAGACATGGAGGGAGCTGCCTGAAACACTCCAGGCCAAACCTGTGTCAAATGTGTACAACCCTGTGCTACTTACAGCCAACAGGGTGTAGGGAGAGCAATTAACCAGCCAACACCCTATCAACCATTGACAGGCTGCTGGGAAAAAAGGAGTGAGAACGCTCCTTTAATCTTTTGTAAGCATTGTGGGGAAGCCAGCACATGCACGTTGTGGTGTTGCTATTGGCCACTGAAAGAGGACTACGGCCATCACAGAGATGGCCGTAGGCCGCTTCCCGCTCCCACTTCACAGAGGCCAGACCGGGCGTCAGGCACAACCAGGAGACAGACAATCACTCATGCAAAAGGGCACATAATAATACTCAACAATTAAACATGTAATAACATGAAACACAATGCAATCAGCATTCGACCTTGACACCACAGTGTCACCGTAACAAATGACAAAATTGCCAGATGTCACAGGTCGCTGCACTGTGTGGTGATCAGCAATATCGCGCACATAAACTTTCAAGAGAAAAAATTTATAAAGGGAAAAATGGAACTTCACTGGCTGCGAAGCAGCAAAAAAAGAGGACACTAAATGGTGGCATCTGTACTTATATGGGTGGTCATACTGTGAATGGGGAATGTGATATGTGAAGTATGTGGTTAAGTGGGTAATATAGTTTTGTTTACTTTTTAATGATTGGCTGCTGTCATTTTTGCAGTAAAGAAATGAGAGTCATAATCGGAGCCTTCGGTCCTGACATAGAATTGTAACTCGAAGCTCGTCTGGTGAGGTAAGTTCCAATATTAGAATGTGGGTTTCTGAATGTGTGCCTGCAAGCTTTTCTAAGTATGTATGTATGTATGTTAACTTGAGGGTGTTGTGCGTGTCTGAGCGTATGCCTGGGAGTGGATGTACAAGCCTGTAGTGTCTCTGCTAATAAAAGAAAATCAAATGTAAGTGCATTTTTTTTCATTCACATTTTTAAACAAGCCTTGAAAATGTTTGATATTTAAAACATACAACAGAACCTCAGGTAAATATGATAAAGTGTCTTCAAAATTCAAAAAAGCATATTTCTTTAACATGTAGAAGCTTTGTCATTATTAATACGTCACATTATAGCCCTACAATAAGAAATACTCATTAAAAAAGTTTTAAAAACTGAACTTGCTAGTGAACTAAGAGTCAAGACAGTTGTCATGTAAACCATATACGTGGACCAGATTATTGCAGTGAAACTTTAAGGTCTATTAGATTAAGCACAATAGGTTTTTGTATAAATGGAATAATGAACTCACATATTTGAAAGTGTTTTAATATGTGATAATGATGAAAAAGGAATTTTGGTGAAATGAAATATGTGCCGAAGATCACATTATTTAAGTGAAAAGATGTGGTTTAGCCAAGTTTTCTGATTTCACTGAGTACAAATCAGCCACTAAATGGACAGCCATTTGTCTTTCTTTTTGTCTTCTTCTGTACTTGTTCAATAGTGCAAATTGGACCCGCTGGTATTGGACCACTTTAGTGAGCACCACTTACATCACACAAAAGCACTTTCATTTTTTAAAGATACAGGGAGATTCAGGGGCAGATTTACTAACAATTGAGGAAGCACAACTCAGCAAGATAACCTGCTACACTGCGTTAAATAGAGAGGGCAGCAATGTGCAATATATAGTAAGATACGGTGCATTCCTGTTCTCTCCCTGTGCTGGCACACTACTGGCTGCCAAGCACCAACGCAAGCACCCTTTCATCCTGGTGCAGAGGTGCCTGTGTTGCAGGCAGGATTGTTTTTATGCAGGAAGGGACACCTTCCTGCACAAAAATAATCCTCTGAGGTTTTGCCTTCTTCGTATGTGTGCTGCAGAATGAACACATAGAAACAGGAAGAAATGAGGAGAAGTAACCATATTTCTTCTCGTTATGCCTCCCCTGGGAAGGCATGCTATTTTGATGCATTCCCAGGTTTACTACTGTTAGTAAAACTGGGAATGCCCAAAAACCATGGGTGGGTGCGTGGGAACACCCATACTTCACCCATGGAATACCTTCCCAGGGCAGACTAATGCAAGGCAGCAACTTACTCCAGATTTACTCTATCCTGCAGAGTCACTCAGGTGGCTCTACCGGGCATAGTAAATCTCACTTAAAGGCACGTGTTGCCCTTCATTCACCTTCCCTGAAGCAAGGGCAAATCAAGCCCTTAGTAAATCTGGGCTTAAGTGGTTTGCCCAGAATCACAGGAGGTTTAGCTGATGCAGAGACTCGAACCTGGTTGCCCAGTTTCAAACTCGGCAACTCTGGCCATAACGCCACATCCTGGGCAAAGGGAGAGTGGCAGGCAGAATCCACTTGAAAGCTTGACTTGTCATGGGCTCGAGGTGTCAACAGGACTGTTAAACCAGACAAAGTCTTCAGCCTCTAACTTTCAGTTGAGAGATATGTTCTAACAATCATCACCATTAATATCTTTGCACAATCCAGCTACCAAGAGAGGAATCTACCAGTCTTCCCACTTTCTACTTCTGCATGGTGCCATGATAACCATATGGATGCAATAAACAAATCTGTTCTTTAGCCTTTAATGTTGGCATGGTTAAATAGCAAGAAATGCTGGAAGAATCGGGGTATAAGTCTGAGTTTGTTTGCAGCCGGGTGACCATTATTTTTGCCACCACGCACAGCCTCTTGAGCACCGATAATTATTTTGAGGATGTTTGTGAACCTTGGATGTCTTCCAACAGTAACTGAAAATGCATTTTACTGATGACTATTGTTTAATATTATTGTATTTTGTTTTATTGCAGTACTCGGATTGTGCCAACTTGCCTACAGGTGGTTTTTCCAGTATATGTTTTGCTGTTGACTTCAAGGTGTGCTTCTATGAGTGCTAGTTCCACCTAATTTTTAAGGGCAATTATGATGAAAAACCTACAATTTTGCCACCATTTTCTCACAGTTGTCTTGAGGAAGTTGAGCACCAACACCCTGGCAGGGAGTAGCACTTGTCTGGCACACCACAAAATACACTGGGATATTTCTTTCAGCACCTTTAGATTTTTTACCAATTTACATAAAAATTGTACATTAAAATACCCTATTTGGCCCTGTATTTCTAAATGTTCTTG
Source organism: Triturus cristatus (assembly GCF_964204655.1). Lineage (NCBI taxonomy): Eukaryota > Metazoa > Chordata > Amphibia > Caudata > Salamandridae > Triturus > Triturus cristatus. Next base: position 771,536,600 of record NC_140582.1, on the reverse strand, counting down.
CAGGATAGAATTCCTAACTGAAACCCTCCTTTAGAGGGTCAGCCTCACTCGTTTGACTCAATTCCAGGTACGGGTGCCTCTTTCAAGACTCATCAGCCGCCACTGCCTATTATAGAGTGGCAAATCTCATAGTGTTTAACGACTGACTCTTTGATAATGGGGAGATCCTGCCTTTAGAACAGAGTTGTGGGCACTGGGAGAATGATTATCATAGCATTATCTTTAAGGTGGAGTCCCGCCACGGGACACTCCACCAGTAACCAGATGTGCTGCCAGGGATGTTTAAATACGGAAATCCCACAATGGTAGGAATCAGGCATGGCCCATGCAGGTAAGAGCGGTGGGGTGGGGATGGGGATTCAACAGACGACAACGGAGGAAAATTATTTAATTATTTAATTTTTCTTCTGTCGTTGGCATACTATACCAGAGCGGAACCCTGGCATATTAAGCAGGATTCATCATTGTTCTGTCTAAGATGCCACACTGAGGAAAGAGAACGGTTGCACACCATTTCGATCGGTGGAGCCCTAAATAAATATCTGGAGGGATGTGGAAAGAATGAGGTCACGGGAGTGTGGGTCTCATTTAACGCATAAATTGCCTTTTAAATATTCTAAATGGTCTGGGGCTTATGAGATACCAAAAACACATTCTTGATTTGGGTCTGACAGTGGCTAAAAGAGAGATAGCCCAAAACGATCCCGTAATACCTACCATCACAATAAGCAGGTTCTTGATGAATCTAGAGTTTCCGAAAATGTTGTTTATGTAGCAACAGTAGCAGCTAGTGACATCTGAAAGTGGGGGGGCGAATCAGCAGCAGCAGATCTCGGGGCACACGGATAATGCCATGAAGACTGTGACGCGATAACAACAGAAGTACTTACCATCATCATTTTCAGGGAACACCACCTATTTAGTGTCCTCGGAAAAGGCACGGTTGTCTGTTCCCAGAAACCACCACAGGGAGGTGACTTTAGTGAAGAAAGGAATAGCCAATGAACCTAACCAATCCTGGTGCTGCTTTCATTCAGTTTTCAGCATGAGAGTAGCGCCATGATTGTTGGAAGCAGACTAAGGAAGGGCTCCTTTTCAGACTAGGAGCCTGTGTCTGCAGTTCGCCCGATTGTTATACAGATCACAGATTGCTGCGGTTTAAAGTGTGCATGTGGGGCTGGCTATCGCAAGACAGCCGGCCAATCTGGCAATTTTCCCCTTAACCAACTTTTTGCAAGTCGGAATAGTCCCACCCTTATATACGAAGTGAACTTAAATGGTAATGACCATTTCCATTTTATTTAATTTACATTGTTTGCTGCAGCTGCAGTGCTAGCAGCAGGTGGGGTGATGCTCCTCCTCCCTAAAGGAGGAAGCAAGGCTGTGTGCAAGGGGATCCCATGAGAACACCATAAAATATGGTGGGCTGGGCTCAATGCCTGGGTCTAATGTATTATCATGTAATGCATGCATGATAAATATAGACTTTCTCTGTCGGTTTTAGTGATTACGCATATATATTGTTTGCAAAAATGCATGCTATATAGACATTGTAGAATTATAATTGTTGTTTATTTTGCTTTACTTCAGTTCACAATGGTTCAATGGTTATGCTAAAACCGGTGGTGGTTTGGCCATCTTTCTCTGTAAAAAAGTAAGGGTCATTTATGAGGGGGTCAATGTCAGTCAAAAGGTAATGTGCCTGTGGTTGGAGGATATTCCTCTAGCTACTAACAATCTTGGCTTCTATAATTTTGCACTCCTAAATACTGAGTGAGTAGTACAATTCATAGGGATCACTAAATCAGGTGTGCCAGCAGACCTGTGTCCCCCTAAGCTGCTGCAAGAGATTGCAGGATTTATTGCTAAACCTCTTACCACGCTGCTGAATAATATCATTTTTGGCAGGAAGTTTTCCCAAAAAGTAGAAAGGGACATCTATTCTCCTGCTACTTAAAATACCAACTTTAAATCAGAAGGAAAGAACTATAGTCTGATTTCTCAGCTTCCTATTTGATCAAATATTTTAGAGAGACACTTGAACATCTTGATCTCTGAATTTATGGACCAAAATGAGATTCTAGATGATGCCCAGTTTGGATTTAGGAAAGTTCACAGCACAGAAACAACTCTGATAGTAGTCACTGAGGAGATTCAGAATATTATGGATAAAGGTGGGAATGGTGCAGTGGTCCTTTTGGACTATCCGCAGCCTTTGACTCTGTCAGCCACCCAGTATTGAAGCATTGGATAGCAGAAGTTGGTATTGGTGGTGCTGCTCTTACCCTTCTCTGTTCCTTTCTCGATGATAGGGAACAGACAGTTACCCAAGGGGATTTTACCTCCAAACCATTTCCTTGCCATGTGGTGTCCCACAAGGGTCATCTCTAAGACCCACATTATTTAACCTATACATGGCTTCATTAGCAAAACTGATGAGACCTTTTGGCTTCTCAACAATCTACTATGCTGGAGATACCCAAATAGTGTTATCCATTACTAATGACATAGAGGAAGTGGCTAATCAATTTAATGATTGCATGAGAGCTATAGTGAATCAGATGAACAACCAGTGTCTGAAGTTAAATTCTGAAAAGACAGAGGTGCTTATCCTTGAAAATGACATTTCCTTTGCATGGTATCCACAGACTTTGGGCCCTCTGCCTTATCCTGTATTGAATGTGAGAAATATAAGAATAATTTTTGATTCCAAGCTCACCTTCATTTATCAGACCAATCAGCTTATGTTGGCTTGCTTTTTTCTGTTAACAACCCTAAAGAAAATTCTGCCCCTCATAACTTATGATCTTAGGAGGACAACCATTTATTTGGGCATAGCAGAATGCAGCAGCTCGTCTGCTTAAAAATATCAAGAAGTTGGACTCTGTCTCAAAATTCTTGAAAGAATTACATTAGCTTCCTGTTAAGAAGAGGGTAGCATTTAAAGTGCACTGTGCAGCTCATAAAGCTCTTAATCTGATTGGCACTGAATATCTCAATAGAAGAATGTCATGGTATCTACCAAATAGGTATTTACGATCTGCAGTCTCTAAAAAAGTGGTGGTGCCTAGAATTCACAGAGCTTCTTGAGGTGGTTTGATGTTTTGTTTACCACACTTCCAAGCTCTGGAATCATATGCCGGAGCATTTTAAAGGCCAATCCAATTAGCAGGTTTTTAGAAAACAGTTGCAAACCTGGCTTTTTGCTTTTCCATTGTAGTTTAGATCATGGTTGGTTAGAGGATCTCACAGTAGACACTTAATGCCAGATGCCTACAGGCATACGTCGTTCTTTACAAAAATAAAATCAATCAATCAAATCAACTGTTGTAAAAAACCCTTTCAAAGATCAATTTACAACAAAAGAATTCACAACTGTGGAGACCTTCTCATGAGGCATTTCAGGACATATGGTTTACCTCTAAGGGCTCCATAGGAACAAGGGAGTGATGTTCAAAACCTGCTTGCGCTGAGCCAATCTCAGTGAAGTAAAGGAATATTGTCCTTACGGTCAGCGCTGTCGCGTATGACCCTTCATTTATGTGGAGAATGCACTTCTTGATGGCCCACAGATGAAGGAGTATATTTTCCAGTAGTCCCTGAACTCTCACATTGTTGGAGATGGTGGTAGTTATCTTGGATTATGAGGTATCTCTTCCTTTATGATTCACAACATCCTTGCAAGGAAATCATGGTACAATGCTGCAGGACCTTGCTACGTTGATTCAGGATTCCCGGTTGCCTCCTTTGTAATTCATTTGGGGACATTGGTGAATACAGAGAAGTATCTTGGGAATCAAGTTATACTGAGAAAATTTACTTTGAACTATTTTCAGGCAATTAATTCTGAATTTTAATACATTTTACTTGAGTTGGATTCTGTGAAAGAACAGGAATAATTCTCATGACAGGACAATGTTGCAAGTGATATGAATATATGATTATGCATAAGGTCTTAAAAGTTCTTAAGAAATGAATACATGAATTGATAAGATAGGAACACAGAATAATAAAGCCTGTTAATTACTTTTCCAGTGACACATGCAGTCAAGTAGGAACTAAGTTATTTTTCAAAAGAGAATGGATAGTTGCGAAGCTCAAGGTAATTATCTTACTAGTGGGCAGCAGTGTTGATGGACATATATGCAAGATGCTCATTGCTTGTTTGTGTTAGTTTCAGGTACCCCAAGATTCATATCGGACCACAGAAAATAGGCTACACAGAGATAGAGCTATCCCTGTTACAAACAGGTGCATAACCCTAATGGCAGAATTTAACATGACCTCGTGTCACATACCAGTTTTCTTACAAGCCCTTACTGATTGAGTCACAATTTTGATAAGAACTAGCAATGTAGATGTAGACTCAGCCATACATTCTAAATGACTATTGATGATAATAGAGAGCGCTATAACTACTCTGTAACTATAGGACTAATGTGCAATAAATAACATTGTAGTAAATAGCCTAGTTGGATATTGTTTGACATCTATTTGCTGTGGACTATACTTGCCAACAATCTTTTACAGCACTGTTCTATATAATATTTTCTTTCACAAGCCAAGGGAACGTGAACGTATGAGGAAATATTGTTCTACATTTTAAACTTTTAAATGTATATTAAGGGTAAAATATTAAGATGTATTAAGTACAACAACTACTGACCAGAGTTGACAACGATCATCTACATTAAAAACCTTAACTTTCCCCAAGGCTATATGACCATGCATCATGTATATGTATCCGGAATATCTACACCAGAATATCGATGGCACACAATATCAAAGACAAAATATCGAAAACAGAATATTGACAGGTAAGTATGTTTATTTGTTCTATATCTAACTTCACATATATGATATATGTTCCTCAGTGATATATATATATATATATATATATATATATATATACACACACACACACACACACACACACATTGTATTGGTACACTATATTTAATTAACTTTCGATATGTAGTCCCTCTATTTTCTGTCCTCGATATTCTTGTATCACAATATTCTGGGATTGATAGACAGTAGTATAATCATAACTAAATGGTTACTGTTTTTCTACATTTTACACTTTTGGGGCATTTGAATATTGCAGGTCCAGTTTGGTCTCTAGTCCTGACCTGAGGAGTGTGATGCAAATAGTTTTGTAGGCCATTCTGTAATATGCATTGTGCAAATGCACTTTCTTGCCCAGGTGATGTGACCATGGTGTTCCCTTGTTTGCATTGGTTTGTGGCCCCCAGCAAATGAAAGTAACCATTTTGGTTGTGTGCCTCAACCATGCCTCCAGGAGCAATGCGTCCCTGTCGCGTACTTTACCTGTGTGCATAGTTGGGAAGTCTCTGGATTGTGACCTTTGTGTGTGTGTGGGGGGGATAGATGATGGAATATGCATCCAACCCTTCTCTTTACAAGGTCCTGTGTTGCTTCAGCGTACAATATTTGGTTTCATTCTTCATTAATAATAAAGCAGCTTCTATTCTCTCCTGTATCAGCACAAATTAGGACTATGAGGTTGATTATGTAATGCAGAACCAAAAGTTCTGAGAAATATCAGCATCCGCTCCATCCAGATTCTCTGAAAGACACCATGCTTGCATCTGTTTTGTAGTGCTGGGTTTTAGATTGTGATGCGTAGAATGCACAAACTTCAATACTGTTTTGGATCCATTTGTATGTTAAGTAGAACTACATTCCATTTGACTAGTGAATATGTTTTCCCAGTACATTACATTGTTCTGTTAAGATACAGTACATGCCCTTGGCATCCTGACGTTTCTCTTCCTGAATGCTGATAGAACACGAGATGTATTATTTATATGTGAACACTGCGGATGCATAATATTAAATGCAAGTCTTAACCAGAAATTGTGCCAGGCACTGAAAAAGGTCAAATTTAAGTCCCTTGCACACTCCTGGAACCTCACTGTAAAGAACACGGAATTGCTTTGTGTTGCTGCTAATACTGATTGCTTTCAATCCTAGCTTTGAAGGAAGAAATAGGCAAAGAGACTGTCCTTACACAACATGCAAACTATTCCCAAATAAATAATGCAGAAAACCTCTGAGCTCTTCAATGTTTTTTTCTGTTCCCAGTACCTCTCCAGATATGCTCAGCTGCTGCTCCTTGCAATGTTCTGGGAAATAACAGACTTTTAGAATCCTGATTTGTTTTCCACTGAGTGTTAATGTTAGCCCACTGTAGGAAAGTGGGTTATTAGAAGGTGGGGTATTCACCCTCACCTAGTAATGTTAGCACAATCACTAATGGGTCCAGTCATGTCTAATGAAATTAATCCTCATTCAACCCATGGCAGCTTAGTAAAGGAGCAGCTAGGCTTAATTTAGGAGAAATGTATGTGTAAAGCATTTAATATCAACAAAACAGTAAGTAAGTAAAAGAAACAATAAAATAAAAATCCAACACTGGTTTATAAAAATAGAGAATATTGTTATCTTCAAAACAACACCAAAATGCCAGCAATTTAATGTAGGTAACAGGAGATATGAAGTCTTAACAATTAAATAAGTTTGATTCAAAGATGGTGGCCTGCTGCAGCACGATGTCTTGGTGAGCCTCTCGAAGTCTTTATCCTCAATGCTATGGAGCTCCAGAGCTTTCATCGGATAAATCCAGCGCAGAGAGGCCAATTTGTGAGTCGATGATGACGGCTTGACTCTTGTTGTCGAACTGGGTTCCTCCCGGAGCTATTCTGCAAAACTTTGCAGAAAGTTTACAAACTTTGAGATCTTGCTTCTGGTTGATTCTTTTTGGGAAAATAATGGTCCGGTGGCCTCAGCCAAAAGTTCAGAACCCTACATTGCCTTTTGGTGTCTAGGACTCCATTTCCCAAAATCCACCTGCACAGTCCAGTAAAAATCAAGTTATGACTGGTCAACTGGGGTGATCCTCTCTCAGGGCTTGCAGGTGACTTCTTCTGGCTCTGTTATACCTGTTGCTGATCAGGGAGTGCAATCCTTTCACTTTGAGTCTTGCACAGTCCTTTCTTTGTCAAGCCTTGAGAGTGCAGCAGATGCTGTCCTTATGAGTGCAAGCCTTCTGTGGTGCTGTCCAAGGGTCCAGAAGGGCAGTCCTTCTTCTTTTGTTTCACGCACCTCTCCCATATTTATCCTCCATTCTGGGCTAGCGGGGGGGGGGGCACACCAACCGATAGGGGTAAAGATGCCTCCCTCTCCTATGATCGCTTCCTGTGCAATATCGCATATTTTTGACCCAGAATACACCGATTTGCCAAAACAAAACAATTCTCCTTGGTGTGTGTGTCTATGTAACTGAACCCAAATGTGTGGCTACCATCTGACTACACTCCTGTTCCAGACCCTGTCCTAATCTAATTAGGTGGGCTACCATCTGGCTGGGTATCAAGGAAGTGGGGGCTACCATGGGTTATGTGACATTGAGTCTCCTGCCTCTAAAGTCCTGCTTGTCTCCCCAGCCCCCTTCCTCTCCCTGGCTTCTCCAGGAAACAAATCTCCTCCCACCCAATGGCTGTATTGTTTCGGCCTTCGGCCTCTTCTCACCTACTCAGGGAGCAGCTTGACTCAGACTATCAAAGGCTGACCAATCAGAAAAGGCTGCTACAGGGCTGCTTTAGGTAGCTTCAGGATAGTAAGTTCTATAACTTGTTTCCTATAATAGTCACAATATTCCTGACCTTGGCAAGTTGTTGGATTTATTGTAACCATTATTTTGATACCATGGATGATATTTTAAACTAGAACCAATCAAAAGATAATCTTCATTAAGTTTAATAAAGCCTTACCATATTAGCCTATGTGGCAAACAGTGCACAGTAGGGAAAAATTACTTTGGGTGTTTTTCCCTAATAGGGCATATAAAGTATAGTTGATATTGTCCTTGATCTTAATAAAAAATGCACCCCTCCCCTAAGGCACCTAGGACAGGCCTTAAGGGTGACTTGTAAGTTATAAAAAGATAGTTATGGGCTTTGTAAGTACTTTTAGTTTCAAAGTCGAATTTGGACATCGTTTTCTTTTAGACCCAGCCTGCAAAAAAAATCGGACACAATATCACTGCACACTTAAGTGCATTAAGTCAACTGGTGTCTCTAAACCTACATACTTACCATATACTGAGGACTTACAAGTAGGTTGCCTTGGCCAATTATAATTATACCAATTACCATATACCTTTAGAGGACAGAAGACAGAGCAGAGGTCCTGGACCTGGTTAGGAGAGCTCAGGACACTTTCAGAGTCAGTAACCACCAGCATCAATCAAACAATTGGGGTGATCAGGGCAAAAAAGGTTGACTTTCTTACACCCATAAGCAGTGAGATGCTCACATCTACATTTGAAAGGCTAGCTTTACTTACACACTAGTCTGTTGAACTCATGATTGTCCACAAGACAGGCGGCTGGAGGCCTAGTACTTAGTTTTACATTGTATTTCACAAGTCCGGCCATTGAGACTATTAGATGATACTACCAGCCATTACTGGCTTTTAACCCAAGACCATGTTGAATTGGGCTCAAAACCTCAGCATGCAAGTGTTTTTGGATAAAGTGTCAGAATTGGCTGAAGGTGTCATAAATAAAATGGAGCCACTTGTAAGAAGGAAGATTATAGAATGTTTAAAGCACACTAATATCTAAAAAGGCATACTGGTGCTAGGATCTGGCAAACTGCATTGAAGAGAGACTAATGTCTTGGAGAGGAATAGAGCTAGGAACTTAACACACTTCTTAAGCGATTGTGTTCACATTGGATGCGAAAAGAAACTGGAAGAGAGTTCCAGTGTTTGGTGGCTGGATTAAAAAAAAACTGCTACATCTGCACAGCTTGTGAAGTCAGAATACTGAAGAGCAACATGCTTTCCCTGGAACATAAAAGCATAGGTTCTGTAGAAGAAAGCTAGGAACAGAACCAAAGTGGAGTCTGTGACCAATAGACAGAGCTTTGAAAACGTGTTTTCAGCCACTAGAAGTTAAGATTTCCACAATTATATGACCTAGGCAGAATTCAGGATAATTTGAAGCTGATGTAAGGCCAAGTATATTGTGCTGCAAAACTAAATACTTATAAGGTCCCAAAAGCGAGACATATTGGCTATGCCGATGCTTGTTAAAATTATGGCACACACTTCCAAGCATCCAGAACATCTGGCTATGACTTGAGTTTATCCTCTGATGTTTTGGGAAGCACAAGTAGCATAAACAATGGGTGAATTCTGTATCTTAGGTGAGGCCATATGTTCCACATTAGTTGAACTCTTCCCAAATCTTTGCAGGCATGTCCTTTTGATTGTTGCCAATAATTTATTAGGTCTGGCTTGATAGCACGGCTGCCAGAATGATACAATATTTCCATGTTTTAAGCTATACAGTGCGATTTGGTTCCACCATTAGGAGCATTTCTCTCACATCATTTTATTATTTAATATATTATTCAGTGGCTTGTGGATTGCAAGCATTGCAAAATAAAAAGGATTGTTTTACGTCAGAAAGCTGCAAGCAGTTGTCACATGTTTATTTCCTTGTCATGCTTTCGTTGCAAACAGAAAGCAATCCTATTTGTATCGTTTTTTTTATTATTTACAACTCTGTGCACTTTTTGATACTGGATCTTGGCTACAAACTTCATGCTCAGATGAGATTCTCTGCCAGAACGCTGTGTGCTTGGAGGACAGCAGGCATCATAATTCCCTGGCTAGAAACAGCACAGCAGCATCCTGTCTTGTGTGTACATTTGACATAACTGGGCCGGCTAAACAGGGCAAAGGTGGCATGCGCCTGGGTATGAAATGTACCTACATGCAGTGAATGGTTATGTTTGTTCTGGTGCCAGCTCGTTGTGGTGAAATGTTGGTCACAGGGTTTTTTCCGCTGCACACCACAGATTGTCACAGGCGAGACTCACCTGCAGCGGCTTTGGAATCCCAGAATTATTATTCATCTTTGGCACTCTGAAGTGTAGTAAAGCAATTGAATAGCGCCTGCCTCTGAGAGGGGATAGCATTCCCCTCTGCGGGACAAACATGCAGAACATCGAATGTCATGCCCACACTAGAGTTTTCAAGGAGGTCCCCACTTATAGTTTTCAGCCCTGCGGAGTCGGCGTGGGATCAAAGTAGCTCGCTCGTGTTGTTCTTTGGGACTAGACGTTCCAGCAGCGTGTTGGGCATTTGGTGGGATGGTGGGTGCTCCGTCGTACCACTGGCAGGCACACAGGTCAGAGCTGCAGGATTTCTGGCAGTGATGGAGGTGGCTTTGAGCGAGTGGGGGCATCCGCTTGTTGTTGAAAAGGGGAGGTCGAGTTCGGAAACTGATTTATGTCCCCTTAGACGTAAAACCTCTGAAAATGTCAGTGGGCAAAAAGAGTCTTGTAACCAGAGAAGCATCTGAGCCAGCGAGTGCTGGGAGAGACAATACAGGCGATAACTTTTTTAATGTGTGGTGCGCGCGTGCACGCCACACCGAGACATCTGTTTCCTATTATCGCGCACGCCACTGTGCACGATAATTGCAAACAGATGTCGAACCTGCGGGTAACCGACACCAATAGGCCATGGGCAGAGCAATGCGCCCGCCTTTGGCCAATTGCGTGCTGTCTTTGTTAAAAAGACGCACGCAAAGGCCAATAGCGTGGGCCAAAACAAAAAGCACACGCATGATCGTGTGCGATTCTTAGGTTAGTTTCCGAAGCCCCTACATGAAGTCTTCGCCAGCACAGTGCATGCGCGCTGTTACAGGCTCGACCTAAAAATAAGAGGTCTGCTACAAAAAGTAAATAGATCCAGTCAATGCAAGTGATTTTGATGTAGGCCTAAAAAGGGGTAGTAGGAAGTTTAATCTTAGTGCGTGAAGTGGCAGGGACCATAATGCAAAAGAGAATTGCAAAGTGGTCCAACTGTGGTAACTACTGGAAAAGGGAATCAGTGGCAAGAAAAGATTCAGAGGAAAGGTTTGGGTGAAACATTTGCCCATGCCAGCTCTATATCAAAATGTTACCGTCAGTACGTCCATTAAAAAGAAATCTGCATGTTTCATACGTAAAACCAAAAGTAAACTCTGTTCCCATGATCTAGAAGGGTTGACTTTCAGTGACCCTCCACATTAAAACAGACATTGGCAATGAGAATCATACTGTATTTTGTCTAGTAGAAAGTTTTGTACCCAACTTCACAACACAGCAACGGACAGTGTGGTATTCCTTGTCTAGAATGTTGTAGGAGAGAATCTTGGCTCACATTCTAAATCAAGTGATGAGATGGTTTGATGGTTCTATCTCTGTCCGTTGAGTCTAGACCTTGATGGAGAAGAGTTGACATTTGAGGTGCTCCTGATAAAGAACCAAGAAACCTGCAACCTTCTCCTGAATGGTGTGATCTTTACATCGGCAATGACTGGGTAGGAGCTCTTTGCTATCATTACCACCTCTGGTGTTTATTTACATTTTCTGAGTCTTCAACTTCACCTCGTTGAAACTGGTATGGTTTAACTACTTGCTGTAGTGACGGACTGGTCAGCATTCTAGTGTTCAGCATGTTGTAACACACTGAACACCCACCCACCTCAGGCGTCACGAGTCAGGTGACCCTGGCAATAAAAGGGGCTGAGCGCACGTGCTCTAGGCCAATTATCCAACCATTACCCGAATGTCTGTGTCCATTCTTCTAGCCACATGTGGGCCTAGGGCCCAATCATTACACTTGCCACATTTACAACATATACAAATGCCTGCACTTCCCTTAGAAGTAGACTTAACCATATTCAACATATTATTAAATTTTTAATTGAAAAGAGAAGACTTCCTTCGTTTGGTAGCTCAGCATGAGCAAGTTATCTCTAAGAGCTCCTGACGCGCTTCGCTGCTGTTCGGCAGACTTTCTTTGGATGAAAGCTTAGCATGAGTGCATTAACTTCAACAGCTCATGACGCATGTTAGCTCTGTTTGGCAGCCAAGAATTAATTTTCTGTTGTTTGCTCAGACTCTGACACTCTGTATGTGGTGCAGGCATTGTAAATAACTCAGCAGGGATTTCATAGAGGCATCAATGAATAATAAAGGCCAATTTCCCCAAAACATACTGAGTAGAGGTAGATGTCTGCTGGATCGCTTTCTGGGCATTGTCAGTTTGAGCCGCATAAAGTATTGTAGTCCCCACTCTTCCCGATCCCCTGACTCCCTGTGTGGTAAATATTCTTTTTACCGAAACTGAATTTCATACGGAATCCTTAAAATAAAGTAAAATAGCTCAGAATAACAAGAGGCAGAAATCCGTGGTATAAGAGGTTTCTAAATGGGCTTTATTCCATCCAAAATGGCCGACTCGAGTCGCGGCCTTCAGGTTCCGTCACCACGAGGGTTCAGGAAGTGAAGTACAATACTTTATTGACAAGAAGTAACTTTTATAGGTCATACATTTACAATGAAACAAGTGCAAAAAGGCGTAACAATTGATAAGATAAATTAACATAGTGATACGTAATTGAAACTAGGCGTAATAAGGAGCAAAAAGAAACATGATTGGCTCTCATTATCTTACATAGGTGGATCTATACGATAATACTTAACATGGATGCGTGCGCAGCAGCATGACGTGTGATTGACGTGCAACTAGGGGGTGAAGGGGACTTGACATTTAGCTCTACATGTGGAGACGAGAAGTCTAGGGGGTCATGTCAACCTAATCCCAAATCATATCTAACATCCTATGTTTAGAGAACTATGTTATCCACAAGGAAGGACTCTCGGACAAAATCTATTCTATACTAACTGTATGTGCGTGTACAAGCGTCTAAGTGTCTATATGAGAAGCGAGGGGCAGAAAACTTTCCATGGCAACAGGGCTATGAATCACTTGCAGGAGGACGGAAAGGCTGAGTCCTTTGCTTGTGAGCTAAAGGAAATGTTTACCTAAATCACTAGACAGGAATGCATCGGCTGAAGAGCAAAATAGATAATTCGAAGGTGAAATACAGCTTCTTGGCAGGCAGGCGAAAACTGGCCGAGGCAGGCACCGTTAGCTGCACAGGGAGTAGGACAAAGTTCATGGATACAGATGCGAGCTCAAGCTGAAACTGTCAGAGACAGAGAGCAGGGAAAGGCTTTGAGGAAAGAATCGGGCCTACTTGCCTGAACTGTAAAAATGGAGTACCTTAGCCATATAAAGTCGGTGGCTTTTCATACTTAGGAATTGAATATCCAGCCCATTGATGGCGGATCTGACAGAGAACATGTCGACGGTAGACACACATATGTTTGCGTCTTGGAAACTGGAACTGGAGGGAACATACATGTACTTGTGACATGCACATAGAATCGTTGGGGTCCAAGATAGGGGACATAACTGATCAGGAAAATCCACATTTCCACATTCCCTCCTTGTCCCCTACTTGCCCTTCAAGAGATATCAATCTTCATTATTCCATCGATTTGCTCATGGAGCATCATTTCTTCTTCCTTCTTTTTCCGGCATTTTGAACGAGAACTTTGATATGGAATGCATGATGTGGCACACAGACCACAAATCGCTGGTCCACATTGCAGGCATAAACAACAACTGAAGAGCATAAGAAGGCCAATACCTAGGAAGGATAGAACTCTCCATCCCCAGGCTGATATCACACTCCAAAACCACCCGGACCACGTCCAAGTGCCTGGATTCTCGTGTATCTGGCTTACAATCTTATGAAGGCGTGTTATAGCTTTATATACAGATGGCGAATTTTCTGGTATGAATATGCAGCAGCTGGATCCGATGACCCTGCAAGCTCCGCCCCTATCGGCCAGGATGACGTCAAGGACAAGACGATTCTGGAGAACAACAATTCTCATCACTGATTGTTCCTCTGTCAGATTGCCTAGGGCGGTTATAGTCTCGTTTACTACAGCTTCAAGAGTCTTGGTGAGTCTGCGTATCAGCTTACTATTTGATATAGTACCTATATAGGGAAAGATACCTTTATTGAAATCTACATACTTGTCCCATGCCGTCTCAGTATAATCGACAACTGGGAGATCTCTACGCTCTCTTTTGTGTACTAAATGAACATTTCGATAATAATCAGGGGGAGCTAGGAAAACAGGTGGCAAAAGGAATGCTATGTAACAGGTACCATCCCAATCTAGAGGCAGACGCATATATGCCGTCTGACCACATATAAAGTAAGAATGGCGAGAAGCTCTAAATGAAGATTTCCCTTGATCACTATATTCTACTGTAGTAACGCATTTGCTATGGCCCATGTGTATGGAACCAACTTTTCTCACACATAATTCACCCTTAACTGGAAATACTGACATAGTGGGCAGAATTAATTCAACTTCGGATTTGACGTTCAAAATCATGAGGTTAGGCGTAAAATTACCTAATTTATACACTTCATTTTCTAAATCAGTTCCTGTTCTACTGGGGTGACCTTCCTTATTAGGGTGACAGACTTTGAATAAAACTAGATTCAGATTTCCCCATATCCAATGTTGTTGATAAACTGCTGTGTCTGGGTCTATGGAATTTAGTAAACTAAACCATGCTCCACAGGAGCCATTGTGTGTGAACGGATGTGGAAAGAAAGGCAGAACTCCTTTGTTATTCTGATAGGGAGGGAGTCGGCCACACACCCAACAATTGGTGGCATTACTAGTCTGATGGGAATGATGTAACATACTAATGAAGGTGTTATTGCGCAGCGCAAGTCTATAAGATAATTCATGTGGCGGTAGGTCACTAAAAGAATGTTCAGCAGTAATATTATAAACATGTCTAGAAATAGGATGATATATGTGCAAAATCACACTCGTAATGATTATTAAAACACTCAATAAAAACAGAATTAATAATGTCCTCACACAGTAGCTACGCAGTGATTTACAATACGCCTGTCGTTTCAACATTTCTCTGGTATTTTCTCTACTCAGGTCCAAGGGATACATGTCAGAGACAATTCAACCGCTTCACCTTGGAGAGGACTTAAACAATCAAATTGCTCGACTGTTTGGGCCTAAGTTTTAATTTATAGTTCTGAGAGTCATTCCTTTCAACAAAGGGAAGTTTTGAATCAGTCTGTGAGGGAGTGCAGGGCACAGTGTCTATATCCGAGGATAGTCCATGAAATTTCTTAACGTGACTGGAATGTATCCATCCTTTGCGGCCCTCCACTTTCACGGCTGTTCTTGTGGTCAGCAGGACTAGCTTCGGTGTTTTCCACCTGGGCTCCAATTGGGTTTTCCGATCGAAATTCCTCACAAACACCAGATCCCCCGGAGCAACGTCATGGGGTTTCACCTCAGTGTTGTCAGGAAAAGCTGCAGCTACCTGTGAACGACAAGATCGTAGTGCAGACATCAAGGAAGCCAGGTAATCTGTCAGCATATTACAATTAACATCAGTTATTTTACGTGGTACAGGCGTCCCCCACATATTTGGTGGCCTTCCGAAGATCACCTCATACGGGGATAGCCCTGTTCGAGAGTGTGCTACCATTCTTATGTAAAATAGTGCAACTGGTAAGGCTACTATCCAGTCAACACCTTTCTCCTTACATATTTTAGACAATCTGATTTTCAAAATTTGATTATGTCGTTCCACGAGACCTGCTGCCTCGGGGTGTCGGACACAGTGGAACTTCCACTGATATCCCAACAGAAGTGAGACATGTTTCATTAATTCGGATGAGAAAGGCTGGCCGTTATCTGAATATACAACACGTGGTAGCCCGTACCGTGGGAAGAATTCTCGAACTAACTGTTTGGCAGTAGTCGGGGCCGTGTAATCTGATACTGGGTACGCCTCAGTCCATCGGGAGAGAGCGCAGACAACTACAAGAACATATTTGAATCCTCGACATCGTTCCATCTGGATATAATCCATTTGGAGCACTTCAAAAGGATGATCAGGAGTCTGGAATCCACCCTGTTCTACGGGAACACTTTTTCCCGGGTTGAACTGACAACATATCATACAGGTACGGACCTTTTGTTTAGCTGCCGCTCGTAAATGTTTATTGAACCAAATGTGTTGA
Organism: Triturus cristatus; assembly: GCF_964204655.1. Classification (NCBI taxonomy): domain Eukaryota; kingdom Metazoa; phylum Chordata; class Amphibia; order Caudata; family Salamandridae; genus Triturus; species Triturus cristatus. Next base: position 771,520,579 of record NC_140582.1, on the reverse strand, counting down.
ATGCTATCTAGCATAGCTTTTTCTCCTAAATGCGCCGGGCTGTGAATTGTAGCTATAATGGCTTGGACCATAGAGTCAGGAAGAAACCATACAGATTTCTCCTTCGTCATCCATCCCTGATCTGTCTGGATCCCTCCTAATTCAGTCCATTTCTTTAATTCTTCTGCAGTAGCATGTGTCTGTATGTCAATTACGTCAAGTGCGGGATCCTTAATTGTCATACACTGTGTTGGTGTCTGAACTATTGGCTTTGTCATGTCTAATGTGCGATTCTGAGCAGTCTGTTTAGCTGTTCTGTCAGCTAAATCATTGCCTTGAGAAATGATATCAGTAACCTTCGTGTGTGCTTTACATTTCATAATCGATATAGCAGTGGGTAGATGTATTGCGTCTAACAAGGCATGAATGAGGGGTCCGTGCTGAATGTGGGCACCATGGGAGGTTAAATTACCTCTCTCTCGCCACAGTACGCCGAAGTCGTGTACAACTCCGAATGCATAACGTGAGTCAGTGTATACATTAACTTTCTTATTTGTGGCTTGAATACAGGCTTGTGTTAGAGCAATAAGTTCTGCTGCTTGGGCTGACAAAGTATCTATACAATTTGTCTCAATAACTTCAGTGTCTGTTGTGACTGCATACGCGGCCACTAAATCTCCTGTACTTGTTCTCATGCACGATCCGTCTACATACAACGTCAGGTCTGGATCTAACAATGGAACGTCTGTCAAGTCTTGTCTAGGTTTCGTCTTTATTTCAATGATTTCAACACAATCATGAGCTAGTGGGTCTGTTCCAATTACAGGTAATAGTGTAGCAGGATTCAATGTATTACACCGTCGGATCTCTATGTGTGGTTGAAACAATGTTAGTTCATAACCGGTAAGTCTTGCTATGGTCAAGTGTTGTGTTTGTGTTCGGTTCACAAGAACCTCTACTGCATGTGGTACTTGTACTGTCAATGGATGTCCTAATACTATGGCATCGCTTTGTCTGATTGCTAAAGCTGTCGCCGCCACTGATTTCAGGCATGCAGGCAAAGCCTGAGCTACGGGATCTAATGTACTGGAAAAATAAGCACATGGCTTGCGTGATCCTGCTTGATCCTGAGTGAGTACTGACAAGGCAGTACCTTCACGTTCTGTAACAAAAAGTGTAAAATGTTTGCTATAACATGGTGTTGCTAAAACAGGTGCTTGACATAAAGCTTCCTTTAGGCTTTCAAAAGCTTGTGTATGTTCCTGAGTCCAAGGGAGAACAGTCGATGTGGCTGCCTCCTGTGTGGTTAGCTGAATGAGTGGTTTTGCTAGAAATGCGTACTGAGGGATCCACTGCCTACAATATGAAGTGAGGCCTATAAAAGCCCGCACTTCCTTTTGTGTCTGGGGTATTGACATGTTAGCAATTAACTGGATGCGATCTGGTGTAAGCTGCCTTCCCTCCTTGGACAGCGAGTGACCAAGATAAATAACTCGCTGGACACAGAATTGCAGCTTAGAAGGAGACACCTTGTGCCCCTTGTCGGCTAGAAAATGTAAAACTGTCAGAGAAGCCTTTTCACATTCACGTTCGCTTCTCGCGGTGATCAGCAGATCATCGACATATTGAAGCAGTGCAGTATTGACTGGCATGTGGATACTGTCAAGTTCTCGTTTCAGTGCTTGGCTGTAGATGCTGGGGCTTTCTGTGAATCCTTGGGGAGCGCGTGAGAATTTAAAGCTGCGCCCATTTAAACTGAATCCGAACAAATATTGGCTTTCCGGATCTATTGGGACGCTGAAAAAGGCATTCTTGAGATCAATTACAGTAAAGAATGTTGCTTCGGAATCAATTGCTGTCAATAATGATGATATATCAGGGACCACAGGAAATTGTGGTACAATGCACTTGTTTAGTTCACGCAAATCAATAACCAATCGGTATACTGGTGGGGCAGTAGGATCAGTTCGTTTAAGAATCGGAATTATCGGTGAATTACATACATTGGAGTCTGTTTCTACAACTACTCCCTGGGCAATTAGCTCATCAATAATTTTCAGCAAAGCCACTACAGCATCATGTGGCAACTTGTATTGTCGCATTCGTGGTAGTACCACTCCTGCTTTCAATGTGACTCGGTATGGTGTAATGTTCATGCAGCCAACATCCGTAGGGCCTTGTGCCCATAGATGTACTGGTAAAGTCTGTAGTCGGGGATCCATGTCCCTAGACACATAGTGACCTTTAAAATCACGTAGAAACAACCTTACTCCTTCCGGAGAACAACATATTATGGCTCCTAGTGCTTTCAGAGTTTTAATTCCTAACAGATTTTCTGGGCATGATTTAGTAAGCAATAAATCTGTAGTTCGTGTCAAAGGTCCTATCGTAAGTGGGAGAGGCTGTGATACTTCATTAACAATAGGTTTTCCTGAAAAACCAAGGGAAACATTTTGAGAGCCTGAGAGGGGTGCCCCTGGAACTTCACTATGTTTTATAGTTGTTCGACTTGCCCCTGTATCGAGTAAGAATTTTCTATCTTGACCTAACAATTCACTATGTACATACGGTCCTTCTTGATCTACAGGAATCTTGATGAGCGGTAAGTCAACTTCCCTCTCTAGGCTTGTTCATGCGTAACGCTGATACTCAGGATATTCATATTGTGCAGTCTGATACATTTGTCGTGTTGTGGTTTGTGTGGCAGTAGCAGGCAACGGTGGTGCAGCTGGCACAAACTGTATGGGCTGCTGTGAGGCTGGCATGGACTGTTGCTGAACTGGCATGGACTGTTGCTGAACTGGCATGGACTGTCCATGCTGCATAGCTCCTTGTTCATTCTGATCTTGTCTAACTAATCGTGGTCTCTCTTTTGCAATACCTGTAGCTATATTACGTTTCAGGACTGGACAATCGTGTACATAATGGCCTAGTTGCTTACAGTAATTGCAGGTTCCTTTTACGGGAGCTGCAGAATCACCAGAATGTGTCACACCCTTTTTGTGACCCTCTGCTGGTACTGTCTGAGAAACTAGCATTTTCATTTTTGTATCCTTCATGCGTCTATGCTCGTGTTCTTGTTCATCCCTAATTCTATTGTGATGATACTGTAACATTTGTAGCATTTGTGACGGAGTGTTACTTTGCCAGGTACTCTCGAATTTCAATATTCTATTCTTCACTGGAGGCAATGCATTTTCCACTAATTTTGTCACAAATAAATGTGGATATGAGTCACTACTTGCTTTTATACCACTGTTTATACCAAAACATTTTTCAAATCGAGCATAATAATCGCTGGTGTCTTCATCTTGCTTTTGTTTGCAGGCTGTGATTGCACCCCAATCTTCCTTTTTTGTAGTTAATAGACGTGGCAGTACCTGTACTAGTAAACCTGGTAACAGTTTAACTTTATCCCCGAGCCCTGAACCTGCAGTTCGGGCCCTTTCTTCCTCTGCTAATGCTGTCCAGTCTATCTTTTGGTCTCCCACTTCCCACTCTTTTTCTTTCAGTTTTTCATAGATGCCAGCAGGCAAAAGCACCTTTAATATCGTCATAATATCAGGAAAGGTGTACTCTCCCATTAGTAACATGTCTTTAATTTCTCGGTGGAAACCCGCTGGGTCTTTGTCATGACTAGGTACTACTTTCTTCATTTCTAATAATTCCATTTTTGATATGGGTGTGTAAACAAATACACGGTGAAACTCATTGTCTTCGCCTTTTATTGGGTGCACTTCTCGTAAAGGATTTTGTCTATCCATATAGTACGGCGTTCTTTCTCTGTGGGGCAGCGAGAGAGAATCCGGATTTACAAAAAGGACATACTGTTTACGTGACACTAATATCTCTTTAATTAGCTTGTTACTAGAACCTCTCCATCTGTTCGTGAGTAGTTCCGTTAATATATCAGGTAAAGGACCAGGGTCAGCATGTTGGCTCTTATATAATATAAGGAGTTGCTGAATCATATAGATTCCAGCTAAACGTTGTTCATCTGCACTGAGATTAAAAAACGTGTGTGCTACGGTCTCATCACCGTATATTTCAGGACTGTCAATCCAGTGAACAGCTGATCTGGCTAATTCTTGCTCATCCATGGAATCGAGGAGGTGGTAACCCCTTCGTTCTCGTAGTATTTTATCTGCGGCTTGAAACAAATGTTCAGGAGACTTCAGATTTATTACAGGCGTCGGATACGTTCTGCTATTATTTGGGCATACAGAGTGTATGGGATCAGAAAAACATCTAGCATTATTACAGGATCTTCCTCTGCCTACATAGGCTATGGTCTCTGACTGTCTTGCGGAATTCCCTGATTCGGACACTTCATCTTGCTCGAACTCGTCTGTTCCCAATCTTTCTTCATGAATACGCTCTATTTCTCTACGGATTTTTCGGCACATGGCTATTATACAATTTTGCTTATCGTGTCTCCCTTCTGATATATTCTGGCTCCATCTTGTAAGAATAAGCATTGCATTCGGGTCTACCCCCGGACGGTCTTGATTTCTGATCACACAGTTTATGAGGAAACGTAACAGTTCCCCCTGTATCTCTACTTTCTGGAATTCCATAGCTCTGTTAATACATCCTGGATCTCGTCCTGTTTGAACAAAATGGTATATGTTATCTAGATGCGTAGTCATTCCTGGTAACCTTGCTAAATACTCTGCGGCTCGCCTGATGCGTAATGATGCCAGGACCATTTCGTCCTCTTTACCAACCACCGGGTCATATCTACAATTTACAAGGAGTTCCTTAAGCGTACGTTCACTTACGAATTTAGGTGTACGTGAATGCGCTGATTCTTGAAAGACCAGTTTATTTATTCTGGGTGGTGTAAAGGTATTGCTAGCACCTCCCGTGGCCCCATCTGGGGCATCGGGTGTGAATGGGTTCGTTGAACGTGACACAGCAACTATGGGTGTCGATACCACTGTAGAATCGACTGCGGGGACAGATGTGCTTGCCGAAGCTTGTATCGGGACTTGCTGTTGTACGGGGTCGGATACCTGATCCTGACGTTGAACCCCTCCGCCAGACGGTCTATGTAGTGTGGCGTTAGTATACTCGGGAGCTGTGTCGTCTAGATATGAGGAAAGAAAAACATCTTCTGCGGTTCTGGGATGCCCCTTTTGATGTACCTTAATTGGAAATAACGGGGGTGGCAAGTCTTTTGGCATCCCTGGAACAGCCTTGGGTAGTCCTTCGGTTAGAAGGGGATACATACCATTCATAAGAGCATTTCTTCGTCTATTTACTTGTTCTGACTTCACTCGGATACCTTCCTCAATTAATAGATCTTCTTGAACTTTATTTGAACTTTCTTTACTCCTCTCTTCTTGTCTACGTGCTTTTTCTGTACGTCTATGAGATTCTTTACGCCATAACTCAACAGCGTCTTTCTGTGACTGTCTGACCTTTCTTTTCCATAACTCTTCCTCCACTTTCATGATGCACTCTGCATCCCAGGTTCCCGCTGCGGGCCACCTTTGACTTTCCGGCAATCCCTTGGTATAATCTACCCATAGATCAAGAAACAATATGGCATCTAAGCCATGCTTGTGGTACATAAAATGCCCTGGAGTGTCCCTCGGAGGAATAGGAACTGCTTCTTCAAGCACCCCTTTTCTGGTAGTAATTTGTCTTAACTTCGAGAAGAGCGGCATATTGACAACTGATCTGATACTTACTCTTGAATTCACTTAATACGAAAAAACACAATAATGAACAGTGAACAAAGAACAATCATTCATACCACAATATGCAAGACATTTGAACACTTTAAACATTGAATATTAAACATTTTAACAATAACCGACAATGATGACAGTCTGCCTAACTAATCACCACGCTGAATTCTTGACAATAACTAAATACTTCGGAATACTTGATATACTGCTAAACAGTACATATACACTGCTAAACAGTGCAGACCGGATTTGTGTACCCAAATCCGTCTTGACCGGCACAACCTATGTGCGCGTCAACACGCCTCCTCGGCGATGGTACTCACCGAGTAGCTCCTTGAAACGGAAGGCCTCAGAGAATGGACAGGACTCGATAACTGCGGATAGCGGACCCTCTGGACATCGGGATTTCGAAAAACCTGGTGGGCTTCTGTATACCTCGGATCTTGCTCTCTCAGCTAGGCTCTGGTCGGGATACTTCGCACTTCTCACCGCCTCGTCTGGGTTGATCGCAGCCTCAGTCGCCCCCGCTTGACCGGAGAGAGCTTACAGGAAATCCTGCTGGTACGCGTTTATGGTCCGTCCAGCTGTGGCAGGAGACCGGGCCTGCAACGCACCGCCGGCGCGTGAGATGAGAAAGTGTCCCTGTTCGGGCGCCATTATGTGGTAAATATTCTTTTTACCAAAACTGAATTTCATACGGAATCCTTAAAATAAAGTAAAATAGCTCAGAATAACAAGAGGCAGAAATCCGTGGTATAAGAGGTTTCTAAATGGGCTTTATTCCATCCAAAATGGCCGACTCGAGTCGCGGCCTTCAGGTTCCGTCACCACGAGGGTTCAGGAAGTGAAGTACAATACTTTATTGACAAGAAGTAACTTTTATAGGTCATACATTTACAATGAAACAAGTGCAAAAAGGCGTAACAATTGATAAGATAAATTAACATAGTGATACGTAATTGAAACTAGGCGTAATAAGGAGCAAAAAGAAACATGATTGGCTCTCATTATCTTACATAGGTGGATCTATACGATAATACTTAACATGGATGCGTGCGCAGCAGCATGACGTGTGATTGACGTGCAACTAGGGGGTGAAGGGGACTTGACATTTAGCTCTACATGTGGAGACGAGAAGTCTAGGGGGTCATGTCAACCTAATCCCAAATCATATCTAACATCCTATGTTTAGAGAACTATGTTATCCACAAGGAAGGACTCTCGGACAAAATCTATTCTATACTAACTGTATGTGCGTGTACAAGCGTCTAAGTGTCTATATGAGAAGCGAGGGGCAGAAAACTTTCCATGGCAACAGGGCTATGAATCACTTGCAGGAGGACGGAAAGGCTGAGTCCTTTGCTTGTGAGCTAAAGGAAATGTTTACCTAAATCACTAGACAGGAATGCATCGGCTGAAGAGCAAAATAGATAATTCGAAGGTGAAATACAGCTTCTTGGCAGGCAGGCGAAAACTGGCCGAGGCAGGCACCGTTAGCTGCACAGGGAGTAGGACAAAGTTCATGGATACAGATGCGAGCTCAAGCTGAAACTGTCAGAGACAGAGAGCAGGGAAAGGCTTTGAGGAAAGAATCGGGCCTACTTGCCTGAACTGTAAAAATGGAGTACCTTAGCCATATAAAGTCGGTGGCTTTTCATACTTAGGAATTGAATATCCAGCCCATTGATGGCGGATCTGACAGAGAACATGTCGACGGTAGACACACATATGTTTGCGTCTTGGAAACTGGAACTGGAGGGAACATACATGTACTTGTGACATGCACATAGAATCGTTGGGGTCCAAGATAGGGGACATAACTGATCAGGAAAATCCACATTTCCACACCTGGGATAAAGCTAGACTGCTAACTGCCCTCTGTGTAAAACCTTCCTCAGTAAGCTATAGGAATTTAAGCATTTTTGCTCCTGACTTCTCCCAGTTACGTGATTTCCAGGAAGACAAGCATTTACAATGCAATGGTCTCGGCATTGGTAAAGTTAGAGCTATTGGCATTGCTCATGACATTATTTTTATTTATGTTTTTGTTTTCAAAACATTTAAAGAAACGGCATTGTCATGAGCAATGCCAATAGCTCTAACTTTAACAATGCCGAGACCGTAGCATTGTAAATGCTTGTTTGAAATGACCATGTTTTTTTTTTATAGACCCCTTGATTACACAATTCACGGAGCCTGCAGGTCATTTACTTTTAGCATGCACAGTGAATACAAATCGGCACTTGGTGTTTTCATGCAGCATTTTGACTTATTGCACACACTGCAGTGTCATTTTTAAAAGCCAATTCAGTGCGCAAAGTCATTGAATAAAACCACAATTCACCAGATTTGCAGGCATGCACCACATGATAGTCCATATCGTATCTGACTTCATTTGGAATCCGTCAGTTTGAAGGGTATTCCAGCTCACATCCTTGCCTCGTGTTCTTTGGTAATATTATTGGGAAATCCCCTCTTTTTCCAAAGCATAATAAGAGTGAGTAGGGCCTCTTTTGACAAAAAAATCACCTCCCAAAGTTGCTCCGTGAAAGGGGCCTATACTCAAATAAGGCGGCATCAATGTATCAGACACAGAGCTTCCTGCTGTTAAATCATGGTCATTTCAAAAAAGCAAGTGATTATTTCCCCGTGAACGAGGCTCAAGAACCAAGTTGAAACGCGTTGGGACAGAGAATATTTGCAGGCAACTTATGAACTGTATCTGTTTTAATAAAGCACGTGAACTCCATGGAATAGGTCTCAATGGCTTTTTTCTGCGCAAGAGAAAATGTTTTGTTGTGTGTGTGTGTCTATATGTCATGTGATCAAGGCAGGCAGCTGCCGAAACGCGTAATGGCGTGGCTGTTTTGAGCGGTAAATAAATCCAAATTGCACATATTTGGGTCCACTCGTTTGTTGGCGAAAAGAAGCAACGAAGCAAAAGCGAGCAACTGATATATATATTGGTTTTTTGAGTTGCCTGATATAAACTTATCATTTTTGTTGTAGAGGCAATGTGTACTAAAGGCATGCATGGTAATGACATACATCAGTCCATGTGTGCACAATCATGATGATACATTGTCTGCTGTCTTGGAATGGGTTTTCTTAAACAAAAAAGTACCTGCAGATAAGTGAGAGTTGACGATTCTAAAAGAGTAGGCTCTGGAAGCAAATTTGTGAAACAACCAAATGCAAGACTTTACATTTATAGCTGCGAGCGCTGTGCGTCGCGTCAGGTTGTAGTTTGCAGACAAAATATTTACAACAGGAGCAGCAACGAGCACGCAGAAAGAACACATGCAGAATCCCTCAAATGTATCAACATCAGCAATCTTCTGGTTTACCACATTTATGTGGGGCCTGGTAATTGCCGGGGGAAAGAAACGCTGCAGCAGGTGCTCAAAAGCATAATAAACTTTCAAACACGGCGCCCCCAGGAAGCCAGCACCCGGTGCGGTGGCACCGGTCGCACCGCCCTAAAGCCGGCCCTGTTTTGGAGCTTGTAGCTTCATTATCAATCGGAAGCTAGCATTTACCAAGCACAATGACACCAGCCAATTAAAAATATGGGCAGAGAGAAGGCAAAGCCTCCACAGCATACTCGACTACAGCATGTGCGCTGCCGCTAGGCTCGACCTAAAAAAGGAGACATACCGTGTAACAACCAAGTAAAGGGGCCAGCTATGGGGGGGGATACAAATGACGACATGGCCACATGGCCATACTAAGGAGAGACTAACAATCCTATTACGGAATCAGATGACAGCAGTTTCGAAGGACAAAAACACAAGCCAATGACAAATGTGGGCAGGTCTTCTCTTCCTTGCAGTACCTACAACAAATCCTCAGGCTCGACCTAAAAATAGGGATGAGCTTGTGAATAGCAAAAACAAATAGTACACAAAACGGGTAATTTTACTTTTCTGAATCAGTCTCATAATTGCACACACTCTAAAGACATGCTGATCATGCAGGCTGCCTTGTATCCACTGCAAACAGAGTGAGAGCCAACCCAGAAAACTCCAAGAACTTTTAAGCTACGTAATAGCCCCCCTCCCCCCTTCCATCGGCTACGGCTAGGCAGTGCGCATGGCAAGCAAGAATGCAGATAAGCAGATACAGTCAGTAGGGTGAGAATCGCTACCCTATATGACGATTTAAGACCGTTTGCTGCTGCAATCAACAAATTGTGCGTTCAACGCTTTACCTGTTTCACACGGTAAGTGCAGTGAAGTTTCACTTCTGTCCTAGGAAAAAGTGACTAGCAATTCTGAGATGAGATGCGGAGGTAGGAAATTCCATATAATCTGCCTCGTGTGTTTCCTGTACGCCCGTGCACGAATGGCGTGTCCTACTACTGGTGATTTGGACTTCTAATACATGGAGATCTACTACCGTTTCAAGATGGCTGCTCTATTTACCCGTGCAGCAGTTCCGCACCTTGTGTTGTTTCACTTTTACCTTTACTTTTACTTTACTTTTTGCACGTTTCCCAACTAGTTCAGAAACTGAATACATTTACAGTGACTTGAAAAAAAATGTAGCACAAGCCTGCATCTCCCATCTTGTTCAATTACTTCTAGAAGATAGTAAGGGGTTTCAACGACTGCAGAGGCCATATTGAAACGCAATGCGATACAATACTTTCTGATGTCCGCAGCGCCCTTTAGCAGGACTGAGGTCGGCGCCAGGCACGTGATGCGGCTCAGCACAAGCGAGCGCTCCCAAAATCCATTTACGGGCTTTTAACATTTAAACTTTTACAATAAACGTGTTCATGCATTAGCAATATGATTTCCCTACTATAATACCGACGATCTCTGAGTACGTCATCAATGCACGGACACAGTAAACGATAATACGCGAAGCATTCACCTGAGCAGAGAGAGTCATCGTCCTCAGAAATGACAGAGTATAACCACAAACTGACCCAGCTGATGCCTACAAGCCGAGGGCACCGGAAGACACCACCGCCTTTCTCCGAGGCACAGCAAAAATGCCTCGGAGAAAGGGAGCCTCATTTTCGGATTTGGGGGCGTGTTTTGCTGTTGTCTCCTCCCTGAGACTTCTCGCAAAAAACACGCCCCCCGATCCGAAAAGGACGGGGCTTCAACGGAGTGACTGGACCTCTTCTCCAGTGGCTGGCCAGCATTTAAGAGGCCAGCCAATGGAGAACAGGAGAGAAGAGGGGCGGGTGCAAGCCCCTCTTCTCAAAGTCACTCCAACTCATTAAATCTCGGAGCGAGACTGCGCAAGCGCAGCCTTTCGCAGCCGAGACCTAAAAACTAGACAGTTAGCCTTCGTCTGTATAGAGCTCTTCTCTGAAATTCACAAGTGAACTGCAAGGAATTCTACTGTGGTGCGGACTACTGCAACTTTCTTTTCTGTGGTTTATGAACGCACAAGGAAAGAAACATTATGGACTTGTTCTGTTCTTTGCCTGGTTCATTGGAGTTTATTATTCGTTTTTTTTTATTCGCAACTTTCAGTGGGAATTTATCTGATCAGCTGTTGCTGCTACTTACTTACCATTTTTTTTACAGAGATTAACAATACAAAATGTTGCACCTCCCCCATTCTTTCTTACGTGAACTGCAAAGCCTTTCATTAAAGGGTCCAAAAGGAAGACAATTTTGCACATTATGCCAACGTCTGTGTATCCAACCTTACTCTGAAGAGAAAGACTTCACTTCTGATGCATTGCTTAAGTTGTAAAGGGTCAGGAAAGTTTTGAAAGTTAACTTGATCTGGATGAAAAAAGAGAAGAAAAGGGTCTCAATAAGATTGATACACGCATAAAGAAATTGGATTTGCATGTTTTACCTAAAGTTAGCACTGTATTAGAAAGGTACCATTTTGGTATGAGAGAACCAAGGTGGGGGAAGAGTGTCTCGGAATATATGCCACTAGCTTGAGGAAATTAGCCTCATCCTGTAAATGGAGGTACTTAAGAGATCAGTTCATGCTCCGTTGTAACTCTAAGGTAAGACAAGAGCTATGGTTAAAGGATGATCCTACATGGGGAGAGGAGATGGCCTAACGACTAGGGCACTCAACCTCAGACCTGGGGAACTGGGTTCGAGTCTGGGTAATGACGCTGAACATCCTGTGATTCTGGGCAAATCACTTAATCTCCCCGTGCCTAACAAAAAATGAATGAATGTGTCCTCATGTAACGTAACTGGTGCTATGTAAAGCGCTCTGATACCTGATTGGATTTGGGTCAAGTTCGCGCTATATAAAACTCTGCAAAAAAAAAATATATAAAATAAAAATGAGGATATATCCATTGTTGGGAAGCATCAGAGGCTAATACTTTACTTGTCTCCAAGTTATTGTTCCCCAGTTTGGACGAGGTTATGCCCCTTACATCAAATTAATGTTTTCCCTTTGTGAATCTACAGCCTTATGTTAAAATTGTAAATGGGTGAGCTAAAACTGTTCTTACTGGTGTAACCCCACAACAAGATTAAAAACACAATGGTCGAGCAACATACTCTACTTCTATTTGTGGTCAACCTGTTTTGGTGCTCAAATATATCTACAGGGTCATGTGCATTCCTCAGGACTATGGGTTTTGAAATGTTGCATCGAATATTGTGAATCAGTCATAGGTTCATGGGGCATGTTATACAAGTGTATTCAATAGAACCTTTGTGTTTTTCATAAGATGGGTCAACAACAGTGGGGAACGAATGTAAATGCTTTTAAAATGACATGTTTAATTTGGAATCACTTCAAAGAATGGTTTTGAGTTGAGTGGAAGACAAATTCAGTTCAATAATTGAATTACAAAATTACAAAGGTATGAACCATCTTTTATAAGAAAAAAATGAAAATTGAGTGTATCTCCAGGACACAAATATGGTAGTTACATAAGAGGGCAAAACCTACCAGAACTGGGACAGTGCTTAGAGTGTGAATGTTTGTGCTCAGGGATGAGTGGTACTCACCCTATGTTACACACCTCAAACACAAATATTTAATAAGCTTGAAAAGGCATAGATTTAGTGAGGAAAGCAAGATGTCAAATGAGGGAGTGCTCAAGGGTAAATGCTTAAACCTTGTAACTTTGAGCTACAGCAGGGTTAACACCCCTTTTTCACAGAAAATGTATAGCCCGGGCATGAATAGTTCAAGATTACCTTCTTAAGAGGACCGATGGAGCTAGGGCAGCAACACCATAAGCTTTCCACATCGCAGGGTGCATACAAATCAGTAAACAGCAGGGCAAGCTTTGCTTCCTCAGAGAACAGTTACAGCATGGCAGTAGCAAAGCAAGCTTCCCTCTAACATAGAAGTCAGCAAGTGTAAACGTCTCCTCCATGCAGTACATATTCAGTATGGCATAATGCACAACTGACATGAAAGTTGCATACATATCAATATGCAAGCTTTGACAGTATTCTGACTGAGATGATATTGCACATCAGCATCTTGCTGATGTCACTTGCTGATGTTTGTGTTGATTCTTTTGTTTTCCATTTATTTATTTATTTATTTATTTATTAAGTAGATGTTCCCTGGTAGGTCATTGTTATTTGGAGCAGCATTCCCTAGATATCTATGCTCAACACAGGGGCGTAATACAGGCGCCCGTGTTCCCCACGGTGCCGGGGGACCTGAGATGCAGGGGGCCTCCTCAGCTCAGTACCCGAGTGCTGCGTATTAAATACAGAGCGGGGCCCCTCCGTGTACATTGCAGAGGAGCCCCCTAAACTTTCGTTACACCACTGGCTCAGACACTCTGGTGCCAACCACTTAGAAAAGGTTTTGAATGTGCATCAGAGATGTCCAGTCCTAGTGGTGGTGATTCATCTAGTCAAAATGTTGATAGCTGCTACTGATACGTACACTACCTTTTGTTGTTTACTTATAAAAGTGCCACATTAAATTCTCTGGTTCACAGTGGAAGAAAAATCTGCATAAAAAGGCAATAATTTTTTGGGACAAGGCAAAAATAATCATGCTCCAAATATACCCGACTTGATATAGATGTGAAAGAAGGAAAGTGTAACAAAGTTAGAACTTTTTCACAAAATGTACATTATTTCCAGGGCCAAACAGGCCTTTTATTCCACCGCACTATTCCGCGGTGGGCTGGAGACCTTAGAGGCCAGTTTTGAAAGACCAGGAATGTGCCTGGAACCTAAATCTCTTTTCCCAGCTCCAGGTTAATTGCATCATGCATGGGGAGGCATAACAAAATGGAGAAAGTGAGGGAGGGGGAAGGTAGAGAGAAAGTGATCAGAAAGGAAGCAGAGAGAGTAGAGATGGGGAGAGAGAGAGAATGGATGAATGGAAAGTGAGAGGTTGTGCAAGGAGATGAAGGCAATGGGGCTGGTATGTCATTTTTGCTAGGGTTGTTTTTGCTTCCCCAATCCCGCCCGGATTGTGTCATTAATGATGTATACAAGATCTTAAGAGCTACCATGATGTAGTTATGTGAACATTCCCCATTGATGGAACTCTTCACTAGAACATTTAAGAAACTAGTAGCTACAAAAATAGGAGAATGAGGTGCTTGAATCACAAAGCTTTTTTCCCCATTGGTAAGTGTATTTACATTTGAACATGCGAATAAGAAATCAATACCTCCTACTCATTTTTTTACACATACAGTTTTATGCTGTTGATCTGTGTCTTATAGCTTGAAATGTATAGTGATGAAATACAGCTTCTGGTGAGATTCAATGCTGACTTGAAGTCAGCAGGTAGCTTGCTTCATCTAATCCAGAGGATGAAGCAGGTTGGATTAGTTGATGTGGACGTTTCACCAAGGCTAGACTTCAGAAATCAGTTGTTACAAAGCATGCCTAACTCTCTCCAGCCCACATGATATAGAATGTAATCACGTGATCATCTTAGAGTCTAGGGAAAAGAAGTTGTATTTTCTTTGCACTTCAGTCTTAAATGGATGCATACTGAGAAGCAGTTAGGTTCAAGCCTCGGCCAATTGTGCAGAAATAACATAACCTGTCTGCAAGAAAGTACCTACTTTTGCGTGGACAACCCCAATTTTTGTAGACTGATGGTGCAGGTTTCTCAACTCTGTACACTGGGACTCTACTAAGCAGGCCCCAGTGTATGTGCTCTGACCCCTAAAACAAGTTGAAATTGGTAATACTCATAATTGGCATAATTAACTTATCTTTAAGCCCCTAGTAAATGGAGTTAAAAGAGTTAAATGTCAATAGTGGACTGCAGCACCTATTTTGCCATCCACTACAGTGACAGTGTGAACATGGCCTAAAGCCTACCATTGTAACCTGACTGACGCAGTTTAAAACCTGCATCCTGAGTTGTCAAAATAAACCCTTTTGCCAAGTCTACACTTTCCTTGTAAATATTAATAAGTCATCCATAAGTAGGCCGTGTAGCCCATAAGGCAGGTATTTAAAAGTAGGACATGCAGAAAGTTATTGTTAAAATCTCCTTACAGAGAATAGCACCTAAACTTTATTTTCACTGTAGCAAGGCTGGCTTTTCCATAGGGAAACACTGGGATGCACAATTAAATGTACCAATACTATCTTTGTCTTGAAACACTCCATGAAATGCCTTTAACTGTTTGTAATATTTATTAAAAGCTTAATTCACTGGTGAAATCTAATTTTTAATACATATTGATGGAAAAGTGCTTTTAGAAAGTTACCTTTTTACCTGCCTGATGCATCTGTGGCCTAATTTGCATTAGCCTCCAGCTGCAGCTCTCTGATTATTCAGCCCCTGAACGAGGTGTGAAAATTGCTCCCAGATCATTGACAACGGCCTAGGTCTAGAGAGGTATTTCTGTTCCTCTGCCAGGATACCCATTTGAGCAGCACTCAGGAATTTTATGAACATCAAAGAGGCCTGCCCTGTCACAGGCCAATATTAGCTGACATCTTGGCAGGCCCCTTTCTTTGTTTTCTCAGTCAGGCAGACTCCAATCCAACTGAAGACGGAGCTGCCCCCAAACTGCTGATAAAGTGGATAGGATTAACCCAGATAACTCTTTCCCTATTGGTTAGGGAGGGGTCTGGAGTCCCCCACTCCCACAAGCTAGTGTCAGGCATATATGTGATACCCTTGGGCACCTTCTTCAGAACAATCTGCACCTGTGAAAGAGCAGAAGAAGGACACAACCTGCTGTTCTGTTTAAGAACTGTAAGAAAATCTGAAGTGCTAGACCTTCTCCCACTAGAACAGAGGACAAAGAAGTGACCTCCAAGGGTCAGCTGGCTAGCCTCCTTCTAAGCTACAGGGCAACAACAGCCTGCAAGAAGCCTTTTCCTGAAGAGCCCAGCTGACCAGTTCCAACTGTAACTGCTCTGGAGACTGCTGATAGCTTCTGCTCACATGTGTCTTGAACACCTGAATGCTTTACCTGAAGTCCTGGGACCCTTGCCTGTGTAAAAGTGTACTCCTCCTAACATTATTGAAAATAGCGACTTAGAAACTATTTGGTTCAAAAGACCTCTGGAGGACTGGACAAACTTGCCAAATCAATCCGACCAAGGTGTGCTGGTGCTGGGTTGATGTTTCAGGTTCCTCCCACTCTGAGATGTTCTGCATCAGCAAATCAGTTTCAGCATGACCTTGTATAGAAGGTATAATGCCTCATGTAGCCTTGTTTGGCTACAGCCTGCCACTTTGCCCCACTGGTATACAGTCAGCAAGAGGACTTCCCTGGGCGCAAAAGTGTAATTTCTAAATCTCTGAGCTTTTTCTGCCAAAACAAATCGGTTTGCCAGGTCCTCATCCAACACCTTTCTGACTTTGTGGAGCCCTCTTTGTATACAGGCTTCTGCCTTGCCCCACTGAAGGATTGGGACTAAGTCCCAAAGTTAAACTCTCCACTGGGTTAAACCTTTTTAGATGTTTGTCATGTTAGTGTCATTTTGGAGAAATAAATAAATTATTCTCTAGTGCTATAAATTAGAGGAGTATTGGTATTGTGTAGTGGTGTTGAAGTTTCAAATGTTTTGAGATTTGTAAATCTCTATACATGTTCCTAATTTAAACCTGTCTGTTGTGTGCCTTAGCAGGTTTAAGTTACTGAAATCTTTACAGGCCCTAACAACATAGTGACATTATTACAAGTGCTGGAGTCGCATTCATCCCAACTAATATTTATCTTTCTCACACTGTCAAGAGTTCTTGTTATCTAGATTTGTGCCCTACTGTCTAGCAGAAAAGGCTCTTTTTTCTATTAGAGTGCTTCTAAACATTGCAGGCTCATTACAAGGGGGAGTGCAGCTGGAGGCAACTGACCAGGTCCCCACTCTAGTCAGGGCCACAGCACTTCAGTTGAAAACACATTAGATTAATGCCTTGTAGTAAAAGGAAGAATACAAAGTCTATTTATGACCTTGTGGCTTCAGTCTCAGTGAAAGAGGTACTGTGTAGAAGGTGGGAGGAAGGTTGGTTCTTTAAACAAAAAGTAATTCTGCAGTAAGAAAACCATCATAAAAGTTCCATATGATCAGTATTTATGTGGATTACAAATAAAAGTGGATTTGTTGGGTTCAGAACTCAGGCAAGAGTGTCCATCATTTCGCACACAGCCTAGAAAAGATAATGCCAGCAGAAGGCATGGTGAAATCTGCCTGCATACACAACTATCTACAATTTATATCATTAGACTGTGAAGGATTTCTGAAACCCCAAGTAAATTGTGCTCCAAAAGGCAAGGTATGATCTGGCAGTGTAAAACAATGGAGGAAATGACCAAATGAACTTGTGATTTTAAGGATAGGCTATTGTTGATTTCAACCCTTAATACTCATAGCTGTGCAAAGACAGGTGCCCATGTAAGGAAAGCCAGAATGAACATAGGGCGATAGAAGTTAAAATTAACCTCCAGGACTATTTTCTCTGTAAAATCATGTTCCCTTCATTAAAGTTGTTGGAAGGTGTTTTATTTGTAGCTGCAGGTAGATACCTACATCTAGTAATAACAACGCAATCACAAATAAGGTCCAGTCAAGTTCTCAATAAATTAATCCTTGCTCAACACTTGGTAGTGTAGCTGCAAGCAGACAAGCTTAACTTAGATGTGTAGAGCATTTTAAAAAACAATACATTACATTAGTAAGACACAGCTAACATTAAAAACCCAACACCAATTTAAAAGAAAAGGAAATATTTTTATGATTACAATGACATCATAACCACAAAAATCCAATGTAGGAAACCGGAGATATGAATATTTAAAGAATTAATACTCTTTAGTGCCCAAAAGCGAAAAGTGCCAACTTGGGACATCTGGTCAAGCTTGACCGGGACAATATTCAAGTTTCAGGCCGACTGCGATGGAGCTCTGGTTGATTACAGTCAGCAGTAGGGCTCGGTCATGCATTTACCTTTTGAAGTCTACACTTTTGTAGAGCTTTGTCTCGCAATGCCGAGAGAGGCTCCTCACCAGGACAGCTTGCGTGTCAACAACGGGGCTAGCATCAGTGCCAGGCCTCGGTGAAATCCTGGAGGTCTTCATGACATGAATTTCATGTGGATCGCAGTTCGATATCGGCGGCTTGACTCTTTATGACTGATCGGTCAACTTATGGAACTTTAGCACAAGAATTCTCCAAATGATTCCAAACTTCTGGATCTTCTTCCAGAAGATCCATTTGAAGGGTCCACAACACCAGTCCAATGTCCCAGAATCTCGGAGTTGCTCCTTGGGAAGTTGGGACTACAAGACCCACAATGCACCTGGCCAAATCCTTAAAAGTCTACTGAACCCTGTCAGCTGGGTTATTCTTGGTGGAGATGATCTAGGTGGAACTCGTTTACCCTGTTGCTTTCAAGGTGTCCACTCCTCAAACTTTTAGAGTCAAGCAAAGTCCTTCTTTTGCTAAAACCCAAAGTGTGCAGCAGGTGCAGTTCTTCATAGTGCAGTCCCCTTGGTGCAGGCCAGAGGTTCTACAGGGCAGAACTTCTTCTTCTTGTTTCTTCCAGACAATGAACTGAGTTGCTGGGCAGCTTTCTAATATTTATCCAGGCTTCTAGGCTAGCAAGCAGAGGGGCATCCCTGACCAATGGGATGCAGCATTCCACCTTCAACAATGACCACTTCCCCTAAGGTATGGCAAATTCTTGTCCCAGAAAGCACATTCCATAAAATCCAAAATGGGGAAAAACTCTACTGGAGCTTAAGGTCTGGCTAAACCCAACCTACAGGTATGGCTGACTTTCCCTAACACTTCCCTTCCAGTCCCCCTTCTAATTCAATTACAGGGGCTACCATCTGGCTGGGTGTGCTGGAATTGGGAGTGGGCCTGGTTCCTGTCCTTACTGTCTTGCTCTCTTTGAAGACCAGTTTGGCTACCCCACCCATATTCTGCATGTTGCTCTTCCACTGCAGTTCGACTACCACCATATGTCTCATTGTTTCCTTTCAGTCCATTTCACGCCTCATCAGAGCAGTTTGGCTCAGCCTTTCAAAGGCTGGCCAATCAGGGGAGACTGCTCTAGAGCTGGATTCAGACATATCGGATAAGCAAGTTCTTTAACTTTTGTTTCTGTCATAGTAGCAATAAATCTAACCTTTGGAAGTTGTTGGAATAATTCTAACTATTATTTAGACAGTTTGAATTATTTTTTTAGTTCACTCCTGACAATAGTTAGACTTAATTAAAGTTTGATTAAGCCTTCCCATGTTAGCTAAGGAGCTAATGCACTGCAATGGGGATTTGGTTTTAAATTTCACTCTTTCTCTCACCAGGGCTTATACAACATCTGTTATATTATCCCTGCTTATTTCAACAGAGCAGCCGACCCTTGGGGTGCCTAGGGTAGAACTTAGTGGTGACTTATATGTAAAAATAACATAGTTTAAGGCTTTGGAAGTACCTTTAATTCCAAAGTTGCATTTGTACTTCGTTTTATTTCAAAAGCAGCCTGCAAAGCAGGGCAGGGTTTTAAAATGACAGCAGGCAACACAGCAGTGCACACTTAAGTGCATTAAATCTGCTGGGCCTCTAAACCTACATATCCTACCATACACTTGGGGCTCACAGGTAGGTTGTCTTACCAATTGTAATTACACCTAAATATCATTTACTTTTTAAACAAAGCACTGGCCTTGGGTGTGGTTAGCAGGACCCAGGGCACAATCAGTAACCACCAAAATCTGTAAAAAATGGGCACCCTGGCGGAAATAGAGCGAGCTGGACATGGGTGAATAGTTGCTGGCTAGATATGTAAAGGTTTTTACTTGTTCCCCCGTGAATACACCGTGATTGATATTCTGCGATCGCCTCACGATGTAACAACGGATATATTCTGTACTCTATGGTCTCTCAAGCTTTGTTAACAAAAAGAGTTTTAAAAAAAAGGAAAATGGGGGTGATAAGGGGAAAAAAGATGACTTTCTCAAAGAAGTCTTCTCAATTTTTAGAACAATCCCACTATTGTATCTAAAGAGCTTCAATGAACCTTAAAGAGAATTTTACAGAATGTAAACAAATATAATTATTGATAATGAAACAGAATCATCATTCTGTAGATAGCATTTACCGACATTGTCATGTGGTGTAGTAGGACTGGAGTGCATGTTTTACTGTGTATCGAAGATTCAGAAAAGGCCATGCATGTACACTGATACTCCTAGACCATTCTGTGGCATTCAACACTACTGACCACAAACCTCTGCTATACAGGATGGCATCATATACAAGACTAGAAGACACAGAAGTCAGAAATCATTCTCATGGACTCAGTTGACCCTTTGTCTCTCATTTACTTGGCCAAGCACTATGGGTCTGTCTTCAAAGCAAGTCCAGATGGTTTGCATTCAGGGAGTTATTTTCAAGAGTAGTTTTACTCCTCCTGCAAATTCAGTCACCAAAAGTGATTTCCATCATCTTAGCTTGGGTATGGGCATCCTTTCTTTCCTCCAATTTCCTCCAAAGGTCAAGGTTGCACTGTCGGTGAGGGTAGCTCACCTTCACTATTGTAGCAAGAGCTTGATTGGTTGTCCCAAAAACCCATCACATACACTGCAAATATTCAAATCAAGTAACAAGAATAATTGATTACCAAGATGACATCACTGTAGCCCTCAAATGGCTACATTGGCTTACTATCAAAAAAGAACTGCACTTCAAAACTTTGTGCATAGTACTCAAGCTCATGTATGGTCATGTACCATGTTACCTGAACAAATTCTTCGAGCTCATCACACATCCAAGTGCCTGAGATCATCTTCTGCTAAACTGAAGGCAACTAACTCCGCCAACTAAACTGAAGATTTCTGGAAATAGATCTCTTCATTTTTAGTTCTTTTCTCTATAGAAATATCTCCCCATTCACTGAGAATGGGATAAGACTTTCTAAATTTCAGATGAAGCCTAAAGATGCACCACGTCTACTGTTCATATTGCTCAGGCTTGGCAGTCTTCGGCTGACCTGTTTGAGTCCACCCATTTTCAACAAAAACACACAAATTAAAAATTGGAAACCTGTTGCCCATAGAATACCAACGCAAATAAAATGTACTTTGCTACTACAGATCATGACACACTTAAAATTGTGATCACCACTTTAAAAATTAGAAATCTCATGAGATTAATAAAGAAACGAGATAAATACAATATTAACAACAAAAAGAAAACAAATTATAAACAATTACGTTTTCAAAACAACGTTGTATGTAATGATTTTCTCACATCTGTGAATGTGAGCTTTGGAACACAATTACTCAAGCAAAGACATTTGGTTAGTTTCTAAACCCAATTTATCTTGTTTCAGAATAAGGACAAGTGCCAGCATGCACGTGCGTCTACAATAAACTGATCTCTACTGCATTGAGTCAGGTTTCATTTGAACAGAAACACTTGCCTTCCTGTACTGAAGAAAAAGTTGTTAAACATCGAAGAAGCAAACTAATTAACTTAGCCTGGCTGGTCCCCTGGCTAGGTTTAGCAGTAGAAATGTCTCTATGCAAATTTTTATTTACATGAAAGCAGATGCAGTAGGCATTTTATTTCAAGCCCTACAGAGGAAACAGGCAGCGCCCCGCAGTTCACATCGAGCTGTTTAAGCTAGAAAGAAAAGCTTAATGAAATAAGATTCAAAAATAACATGATACCCAGAAATACAGCATTTGATAGGAGCAAAATATGTATGCCAGCATATTTAGCAATGTATTTGTATCATGACTTTTATATTGTATTCTATCTCAAGAAAACAAGCAATGATACGCAATTTAAATGACTTCTGTCACTGATTATCCCCCTGTCAAATGATTATGAATGAAAATGCCTTCCTTTACCACTCTCGTGCTCAAAGCATATACATCTGCTTATACATCAGCATTAGCCAAACAGACCTACACCTTTAGTGTTCTTAATTCACTGACCCCCAATTAAGTAATTTCTATTGTTAGGCTTGCTTATTTAAAACTTGTGATGATGCTATATGTGTTCCACAGAGCAAGTAGCTATTGATACTGAAACATAACAAGGATTGGGTAAAGGAAGTCAGGGAGCTGTTATGCTTTTTCTAGTATTGTGTAATCCTTCTAAGCCCTCGGGCAAGTGCATGCATGGAGCCGCTTACCAGCTTGAGCAGAAGAAATGGGCAAGTTATGAACCATTCATCTCCGTCAATTTACCAGGAGATAAAATGTACTGGCCACCGAACAATGCCAGAGGTGCATTTTTGAATCAATAAATTGTAGACCCATGTACCTAAGATGAAATTATGTAAATGGTTGTATTGTCTTCTCTGAGGCTTCTTTGCATAGGCGTTGAGACTGTGTTGTAATAATCATCTTTGGATGTTTACGTGGATAATTTTAGATTAGGTTTTTGTGCTAATATCTGTAGTATCTGGTCTCTGTATGTAAATGCTTTTCCCTTCTACCTGTGTGCCAGGTTGTGGAGAGTGGCATTCTCTGCCAGAGTTCTCTGTTGCTGTGTGATAGGTCTGCCTTGAGGAAGATTCTTAGAATGTTTATGTTGAAATACTTGGTACAGTTGATGCTGCTTTGTAACTGGTGGAGCTGCTGCTGTGTGCTCCACCACCATGTAGCCAACAAATAAACTCATCAACTTACCTTGGCTCCAGCATCATCACTACAAATTGTTGGTGTCGATCTGGCTACACGGTTGAACCTTCTGCGTGCTGCTGGCCTTTCAGGGAGATCAGCTTGTTCCTGACCGTGATGAACTTTTTTTGACATTGGATATCGTTGTTCTCCCTCCTGCTTCAACTTTCCACACCTTGATTTCTTCTGCGACTCATCTACTTCCAGATGCTTTACTGCTAGAATGTAAACCTGGTCTTCGCTACAACTTATCTTCTGACTCGATTTCCATGCGTGTCCCTTCTGCACGGTGAGACCTTCACGTCATTCTTGTGCCTCTCTCACAAGCTAGTTCCAAGGTGAGAGCTTTCCTTTTTGGCTTGTTTTCACATAAAGAAACCCTGCGGTCATGCGGTCCCAGTTGCGCGTGAACCTTGGCACACGATCCTGCTCTTCTTGTCAGCGCTGATCTCTTCATTGTACGTTCTCTATCACAGAGCTTACGTGGTAGTATTGCGCATGCGCGGCCCAGCAAGGAAAAATTCACTCATTGGACCTAGCAACACGTTGTTAGTAGCGTGTCTTCGCCGACACGCATGGCCTTGTTTAATCAGCTGATCTGGGTCAGTGCGTTACCCAGCAATGCGTCGTTTCCAGCATGTCTGGTACGCACAGCTTTGCTTAATCATCTGTTCTGGGTCAGTGTGTTACCCAGCAGCTTGCTGTTTCCAGCGTGTCTTTGCCGACACGCACGGCTTTGCTCAATCATCTCTCCTAGGTTCAGTGTGTAACCTAGCAACGCACAGTTTTTTTGTTTTGTAGGAAGTCATTGCCAAAACGCACAGTTTCCATGCTACAGCCGCTTAACTAGCAGCACCATATCTAACCAAATATCACCAACACGCACACCTTGGTTTGAGTTTCTTTTGGTTGTTTCAGCTAATTCTATACTCATTAATTTATTTTATCGTATTTTAGTCTTTGTGTTGTGCAAACCATAGTGATTCGCACACATCTCATACAAACATCTATTTATATATGTACAGCTTTAGGTTCCTCGGGGCTACTTTTCCTTTTTTCGCATTGCGGATCGTGGTGATTCGCACACCCTTACCTTATCCCATTAGCGCTTCATTTTTTCATTTTCTATATTGACATCATATCATTTCTGTTGTTCATTTCACTGTTTTTATGTTTATTTCCTTTACCTTACAAACTCATTTACATATTCTTTACAATGCAAGCTGTTAGTCTACCACCATCATTTCTGGACAATCCTGGTGAACCACCAGTATGATGGGAAGTATGGTTTGATGTCTTTGAGACCTATTTGGGAGCCATAGGGGCATCCAGATTTTGTGCTGAATGGAAGAAATGTTTGTTACTGCACTCTCTTAGTTTTGAAGGTGGATCCATCTTCAAACATCTGCCAGAAATTCCAAGGATTGACGGTGACAATATTCATGAATATCAAGAAACTCTTCTCAAACTCAAAAATAGGTTTGATAAACAACCAAGTCTCATGGTACTTCGCCATAAGTTTTTTAAGAGAAAAAAATGATGGGTAAGATGTGGATGCGTATATTTCTGTTTTAAGGAGGTTAGCTGCGGTATGCTTGTTTGAGGGATTCACTGATCAACTTATCCGAGATCAATTTGTCTGTCAATGTAAAAAGAAATATATTAAACAAATGCTGTTAGCAATGGGTAATTCTTCACTAGAAGAAACTATAAAAAAGTTAGCTAAAAGCATTGAAATGTCTATTGTTTCTCTAAAAGAGCTAGAAGATAAACCTTTAGAGTCCATAGGTGCTATTGCTGTGAGTCAACATAAACAGAAGAGTGTGCGTGGTGGTAATGGTGTTACCAACAAATCCAAAGCCGGTACCTCTAATTCCTCCCCAACAGCAACATGTGTTTGCGATGTGGGAATCCTCCACATCCTAAAGGTGGGGGGTGTCCTGCAGCTAATGTCATGTGTAACTATTGCAAAAAAGTTGGGCATTTCGCAAATGTGTATCTAAGACTAAAACATTCTAAGAAATCAGTCATCTGTGCAGTTGAGCCTGGAGAAAAATCAGATTCTGAATTGGTCTCTGTCATCTTTGATAATCCTGTGTGTAGTCAAATTGATTCTAACACAGTTGTGACTAGTGGGTGATCCTTCAAAGTGTGGTGACCCCGCCACTGAGGTCGGTGTTGGGGAAGGGAACTCAAACTTTTAGTTGATTCTGGAGCCAGGATCACCATGATCACTCGACAAATATTTGAAGAATCCTGGGGTGACTGAATTTTAGCACCTCCTGACTGGTGTCCTGTTTCCTACGAAGGAAGCAGTAATAGAGTTATTAGGTTTTTTTTAAGATGAAATGGAATTCAAGGGCAAGAAGATAATGGGTAACTGTGGCTGTAAAGGGGCTCAATATGCTTGGTTGGTTTCACCAAGGGCGTTTTGGAATTATTTTAAGGCCGGGTGCCAAGGAACAAATTTCAGTTGCCAGTTGTTGTGACAATGGACAAAAATGGAGAGAAAGTTTTCCAGCTGTTTTTGGTGATAAGTTAGGAAAAATTCATGGGTTCAAACACAAAATTATAGTCAAAGACAATGCTGTCCCTTTAAAACATAAACTCAAGGGTGTTCCAGTCAGTGTCAGAGATGATCTCGACAAGGAGCTTAAGGGTATTTGTGATAAGGGGATCATCAAACCTTCACTGTGGTTGTCTCCCTTAGTTGTAGCTCGCAAAAGGTATGGGCAGCTTAGGGTTTGTGTTGACTTAAGATCTCTCAACAAGGAGATTTGGGTGGATTCCCCTCCTTTGCCGCCCAAGATCAATGACTTGTTTGCGTGCATCAAGCGAGCCAAGTACTTCTCAAAATTGGATCTGGCCTGCGTCTATCACCAGATGGAGCACCATCCCTAGTCACATCATCTTACTGCATTTATTTCTCCCCTAGGGCCATTCCAATAACGACGCATGCCTTTTGGTTTCGCATCCCCTGCCTCCGTTTTTCCGAGGGTGATGCAAGATTTGTTGAACGGTATTGAAGGCGTTCTTGTTTTCCAGGAAGATGTCTTGATTTCTGCCAAAGATGCTCCTTCGCATGATGCTTTTTTACTCAAAGTTCTTCAACAGTTTGAGGAAAAAGGTGTTGTTTTAAAATCTGAAAAATGTCTATTCTTTTGTACTGAGGTTGAATATCTGGGTCATCCGTTACCTCAAGAAGGTGTCAAACCCAGGCAAGGTCTAGTTGAGACAAAATTCAATGCTTCTGCTCCTATTGACAAGATTGGTGTTCTCTTTTACCTTTTGGTGCTAATAGGTTGCTGGTCCAGGCACTGATTCTTTCTCGGTTGGACTATTCTAACGCCCTATATTTGGGAGCTCCGCTCTCCTCGATTAGACGTCTTCAGATTGTTCAGAACTGTGCAGCTCGCCTGTTGATGAATACTCCTAGGCGGCGCTCGGCAAAACCGGCTCTCGCTTCCCTCCACTGGCTTCCCATCAATGAAAGGGTCCAGTTTAAGGCTTTATGTATTGCCCATAAAGCGATCTCAGGCAAAGGATCTCCTTTAGTGTGTTCTCTTATTCAGCCCTATTCTCCTAATAGAGTGCTGAGATCTGGAAACAAACGCTTATTCACGGTCCCAAAAATCCGAAGGGTTCGTAGTGGGGGGCGACTCTTCTCGTATAACGTAGCAAAGCTCTAGAATCTTTTGCCCCTTCATGATCATTTATCCTTCCGAAGGAAATTAAAAACCCATCTTTTCGCTTGAGGATTGTCTAGGTGTGAAGTGTTGCTAATAGCGCTGGGATGCCTTCGGGTGAGCACGCGCTTTATAAATGTTATTTTCATTTCATTTCCTTTCAGTCTCATCTTGGACTATGTGAGTACTACTCTTGTTTTGTCCCTGATTTTGCCAGCATAGTCCGTCCTATTAGCAACTAGCTTAAAAAAGGTGTAAAATTCTTTTGGTCTGATGAATGTGCCTCAGCATTTGATCTCATCAAGTCTTTGCTGAGTAAGAGCAATGCAATCAAACCATTTGATCCTGACACACCTTATTGCATTACTGTTGTTGCAAACCATGTTGAGCTTGGAGCAATACTAACACAAAGGAATTGTGATAGTGAAGACACAGTGGATTTGCATCTAGAGTTTTAAGGGATGCCGAAGTGCATTATTCGGTCATTGAAAAAGAGCTTCTGGCCTGTCTGTGGGCCATTGAGAAATTCCGCCTGTACATATGGCGCAAGCATTTCAAGTTATAAACAGATCACAAACTGTTGGTTTCCATTCTCAGTACCGGTGTCAAAAAATTTTCTACACCTAGAATTTTGAGATTGGTATCCAGGTTGTTACAATATCAATTTGATGTTTCTCACATTGCCGGGGGGAGGAATGGGAGAGCTGACTTTTATCTCGTTTTCCTCAAAAGAAAGATGAGAGCGATGTTGTGGTCTTCAGCGAAGACTGTGATGATTGCTTTGTGGCGGTTTTAGATTTACCTGCTCCTGCCATAAGTTCTGAAAAGGAATGGGTGAATGCATTGAATGAAGATGTCTTGCTTCAACAAGTTTGTGAATTTGTAAATAAAAAAGGGTTGGCCCAGAGAAACGGTCTCCTCTTCTACAAACCTATTGCAAGGTTGAGGATGAAATTTCTATTGAAGATGGCATGCTGTTAAGAGGCGATAAGCTTGTTCCCCTCATGTTGTGAGACAGGGCATCATCAAAAATGCTCATGAAGGGCATTTGGGTGCCACACTTACTAAACATCATATTCAGGAAAGCTTTTGGTTGCCAAGGATGGATGGAGAAATCGAGGAAGTGGTTGCCAACTGCTGTGTGTGGTGCTGCTGACAAAGGCCTAAACATTGTGGCTCCTCCTTTACTGCCCATTAAGTTTCCCTCTGGACCTTGGATTAAGGTGGCCATTGATGTCATGGGTCCTTTTGATAGTTTGTCTTGTGGTCACAGATTTGTACTCGTTCTCATGGACTATGCCTCCAGGTGGCACAAAGTCAAACTCGTAATAGAGGCCAATGCTTCTAGTATTGTTACTTTTTTAAGTGCAGACTAAATATTTGGGGGGCAACCACCCAGGGATGTCAGGTCTAACATCTTTTTTCGGCTACGCAGGATGCTATGCATAAATCACACAAAAGAAGCTGCAGTATGCATATTTCATCTTCCATTCCCAGAATTAAAAAATTCTATTGAAGAACTAAGAAATGTACTTGCACTTTAGTCCTAATTTTGACGTAAACTTATTTACAGCCAAAGCATTGCCAAAGGACAAGAAATCTAATGTGAAATTGTTTTGAGTGGACTTGTACATAACATGAGGTCATTCATTTATTTGGTAGCAACTACGGTTTGACAGTTTCACAGGAGCTTTTCATCATGAAACACATGAATATGTACTCATTTTTGTGTTGACTACTGATCAATAGTTTCAGTGTTTTCAGGATGTAGCCTTACTTATGTCTCCTATGAAAAGAGGTAGCATCATAACAATAATTTGTGTTGTGCTAATATGGAAAAAGTCTGTTGATATGAAAAATGGTACATTAATTTTTGTGAATGAGATCACGTCTTCATTAACAAATTCACCCATTGTGAAAGCCACATCAACCTCGACTTGCAAACATGTAGTCAGGCCAGCACTGATACCTAAGCCCGAGGTTATTGATTGACATGTCACAGGTGGGGTGGCACATAGCCAACAGACAAACATATGGACAGGAAACCTTAGATCACTCCCACAGATAGGTGCAACATCACTGTAATGGTCAAGGGAGATTGCCCCATTAAAGCACACAAGGCCGGAGGGGTATGCGCCCTCCTAAAACATCATGAAATCAGATGCCACATAAGTTAGGAACATTTAGCCAACCAGAACACAGCCCACGCAGTGATCATGCGCTCCCCATGCCGAACATCTGGACATGTTACCCACGGCCACATTGTGTCCATGCAAAGTCGAGACCCACCTCTATTATCCATCAGACAATTATTTATGACTGCAATGAGAGCACTTCACATTCCTCATCATACAAGGATAGCCGAAAACATTTTATTGCTTATAATAAACTGTATTTAAGAGAGCCACCGATCAATTGTAAATTGAGACAGTCCTCAGACCCTTTGATTGTAAGTGATCTCTCGGACGCAATGTTTAATTAAACAAACTGTTCCTGTTTTGTCAAGCGCCTCTTGTGTTTTTTCAAGGTATTTTTATTTTCAAGAAGCAGTTGTCATTTGAACTTTGTTCCATACACCAAAAAACAGATACATTATCTCCTGATTGTAAAGCTTATGCATTCTCGGTAAGATATTTTTCCAAATGTTGAACAATACCTGAAAGATATGAGTAACAAAAAGGTTGCATGCAGTATGTGCAAAAATCTATTTGAGAGACCAGTTCGAGTTTTGCTCCTAGGTTATAAGAATATGACATACTGAAAAGTGTGAATATGGATTCAATGAAGTCTTTAGAGGAATTACGTAGAACAATCTCCTTTTTACAAGTACATTTTTCATCTGCCAAATCTTAGGTTTGAATTTTTCATCTGTAAAAGGAGGAAGGAAAGTTTAATGAGTCCGCAAACGTACTTCTGCATAGGCATAGCAGACCTAGACCGGTAAGCATAATTTCTTATCAGCTCAGGTTCATTGATGAAGGCCGAAACTTCACTAAATATAATTGTCAAGGTAGGGAATGCTCATGATTCATCTTAAAATATAGATGGAGGGAAAAGAGCAGGAAAGGAGAGAGTAAAGAAGGCATCTTGGAAGTTAAAAGAAAGTTCCAGTGAATTAATTTCAAGGTCGATGTGTTCTCCTAATTTGCAAGATGAACCTGAGCACTGTGGTTTTGATCCTTTATGCTCAAAGGATTCTGCTGGAAGGAATCAGTAGAGACGCATTTCAGTATCTTCTATATTTGCAAAAAGGTAAAAACTGGGATTAGTATCTTAATGTACTGAAGTGAACTTACATATGCATTGAAAATAAGGTGGGTGAGGACTGCACATGAGCAAATACTCAGCTGCACTGATGGTGCTTGCCCTATGGACCAGCGAAAACATTTTAGAACAATAAAAAGCCCCACAATCTAGTGTTCCCGCCACCATGGAACTCTGCTATTGGGGTGAGAGCAATGGCATGAAATAAGGACCCCCCAGTCCCTGCGGGCGGGGGGAGGGCCTGAGTATCAGCAAATTGCTAGGTGGTGGGCCAGGGAGGCAGGCCCCCTCTGTGTACTTTGTTCGGGCCCTTTCAAGTTTTGTTACAGACGAGCCACTGGTTTTACACCTCAGGTTCTGGAAAGTGTACACTAATTCAGCTCACATTTCCTCTTACATATATTACACTAGTCCAGAAGGCTTCAGGGCCACTGAAGATTTGTTAGTATAACTTTTCAAACCTAACAAATAAATTAAAAGGTCAAAGCTGGGGTGGCATAACACAATAGGGTGAGGGTCAAAGCCTTGCTCATCAGATACAACATAAACATCATGCTTCACACACAGACTGATTGTTACAGCCAAGATAAGTGTGGGCCAGGCACCCATATTGTCAAGAACCATTCTCATACTTTGAAAGCCTGGGAGAGTATTTATTTTGAAGTAATAATCCAAAGACAGCATCAGATCCGCCTGATAAGTAACTGATAAGCAAAACATTAGCTGGTAATACTTTCATAATGATTAAACAAAATCAAAGAAAAGCAATGTGTTGTGAGCACAGGCAATGTGTTATCCGCATCAGCATCATAAATTCATACACAATAAAATTCATATATATCTATATATATATATATATATATATATATATATATATCTTTATCTATATAGATTTATATATATATATATATATGAATTTTATTGTAAAACAATAATTAAAACAAATCACAAATTCAGATTCAGCATCAGAAATTCATAAACAATAAAATACATATATCTATATATATATATAGTAATATGAATTTTATTTTGTGTGAGCAAGGAAGGAAATGCTGAAATGTGTAACAGCTTAAATAATTAATGAAGAACAAAAGAACGATCTAAGCCCCTCTGTTGGTCTGTAATTGAGGAGACTGGAATTGGAGTTTATGTATATATATATATATATATATATATAATTCACTTAAAAAAAACATAGGTTTCACACATGTTATAGTTAGCTGGACATTTCCCTCGTAAAAAACCAATGAAATTCCCCCGTTATAGTTAGTGCAGGCAACTATAACTCACGCGACCGCAATCCTCTGCTGATGACGTCAGATATTACATCACTGTATTTAGACACCTATTTACCCATGTCTTCTTCCATTAATCTTTAGCTATACATATATTACAAATATTTATTTTTCAGAAAGACACATATTTAATCAGTGATGTAATATCTGATGTCATCAGCAGAGGATTGCGGTCGCGTGAGTTATAGTTGCCACACACACACACATACATTACCTACTGGCAGTCTCCAGTAGGCAGTTATAGTTAGGACCATGTTTCCACAGGAAAAGCATTTTTTCACTTGGCTATAACTTTGGCGTAGTTTGACCAATCTTCATGAACTTTTCCCAAAAAAGTGTCAAGGAGGGATCTATTCTTATGGAAAGTTTGGAAGTGATCTGTGCAGTGGGGTCCGAGAATTTGGGGGGCATAATAAGGTTGCATTTGTAATGTTAATTCCGATAGGAAACTTTATCCACACCTACAGCCCGAACCGCTGAACAGACTTATACCAAATTTGGCAGGGAGATAGATGTCGGTTCAAGGAAGTGCATTTTGCTTATTTGGTGGAAATCCATTCAGTA
This sequence comes from Triturus cristatus, assembly GCF_964204655.1. Taxonomy (NCBI): domain Eukaryota; kingdom Metazoa; phylum Chordata; class Amphibia; order Caudata; family Salamandridae; genus Triturus; species Triturus cristatus. Next base: position 771,489,054 of record NC_140582.1, on the reverse strand, counting down.
GTTGTTGAGAAATTCAAGTTTAAAATTTTAGTGATATCTCTGGCTGCTGATATTTCGCAGAGGTTTTGTGATGAATCGCAAATGCATGCACCAACGGGAATGCTCTGATTGGCTGAACACAACCTGAACAGAAAGTTACAGCCGCCATTTTATCTATCAGGAAAGGTACCCACGGCTGAAAATTTGTGTGAAAGCCTACATAAGGGGTCAGGGTGGAGATACTCTGACCCCATGGTTGAGAAATGGGGGTGTTAGTGACACAAGTTAGGTGTCCGAAATTGTTTTTTTTTATTCGCGTGCGATATTCACGACAACGCAACCACCAGCACGGCCCCCATGTACCATTGTGGGGACATCACGACTATCAACCTTGTCGTGAATTTGGTGTAAATTTTTTTTTTTTAATTTCAGTGAATCATTAATACGCATTGTTATTGAGATTCTTTGAAAGTTTTTATAGAGTTATTTAGATAGTGAGTTATCTACTGTGATGGTTAGAATTAATCATATAGCTATAATTTTTGAATATGGTGAGGGCTATTGAATTCCTGCTTTTGTATTCCGTTTTCATGACATGTCCGGGGGGATCGTTAATTCCGACGTTATTGCGATCTCCAGAGTCACAGCGAAAATATAAAATGGTTTTAGAGATTGTTTTTATAGAAACTCTAGAAAAAGATGAGTTTAGAGAAACCTATAGTGTGTAAAATACTATGTTATGTGTGTATATATGTATTTTATACTTTATGGAAAAGGCTCGATCGGCGCTGTTAACGACGTCACAACTACTACCGTGAAAACTGAAAATAGTGCAATGTTCAGGAAAGGATTTTTTTATATATTATTTTTGGATGTGTTGGTAGCCATTCAATGTCTGCTTTTGTTTTACACTTTCATGACATGTCTGGGGGTATCGGGGTCTACAGAGTCACCGTGAAAACAAAAATAGGTTTTAGAGATGGCTGTTCTAGAAATACACTAGAAAAACATGAGTTTGAAGTGTACAGTAATAAACCCCTAGTGTGTAAATACTGTAATATGTGTGCATATATGTGTTTTCACATTATGGAAATGGCACGATAATAGTGGTTAAAGATGTCATCGTGAAATCATGAATAACCGACAAAATGAAAAATAGGTCGGAAAGATGGTTTTTAAAGAAACTTAGTAGAAAAATATGACTTTAAACATGCATTTAAAGAAGAGGTATGTATATAGTAATATGTGTAGGGCAATGTTTACACATTTTTTAGGATGTGTTGGTGGTCATTGAATGTCTGCTTTTGGTTTCCATTTTCGTGACGTGTTTAAGGGGATCGCGGCGTCTTGCTTATTAATCCACAGAAGGGAAATACAAGCTCATAAAAATACCCCTTATAGAGCTATTTTAGATAGAAAATACAATTTAAAAAACCTTAAGAATTCAATAAAAAAAAACTAGGTTAAATGGACATTTTAGTTGGGAAATAGAATTTGAAAAACCTTAGAAATTCACTGAAAAAACCAAAGGTTAAAGGGACGTTATAGTGAGGATTTAGCATTTTAAAAACATTGGCAATTCACTTAACAAAACAAAGGTTACAGGGGTGTTATAGTTAGGAAATAGAATTAAAAACCTTAGAAATTTCGGGAGAAAAACAAGGGTTACAGGGACATTATAGTTAGGCTGATATTTCACTCGTTCATAACCAGAGAAATTCAGCAGTTATAGTTAGCTGTGCTAACTATAACTCACATCCCCGCAATGCACTGCTTCTGATCTCACATATTACATCACTCATGTCAATTTCAGTGACATCACTGATGACATCACTGATTACATCTCAAATGACATCACTGATTACATCATTCAGTGACTGTGGGTGTCTTTTAAAATGTTTAGGAGTGTTAAAGATTTATCACAAGGTGTATTGATGAATCAGTGGCTGTGTTTTTTTAACACGTCTACAGCCCAAACTGTTGAATGGAATTACACCAAATATAGCAGCAAGCTAGATTTTGGTCCAGAAAGCGTGCTTTTTGTGATTTGGGGTAAATCCGTTCAGTAGTTTTTGAAATATATATATTTAAAAAGTATAGATATCTGGAGATACGAGTCCTTGCAGTGGACTTGCAAATCCTACTAAAGTTTGATTGACTGTCAACACTTCAACCAGGAAGTGTTGGCAGCTATCTTGGGACTCAGCTTGAAGACAAGTCCCAGAAAAAAGTTTAAAAAAAAGAAAAGATGGAGGGTAGGAATACCCTGACCCCCTCAGATATGGTGGGGGGGCCCTCATGGACCCAGCCCGGGGGGAAAAAGCATTTTGTTTTTACTTTGATGCTGACTCAAGAGTGGATCCGCAAATCTGCTGCAAAACATTTTTTAAGTAAGCGCGGGCTTGCGCGCTTGTTTTGAATAACCCCTGGGTGGGCCAGGTCCCGGGGACATTATGGAAATGTAGAAGGGGTTCATGGGGCCCCTCACCTAGAGGTCTTCAAAGCCTGCTGACTGCTGACAGTATCATTAATATATGCAAGGGGGCCTCGTGGCCCTCCCACAGCCCTGGGGACCACCACCTCAACAGGGCACTGTTGTATAAAAAGGCAGGGGGCCCACTCAGCCCACCCACTGCCCTGGGGACTGCCATCTCCCCAGGGCACATCCTTTAAAAATAAATGAATTAATTAATGCCCCGGAGACCGTCACCATGCTACATTAGAACAAAGTAGGGGGGCGTGCCCCCCTCCAGGAGCACTAGATACCAATGGGGACTGCAACCCCCCAGGGCCGGCTCCAGCAATGCCCCAGGGTGCCTATTCCCAGGACATTGCAGTTTGCTATGGCATGGTGGGAGCACTGCTCCCGCCATTCCAATGCAAACTCAGCTCTCCTTTCAACGAGCGAGAGTGGAAAATGCTCTTGGTTGCTGAAAGCAGAGCATGTCTGTTTCCCTGCCTGCTGTGAAGCAGGGAAACAGACAAGGCTTTGGGACCCAGAGAGCTGCATGTCAGCAGCTCGCAGGATCCCAAAGCAATGCCTGCTCCCGCAGGAGGCAGGGAGCCAGCAGGGACCATGGGACTTGAGGTTCCCCCAATGAAGTGGCCAGGCCCAGGGGGGGGCACCCAGCCTCCCTCCACACTTTAAAAAAATTTATTAAGGCCTGGCCCTACAGGATAGGGTCCCCGGGGCACAAAATGGCCCAGGAGGGGGGCCGTGCATCCCCCCTCTCTTTTTTTAATAAAAAAAGGGGCAGGCCATGGGGATGAGCTCCCTGGGACCCAAAATGGTCCAGGGGGCCATGCAGACCACCTTCCTAAACAAAAAAGCAATAGAAATGTTTTAAAAGCTGGTAACTAGCATTAGGCCCCGCCCCCTTTCTCCGCTACTCTGCAAAGACACCTACTGGTGCATTGCTGGTTTGGGGATTAAGTCTCCGTGGCTGCTGAAGGTCCTTAGGGGCAAACAAGACCTCCTGTCACGTCCAGCAAGACGTGGTCGGAGGCCGTGCCCCTTTTCTCCACCACTCTGCAAACATGCCTCTCGGTGCACTGCTGGTGGGGGGATGAGGTACCCTTGCCTCTTGATGTTATGAGTGATGTCGCTGACCATGTCATGAGTGATGTAATATGTGAGGTCATAACGTCATAACCAGTGCATTGCGGGGGCTCAAGTTATAGTTAGCTCAGCTAACTATAACTGCTGAATTTCTCCAGTTTTATGCAAGTGAAACCTGAGCCTAACTATAATGTCTCTGCAACCTTTGGTTTTATCAGTGACTATCCAATTCATGTATTTAAGAACAAATAATATCATAAAAGAGCTTGTCCCCAATGGACCTCACAAAAGTAACTCAAGTTAAACTCACCTAAACTGTTTAAATGTCTTAGCAGCTGATGATAAAATGGACTAGACGCGTCATTGCTGATTAGACGAGGCTAGATCCTAAAAATGAATTTCTTCAGGAATTTTTTGTATGTCAGTATTACTTGATTCCTTCATTAGGATAGGATCATGCCGGTATCTGCTAACCCAGGGCAAATACACATTACATGTGTGTGACTGACTAGCATTAAGTCATATATATAGCATAGGGTGTTGGTATGTTCAGTTTACTCCAGGGCATTATTTCTTAAAATGTCAAATGTCTAAAACAATATTGTAGATAAGCTTGTTGTACCTTAAGTGTCATATCTTATTGTGTTGCTGGTATTTTGTATTTACTATATAAACTTACACAACTGAGCATGGGATTGAGATTGCAGGGTTAGATAAATTACTTCCAAGAGTGGGATAAGGAATGGAGCACACCCAAACTTTGCAGAGGTGCAAAGGATGAGGTTTCTCCATGGGAAACAATGTTTTCCTCATGAAGAAAAATAATGTGTCATTTTACTGTAGGTACAATTCGATATTCGTAGCTTTTTGCCTTGATCGGTGCCTTCAGAGCAGCACTTTCGGCAATGCTAAATTACTAGGTGACATTCTCATGCCAACAAAAAAGTAGCCATTTGACATTTCCCGAGTATGCTTCGAAAGCAGCAACTGGCACATTTTTTCAAGTGTAGTTTTGGAAAGGTGTGAAAAGGCTAAAAGATACTCATTTGCATGGGGGTCTTCCTGATGCACATCAGGGACCTCCACAAGGTGAATACCCCCCTTCTTTAATGCCAAACCGGAGCATCTGCAGTGCAAACCACTCTGAGGGGTGCATTTATGCAGAGAATACTGTAGGAAGATAGCTTTTCATTTAATGTACCAAAATGAGGTACACTATGTAGAAAGTCCAGATGACCCTTATTGGCTTACAGGCCTTAAATTATTAATCCCAAATTGTTCGAAATTGGGTTTTCTGGTTGGCAAAGGTATGCACCCCAGCCAGACAGAACCCAACACTCTAGTCGGGGTAAGTCGGACACACACCAAGATAATCTGTGCTCACCCTCTGGTATCTTAGTGCAGAACAGACAGGCGTATCTAAAGAGGCAATGCGTAAAGCATTTGTGCAACACACTCACACAGTATTACAATTAGTATGCTTAAAAAAAACACTACAAAGGGTTTATAAAAAAAACATAGATAACTATATTGTAAACACATTAAGTCCAAAGTTCTATAAATCCCATTACCAGTGCAGTTAATGCAGGATTAATGAAAGGCTCATATGTTGCAAAAAACATGAATCACTTACTCAGTGCAAGTAATGCAGGATTAAAGAGACAACCACAGGTATTGCAGTAAACTTTCCATGATATTCTTTGTTTGGCAGAACACAAGATCATAACAATAAGAATTGCATAAGTGTTCCTAGGGTGATCATGCACCGTAGACCAAGTGTTCTAATGCCCCCTTGGTTGAGTTCTCACTATAGGACAAGCTTGACTCTTAGGCAACGTCTCTCCTCCCAGCCTTGTGGCCCAAATCGGCCGGGGTAAACAAGTCTAGGGTGAGTCTTAGACACCTACTTCACGCAGGTTAGCTGCGGGTGGCCAAACAGGTAAATGGACCTAAAGTCCGGGCAACAAATTCCCCCTTAATTCTGCAACGTGTCCGCAGCCCTCTGGAGCCTGCAAAACTGCCAATTCTACCTGTGGCAGACCTGCCTGATAAGGAGCGTGGGATGGCTGCACAGGTTTCTGAGCCCCAGTCACCCACCCTACCTGTGTACCTGTCATGGGGAAGGGCCTGAATTCAAGCGGTCCGCAGACCACAGAAAACCCTCTTAATGGCACTGGGGGGGAAGACGCCTGCAGGAATTCTGGTGGACCTCAGGACGGGGCACAGCTCTCAAATCCCAGCCTACTCTGGCTGGTCACACATGGTGCTGCTCTGGAGGAGGAGTCGGACTATCAAACCTCATGTGCCCAGTCAACCCCGGTTGCTGGGCAATGCGTGAAGGAGGGACTGTGTTGACAGAGCTTCTCTCTGTGCTCACGTTGCTCCTGTTGTCACGGGGACAAGGCAGGATAACGTCCATAGGGCTTCCCTTGGCGCTGTGGCATCATAGACGGTGATTGGGTGCTCAAGCTGATCTTCATGCATTGGGAGTGCTGAAGTCAGCTGTCACTCGGGCAGCACTGTCTTCTCCTGCAAAGTAGGTTCGGAAGTCGGCTGGCACTTGGGCAGCACAAAGAGCTCAACACGTACTGTCTGGGGGCATGAAGCTCTCACCATGCGCTGGTTGCAAAGTTAAAAGCAATCAATCATGGCTCCTATTCAGAACACACTGCTGCTGGACTCACAGGTGACTGAGTCCCATGAAAGAGGTATTTCTAATGCAATCTTTGATGGCCCTGAGATTGCAAAATAGGGAGCAAGCAAACAAGCCCTTGGAGAACACTTGGGGTACAAGCAGGTAGCAAGCAGGAGAACAGCATACCAAGGCAGGTTGCAAAGTGGCAGTCTCTCCTGCAGCCCAGCAATCAGCAGGCAGAAGACCAACACAGCAAAGCAGTCGGAAAAATGGCCATACCTCCAAGCAGCACTGCAGTCCTCTGGCAATATGCACATGTAGAGCCAGAAGCATCTGGTTACAAGTCACACATAATGTCTAAAAATATGGGGTCAGAAATCCAGTACTTATTCTCAAACATGCCTTTGTTATAAGGGGTGACTTCAAAGGAACCCTTGGAAGTGTTCAACAATCCGTTTCAGCCCAGCCCTGGCTCCAGGTGATCAGTAGGGGGTAAATCAGCCCTCTGTGTGAAGGCAGGGCACAACCTATTCAAATCTAAGTATGAACCACCCTGCGCAGGAAGACTATCAGCATGCAGATGTATCCCCTGTGACACCCAGCCCTCCTGTGTTGTGGCTATTTGGAGAGAATGCACAAAGTGTATCTGCCACCCAGCCCATACGTGTATTGGAGACAGGTTGCAGAGTACAACAGTTATAAGCACAGGGAAATGCCCACTTTCTTAGAAGCCCACCCGAGAAGCCTCAAAGAGAATGTCCCGTACGGACAACTATTGATAATTAAGAGAAACTGCTCACAGCCCTCTGACTTTGAAGAACATGCTACCATTTTCTGTAACGAAATGGTAAAAAAAGGCTACCCAAAAAAACGTGTTAAAACATTCCACCAAAAGAGCGCGATATACACCTCGAGAGAGTCTACTCCAAGTTAAACACAAAGAACCACTAGAGAGACTAGTATGTGTTTCAACATTCAGTACAGACACAAATAAATTCAAGCAAATTATACTAAAAAACTGGCATCTGCTTGAGAATCTTGAATGTCCTTTTCCAAAGCCACTGTTCGCCATGAGGAGAAATCAAAGCATAGGTCAACAAATAGTGCAAGCTGATATCTCGATACCCAAACCAAAAAGTGACTTATTAGCACAGTGGAACCTTAAACCAATAGAAGGCCACCGGAAGTGTGGCAACTGTGTGGCCTGAATACCAGGACGGGTTCCCTAAGCAAGCGCCGGGAAACCCACAGCGGGTAGCTGTGCGCTATATAGGCTCAACTACATTTACATTTACATTTCCACCATTGAAGGCACGTAATTCACACACAATGGCACTAAATGGAAACACAAAGATTTCACTAATTGCAAAACAAGAAATGTAGTTTATGCAATAGTATGACCCTGTATGAAAATCTACATAGGCAAAACTAACCAACAGGTAAATACAAGAATTACACAACACAAGTCCAGGATCAAAAAGAAAGTTGTTACCACCCCTATGGTGGAAAACTTCATTGAAAAATCTCATAGTGAGAACCAATTCAAATGGACAGTCCTGGCAGCGCTAAATTCATCAAATCAGATGATTGATGTAGATAATGCCCTACTGCAAAAAAGAGGCATATCTTATCCTTAAATGTAATGGTGTAATGACAGGGCTGAATAATATGACAGAATTGTCAAAAACATAAAAAACTACATCACCCATAATCCACTACATCGAGTCACGGATATTCAGTAACTGTTACAGCATTCCCATTGGTTAAACCGCTCTAAACTACAATTAGCATACACTAGAAAGCCTTGACACAAATACACGCGACTCTGAGAGCAAATACGCCGTGTCTGCTCGTAAACAACTCAAAAAATCGATGGTCAGACGAAGTAATGAAAACATGAGGTAAACCGAGTGGGGTGCTATATAAATGAACCTGCAGCCATAAAATTGTGGAACAATAGCTAAACGCGCTCTGAAATTCCCTTTCAGAAACACGAAATAAATAAACAATGAAGACTGCTACCCGAACAAAAGGATAGCAGCCGAGGGCGCAAACACCTCGCACTAAGGTAAAACAACCAAAATACAAAGAACTGCTTAGACGCACGATTTCTATGAGACATTTAGCTTTAGAGTTCTCTACAGCACCCAATGCTTAAAATCGGAGGAAACGTGAATACGGCTGCTGGATGAAAGTAAAGAAAATCCAGGTATGCCCAAACTTCAACTGCAGGACTAAAATAATTAAAGGCCAAATGCACAACAGAATGAATTAGAGTAACAACACTAATGTATTTCTTATAGAAACACCATTTTGCGCAAACAGTGACAGAAAACATCAGGACACGCCCTTCCTTTCCACAAAAAACAGGTATGAGTTAAAATAAACCACGCATAACGCCAAAGCAAATGAGTTGAGGTCAAGATTTTTAACATTACCTTATTTTTAAATAGATACCACACCACACGGTGCCCATGAATCCAGCAGATGCAATAAACTGATGAGGAGGAAGTTAACTCACAGGTATAATCCACCTTGCAAAGAGACTAAGAGATTGTATAAATAATAGTAACACAAAAAATAGGATGGAGCGTCATAAACAGCTCTAAACCTTTTGTTTTGTGCATCCACTACAGAAAACATTATCGCCCATGAACGCAAGAGCCCTGACGAGAGTCCTTGTACTAAATGCCCGGGATTCGAAACGCGTTGGCATAAAACACAGACACGGAGGAAAGAAAGATTTAATTTTCAGTCTGTAAACCAAGAGAATTTTCCTTGCTATAGACAATACAACATTCCCGTGTTATTTGGGATACCTGACATAAACTTTTCAGATAGTCTAGGATCAATATTATAGTACACCACTCAAGTTGGTTGAAGTATATCAATGTATTGAATGTTTTTTCAAATGTAATGTATCGGATGTTTGTCAAAGCAATATCATCTTTTTTCACAGTAATGTTTTGTATTCATGTATATTCACAAAAGCGTTCAGCTCTATAAATGTATGCCCTATAAATGTATGTGTGAATGATCTATGAATGTATACAACAGAGAATCAATTAGACTGTTGTCCTTTATGTGACCAAATGGATAAATATGAATGAAAATTTCTAAATTAAAAAGGTTTAAAGAAAAAAACGGATCAAACTAAAGTAATAAGTTTGATTCTAACGTAAATTGAATTATGTTCGTAAACAACGTAAGGCAAAGGCACACCACAATTGTTGATTATATATTTACGGCCCAGCCTGCGCCTTGTCCCCCGGGCCTAACTCCCATTGTTACTCACTTTCTAAGAAGTGGCATTCCTAAAATAGTATCGTGTATCCAACTTCACCAGTAAGTAGGATTTATCACTACCATTCTAAACATACTAAACATGGCAATGCTACTCCTCTCTGATCAGGAATTGCCACTCAAACATGTATAAAGGAATCCTCAATGCTAGCCTATGAGAAAAGTGGCCTCACAGTAGTGGAAAATAATATAGGCTGTTTGTCACTACCAGGACATGCAAAACACAAAAGGTACATACCCCACTTTTTACTCACTTGCCTATAGGGCTAACTAGGGCCTACCTCAGGGGTTACCTATGTGTAATAAAAGGGGAGTTTAAGGCTTGGCAAGTAGTTTTAAATAAATGTCACGTCAAAGTGAAAGTTAACTGCACACACAGGCCCTGCAGTGGCAGTCCTGAGAAAGGTTTGAAAGGCTACTTCTGTGGGTTGCACAAGCATGCTGCAGGCTCACTAGTAGCATTTAATTTGCAGGTCCTGGGTTTATGGGATACCACTTTACAAGGGGCTTACAAGTAAATCCAATATTCCAAAAAGATGTAAACTAATCATACCATGTTTAGGGGGAGACCACATGCACTTTAGCACTGGATAGCAGTGGTAAAGTGCCCGGAGCCAGAAAGCCAACAAAAAAGGTCAGAAAATAGGTGGAGGAAGGCAAAATGTTTGTGGATAACCATGCAGAAAGGGTGAGGTTCAACACAAAGGCTCCCTTTTGTGGTAGTGTGGGTGAGAAGTTTAGGCTCAGAGGGTAGTGTTAAACGTTTATTGAACACACAGAGTCAATAAATGAGACACACACTCAAGAAGACGCTTGAGACCAATTTAGAAAAATAACAGGTCGTTTTTATTTATATTTAACACCAAAAACGTCTTGATTGGTTACGTACTTTTTGAGGTATCAAATTTTTACAGGTATAAAATATCACACAAATGTGTTTTTACACATTAATGCTTTTTTATGGAAAAAGAAACATATCCTGCATACTGGTACTTGCAAAAGTATTTCTGGAAACCCTTTTTGGATTTAAGATGCAAGGGGGCCAAGGACCAAAGAACCACCAGCAGTTTGGGTTTACCTGCCCAGAAGTGTCCCAGTGCAGAGGTGCTGGATGAGTTAGGAGTCTTGCGCTACTCCGTAGGCAGAGTGGGGGGCACCTAGAAACAGGCTGCAGAGGGGGAGTTGGGGACAAGTCTGGGAGCTCCCAATGAGAGGCTCAGTTTGTGAGGGTCCTAGGAAGGGGGCACAGTTGGTTGTCATGTCCCTGGGCCAGGGAGCTCAGGTGTGGGGGGCTATGGTCGGGTGGGTCCATGTGTCAAAGACACTTGTGGTTCTCAGCCAGACCTGCAAAGGGGGACAAAACAGGGCAGCTGGGCCACTCTCTGTGCTAGCCTTTACGGCTCTGATGTCCCTAGTTGGCTGGCTGGTCTTCGCGGTGTTGGAGTCTGAATGGACTTAAAACTAGTTTTGGTTGCTGCAAGGGGTCCGGTGCGCCAGGTATTGGTGCACGATGACTCCTGGGGGTCTTGGCATCTTTACACTTAGTAGGGAGATGCAGCGGAGGTCTGAAAGCATGGTGGCCCCCTCCTTGGTGGCTGCCACATCGGTGGACCCGGTGGTCAGCAGAACAGTGAACCGGATGTTGCAGTCGGTGCCTGCAGGTTGCAGGGAAGTGGCTCCTCCACTTCAAGGGAGATGTTGATGACTTGACGAAGTGCTGGTGGCCCTGCAAGTCTTTTGGATGATGCACAGCTGCAGGATGAGTCAGATTGTCACAAATTGTGGGACAGGAGAGGGTAGGCAGGTAGGGTTTGGTGCCAAAGTCCACCAGTAATCCATAGTTCTTGCTTCTTCTGCACTTCTTCGCTCTTCTCCTTCTTTTGTCAAGTTAATCTGAGTTCCTGGTGTCAGTGGGCCACCTAAATACTGGATTTAAGGGTGTTAATGGGAGTCAGGTTAATAGCCAATGGGCTACTTACGCTTGGGTTAATTACACTCCCTATAGATCCACTTTCTGTGGGGATGGGCATAACCTTGTCCCAGAGTTCCTAATACCACCAAGATCAAAATGCTGGAACCCTTTTTTCGCGGAATTCATCAGGCAGCCCACCTTCGGGGTGTTGCAACACACCTTCCTGCATATCTAGTTTGCTCCCTATCCTGGTGCCAGATGGGCCTTAAGGAAGGGGGTGGCATCTCCCAAGTCTCGGGAAAGCCGAGTTCACATATCAAAGGCGGCAGAGGCTTTGAAGCCTCTGGTCTTGGTATCCAGATTCCTTAGCCATCCTGCTGGAGGAGGTGTAAACAGCTCCCGCCAGAGCAGGCATTATTTCTGACCTCTGAGTCTGCTGACTCTCACTCCAGAGGGTCAGAATCTCATCAGTGGTCGCAGGCTGGACGATACCAGTCAGCCAGAACACTTAGATGCTGGTCGGTTTTCAGGCGGCACCTTTAAGGTGCCCTCTGGGAGCATGTTTTAATAAATCCACTACTTAAATCACTATGAATTTATTAAGATCAGGTGTTTGATACCAAACACCATAGGTTTCAGTGAATCCATCATGTAGCGGGGGAATGACCAATACCCGGTACATGTACTTAAGATGGCTTCTCTTTTCACTTGCACTATCTAACAATTAGACAGCACAGGGACATTTAATGCACCCTGCTGTATGGCTCTACAGCCTGCTGTAGGGGTGACTTACAAATATTGTATGCAGTGTCTGTGGGCATAGCACCCAGGTTGTGTGCATGTTGTGTTTTCACATTTGTCTGCACCATTTCACACAGCCTGTAATGGCAGTCTGCATGAGTTTGATGATGAGTCCCTTAGGATGGCACAATACATGTTGTAGCCCTTAGGGACCCTCTTTAGTACCCATGCCCTAGGTACCTGGTTACTATTTACTGGAGACTTACAGAGGTGCCAAAGGTCTTGCTAATTGGGGAACAATTGAAAAGTTACCTTGTTTTAATGAAGGAGAACTGGCACTGGCGACCTGGCTAGCAGGAACCCAGTGCACTTCAGTCAAAATTGCATCAAAAACCAAGCAAAAAGTGGGTGTGACCATGTTAAAAGGGGGTTGTTTCCTACAACTGCTATTTATGTAACACAGGCCCAAAGGTCCAAGCACAGATCAAGTGCATAATGTGCACAATAATATCAATTTGGGGTTTAAAGCTTTGTATTGCTCAAGTCCATATTTATTGATAAACATGCATATTCTTTGTGGACCCATTTCATAAACATCAGGGAAAAAGTTGCTTAAACTTTTGTTTTCAGTATCATGCTGGGTCTACCCCCAGCCCATCCCCCTGGGTTAAGGACCCAACCCCTTCTTTTATTCACATTCAATGCACCCGCAGTTGCACCTGTACATAGATAGGTTGAACTATGGGTGCAGAATTATAGCTTCTTTTGGGAGTCGTGTCCAGGGTTGTTTTTTTAACATTAAACCTTAAATTCCAGCCGGTCATCTCCACACAGCTGACCTTGCCTTTGCAGCAGTGTGCATTGTTGCCCTTGTGCAATATGTTCTCTGTTGCTGTTCGCGTGATAGCAGGGTTCAATTAGCTGACAACTCAACAGTTTCCTATCTTGTCCTATTTGTTTACATGTGTGGGGGGGCGACGAGCTCCTGTTTACTGGACTCAGCCACAAAATGCCATGAACTGGAATCTATTTCGGAGTCAATATAAATCTATAATCCTTGGCGTGTTAGAGGCCGCGATGAGCTTTCCCCGCTCGCCGCCTCTTATTCGTTATTTATTGGGCTGCAGTTTACTGCCTGGGAGATACTGACACACCACTGTTTATCGATCGAGGCCCAGAAAAGTCCAAGTTCAATAGGACAGGCGGCTCTTTGGCAGAGCGCGCCTCACTATTATGATTGCCAGCAGAAAATGATGGAGCCTGTACCACGCGATGCGGTGACACTACTCGCAGGGCCATAATTTTACAAGGCAATAGTGCAAGCGGTCTCGCTAGACCGAGAAGATGACATATTTACATGAGCAGAGGACATTATCCACCTCATCTAAATTAATACTGAAGGAAATAGAGAGCTTAACTAGGCAGAGGTCCGCGCTTGGCAAATAGATCATTTTGCAATCACATATTCACTTGTGCCTCATAACGAGTTCAGGAAGGGAGAGAAGAGACGAGTGGAGGGCGGAGGGAATACATTCAAGAGACCAGCGAGGAAACACTGCACAGATCGCCGCGCGAAGAAATGGCGGAAATGTGAAGAGGCCGGTAGAGATGCAATCAACATGCTCATTGTGCGTGAATAATGGGCCTTTTCATAAGTTGTCTGGGGGAAAATCTAATGAAACGCACCGAGATGAACCAATCATTTTACCCGCGCGGAGATAAAAAGGGGGTCGCGAGTCTTCGTGACAGAATGTATTTTTTACCTGCCGTCCAATCTGCTTGGCATCGAGATGTTGTGTGAAATCCCTTGTAAAATATTGGAGCAACATTTCAGAGCGGGCTGTGCTTTACTGTATTAAATAGCACCCCCTGAACCCCAAAGAAAGGCACCTGCAGTAACAAAAAATATTGGCCCTCCGGCACACACTTATCGAATGAGATTAAATGAATGGACTTTGAAGAAAGCTGTCTTCGTTATAATGGCACCGTCATAGGCAAGTGCGTTGTGTTCAATGAGATGGCACGTTCAGGATTGATAATAAAAGAACTCAGCATATGTCGCGCGGTGATGAATTTTAAGTCATTTAGTGGCAACTGTTTCAGCCTTTGTAAGGACTCCCAGGCTGGTGGCAATGCCGAGCAGGTGAAAACAAAAAAGGCAAGCCAGGGTGGATGATGAAAATGAATTTCAATGAAACACTATTATTACTGATTTTATACGTTTAAATCTTTATCTCTGAAGATAACCAGAAGCTTTCGAGCTTCATATGTTTAGCTTTTAAAGAGAATAGCTGTATGTGGGCCTTATGTGAATGCACCATTGAGTTGTGACAAACCCGTACGTGAAAACACCCACAGAGTGCTGCACACATGGTCTAGAATGCCTGGTTACTGTGGTGTTCCAGAATGTACCTGCAGTTACCGACTGTAAAAAACGATGACATCCCTCAGAATTAGAAGGAGGTTGCTAAAGTACACATACGAGTACTTCAAGTCTCAAAAACACTCAGGCTGACACTTCTTGTCAGGGCATCTGCTAAGACCGCTGTCTTCAAAACTTTCCCATTTGCTTGTGTCTGACAGACTGCTATTTTTTCTCCCCAACCCACCCTTACATGAGAGGAGGACTGCAGCAGGTGACAACAGAGGACATTCTGTCCCAAAAAGCACCTAGCCCAGTCGCCACTGTTCACTTCCTGCGTTCTATTATGGTGGTGCATCCATTACATGCCCCAATAATAACTGTGGGCGTGCACATGCACGGGAGTATCCATGTAAAATGGGACACATCTCTAAACTAGCAGGGTCTGGAAGATATTGACTTGTGTTCACCCTCTTTAATTCCCATTACCTTGAGTGGCCCTATCAGAGACTAGCTCTGCAGGAGGAGGCTGGGGCGTGATTTGAAGAATAAAGTTTAGCAGATTGAAAGCACTACACAAAATAATCTTTGGAACTCATTTTGTGACTACGACACACAAAACTGTGTTTTTTGTCACAGGTAGGCCTCTGACTTAGCATGCCACGTGGGTTTGTCAGCGGTCACACTATTCTATGCATACTTTCCTAATCTACCTTATTATATTTAAATCAAATGATTAATTTCAATTCCTTGTTTTGGAAATGTAGATCATGCATTGAAGGATGCCTAACTCCACGAAAATCTTTGCTGAATCAAATACATTGTATCTGGCTATTTTCTTTATTTTAGTTCATAGCAAACCAAAGGCACCACCCTCAGCCTCCTTCCAAATGGAACGCAAGAAAATAGTTGCACATGAAATGTAAAAACTGGTGAAGAGGTAATCAGTACTTTTATATGTGAAGTTTTACATGCCAATAGAAATGCCATGTGTGGCAATTTCAAACTAAATTAGAAAACGTGTCAGAGGGAGAAGTCCCTGCAAAAAGAAAACCAGATCGAGTACAAAAGGGGCATTCTTGAGCATTTCACCACGAATTATTTTATAAAATCAGCACAAGTAATAAGGTTTCTCTATGTCCGACATCTGAAACTATTAACCTGTCAACAGTCCTTGGGAGTAATCAATGTGATGCGATGCCATATTCCAAAATGGCCCCCTTGATCTAAATCCAGTGTCATCGAGGTTAGGCTAAGAGACCACTCAACACCAAGAGTGAAAAAGAGCCAGAGAAAAAAATATCCCCCACATTGTCAAAGGATAAGTAAGAGCAACACAACCGATGAGGCAATCAGGATAAGTGTGTAGCACTGCGTTGCTGTGTCTATTGTTAAACTTAATGGACAGAGTTGATTAATACAATAAATGAGTTGAAGCAGGAGGCCAGCTCCTACTAATTACTGTAAGGAAATAAATTACTTTGCAATAATACGAACCACTCCTTTCTTTGCTTCTGATATGTTGACAACTGTTGTGGCTTTGCCTTGCTAAAGAGGCTGAACCTTGTGTACTCCGTTGAAAAAGTGGCTGTTTTTTTCAATGTGCCATGAGTCATGACTCTAAATCTAGTAAGGCAGCTAGCTGTATGCTGCAGGCCCTTTAGAGTGCCACACAGAGTATAGGCCTGGGAAATAGGAGTGAAGGATACATTTGTCCCACTTGTTTCTAACACGGTATGCGACTTGAGAGTGCATGTTTTCCCAGCAGCACCTGCAGCAGACATATCCTGCTGCATACATTTGAATACGCCATTTAAACGTGCCACTTTGATTAAATCACGTTTTCCGTTTAAAGTAAATACAAGAGCTCAATGTAGCCATGCCCTGCAGTTGGTCGGAGTTGTTTCCAAGAAAGACATTTCATTTGAAGCTTATTGAGCTGAACAGGTAGAGTCACACGGGGAGATGCTGGAAGGCACCGGTGAACTCTGGCCTGTAGAGACATGGATATCCCAACTATGGAATTTTGGTGCATGGAGCGCCGACGTATTTTTGCTGCCATAAAGCATGAGCCCAGTAAAGGAAGCCATAACAATGCTACAAAATGGGATGCAAAAACAAGTGGAAATGTAATTAACGTGGTTAAACCTTATTGACTGACTGATTAGTACACAGTGCTTAACAAACTCTGAGGAGAATATGAAGGAAGAGGAAAGAAGACCTACCTGCCACCAATTATAAAGTATTACACCCTGCCTACCAGAGACAGTTTAAAATAAGTTTGTTCTGCCAAAATATCTGCTTCCTTAATGTGCCGAGTGAGTATTGTTATATGCATTGGTGGTGCTCTTGAAAAAGATTTTATAAAGCTTAATAAAATCTTTTCAAAATGACTGTCATTGTGTGCATGCATGTGTGCACACATGGTGGCCATCTTGGAATATTTTTTCATAAAGCTTAAGATAAGTGTCTTAAGATGGCCACCCACAGTAGTATTAGCAGTGAATGGAACATGTTGGGTACAAGTGGGTCCTGGGGGGTGTAGTTTCAAATAAATACTGAGGGAGTGCAGAAAAATGGGATTAGGGAGAACAAGTATGGGAGGGAGACGGTGCATATATTAAGAATTGCAATTCAAGGTCCTAACAATCACTGGAAGGCTACAACTTATTCATACAAAAACACAGTGAGACCAAAATGTTCCTATGGCAAACAAAACAATAGGATGGGCATTCCTTAATCAGATAGACAAGAAAACCATCAAATCATGTACAACAGGCAGACTCAAAAACCACTCAGTCCATATTGAATACAATAGGTCTGTTTCCAACAGACAGTTAAGGCTGCCTGCATGTGTGTTATGGAGGGATGTTTTGCAATCAAAATGTCATAGTTGCCCTCAAACATTGTTTGCATGTCTAAATATGTTTTGTTCAGAGCGCCATTTTATTATCAACCTTACCACATATACCTAAAGATCACAAGTTAATGCATGCTTGATAGTAAATGGTTTGGTATTCTTGGCGAGGTTTTCTACATAATTTTTTACTTTCAACCCTCAGGTCTGCCATCACAGTCTCTATGTGCAGTATTAAACTGCCATGTTGACCTTGCAAAATAATTGTTTTGCCAGGCCCAAAACCTTCCTTTTCAATACATGTAAGTCACCCCTGCGGTAGGGCCTGGGCAGGCCAAAGGTCAGGGTGCACCGTATTAAAAAATTAGGAATGTACTTTTAAGTTTGACATGTCCTAAAAGTGAAACACTCAAATTTGTTTTTCACTATAGCACTGCCTACCTCTCCCATAGGATAACATTGGAGTTACCTTATTACATTTAATAAGTGATAATTTCCAAATGGAGGTACGTGACCAGTTCATGCTTGGTGTCTTTGGAATTGTAATGAAAAATCCTCCCTCGTGGTGAAGTCTGATTTTAATTTATAATGTTGAAAATTTCACATTTAGAAAGTAGCCATTTTCCTGCCTTAGCCATTTAGTGCTTGTAGTCTGTCTTTGGGTGTTGCTGGCAGTTGGGCTTTGTGTATCCCGCCTAGACAGTCACACAAAATAGAGAGCTTAGGTGTGCCTGCATGGGCCATCACTGGCAGGATGGGGGTGGGATTGGGCAAAGTCTTACTTACACTTGAATAGGCTGTGCCTTGCCTCCACACAAAGGGCTGCATACCCTCTGTAGTTAGTCTGGAGCCAGGGCAGGGTAGACAGGAAACCTGTGCACTTCAAATGGAAACCTCTAGAAGATTCTCTCACTTCAAAGGAAGGCCCAGGTATAATTTTTGGACCACAGACCCCCAACTCTTTAGTACACTTCTGTGCCTGTGGAGAACTTCTGTACCTGTGGAGACTCTGCCAGGAAGGAGGACTGCTGTGGTGCTAACAGGACTGTCATTCTGCTGGACTGTTGCTCTGCTGACCTGCTGCTCCCTTGCCTGGGTGAGAAGGCTGGACACGAGTCTTTTGAGCCCAGGACCCCAGAATGACTCCCAGGGTTAGTTGGCTGGCTTCCTGACTAGAGCCTCAGGGAAAGGAGTCTCCAACCACTTTGAACCCAGTACCTCAACTCTGCCATCTGTAGGTTCTACCCTGACAAGTAGTGCAACCCAAGTCCTGGACCCTTGGAAGTGGGACTGAAGGTGCTCTGCCAGCCCTTCTGTGAATCCAACAGAACTGATACATCTCCTCTGCTGCGCAACCCAGACCAGAACCAGCGCATCACCTCAGCTGTGAGGATTCTTCCAGCACAAGGACTCCGCATCGACCTCACAGCCTGCAGCAGAATCTCTGCTGTGCGGCACCTCCATAATTCTGGCCCTTCCAATGCAAATCTCTCACTGATGGCAGCCTCGTAGACAACTATCCAGGTACTTGCAATGCAGCCTTGCAGCTTCTTGAAACTGAAACATCACCTTGGCTGCACGATGCAGCCTTAATGTTGGACTTTGCATCCCAAGCCCTAGTTGACAGGAATCTGGACAACAAGGGCTTTAAATCACAGCTTTGCAGCTCCTCTGAGCCAATTTATTGCCTCAGCTGCGCGATGCATCCTCGGAGAGGGACCGTCGCCATGCTCCACAATTAAGATTTAAAGTACTCTTGTTCAGTGGGCCTAATTGGGTCCCGGTAGTTGGCCTGCGCTCTATCACGGTCGGCCTGAACTTGTGACTTTGTCCCAGTATAGTGTGACTAGATGGCCACAGTTGGTACCTTTTTGGCGCTATTTTTACTGAAAACATTATACCTGCATATCTCCTATTGTACCAATTGATTTTTGTCATTTTCGTCTTGATTTATTTATTAAAATGTTTTCATTTTTCTAGTCTGGTGTGGGATTGTTCTTATGTTGTGCTTTCACTATATTACTGTCTGAAGTGGTGTATGCATACTTTACATTGCCTCTAAGTTGAGCCTAACTGCTCCGGGCAAGCTACCACAGGGTTGAGCACAGGTTAATTTGGGGTTTGTTTGTACCTCACCGTGACAAGGATTGTATTTGCTGCTTGCGTAGGGGTTCACCCCCCTTTAACCACGAACTTAATTTCTTACAGTACGCTATCCTCTGAACTATTAAACACACCTGAGCATTCATCTGAATTTATTGGATTTTTAAGCCATTTGTAAATATGCATGCAATATTTGTGCTCTCTTTTGTACAGGTGTGTTCGGAATGGTGTTAGAAATGGGGGTCTCTAGTTGGCAATGGTTTGCACCTTTGTCCAAATAGGGACCGTTGCTTCTAGTCAGGGAAAGGGGGATACACTCCTAAAATAACCCCTGCTCACCCCCTTGGTAGCTTGACACGAGCAGACAGGCTTATCTCAGAGGCAGTGTGTAAAGCCTTTGTGAACACATACAGTAATACAGTGAAGACAATACAAATGGACACCACACCAGTTTAGAAAAATAAGTAATCTTTATCTAAACAAGACCAAACGACAAAAATCCACAATACAGTATCAAAAATAAGGCTCTTGAATGATAGAAATAGTTCAGTTCAATGCAAGTTGTAAATACAACACTTTTGTCACAAAGTACCTTAGATGCATCACGCAAAACAAACAAAAGGGTCGCAGGGAAGGTGATGCGTCAGTTCCTTGCTTCGGGGGAGGCGATGCGTCTCTTCCTTACTGCAGCGCAGGGGAGGTGATGCGTCTGTTTCTTACTGGAGAGGAGGCAATGCATCAGTTTCTTACTGTGTTTCGGTTATGATGCGACAAGATGGCACCTCGATGTGTGGCGACGATCCGGAGTGCTGCAACAAAATGGCAGCTCGATGCGACAATCTGGACAATGCGTGAACGTTTGCAGCCGCACAGCAGGTGCTGTGACGGTTTTCTCGGAGATGCATCAGGACCCGGTGTGGATGCGGCGCACTTCTTCTCCGTGGCTCGCCAATGCGCCGGGACCAGGTGCGGATGCGGCACGCGTCTTCTTCGGGACTCGGTGATGCATCGGGAATCAGTGCCGATGCGACACGCTTCTTACTCGTTGCGTCGAACTTCCAGCTCCCAACAACAAACAGTCTCTAGAGGTCCTAAACAGCAGCAGGCACCTCTTTGCAGTTTGGAATTCCCAGCAAGGAAATTCAGGGATGCTGGTGGTGAAGTCTTTGTGTCCCTGAGATTTCAGACAGGAGGCAAGCTCAGTTTCAAGCCCTTGCAGATCTTTTCTTCAAGCAGGTGACAAAGCAAACAGCAAAGTCCTTTTTCTCCTTTCCATGGCAACAAGTAACCACTGCATGCCATCCCCAAACAGCAAACAGCACAGGGGCAGGAGTCTTCCTCAGCTTTTCCGGTTCTTCTCCTTGGCAAAGGTTCCTCTTGATTTCCCAGAAGTGATCTAAAGATCTGGGGTCTGGGTCCCCCTTTTTATACACACAAATTATTTGTTCTCTGAAGGCAGAGAGTGTCTGTACCCAGCCAAAACCAGTTATGTCCTCACTGGTGCAGCTTCCTGGCAGGAGGTGGGGACAGCACTGTTGAAAGCAGACCTGGCCAGGCAGGTGAAAGGAAATCTCCTCCCCCTACTCTAAATTCAACCCAGGTCCATTCAGCCCAGCCCTGACTCATCAGACTGCCGGAGCAGCAGCCCTCTTCCAGCCTCTGTCACTCACAAGCCAGACATGCAATACACAAACCTAGCAGAGGCACACTGGATGGTAAGACAAGAAAATACCTACTTTCTAAAAGTGTTATTTTCAAACACAGAATGTAAAAATCACCCACACTAAAAGATGCATTTTAAAATTCTGAGTTCAGGCATACTAAACTTTATTTTCCTATCTTGTTCCCAGGGTCAGTTATGTTTTTAAGATGTTATAATCAAACTCCGATTCTGGCCTATGGGAACAGATAGCCTTGCAATAGTGAAAAACAAAATTGGCCGTATTTCACTATTAGGACATGCCACACACATCAGGGCATGTCCTACCTTTCACATACAATTCACCCTGCACACAGAGGTCCCTTGGGCCTACCTTAAGAGTGACTGACTTGTAGAAAAGGGAAGGTTTAGGGACTGGCAAGTGTGTGCACTGGCCAAGTTGACATGACGGTCCCAGACTGCACACAGGCTCTGCAATGGCAGGCCTGAGTCACATTTTACAGACTGCTTCTGTGGGTGGCACAATCAGTACTGAAAGCCCACCAGCAGCATTTTAAGGCCCTGGGCCCTGGGCAAACATGGTGCACTGTACTAGGGTCTGACAAGTAAATCAAATAACCAATCATGGAGTCACTAATCCATAACAACAATTTACAAAAGAGAACACTTGCACTTTGGCACTGAACAGCAGTGGCAAAGTGCCCAAAGCATCTAGACCAACAAAAACAGATGAGGCAACAGCAAAAAAATGGAAGGGAGACCCACACCAATGGTGCCAAGTCTAAGAGATGGCATGCATGACTTAAGATTGGTTACTACGATCATCAATTCTAAAAGACCATGAGGGAGCTTTTGTCACCTGATGACTTATATTTGAAAATGCAACTACGTGATGTATTTTTGATATTAATATACTTCTTTTCATGGCATGGTTGTGTGTAAGCGTATGCAACTTGCAACAAAAAATAAATGAAATGAAGTAGTTCGTACTGGTTGCTGAGCAGTTAAAATGCACATGGGAGATCTGCAAAGAATGGAGTTTACACAACAGCTCAAGAACAGCAAGCATAGTATGTTGAAGTTTGTTTTTTCAAAAGAAACCAAAAAAAATGTGCCAAAAACTCTTCCCTGCTGTATGATTTGTCACCTTTCAGTTTGTAATCCTACCATTCAGTCTTACTTTCTAACAGGAATCATCTCTTCCTAGTCTTTGATAAAGAGCCGCTGGGAGTCTGGCTTAAAAATTTGGAACTCTAATGCAAGCCTTGAGCGCTTCTGAAAGGGGTTAAGATTGTGTAAAGATGCACACCCTGAATGTCTGAAGCAACCACAGGTGCACAGCGCATTTCCGTAGAGCAGAACAAATAAAGTAAAATATGATGTAATTCGGCACATACTGTGTTTGATCACTTCGGATTTAAATGCTCCTGCATGGATTCAGCTGGATAATCGCAGGAAACATCCCTTTGGTGTTTCTTTAGTTAAATCTGGAACAAACATGATTCCATCATAATTATGCAAGAATATCTCCACTTTGTCTCTATTCTCCTCAGAGCACAAGATGATGCACCTTTCCTATCAAATTAAGGAATTATGAAATCGCTTAGAATGTGTATAGAATAGCAAAGCAATGTATGCTAACGATCTAAATGCATGGGAGAAAGGGTAATGGGTCTTGTAAAACTAAATATACAATACTTTTTGCACACAGCGTATAGTACATTGCATACAATGCACAAAAAGATATGTTGTAGCAACATCCAATACAAACCCTGAATGGATCACAGCTCCTTCTACTTCCCTATTTTTGATTGAAATAAATAGAATAGCAAAGCAATGTATGCTAACGATCTAAATGCATGGGAAAAAGGGTAATGGGTCTTGTAAAACTAAATATACAATACTTTTTGCACACAGCGTATAGTACATTGCATACAATGCACAAAAAGATATGTTGTAGCAACATCCAATACAAACCCTGAATGGATCACAGCTCCTTCTACTTCCCTATTTTTTGATTGAAATAAATAGAATAGCAAAGCAATGTATGCTAACGATCTAAATGCATGGGAAAAAGGGTAATGGGTCTTGTAAAACTAAATATACAATACTTTTTGCACACAGCGTATAGTACATTGCATACAATGCACAAAAAGATATGTTGTAGCAACATCCAATACAAACCCTGAATGGATCACAGCTCCTTCTACTTCCCTATTTTTTGATTGAAATAAATAGAATAGCAAAGCAATGTATGCTAACGATCTAAATGCATGGGAAAAAGGGTAATGGGTCTTGTAAAACTAAATATACAATACTTTTTGCACACAGCGTATAGTACATTGCATACAATGCACAAAAAGATATGTTGTAGCAACATCCAATACAAACCCTGAATGGATCACAGCTCCTTCTACTTCCCTATTTTTTGATTGAAATAAATAGAATAGCAAAGCAATGTATGCTAACGATCTAAATGCATGGGAAAAAGGGTAATGGGTCTTGTAAAACTAAATATACAATACTTTTTGCACACAGTGTATAGTACATTGCATACAATGCACAAAATATATGTTGTAGCAACATCCAATACAAACCCAGAAAGTATAAAGTAAACGGAGATTCATTGGATTAAAAGCACAGGTATTACAAATTTAGAATGGGCACATATAGTTCATCAGAACCCAGATTTCAAGGCTTATCACAGGAACTGAGTCAAAACAAAAACCAATCACGAAAGTGAACCAATTGTCAATTTCACAATGAGGGTGTCTGATAGCAATAGCAATGTCACATTTATTTTTATATTAGTGAACATGCTTAATTTACATCAAGTTGAGATAATTAACCTGTTGAGTCTAATGTCTCTGGCCCACTGAAGAAAGCCTAATGAGGAAAAATTGTGCCAACTGCAGTATATAAATGCCCAGTATATACTCTGGGCCACAGAATAATGTGGGTGGCAATAATATTAGTTAAAGCTTTGGAACCCTGAGAGCACAGTTGAAGACAATGGAGGGGTTCAGGGTGAATAATGGTTGATATAAATCTCCCACAACATTTCAATGTTTGTATATGTTTCTCCCTTTTTAATTTAAAACATTATGGTGGAATGTTCAAATCGTCGTGTAGTAGCCCTATAGCCCTTCTACCTCTGGCTACAACTGGTGTTGGTTCTCTGGTTAACCTTTAGGAGTCTTCCGGTGCTAGCTGATGGTTTAGAAAGGCAAAAAACAAGTACGCAATTAAATAATTGTAATGTCTTGTAACATCCTTCATCTGAATTTTACCTTATATATTTTTTTTACTCAAAAAAAGCAGAATAATGTTGTCTCTTTTAAATTAGGGATAAGAGGGATTACATATGCTGTGTTTCTTTTCTAGCCAGAACAAAGAACTAACACCTCTCGGGCGGCGAGAACAACATACACAGAAAGTCTTTGGCTTGCCACTTACCACCCAATTCAAATAATTCTGGCAGAACAGACAACAGCTTTAGAGGGCTTCTCCTGTATGATTGACATTCATCGGGAGGGTCTTCAATAGACTGACTATCCCTTTTTTAGGTCGAGCTAGAGCAGCGCATGTGCTGCTGCTCGACTTTTAGTAAGGGGCTTTTCAAAGTGCTTCCCACAAGCTTTTCCTGGCATAAAGCTTGAGTGCACGCTCCCGTGCACGCCCCCATCTGCCTGTCTTATCTCTTCCTCTGCATCGCTGGCCTAATTACTTTCACTTTCGCGGCCATTGCTTATAAAAAGATTTTCCATGTAAACATGTATTTGTGTCTGCCTGAGGAGAGGACAGAGCCTGCCCCGCGCAGTGCTTATAGCTCTTTGCTCGACCTCTCCCTTCTGTTGACCCACTGCGGACGTGAGAACACACAGAAAGAACTCTCGGGAAGTCATTGTGCCAGCTCTGAAAGGGCACGTGCCCGCCGTGGCAGGTGAGGTCACAAGCGGACGCATTATTAAATAATGCAGCCGAGGTGACCCTCGGTAACAGAGCGTCCTTGGCAACCAGCCACTCGGCGGTGCAGTCTCCCATCCCGCATTCCTGCTGCCAGCTACCGACCCGGTTCAGTCTCCATGCCGGGGCACAAGATACTTAAGAAATCCTCCGGCATCTATGCTGTCCCTCTCCGCTTCTCGCTACCCAGCACCCCCAGTCACAGGATCCTCTTCACGGGTAAGAAGCCGGGTATAACGAGCAGACAAGGGCAGCATAGCAGCGGCCTTACCGGTCCAAGGCTGTCCTGTGTCGGCTACCATGAGAGAGAGAGACCCCATCGCTACGGGGGAGATTCCCAGACACACAGCACCTTCTTGCAGCTCATTTCATACAACATCTAGCAGAGACACTCTCCTTTACAAGTTCTAGCTTGCTAATTAATGCGCAAGTGGTAATCTAAGCAGCTAGGCAAACTGAATATGTAGAAAAGCACGATTTTCCCCCGGGGTTCCGTATGGTTGCAGTATCCGTATTTATATAAAGACTAGTAAAACATCAACAGTAAGCATTCTTTTTGCTGAAGCGGACCAGGGCAAAACAAAACGAGTGAGTAAGACACATTAAACCCCTTGCCTGCTGCTCAGAAATACTAACGCATGTGTGTTGTGGGGCTCTCTTCTTCTAGGTCTATACAATACTTCTGTGTATGATGATCGCCAGAAAAAAAAGCTTTGAGTGTCAATACAAGGAGAGGGGGAGCTTGAGCGCAAGGCAGTATGCCTGAGTTAGGAGTAATAGAAAAACATTTGGTAAAGGCAATGTGCCAAATTTGTTCACTGCTATTGTAACCAAGAGTTTGTTTACCCCGCTGATAAACACTGGGTTAAGAGATTTGCACTATGAAATGTTAGAACATTTTAGTCAGTTCCTGTTTAAATCTTACACAAACAAAGCATTGACAGGCGAGTGGTGGATAAGTTACATCACAATTGTTCCCTTGTTTTTAGCCATCGTGCTACTATTAGTGTTCCTGATTTCAGCTCCTTACAGCTGGGATTTCCTTTGGATCTGCTGCTGGATGTCTTTGTCTTTTTCCCCCTACCTGGCGTCAGGGAGAGATTGCTGCCTTGCTATTTACTTCTACATTCATGTTTATCTTCAATCAAGAACTACAATATTGTGATGGAGGTTTTTTTGCCCTTTGTGGCTTCTTTCCCTCCTAACTGGGACCCTCTTGAGGACCCCCTTAGGAGGAGCATGACACCTTTCATATAAATTATTTAGTGCAAGGTGTCACCATGGATACTGAGAGAAGTTGTCCTTTCCCAGGGCAATCAAGAAACAAGCATTGGCATAGCCAATAGGTCTCGCCTTTGGGACCTTATAAGTGTTTAGGTATCAAGCACAATATCCTTGGTGCAACAACATTAACTGTTACATGGCTAAACACTTATAAGGTCCCAAAGGCGAGACCTATTGGCTATGCCAATGCTTGTTTATTATTATAGGCCTGTCACAACAAAGGAATGCCAATACACTGGAAGGCGGTCAATTGGCTTTCATGGGGTACAATTGGGAGAAATATGTAGATCCCACGTTAACGTGAGAGAGATTTGTAGTCTTATGCAGATTGTGGCACAATTTTAAATCTCTGTTGTGATCACAAAAAAGTAACAGGTTGCAGTCTATAGAAATGCCCTCTAGGGGTAGTGAGGGACTATATAATTAAATGAAACAGGGCTGTTCTATTGTGAATCCGGTACCAGAATTAAACGTCAAGGGCAAGGATACACACAGATGACCCATAGATTGGAATCTTTATCCAGATTTGAAGGGAATACGAAGAGTCTGAGATACGGTTCTTCGAACCTGACCTGGAGGAGACGAGATTATATTAAGGTTCAGTATGTCCTGACTCAAGTCTGCCTTGTCCTGCCATTTCAAGACTTTTACTGGCATTGGGTGAGGTCAAGGAGGATGAAACCATGAACACCGATGCACTGCTTCATCTGAGACTGCTCTCCTACTCTCAGTGATCAAAGGCACCTGGTAATAGACAGCGTTTATGGGGAAAACAGAGTCAATGCTGCTTATTCATATATGCATCCCTGGGTCTGCAGTGAGTTTCCTTGCTATCCTATTCACACTGGGGAAACTGCCATTGATTTTTGTCACTATGTTGGGATATCAAATGGATGCTGCAAATGTTATGTACTATTATTAAAAAATATCCCAAATTATTTATCTTTTGGGCTTCTCACTCATCATGTGATGGTAA
The DNA here is from genome assembly GCF_964204655.1 of Triturus cristatus. Taxonomy (NCBI): domain Eukaryota; kingdom Metazoa; phylum Chordata; class Amphibia; order Caudata; family Salamandridae; genus Triturus; species Triturus cristatus. Next base: position 771,461,717 of record NC_140582.1, on the reverse strand, counting down.
AAAGAATCTGGGCAAAGGAATCAGTCTCATGGGAAGCCTATGTACAGGCACTAACTAAACAAGCATTTGCAATGCAATAGATCTCTCATTCAGGCTAGTTTGAGCTATTGGCATTGTAAATGACAATGCCTTTTATTTATGTTTTGCGTTTTAAAACATAAATAAAAACGCATTGTCATTTACAATACTAATAGCTTAAACACTAACAAATGGGAGACCTATTGCATTGCAAATGCTTGTTTTTTGTTATCTGCAAAACACCATAATTGGGCCCAAGAATTATCATACCGAAACCTTTCTAAAATGAAAATGAAAAAAAAAAGGATTTTGCTACATATCATAGAACAATGCTTGGAAGTAAAGAATAGCCATGACCCCGCCCCGTGTTAAGCATTCCAAATGGAAAGTCCATCTTCAAATTAAGCACTGCAGGAATCCCATCGACTTCACCTAACTAGCGCCAAGGAACCTTCTGGGGTACATGCACTTTAAACGTGTCACCAACATAACGTACATCTATGTAGCGCTTCATATCCTTGATGAGGCCTCAAAGTTCTCCTGTTTGTATCATGTTCGTTGCGCCATACTGGAGTGCTTAGTTGACAGAGTGTAGAATGAGGCATTTGAGGGTCAGAGATGTGCTTCAGACATGGGGCAGGCAAGCGACACTGACATGAGCATGAAGTCAGCAGAACATGCTATGTGGTGAACCGTCCAAACAGAGGTGGGCTTTATAAATGTTGTGGCACTTCGCCAAGTACTTAATGCTTCCATTCTCCCAATGCAAGAAGACTAGTCTTACATGTGGCGTGTCAGTTTCTGTAAGCATAATCACTGGTACACTACGGATCTGCCAGTTAATGGAACCTAAACACGTTCTGGAAAAGTAACTTGCCCAGGATCACACAGGTTTTCAAGCAAGAAATTCCCAAATCGGCAGTAATATGTTGTGATTCAATTGCCACAAGAACCCATCTCAGTGCCAACGTCAGCCTTCGTCACTTTAAACCCCGTTGTGCTCGCGACCCCATATCGCAGATTCCAATCATGCCTGTCTGCCACGAGGGGCCCGGAGAATACGGTCATAACCGGGAGCCACTGAGGAGAGATACTCACTAGAACTAATTTAGCAAACCGAGGATTCAATCAATTTACTTTTTTTTTTCAAATCACCCACGTTACTGCGGTTATGGTTTTAGACGGACGCAGATCGTTCCAATGAAATGCACCGGATCGGCATCTCATACACGAGCAGAGTCACTCACTCTGCATCACAGTGACAGAGAAAACAAGCGTGCGGTGGGAGCGTGTGAGCACGGAGAGGACAGAGGAGACGCCATGCTCGTGCACAGCGCCTGTCTGTGCGCACACATGGTTTGTCAATGCTCAAAATAGGGACCCCCTGCAGGGACTAACAGTACTCCTAGGGCAGGGTAAATGACATTATGAATTTAAACACCTAGGCAGTCTAAATACAAAACACTATATAATTCAATGAAAAGACATTAATATTGTTGAAGGAGACACAACATTCATGATATTACAAAAATATATATGAAATTTATTATATCCAAAGCTGTAAAGCATGTGATGGAGCTATAGAAGGCTGTACTGTTACTCTTAATGGACATACCACTCATTCCACATCCATGACCAATTGCAGAACGAATAACGTCATCTATTTGATCATCTGCCCGTGCAATTCTGGCTATGTTGGAGAAACCTCCAGACCCATTGCCACTCGCCTCAATGAGCATCGTTCAGCTATCCGTACCAACAAACTAGTGGCTCCCATGGTCAAACACTACAAAGAGTTTCAACACTCAGCTGAAGAAATTAAATGGCATATCCTTGAAAAAATCCATCTGGAAGGTGAGACACAGAGTGAAGAAATCCGTAAAAAACGGGAAGTTTTTTGGATCTTCACCCTTAACACCTTCCATAAAGGATTAAATAGTGATTTACCCTGGGAAAATGCAATTCTTTTCAACAGCTTCTAATTTCCCACAGCCATTAGGCCTCCCCTGCACTCTATATTTGAGTTCGTTATTTATTGTTTTTCTTTTATGCTACATTTTTGTCTGTGTCCTATTTTACTTTCTTTATTTGTACTCTGACTTTATTGTCCTATGCATTTAGCTTAATGTATTGTTCGCTAGTGCATATAGATCATTCGTACTTTATTTTCATTAATCTGTGCCTTATTTTTCCAGTTTCCTTTTTTTCTCCCTTTTTTCATTATTATTATACTATTCTCTTTGTATTTTTGTCCGTTCGTTCACCTTTGTTTGTCTGTCGTTAATAACATTTTTTATCCGTAATCCTTTCTAGTCAGTTAGCTCTCAGTTGTTCGACATTGTTTATTTCAGCCCGCTTCCATTATATCTGGTCACCTTATTTACTCTTTTGTAATTATTTTTCGTTGTTATTATTGATTTGTCTTTCATGTTCATTAGTTTGAGATTGTTTATTCCCCGCGACTTTCTCGCTGTCCTCTTTCTATCTTGCTTACTGTTCAGCATCCTCTCTCGTTACATCACGTGATCACACGTACACTGTTTAAATCGGGCGTCGAAGTCCGTTGGTCCACCCTTGCCTGTGGTCCATATCCACCGATACTTCTGATGCGTGACTCCATCAAGTAAGTCGTTTCTCGGTCCCTCGACGGCGCTACATTCATTTTTACGCGTTCTCATGCTTTTTTGAGTAACATTTAGTCCTTTTTCTTCTTCCTTTATTCATCCCTTCTTTAGTGGTCACCAATTGAATACACACAATTATCCTTGACTTGCTATGAAGCTGTTAGCTCTGCATGACTTCTGTCATCTGGCATTCGAAATTCCGCTAACTGTTTGAATTCTTACATCAGTATACATATCCATTGGAATTGCACTGCAGGTATTTATTGGCATCTTTCCTATGGCGGTGTGTGACGCTCTTTTATCGTCATCGTTTTTAGTTATATATATATATATTTTTTTTTATCCATCAATTGTGTTTGGTTTATTATTTTTCCGACTACTTATAGAACCCTTCGTGAATTTCATGGCCTTGAATGGACCGTTCTGGTATTTCTTCCTTGACGCATTTTGACTACCTTGGCTTATTCTTTGCTGTAAGCGGCGCTTTTCATTATTAGGTATGTCTTGAATGTCCCCCGATCTTGCGTTTTTTTCTGTTATGTTTTTGCACCAGTTGATATTTTATTCCTTTGTATCTCATGATTCATTTTACGTTTGAGTATTTTCATTTGTGTTCTGTTTGGTCTGTTCTCATCTAAAAAGGAAGTATTCTTCATGCTTGCTAACTCTGGTTGGACCTTACGTATTTATCTATCGTCTTGCACGATTATCGAAACAGTAAGATTCCTTCCTTTTCTTTTCTCTTCCTTTTTCTTGTTTTTCTCCTTGTTTTTCTTTCATTTTTCTTTTCCTTTTTCTTCCTTCTCTCTTATTTCGAAACAACTCTTTACATAATTGGTTGTCTCTCATGCTTTATTACTTTCTATATATCACTTTGACGTTTGTTTGTCTATGTTATACTTTCCTTATCACTGGTTTAACTATATTCATCATAGCATTTTCTCCCTCTGCTATTTTTCTTTTCTTTTCACACATTTACATATATTATTTGGATTTATTCTTCTCCTTTATCTGGTATTCTCACTATGGATTGGTTCTTGACAGCACTTTTTTGTTATCAGTATAACATTTGGTGAAGGAGCACTATGTTTTTAAGAAAAAATTATTTATAAGAAAAACAAAAAGAAAAAATATTTTGTTCAAATTTTTGTGCTTTACACTGTATATTTTGTATATTTATAGGATTAAAGACACTGTGGCTCTCCTGATGAAGACGCTTTACTAGCGTCAAAACGCGCGTTTTTATCTATCGTCTTGCACGATTATCGAAACAGATTAAAGACACTGTGGCTCTCCTGATGAAGACGCTTTACTAGCGTCGAAACGCGCGTTGAGAACATCTCGGCCTTAGCCACTCCTGTTTAGATTTTCTTGTATTTGCACTTTGTTATTTGATGGATTACATATGTGATTTGTTTCATGCTGTGTAATGTACTGTCTATTTTAGTGAAATTTTTCTGAACCATATTCTTAATTGCATATTCTTTCGTTATCAATTTACTTTCACCATTGTGCAATTTGGATATAATAAATTTCATATATATTTTTGTAATATCATGAATGTTGTGTCTCCTTCAACAATATTAATGTCTTTTCATTGAATTATATAGTGTTTTGTATTTAGACTGCCTAGGTGTTTAAATTCATAAAAACACACATGGTTTGTCTCCCTTCGCACAGTAAAGCCACAACAATAGGTCTCGCCAAGGCAAGCAGCGCGCATGCGATGCGTTCGCAAGGCGAGACCTAAAAACAAAGCGCTTGGAGAAGGGAATAGTTGATGCAGGAGGTTGAGAAGGACAACCATCCTCAAAGAAAACCATCATACATTAACACACTCCATGGGGAGCTAAGGGGATAAATCAGGGTCTCGAAATCTTAAAAGTATGATGGAACCAACAGATGGATTTATTTAGTAAAAAGCAAGGTAATCCCGAGTGAAGTATTAATAAGTCCATTTAACGGACTCACATGCACCTTTCTCCTACCCATTATATACGTGCCATTTATGATGAACATCAAAGGGAATAATGCGTCGGCAATTTTAAAGTAAAAGAAAGGCTACTAATGTTTTACTAGACTGTCCTTTATAAAAGTTTCAGTTCTGAAGAAATAACCCTTGTAGTTTCTAAAAGCAAATAATTAATCAATCTTTTCTCTCTGCCTGGAAAGGACATTAGCTTGGTAGCGAAAGAATAGTGTTAAATAGAGGAGCATATTTAGATCAAATTGTTATCTTCGAGAAGCATTGATTTGTTATAATGATATCATTTTATGAATTACATATGCACATTTCATAACATTTCTAAATCTTTTACAATGTGATTTTGTTTCAAAAATAGGAAAAAATAATCCCTCTCCTCTCTCTCTCTCTCTCTCTCTCTCTCTCTCTCTCTCTCTCTCTCTGTCTTTTCTTTGTGTGATTTTCTGTATGGAAAAACAATCTGCTGGCTGAAGTCGAGAGATATTCAAGTCAAACACCTCAATGAGAGATGATACTGACACCTGCTCCACCAAACAACTAACCTTTATAACTCAGTGACTACGTGAGTACTCTTAACTTAGTACACATTGCAAGCACCCATACTAGATATCTGCAGCATGCCCTCATAATACCAGCGGCATCAAAACATTTCACCGTTATTTATTCGGCAGCAGGCCTCATCTGTGTGAAGTATGTTGGGTATCTGATGAAGAGGTGTGCTGCGTGGAGAGGAGATGTGGCCTAACAGCTAAAGCTGAAGTCTTTGGAATTGGCGAACCACATATGAATCCCAGCCTCGACTCAACATTCTGTGATTCTGGGCAAATAACTTAATCTCGCTGCGCCTAAAAATATGCAACACACTGGTTCTTGTGTAAAGTACTCCGACGACCCCAGACCAGGTTTGAACTATATAAAACTCAAAGAAATTCATGCTCCCATGCCCATTTGATTAAATGATGATAAGCAGGGTACTAAGAGACATCACGTATTGATGTAAGGAACTTATGAAGGAAAAATGTATAGGTTCTAAAGTGCATAGCTAGCTGCCTTGAGGCGTCCCAGCACTGAACACAGGCAACTATCAGAGAGGAGGAGAGTCTAGACACTCTTGAGAAAAAGATCTAGCGGGACATGCTGAAGGCGCACCACAAGAGGAAAAAAACTCCAACCAGCTCATGAAAGGTGAATTTTAGGACCCAACAGAATTGCAGAGATAATGATCTACTGCAAGGTAGAATGCCGAATCTGGGATAGAGAATTCTAGTGTCAGCAATTACTTTGTACGCAGCACACTTAAAGATTATTCAGGTCAGCATTAAGAAAAATGAGCATGAAGATAGAAAAGAAAAGCCAGGAGATAATATCCTTAGTGAACTGAAGTAGCATAATGAGGTACTTGGGCAAGTTAAGTATGGTGACTGCAGTCAAGAAGGGTGGGTATATAATTGAGTGGGCAACAATAAATCTTCCCTGATTAGGAGAGATAGGACGATCTTATGCGATTTCATGAATAACAGGAAGTAGCAGTTTTAAGAACTTATGGAACAAAAAATATAGGGGTGTTGATGGGAACCACAAGGCTTTTAACAATATTTGCAGGAGTAGGGGTAGGGTAAGACCTTTGGTCCACCAAGCGGAAGACCAGGCTAAAGGCTGCTTACCTAAAATAAGGACTTCAGTTTAGCCCAAATTGAGTTTTAGAAGGTTATGGGACACCAAAAACACAACTCCTGAGAAGCAATAGAGAAGATGTCTGGAGACACTGCATTCCTATTCTCAATAAAATCAGAAACTGAATTTCATCAATGTAATAAAAGAAGCAGTCAAAGGTCTTATGAAGGACTCCCCACTTTAATGGGGGAAAAAGAGTGCAGGAGGACTGGAATTCATTGAAGGGTGCTTGGCCGTTAAAAATTGATAGAGTAATGGAATGTTGCTTATTCTTAAACTCATACACTTATGTGTATATATTAAACTAAGGGAAATTTGATACTCTGAATGTTACCTAACAAATAGTTCAACAGAAGTGCTTCTTTCACTGAGTTGTATTTGATGACTAGACTTGATGAGATATCAAACATGATCTGATGTAATAAGGGGCGCATTTGATTATCTGATTCCCAATAGGGGCAGATGATTAGAATGCGCACAGAGAGGGAATCAGTGAGCTGGTACCTAAGGGTACTTTTTACTCGTGTAACCCACACCACTCAATACAGGAGTTACAACTTGCTCTGTAAGTTGAGTCCATTGTATCCAAAATCATTCTAGTTCAAGCCAAAAACGTTATCACAGATTTAATGTATGTAGGTGCTAGGACATGTGGATTATGGACACTAGGCAGTGGTTTAAGTTGATCTTTGATGTGTTTTCAGGTGTTACTATGTGCACACTCAAGAGAAAACCTTATGGTGACTTTGAAAAGTAGAGGTACATAGAAAGAAAAACATTAGTAAGGAATGGTGGAAAAAAGACTAATGCCCCAATTAGAACTAAAGGGGTGGTCTATTTCAATTGCTCTTTGAACTTAAAAAAGGATTCCAGTGTTGGATCATGAAATTCCACCATGCGCTCCCTGGAGTGTGGTTCAGGGTGTGCAAATTGAAATTTCATACCCTGGAATTCAAACAGCACATGTGCAATTAACACAATGAAAAAATATCTCCCGACTTGGAATCCTGTATTAGGTGCAACTGGCACTTTTCACCTAAAATGTAATCAGCCTTGTACTTGTAATAAGAGCCAAAAGGTGTGCTTGAATGATAACGGAACATTATTTTTCTTGATACCTCGCAATGGACATTTTTAATTGATTGTGATATATCTGTGAGGTGGATGTTGAAGTAAAATCATTCATATTGTGTGAGAAATTGCATTGTCGATTGACTGGGGGGTGTGCCCTGGTAAAGCAACAGTCACAGCCCCTTGCAGGGTGAACCATAAATAGTCACAAAATCGACCTGTGCTTGGCACAAAAAGCAGTCATGCTTAACTTAGAGGAAGTGTTAAGTATGTATGCAGCACACAAACAGTGATAAAGTAAAAATACAGCACAAGAAAAATCCCACACCAATTTAGAAAAATAGAGTAGTTATAATAAGTTATTTGACACCAAAACAGCAAAAATCCAACTAGTACAACTGGAGTTATGATTTTTTTAACGTTTTGGTAAAAACTAGCATCTAAATAATCATAGCACCAACAGTGGACATCTAGTCATGCATGACCGGATGAAAGTCGAAAAATATGCTGACCGCAATGGAGCGTGTTTGGAATACAAGAAGTGGATTGGGTACGGACATTTGGACTTAAAAGAAATATTGAGAAAAATGTTCTCAGAAGGTAAAGTTCAGTGGTGCAAGGCTGCAGGAGGTGGCTGTGGAGGGATTGTCTTCAAGGAGCCTTGGGTTGAAGCCGCAGTGAAAATCTCTAAGTTCAGACTTAGGGCATCATTATGATGGCAGTCAGAGGAGCATCCGACTGCTACTGTTTTGAGCTCCAGACCATCCAACAAGAAGTCGGCGGCCCTGACAGTCCAATTAGGATACGACCGCCATGCAGGTGGTCGTAAACTTCCGGTTTTCCATTGCAACTTGTGCTGCAGCCTGGGAAAGGGGTGTAGCTCAAGCCGCAATTGAAAAAGGGATGTTGCCCCCCCCCCCAGGCCCCTGCTAGGGGCCCCCCAAAGTCCGTTTCTGACAGCCTTTTGAAAGGTTGTCAGAAAGGGACATCATAATTTGTACAGTGGTGCCTGCCTCTGCATTGCCCCCATTGTAGGGATTCCGGTCTGACTGACTACCTGACGGGCTCCTTGAGCTTGTTAAAGGTGTCTGTCTGTCCCTTCGACCAATGCGCTCCAACCACTGATATCCTAATCCGGCGGTCGGACCACAAGCTCAGATGATGGATGGACTGCCACCGACGGCCTGTTGGTGGTGAACCACCCTACATCATAATTAGGCCCTTATCTCTCTTTGGAAAATCTCTGGTGGGATGAGGCAGAGTGCTGTAGTCAAACACAGATCCACATGGATAGCCCTTTGGTGAAGAACTGCTGAACAGGATTTGCTGCTAAGGAGAAGAACATAGCGAGAGATGCCACAAAGAAACTGAATGGCGATGCACCTTAGGCGAATAGGCAAGCAGGTTGGTCCCAGTCTTCTACTGGCTCTCAGAGCAGATTTTGGCCAAAACGTTTCTAAGTCTCATGTTTTGGATTTAGTTATTTGGGCACCTTTAGCACCACAACCAAGGGAACAGGACTGGTAGGACACCACTTTGGGGCTCAGGACTCATTGAGGCCGGTTCAAGGTGCGGGTTCAAGATGGTGGTAGCCTTTTGTGTTCCTGCAGCTCTGAACAGGTGGCCAGTAAACTATCCCTTGGAGTCACTCTGGTAGTCCTGGGTTCCAATGAAGATGCATGCCTCAACAGTAGGGCTAGCCTCTGAGGGTGCAAAGCAGGCTCCAGGCAGTAAAGCAGTCCTTCCAGCTACAACAAAGCAGTCTTGCAGAGTGTACAGCAGGTCACAGCAGCAGGCAATCCTCTGAAAGTCCTTCCACAGGTCCTAAAGTGAACTGAAGAGTTGATGGCTGGGGTCCTATTTTTATATCCTGGTGCCCTCTTTCTGGAAGGTGGGAGAAGCTTCTAGACAGTGGCTTTGAAGTGCATGGAATTTCCTGACTCCCTGTTCTAGCGACAAGCTGGCTGCAGTGACAATGTGTGGGTGATAAGTACTTTGTGTGAAGGCAGTGCACACCCTATTCAGTTGCAAGTGTGCTCAGCTCCGCCCCCCCAACCCTGCCAGCATTTGGCCCATTCAGGCACACCTAATCCCTTTATAGTGTAACTGCTTGGGAGGAATTCACAAAGACTGTCAGTTGCACCCAGTCATGTGGCCCAAGAGAGGCTGCAGGCACAAAATGATTGAGGGCAGGCAAATGCCAATTTTCTAAAATTGCCATTTTCAAAATTGTAGTGAAAAAATGACTTTATCACTAAATGGGGGTTTTCATTACTAAATAGGCTTTTTATAACAGTTCCAAAGACACCAAACATGACATAGCTGCCTGCTTGCAATTGGTAATGACAGCTTAATAAATGTAACAAGGAATCTCTAATGTTATCTTATGATGGTAGTAGGCCTCACAGTAGTGAAAAACGAATTTAGGAGTTTTTCATTACAAGGACATGTAAAGCTAAAAAGCATATGTCCAACATTTCAATACAAGGCACCCTGCACTATGGGCTGCCTGGGGCCTACCTTACTGGTGACATATATAATAAAAGAGAAGTTTAAGGCTTGACAAAGGGGGGTCATTGACAAGTCGACATGGCAGTTTTAAAACTGCATTCGGCTACAGTGGCAGGCCAAGGATATATTTTTAGGTGCAACTTAAGTAGCAGGCACAATAAGTGCTGCAGGGAGGCCCACTGGTAGCATTTAATTTACAGCCCCTGCTTATATGGTTTACCACTCTACAAGGGACATATAAGTAAATTAAATATGCCAGTCAGGTGTAAGCCAATCAAACCATATATAGGGGAGTGAACACAATCACTTCAGCAATGGTTAGCAGTGGTAAAGTACACAGAGTCCCAAGGCCTACAAAAACAATTCAGTAAAAAGTGGACGGTAAAAGACAAAAAGTTTGGGTGTTACCCTGCAGATAGGGCTAGGTCAAACACATTGCATATATGCTGATTAATTATTTGCCAACACAGGTATTAACAGAATTCCCAAAGTGGTAGTGTGAGCGATCTCTCTGTCCTATTGCTTAATGTCTGAATTGACCTTACCTTCATTTTTGGGCGCACACTGAGGACTGAAACAGGTATATTTAGCACAACCATAAAATGCTTCTCTTCGTTGGCTATTCCCTCTAAAAACCTCAACTTTTCTTTGTTATTTCTAAGAGACTTACACATAGTACCTGCCAGCCATTTCAAATCACAGCCTTTATTAACACCGCTTCTGTTTCTAAGAATTACTGAAGAGAAAGCTATTGTATTTGCACACTTTGTTTGGAAAGGGAGCATTTACTTAACTTTTTCCAGAAAAAAAACACTATATTGACACTTCGAACAAGTCATTTCTGACTGGAAAATATCTTGAAAGTCTAGTACAAAGAATAAGTGTATTTATATGCACTTGGCTTAGCATCAAACCTTTATTGACCCTCAAGTGTGCTACTCATCTGGGTTATCAGAGGTATTGTTTTCTGAAGGATGAACTCAAACCGCTGGCTCCAGTTACAGTGAGTGGTATCAACTACTCACCAGGGCTGAATTCTGATATTGACTTTGATGCAGCAGGGAAAGAGAACAAGCACAATGCATAGGAAGGCAAACACTGGGCCTTCTTGAAAGTGGGATTCATGGTGGCAAGGAATTTCATCATCCTCAAGCAAATAACTTGATATTTAGGCAGTGGCGACTGCCACCAATTAAAACCGGTAGGGCGGGGGGGGGGGGAGCGGGGGCGAGGAGAGGTTGATAAATACAACAAAAAAAAACCACTTACCTGCCGCTCCACTCTGCTCTGCTCCCTCTGCTGGCCGCCTTGTTCCTCCTGCTACTCACATCACAACTTGAAGCCGGAAGTGGATGAGCCTAAGGGCACAGTCTCCCCACCCAATCAAGATGCTGCTCTCTAGCAGGAGAGCAGCACCAAGACTGGTCTGAGTGGCCTCATTTGCCGCTCAGACGGTGTCTGGGAGCCTGTGGGGGTCCTCCAACTCGGCTGTACAATACAGCTGGGTTGGAGAAACATAATTGCGCGCGTGGGTTTGGCTGGGCTAAGACGACGGCCAAAAACATATGCACACTTATAAGTGCAGAATACTCCTCCCTGCCCTGGTCTGTCTATGCCTCGCCCCTCCTGTCAGACATAAGTAACTCCGACAGAGATAAATACAATGATGATAACAACGTGTTATTATCGTTGTATTTATCTTGTGGTGGCAGTGAGGTGACGCTCCTCCGCCATTACGGTGGAGCCGCCCCTGTATTTAGGAATTCCATGCAGCTGAAATAAGGATGCGTGCCATCTTAGACAACGTCAGTTTTTCAATTTTTGAATAGTCACTAGGCCACCACCTCTTGCAAGTCATGTGCGAGGTTCAACATCAGGAATAATGATGGGGCTACCTGCAGAGTGTGGAGAGGGGCTCTTGAGCCTCCCATGCCTACAGAAATGCAGAAACCTTAGGTTGAATAGAAAAAATCGAACACATGAACAATAGATTGGATACCATAAGTATCTTATTTTGTCATATGATGGATTTGTTGTTTATTTATGGATTTATTGTTTAGCATGTAGGTTTGTTTTTAAGTTCCTTCATAATTAGGGCTCCCGGTTTTATGGTGTTTATTTTTTTGCCATTTCCGTCTGTATTTATCTGTATTTATTTTTGGGGCATTTTTTCTGTATATATCCGCATTTATTTTTTCCGCAACCAAAAGACGACGCTGCAGTTAGTATTTTTCCACATTTATTTAAGGCTATCAACAGCTCAGTACTACCACAATTTATATTCGCATTTTAATGCAAACTAATATGATCTTACAATAGTGTCAGTGTGTGTGGAAATCGGCCACAGTCATGTACTTGCCCTAGCCTTTAAGTGCAGTTACAACTTTGCAGCTGCCATAAGACATAGAAGGGGCCGTCATGGAGAAAATGATACTCATAAAATTTACTCTTTTAAGAGACCTGCCACAGTTTGCATGGAGCTAACAGAGATGAGGGATTGTCCCTCACTTGTGCAGAAACTGGCTGCGAGCAGCAGATACAGTGGCTTCTGTAGAGCCAAACACTTCTGGGGTTGAGCTGGAAATGGTTTAATTTAGGCCCATACACTTTGCAACTCGCACTAGAGTGGTTGATGGTACCGCCTCTAACCCCATATTCAAGTGCACAGAATAAATGCATCTCGAGGCTACGATTTTTAAATAAATAAAATCTTAACATTAATTTCCTCACATAAACTTACGCCTACACTTGAAGCTCATTTTCAGCATTTTTTTAAAACCACACATGCTACTGGGAAAACTGCAACAGTCTGCTTTTGAGGAAAAATTTTGTAGTGATTGGTGTTAAAGAAAATGCTATCTTAAAGGGGAAGTATAAGAGTAAACATCCCATCTAACAGCATACTTTCAAAAAGTCAAAGCTGCCTTTTCTCCCTAAAAAGCACATAGTTGTAAACTCTGTAAGCAAAGTTCCACAAATTGTAACCTCTGAATAGCGTCAGAGCTGTCCTGCAGCAAAATGGAGGGTCAATTGCTTATGGCCTCATCCCAGCCAGAGGGACTTTCATTGTTAATGTGGACACTGGAGAACGGTGATCTAAGCCTGGCTTCTGACCTCCATCAACACTGTGTGACTGGATCAACTGCTGAATGTCTAACTCCCTTTGTCACCACTGGCAGGGCCTAGAAACAGAGGAGTAGGTCCAATATTAATAGATAGGTAAATATTTCGAACGAAGCATACAAACGTATTAAGAAATGGGAAAGTCCACCAAACCGTTCAGGTTTCCATTCCCAAACTGTGACCTGCAGCAATCTTGTGGACGCTAGCATCCAACGCTGCCTTCACTCTTGCACCACGTTTTGCTCTCTGCCACTGTGGTAAGACAGGCACAGGGAAGACACAACAAAAAGCCCAGGCCGCTGCTGAGAGTCCGAACGTCGGCACAAGATCCTGGAGTTGATGTGAAGTTGTGACTAGAGGGCCAGCATGTGAAATGTCAGCCGCACCCGAGCACTTCACAGGTCTTTAAAAGACCATTTGCATGTTAATGAGGCCTCGCTGTTTCACCCCTTCTAAGAGCCCCTGCAGCTCCACTCTAACCATTGCTTAAAGATTCAGCCCCCCCCACGAAATTTTTCCTTAGCCCCCCCCCCCGAAATTTGGCTCTAGTTGCGCCTCTGCATTCTGTGACATACAGCATTCAGGTACACTTGGAAAATGCATACATTCACACATGCATCCGTGAATTCATGTTTGTACTAGAAGAATATAGTATTTGGTCACTCATGAAACTATAAAACAATGGAATCATCGCGTTGAAGTCGGTAGTACATGGGGCTCAAACAACTAAGTCATGGAAGTAGATGGTAAAATGTACCAGCCGGGCGCAGTCTCGTCTCATTGCTGTCTGGTGCGCCCCCAGTTTATCTACCACAGATGCGCTCATTTTAGTCCAATGTGAACCCCCAGATCATAACATTACCAAGATATAAACAAATGTTAATCTTTGGCAGGGGCGGCTTCTTCATCAGGGTGGAGTGTTGCCCCACTAAATAAAAATGCCCCAGAGATAAAAAAAGTAAATGGGTATAGAGCCGAGCGTCAGGGCGGGGTGATTGCTGCCGAGTGGCGGCAGCAGGGAAGAGTGGTGACCTGGGCACAAATTTAAAGTGCGGGTGTCACTTTGGCCGGCTGTCTTACGATGGTCAGATCAGGCCTGCAACACCCATTGGACTCAAAGGGCTTCAGCCCCCCCTCCCCCCCTCCCCCCTCGTGTGTGGCAGCCCGGGATGAGAGAGCTTCCCGGGCACACACCAGCCGCAGCCGAGCACTTCACAGGTCTTTAAAAGACCATTTGCATGTTAATGAGGCCTCGCTGTTGTTTCACCCCTTCTAAGAGCCCCTGCAGCTCCACTCTGCCTAGAATCAGGGAGAGGGGCATGGCGAAGCAACTCGGCTGGAGCACGGCAGTGCAGCAAAATTTAGTAGTATTTTCCCGCTTTTAAATATAAATACAGACGAAAGAAAAAAAAATTCCGTCTGTATTTATATGTAAATATCCGTTTAAACAGAAAACCGGGAGCCCTATTCATAATCAATTGCACAAAATGATTTTTTTTACTGAATCAAGTACTTATGTACTATACAAAGTGACAAAAATATGTATTTTGTTTCATATTTTCTGATAACAAAAGTATATTAACGTATGTGGAATATTGTGATCCTGAAAACTGTAAAAACGCTAGTATATTCAGTGTTCCCCACGACTGCTTATAATTAGTCTAAAATATTTGTCGGTAGACTACTGACTAGGTGCGTGGCAGCAAGTGCAGGGAGACTAACTATCATCACGTAACCCACTGTGAGAAATAAACATGCACTTAAGTTGTGTTCAATCTGGGTCCTTTTCAATGCATACCATTGTGCATTCTACAATTGTCTAAAACTTGTATGACACATATTGTTTTGTTAGTTAAATTTGGAATGACAGTTTTAATTTGAATGCTCTGTTTGTCAAATATTAGCTAATGAATTTGTATTTTTATTATATCGTATCGCAGTATTTCTATAGGGTGTTCCTACTTCTTGTTGAGAACGCGCATAACCTAATTGCATTACTTTTCTAAGTCTTATCGAGAACATAGCCCAGGTGTTACATGAAAATGTCCCTGAAGAACCCCGTCTCTGCGCACATCTATGCAAGCTAGTTGCATAACAGTGTACCGTCCAACACGCAGCCAAGGTTATTCACAGTCTAAACTGGTGTTATTTTCAAGGACACAGGAATCACCATAAACCCCGAAGGTACTCGTGACTTTGTAAAAAGGCTACTGACTTGGACAGAGGGCAAGATATTCAGTCACCTGAGGGTTGTGGTGTTCTTGTGAAAGGCAATAATTAGACCAGCACAAAAATAAGTGTCATCAAAGGTTAAATTAGCAAATCTTTTCAATTTGTCACTTAGGACACAATTGTTGATCCCTATACAATTTTTGCTGTTACTTCTCTAGTGTATTTAGGGGGTAAAAAAGGACAGAACACATCCGAAAACGAACGTTTCAAAAGGGTGTTTTTGTTAGCATTGCGTTTCGTTAATGGGAGATTAGAGCCAAGTAGGAGTTCAGAGTCTCTTTTGTACATGTTCTGTTAATATGAAATGTTTGCATTTTCCTCGTTAACAAGTAGCATACATATCGTAATTCTATAATTAATGAATGAGTTAGATTTCCAATAAATCATTTTTATTATCACCACTAGGTGGGTATAAAAAAAGTTAACTTGTAAAACTTAATAAGTGCTCATGGTTTTTTAACGGGGAAAATTTAATATGCCATGTGCCCTCTCTGTTCTAAAACTCTAGTACCTAGTACCTGTTGCAAAGTCTTACAGATTTGTGATATTGGAGGTCAGTTTTGGTGGACCTGGAGCACAATTATTACACCGCTGTCACAGAGAGCCAAACTTGTAGCCGCCGTAAGTAGTGTTGGGGATGTGGGAAGAGCCTCAGTTTGCCCCGCTATGGGGAAATTCTGACCTGACGGTCCGCCCACAAGACTGTCTTCAGGTAGTAATGATGGCCGGTTGGGCTGTGGTGTGGTGTGTATGTGTGTTAGTGACTGTCAGACATACACAACAATAATTGTGAAAAGCACTCAAGTTTGGGATGTGCAAAGGGTTATAAACCCCCTGCCTCTCCCAGGAGACTGTGTTTTATCAATTAGGATATTCTGCCCACATGGTGCAGAATATTCCAGTTGCCTTATAGTGCGCTGTAGCATGTTATATTGGCCATTAAAGTCCTGTTCGCATGCAATAGGCCCTTGCCTTTGGCTTAGACCTGTCAGGCTGGAGCACATCTTTCATGTCTGGAATATCCTGCCACGGCAGACTATAAATTATGTTAGAACATTCTGCTCTCATGGGGTGGAATATTCTGGTAGTGTTATGGCTCACTGTAGCTGGCTATTCCAGCTATCAAAGTCACACTTGTTTGTTATGGGCCGTTGCCTGTAGCTTGGGTCTATAAAACAAGAGTGTGCCTTTAATGGCTAGTGTAGCTGCTACGGCAGGCTATAAGGCAATATTAACATTAAGAGATAGACAAACAAGCAACATATTGTTTTCATTCTTTTAACCAAGACAGGTGATTTTAACAAGAAACTTAGATTTTTTTTGCTATTCTTCAAACTTTCACTTTTTTTCTGTAATTTCCTTTTTTAGGGAGGGTGGTAACTAAAAAAGAAGAAAACAGGGCTCGCAAATTGTGTGGAAAAAAAGGTTTTTGCAAATGACCTCATAATCAGTCAGCTGCTTGTCATGAACTGCGGTACTTTTTTCACCCACACACAATAACTCACCACAATCCACGCACAATAGTCCAATACTTGAGAAAGAATAGTTTAGATCCATCTGGTGTAGGCCCAAAACCTCTGCTTGTATAATCTCTCTAGCCTGGAGTTTTTAGAGAGACACAGAAGTCATTGAGGGTCCCTCTTATTCATCACACCTCTGTTTTGACACGCCATGCTCTAAAGTGTCTGAACATTCAGTAAGGTTAGAATTTTTTTCCTGGTCCGGCAACTACATTCTCTCTTGCATACATTTCAAGTCACAATTTTTGGAGATACCGTAATCTCTAGTTCAGGGATGGAGAAGAATTCGCACACTAAAGATTGAGGAGTTGTCCTCTACTCTACTTCTACATACTGAGTCTCTTGAGGTTAGCCTTGGTCGCAAAAAAATGAGAAAAAAGCTGGAAAAAAAAAACAGAGCAGGGGGCACCAATTGTGAACTCTCTCAGGTCCAGATCTGCTATGAGAGTAATGAGATGGAAACTACTTCAATATGAATAAAGACAGCACCTCACAACCATATGCAGGGATGGACTTGCTCATACCCACTCTGCATGCATTAGGATACTCAAACCCAGCAGAGATAGAAGTCGACGTGCCCCCCACAGAGAGAATGTCAGTCGGATCTAAGTCTGAGAGAAGTAAAACTAAGCAGGTCCAGGCATCTCCAGCACAGCCCAAGTTCACAGAGAGGGTTCCCAAAAGCTCAACTCCCTGTCCACCACACACAACATGTGTCACCTCAAGAACTTGAATGATACACATTCCCACTGGGTCAGGTGAGTGTAAGCAGGTGTCAGGGAAGTTT
Organism: Triturus cristatus; assembly: GCF_964204655.1. Lineage (NCBI taxonomy): Eukaryota > Metazoa > Chordata > Amphibia > Caudata > Salamandridae > Triturus > Triturus cristatus. Next base: position 771,444,173 of record NC_140582.1, on the reverse strand, counting down.
GGGGGGGGTTCTCTACAGTGATTCAGCAAGCTCAGGTGAGGAAGGGAACCCCAATACACCGAGAACCGATGACTGGAGTGTAGCTACATGATTTGCCCAGGTAGCCGAGGAGGGAAAGCAAAGGGCACATACCTGCCTCGTACTGTCAACCATGCGCTGACCAGAGGATGAACCCATAGTAATGGTGCTCGTAAACAACACACCATACAACTTTCTAATACACATTGGGGCTACCAGGTCATTCCTAGAGGAGGGGATAGTCCCTTTCTCAAAGGACACTATGGTCATGCAAGGGGTTTCAGGTACTGTGACAAGGATGTTAAAAATTGTCAAACTTCCCTCATGGATTTACTCAATAGTCTCCAACTACAAATTTAAGATCAATATATATTGAACCAAAGACAAGGAGTCCATAAGACTTAAACACAACAAAGATAGAATATATTGTTATTTTATTTAATTTAAAACTTGTTGTATACCTCAGATTGTATTACAATGATTTGTCCACAGTTATCAAATACAGTGGGGTAAACATCTTCATAAACAACATACATATGCAAAAATAACTCTCAATAACAGATGAAATCAATATTTACACATAATTAAATCAAAATTTTAAAACATTCAATATGAGAATCAAGGATGTATTACATACATATAAAATTGATTTAAAAACACAAATATAATTTTGTCCTCTTGTCGACGCGTTTCGGTGTAAAATGTGATTTGTAACACCTTCTTCAGGACCAATAGATTAAAAACAGCTCTCTCTATCAAGTTTAAACAATCTATAAAAAGAGAATATATATAATTATAATACATACATGTACTCATGGTATTCAACCCTATCTTTGGTTCGACATACTTGATTTTGGATGACTGAACATTTTAAGAAAGTTTTAAGAAAGTTTTATGAATAAAAGGTGCCGAAAACTGCACCAAAAACTGTCCCAGCCTCGCTATTATAAGACCTACATTAGGCCTATTCTCTTGTGGCCCATCGATCTGTTTAATCGCTATGGTGTTATTTTATTTAATTCAATCGAGGACCTCCTGAGAATCATTACATTTTGTTAGAGGCATGCATTAAATAAATCCTCCCCAGCAAAGATTATTGTCTAGAATATATTGCTTTTACTTCTGTTGTTGCTGTAATTGGGCCAAAATGAATTTTAGGCATATACTCACATAGGAATAGGACCAATTAATCGCAGTCCTTAAGTGACCAGAGTAGCGTGTTGACTCAGTACATCATACTCCAATCTAGTTTAGAAAGTATGGAGATTATATCAAGATATATTTTTTAAATTTTGTCTATTTACCTCTTATTTTCATAGGCATATACTCACATAGGAATAGGACTTTAAATCGCAGTCCTTAAGTGACCAGAGTGGCGTAGTTGACTTAGTACATCGTACTCAAATCTAATATAAAATAACATGGAGATTGTATCAAGTCTTATTATTTTTCAATTTTATCTATTTGTCTCTTATCTTCATAGTTATTTACTCTAAAGAGATTGTTGTATCAATCGTTTTAGAGTTAGTGGGTACTACTCACCCTAGTTGAGCGTGTATCTCTTCTAAAACCGCTCGTCAGCGTTAAAGATAGCTTTTCATGTTCAAGCTCAGTTAATTCTATTAGGACAAATTGGATATGGACTTAATTAGTATCCAGATAAATGATACACCCTGATAGCTAATGATTCTATTACGCAATGACTTGGCTTACCATAGAGTCAGCAACGGTGTATTCATTACTTTCTTGTCTTTCGGTACGCTGAATTGCCGGTCATTCCGCTATGGACCAAGGTGTCTATGCTTGTGACCCTCGTGTTTCGTTTGGGCGGAGACCGATTTCTAGAAATTTAATGAGAAAATCGCACTAGTTTATACGATGCTAGAGATCGGGTCGGTCTACGTTAACTTTTGGGGCCATTATGGATATTATTGTGGGTTAAGTACTCACGCCCCATAGGTTATCTAGTGATATTACTCTCTATATCACTCGAACTAAAACGCTTAAATATTTAAACAAGCGCAGTGCTCATTCATGGGGAGTGCATAGTGCCACGACTGACAATATTTGTGCGCTATGTGTCTTAACGTGACGCTATGTCACAAATTATTCCTGTTAATAGACAGAGGGACTACCCGCTTATTGTACTCAATTTGGTGGTAGCACCTCTAAACTCGTCAATCACGGACCTCAGATTCTTACCTTCCAAGGAGCGTAACGTCACCTCGTATCGGAGTCTCTGGTATGGCTCACCACCTTCGTCTTTGTTGCCTTTCTTTTTATACGTATCCACGTTTCCGGCAATTACTTGATTACGTGTTTACGTATAGTGGGGCCATCTTGGTAGTTCCTAGTTGTTTTTTTCGCGATTGGATCTGAGTTTGCGCAAACTTTATGCAATCCAAGAAACCACCACAAATGGGTCAAACTAAGGTTTAGACGTCCGCAATTTCGGCATTCGTTTGTTTACGTGTTTACGTGCCGTGCAGCCATCTTAGTAGTTCTTTGCTCTATTTCTTGCGATTAAAGACACATTTACAAAAACTTTATTAAATCTAAACCGCCGCGTCTGTTGGGTATTAACTGTATCTATTGTTAAAAACCTCGCAGTACTTATCGTTTTTTGAAAAAAAAATTTATGTATCAATATTTTTCACAAATTTTTTTTTTAAGTATTTACATACAGTGTGGCCCTCTTGGTTATTCTGAGGTCTTTTTCCTTTTTAGTTGAAGCCAAACTTAATTTCGATATATGCCAACACCAGTGTGTGCAAAGATTAAATGATAATAAATAAAGCCGCGCAGCATCTAGGTGATTAGTGTTAATTTTGGGTTGTACAAATACATTTATTTCGAGATAATTTTCTCGAAATTATAGATTCAGGTTTACTTTGTCTTCGATTTTAAGGAGTGCTTTAATAGCAGCTACATATTTAACTCTCTTATACATGGCAATGAGGTATTACACATCCTGCTAACATTAGCATTCGTGATCACGTTTATTGTAAACTGAGAAGGACTCACAGGCCATATTTTTCATGTAAATAGAGTGAGTTAGGAATAGATTTATAGTACCTTATAAAGGACACAAGGATACAGGGCTGAACATTGTATAAAAATAAAAATAAAAAGCCCTTTGAAAACGATAACAACAATTAATGTTGTGAATGATGTGATCCAATTACCTGATGATTCTTTCCCACTCTTCTCTATTGTTGAGACCCTGGTAGTAAGTCTTAAATTTAGACATAAAAAATTGTTCTCTTTGTTTTCTTCTTTTGTCCGTATCACCGCCTCTCACTGAAATTTTTATTTTTTCTAGAATGAACCATCTGAGATCATCTTCCTTATGTATCATTTCTTGCCAGTGATCAACCAAAAGGGCATTCTTTTTGCCATTTTTTAGGGCTGACCTATGTTCTGTGAGGCGAGACCGCATCTCTCTGCTTGTCTCACCTACGTATCCCTTTTGACAGGGACAGATTAGAAGGTATACCACATTTTTAGTTCGGCAGTTGACCATTTCATTTATCCAATGAGATATATTGTTTAGTACAATCTTCTGTTCTTTAATGATGGTCTTACAATGTGTGCATGAACTACACGGAAAATTGCCTTTTAACTTCGTTCCGTCATGGATACTGGTTTGTATACTCATCTTAGGTTCACTGAAAGTTCTTACTAGCTGATTTCGAATAGTTTTATTCCTTCTGTAGGAAAATATGGGTTTACTGAGTGGGCACTGGCCTGGTTTGTTCAGTAGATACCAATTTTTATTTATCAAACTTTTAAGTTTGTTACTCAAGCCATTAAAATTAGTCACCATGACAATTTCTTGTAGGGCTTTTTGGGGCTTATCATTAGGCTCAAAGATGCTATCCCTATTGTAGTATTTAGCTCTCTTGTGTGCTTCTTTAATAAGTCGTTTAGGATATCCTCGTTGTAGGAGTTTTTGTTGCAAAATCAGTGCATGATGTTCGAAATCTTTGTTTTCACTACAATTTCGTCTAATCCTTAAAAACTGACTGAAAGGAATACTATCCTTCTGGCACTTGGGATGATGACTCGTGTGATGTAATAATGTATTCCTATCTGATGGTTTAGTGTAGAGTTCAACTTTTAGTTTATCATCCTTTACTTTTATGGTAATGTCCAAAAAATCTACTGATTCTTTGCTTCTACTCACCGTGAATTTCAAATTGGCATCACCACAATTGAGCCAATCCAAAAAAGAAACCAGTTCCACCTCATCTCCTTGCCAGATAAAGAACACATCATCTATAAATCTGGACCACTGCTTTATATTTTCAAAATAAGGAGTGACTTCATTATAGATGTGGCGGTCCTCGAATTTGCCCACATAAAGGCAAGCCAGGCTGGGAGCACATGTGGCTCCCATACTGGTACCTTTGATTTGGCAATAGTATGTGTTAATAAATAGAAAGATGTTGTTCATAAGAATAATTTCTATGCATTTCACAATGAACACTTCCAAGGGCGAGAGATCTCTTCCTTCTTCACTGAGTATCTCTTTTATCATCTCTACTGTATCGTGTTGGGGTATGTTGGTGTATAAGGACTCAATGTCCAAACATACCAACCATTCAGTCTCTGGATTAAAACTAAGTCCTTCTACCTTTGAGATCATGTCTGTTGTATCTTTTATATATGATGGTAGCTTTTTAACAAGGGGGCTAATGAATTTGTCGGCATATTTACTTAGTGGTTCTGTAATGGAATTAATCCCTGATACAATGGGTCGCAAGGGAGGGTCATTGATGTTTTTATGTACCTTCGGGAGGCCGTAAATAGCTGGAATCAATGGATGCTCGTTGTGTAAAAAACGAAATTCATCTTCACAGATTACGCCATCCTCTTTCGCCAATCTCAATAGATTGCTAACCTTATCTTTCAATTTAATCCATTCATCTGCGTTGGATTTCCTGTAATGTAACGGTACATCCAATAGCTTTTGCATCCTCCTGTTGTAATCAACCGTGTCAAGGACCACTATACTACCACCCTTGTCACCTGGTTTAATTGTGATAGAGTCACAGTCATGAAGGTTCTTAAGGGCATCTATTTGGCTTTTCGTTAAATTCCTATCCGTCCATTGTTTCTTGTCAAACATAGCTTCTAATCCTCTAGTGATGACCTTTTCAAAAGTGTCTACTTCTTGGCTGACCATCCCAATTGTTGGTGTCCATGTGGACTGGGGTTTCATACCGGATCTATTTTGAGTAAGCCTGGGTTCCTTGTTTTCAAAGAATTTTTTTAATCTAATCTTTCTAAAGAGGTCACGTATGTCTTTCTCCATCGTGTATTTACATGCTGGCGCACTAGGTGCAAAACCTAAACCCTTTTCTAAAGTGGCAATTTCATCTGTTGTTAGTACCCTGCTAGATAGATTAATGATTGGGGCTTTAAGGAAACCCGTTGTTAGTCCCAAATTTTCTGGCTGCGAGTCCGCATATAGGGTCTCCTCTGTCCTGTTTCCCTTTGTTGACTCCCAGAGCGGCCCCTGCCTCGCGTTCTGAATGTTTGGGGGTGTCGTCGTTGTTGTTGTCCTAAAAAAACCGGGTAATCACGGCTACCGCCTGCTACCTCCTCCCTAGGATAATTTCTTGGTCTAGTATCAGTATTTCTCTCTCCCTCTGAGTCAGAGCTATTATAGGAGGTATCTGAAAAAGTAACAGTTTTTTTGAAATAGTTGTTCTTATTATACTGATTTCTGGGTCCATATCCTGTAGGTATCGGCTGATCATAATAGTCTTTTTGTAAGTAGGGATATATCAACTCTGTATTAAATTTAGCAATGTCCTTACGTAGTTTATTAGATTTCTTATTTATTAAATAGTCCCTATAGCCGGTTATATCTTCCTGGATTTCTTCCAGTTTACGTTTAGCATCCTCTAAGGCTGTATTTTCTTTTAATTGTTTTTCTAGGGTTTCTATTTCTTCCCTTTCAATTATAATTATTTCTTGGGCTGTTTCGATTATCAACAGCATCCAATCGCGACTACAGCGATTGGCTATTAAGGTCCAATTTTCTTTAAATTTCTCATTTTTGACGAATAATCCGGGTTCGTTTTTAATTTGTAACCCTTTAGGGATTATGCCCTTTTTGCAATACTCTATCAAAAAATCAGAATGGAGTTCGGTTCGAATCATCTTTTTCTTTAGATTCCACAAATTATTCCATTTCTCATCGTCTCCTTTTGTTAGGGTTACAGTATTAATAGTCTTGGAGGTACCATTAATTATTTTATTAAATTGGTCTTCCGAGAACCCAAATGTGCGAGGAGTGTCCATTACATTCACAAAATGACTCTCCAGCTACAGGAGCTGTTAAAATCCAAAAACAAATAGAGAGTTTCCCAGGTTTAACCAGAAGGGACCGGGTACGTAACAACGTTAAAAATTGTCAAATTTCCCTCATGGATTTACTCAATAGTCTCCAACTACAAATTTAAGATCAATATATATTGAACCAAAGACAAGGAGTCCATAATACTTAAACACAACAAAGATAGAATATATTGTTATTTTATTTAATTTAAAACTTGTTGTATACCTCAGATTGTATTACAATGATTTGTCCACAGTTATCAAATACAGTGGGGTAAACATCTACATAAACAACATACATATGCAAAAATAACTCTCAATAACAGATGAAATCAATATTTACACATAATTAAATCAAAATTTTAAAACATTCAATATGAGAATCAAGGATGTATTACATACATCTAAAATTGATTTAAAAACACAAATATAATTTTGTCCTCTTGTCGACGCGTTTCGGTGTAAAATGTGATTTGTAACACCTTCTTCAGGACCAATAGATTAAAAACAGCTCTCTCTATCAAGTTTAAACAATCTATAAAAAGAGAATATATATAATTATAATACATACATGTACTCATGGTATTCAACCCTATCTTTGGTTCGACATACTTGATTTTGGATGACTGAACATTTTAAGAAAGTTTTAAGAAAGTTTTCGCAAGGTCTGTTTATGAATAAAAGGTGCCGAAAACTGCACCAAAAACTGTCCCAGCCTCGCTATTATAAGACCTACATTAGGCCTATTCTCTTGTGGCCCATCGATCTGTTTAATCGCTATGGTGTTATTTTATTTAATTCAATCGAGGACCTCCTGAGAATCATTACATTTTGTTAGAGGCATGCATTAAATAAATCCTCCCCAGCAACGATTATTGTCTAGAATATAAAAAATGGCAAAAAGAATGCCCCTTTGGTTGTTCACTGGCAAGAAACGAAACATAAGGAAGATGATCTCAGATGGTTCATTCTAGAAAAAATAAAAATTTCAGTGAGAGGCGGTGATACGGACAAAAGAAGAAAACAAAGAGAATAATTTTTCATGTCTAAATTTAAGACTTACTACCAGGGTCTCAACAATAGAGAAGAGTGGGAAAGAATCATCAGGTAATTGGATCACATCATTCACAACATTAATTGTTGTTATCGTTTTCAAAGGGCTTTTTATTTTTATTTTTATACAATGTTCAGCCCTGTATCCTTGTGTCCTTTATAAGGTACTATAAATCTATTCCTAACTCACTCTATTTACATGAAAAATATGGCCTGTGAGTCCTTCTCAGTTTACAATAAACGTGATCACGAATGCTAATGTTAGCAGGATGTGTAATACCTCATTGCCATGTATAAGAGAGTAAAATATGTAGCTGCTTTTAAAGCACTCCTTAAAATCAAAGACAAAGTAAACCTGAATCTATAATTTCGAGAAAATTATCTCGAAATAAATGTATTTGTACAACCCAAAATTAACACTAATCACCTAGATGCTGCGCGGCTTTATTTATTATCATTTAATCTTTGCACACACTGGTGTTGGCATATATCGAAATTAAGTTTGGCTTCAACTAAAAAGGAAAAAGACCTCAGAATAACCAAGAGGGCCACACTGTATGTAAATACTTAAAAAAAAATTTTGTGAAAAATATTGATACATAAATTTTTTTTTCAAAAAACGATAAGTACTGCGAGGTTTTTAACAATAGATACAGTTAATACCCAACAGACGCGGCGGTTTAGATTTAATAAAGTTTTTGTAAATGTGTCTTTAATCGCAAGAAATAGAGCAAAGAACTACTAAGATGGCTGCACGGCACGTAAACACGTAAACAAACGAATGCCGAAATTGCGGACGTCTAAACCTTAGTTTGACCCATTTGTGGTGGTTTCTTGGATTACATAAAGTTTGCGCAAACTCAGATCCAATCGCGAAAAAAACAACTAGGAACTACCAAGATGGCCCCACTATACGTAAACACGTAATCAAGTAATTGCCGGAAACGTGGATACGTATAAAAAGAAAGGCAACAAAGACGAAGGTGGTGAGCCATACCAGAGACGCCGATACGAGGTGACGTTACGCTCCTTGGAAGGTAAGAATCTGAGGTCCGTGATTGACGAGTTTAGAGGTGCTACCACCAAATTGAGTACAATAAGCGGGTAGTCCCTCTGTCTATTAACAGGAATAATTTGTGACATAGCGTCACGTTAAGACACATAGCGCACAAATATTGTCAGTCGTGGCACTATGCACTCCCCATGAATGAGCACTGCGCTTGTTTAAATATTTAAGCGTTTTAGTTCGAGTGATATAGAGAGTAATATCACTAGATAACCTATGGGGCGTGAGTACTTAACCCACAATAATATCCATAATGGCCCCAAAAGTTAACGTAGACCGACCCGATCTCTAGCATCGTATAAACTAGTGCGATTTTCTCATTAAATTTCTAGAAATCGGTCTCCGCCCAAACGAAACACGAGGGTCACAAGCATAGACACCTTGGTCCATAGCGGAATGACCGGCAATTCAGCGTACCGAAAGACAAGAAAGTAATGAATACACTGTTGCTGACTCTATGGTAAGCCAAGTCATTGCGTAATAGAATCATTAGCTATCAGGGTGTATCATTTATCTGGATACTAATTAAGTCCATATCCAATTTGTCCTAATAGAATTAACTGAGCTTGAACATGAAAAGCTATCTTTAACGCTGACGAGCGGTTTTAGAAGAGATACACGCTCAACTAGGGTGAGTAGTACCCACTAACTCTAAAACGATTGATACAACAATCTCTTTAGAGTAAATAACTATGAAGATAAGAGACAAATAGATAAAATTGAAAAATAATAAGACTTGATACAATCTCCATGTTATTTTATATTAGATTTGAGTACGATGTACTAAGTCAACTACGCCACTCTGGTCACTTAAGGACTGCGATTTAAAGTCCTATTCCTATGTGAGTATATGCCTATGAAAATAAGAGGTAAATAGACAAAATTGAAAAAATATATCTTGATATAATCTCCATACTTTCTAAACTAGATTGGAGTATGATGTACTGAGTCAACACGCTACTCTGGTCACTTAAGGACTGCGATTAATTGGTCCTATTCCTATGTGAGTATATGCCTAAAATTCATTTTGGCCCAATTACAGCAACAACAGAAGTAAAAGCAATATATTCTAGACAATAATCGTTGCTGGGGAGGATTTATTTAATGCATGCCTCTAACAAAATGTAATGATTCTCAGGAGGTCCTCAATTGAATTAAATAAAATAACACCATAGCGATTAAACAGATCGATGGGCCACAAGAGAATAGGCCTAATGTAGGTCTTATAATAGCGAGGCTGGGACAGTTTTTGGTGCAGTTTTCGGCACCTTTTATTCATAAACAGACCTTGCGAAAACTTTCTTAAAACTTTCTTAAAATGTTCAGTCATCCAAAATCAAGTATGTCGAACCAAAGATAGGGTTGAATACCATGAGTACATGTATGTATTATAATTATATATATTCTCTTTTTATAGATTGTTTAAACTTGATAGAGAGAGCTGTTTTTAATCTATTGGTCCTGAAGAAGGTGTTACAAATCACATTTTACACCGAAACGCGTCGACAAGAGGACAAAATTATATTTGTGTTTTTAAATCAATTTTATATGTATGTAATACATCCTTGATTCTCATATTGAATGTTTTAAAATTTTGATTTAATTATGTGTAAATATTGATTTCATCTGTTATTGAGAGTTATTTTTGCATATGTATGTTGTTTATGAAGATGTTTACCCCACTGTATTTGATAACTGTGGACAAATCATTGTAATACAATCTGAGGTATACAACAAGTTTTAAATTAAATAAAATAACAATATATTCTATCTTTGTTGTGTTTAAGTCTTATGGACTCCTTGTCTTTGGTTCAATATATATTGATCTTAAATTTGTAGTTGGAGACTATTGAGTAAATCCATGAGGGAAATTTGACAATTTTTAACGTTGTTACGTACCCGGTCCCTTCTGGTTAAACCTGGGAAACTCTCTATTTGTTTTTGGATTTTAACAGCTCCTGTAGCTGGAGAGTCATTTTGTGAGTGTAATGGACACTCTTCGCACATTTGGGTTCTCGGAAGACCAATTTAATAAAATAATTAATGGTACCTCCAAGACTATTAATACTGTAACCCTAACAAAAGGAGACGATGAGAAATGGAATAATTTGTGGAATCTAAAGAAAAAGATGATTCGAACCGAACTCCATTCTGATTTTTTGATAGAGTATTGCAAAAAGGGCATAATCCCTAAAGGGTTACAAATTAAAAACGAACCCGGATTATTCGTCAAAAATGAGAAATTTAAAGAAAATTGGACCTTAATAGCCAATTGCTGTAGTCGCGATTGGATGCTGTTGATAATCGAAACAGCCCAAGAAATAATTATAATTGAAAGGGAAGAAATAGAAACCCTAGAAAAACAATTAAAAGAAAATACAGCCTTAGAGGATGCTAAACGTAAACTGGAAGAAATCCAGGAAGATATAACCGGCTATAGGGACTATTTAATAAATAAGAAATCTAATAAACTACGTAAGGACATTGCTAAATTTAATACAGAGTTGATATATCCCTACTTACAAAAAGACTATTATGATCAGCCGATACCTACAGGATATGGACCCAGAAATCAGTATAATAAGAACAACTATTTAAAAAAAACTGTTACTTTTTCAGATACCTCCTATAATAGCTCTGACTCAGAGGGAGAGAGAAATACTGATACTAGACCAAGAAATGATCCTAGGGAGGAGGTAGCAGGCGGTAGCCGTGATTACCCGTTTTTTTTAGGACAACAACAACGACGACACCCCCAAACATTCAGAACGCGAGGCAGGGGCCGCTCTGGGAGTCAACAAAGGGAAACAGGACAGAGGAGACCCTATATGCGGACTCGCAGCCAGAAAATTTGGGACTAACAACGGGTTTCCTTAAAGCCCCAATCATTAATCTATCTAGCAGGGTACTAACAACAGATGAAATTGCCACTTTAGAAAAGGGTTTAGGTTTTGCACCTAGTGCGCCAGCATGTAAATACACGATGGAGAAAGACATATGTGACCTCTTTAGAAAGATTAGATTAAAAAAATTCTTTGAAAACAAGTAACCCAGGCTTACTCAAAATAGATCCGGTATGAAACCCCAGTCCACATGGACACCAACAATTGGGATGGTCAGCCAAGAAGTAGACACTTTTGAAAAGGTCATCACTAGAGGATTAGAAGCTATGTTTGACAAGAAACAATGGACGGATAGGAATTTAACGAAAAGCCAAATAGATGCCCTTAAGAACCTTCATGACTGTGACTCTATCACAATTAAACCAGGTGACAAGGGTGGTAGTATAGTGGTCCTTGACACGGTTGATTACAACAGGAGGATGCAAAAGCTATTGGATGTACCGTTACATTACAGGAAATCCAACGCAGATGAATGGATTAAATTGAAAGATAAGGTTAGCAATCTATTGAGATTGGCGAAAGAGGATGGCGTAATCTGTGAAGATGAATTTCGTTTTTTACACAATGAGCATCCATTGATTCCAGCTATTTACGGCCTCCCGAAGGTACATAAAAACATCAATGACCCTCCCATGCGACCCATTGTATCAGGGATTAATTCCATTACAGAACCACTAAGTAAATATGTCGACAAATTCAATAGCCCCCTTGTTAAAAAGCTACCATCATATATAAAAGATACAACAGACATGATCTCAAAGGTAGAAGGACTTAGTTTTAATCCAGAGACTGAATGGTTGGTATGTTTGGACATTGAGTCCTTATACACCAACATACCCCAACACGATACAGTAGAGATGATAAAAGAGATACTCAGTGAAGAAGGAAGAGATCTCTCGCCCTTGGAAGTGTTCATTGTGGAATGCATAGAAATTATTCTTATGAACAACATCTTTCTATTTATTAACACATACTATTGCCAAATCAAAGGTACCAGTATGGGAGCCACATGTGCTCCCAGCCTGGCTTGCCTTTATGTGGGCAAATTCGAGGACCGCCACATCTATAATGAAGTCACTCCTTATTTTGAAAATATAAAGCAGTGGTCCAGATTTATAGATGATGTGTTCTTTATCTGGCAAGGAGATGAGGTGGAACTGGTTTCTTTTTTGGATTGGCTCAATTGTGGTGATTAGGAACAACAAGAGAGAGAGGGTAGAGTTACACTCTTATTCCCCCGAGTTAAGTACAAAAAACAACGTAAGAGTGTATATAGAAAGAGGTACAACCGGCTGGTTGGACTCTAAAATAAAGCTCTGAGTGTTAGTGAGACAAAATCAATCTGATATTAAAATAAAACCCTCACTCACCAACATAGTTGGTGACATGCTTCATCATGGGGTTTTGCCAGTGGTGCCTTGTGCGCCTCTGGTGTGCTTCGACGCCTTTAGTATAGCGGAGCAGCTGTATTCAGATTAGAAAGTGTAGTGTGTGATAAATCAAGAGCGAGTTAAAAGTCATATGGCGTCAGCCAGAAAATTTTAATGATGGCGTCATATGAACAAATTAAAAAGGTGGTGGATATCAATTCCTGAACTTTAAATTGGTCAGGTCAATCCTGCTTATGATCAAATGGTCAACATGTTTCAGCTTATTGTTGTGTTTCACCAAGCTTTCATCAGGACCTAATCATGAGAAAAACACCTTGGCGGTATAAGCACGCTAAGGCTTATCCAAACCTCAGGTGTGATTGAACCGATACACTCACGGTTACATCAGGGGTCTTCCGCTAATTCGAGGGCAACCTCGTCTGTCTGTAAAAAATGTATGTACATTAGAATCCACATACAGATATTAAGTATACTGTGTATATCAGAAAACAAGATCAAGTATCAGACAAACACTCATTCATATTGTCCCTATGTTTTTACATGACTCATAATATAACACGGGGCAGTCCGTGCGGACAAGAACTCAGTTTCTTTTCGATCATCCAGACACGTCTGCAACCAATTAGGAGCAAACAAGCATTTGAGCGATTCGCTCAAGAGTCTGGGTATGTAAAAATTACTTATTGACTATGCGGTGATCTCATTTAAAATGTTTGGCACATGCAAATGTATGTCGTTTAAAAGGGGGCAATGCATAATCCCCAATACTTCGGCATAATTTGAAAGACGGAAACAAAACAACAAAAAATTGTTTTAAATGAGGCTTACGTAAATGAAGATGAGGAAGTGCTCCTTGGGCAAACGAACGGGTGGCGGGACTACAGAACAACTGTGGTGGAGACAGACAAAGGGGTAAATGTCAAACTCCTATAGTCCGTTAACCCATTAAATATCAAAGTTCCGTTTCGAAGGAGACCAAAGGATCGTTTCACAGCGGTACTTACATCGTCCAAGTCCTCAGCCAGGCAAATTCACCTACATATGACCGCCGAGCCCGGAGTCAAGGTGAAAGCAAGTATTCGCGTTTAAATAGTAGCAGCCATGGCGGGAAACCAGGAAGGGATTGTAATTCAGAATGCAGTTGACTACGATCTCGAATGCAGACGTTTGCTTAACGATGCCAAGAACTACATCCCTTTAACTACCGATCCCTCTGTGACTTTGAAAATCACTATATGTAACCTTGTTGAACATGCTGAGTCAAGTGGTTTTATAAGAAAGCAAGAGGCGGATTTTTTGACAAAAGGAAAAGGTATTATTCCATATTTTTATACTTTGCCGAAAATCCATAAAAATAAGTCACCTCCTCCGGGCCGTCCAATTGTATCGGGCATTGGCTCTCTTTTAAGTAATTTTTACATACCCAGACTCTTGAGCGAATCGCTCAAATGCTTGTTTGCTCCTAATTGGTTGCAGACGTGTCTGGATGATCGAAAAGAAACTGAGTTCTTGTCCGCACGGACTGCCCCGTGTTATATTATGAGTCATGTAAAAACATAGGGACAATATGAATGAGTGTTTGTCTGATACTTGATCTTGTTTTCTGATATACACAGTATACTTAATATCTGTATGTGGATTCTAATGTACATACATTTTTTACAGACAGACGAGGTTGCCCTCGAATTAGCGGAAGACCCCTGATGTAACCGTGAGTGTATCGGTTCAATCACACCTGAGGTTTGGATAAGCCTTAGCGTGCTTATACCGCCAAGGTGTTTTTTCTCATGATTAGGTCCTGATGAAAGCTTGGTGAAACACAACAATAAGCTGAAACATGTTGACCATTTGATCATAAGCAGGATTGACCTGACCAATTTAAAGTTCAGGAATTGATATCCACCACCTTTTTAATTTGTTCATATGACGCCATCATTAAAATTTTCTGGCTGACGCCATATGACTTTTAACTCACTCTTGATTTATCACACACTACACTTTCTAATCTGAATACAGCTGCTCCGCTATACTAAAGGCGTCGAAGCACACCTGAGGCGCACAAGGCACCACTGGCAAAACCCCATGATGAAGCATGTCACCAACTATGTTGGTGAGTGAGGGTTTTATTTTAATATCAGATTGATTTTGTCTCACTAACACTCAGAGCTTTATTTTAGAGTCCAACCAGCCGGTTGTACCTCTTTCAATTGTGGTGATGCCAATTTGAAATTCACGGGGAGTAGAAGCAAAGAATCAGTAGATTTTTTGGACATTACCATAAAAGTAAAGGATGATAAACTAAAAGTTGAACTCTACACTAAACCATCAGATAGGAATACATTATTACATCACACGAGTCATCATCCCAAGTGCCAGAAGGATAGTATTCCTTTCAGTCAGTTTTTAAGGATTAGACGAAATTGTAGTGAAAACAAAGATTTCGAACATCATGCACAGATTTTGCAACAAAAACTCCTACAACGAGGATATCCTAAACTACTTATTAAAGAAGCGCACAAGAGAGCTAAATACTACAATAGGGATAGCATCTTTGAGCCTAATGATAAGCCCCAAAAAGCCCTACAAGAAATTGTCATGATGACTAATTTTAATGGCTCGAGTAACAAACTTAAAAGTTTGATAAATAAAAATTGGTATCTACTGAACAAACCAGGCCAGTGCCCACTGAGTAAACCCATATTTTCCTACAGAAGGAATAAAACTATTCGAAATCAGCTAGTAAGAACTTTCAGTGAACCTAAGATGAGTATACAAACCAGTATCCATGACGGAACGAAGTTAAAAGGCAATTTTCCGTGTAGTTCATGCACACATTGTAAGACCATCATTAAAGAACAGAAGATTGTACTAAACAACATATCTCATTGGATAAATGAAATGGTCAACTGCCGAACTAAAAATGTGGTATACCTTCTAATCTGTCCCTGTCAAAAGGGATACGTAGGTGAGACAAGCAGAGAGATGCGGTCTCGCCTCACAGAACATAGGTCAGCCCTAAAAAATGGCAAAAAGAATGCCCCTTTGGTTGATCACTGGCAAGAAATGAAACATAAGGAAGATGATCTCAGATGGTTCATTCTAGAAAAAATAAAAATTTCAGTGAGAGGCGGTGATACGGACAAAAGAAGAAAACAAAGAGAACAATTTTTCATGTCTAAATTTAAGACTTACTACCAGGGTCTCAACAATAGAGAAGAGTGGGAAAGAATCATCAGGTAATTGGATCACATCATTCACAACATTAATTGTTGTTATCGTTTTCAAAGGGCTTTTTATTTTTATTTTTATACAATGTTCAGCCCTGTATCCTTGTGTCCTTTATAAGGTACTATAAATCTATTCCTAACTCACTCTATTTACATGAAAAATATGGCCTGCGAGTCCTTCTCAGTTTACAATAAACGTGATCACGAATGCTAATGTTAGCAGGATGTGTAATACCTCATTGCCATGTATAAGAGAGTAAAATATGTAGCTGCTATTAAAGCACTCCTTAAAATCGAAGACAAAGTAAACCTTAATCTATAATTTCGAGAAAATTATCTCGAAATAAATGTATTTATACAACCCAAAATTAACACTAATCACCTAGATGCTGCGCGGCTTTATTTATTATCATTTAATCTTTGCACACACTGGTGTAGGCATATATCGAAATTAAGTTTGGCTTCAACTAAAAAGGAAAAAGACCTCAGAATAACCAAGAGGGCCACACTGTATGTAAATACTTAAAAAAAAAATTTGTGAAAAATATTGATACATAAAATTTTTTTTCAAAAAACGATAAGTACTGCGAGGTTTTTAACAATAGATACAGTTAATACCCAACAGACGCGGCGGTTTAGATTTAATAAAGTTTTTGTAAATGTGTCTTTAATCGCAAGAAATAGAGCAAAGAACTACTAAGATGGCTGCACGGCACGTAAACACGTAAACAAACGAATGCCGAAATTGCGGACGTCTAAACCTTAGTTTGACCCATTTGTGGTGGTTTCTTGGATTGCATAAAGTTTGCGCAAACTCAGATCCAATCGCGAAAAAAACAACTAGGAACTACCAAGATGGCCCCACTATACGTAAACACATAATCAAGTAATTGCCGGAAACGTGGATACGTATAAAAAGAAAGGCAACAAAGACGAAGGTGGTGAGCCATACCAGAGACGCCGATACGAGGTGACATTACGCTCCTTGGAAGGTAAGAATCTGAGGTCCGTGATTGACGAGTTTAGAGGTGCTACCACCAAATTGAGTACAATAAGCGGGTAGTCCCTCTGTCTATTAACAGGAATAATTTGTGACATAGCGTCACGTTAAGACACATAGCGCACAAATATTGTCAGTCGTGGCACTATGCACTCCCCATGAATGAGCACTGCGCTTGTTTAAATATTTAAGCGTTTTAGTTCGAGTGATATAGAGAGTAATATCACTAGATAACCTATGGGGCGTGAGTACTTAACCCACAATAATATCCATAATGGCCCCAAAAGTTAACGTAGACCGACCCGATCTCTAGCATCGTATAAACTAGTGCGATTTTCTCATTAAATTTCTAGAAATCGGTCTCCGCCCAAACGAAACACGAGGGTCACAAGCATAGACACCTTGGTCCATAGCGGAATGACCGGCAATTCAGCGTACCGAAAGACAAGAAAGTAATGAATACACCGTTGCTGACTCTATGGTAAGCCAAGTCATTGCGTAATAGAATCATTAGCCATCAGGGTGTATCATTTATCTGGATACTAATTAAGTCCATATCCAATTTGTCCTAATAGAATTAACTGAGCTTGAACATGAAAAGCTATCTTTAACGCTGACGAGCGGTTTTAGAAGAGATACACGCTCAACTAGGGTGAGTAGTACCCACTAACTCTAAAACCATTGATACAACAATCTCTTTAGAGTAAATAACTATGAAGATAAGAGACAAATAGATAAAATTGAAAAATAATAAGACTTGATACAATCTCCATGTTATTTTATATTAGATTTGAGTACGATGTACTAAGTCAACTACGCCACTCTGGTCACTTAAGGACTGCGATTTAAAGTCCTATTCCTATGTGAGTATATGCCTATGAAAATAAGAGGTAAATAGACAAAATTGAAAAAATATATCTTGATATAATCTCCATACTTTCTAAACTAGATTGGAGTATGATGTACTGAGTCAACACGCTACTCTGGTCACTTAAGGACTGCGATTAATTGGTCCTATTCCTATGTGAGTATATGCCTAAAATTCATTTTGGCCCAATTACAGCAACAACAGAAGTAAAAGCAATATATTCTAGACAATAATCGTTGCTGGGGAGGATTTATTTAATGCATGCCTCTAACAAAATGTAATGATTCTCAGGAGGTCCTCGATTGAATTAAATAAAATAACACCATAGCGATTAAACAGATCGATGGGCCACAAGAGAATAGGCCTAATGTAGGTCTTATAATAGCGAGGCTGGGACAGTTTTTGGTGCAGTTTTCGGCACCTTTTATTCATAAACAGACCTTGCGAAAACTTTCTTAAAACTTTCTTAAAATGTTCAGTCATCCAAAATCAAGTATGTCGAACCAAAGATAGGGTTGAATACCATGAGTACATGTATGTATTATAATTATATATATTCTCTTTTTATAGATTGTTTAAACTTGATAGAGAGAGCTGTTTTTAATCTATTGGTCCTGAAGAAGGTGTTACAAATCACATTTTACACCGAAACGCGTCGACAAGAGGACAAAATTATATTTGTGTTTTTAAATCAATTTTATATGTATGTAATACATCCTTGATTCTCATATTGAATGTTTTAAAATTTTGATTTAATTATGTGTAAATATTGATTTCATCTGTTATTGAGAGTTATTTTTGCATATGTATGTTGTTTATGAAGATGTTTACCCCACTGTATTTGATAACTGTGGACAAATCATTGTAATACAATCTGAGGTATACAACAAGTTTTAAATTAAATAAAATAACAATATATTCTATCTTTGTTGTGTTTAAGTCTTATGGACTCCTTGTCTTTGGTTCAATATATATTGATCTTAAATTTGTAGTTGGAGACTATTGAGTAAATCCATGAGGGAAATTTGAAAATTTTTAACGTTGTTACGTTCCCGGTCCCTTCTGGTTAAACCTGGGAAACTCTCTATTTGTTTTTGGACTGTGACAAGGATCCCATTCATGAAACTACTAGAACTGGACAAAGAAGGGAGTCACGTGAGGAGACAACTATTATATTTTCTCTCATCCCCAACGAATCTATTGGGACGAGATTTAATGGCCAAACTAATCATGACCATACAGTTCTCTGACGATGGGATTATGGCCTGCTCCTTCCATGGGGTTCCTTCACCGAGAGCCATATCATTAAAATACACCCACAGCACAGGAAGACAGAAATAAGGGCACCGCCTTCTCATCAGACTGCCTTCACTAAGGCAGTCTTAAAGAGCATGAAAGAAAATATTCTTGGATTTTTGCAAATTCATTAGCCAGTGGGTACGGCATTCACATTGTCCTTTACTTAAGGCTATTAAAGGAGCAAAAGCCTTTATAGTGAATGAAGTACCAGAGGGAGGAGAGATTCTTGACTGCACTACATATGCGTCTGATGAGTCCCCAGTGATAGATCAGGAAACAGGGGTAAAACACACAGGGACAGCGGCAATAACAGCTAGAAACCTCTAGCCCTTAGAAACGCTGCAGGTCATGAGTTACTGAGACTCAGTCTATGCCACCACCACAGTGCACCCGAGCATTGGGAGGTAGAAAAGATGACTCTTCACAAAGTTGTGCAGTACATCCGCCATGTCCAAGAACCTCTTTGAGCTGCTAATTACTCTACTTAAATGCGTAGTGGTAGTAAAATGAGCAGCGCAAACTGGGGTAAAAACATATAACAGGGAAATACCCCCACCTACTGAATGGAAAAGAAGGCCATGTACTCCACATACAGCAGCCCACTGGTACTATACCTGGTCAGGAGCAGGCCCAAAGACGCACCGCAAAACTGGTTCACGCAATCACAAAGCCAAACAACACAGTCAAATTAAAACCCCTGCAGCACAAGTAGAAATTAGCCCAACAAATTAAACCCCCAGTGATTAATAACAAACACCCACTCACCCTCTTTCCCCAAACTACTACCAGATCAAAAAAACAACAGTGGGAGTTCAAAAATATTTTTTACTTGCGTCCAGAAATTCAGAGCAGTTGAGGGCTGTATCGATCGGGGGACTGCACCAAATTCGTCATCCAAGGGTGATCCGAAATGGGCCCACTCTTCTGCTGATCCCCTGGAATGAGTTGGCTGGCCATGCCCCAGGGAATGGGCAGTCTAATGAGGCGGCATGACCAAGAACTGTCTGAAAAGAGCCACTCAGGTCCTGCATCCAAAGTCAAATGGGACGCATTCCGATGACCAAGACAAAAGGTCCCCATTCTCTGGCACCATGTCTGGTGCCAATCCCCTTTTCAGTTCTAAAATAAAGCCATCCTCGGGGGAATGAACCAGGATTCCCCTATGCACTTGGGCTGGTAAAACCCTAAATCTCTACAGTACGCACAGAGAGCCAATAAGCGCAAAGCCTCAGCATGATGATGAGTTCAAGCCTCCAGTTGGGGGGTTCACCAGGGTGACCAGGCACCCCAGAGTTGCAGAGGCAGTCCCTGTTTTTTATCATCACCCGAAAGACCTTTGCACTGTTTGAGTACAAAATCCCAGAGTTTACGTTTTTGGCGTTATAAGGTGAATTTTAGTTAGCTAATTAACTAAACTGTTCCTGTTTTGCCAAACGCTTCTTGAGAGCAACAAATTATTTCATTTAACATGACTAAAGTAAGGACAAAAGCAGTGCAAATTATATTAAGCTTACTCAACTATAACTGGTGGATTTCTCTGTTTTTTGGTTAGGGGACAAAGTCACAGAAAATGTAACTTTGTCCCCTAAGTATACCGCCACTTTTTGAGTGGAAAACCTATAACATATCTTTAAAAATGTATTATTTTTTCAGTGAATATACATATAGCCTTACAAGATATGGAGTCTGCCATACAGCTAACAGAGGACAGCGTTCCTTCTAAAATGCATGACAGTCATTTTGAATGGTGGAGCTAACTATCCTGCACAAAATTTCCATAATGCACATGTGAAACAGGCATAATGTCCTGCACTCATCCTGCAACTGGGCAAGTTATTCATATTCACTTTACTTTCATTCTCACAGGCCCTGACAGGTAGCTAGTTCAGAACCAAGCAGCCAGTGCTGCATGACACGAAGAAAGCCTCATCATTTTGGCTCATCATTTTAACATTGCGCATGTGGCTAAAGCCTGCCTAAAATCACAGATATAAAATGGATGTCAAAAATAAAAATGTAACAGGGAATCATCCTATGCAGGTCTAATTTCCTGCATTATCCGTATCCCAATGTATATGTTAAAAAAGGATTTGAGTATTCTTTCCAAAATGACAGACAAATAGGCAGCAATTGACCTATACAATTGTTTCAAGGCAATTCTGCAGCTCCACCTGCACGTTATTATTGGGACAGGAGATTCTGTCACAAAATTACACACTAAAACAATTCCCTTTTTCTAAGTTATTCTACTTGAGCGCAAATAACATACCACTGTCTTACTGTACACATGCGGTAAACCCAATTAAAATATTTCTTTATAAAAATAGAACATGAACTCCCTTTTCAGTAAAGGAATTCCAGTCGTGACTATGGCAACGCTATTGAGTGAATATGCTTAAAACACAGCAGGCCGGACACCTCCAATTCGTTATTATTACTTTGCTATGGGCTAAAAAAAGGACATCGCCACAGAACAACCTTGTTTTCAAACGGAAAAGATTTTTTTAAATAGCACTGCTTGTGCGCAACACGCTTTCCCCTCTCTGAAGACTCAGTCAGGGTAAGCTCACGAATGCTCACTTCTGCAAGATGTGCGCCCTCTAGAAACTTCTGGTCAGGAAACGGCCACTGCGGAGGAACATGGTCTCTCCACTTGACACTCTGCAAACAAGATTTCAATTTTTCCAGCTCCCACGCGTTGCTGTGCAGCAAATTGGAACCACCGACATCAGTGAATGGAAGGGTTCACGCACATTTCTGTCTAAATCTACTAAAACTTTCCTAATATTGTAGATTAGAAAATTAGAAATGCTAGTTTCAACGTGGGCTTGCAAGGGTTTATTACTAGACGGTGTACCCGGCAGAAAGATTTCACAGATAATGCATTCATTTCGTATTTTGTGTTCCCTGTTATATTTTAGTCTGCAGTGATTTGAAGAGAATTTTTTTTTTTTTTAAGTTTGAGTTTATTAACCCCTTCGATGCTGCGCAGATTCCGCCGCTGTGCTGGCGGAATCTTGCGCGGGCGTGGTCATGACGGAATGGTTCCGTCATGAGCACAGCTCAACCGTGGGTCATGACGGAACCATTCCGTCATGAGCACCGAAGGGGTTAAGGAACGGAAAAGAAGAAACAACAATATGATAAAATGACAAAAACCTTACGCCAGGAAGGATAAAAGATAAAAAACATAATGAAACGTTGCATTCATATTACACTGGAGAGAAAAACAAAAAGTGCATCCTAAGAAAGAGAGGGGAAGGAAGGGTAGGGGAACAATATATGATAATTAGGAAAAGCAAATGGAGATAACAGCAACTTGTATAAGAAGAAACAACATTGTAAGCATAACAGTGAAATAATGGGAAAACAGAATAACAGGATGATCAATAACAAATGACAATAAACCTTTAAAAAATAGAAGGCAAGGGGTGAAACTAAGGTGGCTTTCGTACGTCATCTGATCCATTGTTAGAAACAACATTCAAAGAGGGAGTTAGGGATAAATAAGTTGTCAAAGTAAGCCATTTAAGGTCGCGTTTGATAGCCAGGGAAATAAGAGAAACATAATTAGTATCTAGGCGATGATGGAAACAAACTGCATCCCACCAAGAGCGAAAGGTAACTCTGTCAGTTTGTTTCCAATTAGAGGTGATTAAATAATATGCAATGGCTAAAAGTAAATCTAGAAGTTTAAAACGTAATGAAGATTGAGGACAAAGGGGGGAGGGAGTACCTAGGAAGATGTGAGTGGAGGAAAAGGGAATGTGAACATTGAATAGTTTCTGTATTTGGGACCAAACAAGTTTCCAAAATTGAGAAATTGGAGGACATTCAAACAACATGTGTTTTAGGTCAGAAGTAGGGCAGGGGCAGGACCAACATATAGAGGAAACGTCTGGTAAAAAAGTCAATAAATACATTGGGGAAAACAATGTGCGATGATAAATAAAGAAGAGAGTTTGGGTGGTGACAGCAGCCCTAGAGGTTTTCTGAATCTTTGACCATAATTTGTCGCAGAGAGGAATTGACCAAACTTGTGAAAAATCATTTTCCCATGCCAATTCAACCTTGGTCTTGGGATCTATCCATGGAAAGTTAGAAAGATTTACACAAAATAGATGCCGTAGAGGAAGCATCTAATATAGAGGATACATTTTTATAAAAAATAGGGAAATCATTAGTAGGAGGTAAGGAATAGAGGTATTGAACTAGGGAAGGCAGAAGGAGATTATATTGAGAACGAGAAGAGGAAGGTAAAGAGAATTGGGATTGGAGAGCAGAAAAGGTAAGAGGTTGATTATCTAACACAAGCTGGGAGATCCAACTCAAACCGCGAGAATGCCATGATTTCCAATATATGGAAGGATTACGAATCCGAAGAGATTTGTTATACCAAATAGATTGCTGATGAATGGAGGTAATAAAAGGATAGGAGGAGGATAGTACAGGGAGCATTTGTTTACGAGAGTGAGAAATAATAGGAGAGCGGAGAGAAGCCATATTAGAAGTAAAAGTCAAAACCTCCCGAAAATTAAAAGGAGCAAGAAAAGCACTCTCTATTTGTAACCAAAGAGGAGGAAAAAGGGGAAGATCATGAGAGATCCAACGAGCAGCTTGTTTTAGAGAAAAAGTACGATGGTAAGTTTGAAGTCAGGAAAGCGAAGACCCCATTAGGTTTATCGTGTTTCAAAGAGGAAAGGGCTATACGAAAGCATTTACCTTTCCATAAGAATTTAAGGAGGATAGAATCAATCCTTTTAAAGTAATATTCAGGAATGTGAATGGGAATCATAGAGATAGTAAATAAGATAATAGGTGAGAGCATCATCTTGATTGAGTCTAAACGACCCTACCAAGAGAGAAAAAGGGGATGCCAGCATGTAACTGAATCGTTCAGTTTTTTAGAAGATAGTCAAAGTTCAATTTGAGAGCATCAGATAATAAAGGAGCGAACTATATGCCCAAGTATTTAATCTTGAGAGGTTGCCAAGAGAAACCAGAGTGGGCAAAAAGGTGTTTTTGACATAGAGCGTTTAAAGGTAGAATTTCACACTTATCAGTATTAAGGCGATACCCAGAAATTTCAGAAAAGGAGGAAACGTGTTGAAGGAAGTGAGGAAGGGAGGATTGAGGGTCAAAACAATATAAAACAATGTCATCAGCATAAACTGACAGTTTAACCTGATTAGGACCAAAATAAAAGCTGGTAATGTTATCTTTCTGTCTAATCTTGGTTGAAAAGGGTTCCAGGACTATAACAAATAATAAGGGGGATAAAGGACAGCCCTGTCTGACTACCCTGTGTAATGAAAAATAATCAGAAGTGATACCATTAACAAAACTTGACGCTTGGGGGCCAGAGTATAATAGAGAAATGAAAATAATAATAAGATAATTGTTTTGATATGGATATTCACCGTCAATAAAATATCAAATATCACTCAGTATATTATGAAACCTCTGTTAGTAGAATTAAGAGGTCCGGGAATGCTTTGTAAAATTCCGCGGTGTACCCGTCAAGCCTAGGTGATTTACCATTAGGTAGTGATTCGATTGCCAATAAAACGTCCTCCTCTGAGAAGGGTTTAGGAAGATATTCTCTATGCATATTCGATAGCCACACCAGGGCGATGTCTGAAATATATTCTAAAATATCGGCTGTATGAGCCGTGGTCTGAGATTTATAAAAAGCCCGGTATGTGTCCACAAAAGAGCGAAGTATTGCCTGAGTGTCATAATGCATGTGCCCCCTGTCATCCTCTATCTAAGTGACCGTTTGCTGTCTGCACTCCGCACGTACCTTATGGGCTAGTGTCCTTCCAGGTCTACCACCCTCCCCCAGCCTGCGCACCACGTGGCGCCAGGAGATATATTTTATTTCGTCATCCGCCAATGTATTGTATCTATTTACTTCCTCCCGGATGTCACCGAGAGTACCAGCGATATGGGACAAATCATATTCAGTTTCTAGGCCTTTTATGCGATCCTCACTCATTTTCAGCTGCGTCCTTATATCCTTCAGGATACCCGTAGACGTCCTTATGCAGATGCCTCTCAGTGTGGCCTTAAAGGCCTCCCACAGAGTGCCCGCACTGTCCACTGAGTTTGCATTGTCAGCAAAATAGTCTTTGATCGCTTTTTGTATTGTGTCTTTGTATAGGGGTTCAATGAGCGCCTTTGCATTAAATCGCCATATAAATGGTGGGGGTGTGTAAGTAGGAATTTTTAACGCTAGTAGGACAGGTTTGTGGTCAGAGAGCGTTTTTGGGAGATGTGTGATATCTCCAGCCCACGTGGACGCTTGTCTCGTGAGCAGCCAGTAGTCCAATCTAGACTAGCTATTGTTTGCTGTGGAGGAGTGGGTGCTGTCTTGAGTTAGCGGATTCCGGACCTGCCAGACATCGAGCATGCCAAACTCCTCCATGCCCTTCTGAATAGTAGAAGCGGCCCTTATGTGTCGCTCCGTGGTGTTCTGGGATCTATCCAACTTAGCATCCAGCGCAACATTGAGATCTCCGCCCCATATTAGTTCCATGTCTGGCAATGCGCGTATTTGCGCCCAAAGTTGTGTATAAAATATTGGGTCGTCGATGTTCGGCCCATACACATTGATGATACCAACTTTAGTCCCTCTCAGAACTCCTGTGACTATGACATATCTTCCATTTGGGTCAATTATTGAGTGGTGCAAAATAAAAAGTGTCCCTTTACATATAATTGTGGTTACTCCCCTAGCATAGGAAAAATAGGTCGCAGATATCACCACGTCTGCCCATTTTTTACCAAATGTACCCGCCTTATTTTTAGTGAGATGCGTTTCTTGAAGCAGTGCAATGTCGACATGGTGTCTATCCAGTTAAACAAGCACTTGCCTCGTCTTTTTCGGGTTGTTTAGGCCCCGGACATTCCATGTTATGATTTGCAGAGGTGTTACTCTAACCCTCGTGTTTGTGCTGGGCATTGTCATTTATCTTCAGTAATTTACCGATGCATGCGGTGTTCTGTGGCAAAATGTGCCTGCGTGTATCCTCTTGGGGTGCGATGTGCATATGTGCGTGTATCTTTGATGCCCTAGTACTAGTACGATCAACAGGAAAACAAAATTCCTCCCAGCCCCCCGACCCACTTTAACAAACCCAACCTTGGCAAAGACATATACCCATAACTCTTACCAACACTCCCACCCTACAATTCGCTTCCCAATGGAAACACTGTACAACAAACAAAAATGTGTTATACACAGAGGGAACGGCCGCCGCCCGCTATCTACCACATCCAATGAATGGATGAGGGGATTGCGCCACATCCCTTCTGGTAATTGACCATCATGGCATACCGCAAAAGCACTGAGTTCTGCTATTTAAGTAACCATTCCTCAAAGGGTATAACCAAAATTACACAGTTTCAAGCCCTTCATGCAAATGCCAGACCTCACACTTACATATCCTTTAGTGAACATAGGGCCTCATTTTGACTTGCGAGAGACCTGGGATATTTGTTAGTTCCTCCTATGCCCCCCCAAATGGGGAGCGCCTTATTCCTGTGGCCTTCATTGTCATTCTACATCCGATGTTTGATCTTGTTCCGCGTTGACCCCTTTCAAGGATTTACGACGCTGGGTCTGAGGGTGCTTGAGCTGAAGGTATCTTAATGCTTCCTTAGGGCCATTGCAGATTACGCTTTTGCCATCTTCTGTGATTTTCAGATGCGCCGGGTACAGCATAGCATAGGGAATGTTCATGTCTCTTAATTGTTTTTCACCTCCAGGAATTTCTTTCGGGCTTCTTGTACCTGTAAGGTAAAGTCCGGGTAGATGGAGATATTCATTCCCTCATAACTAAATGTGCCTATCTCTCGCGCCTTGCGGAGTGCTGCATCTCTATCTCTATAATTAAGCAACTTCGCTATTATAGGGCGGGGCGTGCACCAGGTATCGGTGGAGGCGCGAGGGATCTGTGAGCTCTTTCTACGATGAACACCTCAGAGAAGGTCTCTCTGTCCAGAAGGGTGGATAGGAGCGTCTCCATGTACCTCTCCATGTTTCCCGTTCGCGTCGATTCCGCAACTTCCATTATACGAAGGTTACTTCGACGCGAGCGAGCTTCCAAGTCCTCGGTCTTCATCTGGAGTGACTGTAAAATCTTGTCAGCCTTGGCTCGTTTCTGCTCGGCGTGGTTGTGCGCATCCTCCACTTCCGATATGCGCCGTTCCACCTCATCTAAGTGCTCTGTGCGCTTGTCAAGTCTTTCTGACATCCGGTCAACCCAATATGTTAAGGAGTCGATTTTCCCGTCAATGTTTGTCAGAGTTGCTTGTATGGAGGGGAACATTGCTTGAAAGTACACTGTGGAGTCTGATCCCCCCGCGGTGGCGCCAGCAGGGTTTGAATCATGCAGCTCACTACTCACATCTCCAATTTTTCGACGTTGATCAAATTGCAGCTTAGGTTGGTTTCCATCCTGCTTCCCCATCTCAACTCCCCAGGTGGTGCAGTATAGCAAAGGAATGGTTAATGTACAGTATTGTAGGCCCAAGATAGTTGCAATTCACAAAAGTCAGATCGCTGCATACAAAGCAGGGTCCTCTTATCCCTGCACAATTCAAGGGCGAAGCTTCCTCCGCACAGCAGGCCGCACTGCCCAGACTTGAGACCGACTATGCGAATTAGGTATGATGCTCAATCCGTTGTGTTCTAGATACCTGGGCCGCCAAACCACTGCATGCTCAGTTGCATCTATTAGGGTATGTCCTCTGTCGCTAGGGTATGTTACTGCTAATATAGAGTGGACTCTATTAATGTGACGCCGAGCAAAGTTCGTGGCAGCTTACACGTCGCAAGAGTACCGTTCATGCCGCACATCCCAGAGGCCTGCGCACTGTACCGGTCCCGCGCCGTGATCGCTAGGTGGATTCCCCCCTACACCTCTCTGCTCCTTCTCCTCCTATGTCAGCAGCAGCCAGGCTTAATCCATTGGAGACGTGTGCACCTTTCTACGCACTTGCCGCTCGCGAGGCCCCCTCAGCAGTTCTGTTGATCACCAGTGTATACATGCATTGACTATAGCACCATGTCATCTCGCAACACCCTCGCACAACAGGAAATTAGGCACCCACTCGTCACTGTGCACAGGTGTCCTTGTGTCGTCGCTTAGCCCCCAGCACCTCCGCTTACACTCAGTAGTGCACACAGGGCACGTCAGGGTGTGGGGGGTCCACGCTGCGCCTCCCGCGTCGCTGCGTGCACCAGATATTCACCCCCCGCGGTCACCGCGCGTCCCAGGCAGGACCGCTCAGTGCCGGGAGACGCACCTCAAATCTGTGCCACCACGGAGGGTCTCCTACCGTGTCTCTGTGCCGATTTAGCGCTTAGGTCTGCCTATCATGGCTGCTTCCTCGGAGCTCCAGTGTGGTTTCGCCGTTCAGCATACACGGTCCCGCCACCTCCGCAGGCACCACGCGGCAGGGTGTTTAGGTTATCTGCCGCTTGCCACGCGCCTTTTGTCGCCCTTTGCTCTCCCTGCGTTGCGGGCCTAGACCAGGCCGCGCCTCCTCGGGCTCACGCAGCGAGCGCGGCCCGTCAGAGGCGGCAGCCGGAGCACCGTCAGCGGGCCGCCGGGTCCTCCTCATCTCCGCCCCGACCCAGCTCTTACTCAAAAGTTCATAAATTCGTCCACAGCGCGTCGCAGGGAGGTTGATGGCCTTTTATCTTCCGTTGTGGTCGAGTTATAACAGTGCGGTATGCAGGATGATTGTAGGATTGTCAGCGCGATCGGGAGAGCCCGCTCAGTGCGCGGCCATTTCCTTAGCGCGGCAAGCTCCGCCCCCAAAACCTCTGTTAGTAAATGCACTGCAGAGGTCTGTGTCTGTAACCAGAGAAACACAGAACTGAATCCTGGTTGGTGCAGTGGGGAACAGTGACCTGTGTATATTTAGTGCTACAAGGTCCCAGTCTGTGAGAGAAAAAACTATGAATATGTATGTCATTATTTTAAACTTGCATTAAACACAGCATAAGATAGGCTGCTACAAAATGGGCAAAAAGGTTATAAAAGTGCTTCCAAAACATAGATTTTAGTAATATCCAGACTGTAGGCAGTGCAGTGTTTTTTATAAATGTCCTTTAAAAGCACCTAACTTTACAGCTCTGCTTGTAACTCTCTTGTAAAGCCACTTGAAAAAGATAAATCTGTGTCATAAATTTGCTTCAAGCACCTCCATCAATTAAAGCCAATACGGCTTCCAAGCAGTCTAAACATTTGCAGATTGATCAGTTTTGCACATCTACATTTCTTTCAGGTAAGCAGGCACCCTGGCAAGGAGACTTGTTTAGCTGTCTGCCCATCTCTCTCTACTTCTAAACTTCAACTAAAGTATTTCAACTCTCAGAATTTATCGTCCTGGTATGGTTTAATCTTCACAAGAAGTAGGGTAACTGATTTTCTTAAATTAAATAAAGTATGGGCATATTTTTAGGATAAAAATGACATTAAAATGAAAAAATATAGTGAACCAGACATATGAATTTTTAAATATTAAAAATAAAACTTAAGCTGAGAAGCAAATTAAGCTGAAAGAATAAAAAAAAGTCACGCTGGACCGAGACAAAGTAAAGAGTCCAGGCCACCAGCGATGTAACACATTTACACAGACTTCCAGAAGTGTTCCTTGATCCAGGAAAGTGGTCCACAGTACAAGTCAAGGGTTCAGAAGCTCTGGTTTGCCTCTTGGGATTTGGGACTACAATTTCCACAATCCACATTGTCAATCCATGTAAAATACAGGTGAAGCTCGTCAGCTGGAGTCATGTTGCAGATAGCCCTTCCAGTACTCTTTTTCCTATTGCTGATAAGGGAGTCTACTCCTTATCCTTTAAGACTGGCAAAGTCCTTCTGTTCTGAAGTATTGTGAGTGGAGCAGGTGCAGTCATTCTGAGTGTTATCCTCTTTGGTGCAGTCCAAGGGTCCAGCAGGGCAGTCCTTCTTCTCCAGACATTTCTTTTGGGTCCTTGAGGGTCCCCAACACCAATCCAATGTTCCAGACTCTCTGAGTTGGTCCTTGGGAATTTGGGACTACAAAACCCACAATACAACAGGCTAAATCATTAAAAGTCCACTGAACGCTGTCTAGCTGGGTTCGTCTTGGTGGACATGATGCAGGTGGGGCTATTTTAAACTGTTGCTTTCAGAACAAAGCAACGTCCCTTTTGAGCAGAAGACCAAACGGTGCAGATGGTGTAGTCCTCTCTTGTGCAGTCCAAGGGTCCAGCAGGACAGTCCTC
This sequence comes from Triturus cristatus, assembly GCF_964204655.1. NCBI lineage: Eukaryota > Metazoa > Chordata > Amphibia > Caudata > Salamandridae > Triturus > Triturus cristatus. Next base: position 771,413,719 of record NC_140582.1, on the reverse strand, counting down.
CTCTTTCCTGTGGTTTCAAAGCAGGAATTCAAATTCCTAAGCAGTTTTCTATATTTTTCCGTGCTCCTGGGGTGACAAGCAGGGGGTCCCTTCTGACCAATAGGGTGCACAGTGCCACCCTCAGTCAAGATAACTTACTCCAAAGTGTGGCACATTCCGGTCTTTTAAAACCCAAAATGGAGAAACTATCTCCTGGAGAGGGGCGTGGCTACGACACGCTGCAAGATGGCCGCCTGTTGAAGGGGCTCTGCAGGCCAGGCTCGTACATTCTATAAATACCATCATTCAAGCCTACCTTAATTCGCTTCAATCACTGGCATCGCTGGCGCATCAGAGCGTGAGGGTGTGGAAGGAGTTTTAACCTTCTCTGATGCTGGGAAGCTGCCTAACTGACGAAGCGGAACTGTGACCGCGTAAATGCTGTAAATGGCCGCCGTCTGCCTTGCGGCCGCTGCGTACCTTGGACGGCGGCTGCCCTGTGGTGGAGCTTCACGGTGGGCGACTGTCTGCGTGGCGCCACTGGTGGTTCAGGCTGCTGAGGCTTGGAGCTGCCTGCTGCGGGCTCACCGGGTCGCCTACTCTGGACTGAGGTGCTGCCGGCGTGGAGGCGATCGCCGCCTGCCCTGCGGCTGCCATGTGGCTCGGTCGCCCGGGATCCTGCGATGAGCCCTGCTGTGGGGACCTGCCTAGAGGGCGTCGCGGGTGAACCGGAAAGACGATCATGTGGGTGGCTCGCATAGGAGGTGCCGTGACACCTGAAGTCTGAGACTGGGACGGAGACCCGAGCCTGCTGCCATCCGTGTTTGGTGGAATCTATGGATACCTGGTCCTTACCCGATTTGCCCGGACGGAGACGAGACAGCGGATTGCCAAGCTCCTGAGGTAGGTGGGGAGGCCTACGTCCCCTGTTTGGTTGAGGGCCAGGCCTGTGCTGCTGGGCCTGCCCCCTGACTGGCATTGTTTGCCTTCTGGGCGGCAGGGCTGCGGTGCAGACCAACTTTCACTGATGCGGGCTGGGGTCCCTGCCGGCCATATACTTGGGGCGGTGGGTCGGCAGGTTCGTGGTGGGGGTGTGGTGGGGCGGTGGCAGGCCGTCGGTGGAACCAGACCTCCTGTGTCTCTGACATCTGGGGGGGCTGGGTGCTGTGCAGCTCAGTGGGGGCCCTCTTTGCCTCACTCCGCAGCCTGTAAGCCCTGTTACTACCAACCTGTGGGCTGCTGGCGGACTGGTCGCTTGGGTCATGCGGGAGGCCCGAACTTGAGGAGCTCGTGCAGGAGCCACTTCGCCCACAATAGCCTTACCCTCTTGCACAAGAGGTGGGGCTGTGATATCGGAGGTCCACTTTGGCAAGGCGATATCTGCCATAGTTGTGGTGTTCTCCAGTCTACCTGTCCTGTGCCCTTCTCCATGGGGCCCGTGTGGACTGGAGGGTGAAGGATGCCTTGTAGACAGTGTGCCTCAGTTGATCACCACGCGGTGCAGCTACTGCCGGTGGCTCGTTTCCGCCTGCTGCACAGTTGGTGCACAGACCCTGAGCGTGGAGGACCCGTGGCTACATCCTTGGCACCCCCTCTGGATACATCCCACTTTCACATGAGGAGCTCAGCCTGCTCTACCCTTGTCTACCGCTTGGACGCCAATATGGGCAAGACGGATCCCAAACAACCAAAGATCCCCTTTGAAGCTAAGCGCCAGACGCCCGCTACGGATCATCCGTCAAAGCATGGTGCATACCCCGACCTGCAAGATGATGCTGATTCCTCGGCGGAAGACTTACGCTCAATACTGCTAGAAATGCGATCAAGCTTAAAAATATTGATGGGAAGATGGACTCTCTGACGTCCAGTCTGAATGCAGTCAAAAAAACAGTTGACACTCATGAAACCCGCCTAGACCTCCTTGAAAACAAACTCTCGGACACACAGGAATCACACTCTCAGTCCAAATCGCAGATCTTAAATATGGAGAAAGTCCTGGAAGTCATCAGAGCCAAGAACGAGGACTTGGAAGCTCGTTCCCGCCGAAACAACCTTAGACTCATTGGCTTGCCGGAGTCGACTGCCATCTCGAAAATGGAACCTTATATAACCAATCTCCTGCAAGAACAATTGGGCTCGGTCCTCTTCCATTATGACCGTCGAGCGTGGACGTCGTTGGCAGGGACCAAGACCGGTGCCTGGTGCCCCACCGCGACCAATAATAGCACACTTAATCACCTATGCGGACAGAGATGCGATACTGAAGGAGGCTAGAACGAGGAGTCCCATTACCTTATCCTTTTTCCCAGTCTACTCCCCCAATGTGCAGGCCGCATGTAGAGAATTTCTTCTGATGAAACGTATTCTGCAGTCCTCTTTGATCCCATATGCGATGCTCTCTCCAGCCAAATTGAAGATCACGCACGATGGACAAGCGCACTACTTCACAGATGCTAAATCAGCACTGAAGTTCGCAAAACACATCGGTTCATGTAAATCTCACCACAATTCTCCAAGAAACAAGAGCACGTCACCGACTCTAAGTGATAATGATTAAACTTGCCACCAGGCTGAACTTACTGCTACGTATACTATCTCTCTGCTGCTTTACTAGAGCTAATCTGAATATGTTTGTTATCTATACTTATATGTATTTGCCGACAATTGATGTGAAGAGCTTAGCAATTTGTCCATGATCTCAATATTAAGCCCGGGCAAAGCACTACGCTAAGCTCGCGTAGTTTGCGAAGTTCGCGCTACTTCGCACTATGCAAATTGCACGTAGCACAGTGTGAACACCCGTAGCGTAGTGTTGCATAGTGCTGCGGTCATTTTTTGCTTGCTCGTGGTCCTCAACGTCAAGTTGGCGACCGCGAGCAAGCAAAATGACATCCCGGCGAGACTTTTTCCTTGTTCGCGATCAGCAACATCAAGTTGGCGATCGCGAGCATGGAAAATAAACCTCCCGGTGAGATTCCCAACGCGAGGAGGTCAGGTTTCTCATTGAGAGTGGTCGCGTATACTCGCGACCGCTCGCGATGAGAAACTACCAGTTCGCGTTGAGAAAGCTGCCACTCGAGTAAAAATCTACTCGAGCAGCAGAAAACTACAGCTCGCACTGTGCAAGATGCCATTTTCAATGATTGCACAGTGCCGGTTGCTTGTCTGCACTGTGCAATCATTGAAAACGACATCTGGCACAGTGCGAACAAGGTACTACGCAGTTCGCGAAGTGCTACGCGTAGCTCGTGTAGTGCGAACTGCACTTTGCGTAGCTTCGCGAAGTGCTACTTCGCGAACTACGCCCAGGGTTACTCAATATCAGTCACGCTATCTTTCTTCCTATACCCGTGACGAGTAGGCTTGTTCCTCTTGATTTCTGAAACTCTTAGCCTGGCCACCCTGCCAAATGGTGAGGGGTTGCCGTTGTTCCTAGTCCCCATAGGGAGATCTCCCATGAGTTTGCATTCAAAATGTGGTTTTGAGGGACTTCAAGAGTGGGGGGAGGGCACACATTCTCGACATGATTGGGAGGTTGTAGGGGGTGGGGGTTGGGGATTGAGGGTTCACAAACTAAGAGATGGCAATAGTTGGTTTATGTTATTCTTACAGGACATGAAGGGCACTTAGTGTCGGCACGGTAGCAATACTTCTGAGGGAAGCAACTTATCGTTCCTAGCATGTTATCTATCGTATATTTCTTCATCCCCCGTGTATACCACTCCCTATGTCGGTTACTAAATTCTTAACTTGGAACATACATGGGCTCAATGACTTCAAAAAGGCATGGCTAGTACACTCATACTTACGTAGACACCATATTGACATTTGTTTTTTGCAAAAGACGCACTTATGCTGTAGTATCGACCCCAAGCTGCACCACAAATTCTGGGGGGAAATCTACTCTGCTCCCTTTTCAAACTACGCAAGGAGGGTATCTATTTTAATCCGACGAGGACTGGGCTGGACCGGACCACCTTTGACACCACCATAGATACAGGGGGGCGGTATGTTCTGGTTACTGGTAGTCGCTTAACCACATTGATTACTCTGGTGGCCATATATGGGCCTAACATTGATGACCCGCAGTTTTTTCTAGACATCTGGGTGAAAATTGTGTCCAAGGGATGTGATACGGTTATATGGGGGGGGGGGGAGACTACAATGCGGTACTTGACAACACTCTGGATATAGAGGGTGTCACCCACAACCTGCATCTCAAGGCCACGCAACTGCTAAACACTAATTCTGGGACACGGGCTGCTAGATGCTTGGCATACACTTAATCCACTTCTAAGGGAAGGTACTTGCATAACCTCATACCGCCACACTTGGACTACTGGTTACTCATAGCAAATGTGATGTCATGGATGCTGGAGGTCCGACACATGCCACAAACTCTCTCTGACCACGTGCCTGTATTGCTACAGTGGCGCATTCCCAGCACACTGCCTCGTGCCTTTAACTGGCGACTCCCCCACACGCTCTCCTGGACTCTGCATTTAAAGAAGAGATTGCCCAAGAAATTCATCATTACTTCAGCACAAATGAAGGCACTGTAGACTCTGCCTCAACCCTCTGGGAGGCCTTTAAGGTCGTTATACGAGGTGCATGTATATCCAAGGGAGCGGGCGTCCTTGGTTCCATACGCACCACTTTGACAAAACTTGAGCAAAACATCAAGGACCTTGAAACCCAATTCTATTCAACTAACGACATGACAATTTTAGCTTCAATTTGCAGCACCATATCCGAATTTGAGGTAGAGGCTGAAAGAGAAACCAGATTTTTGGGCAAGGAGGCGAGGGCCAGAGGGTACGGGGAGGGTGACAGACCAGGTAGCACCCTCGCAAATCTATTGAAACAACACACTGCACCTACTTATATTTCCGAATTAGTGGAAGCAGATGCTCCGCCTATCAGTGGTCAAACCGATACCCATGCTCACCTCACTGCTTTTTACTCATCCCTTTACACAGCTACGCAGAGATCAGTTCCTCCCGATCTCATTGACTATCTGGACTCCCTGGAGCTCTTATGGTTGAGTCCTGTTCATAGTGAATATCTCGACATTCCCTTTACCGTAGAGGATATAACTCAAGTTATTCAAAGTCTTCCCTCAGGCAAGGCAGGGCTAGACGGACTAACCACGCTTTTTTCCAAAACTTATGCGGAGGCACTTGCCCACCTGGCTTCTTGATGTCTATCAGAAATCATTAGAGGCAGAAGTTCCCCCCCATCGATGCGAGAGGCCGTTATTATCAACTTACTGAAGCCGGACAAATCTCCAACGCGATGTGACTCATGCAGACCTCTATCTAATGTCCCTTATCACCAGACCGGACCAATCTGGTTTTATTCCAGGGCGGTCAACTGCACACAATCTGAGAACATTCTTCTCCGTCCTCCATCAAATTGATCCCAAGCTCCCAGCCGTTGCTGTTTTTTTAGACGCAACTAAGGCATTTGATTCCTTAGAATAGTCATACATTTTTATCATACTGCCTAGACTGAGATTTAGCTATAATTTCATTAAATTAATCAAACTACTTTACACAAGGCCCACTGCTCACCTACTTGTAAATGAGCTCATATCAGACGCTTTAACAATATCCCGATTTATGCGTCAGGACTGCCCTCTCTCCCCCCTCCTATATGCTATTGTAATGGAGCCACTGCCAGCTTGGATTCATCAGCATCATCAAGCAGGGAGTTTAGTCTTCACCGACCGTAATCTCACCATATCTATGTATGCTGACGACATCATCTTATATGTCAGACGACCTGATGAAAACCTTAATCCGCTATTGAGGGAGTAGCTCCGCTTTGGAGGCCTATCTGAAATCACCATTAACTGGAAGAAATCTTCCATTCTGCCAATAACGGACGCCCCATTAGATCGAACCCTTGACTTTCCACTGATGTGGGCGGAAGACTCAGTAAAGTACTGGGGAATATGGCTTAGTAGAGATATTCAACTTCTCTGGACCCTCAATTTCAGGAAATTGCACAACTGGTTCACAGATTGGATCAGGTTTTGGTCTGCCCTGCCTCTGTCACTGGCTGGCAGAATAACCATCCTAAAGATGATTGTCCTCCCCAAATTCTTATATTTATTTGTGAATATTCCTCTGCCCCTCACACAGGCCTTCTTCAAACAGCTACGCTCTGCGGTGATCGTTATGGTGTGTGCCGGTGGCCAACCCAGGGTAAGCTGGGACCTACTGATGCGACCACTGACCAAGGGCGGGTTGGGTGCTCCAGATTTTGAATTGTACGCCCTGAGCGCACCGGCCCAGTACCTGCACCACTGGGTCTACCCTGTTCCTTTTCAACCCCATGTTGCGAATGAGAGAGATATCGCTCATCCGATTCCATTACATACGGCATTATATTACCCCTACCGCAGGACTCCTAGTGAAATTAATACTGTTGAAACGGTGAAATGGGCCTGCGAGGGTTTAAGAAGACGGGCCCATGTGCCCCTGCTCCATGCACCCACTATACCGATTGCACAGCACTCACATTTTCCTTTCTTGCAGGACAAGGGCGCCATAGCTAGGGCACAGGATAGGGGACTCAAAACAATGGGTGACCTTAATCCAAACTATACTTTCCTTGATAAGACAACCGAACAAACGGAGGGGTCTGCAGCATTCTTAGAGCGGTTGTTATTCCATCAGCTCAAAGCCGCCTGCAAGTCACTGCATCCCACTTTTCCAGCCCCCCCCCTACATTGCACTCATTAGAGAATCTGCTTACTTCACCATCCTCGAAGAAACTGGTCACCAGACTTTATATATACACGCAATCCTACACGCCGTCGGCAGATCCGGGGGCGCTCAGGCAATGGTGGTTGGACCTCCTAGATCAGCCTTCAGACGACCAGTGGGCTTTTTGCTGCACACAAATGAAACACCTTTCCTCAAATTATAAATTGAGGCTAATACACTTTAAGTTTCTCCACCGATATTATCGCACTCCCCTACACCTATTTAAATTGAACCTCAGAGCCACTTCAAGTTGCTGGAAGTGCAGGCAGGAGTGAGCTGGCTTTCTGCATGTAGCATGGGAATGTCCTGTTGTCTCCCAGTATTGGGGGGAGGTATCAGACACGTTTCAGGCTGCTACTGGCCAGCCACTCGAATGCTCTCCACAGGTTATGTTATTGGGCTATGTGGCGCAGACTAAACCAGAACACCGCCGCTTAACCACAATGCTTCTAATACTAGCCCGGCGCCGCCTGGCTATTCACTGGGGTCCCCGATGGGTCCACAAGTGAAAACCTGGATACAAGATGTGGCCTATTGTCAGGAGCAGTTTACTAATTACTGGGACCTCATGCCCACTGCATCTCGCCCCAAGGACATCTAGGTGCCCTTTACGAATTGGCCTTGCCTCAGAGACGGCTCCTTTAGCGGGATGATTCCATTCACACAGTGGTCAGTCCTCCCGCTTCCACTCAACAGGGGAAATGGTACATTTGAACTGCACCGACACTGACCCACGATATGTATATCGGCACTAGACTGCGCTACCGCATTATCCCAATTAGGTAATTGTACACTGTTCGCTCACACGCTTCACTGACCATTGTCCATTGATACCCAATGCTACTCTACTGTATGTTTTGATTGTAAAACTGTATTGTAATCAACATGTGTTCTGTTATCTGGCATACTGGCCTGTCTAACAAACTATAAATAAAGTTGTTTTTTTTTTAAACTATCTCCTGGAGGTTAAGATCTGTCTAAGCCAACCCACTGGTGTGGTGTTGTTTCCCTACCACTCCTCTCCCAGCCCCTCCACTAATTCAATTACTGGGGCTCCTGTCTGCCTGGGGGTGCAAGATGTGGGGGTGAGCCTGTGTCCTGTCCTAACTGTCATTCCCTCTTTGAAGACTAGTTTAGCTACTCCACCAACATCCTGCCTTCTGCTCTGCAGCTGCAGATCTCCTTCCACCAGATGCCCTTTGACTCTATGCAGGTCACTTAACACCTCAACAGAGCAGTTTGCTCAGCCTGTCAAAGGCTGACTGTTGTACCTGCCATTCTTGCAGGATTATCCCCAAACGTTTGCCTTCTTCCTCCTATTTTTTCTGACCGGTTTATGATGGCTTTTGGACTCTGGGCACTTTACCCCTGGTAACCAGTGCTTAAGTGAATATGCTCTCTGGTGTAAATGCAAATTGTGATTATTTTATCCATGATTAGCATATCTGATTTACTGGTAAATCCCTAGTAAAGTGTGCTGTATGTGCCCAGGGCCTTTAATTCAAATGTTGCAAAGGGGGCCTCCAGCACAGATTGCGTGACCCGCATGAGTGGCCTTGCAACCATGTCTCAGATCTGCAACAGCAGTGTCTGTGAATGAAGTTTTTAACTTCCATGTCGATCTGGCAAGTGTATCAATTTGCCAGGCCCAAACCTTCCCTCTTTCCACATGTACAGCATCCCTAAGATAGGCCCAAGGTAGCTCCATGGGCAGAGAGCAGTGTATGTGAAAGGCAGGACATGTACTGGTGCGTTTTACATTCCTGCAATAGTGAAATACTGCCCAGCTTCTTTTTCACTGTTGCGGGAACTATATCTCCCATAGGTTGTCATTGGAGCTACCTTGTAACATGTTACAAGAGTAACTTTCATTTGGGAAGAAATAGAGGTTTGGGTACCCTGAACTCAGGATTTTAAAGTACATCTTTCAGTGAAGGTGATTTTTAAGTGAGATGTTTGAAAATGCAACATTTATAAAGTAGGTAGTTTCTTGCTTTACCCTCCTGTGCCCCATCCTGCCTGTGGGATCCACAGCTGGTTTAGAATGACAGTTGGGCTTCATTCACTCTAGACAGTCACACAGAGAGCTGAGTTGAGCCCTGCATATCCTGATTGCCCATCACCAGGCTGATGGGTCTTCCTGAGATAGAGTGGTGGGAGGAGTTGGCACTGACACCTGAATAGAACTGTGCCTTTCCTCACACAAAGCTGTCTCCAACCCCGGTGGTGTGTCTGGAGCCAGGTGAGGGCAATGCAGATTCTGTGCACTACAAAGACAATCCTTTGAAGTATGCCTACTTCAAAGGCCAAGAAAAGTAGGAGTATTGGACCTATAACCCCAGACTTTTAGAACACTTCTGGATCAAGAAGAGACTCTGTCATGAGGAGGAGCTTGAGAGGTGTTGGAATACGTACTGCCCCTTTGCTCTGTTTGCTGTGCTGGGTTGGCCTGCAGTTGCTGCTTCAGTCTTGGGGAGACTAAGGACTGGACTTTTGCTGTGGTATCCTGCTTGAGAAATTCTCCAAGGGCTTTTGTGTGCTTGCCTCCTGTTAAAAAGTTTCAGGGCCATCGTAGATTTCATCTGCAGCCCCTGAACTCCTCTGCTGGGAGTTCTGACCTGCCAAGTGGTGTCAAATCCAGTTATGGGGCCTTGGAGGTGGTTCTGCTGCAAGAAGAGCTGAAAGTCCACCCTTCAATGCTGTTTTTCCTGCTGCAAGCTTTCTGTGTGGTTGAAAAACCAACACACCACCAAGGTGCAGCAGAAAAGATTGACACATAGCTTGTCCGCAGCTGAGAGAACCGCCGCAGCTCGAGTCCAGAGCACTGTGTCTTTGACCCCACCTCCGACTCTGATGCAGGACCTTTTGTGCGACCGAAGGAATCGATGCATCACCTATTAATGGCTGGAAGAATAGATGCTGCGACTGTTTCGCTGCCGCCACATCAACACCAGCACATGTGGCTTTTCCCCACATCGCACAAAGGCTACATCAATGCTGGGCTTCAGAAAGTAACTGAGGTGCATGTTCGGTGAAATGGCGCTTCACCTCCCCTAGCAGTAAGAAACCGACACATCACCTATTCTCACTGTAAGGAACCAGCGCATCACCGCCCCTGTGTAGCAGTAGGGAACTACGCATCACCTCCCCTAAGAGCAAGGAACTGATGCATCACCTTCCCTGCATGTAAGGAACCGATGCATCGCTTTGCTTTCCTAAACATGATGCATCCTTAATTTTATGTGATCTAAACATTAAGCCTTTAAAAGGGATATCTTGATTTATGTATGATTTTTGTTGTTTTGGTCTTGTTTAGTTTATATAAAGATTGATTATTGATCTAAACTGGTGTGCTCTCAATTTGTAGTGTTTTCACTGTGTTACAGTGTGTTTATGTACAATAACTTTACACATTGACTCTAAGTAAAGCCTGACAGTGCATGCCAAGCTACCAAGTATGTGACCGGGGTAATCTTGGTTGTTTAATCCCCTTACTCTGACTAGAAGGAAGGGTCCCTACTTGGACAGGGTGCAAGCCACTGCCAACTAGAGTCCCCCATTTGTAACACTGACCAATCAGGAGAAGGTGCTGGAAGGCTCAATTTTGGTTCACCAGAAAAGCAAATTCTAGAACTTCTTTCCTTTGATAATTATAATAAATCTAACGTTTGCAAGTTGTTGGAAATAATTCTATTGTTTTAATATTTTGAAGTAAACTTTTGGCTCACTCCTGTCAATAGTTATAATTTAATAAAGTATTCCTATGTTAGCCTATTGAGCCAATGTGCTACAATGGGAAACATGAATTTGAAAGTTCTTCCCTCACCATGGCATATAAAATTCCTTTTAAAATGTCCCTGCTTATAATGATAATGCTTATAGTTACAAGGCCTACTGGAGACCTCAGGGTAGACATAAATGTAACAACAATGTAGTTTTGGAAGTACCTTTAATTTCAAAAACGATTTTGCATATAATTTAATTTTAAAAGCAGCCTGCAAAGCAGGGCTGCCATCAAAATGCCAGCAGGCAACACAGCAGTGCACACTTAAGTGCATTAAATCTTCTGGGCCTCTAAACCTACATGCCCTACTCTACACTGGGGCTTACAGGTAGGTTGTCAGTACCAATTGTAATTACACCTAATTAACATGTACTTTTTATCAGAGCACAGGCCCTGGGTCTGGTTAGCAGAGCCCAGAGCACAATTAGAGTCAGAAAACCAGCATCTAGAAGTCGAAAGGGGGGCAAAAAGCGTGGGGACACAGCAAAAAGCCCTACTTTCCCACACATTATAACACTGCATGTTTGTTTATGATATTTGCTAGAAATTGCTTTTTGAACCTAAGTCCGACTATTGAAAAATAATTGTATTAAGTGAAATAACTATTTTTGTACTAATTGTAAAATATAAAATAACAGCTCTATTTGTCTATTATTATATTTAAACATAAGCCTTCAACACCTTAACGTGGCCCACGGTGGGCGTCTAGCTGGTTGGTGCCATCTTAAAGCTCAATGAGCAGCAGCGCACTCAGATGCTTCGATATTAAGCACTGATGGCCACTGTACAACTTACTGTACCCAATCAAGGAAGAATTAGAATAAGTTCTTGTTTTATCTGCTTTACCTGGTTGTGGGGAACATGGTCTGGGTTAAGATTTACCTATATGTTCTTTTAACTAGAATTCTAGAATGATGACAAATCATATCCAAGTTTACTGAAAAAAGTATGCTTAACTTTGGAAAGCTTAGTGAGTATGACATATTTTTACAAATGCAATTATTTACACAGGGAACCTTGGGCCATATGAAGGAAAAACGTGTTTTGTGATTCTCAAATTGCGATTTTTAGGGAATCGCAATTAGAGAATCGCAAAATGCAATGTAGGTAGGTAAAAACTTTTGCGAATCCCACCTATTCCTTATTTGCAAATCGCAAATTCAGATCCGCAAATAAGGAATACCCTGCCATTCCTTCCTTTAGGCTAGAAGGCCCATAGGGATTAATAGAAAGACATTCTCAATTTGCGATTCTCAATTAGAGAATCACAAATTGAGAATGCAATTTCAAGGTTGCAAGGGTGTCGATAGGACACCCTTTTGCACCCCTGAAATAAACATGTGTGCACATGTGGCGCACATACATGCGCTAAGGGCATGTATGTGCGCCACATGACACTTTGAAAAATGCAAAAAAGAGCATTTTTCAAAGAAATCGCAAATTACCACCAACCTGGAGTTGGTGGTAATTTGCGATTCCTTAAGCCAAAATCGCACAACTTGGGTGCTTCCTACATTGCATTTAAGGAATCGCAATTTGGGATTCCTTAAATGCATTTGCAAAATAAGGAATCGCAAATTTTGCAATTCTTTATTTTGCGTGTGGGTTTTTGTGTGCTACATAGCACACTGCCCAAAAGGCGATCGCAAACGCTGAAATTCTGCGAATTGCAGCATTTGCGATCACAATTTGGCTTCCTACATATGGCCCTAGGTTCCCCCCTTTTTTACTCTGAACAGCCGTTGTACCACAATTTGACACAAGTATATAATCTCTCACCAGTTAAGTTATACTTCAATAAAGCATGTTCCTTTCATTTAATTTAATCACGGGACTCATGAACAATACTTTCCCACTTTCGTACCTTATGAAACATCATGTCTTAAAAAGGCTGCTTTAGTGGGTGGCACAGGCCTTGGGTACATTAATTACATTTACTACTTGAGACTACATGTACCAGGTCCTATAAATTAAACATGTCTCATGCCTGTCACTGCAGCCTTTAGTGCAGTTTTACACTGCTATTTCGCCTGGCAAAATAATCTTTTTGTCAAGCCTCAACCTTACAAGTCACCCCTAAGGTAGGTCCTAAAGGCTCATTGGGCAGGGTTCATTGTGTTTAAAAGGTAGGACATGTGTACTTAAGGTGTACATGTCCTGGTAGTGACAAAAAGGGACTTACAAGTAAATGAAATGTACCAATTAGGGATATGTGTATTGTATCTTGTTTTAGGGAGAGAGCACAAGCACTGGTTAGCAGGGAACAGGTGCACAGAATCCTAATGCCAACAAAAAAGAAACAGAAGGCACAAATCTGTGAGGGACCCTGCAAAACGTGCCAGATCAAACATGTACATTACACCCTTTGACAGTTCATGTCTGGTTTCCACATAAAAATATCTCCAAGTTAGTTGTTGAAATCCTTTCCATCAATCTTCTATTGGGCCTCTGTGGACACTGAAAATGGCCTTGCTACCATCATACTCTTTCATTAACAATGGGACTGCATGGCTCCTATTACATAAAACACACAGTAAACTCAAATGGCTCATCATAGTATTTGTATTATCAGCTAGAGATTTTCCTATTACAGAAGGGGTTACAAGGTCATCCTCGAGAATATCAAATGCCAAAGTAATAGTGAACGCTCAATGTATTTAAATAAGGAGTATCTCTGATTTGTATTAAGATGAATCACATGAAACTCAGAGAATACCAGTGAGGAACATGTAACAAACTGCTAAAGCACCCAGAAAGTGATCCACAGAGTCTGCTTTCCCTCGGTTAGGGCTATGAAATGAGGCATGAAGGTTGATGATTCTTAATTCCATCTTTGCACAACAAAAGGTGTTTCCTAGTGAATAGCAAAATTGCATAGCCAGGGAATACCTGCACCAATCAGTTGAAGTACCTGGTTACGCATCTAAAATACTGACCAACTAACTACCTGAATGTGAAGCAATTGTTGGGCAATACTTCTACTAAGATCATCAAAACCATCAATAAGGAGAGCAAATTACATCCTTACCATCAATTTAAATCTAAACAGTTCTATTTGGACCTGCATGAACCAGACCGACCACCACCATACAACCCAATTACTCTGCGTGCACATTTGAACAGTGCCCTCAGTCACATGAACACATGAAGATCATTGTACTAATCCATATGTTGATTAACTTCAATAACCAGTTTTGTTGGATACTGCGACTATGTAGAAAGTCCTTGCTTTAAATGGAAGTACTGTTAAAAGTTCAATGCTGCATAATTGGTAGAGTGAAATGAAGTTGATTAAAAAAAACATGAGCTCCATCCAATAATGTGATTTGTCCTTTGGTAACTCATGCTAATAAATTAAAAAACAAAGTACAATTTAGTGAAATTAGCAGAGAACCGGACACCATTTAAAAACCATGCTTGTGGCAGTGTCGCAAACACCGTGGCTAGCATGTGCACAAATCCATGTCTTTCATCTAAAAACTAAATAATACTGATAGTGCAAGCTGTATTAATGATTTACGATAATCAGTGCCCAATGAAAATTTAGTGGGGGGTCACAATAGCAAGAACGATACCCACTGAAAACACAACAATTGAAAAATACAGATAGAAATGAAATTGTTTTTAGTATCTCAATTATTTTTTCCTACTAATATTCAAAGAAAGCACAACATTTCAAGTCTATCATTTAACTCCATCAGTTAAAGAGTATCCAAATGTCTGATTTCTCTTCGCAACAATCTATTATTGTCAAACTCAGGGAATATGAACACTTTCTAAAACCTGAAATCTTAGTTGGCTAATTTTATGTGTACTCTCATCACAATGCATGGCACACTGGATTTGATTTTGAGATTTCTTATATTGCTTTTGTGCTCAGATATCCTGTTCATAAAGTGATCCACATGGGCATTGTCAGAGCACCTATGCAGTTCTGTCACTGGTTGTTGAATATTTCATGGTCATTTTGTAACCTTTTGTGGGATGCGACACCATGATGCCAGCTATAATCACAATAAACACATGTATTACACCTGATAGTGCTGCGGGCAGGTTCGTGTTGTTTTTCTTTGGCACTGAACAAGATTTCTTTGAAATTTTGTGAGCGCTGAAAATTAAATAGAGATTTCTCTGAAAATAAATTACCAAAGTGCTTTTCAGTTTGTTACAGCCCCCAACGCTTATTTATTTTCCTAATGGGGCACTTACAGTGGAGAATCTAGATACAAAGGTTAGTCTGGCTTGAACTTCCTTTTTAGAATTGTTTTTAAAAGTTCTCGTCGTGTAATGCCACGTAATCGCTCATCCCTATTATTATTCACTGTTCAAGGAACTTCTTTACCTCATGAATTGCGTATAAAGTAGATACAGTTTAAGGGATTCCGGATTAAAACTACAGAAGGGAAGACCATTGTTTCTCTCAGTGGTTTTTTTCAGTACCCATTTGCAGAAATTACTGAGCCCTCAATAGTCACCATCGCATCTAAAAATGCAATTTGAGACTGCTTAATATGGAGTATAAATTGTATGTTGGGGTTTTTAGTGTTAACGTTAGCAATGTTATCTTGTAATTTTCCTAAGGAGCTATTCAACAAGATGAAAATGTCATCAATGTATCGAAGATAGAATAACGACCCTTCTTGCAAGGCAATCGTGACACAATGCTGCTGCAGCCAGGACCTCGTTACATAGGTTTTAGATTCCCTTTGTCAAGACCTGTTGGCCTCTAATGATTAATATTGATGGGCAGTGGCACCAGAGAGAGGTCTTCTGCATAGTTGATAAAAGTGAACTTAAATCTATCTCACTTGAACGTTTATCTGAAATCTTGCCATTTCTTGTTGTTTGTAATGAACGCCTAGCTTTTCCTCATCACCTAGTGCTCAATCCTAAATGGATGTTTAGTTCTGCACAATGCCTGAGTCATTGGGCATGTTCTGAATTACTCCATCACTTGTTACTCCTCAGTACTTGCAGGTGAGCCCTGCAGTGCCAAAACCATCAGGAAAGTCAATCTGCAACTACTTCAGATAAAACGATACTGGAATGCCTATAGACCGCGCAGTGGTGCTAGCCCTGTATCAGGTGCAGGTTCTATACTGCCCGCAGTACCACAGCTATCATGTTTCAATTATGTTTGTGCCCTTGGTGATCTCCAATGTATGATGCACATTTAATGCAGACCATTTTTAGAAGATTTACAACCAGCTGAGTTGGGGGTCGAAGGCAGGGAGGATCAAGAGGATAGGTGATGTGACTAGCAATAAGTGAGCTACATTCAGACCCCATTTCTCCAGGCCCTCTCTCTGCCAATGCTTGTTGTCATAAAAGACTGTGTAGGGCAGCTGAAGGGTCATCATTGGAACATGGCTCCATACTGTTTAAGCTCTACTTGTTACATGAAAGGCCCAGTGAACAGTAAATGCGCTGCCAGGTATTGTGTATGGTGGATTGGATGGCTGGCTCAGGGAAAAGCCAGACTATCAGGAGGTGAACCTGAAGATACTGCCTACCATTTAGTGCAATTGAGCTCGGGGGAGCAGTTCTCTAAACCCACCTGCATTACGTGTTTGTCAGCAAAGAAAAGAGTGGTGTTCATCACAATGTCAGAGCATGGGGGCCTGAGGCTACACAGACACAGTGAACATACATGACAACTAGATGGAATGTTAAATGAGCAGCTATGTCAGCCACAGAAAAGACACTATGTGCTCTGAATAGAGAAAGAGGCTGCCCAAGAGCAGAAAGAGTAAGGAATAAGAACCTTGAGAAGAAGAAAACACCGCTCATTATTGAACGGTGGAGACACTCTCACTGCATTACAATGTGTATCTCATCTGCGAAGATTGCTGCATCGTCAATTCATGTGATAGCAATTTTAGAAGATGGGATTCCCTTTGTAATCAACACTGCATGGCTGTTCAATACCAAGTGGCATAACTTTTCTCTCTGCCACACACTATGAGGAGTTGAAAGCTGC
Organism: Triturus cristatus; assembly: GCF_964204655.1. Classification (NCBI taxonomy): domain Eukaryota; kingdom Metazoa; phylum Chordata; class Amphibia; order Caudata; family Salamandridae; genus Triturus; species Triturus cristatus. The sequence continues at coordinate 771,397,203 of NC_140582.1, read as the reverse complement.
AGCTTCAAACACAAAAGTCTATTGCGCTTCAGAAGCATACTCTGCTGATGTCAGAAACAGCCCATGCACAATTGCACCAGAGTTTATCTGGTGCATCTTTGGTCTACATGTACTTGCTTCCATTGTGCATCTATGTACCTTCCATGTACTTGGATCTGTGTGTTACTTTTCTCGTGAAAAAGCATATCCAATGCACTACCCTATTTCTCATCCTGTACCTCTATCAATATCTTTAATCTACATATACCTACCTCCTTTATGCATCCATACATTCAATGTACTTATGGATCCATATATTTATCACTTTCTTCTAATTTAGCATTTCCAATGCAGTACCCTATTTCTCAGCCTATACTTCTCTCAATATATCTTCTAGCCCAACTTTCTGACTCATCTCAAACCTCTTTCTACAACTCTTTCCAATGCACTACCCTATTTCTCACCCTATACATCGATCAATATATCAACTACACCCACTCTCATTTATCCCAAACTCCATACCACTACTATGATCCCCAAAATAACCCTTTCTAGACTCTCCCCTACTCAACCCCGCCTTGCATCATCTGACACCTCCTTTACTATAACGATCTCCCAAAACAAACCTTTATAAACTCTTCCCTCTGACTCTTCTCCTCCACAACCCATTTTTACTCATCCAAAAACCTCCTCCTATTGCTATGACCTAAAAAAAAAAGAAAATCTAAATCCTTCACTCTATCTCTCCACTATCCTTTCAATCAAAATAACAGACTAACATGTTCACTTCTCAAATTTCATATTCCACTATACTAATTTACCACTATTCCTTTATGGGTTCCAGAGTAGCGTGCTATATTACGTCAATAAAGCGCTTCAACACCCCATCAGGGTTACAAGCGCTATATAAATGCAAACATTTTTCCCTTTTCTACCCCTCCCCAACCCTTCTCAATCCAATTAACTGACTACCATATACACCACTCAAATTACTTTCATATTTCACTATACTAATTCAACACTAATCCTTATGGGTTCCAGAGTAGCGTGCTACTTGCCAAAAAAGCTATTCAAAACCCCGTCAGGGGTAGCAAGCGCTATATAAATACAAACCTTTTTTCCTCTTCTATCCTTCTGCTAGCCTTCCGAATCCAAATAACTGACTAACCTATCCACCCCTTAAATTACTTTCATATTTCACTATACTAATTCAACACTAATCCTTTATGGGGCCCAGAGTATCGTGCTACTCACCGAAAAAGCACTTTGACGCCTCATCAGGGGTAGTAAGCGCTATATAAATGCAATTACAATACAATACATAGAAACCATTTATAAAATCATATTACCAATAACAAAAATGTCTACTTATTTTTACCCAATCAACAACCTAAGTTAACAAAAACTGGTGAAAAAGCACCCACCCGCACAATGCTGTAGGCTGATCCAAAACATGATGAACAGCTTGTGGAGCCAATGCCTATGAGAGGGTCACAAGCCAATGGCTGGAGAAGGCCCATTCAAAGCCCCTCAATGTGTTCTGTGTTGTTCTATCACAAGTGCTTTAAAAAAGTTAACGTGGCATAGCCAGGCCTAAAAGTTATAGAACATAGCATAGAAGAAACATGCCAAAATAGAGACGGCCGCCCCATGTGCTCTAACCCTCAAGATGAAAACAGCAAATAAGTAGCCACTTGCTCTCTCTCTCTATATATATATATCCAAAACACTTTTCCCAGCTCTTCCCGCTTCCCATCCGGCAAGACAGCGAAGAGAGAGTCACGGACACCCGTTTTCTTTGTGGCATATTCAGGTCTTTATTCAAATTGCAGCTTACGACGCGTTTCGGATAACAAAGTATCCTTGTTCACATGCGGAAGTGCAGTCCGCCAACAGTTTTTATATCCAAGTGGCTTTTTTTTGTGTGTGAGTGCATTTTTTTACTATTCTGTCACGTGATAATAGACATAAACAACACCTTCATTTAGCGCTGGTTACCTGCCAATCGATTGGCAGGTTCACAATCATAGACATAAATGTAGTTGGAGTCCCAATCGACAAATTAAGTTGTTCACATGTATAAATACATAGCATATATTATCAAAAATAGATGCGTAAATGCCTGAAATATAATACAACATACATGAACATGGATTTTGTATATATGTTGTGTGTTAGTTCTATGCAAAATTCCAGTAATGTATGGAATGTTGAGTTAAAGTGGCTACGTTGGGATAAATCCTCTGCCATTTGGAAATCTAAATGCTCAAAAATCAATCTTAATGTTGACTAAAATGGTTTAACAACATGAATGTTGTATCTCAAACAGACCATAAAAACAATTCATGCATACTGGAAAGTTAATGCAATAAACAACCATTTGGTAATCTGCCGAAATTGTGCAAAAATGCATATTTATGTAACCCATTGAAGGCTATCATGACATCTGGATTAGATGTTTCAAAGTGCAATGCGCTAAAATGGTAAGGTGCTGGAGAATATGTGCAAATAGTGCAAATACTTTGTGATTTACACAAAGGTTATAGTGCAAAAAAGGGGAAAGGGGAGGATTAAAAACCGGGGAAGGGGGGAGGTTACATATATTAGCAGCTAAGGAAATGACATAATGTTTACATATATAAAATGACCTAAGAAAATACAATATAAAAACCCACTGTAAAAACCTTCTATAAAAACTCTCTATGGGGACTCCTAAAAAGAAGTAAAGAATTATTATAAAACATTCCCACAATAAGTCTTCATATAAAAACATAATGTTGAACAGTACTATAGGAAATTATGGAGATCTTCAGTGTTATTGAGCCCATTGGGATGTTTGGTATCAAGTTCAACTATCATTCTAGATTCAAGTTGACGGAGTAGTCTTTCCCGGTTGCCTCCTCTTGGGAGGTTTGGGACAGCGGCAATCACAAAGTATTTCAGACATTTAAGGTCATTGCCGTGGACTATTTTAAAATGTCGGGCAACCGGGTACGCTGGATCATTGTTAACGATTGCACGTAGATGTTGTAGAATCCTGACATGCACCTGCAATTTTGTGCTGCCTACATATTTGAGGCCGCAGGTGCATGTCAGGACATACACAGCGTATTCGGTTTTGCAGTTGTGATTGCCTTTGATCTTGTACTCAATGGGACTGAAAGGAGTCATGTATTTAGTGGTTGTCTCTCCAAATCTACATGCTCGGCATGAAGAGCATTTATAAAACCCTTGTCTTGGTTGTAGCCAAGTGGATTTTTTGGCTATGTATTCCGGACTTTTTCTGACCAACTGGCATCTCATGGACATCCCTCTCCTATAAGTGATGGTAGGATTATTGGGGAGGTCAGGGGCTATGACAGCATCAGTTAAAACAATTGGCCAATTGCGTTTAATGATGGACCTGATTTGTCGTTCCTGCTGGTTGTAGGTAAGGATCAATCTCGGGGTGTTGGTTTCTAATACTTGCTCAGCTTCAAGGTTATTATTTTCCAACAATGATTCCCTAGATCTCTGGGCGACCTTACGGACTGCTTGTTTAAGAGTGTGTGTGTCATACCCTCTTTCTTTGAATCTTATGAGTGCCTCATTGGTGCATTTCTCTTGTTGTTCCTTGGTGCTGCAAATTCTTTTTAACCTAAGGAGTTCCCCAAATGGGATACTTTGTATGAGGTGTTTTGGGTGGGCGCTTGACGCATGTAGCGTCGAGTTCCCTGCCGTCTCCTTTCTGTGTAGGGTAGTGTGAATTGTGCCCTCATGAATAAACAGTTTGACATCAAGGAAATCAATTTCTCTTTCATTTATATGGGAAGTGAATTTAAGGTTTACTTCATTATTGTTGATATTCTCAATAAAAGAAGTGGCCTCCTCCTCATTGCCCTGCCAAACGACAAAAACGTCGTCGATGTATCTCAGCCAATATTTAACATGACCTGTATATTGTTGAGCCCAAGTTTTCTTGAGGATCTGCTCCTCCCACCAACCAACCATTAAGCAGGCATAGCTCGGGGAGAAGCAAGATCCCATTGCTACGCCTCTTGTTTGTTTGTACATTTGAGACCCAAACATGAAGTAATTATTGTTGAGACACCACAAGATACATTTGATTATGGTTTTGTTATGTTCATAATATTCTGCTTCCCTTGTGTCCAAAAAATGTTTGGTTGCCACTAGCCCTATGTCATGTTGGATGCAAGTATAAAGGGACTCAATGTCCAGGGTGATAAATCGCATATTAGTTTCCCATTGTATGTCTTTGATTTTGTTGAGGAAATCACCAGTGTCTTTCACATATGTTGGTAAAGTTTTGACTAAATCCTTCAGAAAGTAATCCACGTACTGTGAAATATGTTCGCTCATACTATTGATGGCGGAGATGATCGGTCGTCCAGGAATTGGGTTTGTGTTTTTATGCGTTTTCGGTATGAAATAAATCGATGGAGTAACTGGATGTTCTATCCAGAGAAATTTGAATTCTTCTGCCGAAATCATACCGTCGCGTTTAAGTTGATGGAGCAATTTGGTCAGTGACTCTTTAGCTTTGTTGTAGTCATTGATACTGGTTTGTTGATAGCACGATGAATCGGATAGTTGGCGTTGCGCCTCCTTAATATACTCATTCTGGGGCCAAAGTACGATGTTGCCACCCTTGTCAGATTGTTTGATTATAACTTCATTGTTTCTTCTCAATTTGTTGATGAGTTCATTGTATTCAACTTCCTTGTTGTGTTTTTTACGTCGTTGGTGTTTGACCCGGTAGTATAACTGCTTGATGTCTTCCGTCACTCTTTCGTGAAATATATCGATGACGTCTTTTGGCATTTGGGGAATGAATGTGGATTTCTGTTTGTAGGGGCTACTACCTGCCCCTCTTTGGCAGATGTCGGCTTGTACTAGCAACTCTTGCGTGGATGTGGTTTCTTGGGAGTTGCTGTCGTTGCCATCAATTGATTCACGCCACATAGATTGTGCTGCCAAAAGAACGGGAACATCCAGAACTTGTAAGGTGTTAACTTCTTGTTGTCTGGGTTTAAAAGGATAGGCGGAATTATTTGCAGTTCCGCTCTTGATGGTGTAGAATTTCATTAGTTTGAGTTTCCGGATGTAATTGAAAACATCAATTCTGGCTTGAGGGTAGTCGAGGTCATTGGGGGGACAGAAGGAGAGTCCCAACATAAGCACTTGCTTTTCTTTTTCAGTTAGTTTTATAGTGGATAAGTTGATGATGGTTTTATTTTCACTCATGTTGCTTTTTACTTGCGCCAATACCTTCTTTTTGGCCTTGAGTTGCCTCTTTTTGCGTCTGTCTCTCCTTTTGGCGTTTCTGCGCTTCTTTGAGGCTGTACTTGTCTCCGCGGTCTCAGGGTATTGCGCCTGTCCTCGACTAAAAAATCAAGTTCTTCTCCAAGGTCTAGCCTTCTTTCATCTCTGGTGTTGTCAGTGCTCATGCTGCTATGTTCCGAACCTGTATCACTGGTGAGTGAGTCGATCTCCGATATGGATTCCGTGACGGAACCTGTTTGATGCTGCTGGCTTGTGCTGGCCACTGCAGGATTTGTTCTGAGTTTTTTGGCTGTTGCATACTTTCTTGCAAACGTGTAGATCTGGCCTTGTTCATAATCTGCCCGGTCCCGGGCAAATGTAAATATCTTTCGTTGTTTAATTTTTTCTTCATGCTTTAATAGACGTTCTTGTATTTCTTTTCTTGTTTTAGTTATATAGTCATCAGGCTCACGTTTTGCCAGCATTTCATTAATATCATCAATCTCCTTCATTATTTTTACCCGATCCGACTCAGCATATTTAATAAGATAATATATATATATATATATATTATCTACTGGCTGTCGCCAGTAGATACTTATAGTTAGGACCGAGTTCCCATAGGAAATCTGAAAATTCTATTTTGAATAACTTTGGCGCCGGTTGACGAATCTTCGTGAAATTTTCAAAACTAATGGGGTGCTCCACTCAGCTCCTACCCTGAAAGTCTCGGGGTGATTCGTCAAGCAGGGGCTGAGAAAAAAGGGGGGTCCCAAAATGCGTTTTCCCCATGCATTTTCCCCGTAGGACCTTTAGTCGAAGGTACAGCCCGAACGGCTGAACAGAATTACTTGACATTTGGCAAAGAGGTAGTCCTTAGGTCAGGGATGTGCCTTTTGCATATATGGTGTCAATCTGTTCAGTAGTTTCTGAGAAAATTGCAGTTAAAAGTACATAAATATCTATATGCGCGCACCGTGCGCGCACGGTGCCGTGCGCGAGCTTAATTCTGATTGGTGGTTAGATGTCAGTCAACATTCGAATTGGTCGAAATCAGGAAGTGTCGGACGCCATTTTGTGTGTGGCAGTGAAAAACAAAGGTGGAGAATGTGAAAAGGGGGCAGGGTAGAGAGTTCCTGACCCCCTAGCCTTTGTCAGGGAGTCCCTGAAGGACCCCGAAGGGTGAAAAAAAACATTTTATTTTTTTTTCAAAAAATCGCGGGGTGCGCGCATGGTGCGCGCACGGTGGCAAAAAATTCATTAAAAAAATAGAATTAAAAATCAAGTTTAAGTGTTTAGATGTTGGTTGGCTCTAAAAAGAGCCATTGTGTTCATTGAGTGTTTTTTGGTACCTATAAGTAAGTACCGATGCAGAGTCTTTAGTTCAAGAGGAAGACTCTGTTCCCTTCATCTGTGAAATGTACACCGTCTCCTCTATAAATGCCTTGCCACTCCCCTCACTATTTCTTCTTATTTCCTGGGAAAAGGAGCTGAACAGGTATCAATTTTACTTGAAAATGGCAGAACAGTAGTATACTTCAGGGAGTGAGGAGGAGATCTGGATGCACTCAGAAGCATTGGTTCATAGTAGTTTGTGTTCCAGAATCTTCAAACACCACACCCACTCCCCTCACTATTTCTTCTTATTTCCTGGGACAAGGAGCTGAACAGCTATCAATTTTACTTGAAAATGGCAGAACAGCAGTCTACTTCAGGGAGTGAGGAGGAGACCTGGATGTACTGAGAAGGTGTCTTTCAGTAGAATGGCAATATGAAAAGAAAGATAGTTGTAAAATGGAGGCTTACATACTTTTGTTTTAATAAAAATAACTCATTGGCTGTTTCAGACCATTCAACACTAAAAAATAGGCTGTATGTTTACATTTTTAAAAGCATGTTTTGTATTGGTTCAGAAAAATGTGCTCCCACAGAACATTACTTTGGATTTGCTGTTAGGTTTGAAAAGTCAAGCAATCTTGCTCTTTGGATTAGAAACATTGTATGCTGAACTTCTGACCTCTCTTCTCACACCTGTGTTCCATGATCTGTTGCTATGCTAGCAGGCAGAAGTCATGTTGGGGGTAGGAATCATTTGGAAAGGGTTGAAATTTGCAACCAATAGAAATGTGTGTTTCCATTTAAAAGAAAGGTGGAGAACGTGAAAAGGGGGCAGAGTAGAGAGTTCCTGACCCTCTAGCCTTTGTCAGGGGGTCTCTGAAGGATCCCGAAGGGTGAACTTTTTTTTCAAAAAAATTCATACATTCGCGGGGAACGCGCACGGCGGCAAAAAATTCGTAAAAAAAATAGAATTAAAAATCAAGTCTATGAGTTTAGATGTTGGTTGGCTCTAAAAAGAGCCGTTGTGTTCATTGAGTGTTTTTTGGTACCTACAAGTAAGTACCGATGCACAGTCTAAAGTTCAAGAGGAAGATTCTGCTCCCTTCATCTGTGAAATGTACACCGTCTCCTCTATAAATGCCTTGCATGTTGTAACGCAAGTTGTTGTGGTATATAGAACCCATACCATAGTCTCTGAGGAAAGTAGAAACAGACTTATTGACCTGCTTTCTTGCTTTCTCAATCTGCGGACAATATTGGTTGGACCAGTTCCACTTTTGCCTTTGGCATATATTAGAATATACAAAGGTAGTTTGTGGAAAAAGTGACATCAATTGCACGAAGGTGTCCTTAACAAGCATTTCCAGACCTACCCCAGTTAAAGTGCCTAGGTCATTTCCACCACAGTGCACAATTATAAGGTTAGGCTGTGGGAGATGTAGAAAGGATTTCACCAAAGGCATTAATTGGTGCCACTTTAACCCTCTCTGACCTATCCATTTAATGTCTACATTTGGCAAAGCAAGGTCTTTCACAATACCTCTTTTTTCTGCATTCTTTTCACTCCAGAAGACATAGCTATGACCTACAATCCACACTGTGAAGATCTTTCAAGGAGATCTGGATGCACTCAGAAGGTGTCTTTCAGTAGAATGGCAATATGAAAAGAAAGATAGTTGTAAAATGGAGGCTTACATACTTTTTTTTTTTAATAAAAAGAACTCATTGGCTGTTTTACAGCATTCTACACTAAAAACTAGGCTGTATGTTTACATTTTTAAAAGCATGTTTTGTATTGGTTCAGAAAAATGTGTTTCCACAAACCATTACTTTGGATTTGCTGTTAGGTTTGAAAAGTCAAGCACTCTTGCTCTTTGGATTAGAAACATTGTGTGCTGAACTTCTGACCTCTCTGCTCACACCAGTGTTCCATGATCTGTTGCTATGTTAGCAGGCAGAAGTCATGTTGGGGGTAGGAATCATTTGGAAAGGGTTGAAATTTGCAACCAATAGTAATGTGTGTTTCCATTTGAAAAAATGTGGGAAGCAATGTGATTTGAAGTTAACATGTATATGTGTGAAAAAAGAGAGGGAAAGTTTGCCATTTACTGGTTCTGGTGAGAGGTGTACAGCTCAGAGATTATGGCTCTGAATCTGCTGTGTGGGTGCCACATTTCTTTCTCAACTAAGTACTTTTAAAGGTGAGTTATGAATTTGAGAGGGGATGTATGTGGTGCATTTTGATATAAATAATAGAAATGTGTTTCTTCTTTTAAATTTGTGTTTTACATTTTATGTTTTGGAAGATATTTAACTGCCTTGAACTTGTAAGATATTATGGAGTATGTCTACACCATAAGTTAAGGTGTACAGGTATCACTCAGGAATACTGTTTTGTGCCTAGAATCACATCATGAGTCTGTGTGCACACAGGAATTGTTGTCAGAGATTTAATTCGTGCTGCTCTTATTCTGTAAGACTTGCACTCGCAGGAAAGGGGCAGCTTGTTTTCTTGAACTGTGATGGTAAGCATTCAGCACAAATCAATATCTCACAAATGAGAGGCAAATGCTAACACATTTGAAATCAACATGGTAGATTTTCCTTCCACTCCTGCAATGGGTGAGGTAGTTCCTACATGTTCAAAACTCCAATTAACCCTTACCACACATGTACTCTTACATACATCTCTACAGTCTTCATGCAGTTGTGCAAGCGTCCATGCAGAACTCTCTTGCACTTGACAATGCACAGTCTCCAGAAGCACACTCTTAGCACACAGGCAGCTGATTTTCCTGCACTCCCATGCTTACTATTCAGCACTGTGTGGTATTTCAGATAGCAGTGCGCAACGCTAACACATTCAACGTCACCAAGGCTCATTTTCTTTGCTCTAGTCTAATCACTCACCCAGGTGCCACATGCTCATGGTCTCAAGTAACTGTTAGGACATGTGCTCTTTTCTGCCTCTCTAAACAAGACGGAAAATGTGTCAGCCTGTTACAGTAATTATCACTTGCTCTACCACAGTAGTAATTGTGCTTTGAAATTGCCAATCAAATATCGTTTTCTGCCTAGAATCACACCATGAGTCTGTCTGCACACAGGAATTGTTGTCAGAGATTTAATTTGTATTGCTCTTGTTCTGTAAGACTTGCACTCGCAGGAAAGGGGCAGCTTGTTTTCTTGAACTGTGATGGCTAGCATTCAGCACAAATCACTATCTCACAAATGAGAGGCAAATGCGAACACATTTGAAATCAACATGGTAGATTTTCCTTACACTCCTGCAATGGGTGAGGTAGATCCTACATGTTCAAAACTCCAATTAACCCTTACCACACATGTACTCTTACATACATCTGTGCAGTCTTCATGCAGTTGTGCAAGCGTCCATGCAGATCTCTCTTGCACCTGACAATACACAGTCTCCAGAAGCACACTCTTAGCACACAGGCAGCTGATTTTCCTGCACTCCCATGCTTACTATTCAGCCTTCTGTGGTATTTCAGGTAGCAGTGTGTAACGCTAACACATTCAACGTCACCAAGGCTCATTTCCTTTGCTCTAATCTAATCACTCACCCAGGTTCCACATGCTCATGGTCTCAAGTAGTTGTTAGGACATGTGCTCTTTTCTGCCTCTCTAAACTATAGGGAAAATGTGTCAGGCTGTTACAGTAATTATCACTTGCTCTACCACAGTAGTAAATGTGCTTTGAAATTGCCAATCAAATATCGTTTTCTGCCTAGAATCACACCAGGAGTCTGTGTGCACACAGGAATTGTTGTCAGATTTAATTTGTGTTGCTCTTGTTCTGTAAGACTTGCACTCGTAGGAAAGAGGCAGCTCATATGATCGGACTTGAAAAGCTCAAAAAAAATAAAGTAATATATTTAAATTACATAAAGGTATTTTTTTTTTAGTTTCTTTTAGGGATTGGTGAACAACACTGAAATAAATTAAACATGCCTATAAAATCAAGAAAGAGAAAATAACAGCCAAAACATCTATATTTGAAGACAACTGGACAACACAAATTAGTTGAAGAACCTCATGTTGGAAAAAAGAAGAAGTCTTCTGGTAAGCAGACTAAGGATTTTTTTTTTAAATATCTTCAAACATAGAAAAAATTTTAAAAATATATCCACTGCAAATAGTGTTTCAAGTAGAAAACAACAAGACAATAGAAAGAAAATACCAAATGCTAATGTACAATCAGAAGCAAGAAAGAATGACTTAAAAAGAAAAACAGAATTTCAAAACATTCGTAGAAAAATGTTTCAGAGAAGAGTGATGTTCAATTTGCTAAAGGATGTGAAAAAATATAGGGAGAAAGCAAAATTTTATAAGAAAAAGAAACATATTGAATCAATTGTTGCAAAGGCTTTGGAATTAAAAAGAAAACTATTCATTTTAATTTTGAACAGGATCCGTACATTAGATAAAATAGTCAATGTAATGAAGTCAAAAAAGCAAAAGGAAAAGAGTAGTGAAAAAAAATAACTTTTGTAAAGTGTTCTTAGGAGAATGGAAGCATAGTTCAAGTACTGAACCATTTTTTAATGAAGAGAGTTATCTTCAAAGTAATAGTTTGCTGCATGCAGTTGACACCAGTGGTCGAGCTTATGAAGTTAAAGATGGTTGTGTAATGGAAAAGGAGAAAATGGTTCCAAAAAATGAGGAAGAACTGTTAGCTGATGAGGTTATGGGGAAACGTCCTAAAGCCCCAGTGTACACTTGGAATTGTAGTAGTATTTGTACTGTACGACAAGAATCTATTGATAAATTACGTGACTTTCTAAGAGAATATAGTAAATAAAAGTGTTAAACAGAAGATTAAGGTACTTCAAAGACTAGATCCATGCAGAGTGAGAAAGAATATTGGTTTGCAAGGACATTCTCTGGCTTGTCTTTCTAGGAAAGTTTGTCAATGTGTTTTTCACCATTTTAGGATGCTGGCAGTACATCATACTGAAATGAGAAAGTTTGTGAGAAGATTGTATTTTGCTAAAAGTCCAGCACTAAAGTTAAATGAGTTGAATAGTGCTCTGTTCCGTGGATCTGTATCAGATGTAGAGAGGGTTATTGATGATATTCAGTTTTGTTACTTTGGTCCAGAGCAAGAAAGTGCAGGAATTGACACAGTTATTGAGGAAAATGTGGAAGAGAATGTAGAACTCACCGTTAGTAAAACTTTTAAGATCAAATGACAAAATTTACTATCATCTCTAATGAAAGACCAAATATTACTTGTATTTGTTGCCGGAGAAGCCCTTATAAAACTTAAACAAGGAATGTTGATCTCTATAAAAAAGTGAAAAAGAAAATAATTATGAGTGGAAGGATTTTGCTACATATTTATTTCTGGAAAATTGTTTTGATTTGGGTGAAGATCAGCGTATTTGTAAATACTGTTATAACAAGTTAGAAGAAAATAAAATGCCAGCTAGAGCTGTACATAATCATTTAGAATTGGTTGATATTCCTGCAGAACTTAGTGATTTAAATACGTATGAGTCTATACTCATTCAATGTGTCCATCCGTTTCAGACTATAGTTCGTATGGAGCCCAAAACAGGTAAATTTCCTCCTTCAGATTTACAAAGAGGTTTAAAAGGAAGAGTTGTCTATTTGCCATTAGATTTGAAAAAAAAATATTGAAACAATTGATGCAGATAGTTTGGAAACTGAACCATTAGTTATTCTGGTTAATGGTGTACCTACGAAGAATAACAAAATTTGGCAGGAGCTAGTAGATGTACGAAAAGTACAAAGAGCAAATTTATATTTGAAAAGAAATAATAAGTACTATGAATCAATTTATATGGATGAAGATGAAGAAGTTTTACTAGCAGACACAGGAATACCAACTGGGCAAATTGAAAAAGTGGATAAGTCAAAAGAAGAAGACATTTATGAACATTTCAGCATACATCCTCTTCATTCTAAAGAAGTTATGAGAAACACTATTGATCTGTTTCAGATGAAAAAAGCAAATTGAACTCCTGTGAGTATATGGGAGGAGAGCTTGGAAGCTCGTTGTTTTCCCCAGCTGTTTCCTACAGGAAAAGGTGGACGATATGATGAACGTCCAGTACAGATTCCTGCTTTTGAGTATCGGACTACAAGATTATATGCAGAAGATCCAAGATTTCGTCAAAGTATTCCTTATTTGTTCCATCTTTTATTTGAAAGTGACTTGTCTGCACTATCTTATGCAGTAAATCACATTTTAAAAACTGGACTACATCTACATAATGTGTCTGCAAAGGATTTTATGAACAAAGTGCAACAGCGAGATGATCATTTGGAATCTCAATTGATTAATTGGATGGCTTGTCAGCGTGGAACTAATGAATATTGGTACCGACGCCATGGAGAATTGAAATGTATGTTACGGAATTTAGGAACTCCTACATGGTTCCTTACCCTAAGCTGTGCTGAGTACGCTTGGGATGATTTACTGGATTTTCTTCGAGAGGCAAATTCAAATATTGAAAACATCCAATACAAGACAGCAGGAGAATTGTGCTCATTGGATCCGGTTAATGTTTGCAGATATTTCAATCATAGATTTGAGGCTATGATGTCCTTCATCTGCAATAAAAAAAATCCACCTCTGGGAGAAGTTGTGGATTTCTTTTGGAGAAAAGAGTACCAAGCAAGAGGTGCTCCTCATATTCATATGCTGTTGTGGATCAAGGATGCCCCAAAATTTGGAACAGATTCTGATGATGCAGTTTTATCTTTCATTGAAGAATATGCAACATGTGCTATACCTAAAAGCACAGAAGAAAAAAACTTAAATGAGCAAGTTTTACGTTTCCAAAGTCATCGGTGTGGAAAATACTGTCGACGAAAGTACAAGAGTAAAGATAAATTCTACACAAAATGTCGATTTGGATTTCCACGACCTGTTCTTTCAAAAGGAAGAGTAAACAGTTATGTCAGCTGTGCGACATACCATTACAAGCAAATCTCCGAAAAATACCTACAACCTAAGAAGAAAAGAAGAGTCAAAATATATGAATGACTACAACCCAGTAATTTTATCCATGTGGAATGCTAACATGGATATTCAGTATGTAGCTGACAATTCTATTGCTGTTGCTCGGTATGTCACATCTTACATCACTAAATCTGAGAAAACGGAATTGAAAGAAATGTGGGAAGAGATTTCTCACAAGAAGACTGTCAGTAAAAAGCTATACAGTTTCAGTTTAAAGATGTTATCGCATCGAGAAATTGGGTCATACGAATGCTCAGATAGGTTATCATCTGCAAGTCTGTACTCCAAATCCAGAAGAATAATTTGGGTAAGTTGAGGCCTTGCAGGAATACGAAATCGGGTACTGAAATCTATTCGAGAAATTGAATGTTTAGCATAGAACGAACCAGAAAGTACAGACATTTTGAAAACAAATATGTTGGACACATATTACCCAAACAGAAGTCATCATCTTGAGAACATGTGTCTCTATGAAGTGCTGCAGAACTACATTTATAAATGGAATGCCACAGAAGACATCAACAATGGAAAATATAAAGTCATTGGTGAGGAAGGATGTTTGGTGAAACAAACAAAAGGAAGTTTGATTAATCGCAGGAAGCCGAGTTGCGACACTACTGACAAAAAGGAATTTTACTACTTAGCACTTTTACAGCTGTTTAAACCATGGCGTTCGGAGGATGAATTACTTGGAGATTTTCAGAGCTATGAAGATTCCTTTAATGCATGCAAAGATAACATAAAATGCAGTACTTTCTCAAATTATGTACAAAAATGTTAAATGAAGAAATTGAACAAGAAGCTACAATTGCAGCTGAAGTAGCTAGAGACAGTTCTCAAGACAGTCTAAGTTCTGGTACGCTCAGTCAAGATCCTCTAGGACAACCAATCGTAGAAAATGAAGCTGCAATAGCCATGACTGAAGTGGAAACAGCTATGAATCAAGCTCAGGAAGATTTAATAGACTTACCAAATTTGGAACAACAACTGAATGATGAACAACAACAAATTTATGAAGAAGTCACAAAACAAATTGATCATGGATTACTACATGAAAATAAAGAGTGCTCATGCACAGCATTTGAACCAATCAGAATGTGTGTGAGTGGACAAGCTGGAACTGGAAAAAGTTTCTTAATTAAAGTAATTAGAAGCTACCTACAGAAAAAAACGGATTCAGCTTTGTCTTGTGTTGTTACTGCTCCAACTGGGTTAGCAGCATATAACATAAAAGGAATTACCTTACATTGTTTGCTAATGTTACCAGTAGAGCATGAGAACAAAATAGAATACCACAAGCTAACAGGAGAAGCATGTTTTGAAGTTTCAAGACTGTTGAAGAAAATGAAAGTTCTCATTATTGATGAGGTAAGCATGGTATCAAACTTAATGCTTGCCTTTGTGCATTTAAGAATGCAGCAAATTCTAAAGACAGACTATGACGTGTTATTTGGAGGAAAACATGTTATAGTTTTTGGGGATCTACTGCAGCTCACTCCAGTTAAAGGACAACCAGTATTTAATACTCTTACACATGAAGACACGAAAAAGTCGTTAGGAAGTATAGGTAATGTGAATATTTGGTCATACTTTCAGTACAAAGAACTCATTACCAATATGCGGCAAGCAAATGATGATGATTATGCAAGTCTTCTCAAAGATATCAGAATTGGACTACTCACAGAAAATGGCAGAAAAGCTTTACAGAGTCGATTGCTATGTAATTTATTTCCAACAGAACAAATAGTTCCAGAGAAAATATACAAGAAAATTGCAGAAAAAATACTGTAATCTGCTTAATGCCAACACTACATGAATGCTCTATATTCAATGAAGAACTTTTGAAATTGGAAAATGAAGAGATTATGAAAATGGAAGCCGTGGATAAAATACAGCATGAAGGAATAACTATTACATTGACAGGCAAATTGAAAACTAAATTTGATTCTCTAGAGAAAAACATATCGAAAACAGCTGGTTTAGAAAAGAATATTTATATATGTATGAACTGTCTAGTAATTTTAAGACGTAATTTGAATGTAGAAAAAGGTTTAGTGAATGGAGCTATGGGTAAAGTTGTGGGTTTTGTTAACTACCAGAAAAAAGATGGAATTGAATTTTTAAAAATAAAATTTGATCTGATTGAAGAGGTTAAAGACATTAGTCGTTGTTCAGTTCGTTTTTTGCTTGTGAAAGACTTATATGTACATAGGAAGCAGTTTCCATTTTCTCTAGCATATGCTGCAACTATTCACAAATCTAAAGGATTAACTGTAGATAGTGCTTTTGTAAACATTGGATCTAGTGTGTTTAAAGAAGGTATGGCATATGTTGCTTTGTCACGAGTGAAAAAATTATCTGGTTTATTCATGATAGACTTTGATGACTCAAAAGTTAGTGCTGATGCAAATTGTGTAAAGGAGTATAATATATTAAGAAGAGGCTATGCTCCTCATTTAGGTCAGTATCCTGTGTTTGAAAAACGTGTTGTTTGTCGGGAAAGGAGAATTGAGAATATCTGTAATGAGGATGTACAGAAGAGAAAACAAAAGGAGAGGGATGTGATTGCAAGCAAAAAGAAAAAGGACAATGTTGAAGAGGTTGTTGCTTGTCATTTTGAAAATAGCTCTGGTGTCAACAGCTACACTAATGTAGTGCTGAATGTTGTATTTTATCTTGAAAGTTGCAAGAGCAGATAATACTAAATCATGAAAAAAGATGTTGTTCTCTGCTGAGTTTCCTTTATGAGAAGCTGAGTAATGATAAAACTGAAATAGAAAGTGCTTCTGATGTTTTAGATGTATGTTCTGGATGTACACAGTTTACTGAAAATGTCCAGCAAGATGCACAGGAATTCTTAATGTATATGCTTATGGTACTGGAAGATGAAGGGGTAGAAATAGAAAATATGTTTGGTCTCTCTTATAAATGGGAACATTGTTGTGAAAACTGTATGAACAAATGCAGCACTAATGTTGATTCTGAAAGGTTCATAGATTTAACATTACCAGAGAGTAAAGCAATGACTTTTATTAAATTAGGTAAAGATGCAAATCACAACATGGAATGATCTCAATGTAAATCAGAAATGTTATCAACGTTATTTTTAAAGAAATATGGACCGTATATAATTTTAATGATGCAACGTTGTAGAGCTGATGGAACACAATTGGACAGTTTAATAAAGAAGTTTAAAGGAAATCAATTATCAATATACTTTTCCATGATGGACCTTCTATAACTTCTGGTCATTACACAGTTTATCTAAAATGTGAAAAAGGCTGGACACTGTGTAATGATTCTCAATTGATTTTCAAGCAACGTTTGCCTGCAGAATTACCAAATTCCTACTTAATTTTTCTAAAACCAAAATTTTAGATACAAATTGCAGCATCTGAAGAAACTATTATTTCGATTTTATAAGATTACCATTGGATATTTCACCTAAAAAGAGTTTAAAAATTACAATTTGGCCTCATGGAAAGGTAAATGTTTCTATTGTGAACTTCTTTGACAGATATTATTTTGGTGTATGTGCTTAAGCAACAAGATTTACAGACATTATTTATTGCAAATATTTATTGTTCTTAGAAGATATTTTTAATATACATGTTACATTTCTATCAAGGTATGTTTTACTGAGGATATGTTCAGGGCTTTTTTAAACAATCTTTCAGATTGTTTATTTTTTTGCCCGCTGTTAAGTGATGAATGCAATTGATATCACTATTTTCAGTGAAATTCAATATATTCTGAAAACAGCAAAAAAAGGGCAAAAAATTACTTTGTTAAATATGAAAATATGTGGACTGTATTCTAAAATGTATTGTTAAATATTACTACTTTTTTTCAGATCGAGAAAGAAAATTTAGGAAATTGAATCCTTTTTTCTTGCAATTAAAAAAACCCATTTATTTCTAATTAAGTTATTGGTCAGGTACGTTTAAAATATCTGTATTTCTCATCCCTTCACTTTCATGCTCCCTTTTGTTCACTTTTCCTCACTCTGCTTTTCTCATTCCCCTTCTCTCTCTCTTCTTCCTTTACTACTCTTTCGTAACTCCCTCACTCCTTCTCTACTACTCCCCTAGGTTTACTGCCTCCATCACTATTTTTTCAACCATGTTTCTTTCCCTGTCTCCATATGTCTCAGTCATTCTAACTGCCTTAGTCCTTCTCAGTTCCTTGCTCTCTGTCTCTGTTTATGTTTCTCTCCCTTTGTCTGTCTTACCCTTAATTTCCTTAACATCTCTGGGGCAGATTTACAAGCCCCCTGCGCCACCACTACGTCACTTTTCATGACGTACTGGTGGCGCAGGGGGCTCCTCCATATTTACAAGGAGAGGAAAAGCCACCCTGCGTGACTTTTCCTCTCCTTGTAAATACAGCCACTTCACACGCAGCACTGTGCGTTGAAGGAGCGTTCAATGGGTGTTGTTGTGGGTGTTCCCAAGCAACACACATAGAACTAGACACATCTCCAGATTTACGAGAAATCGTAACTCTGGAGATGCGTGTGAATGCTACGCCACCCTAGAGGTGGCGTAGCGAGGCACAACGAGGAGAAATGTTTTTCATTTCTCCTCGTTTTTTCCTCTTTCAGTGCGTGCTGCATGCTACAGCACGCATTGAAAGAGGAAAACGCGTCTTGTGATTGTTTTTGTGCAGGAAGGTGTCCCTTCCTGCAGAAGAACAATCTCCCCACCACGCAGGCATCCTTGCAGCATGGTGCAAGGAAGCCTGCGCCGGCGCATGGCTGCAGTTTGTGCGCCAGCGCAGGGGAAGCATAGAGATGCGATATATTCTTGTAAATACGTTGCATCTCTGTGCTTCGAAACTAACGCAGCACGGCGCAGCAAAATTACTTGCTGCACCGTGCTGCATTAGTTTGTTATAAATCTGCCCCTCTGTTTCTACCACTCCTCCTCTCTCCATCACTCATTTTCCATCTATGTTAATTTTCTAACCTTCTCCGTCATTCTCCTTCCCTCACCTTCCCTAACTGTCACTATCCTTTACTTATAGTCACTCCTATTCTCCTACTTCACTTCCTCCTGTCTGTATCTCACACCCCTTCACCTTTTCGCATTCTTTCCTTCACTCTCCCTCACTCTGCTCATTGAAATCCTGACTCCCTTTCTCTCACTCCAGTTTCCTAAATCCCTCCATCCCCTCACTCCCCATCTCTCACTTTCTCTTAGCCCCTTTTCTAATCCTCATACCTGTTATCTCACCATCACTCCACTTCTCTTACTTTCAATCCCTTTACCCTGCAGTACTTCATCCGCTTCGTCTGTTACTCCCTTTTCCTATCTCCGTCCCTTACTCCCCTTTTCTCACTCCCCCCTCCCTCTCTCTCCATTACTCACTGCCATTACCTTACTCATTTACTCTTCTTACCTGTATCCTCTACCCTTAGTCCTTTTGTTGCAGTCAGTCTTTCACTTCCCTTTCATGACTGATTATACTTTCCTTTTCTCACTCATTCCGTCAGTCCTTTCCTCCTCTTCACTCAGTCATTTCAATCATTTCAATCATTCATGTATACACTACACATTCATTCAATAAAATTACAACACAGTATATTAGGAATATAGTTCTTCTTGGAGAAGTGAAGTGAGTTCTGAAAAGAACTTTTTTTTGTCTTTTTTGTTTTGTATTATCTTTTAGTTTGTTAACAATTTTGTATTTTTTTTGGTTTTTTTAGAGCAGCAAAAAAAAACGGAATGAAAAAGTGTTCAACGGGAACAAAAAATAAAAATGGAAAAAATTATAGGGTGGAGCATGTGTGCTGCTGGATTTTGTTCTCTATTAAGTTGATGCTGCTCTCTCCATAACAGAGAACATTGCACACATTGCACCGTATATGAACCTTCTGGAACAGAGGGTGGATATCCAGAGGTCTTGATGCAGGTGAATCTGCGGCCGCAGATAATGTGCTCGGCTGAGCTCCTGGAGGGTTGTCTCTTGTGGCTCTTGTAGATTCAAGGGCATAAGCCATAGGATGCACTTTTTGAAAGTGCCTCAGCATAGTGTAAATGCTAAAGGAGTACTTTTTTTGTGGATCTCCTCTAGAAAGGACAACTCCACAAACAGTGCAGGTGACTTTTGGGGCATTCACCTTCTTCTGCCCCTCTGGAAAAGTAAAGAACTTCCATATGAATGAGTCCTTTTGTTTCCTCTGGCTTGGTGGCACAAAGGTCTCCTCTTCACTCTCTGTAGAAGATTGCTGTTCTGCCATTCTCACGTAGTGGAAAAGCTCTCCAGCTCCTTCTCCCAGGAAATAAGAAGAAATAATGAGGGGAGTGGGTGTGGTGTTTGAAGATTCTGGAACTGAAACTACTATGAACCAATGAAAAGTGTTGTTTCGAAATCACATGACTTGCCGTGCGCGCACCGTGCGTGCACGGAGCACACACACATGCGCGCACGGAGCACGTACGCATGTGCGCACGGAGCACGCATGCATGCGCACACGGAGCATGCACGGAGCACGCATGCATGCGCACACGGAACCCTAAAAAAAAAAAACTGTTTAGAAGTTTATGGAAGATATTAACTATGCTGTTCAACTTTATCCAAATTCAAAAAAAAAAAAAAGAGCAGAGCCATTCCATATTACAGGATACAGTCAATCTATAACTATATATATAGGGAGTTTATTATAAAAGAAATATATAAAAGAAATATAGTAATACATATATAAATTAGCATTTAAAAAAATTTGCAAATTCAGTCAAAAACCATAGGTTTCACACGCATTAAAGCATTTAAAAAACCTTTGAAATTCACTGAAAAAACCATAGGTTTCACACACGTTATAGTTAGGAATTAGCATCTAAAAAACCTTGCAAATTCACTGAAAAAACCATAGGTTTCACACACATTATAGTTAGGAATTAGCATTTAAAAAACCTTGCAAATTCACTGAAAAAAACATAGGTTTCACACACGTTATAGTTAGGAATTAGCATTTAAAAAACCTTGATAATTCACTGAAAAAACCATAGGTTTCACAGCTGGACATTTCACTCGTACAAAACCATTGAAATTCCCCCGTTATAATTAGTTCAGCTAACTATAACTCGCGCGCCCGCAATCCACTGCTGATGATGTCACATATTACATCACTCATGACATAGTCAGTGACATCACTAATGACATCGCTGATGACATCTCAAATTTATTGTTATTCTGAAAATTCTTTAGCTTTAATTATTTATCTGATTATGTACTGAATCCATTCATT
The DNA here is from genome assembly GCF_964204655.1 of Triturus cristatus. Lineage (NCBI taxonomy): Eukaryota > Metazoa > Chordata > Amphibia > Caudata > Salamandridae > Triturus > Triturus cristatus. The sequence goes on along the minus strand of NC_140582.1, from coordinate 771,376,363 downwards.
TGAAATTGATTTAATATATAAAAAAAATTAAAAAATATTATTCCATTCATAAAATTGTTTTTTTGATTATGTTTTGACTTAACTGTTTGTTCCCTTCCCTTGTCTTAGTCCTAGTGTTGATCTATTCAATAACGATACTTTGTACGTTTAGAAAACTACAGGTAGAGACCCCTTCTTTGTATTCATTTTGCCTTTTCCCCTGAATCTCTACCTTCATTCATGCTACAGGGGTTCCCCTCGTTGTATTGGTTTAGATGGGAGAACTAGTCAGGAAATAATTATAAAATAGAAACCTCAATACAGACATGAACAAGGGTAACTAATTCATTTTGCTCTGCTAGCTATACCGCGGCATGTGCAACATGCTATTCTTCTTACCCTTCGAATGTATAGAGAATGTGTAAGTCAATGTAAAATATGAAATAGATAAGTCCTGGATGCCTAGTTATGAAATGGGTTATTTTTAGGAGCCATTCTACTATTCTTCCTATTGCTTCCCCAAGTGTCTGCATGTATAACCTTCTCCCTCATTGTTCTTTCACTGACCCCGCTCCCTTTCACCTTTTCACTGCTATGGTATCCAAACATCATCTCCTCTGCAGACCTGATATCACCCTACAACTTTATACTCTGGCAAGACTAACTTAAATGACCTTTCTCCTTACTCTAAGCTACTTGCCCCACCTAATGACCCACCCAGATTTACGCTCACTCCAAACTCTCCTCATCACACATACATCTCGCAACTATCTCCTATGCTCCATCTTTCATTAATAATGTTAAAAGCACCTCCTCATTGACTATCAACCACCTCCCCTCACAGATGGCCCCAACAGCAGCGACAGTAAAGAAAGACTCAAATGTGGACTATCAACTCATTCTTCTGGTACTGTCTTAACAATTATATTCTACTCCCACCTTCACACCTCTTACTCTGGCCACCTTCTTAGACCTTCCCACCTACCTTTTTTACCCCAGGCTTTTTTCACCCAACCACTCCTTTCCTCCAACCCACCACCACACCAAGTGCATTTCATTCTCTTGTCTACGCAAACCCAGTAAAGTCACTAGTCAGTCTACTAAACCAGCCAGATGAACCATGTGAACCATCATGCTCATCTCTGCTGCCAGACTTACTGCTGATACAACATGAGCTGTAACTGGGACTGCAAGAATTACAACACAAGAAACATGAAGTATCATAAGCGCCTCCATCTGCTAATTGTGCACTCTCCCATCATAAAACAGCACTAGTTTTCAATCTGAGGAAGTGGTAGTTGACATAGATAAAGCCATGGCTACAGAGGGCTCATAATGAATGCAGTAATGAAACTGACATCTGCTACTTGAAGAAAGTCTAAACTACAAGGCTCCTCAAACAAACACTGACCTCACTCATGCACAGACAGGATATCAGCTGCCTACCGAGCATGCTAATTAATGTTCCGCACATAAAAACGTATCTATAACTTCTTCACTGTTCAAACATAACTTCCAGATAAATCGATGGCAAAGGTTTGACATATTTTCACAGCAGCACATAGGAGTCCCATGTTATAAATCAATTTGGGGATCAATTAAGACACCGAAATAAGCATGTCTATTTAGAGAAGTACATTGGCTGCTCACTAAAAATGCCACAAAAATAAAAAAGAGCAGGCCCTACATACCCCGATCACAATTAAACATCCACTCAAGTAACACAAAAAATATTACTGAAGTGGATGAATATTCATATTTGTCACAGATTTATCAGTTTGAAGCACGAGCCTAAGAAGATAACCTGTGATGATTACCACTAATCAACACTGAATTTACTGGTTTTGGTATGACTTTAGATGAAAATAACAGACTTTTTGGTATGCCAGAAGTATCCCCTTTTTCTTTCTATTTGTACGCCATTGGGTAGCAGATAGGCACCTCTGATATAGACTCTAGGTCTATCATTGCATAGTAATTTGATTGTTCTTTGCTTTAGTTGTCATTGCATTATTTTGCCCTGAAGAAGGGTTCTTCTGCCTGAAATTTTTGGAGATGACACCACCAAGTTGTAGCTACACTCCACTCAGACATATTACATAGTGCACTTTTAAAACCCCTGATCATCAGAATCCTCATAGAATTATCATATAATCAGAGTTTACATCATATAATCAGGGTTTACATCAACACACTGCTAAGGGAAATATTTCATTGATGTATTCATCCATAAATGTATTTGGAATCTTACATGATTTACACTACAAGTGATCATTAAGTACTGCCTATGTTAGCTAAACTTCAAGGAAAGTGAAAGTGGGACTCTTAGATCTACATAAATCTACAGTAATTAATTGAGAGTTGATATATTACATGGTAAAACACTTCTTGGAAAATAATGAGCAAATTGTATAGATGTGTTTTCAAAATTGTCAAATTGTATCAAGTGCAAAGCAGAGGGATAATGTGATAAATATGTTACCACGAAAGGAGTGTAAATAGATTCAATTATTAATAACTGAAACGGTTTATGGAATGAGGGGCACAGTGGGTTTGAGCTATTTTTATGAATTGTTTAACACAAAACTAATCTACATTCTTCATAAAGAAGATAATGAAGGTCTCCGAGACTACCTGTTGAATACAGAGACTGCAATGAACTCAGTTGTTTATCCGAAAGCATGAGAGACTGGAGGCAGTGATATCAAAATTTCTGGTTAAAGAATAGGTAGTGTAGTTACTCCATAACGAGCGACCAAAAAAAATATACGGAAGTAAAAGAGAAAAGGGACAAGTATGCACCCAAATGTGTAGGAACAAAATGATAGATAACCAGAAAGCTGACTGTTATGAGTAATACTCGACTTTGGCAGTTAAGAGAATTATATATAATCTGATATATTTCTGCATTATAACAGTAACAGAAATAAATAACAGAATTTATTTTTTATATCATTTTGGTTAGAAGTTTAAATTCCTGATAGACTCCTGATGAATGTTTATAGTATATACCTCAAACTTGTTAAGCCATAATTCAGAACATATTTGTAAATGGATAAACAATTTGACATAGAGGACTTCAAATAAGAATATGGATAAATACATTGATTAGGTAAATTATTTACATTTCTGATAGCCCCATTGGGATTTTGATTTCAAGCTTTATTAAATTATGCTTATGCTTTATGTCAGTCACACTTGGACTAGCAAATTGATGACCTTAGCTTCTGCTTTTCATGATCCAAGTTCTGCACTTACCTTTACATGCTTGGTGGGCGCACAAGAACAACTTTCCCAATTCACAGGTTATTCCATGGTTCCAAGGAAGGAGAGGCTTTCTGTGCACTTGGAAACATTGGAACCACTTGTGGAAAGGCCTCTTTACTTTGGACAACGCACAATGCAAAGCACCTCAGTGGAATTCAGGAAACTACATTTCCCAGTAAGCCACAGAACTCTTGTGAAAGGCGACAGACATTTTTAAGTTAACAAGTAGAGGTTTGCTTGCATTGCTAGACATTGTTGGTTGGCAATCAAGATAATACTTTGTTGCTGCAGCCGGAACCTTGTTATTAGAGTATGGGAAAACCTTTGTGATTGTTTTTATTTTGTAAGCCTGTTGGAAGACAAGTTGAATACAGCGAAGTATTCTTAGAAGTACAATCATATTTTGGGAACGAACTTCAATAGTTACAAGCATGGTTTCAGAGATAGCCTTGGAGGAATATAAAAGAATTTTATTTTGAACAGTTTTTATGCTAAAGTACATTAGGTACAGGAAGGATTAGCCTCCTTTAAAGGACGATTTGAATGTTCATGCTTCCTATATTGCATTTCGGATACTGGTATATGCTTACTAAGGTTCGTATTTGGTATTGGTGCAAACAACATAATTATGATGAATGTTATATTACTGTTTAAGGCAGCAACCTTGAACATATATCAGAACCAGACTGTGTGTCCCCAAAAAAACACAGTTACCTTTCTCAGAGAAGGGCATGAGATAGTGCCAAAAACTCAAATAATGAGGATTAGAAAATGACGTGAATAATATTGATCAGTGTAAAGACCTAAGGCAACAATAATAATACAATCACATTATAATTTATATAATAAACAAAGAAAATGCTTAAAGAAAGAACCAGCAATTAATAATTTTGTCAAACACGTACAAAATATATTTTATTAATACTAACATGAGTAATAAAATGACCCATTCACACTATCTCAATCATATCAGCAATCATACTTCACACAAAATATAAACTTGACTAAAAACAGCAATTTTATGACAATAATAGTGACAATGATTCGATGACTGGTTTTCACATCACAAGACCATAGTGTGGCACAAATTCAACTGACTGTTGTTTTCTACGTGCGTTTTGGCAGTGGAGAGTGCCTTCATCAGGAAAAGGCCACAATTAGATCAACGGTGATATCTGTGAAGGAAATACTTAATGTAAGTGGTTCTTTCTCAATGATATAAACAGAGCCGCTTTATAGCGTGCAATTATAACATTTTGTTTGCACTTAACAGAAATGCTCAGGGCAAGTTAGATGATAGATGACACAGACTAAAGATAGTAAAAAAGAATACATATTTCTAGGATTTTAAAAGCAGGGTGCAACTATCATATGAATATAGATAGGAACATATAGGAGTTAAAGAATAGTAAACTGAGTAGAGTGAATAGAAATAGATAGAGATACCACAGCCAGGAATCTTTAGATTAAAACCTCACTGTGACATAAACCTTATGTGACCCTAATACTGAAAATGGATTAGGCAAACATTTACCCTGTTTTTGTCATATGGAACACCAGGCTGCATTATAGGATGGTGCAGCGTGATTTCTGGTTAGAATTACAGTTTTCAAACTGTTGGAAAAAAAGTGAAACGTTTGTTAATATCTGCTACTGGGAACATTTCCTATTTTTATTATAATTTTTATTTTTGACTTATACACCCTTATAGTAATGTATACCTTAATGGATTGTGCTCCAATTATGAAGGGATGCTCTGTGATTACAAAAAGACCATTGTAATACTGGGATTGGATACAATAAGTTGTGCATCCTCAATGGAATGCTGTAAGGAGGATGTATCGTTATTTGATTAGCAGTAATGTTTTATATTGTAGAGATAGACAGATATAGAATGCTTATCTGTTAAACAAATAATAGAACTGACCGTGACCACTATGGATGTCTCCAATTCCATCTACCCTGATACTTTCACACCAATGCCAATATGGCGTCTCACAAAGGAATCCTATAGCTTGCTTTTCTCTATGTTATACCTTTTGTTAATGCCTGCTTGCAGGTATTCCTGTTCCCAGAAATATTTGCTAAACTTAATAATGAAGCAAGTGTAAATCATATACTTACATCACATTGAAGAGACCAGTTTACAATATAAATGATTCTGAAAGATAGAAATAAACAAGACTTGGTATCTGTGTATCAAGAAAAGTGCTCTAAAGAGAAGCACTAAGCTTGCAGTTGTAATAATTAACAGCGGGTGAAGAAAAAGTTGCGATATAAAGTGGGCCTGTTGGTTAAGCCCAGGGATGCACAAGTTCGCCAAATTTAGTTTTAAGTAGTAAAAGGAAAGTACTATGTGTACAGATATGATCTCTAATATAAAAGATTCAGACCAACGATTGTCATAGTTTAAGCCCTTTGGCGCTTTCGTGACTGAATCTGTGCAAAAAATTGATATCGATGTGTCTCAATACTTTCTCTATGGGAAAACATGTAAAGCGCTTATTTAAACAAGCATTTGCAATGCAATAGGTCTCGCATTTGCGAGAGTTTGAGCTGCTGGTATTGTAAATGACAATGCCTATTATTTATGTGTTTTGAAGACCTGCAAGCGGTGCGTAAATATGCACTTTGTACTTCTAGTCCTTGCTTACGAGAAGCAAGGCTGGCAGTAAAAGAGGCGCAGGTACTGCCAGCCTTGCTTCTCGCAAGCGGTGACTATAAGTACAAAGTGCATGTTTACACACCTCTTGCAGGTTTTCAAAATGCATAAATAAAAGGCTTTGTCATTTACAATGACTCCAACTCTCGCAATTGCGATACCTATTGCATTGCAAATGCTTGTTGAGATCTGAGAAATGCAATGCTTACAACTAGCTGAATTATGCGCATGTTTAGAAGTTACAAGACTTTCTGGAAATGCATTGTTATGGTCTGTGAATACATTTAAAGAAATCACATTGTGGATGTTAACCGCATTGGTACTGCCACGTGCCGTCAATCTTGCATTACCAAAGAACTCGTACTGCAAACACTGTCCTGTACCAAAATTAGACTGTAGGCAAAAATTTCCTGTGGATTAAAGCACCTTCTGCAAAGGTAGGTAGGTGATCATCTAAGAACAGATAAGCTGTGATTCCATTGCTATTGCGTCTGAGACGCACAGCTGGTTCACACTGGTATCAGTCTGCAATAGTGAGCCTTTGCAAAGCACACGAAACAAATGCAATTACCTTTCTCGGACTTTACATTACGTTTTGCTGATACCTAGCCATATTGTTCTCAAATTTCTTTTTCAATTTGGAAGGATGGACTTCCTAGCCTGCTGTGACTAGTGTGCTCAACCTGCTGAGCTGTTATAATTCCAGGTTACCATTGGCCCCTACGACCTTGGATCAACCCTGCATTCTTTGACCAAACCTGCCTATCTCATGCCTTCGATCCTGATGACGCCAGGAATATTTTTTTTATTTCAAATGTGTTACGGTGGATTGCGATAAGTGGTAGCCCCTTCATAGTACAACATATTTTGTTGGTGCTTAATCGAAATAAAAACGTAGCCTTCACCAAGCACTTACTGCAATAACAACACTATAAATAACAAATGTTACCATTGCCAGACTTTAAAACGGTCTACTGACCATGGAAGGATGAAAGGCAGTTTTGCACATGGCTAGCTTTCACACGCATCCTTAGCAGGCTCCATAGATGTCTGCAACATGTGCATTAACCACTAAGCTATGTTACCACCTAAACTGCTAAGAGCTGGTTTCAAATAAATATAGTCTACTCAATGGCAATACTGTTTTGTAAACTTAGTTAGGAATGTCTTCATATAACGCAAGGTATTTAGTGTCATTTTGGTTTTAGCGATACGTAAAGTCTGCTTAAATTACCATGTCAACATAAAATATTATGTATGTATATTGATATACGCGGAACCTTGATTTTTCCCCCGAATCGATTTTTCTAAGTAGCGCCTCCCCACAGTTTTTTTACCTCTGCACAGCAGCCTGTTATGATTTGAAGGCAGATGTTATGTTTTCTACTGTGTTTTACTAGAGAGTACACTTGAATCTCCCATTAAATGTCGGGCTGTTTATTAGCGCCGGTCGAGGCTGCCATTGTATGGGACTGGCATGGTGATGTTCTGGGTAAGTCGGAGCCTGTTAAAGATTAACTGTGATGCACGGATCGGTACAGGCACAGTGCCCGTGTATGGGCGAGCTGGTACAAGCCACACAGAAAAACAGAGGGCTGAAAGGAGATGGCCTCTCATGGTGTACAGCTAAGGAAGCCGACAGGTGTCCGGTTCGAGCAAGGAAAAATGTTCTGTGCGTTCTTGTATTTTCCCTTTAGAAAATTTTTTCGCAGGAAAAGGCAGTGTGGCTGGAATCAGAAAGAGTGTGGCTAGTATGATACAGACCCGCTCACTGTAGATAGCACATGATACTAGAACCAAGAAGTAAGGTTATGATTGACAGAAAAGTGATGGGCATGTTTTCGGTACTGAGAGTTGAATATGATATAGTCTGAAATCAGACAATGGGTCATGTGATATACAATGTCTAATTGACAGCGTGCAATGATGTCAATGCTATCGAGGGAGTAAGTTGACTTCCACGTTTTCCAGGTAGAGGAGCAAATTAATCTCCCCGTGCCTACCATATATTGCTCATGAAAAGCGCCACGGTTGATAATTAGGTTCCGGGGCACAGCAATGGAAACCACGGTCTCAATTAGGCACTGGCGAGCATAGGCTTATATTAAATGAGTTCCCGAATAAACAATTAGCAAATACCGAAACAAAAAGTGAACCGACGTCTACCAAAAAACGACACACAAGAATTTGCTTGCAGTATAAAATATGAAAAAATATATACATTTTCCGGCGTAAAACAAGATATTTTGCATTAATCAACACTGATACAGTATGCAAATGTTTTATTTAATATTAGTGCAAACCGAGGCACGCAACAATTAAAGCGGCTGTCCAAAGAGTAGACATCAACTGAAGTATGTGAGTGTGTGAGACGCCTGTTTCAAGAATGCAGGAGAAGCTCCCGCAGCCGACTGATCCTCTGAACAGGAACACTGAGCACATCAGCTGCTTCGGCGACACTGAATCTCCCGCCTGCTACCCATCGGACCCCCTACAACGACATCCTCTGTGATGTAGAGAGATGTAGACCACCTCCAAAACATAAACAAAGCCCTGTTGAGTCTGCCAAAAGAGACGCCGTGCACGTGCACATCTCCTGTCCAGGCAGGCACGGCAAACAGGAGACAGGGAGGGAACAAACATGCCTCCCTTGCAATAAAAAGCAAGGATTTTTCACACGCGCCAATGAGAAGCATGGGTGGAGCTTCCACCCCGCTTCCAAAGCAAAACCAATGACAATAGTCTCAAAAGCGAGCAGCACATGCGCTGCATCGCTAGGCGAGACCTAAAAGACTAATTCAGACTGGATCTCAAGCTATATATAACCCTCGTCAGTATTATGAGTAATGCTAATACGGAATCGTAATTGTTGTCTTGCAAAGATCTACTTACTTCTGTGTCGATGGGAGATCACCGGATAAGGGAGGTAACGGCATGAGGACTAACCGGAAGTGCAAGAACTTCCAGGTTATAGCTATCTTCAGCCAATCACGCGATGGAATTTATCTAATCATGAGAGATTGAGAAAAACGTTATTAGATCATAAAGAGTACAGACTCATGAATTATTTGTTACTGACAGTCTGCAACTTACAATAGACCCGCGACCCTTATGTTCACATGTGGTCCAGCAAGTGCATATGGCTAGTGATCTGGAAGGTGGCCCGATAATGGTGGCATATATACGATAATACCATACCTATATTAAAAGGGGGCAACTATTTTCTCCTGTAACGTAACTGGCTAACAATATGTATATTAAAATGTGGCTAGATGGCAGTGGTTACTTACCGTAAAGGTGTTAATAAACAATGAAGAATAACAACTTCATTGGTTTTACATGACATACAGGTACTAATAGTGTGAACAAGAACAGGTATATTAGAACAGTGCTAAGTATAGATCATGTATATAATGATTGCCAAATGCAAAGGAAACCTGTGTTGATCATATAGAGATACAGAATGTCAAATGGAAAATGACAAATCTGTCATATCTGAGAGAATATATACTGTTCTCTTAGTAACGTTAGGTAAATAGCATAAAGATGGAAAGAACTGTTACTGAAACAAGAGGTGCTGAAAGCGAACTGGACACAGTGGGTGGTGCAAGCATAGGTTTAACTGGTATTATAGCGTATTGCTTGTTCACACGGAATTTCTTGGTTTAAGCCTCGCAAGAATGTCTACAAGGTAAAAATCCAAAACACTTATCTGCTTTTCCTTATTGCTTCTGAGTTTGTGCCTGTCTTGTCATTATTTTTTTCCAGAATTAGCCAATCAATCTGTTCATGATTATGTCAAGCTTCTAAGTAGTCGTTGACTAAAGGAGCACTGATCTTTTTTGGGCGTATAGCTGAACGATGTTCAGTCAAACGAGTTGCTAGAGTTCTTGACGTTTCCCCTACATACCCCATTTTGCAGGGACACAGTAAGAGATGGATAATGTTTTTGGTCTTACGATTGGTAAATGATTTCATAGTTATTGTATGAGAATTGTAACCAACTGTCTTTGTTATTATTGCATTATCACAGGCCTTACATTGTGAACATTTGTTATTGCCTAATAGCGGGGTCAGATTATCCAAGGTGACTTGGATTGATGGTTTCTTATTGTTCATACGAGAGTGATCAAAATTGGTCTTTTAGATTTTTATTTCGCCTATGGGCGAACATCGGGCGCGGCAATATGTCATGCTTCTCCGAGTTGACATTTAAAATGTGCCAATTCGCACACATTACTTGTCGTACTTTTTGATTTGCAGTTGAATATCTTGTGACACATACTATCTTCGGTGTAGCTTTAGGTGGGTGGTTACCTAATAGATGGTCTTTGTCATAGTATCTGCCACGTTTGTACGCTTCACATACCAACCTCTTTGGGTACCCACTTGATATCAATTTCGATCTCATATCTGATCTGTTGTCACAATCAACAATATTGGTGCAGTTTCTCTAGAGTCGGAGAAACTGGCCAAATGGGATACTCTCTTTTTGGAAACTGTGACTAACATCGATTACATAGATCATATTTATGTTCTAGTTTCAGGAATGTCTGAGTTCCACTAATAACAGAGTCTAATTCAAAAAGATATTCTGAAGGTATATGGTTTGCTATCGCAGGTGTTAGATGATCTAATACTGCAAAAAGGTACTAAAGCCATTAACCTTGCCTTTACATGACCACTAGTACCCAGTAGATGTCAAAGGTCAGCAGAATGATGAGTCAGTGTGATATCCAGTGTGTCTTTTCTCTCAAATACCGTTACATTACAAAACACACAAATGTTATGAACAACAAAGGTCTGTTACTACTCTTCAACCGATGTGGAAGATGAGCAGCAAATGTCTGTCGAGCACATGCACCTCAGTTCATCCTAGTCTCTCTCCTGCTTCTTCCTTTCTCCTTCCACTCTCAAACAATTCATCACCAGTCAGTTGAATTTCCTCTTATAATTATACTGCACAAACATGTCTAGACCTTAATGTATTAAAATCAGGGGTACAGGAATTATGAGGTTTTACGGCTTTTTCCTGTATTTATAGATTTGCCGAGTTTGCCACATTATCCATCTATCTTTCAGCAAAAAAAAAAAAAGACAAAATCTAGCTCAAGTGGTTTAAAGGTAACTAAAAACCGCTGTAACACATGTTGCAGCTCAGTGGAAGGCCCTTTGCAAATGTTGGCTTGTTACCTTTCTGTTGCTTATTTCTCATTTGGGTGTCAAAGTGGTACTAATGAGGTGAGACCTTTGCCCAGAAAGTGTTAATGTGTAAAAATGCCAAACGAATGATGTAATACGAAGACACAATGTGCTGCATTACGCTGCATACTTTGTCTTTTCCTGCTGCATAATTTTATCCTTCCCTGATTAAGATATCCTGCAATAATTAGCGTAAATAAAAAAAGCTGTGCATCCAATCAGAGTTTATAATCTGGGAGGCCATGCAAGACAGCGCTGTAATACTTTCACGTGAAAAGGAAATGTAAAATACCATAAACAACAGTTAATATAAAGAGGGATTCATAGTGTGGATGCCCATGTAGAACAGACTAGTGTATTTCTGTGTGAAACAGAAACTAGATATTATTGAGCGCTAGGGCATTATTGAATTATCAAGTGTATCTAGTGTGTTTGAGATGAAAGCATATATATCTACAGCCAGTTACTAATATGGATTATGCCACTACGGTGCAGCAAGCAATTCTGAAATGATGTCTGGGAAGTTACACTTTGTAGCATGTCCTATTAGTTCTTCGAAAATAATGTGAAGTTTGTCTGGTGTAATATGAGGAGATGAAAGCTGATGGAGCCAGAACTGATTTACAAGGCAGTGTCCAAATTCTAAAGCAGGGTACAGGAAAGAGAAGATGGCGTTTTCAGGAGACATCCTACAAAAACATAATGAGAATTCAAGACAATACAAGCCCCTGAACAGATCTGTTTGCAGCTTATTGTAACAGAAGTTAAATTGGACTTTGGAGACGCTTTTCTGATTTCCAGATGTGCTCTCTTCATTCTAATTAATAAAGCTGTAATCAATATGCTAAATTTTGAATTTACAGAGAGTAGATTGTAGAGTATGGGAGGACAAGCAATAGAGATTTTCCTGCATAGCAGTCTGCCCAATCCTCAAAAGATAGGACATTTTGAAAGATGTGCAGTTATTTGGCATTCTACCTGAATATCGAGTTTTATCCACCAAAATATCATAGCCAGAATGGCAAATAACAAAATATCTTAAAGAAAAATATATACAGGTAAGTATAGATTTACAGTACTTACTGCCACAGATATGTACCTTGAAAATGTTTTATATTTATCCTCTAGGAACTGAGATGGGCAGTTAAGAATAGTCAATCTATACTTACCTATGTATCTCCACAAAATTTAGGCTAAGAAATGTTACTAACGTAATAACATTTTGGTGGTCTTATTTCGATATGCAACCACAATGCTGTTGATTTCACCCATTTGCTGCCTCCTTGGACTGTTAGAACTGCAGACTGCTGGGAACAGTCTGACAAACGCGGGCAGAGCCATGAGTGCCGTTTCAACGCAAGTGCAAACATATGCCATAGCCACGCATAACCCATATGTGTGGTTAAGGCAATGCATGGTCTTGACGCAGAGGTGGGCGGGCCCAGGAACAGGAAGGATCGGGAGAGCACGTGGACTGGTAAGTGGGGCTAGGTTTTGAGGATGTGGGAGTAGTTTTTAGGGCTCAGGGTTGGGGGGGGGTTTGGTTGTTTTCAGGACTGGGAAGCAGGGAAGTTTTTAGGGGTAGGGGTAGTTTTTAGGGCTTGGGGGATTAGGGTAGTTTTTAGGCCTAAGTGGGGGGTCAGATAGTTTTTAGAGCTCAGGGGGTCTGGGTAGTTTTTAGTGGTTGGGAAGTTAAGGGCTCAGGGAGTAGGGGTACTTTTTAGGGCTGGGGGATCGGGTAGTTTTTGGGACTCAGGAGTGGTTGGGTTCTTTTTTAGGGCTCAGGGTGGGGTTGGGTACTTTTTAGGGCTGAGGGCAGGTGGTATAGGATGTGATCTTTGCCACACATACCTATATCACTCATGTCTTTACCACGAAATTTGGTGGTAAAAGGCATGCATGGTAAAGAAATGTGTTATTCAGACGCATTCGTGGTTTAAGCAGCATAGTAGAGGCATGTGTGGTTTAGCCATGTGTGCCTCTGTCATACAACCCAGACTGTTGTATGAACTACATTTGACGTTGGTTCACACTTCAATGGTCTTCCCTCTAACTTGGAAACTGATTTCATTAAAAATATATATATATATAGAAGGCCTTTCTGAGTAGCGTTCCTCTTCAACGGTAGTGATATATTTCTTTAATAACTACATCAACCTTACTTCAGTGTAAGAACTCACATGGTGAAGGAAAAGCAAAAAAAACAGGATCGGATTAACAAAGATGGTAGTTTAAGCATGTAAACTCTGCCATGCATAACTTGTCTGCGCCTGTGCATAGCTTCCTCCTTTTTATGTATTTTAGTACTTTCACTGCTAAGCACGCACGAATTATACGTGTACATTAAAGCGCATTAACTATTGGAGATTTGATGCATATTATTCTGTGCTCATTCTGTCCGCAAAGCGCATATATAAATGTTTAGAATAATTGTGAACATTGTATTACTATCGGTTACTGTGCTTTATACTAAACAGTAAATAGGTTTACTGTCCAATGCATCCCTTTCTACAAGCATCCTGCACAAATCAGACGACCGGTGCACTTGCCTTCACCTTCTGGACCACGTTCAAATTGCCCTTTTGGGTCTAATTTGATCGAGGTGTACTTACCGGAAATGTGCTAAGGTTTTGATTCTATCATAATTAACCCGGCTTTTCCCTTCCACTTCCCTGAGTGTGCCATGTTCTCATCTAAGTCCACGTTTACTGTACGCAACCACCGAGCATAGCATGCACACACAAGTGGTACGTCTGGCTTGCATCTTGGAAACGTTTCTTAATCAGTGGGCGTGATAAAAATAGCATGGTACTCATTGAGGTGCCCTAGTTGTTATTGTGGAGGGGTGAACGTTGAAACAGAGCCCCCTGCGTGCATCCTTCTGACTGCCTTACACTCCCCTCCTAACTCCTCATCCCCTTCACTGATTAATAACAGCCTAAAGAACCCCACGGATGTAGTCCTCGCGTTTTCTTGAAATTGTGAAGAAAATTGCAGGATTGTTTACTGTAATTCCACCGACAAACACTCTATCTTTGACTCTCGAATTTCAAGTTGAAACACAAATCGAAGCACTTGCCTGGCATCATTCAAGCTGTGGGCTTTATTGAAGCCGCAGTACATGTTCATTTTTCTAAATGGCAATACCCTTGTAGGTTCCTGAAGGATGTCTTGCAGCACAGCAGCTTCGCATGAGGGCAATATCTTGTGTTTGCCAGTGTACCAGCAGTGCTCTGTCTGCTGAATCAGTGTCCCCCATCACAGTCATTGACACAACATACGCCTCGTAGTTTAATTAAATAAATGCATTGGCAAGGCTTATTAAGACGTGTGCTGGCAGTGGCACATCGTGTACTATTTATAACACCCAATGCAAAAAAACAGCAACAACAATCTTGATGTGTACATTGCTATGGTAGAAAAGCTATTCTCAATCGAACCAATCGTGAAAGACATTCTGTATCAAGTGTGGTTGGTGTGACGAGCCGATTATGACATCACTAGAGGAACAGGAAATGTGTTGGTATGTATGCGGTTTTATGAGCATGTGACTGCTACAGTTAAGGGGGCATGCACAGCAGACCCAGAAATGTAGCGATTGGCCACTTGCCGCAAGTTATTTTTAAATTTAAGTAGTATATTATGGTTTATGTAATATGTGGTTCTACACATGCAATCACACTTAAAACACATGCATGTAAACTTTAATAAATGTATATATGTGTATTTATAAAATATAAGTATGTCTGTATATACACATATATAAAGAAATACCTATCTAAGTGTATTGCAAGCATTACATATGCCTAAATATGTCTTTGTATGTTTATATATTTAGATTACATGTTTTGGTGCTTGTATTGCTCAAAATGCTAAGGTATAAAACATAGTTCAGGAGAAACTGTGAAATATGGAAAATATTTTACCAGTCAATCATTCCGTGTGGAATACAGGTTTCATTAGTACAAAGCGCCTAATTCACTCTGCAGAGTTTAACCCTTGTTAGGACTATTACAATTATGTGTCAAGAAAGTAAGGTTACGAAATTGTGTAGAAAGAAAAGGCATATTATTTGGGGTTATGTGACGGATTCTCGGTCAGTGTTATTATGATCCACTTAAGCTAAAAATAACGATTTTTTTTAAATTTTCAAATCACCCATTAAATTCGGTTCATCTATATTTATGTAGTAAATGCTGAAGCCATAGCATTGCGTTGATCAACTTGCCCTCACCATGGTTTATAAAAAAAATATTTTAAGCCTAAATATTTTAAGCCTAAACACTTTCAAATCAATCAGTTCCAATTGTTATATCCATTTTGAAGAAAACTCATTTTTCAAGCCAACTATTCCTAATAAAACATGTTATATACAAGCACTGGCAAAGCTAATAGGTGTGGGACCATATTACTATATGGGCTTTCAAAAGGAGCGCCCACCGCAAACCAGGAAAATGCACCGCATTACAATGAATACACTGCCCCATCGCAGCCGTGAATTCGAGCTGCCCCCTGGGCCGCGCATTCAGGTGAAAAACTGAACAACTGATTTGAAGCTGTGCAGGCAGAACCCCACCTGCACTTTAATGGGAACTGGAGATTCCCTTGCAGGTGGATGCAATGAGTGACTGCACCTGCCTGCAAGGGGATGTATGGGAGGTCCCTGGGATCCCCATTTCCCCCTCCAGAGGGCTGCCATCGGGGCACACTGACAGGGGGCCTCCTGATAGCTTCTTTGCCTCTGCACCCGTGTCTGTAATACGGCACGGGCACACAGGCAAAGAGATTCCCTCATTTGCATGGGACCATGCAAATGAGGGAACGCCATCTGATGATAGCGCTGGCGCTTTATGTGTGTCAGCACTATCGGTATAACACAGGGGGCCGCGCAAGCTTCTGCGGCCCCTTCAGTAATACCAAAATGCCCCAGGGGTGACCACAGTGGGTGCAAACGCCACTTACGTCTCCTGGGTACTCTGGTATTACGGCCCAAGATATATTTTTATGTAAAAACACACATTGCATCAGCTGCACCTGAAACTGAAGGAGACTACTCGTGGAGCAGATGTGCGATTTTGTGAGGTAAGCCAATGGCCGAAGTGGACTGACCCTTTGCCCCATCCTCTATGCGGAGGTGGGTGGAAGCAAAATTTGAATGACACTACATCACATCAATGGATGAAAAGGGCTGACTGAAAGCTCCTGTAAGTATTTATATTATATATATTTTTTTAATTAAAAGGACTTTGCCAACTTAAGTTCTAAAAATACTTAAGGTGTAACGTCTGATATGGTCCTCTATGGCCATCTTGTGGTTCTATTGGCATTCAAACTCCTCGGCCTTCAGTCTTGTGGTTTATGTAATCCCTAGACGCAATATTGGACTACATTACATGAATTAGACATATATATACACACACACACACACACATTATATATGTACACACACACACATATATGTACACACACACATATATATATATATATATCATATTATATACTTTATGTATTGGTGCACAAGACGACAACGGTTTTACACATTTAATGACTACATGAGTATAGGTTAGTGAATTTGTTGGATCATAACCAGGAGTGAGTTGTGACTCACTGTCATACGGATATTAATGGAAGCCCTATTTAAGAATTTGCATTTTATTATGACAGATTGAGTGCAATGGGGGTGTCCCTTTGCGCTTAGACTTAATAGGTTAAGGTGTTAGCATGCATTCATTTACACAAATCGGAGATCTAATTATAAATATATGCTTCTGTACAGAGTGCACGCATGCCATGTTTGCATCGTTCATGTGCACCAACACAAGGTCAGAAAGTTTAATCAGCTTTAAAAATCTAGTCTTGGCTAACCAATTTTGGGAAATGGACTGATAAGGAGCCTGTTCTGCATTGCATAAATCGATTCTATAAAACAAAACAGGATTTTGCTTTGCATTGGAAGCGAGAGAATGTGCACACGCTTTATGCATTTGAGACAGGAGATGAGAGAGATCAAACGGTGACAGAGCAGCCCAAATCTCAGGACGAGGACTCTCCCTCTCCAGCACTGATCTCTTTCATCAGGAAGCCGTGCACAGACTGACAAAAAGCAGGCGTACCTATTCTCATTAGCAGGTGCTCCACACACGAGCGTGCCTGGCTCGCGCACCAGCCAGCCCATCAGCCCTGCCGCCGACACGCACGCACAGTCCATATGTATACCTGAAGTTACAGCAACTGTCTACTTTAAAGTATTTAAGCAAGCCAAACCTCGCCTTTGGTACGAGATGTGCAAACCACCATGCCACCAGGCAAAGCTATTTTTTATTTAATGCCAAGGCATGCTGTTTCCAAACCCGCCCGCATATCTACGAAAAACACACTTCACGCGAGATAAAAAAAAGTATTTGGCTAATGTAATGTAGTCAACAAAAGCGGCGTCCCGTCTAGCTGTGTGGTTCCTGAAATCGAAACTGTAAGTTGATTCTATATTCCATCATGCTGTGCAGTAACGTCCTAAAGCAAAGTTGTAGTGTTGAAAGGGCTACAGGCATGTACTCAATTACTTATTCACTTGTGCTGCATTCTAATGAGGTGCCTAGTCGTGCCTGGGGTGGGGTACAAACTCTTCCCAAACTCATCTCCCTACTCGCTAATGCGTGTAGCATGTACAATAAGGGCCCTGGGTGCCACGCCATAATGATTATAGAGGGGGCTCGGCAGGGGTGCCCCTCTCTTTTTATAGGGTTGAAACATTTTGGGGGCATTTTCGAATAGAAAGGGCAGCTGGTTTAAGGAAGTGCTTCTACGTGGTGGGCAGGGTGAAACACAGAGAGGTCGCCTGCCAGGAGGAGGAGAGATGTCTCCAGCTGTACCCGGGATGAATGCAGATTAACGGCGGGATGTTTGTGTGCCAGAGTGGGGCAGAGGAGGCGCTGCCCTCCGGGGTAACTAGTGAGGCCAACAATGTGCTAACAGCCTGGCTTGCAGTTCCAGAGATGGGACTTTCAATGCGCTTTAATACCAGCAGTCCTCGGTGCGGGACACTCTGGGCAGAATGGAAGCTCAACGACCGCTCATCGCCTACCTGCAGCTACTGGTCCATCAGTGTCTGTGCACTGGTGGAGGTGTGGGCAGAAGTTGCCCAGTGCAGACTCAGAGCTGGCAGATCAAACTCAGTCGGCACCCTCCATCCTCACGCGCATCCTTCAGCGGGTGTCTCGCAGCGCTGGTCCCTACTGCAATGAATCCACCACTTTGCTCTTAGTTGCCCTGGTTTTTGCGATGCAGGTGACCCGTCTCAGTAGATGCCTCTTCAGAGGTGTCCCTCAGACTCGCCGCGTACAGGTTTCCTGCAGGGAACTAAAATCCAGCGAAATGCTGCATCCAGAGGAAACAAGCATTGGCATAGCCAATAGGTCTCGCCTTTGGGACCTTATAAGTGTTTAGCCATGCAACAGTTGCATAACTAAATACTTATAAGGTCCCAAAAGCGAGACCTATTGGCTATGCCAAACGGCCTTGTGGCCGCGAAAGTGAAAGTGATCCCAATCAAACATCAAAGTGGCCTTGCGGCCCCAAAAGTGAAAGTAATCGCGGTAAAACGCGGCGCGCGCGCCCGCGCACGTGCACTGTAGCTCTAGGCTGGCCTGGTAGCACTTTTTGGAGCCCTCTCAATAAGTCTCGCCAGACCAGCGCATGCGCTGGGTCAGGCGAGACCTAAAAAACGTCTTTCCTGGACAACGTCATGCGGCAAATTTCAGGGAAAATGCACTCCAACTGGAGAGTATGGTGGGTGGCAGAGCCCCTTCGTCCTCGTGCTCTCTGCCGGCTTGAATCCAGAGACAACAGCAGCGCCTGTGCCCTTGCGAGTCCAGGAGGAGCAGGGACGTTCCTGCAGCCAAAGGTGCTCCCGCAATGAAATAACGCTAATCCGGTGTTTAGGATGGGCAGGGAGAGGGCTAGCCTACCATGGTTATGCTGGAAGAGAGAGGCAGTCATCTCTGCTCTGCCTGTGCTGCTAAACTACTAACATAGTTTATGCCATTACATGCCCATGTAATAAGACCTATATAGGAGAAACTTCGCGTTCAATGGTAACTCGCCTCACTGAGAATAGGTCTGCCATTAGAACAAAAAAACTACAAGCCCCCTTGGTACAACATTATGTCGATATGAATCACACGCCAAACGACATACAATGGCTAATTCTGGAAAAAATCCATACCAATGGTCCCATAGGTACAGAGATTCGCAAACGCAGGGAGGTATTTTGGATATTTTCTTTAGACACCTATAAAAGAGGTCTGAATAATGAAATCCCCTGGGGTCAAGCAATACGATACAATAATACTTAGCAGTATCTATTGCAATATAATATCTAATAGTAATATACTTTTCCACCTGTATATTCTATCACGGTCTATTTTTACGCTTAGGATCTCATTGATGGACATGATTAATATACTCTTGTTCCACAAGCACAAGGATGGTAATTTACTATTTGATACCCAGCAATGGACACCCAGCTTGTTCAATAACATGGAAGTTGGCCATGATATATCATATATTTGGTAAATAGCTAAACATACTAATGAGTTCCTTGTTCTTCTTTTTTCAAACGACTTGACTACATTTATAACTGCATTTTAAGGGATGAGGCGCCATGAGAGATTTTGCCTCAACATTTGGAAATACAACATCATACATATTATTATGCAGGTCAGTAATGGCACATTTCAGCATTTCATGCCGACGGGCCATGATGCAGTAATTTCTATCGACTGCAGTTCCCCTCTTAAAGAAGGGACATTTGTATAGATTCAGGGTTTATTGTACATTACACCTGAAGGAACGATATTTAGTATTCATTAGGGTTATGACAGCATGCATATTTATGCTGCGGTTGACACCCTTTAGGCAATTACCATTTTTATTTCATAAACACCACACAGGCCAGGTATTAAGCGGGAGATACCCATACATGTAAATTCATCACTTATGGTCTATATATTAAATCGAGGTCATGGATATCTACAAATGTACTGAGA
Source organism: Triturus cristatus (assembly GCF_964204655.1). Lineage (NCBI taxonomy): Eukaryota > Metazoa > Chordata > Amphibia > Caudata > Salamandridae > Triturus > Triturus cristatus. The sequence continues at coordinate 771,356,209 of NC_140582.1, read as the reverse complement.
TAAATAGTGCCTTTATAGCAGCCCCACCCATAATATTCGAAGATTTGGTAATAAAAACAGATCAGTATATCATATAAATCTATGTTATTCGGCCATTTACTAAGGAGAATATAACCAAGATAAGATGGTGCTCATGTTCGCGTTATTTCTCATTACGTTACATACGGACCCATTTCGCATCATGAAACGTCACGCTATTTGATTGGGTACGTACACGTATATACAGCCAATCATTTACATCCTGCTGTCTTTCCGAATATTGATATATAGAAAATAGGGGAAGATTCAATAAGGTGGGCAGAGGCGGGAATCTGAACTAACTTTTTACAACATGTATTTTACCTCTGACACCATTGATCACAAAAATGTCTTATCCAGCTAGCCTTTTTAATGACTGCGGTTAATAAATCAATTTTTTCTTTCTTTCTTGTCGATTTGGGGCTGCACGAACACTACTTCATTTTGCATTACACATCTTATATACATACAACAGTGACAAATATATACATTTATACAGTGACTACATGACGTATCGTACAATCCTGAAAGAACTTAAAGACAAACTAGTGTAAAAAAAAAATTTTTTACATAACAGTGGTGAATTGTCCGATATTCTCAATTTTTGGGAACTGAAGCTAGTTAGGCTTTCTTTTTTTCTAGGTTGTCCATGTCTCTTAGGACATTTTTCTCAAATGTTAGGAGTTCTATGGGCATATTGTGTGCGTTGGGAAAAAAGGTGGATGGGTTTTTCAGACCTGAGAAGTTTCGAGATGTGATTTCTTCTTTTTCCTGGAAGTATATTTTGAGTCTCATCTTTCTGAACAGTTGAATTATTTCCATTTTCATTTGTGTGAAGTCTGGTCTTACCGTAGGGATAAATGATAGGCCTTTTTGGAGTACTTGGATTTCAGCTGTTAGAAGGACGTGGTTAGATAAGTTGTATATGGAGTCTGTTTCTTCCGTTACCAGCGGTATACATTCCTCCTGGTTGTAATTTCTCCTTGGTGTTGATTCGATTGGGGATTGTACCATCTGTTTGCTCGTGGACGGCCTCTCGGGCGGCTGTTGCCTCTGTCTAAAAAAGGTGCCGGTGGATAGAATGGTCTTTGCTGGTTGTTTCTGTTTTCCGTGGGGCCTTCACTTTCGCTTGATGTCCCAGATGAAGATGAGGCTTCCGAGAAGGTGAGAAACCTTCTCTTGCTTCTGCCTCCGTATGTGCTTAGTGCTCCAGTGCTTTGAGGCTGTCTGTAATATTCCTTGTCCAGGTAGGGGTAAGCTTTGATTGTTGAAAAGTTTGTTATATCTTTCTGTAGTTTAGATCTTTTGGCTTCTTCTGTGTTTTTTTTAAAGATAGTGTTTTCTTTTTCCAATTTGGACAGGAGATTCTTAGCGTCCTCTATTGCTGAATTATTTAGGAAGGCTTCTTCCAGTTCTTTGATTAGTTCCAGTTCTTTTATGCTCAAACGTTCAGCAGTTTTGATTGAGTGGAACATCCAGTCTCTCGAACATTTTGTTCCAATGTGGCTGAACCCTTCAAGATACTCAGGTTGGTCTGTGAATATCACGGGTACGTTCTTGACTTGTAGGCCTGTTGGTATTGTGCCAGCTCTTAAGTGTTCAAGTAGTGCTTCGCCGTGTAGAGCTGTCAGTATTTGTTTTTTCTTTAGTCTGGTGATTTGTTTCCAGGTCTGTTTGTTGAGCAAAGCTGGTAGGGTTCTTTCCTAGGTTAAATGTGGACGGTCGTTTTAGGAGTTCTTCAATGTCCTCCTCCCTGAAAATTAAGGTTTTGGGTTCTGTCATGGATGTGAGTGAACTACACTGTGTGTAGTTTTTTGAAGATTCTATTTAATCCTTGATTTCGAGGGCGTAAGTTTAACTATAGCATTACCATTTTGTGGAACTTTTAATGTAAGTGGTGTGCAAAAGGTGGGAGTGTTCGGTCTTAATGGTGGCACCTAGATATCTTGTATCTAAGTGGTGGGGTTTTTTTTAAATTTCCCTGGTAGAAGTAATCTGCCTATACCCTCGTGGGCCAGGTGCCCACTCTGTATGGAGATATAGAAAATAGGGGAAGATTCAATAAGGTGGGCAGAGGCGGGAATCTGAACTAACTTTTTACAACATGTATTTTACCTCTGACACCATTGATCACAAAAATGTCTTATCCAGCTAGCCTTTTTAATGACTGCGGTTAATAAATCATTTTTTTCTTTCTTTCTTGTCGATTTGGGGCTGAACGAACACTACTTCATTTTGCATTACACATCTTATATACATACAACAGTGACAAATATATACATTTATACAGTGACTACATGACGTATCGTACAATCCTGAAAGAACTTAAAGACAAACTAGTGTAAAAAAATCTTTTTACATAACAATGGTGAATTGTCCGATATTCTCAATTTTTGGGAACTGAAGCTAGTTAGGCTTTCTAGTTCTAACTAGTATTCTGGTCCTGAGCAGAGTCTAATCGTTATAGCTTGATCGTTTAAAGGAGCAATGAACTGGGTTTCTATTTTCGCTCTTGTGGGAATACTGATGGCTGGATTAGTCTCTCCCGGAGTTATCCGGATCTCTGCTTGTTAGCCAACGCGTTTCGACCTTTATCATTAGGGACCTCTGTTGTAGTTATAAGGTCGTCTTCAGGGCTGTTAAGTGATTGAGGTTGGACAACTGTTCCTGTGGGGACAAAAGTATACCTGTTTTACTATTAAAACTTAAATGGGGTATTGTGGAAACAAAGATTTTATAGTCACTTACGCTCACTCAGGTGATGGTGACATTTCTTCTTTGTCTGTAATAGATTAATACGTTGTAAATATAGTAGCCCTCTTGGGTTGTAGATTGTCTGTTTGTGATTTGGTACTGTGTTGGTACATGTCCTACTTTGCCGTGCTTTTTCAGCCACATTGGAACAAAATGTTCGAGAGACTGGATGTTCCACTCAATCAAAACTGCTGAACGTTTGAGCATAGAAGAACTGGAACTAATCAAAGAACTGGAAGAAGCCTTCCTAAATAATTCAGCAATAGAGGACGCTAAGAATCTCCTGTCCAAATTGGAAAAAGAAAACACTATCTTTAAAAAAAACACAGAAGAAGCCAAAAGATCTAAACTACAGAAAGATATAACAAACTTTACATATTACAGACAGCCTCAAAGCACTGGAGCACTAAGCACATACGGAGGCAGAAGCAAGAGAAGGTTTCTCACCTTCTCGGAAGCCTCATCTTCATCTGGGACATCAAGCGAAAGTGAAGGCCCCACGGAAAACAGAAACAACCAGCAAAGACCATTCTATCCACCGGCACCTTTTTTAGACAGAGGCAACAGCCGCCCGAGAGGCCGTCCATGAGCAAACAGATGGTACAATCCCCAATCGAATCAACACCAAGGAGAAATTACAACCAGGAGGAATGTATACCGCTGGTAACGGAAGAAACAGACTCCATATACAACTTATCTAACCACGTCCTTCTAACAGCTGAAATCCAAGTACTCCAAAAAGGCCTATCATTTATCCCTACGGTAAGACCAGACTTCACACAAATGAAAATGGAAATAATTCAACTGTTCAGAAAGATGAGACTCAAAATATACTTCCAGGAAAAAGAAGAAATCACATCTCGAAACTTCTCAGGTCTGAAAAACCCATCCACCTTTTTTCCCAACACACACAATATGCCCATAGAACTCCTAACATTTGAGAAAAATGTCCTAAGAGACCTGGACAACCTAGAAAAAAAGAAAATTTTCACAAAATGGAACCTATCAAAAAGAGAAACGGAAGCTTTGGACCGCTTATCACAAAATACAAACCTTATAATCAAACCGGCAGATAAGGGAGGAGGAATCGTGATTTGGCAGAGAGAAAAATACGAGGTGGAGGTACAGCGACAACTAGCGGACAACAAATACTACAGAAAAACCAACGAAGACTGGAACCTGATAATTAAAGAAAAACTTCTGCCTATTATCAACACAGGCAAAGAAGAAGGATGGCTGACAACAAAAGAGTCTCAGTATCTGATCAATGACAACCCCAGGACACCCATCATGTATGTCCTTCCAAAAGTGCACAAGGACTCAAGGAACCCGCCAGGAAGACCCATAATTTCGGGAGTAAATTCGATACTGGAAAGACCAGCGAAATACGTGGATACTTTTTTAAAACCACTGATCAGAGATACCCCTAGTTATGTCAAAGACACAATGCAGGCTATTACTGCGATTGAAAATTTCCCCTATGATGGTGAAAATGAAATTCTTGTGACACTCGACATCGTCAGTTTATATTCCAACATCCCACAAGAAGGTGGCCTAGAAGCCATACATGTGTTTCTTGACAAACGCGCTCGGCCACATAATGTACCAACTAATTATCTTATCCAACTAGCAGAAATTTGTTTAAAACACAATTTCTTCACCTTCAACGAAATACAATTTCTGCAAGTCATGGGAACCGCGATGGGTTGTCCCTTCGCCCCGGAAATGGCCATAATGTTCATGGCCTTATACGAAGAGAAATGGGTGTACAACAATAACCCATACGACGGCCACATAAAAATGTGGCGTCGTTACATCGACGATGTTTTTCTGCTGTGGAGAGGCGATGTCCAAACTTTAGAAACCTTTGTGACATGGTTGAACAATAGGAACCCAAATATTCAATTTACAGTGAACCACAACAAAACAGAAATGAATTTTTTGGATCTCCTAATCAGACACGAAGAGGGCCACCTTTGCACAACACTTTATACCAAGAAAACCGACAGAAATACTTTTCTCCACTTTTCCAGTTTTCACCAACGAAATCTACGTGAAAACCTCCCATACAGCCAGTTCCTGAGAATTAGGCGGAACTGCTCCAAAAAAGAGGATTATTTCACAAATGCGCACTCCCTAATGGAGAAATTGGTAAAGAGGAACTACCCCAAAAAATTACTCAAAAGGGCACTAAAAAGGGCCTGGTACACTCCCAGAGACTCTCTCCTTAACCCAAGACCAGAGAAAACAAGCTCCAAACTGGTATGCGTCACAACCTTTTCAAGCGGAACGACTGAGATGCAAAAGATCATCCGGAAAAACTGGGATACTGTAAAAGGCATTCCATCTTTCACACAGCTACCAATCTTCGCTCTCAAAAAAAACACCAGCATACGAGAAAAACTGGTCCGTGCCAATACAACATGCAAACAACCAGCAACATCCTTGAGGTCCATGCTTTCATTACCTCCAATAAAAGGCCACAAAAAATGCGGCACATGTGTATCCTGCGACAGCACAGTGGAAGGCACAAAGTTCGTGTACGGGCAGAAATACATAATCCACGAAAACTTTACCAACTGCAATTCACACAACGTTATCTATTGTGTTTTGTGTCCATGCCCCCTGGCCTACATTGGGAAAACTACTCAACCTGTGAAAAATCGAATTTCCCAACACCGCTCAAGGATCAAATGCAAAACTCTGAATGCCCCGATGGTATCTCACTGCATTGAGAAAAATCACGGCCCCAATGACCTGAAGTGGACAGTTCTGCGCCACATTAAAGGAAAAAATGTTGACGCAATCTTATCAAAAACTGAAGCCAAAACCATCATGTTCCTAGGTACCATAGAAAATGGACTAAACGAGATGACGGAAATATCACACACTACAAATTAGGGGTAAGATATGAGACTTCCCCCTGAAGCCACAAGATGCAGTACCAACACAAGCAGACACCCCAATTGAAACATCACCATCAGTATGACCCACAAAAAACATACAAAACTTTAAGCACTCCTCCTACCGGCCCTGCCAATAATTCAAAATATTATACCAACAACATTAAGGGAACATAACAAAGTTGACAATTCTCGCTAAAACTAGTTATGTCCCCAACGATGCCAGAAACACAAAACGGAGGGTCCATTGAAAAACTGAATATAGAAGATTGGCAGAAAGCTCAGACCACTCAAGTCTCTGCCACTTAGGCACGTCCAGGAAATACAGAAAACACACACACCAGGCAGTATTCTCTACCCAAAAAAAGCTTCGCTCACTTCTCAAACTTAAAAAAAACAAATAGTGTTACAACCATATAAGTTGCCATGACGCGATAAAGTTTTATTCAAATTCCGCGAGTCTGCAACAACAAGTCCGTATCCAGGACTCCGTTTCACGTAATCACGCCGGAAACACAACAAGCCCGTAACCATGACCACGATCCACGCTATTATCCCGAAATTGCCGGAAACGTGATGAAAAAGAGAGAAGCCGAAGACAGAAAAATAAATCACAAACCCTTCAGAGAAACAGCAAGCAACTCAACAACCACGGAGTAAAAGATACGGAGGTACTAAAAAGGAAAGATCCACAAACAAGCACATGGTGACTCAAAGGGATCCGCTTTATTTTGAAAAATCGGCACAATTGTAAAAACCAGATAAGTCACGGGAGTAGCAACCACTTTATGCAAAAAAGCACAGGGTGAAACGTCAGGCCGTCACAGTCCGATCACAAAGTTTTCGGCACTCACCTCTTAAAGATATAAGTTAACAGCACCAATAACCATGACAAGCGAAAATGCACTGCCTGTTAAGCCTTAAATCTCGGCACAGACCACATAGACACGCCCCTACAACGCATAACCAAAGTACACGAGGGTGTTTGACAAAAATGCACTAATAGCATAAGATTCACTAACCAGTCGAAAAATACAACTTCTCTCACCTTTTGTCTGATCATTAGAGTGAAACCAACTCCGCCTGGCAAGATAAGTTCACCCTCGATAGCCAGCCCCCTCCACAAAAGCACGGCAAGGTAGGACATGTACCAACACAGTACCAAATCACAAACAGACAATCTACAACCCAAGAGGGCTACTATATTTACAACGTATTAATCTATTACAGACAAAGAAGAAATGTCACCATCACCTGAGTGAGCGTAAGTGACTATAAAATCTTTGTTTCCACAATACCCCATTTAAGTTTTAATAGTAAAACAGGTATACTTTTGTCCCCACAGGTACAGTTGTCCGACCTCAATCACTTAACAGCCCTGAAGACGACCTTATAACTACAACATAGGTCCCTAATGATAAAGGTCGAAACGCGTTGGCTAACAAGCACAGATCCGGATAACTCCGGGAGAGACTAATCCAGCCATCATTATTCCCACAAGAGCGAAAATAGAAACCCAGTTCATTGCTCCTTTAAACGATCAAGCTATAACGATTAGACTCTGCTCAGGACCAGAATACTAGTTAGAACTAGAAAGCCTAACTAGCTTCAGTTCCCAAAAATTGAGAATATCGGACAATTCACCATTGTTATGTAAAAAAAATTTTTTACACTAGTTTGTCTTTAAGTTCTTTCAGGATTGTACGATACGTCATGTAGTCACTGTATAAATGTATATATTTTTCACTGTTGTATGTATATAAGATGTGTAATTCAAAATGAAGTAGTGTTCGTTCAGCCCCAAATCGACAAGAAAGAAAGAAAAAATTGATTTATTAACCGCAGTCTTTCCGAATATTGGCGCTAAAACTTTGGATGAACTTGGTTCGTAGCGATCAGACCTGGCAACATTAGTGCGGTGCTCGTTTTGGGCAGACACGCATTGGAACAAGATCCTTATTGTATCAGCGAACCAAACGCGCTATAAACTTCAGAAACCCTACAAAGATAATAATCGTTTTAAATCAGGTTTGTTCATACCCGCCTCGCTTATACGTGCCTAGCCTAATATTGATTTGTAAGCAGACAACAATATGGAAACCTGCCTGACACATAGACTCGATATAAAAGGCATCTTGCATAATGATTTACTGATGTTGAATGAGTTCATTCATATTAATTTGAGACACAGTTTGATTTATATTTTGGCCGCGTTATTTATTATTATAACTTTAACCTGGGCCACATCAGGTCTCTTACTATAATTAGTTCTCTATTTTTGTAAACTATACCAAAAAACTGCGTATTATGAGCTCCGCAAATAGGCACTAGATAGATAGTACATACCAGGGCGTCATCAATGGTAATATATGGCATTATATCATTTCAGAATTTTCTACCACGCCGAGTAAATACGTACTTTATTTCCATAATCTGTCGCCAATACAGGGTAAGTGTCCCTATATCTCCATTTTCATGACCGTATTTAATTTAATGTATAATTTACATAGCATATTTAAGATCTTGTAGCAGACCGTTTTCCTAAATCAGATTTGTTTTGGGTCTTGCTTCATATTCAGATTGTATTGACTTTTCATCGCTCTGATTCCACCAGCATCCTTGGAATTTTCATTCTCTGTATCAGCTAGATGTGTGGTTATTCAGGACAAGGTAAATGGCTCTCCGTATACTACCTATGCACCATGTATATTAACTGATCCCCATGATAAGCAGCACTGTTTGTACGATTTATAAACAGTCTATACAGGTGGCTATCTGTGATACTTACTTGGGATTACAACTGAAAACTATTTTCCATCTATCCCCAAAAAATTGGTTGGTTTTTGTAAGGGTGAAATCGTTGGGAATGATTTCCCCATAGCTTACTGTGACATCACAATTCATGTACCCCAAAACTGGTCTAAACAGGTCCTGGCGAGATCCGGGACCTGTTTTGCCAGCGTTGACCCGGAAGCGTTTTGGACTGCTTCCGGGGCAAATCTGCTGTGACCAATGGGAGAGCGGGGAGGGTGGGCGCCAAGCCCATTACCAGCACCGACCCCGCCCCAAACCCCCACCGCGAAAGTGTCGTGGGGACCGGCACAACTGTCATGTTGGCGGCGTGCCAGAGTTCCCTGGTGGCGCCTTCGGAAATGCTTTGCTGACTTTGAAGGGTTGGACATTTTGTCATATCCCCTTCTGGGCGATTTTTACAATGCACTGCTTTAGCTCAATTTATTTAGAAAAACTAAGATAAACCTGGTCTCATTTTTTTTTCTTCCAAAAATAATTTAGGGTCTTCGAAGGGACTTGCTCCCCCACAAACTGTCCTTGTGAAGGGCTTGCTCACTCCATGCAGGTGCGTGTGGATTAAAGGCCATACTTGTAACCCCTGTAATTGTGGGAACAGTGACAAGCGCAGAACAGACCGACTTGTCATGAGAGGCACATCACTGATGCTCACTAAGTCAGCACCGGAGCTGCTCCTGGCTCATGTCAACTTCATGCCGCTGCAGATGAAACAGCAGCGCTTATGCATTTACAGTCACTGGGGTTCCTACCAAGCCTTGCTTTCCTCATTTCTGCACAAAAAGCATTTAAATAGGTCTAAAAAATATGAATAATCGAGGAATTGTGAACCAGAATCTGTGCGTCAAACTAGCAACCATTACTTTCAATCTACTAAACAGGGCATCACAAATTTGGAAGAAAAACGAAGAGTGCCATATCTTGCTTAACTCATACACAACTCGCACCTAGCCACATATCAGGAGGGTGGCCTCCAGCCCGCCCTGGTCTGTCTGACAACAGCACTAAGCATTCTGGGTCTTGTAGTCCTCTGGCCTCCAGTAAGCCTGTGCTCCACAGGTCCCATCATGCATAGTGTTGGCGGCAAAGCCCGGACTGGCTATCATGACTTGGGGCCACTTTTACTGTAAAGTGATAGGGTGCTCGGTCACAAGAACATGGAATCAGAAGAATGTTCTGTTGCCTGCCAAACTTGTGTTAGATCAGTGATGTCCATCCGATGTCCACGAGGGCCGCATCCATGAAAAATCTTCAAGGTAACCAGTAGTTTAGTAAATGAAATTAATTTAGGTTCAGCGTGCATTGATTTCTTGTGTGGAGATCCTGAAAATCTGTCAAAAATCCAGTCCTACAACAAACTCGAGAGCACGGCAGACTGACGATCATTCTGGACAATACTTCATAGATGATGAAAAAGAAAACAACTGAAATACACTTCATAAACTCACTCCCAAAATAAAGAATGTGAAAAGAGTAATCCACCATTATAAAGAAATTTCACTTTTCATAGGTTTTTGCAAAGCACTTGTGGCTCGGTTTAATTTGTTACCAGGACATTTAATAGCAGTTCTCCAATGGTTTTGGAATACGATAGTCCCAAGCAGCTACTCTTCCACCATATTCAGCAAGGATTCCCTCCAATACAGAAGAGCAACCTTTAGCAGAGCTGTGGGAGATAGGGTGATATTTGAGTGGAAAACTATTTCTATAAAACAGCAGCCTGCATCAAAACAATGTCCTTCCATAAGGTATAAAACATGACAGTTTCTGGTACCTCACAAAGAGGCCAACTCACTGAAGGGGCATCATAGGCCTGCCCCCTCCCCGCCTGGCACAGCAAACTCAATTAATTGATAGTCTTCGCCAAAAAAGTTGGAAAGTCACCCTACAAAGGCATCACCTTGATCATGCCGGTCACCTATCAAGACTAACAACCAGCACAGCAAGGCCTCCCTGAGGCCTGTCCTTGGCCATGCTTCTATTTTGGTCTGCTGCTTCAACAGCCGCCACAAACCCACTGGGAATGGCTGCTCAAAGGGTTTTGAGTGTGCCCAATTATCTACAACATGGATAAGAACTGAACACTACAGAACCTTCGACCTACAAGTCAAGCGATAATCTCTAACCAAAGGCAGTCACATGAATAAGGAAGGGTGTTTTTAGTTACTAGTCCACAGCCACTGGTTATCACAGTTCTTCAGATCCTCCATCTATTAAAATGGATGATCGGGCGCTTTTTGGTGCAATCACAGCACAGTGTGTGGGTTGTGAGGGAGGACTTTGTCCCCAAGTTAGAGGGGACATTGTATTTGTAGTTCACGATTTAGGGGGCCATCAGTGTGAAAGGCTTTGGAGGTGGTGAGCCCCAGAGGCTACCTCTGGCCAGCATGAGTCGATACCTCAAAAAACAACATACATAAGAAAAACAATAAAGTAGTAACACATGTGCTGGGGGTGAGGAGTAAAAAAGGGAGTGCAACTGGTGCACAGGGAACTTGGGGCTGGCGGGTAATCTAGGCACACAGCCACAAAGGCCAATACGGAGACATAAAAGTGCTCCAACGAAGAAGGCAAACATGTTTAACAAGCATTGGCAAAGCCACTAGGTTTCACCTATACAATATCTTTTGTCACTGTCTTTTAGCCATTAGACATTATCCTAAGGTGTTGTGCAGCCAGGGATTGAAGAGCTTAATACACGTTGGGTCATTCCTAGGCTTTGTAACACACAGACCAATAGACAAGCGCTTAGATGCAAGTCAATAGCACTATAACATTCTGTGTGGGATTGCATCGCTAGCGTATTAAACAGCCTACGAGGGTGTTTGGAAACTTTCAGCAATACCAACCACGTACAATTTTTGATCACTCATTTACTCCCTTACTCCTGTGTTAGACTGTCTTTGGAAGGATGCAGGATTAGGATTCAATTAAGAAAGGATACTTGTTGGTCTGAGAAGGAGTGACCACAATGAATACGTTAGGCTTGACCTAAAAAAAGAGCTGCGAGGGGTGTCATTTATGCTGTTGGCTAGCGCTTAGAGGCCTCACTCTTGGGTTTTACCTTTCATCTCTTTAGTACTGCCAGCTTCACAGCTCGGGGTCATAGAACACAGCGGACACGGTGTAACTAACTATAAGTGCCACCTTAACACAAAATTCGTTTTCCTGCTGGTGTCGGACTGCACTGGCCTGTGAAGCGCCAATACACACTGCAGCATAGCGCTGCTACGACTGAAGTGGTCTGTAGCTTTCATTAGTTCGAACAGGCACGAGAAAGCATTCATTTTCCTAACAATGGGTAACAAAGGAGCAGAGAAAAGGAAAAACAGGAAGCTGGCCCCCAGTCATCATTTCTAAGAACATTAGGACAAATATCGAAACTCTACTCTTGGCTAGATGCCAGGAGGTGGTGAGGTGGGGGCAGAGAGGGGAGGGGGCGCTGCGTCATCATAAACAGTCTTAGCGGCAATAACTGCAACCGAGGCAAGCCTGCCCCAAGCAGGGGCCCCTGCTCAGAAAAAAGCGGAAAGCTGCAATTCCTCAACTTTCTCACCGGACTCCCCACAACGCCCCCTACAGAAAACACATATTATGGTCAGTTACACAACTTCCCTACATATACTGCTCTAGCCAACCAGCTTCCCACCTACTTCTCACATCGGCGTCAGATAATTAATACATGATACATTACTGCCGATTGCGATTGCAACCATGCCTTGAGGATAACTCTGGACCAGTCCTGCTGTTCCAAGTTACAGCCCTAAGCATGCTGGGGCTTATAGTTCAATTTTTCTCGTGTCAAATATGTGCCTACAATGTCCAGCATGCTCCTTACAGCTGACTGAAAAATTAGGGCTGTTTCAAAGTCAGCCTCACAGCATGGCGACAGTTAATAAGTAATATGTCCCCAGTGGGTACCTAAGCCGACCCCTTTCTGGTGCATCCTCCCTCTGTGGCAGTCGCCTTGTGCTGTGATTGCTTAGCGCGCAGTTTACACGAGTCGGAACTCTGGAAAACGCAGATTACACAAAGAGCCTTTGAAGTCAATACTATAATGTCGGCTGCAATGTCCCTTCCATCTCCGTGTTACCCCTTGCTCTTTGCCACCCACATATAATTAGGCGCACCGTATTATGCGGTAAAGGGTACTTGATTCAGGTCATGGTTTACTAAATTATGCAGCAAGAACAGGCCTATTATGTATAGGGCTCCCGGTTTTATGGGATTTTTTTTTTTCATTTCCATCTGTATTTATCTATATTACATTTTTGCTAATTTTATCTGTATTTATCTATATTTATTTTGGGTTTTGTGGAAAAATTAAGCTGGAATTAGTATATTTCACATTTATTTATTTTTATTTATTAAATATGCACTCATGCTTGAATGCCTATTAGGTTTCAGCACTGTAAAGGCCAGCAGAAGATAAATTAATGCACTTATAACAAAATATGCAAATTTCAGTATCAACCTTGTGCAAATCTACTGCTGTTAAAGTCCCTTTACTAAAATTCCATTCGTTTTTAGCCACCTTACCTATCAATCCACACAGCTATTGGCCTGGCAGTCATAGCAGACAGTATTCTGAACTACCCAAAAAGTAACCCAATTTCCGTTTTTATCCACATTTAAAAATAAATACAGACAAGAAAAGACATGTATTCTGTCTGTATTTATCTGTAAAAATCAGCAAAAATGGAAAACAGAGAGCCTTAATTATGTACTAGAATACGGCACATTCCGTGGCAGTATTATTTGCTTATTTTAAAGCATGTTAATAACATCGAAGTAAATGTTTTGGCTCAACAATACAAGGTTAATGCTTGCATACAGCAACTGAGCAGTGAATAGTTACTCCTTGCAAAGGGTCTGCCTCGGTGCGCCCCATATATTTTTATAGTATAGTTTGATCCATTTGAGTCAGAAACACATCTTTGCTTAAAGATGTAAATTAAGCATCACATGACATATAGGTTATGTGGCAACTGTGGTACGTTATGGGGAATTACCTCGAGTCTGATTATTCCAATGGGCCATTTTATAATGCATCACAGCCTCAGGAGTGGCTCAAATTCCGGCGGTGCCATTTCCAAAAACAAAGACACTGTTGGCTCAACAGCAAGCCCTTTAATTCTTAAAAGCGTGTATACTTCGGTTAAATGCTGTCATGTTGCTGAAAACTGACTTTTCAATAAGAAACAAAATGAAACAAAACACTATGCCTACAGCCGCATTTGTAAACCTCGGTGGGGGTCCTTCCCCACCCCCTCCCCCTTGAGGTGGTTTCCTGTCTGGGTTTGCCGCAGGGCTCCCAGCTGGGAATGTTATGAGCTGGAATTTCCCAGAAACGTTACCCCTGTATCCAGAAGCAGGGAGGAGAGAGTCCCAGGAAAACATGTTACAGCCGGACGATGGCAAAGAGACTCTGTGGCCAGCTTCGTACCAAGTAGAGATGTCACAAAACCTTTCCTCATGACTTACCGTGAAATGGTTTAGCCAGACCACCACAGTCGCCCCAGAAGCTGAAGGAATCGCACAGCTCACCAAAAAAAAGTATGCCCCGACAAGGGCACATATCACTCTCCCCACATCCTCCCAGCACCCTGTGTTTACAAACAGGACAGCCGTGTCGATAAGGAAGTCACAGAGCCGCCACACTCACGCCGAGGAGACAGACTTTGAGCTCCCGGATAGCCATCATCTGTTGCTGAGAGAATTCCGCATCCTAAGCGGGCGAACCACGAGCCAGCGGCGCCCCCTCACTGTACAGACACCGAGCTGAGGTTTCACTCCGGCAGCTCAATCGGACACCGATGGGAGCTATTACTGGTCAGCCTGCTCATCATTTAGTGCTTTTATATGCAGGAAGAAGTGAAACAAGCAAAGCAGCAAAGGAAAACAATTGCGGACGCAGAAATTGAAAGAGACTGCGCTGTGTTTAATTATCCAGGACGAGGGAGGAATGCAGCTGCCACACTCGCTCCCGAGACTCAAACGCTGTGGGAGTGAACGTTTAGGGAAAAGGCGGGACATTCCCCCATATTTAGCCAACTGCATGCTTTCATTATTGAAAGCCACACGCAAAGGCTAATGAAATGTGTGGGAGTTGCCAGACCCACACAGAGAAGTCTCTGGAAAGTTTGGAGTGCTTACAAGAAGCCTCCCATAGACAGCGCATGTGCGCTGTGCTAGGCTCGACCTATAAACATATAGCAATATGATGCCGCCATCGTCGACAGCATCACAGTGCTTTTTTTTCCCATTGAAACCATGTTGCACAGCAGCCTGCAATGTTGTGCAATAGGCATAAAAAACATTAGACAAAGGCAAATAGCCCATAAATCCATGAGAGTTACTTGGCTTTGTCTAATGTTTTTATGTGGGGACGGGAGGGCTGGAGGGGGGCAGAAGGAATTGTGGCGGGGTTACAAAGGAGGGAACAGCAACACAATGGAGGGCATGGAGAGTGTGGCAGGGAAAGCAACATGAGGGAGGTGTGGAGGAAGAGGGAAGAAACAGCAAAACAACAGTGAGGGAGGGAGTGGGGCACAGATGGTTAGAGGAGTGCATGTAGAAATCTTGTTTTTAAAAGTACCTGCAGGAGCATGCGGCCAGTAAAAGGACACTGCCCGCAGACAGAAACTGTACTTGGTCCATGCTCCATGGGAGTGACAAACACTTAAAAACCCAGCAGTAAGTAAGAGGTGAGCAGTAGGCAGTGACCAGTAGGAAGCAAGGAAACAAAACGGCGTGGAAGCGAACCAATGTTGAGTAAAGGGCATTTTAGCTCTTTTTTTGTTGACTAAATATTTTGCTGATGCGAGCTGTTCAGGCAAATCCTAAAAATGATCCCAAGTCGAACCATTGACGAGTGTTCTAGATTTGACTGGAGCAGTGGAAGTTACCACTGGTGAATGGTGGTCCTTTGGCGCACTCAAAAGACAGCAGACGCAGCAAAGGCTTGTTCCCAGTTTAGAGGAGGCAGCAAAAAACAGGAACTTTGGTGGGCATTGGGAGATACGTTGGATGCTTTAATTTCGATCCAAAATGTTAGGAAACAGGTCAATGCAACATTCTTGTGTGCTTAAATGCTTTTCAGGATTGAAAAAATCATCGTTGCTAAATTTATTTATCCAAGTATGAAGTGATTTACAGTTAATTCAGATAAGACCACATGGTAATAACTCAAGATGGATGCTAATATTTCTGAAAGGAGGCAGTGAAATTGTTAGCAGTAGGCCAGGACCAAGACCCAGAAAACGTCTGTCCAGAAGATAGTAGATACAGGACACTTGGAAACATATGGTTTGTAGCATTTGACACTGAATAACCATTCATTACCATCGTGCATGTATGACACTTGGGTTGTACATACTTCCAAAGAGCCATAGTGCCAGTGGGCTCTACAAGATTTTGTTTAGAAGTCGGAGGTCTGCAAAAAACACATGGTCTGCGTCCATTCGCATTCTTTCCACTTATTTTGAAGCAATACTGGAGGTTGGACTGACATTTAGACACTGCGACCGACCACATTGTGCAACAGTTGGTACTCGAGTATATCTAGTTTGTTTAAATAAAAAATAAAAACGTTCTGATGCCTGGTGTGAGAGGAGCGGAACCGAGCAAGTTCTGCTGACTGGGCACTGCCTTTCTCCTTCCCTTTGAAGGAACCAAGTTGGATACCCCAGCAGGCACTTCTAACCTGAAATCATATTATACAGTCTAAGAAAAACATTGTCGTAGACAGTAAGTGCAAAATGATGGAATACAAGCGAGAAGTGGACAATGAAATTTGAATAGTTCTTAGAAATCTGAGATAAGTTCATTGTGTCTTGCTCAGGCAGCGGCCCACAACAGAGTTGGTCATCGGACACCTCGGATCCAGTTTAAAATGGAAGACAAAGGCAGAGTCCGCAGCACATTCTTACCCTGTAGATCAAAACAAAGTTGACAATCTGAACCAGCTGTGTGAACAGCGACTGTTTTCCCATGCTTCCAAACGCCTCCACTTTCCAGGCAAGCATACCCAGTGAGCAACGCGTGTGCCCTGGAGAACACAGGCCATTATTTACAGAACGCCTGCACTGCGCCCATTCCAGGAAAGGTACCCTACTCCTGCATTTGTATTACTAAACACAGCCAACAGTCGTATTTGATGGTCATTGTTGGCCGCAGTTTTATTACTCTTTACATACATGTGCAACTCCCCTGGACACCTTCTTGGGACCGGGGTCACAAGTCATCCTCATACGTTATTGCACATTGGGTATCACACCGTTGTCAGTGGGACATCATAAACCCCCCCCCTCGGGTCATAAATCATTGGGGTATAATTAATCATTCTGCCACAATCGGCCATCATTTCTTGTTGTCATAAATCATCCTGCCAGACCATCATAAATCAGCAGCCATAAATTATGTATCATAAATCATCGTGGTAACATAAATCATTCTGTCACAAACGGTTATCATGTTTGTCATCATAAATCATTTGGCATGATCATCATAAATCATCAGCCATGAATCATTGGCTGGTCATAAATCACTGGTTTGTCTTTTGCTCATTTGCATCTCCTAGGGTTGTAAATCACCCTGACAGTTCGTAGATTGTTCTTTGTTGTTTTCCACGCCCCTTTGCGTGTGAGGGGTAGCCTTTCCCCCAGAATTAGGCCCCAACTCGCTACCTTGCTCATCTCTTTGTACCCTGGTGTCTGGTGGGGGCTGGGCTGCGAGTGCCGTCTCCGTTTGCTACCTCCTTTTTGTCAGGCCTACTCACCGTGCCGTAAAGTATCCCAGAGTGAGTGGCCCTCCTTCTACACACCGCCCTGTCGGTGTGTTTCCATAACCGAACCAATACACCTTTTGTTTCCGCCACGCCGCCAGAGAGGCTTCTGTCTTTCTGTGGCTCCCCCCTCCCTGTGTCTTTCGTTTTCACCTCATGCTGCTCCTTATGTGCAGCCTGCTGATGCATTGGTTTGAATATTTATTTTGTTGTTGCTTAGATTACCAATCTTAGCTGTGGCTCCGGGAGGCCGGCGTCTGGTAGGCTCCAAAGGGCATCATTCCCCCAACTACGATGGTGCGCTCTGCTCCATCCTTGCAGTTATGTAGTGGCACGCTTGTGTCCCTTTTGCCTCTTCCAGTACTGTCCCCGCTCACCATGGGTCATACATGAAATCAAAAATTGGGAGACAGTCAGATACCGCTTATGGAAGCGTGACGCCGCATAAAGTACCAAGTAACATTCTCTTGCATTATGCACAGCTTAGGTGAAGTTATAACATTTATTGCAATACAGTACCAAGTAACATTCTCTTGCATTATGCACAGCTTAGGTCAAGTTACAACATTTATTGCAATAAATGGCATCAGGCCTGTCTTTGTTTACACTGCGCTCCTGCAACCCCTCTCCTTTCCAGCTGGGAGAAAATTAATAGTATACACCTTTGAAACTATTGCTTCCTTTCCCTCCTGCGCATAGGAGCAAGTGTCCCCTGCGCCGGTCTATCGCTTAGCATGGGTGCCCCAGAACGCACTCTCGTCCCGGTCCCTGGGAGGCTGCCTTTGACCATCCCTATTGAAATAATAAATCGTTTCCCTCCCTTAGGTTACATCTTGGCAAAGCGTTTTGCTTCATATTTGTGAGCTCGCACATTCAAATCTAATGTTTTACAAAAAATGTGTGTCATTGTAGTACTGTCAGCTTAGACAGTTATAATTTCTTTACCATGCAACCCAACTGTACCCATGTTCTACTTTGGAGGGATGAATATTATGAGTGGACCCTACCGGGATGCGGGAAAACTAGCATATATATATTTGTAACGTGCATGTAAACATTTATTGCAATAAAGAGAGTCAGTGCTTGCACTTATGTTTGCACCGTGCTCATGCCGCCACTTTCCTCTACACGGAGAGATCCACCTTGCACTGCAAGCACGCACATCATTTCTGAAACCTGGCATACCTTGTTCAACTACTGCCCAAGCCCCTCGCATGGGAATGCCCTAATCCCCTGCATACACATGTTTATTGCTATCCAACTCAATGGTGCTTCTTTTCCAAACCTCAGTCGGAATCCCTGCTTCCTTATTCAGCCCCACAAATCATCAACATTAATGTATGTCTTTTGTTATGTATATAATGTTTTGAACACCAGCGGCTGCATAAAACCAGCCTTATGCGTAGTAAGTTATAAGGAGATAATTCGCACCATTATCTTTTTTTTTGGGTGGGATATTGCAGCTCAGGTTGCTTTTCCCTTAACCATCTAAAACTTAAATCTGACATACCCATAGTGTAAGTGTTGACAGTACACCCTCAGGAAGCCGAGTCATTTAAACTGGCATGATTACTAGGGACCTAAGTGTACAATGAGATCAAAGAAAGCCCTTCTACCATTGCAGTTTAATGTGTATGAGATATCGAACCAATCAGCACAGTGTTTTTGTGAGGTCCCTTAGTGGTGCTTCTAAACAATGTCTAGTAAATACTTTAAATATTGTCCTACTAGCAATGAAACCCATGATGTTTAGGAAGTTATTATAAAGTGACTAGAGCACACCTTATTAGTGCCAAATGCCGCCAATTGTGTTTTCTGAGTGCTACTAACAAGTCACTTGACTTCCTACTCCCAGAAATTGTCAGTGCCGCTACCCCAGCTCCATGATGCAGAGTGAGCTACCCCTGGGGGGAGCGTCGCCTTATATCCCCCTTTTCTTCTTTTTCCCCCTTTAGAAAAAGGGTGTGGGGACAGGGTGCCACCCCATATTTGTGATCCAAACCCTTGCCGGGCCCCTCCAAATGGTCCAGTGACCTTGCACCAGTAGGTGCGTGGTGTGCCGTGTGGCACTTCCTGGCGGTGCAAACCAGTTTTGTTCCTTGTCGGGCTCTGGTGGCCTTTATGGCACCGGCCCTCGAGGCCCCTTGCAGGGCGGCCTCTGCTAGTGTGAGTGTAAGACATCAGCTGGACAGCTTTTACAAGTTCACAGCTGTGCATGAACACACTAAAGTAAGGAACAGTTTGCGTCATGCGTACACTTGCTGCATGGTGCAGTCGGTTTATTGTTCCTTAACCATCAGATCATGGGAAACGGCCTTCTTTACGCAACAACATATTCGTACCTTTACCACGCAGGTAAAAGTATCCTTTTCCTTTGTAAATAATTTTAGTATTCCGGATAGCTAAATGAGGGTAAAGGTGATATTCTCATTCATTCTCATTCATTCTCTCTCCCCCTCTCTCCATGTGGCAAAGGGATGTTATACTAATAGAATGCGTGGAAACGTCGTACAACCTCGTGTCTTGCAAAGGAACAATTTGCATCAGGTTTACCATCCCAAATGAAAAGATTGGAAATGTATTTCTCTATCGATTACAATTTTCAGTGAGTATCATCGTTACGCCGGAACCCAGAGGTGGATTAGTAGAGGGAAAAATACATTGGTGTTGGGAGCGGCAGACAGGTCTGTTAGTTGGATGAACAGTATAGAGGATGGCAGAGTTTAGGAAAGGATATTTGGGAGTGCACTGTAGCAAAAACGGTTTAGGATGAGTCCGACAGCCAGTTAGTTGGAAATATCTTGTAGATTTATGAAACAGTCTGCAGGTATCCATCTATTAGTCTCACATATCTGTGAATTAAGTTGAGAAAAAAAAATCCAAATGACACCACATACCAGATAAATGTTGAAATACATCACGCGTGTTGAGGAAATACAACTGTGGTAGACTTTTTAGGCTAATATAAAGAAATGTTTGACAGCTTTCATGGACTCATGTATGCACAGATGCACGGACTTAAAGGTTTGTTGTGGTCATAAACCAGCTTTAAGGAGTAGTGATGTATACTACGATCTGTCTGCATGTACATACACCACCTAACCAAAGGCCCCATTAGAGTGAAACAAAGTGTTATTCAAAGGCTCACAGTGGCAACACTGTAGCATTTACTATAGTCGAAAAGAACGGATTTGACATCAGAAACATTACTAGTGGTTTTCAAAATTCGGGAACACATCAAAAGTTAATCAACATTACAGACTGCTGGGACAGAGGTGATTTTCTTTGATTTGTTTAACTTGAATTGCGAAGACAGTCTTGGGCAATACTGAATTCTATTTATGCTTAAACTTCATTATAAATCATCACCACCTTACTTCAGGCGATTAAAAGGTACTCACCAGTAGGCCTGGGCAGAGTTTGTAGAGTTTTACTCAGTGGAACTCTGTAGAGTGCCAGAAAAACTGCAGTACTTCGCGGATATCAGCCACCCTCGGAGTCTGTTAAGTTGCGCTGCTCGCTCTGATTTTAAGCGCCAGGAGTTTGTCCAAAACAGTAAAATCAGCCCAAACGGCACTATGCCTCATGCCACTGGGCACCGTTGTTTTCTGTTGATTTCTAAATGCGAGAGAAGTTGCGCCCTGCCGCGATCACCCGCTTTTAGAAATCTCACCAGGATGAAGTCCAGCATGCGATTTATTCTTGCGAGTGCTCACAAACTTAACGGTGGCGAGCCGCTCGAGAGAAAAAAAACTCCACTCCGTGGAATTCTTCACCCACTCCTACTCACCAGTCCTAAATGGAGGTGGTCTCTTAACTTCCTACTTGGTGTTCTACATTAAAAATCCACCCAGTTACCTTGTCATGGTTACTAAGTGTTATGTAAATGATATACAAGGAGTACCCACTTAAGCAAGAACCCAGGAAGTGCTTTAGTCTTCACAATGGATATGAAAAACATTATATAAATACTGATACAATGTTAGTGTTTGATGACTTTTTAGGTCTCGCCTAGGCAGCGCGCATATACTGTCCTAGCAGATGACCTTTAGAAATCGGTCACCTCTTTTCCTCACACTCGTGCTTGTGGTGGCATCCACCTTGCGGGAGCGAGCAGCTGTGCGCAGGGGCCATCTTTTTTCAATTAGCGTGAGCGCGACCACGTGCGCTAGTTCCCATTTGCCTGCTCGCGGTCTCTTTCACTTTTGTTGCCAGCTCGACATCCTGGCGCTTTCACTTTCGTGGCCGCAATTGTTGTCTTTTCCGCCATCACTTCTGCCGCATCCCACCTCAAGGCCTTCTCTCACACATCATTGCTTCCGCTTCCCTGTCCATTCTCTCTCCCACCACACCATGCCTGAACTCCCACTCCCACAGCAACGTGCACGGGGCTGCCGCGAGCCTCTTATTCAGCCAATGCAAGTTAGGCAATGTAAGCGTCTGTTGGTTTGGTCTGTGCCATAAATAAATTACAGCCTCCAAATGGCTAATGCTTAGTGCATGCTTCACCTTTTCTCAAGCAGTGGCTGCTGCGGCTGACACAGCAGGGTGAGCGCTTTGCTCGCACTGCCATTGTCCCCTGCTCAGGAACTCACTGGAGCCCACACTTGTATTTAAATGGTACAAGCATTTCCCTGGCTCAGCACATCACCTGTGAGATAGCGTTACTCCAGGCACACACAGCGCGGCTTAGCGGCAACACAGTAAACTTTAAAGTGGGGGGGGTGAGTCGAATGTATTTGAGAGGGGTGCACTGTGTGACTATGGAGCTTTGCAATGCTTGCTCTCGTTAAAGCACTATCAATGCTATAAGTCTCGGCGTCAGCTTAAGATCCTGTGATTCTGGACACTTCACATAATCATACCATGCCTTCAAAAGAAAATGAATGTGAGCGTGTGTAATCTAACTGGTGCTCATGTATATCGCTCAAATACCTTCAGGTCGAACTTGCGCTATACAAAACTGCGAAAGGCACCAAAGGTTTCGTTTGATCTTCTTTAATGGTGTGATCTGCGTGCTGGGACTTTTTCTCTCCACTGCTATCTCTAATCTGGACATCTGTGTTTTGGTCGTCAACACAAAGGAGCAGAAGCGGGACACTCCGAGGATTAGATAATTCGAACCCACAGTACACTGCACAAAGCCGCGATTACATCAAGCGCTGTTGTGTTACACGTTTGTTTTATACTGATAAAACCCCTCAGGATCACAGGCTTAGCTTATAAACAAACGCAGCTTTTCCATGCTTGCTCTCTTTAAAACACTATCGTTGATATTAGTCTTTGCGTCAGCTTACCATCCTGTGAATCTGGACACATCTCGTAATCTTACCGTGCCTAAAATAGAAAATGAATGTAACTGGTGCTCATGTAGAGAACCTCCAGTTCCTTCAGGTCGAGTTTGCGCTATACAAAACTGTAACAAATAAAAACAAGCATTGGCATAGCCAATAGGTCTCGCTTTTGGGACCTTATAAGTATTTAGTTATGCAGCACAATATCCTTGGTGCAACAACAACTGTTGCATGGCTAAACACTTATAAGGTCCCAAAGGCGAGACCTATTGGCTATGCCAATGCTGGTTTCATTTGTGTAGGAAAACATGCTGAGATGCAGTCATGGTATGCCATAGAACCAAACATTCATATTTGTCACTTTCCAGAAAATACAACAGCATTTTTGTGAAAGGTCACTCCTCTGGCATAGCTGCATATTTGTATTGCTGTTTTTTTATAGAGGGAGGAAAGGAAACATCTTAAGTTATGCTTTATTTCTGCAGGCCTCTGCCCTGAACAGAGCATGTCAGGGCAGGACCACAATTGTCTGGAGCCCGCCAGGGACCACAGGCATGGCCTCAATTCCTGCTTCCTGTTCCTAGGAAGGATAGTTAAGCATGAGAAATATACTTAAGCATTTTGGACCATCAGATCTAGGACACGGCTTCCTTCACCAAGCCAAGAAATTACAAGCCTTCAGCAAGCACATAACCCCTTGCCAAGACAAACTCTGCAGCATAAACCCAGAGACAATGCTAAGAATCCCACGCTCTAAACAGATTACAACCGTGACAAGGCTGCATAGTGTACACCCCTCTCGGGGGACAATGCAACAGGGGAAAAGGACCAAATAAAAAATAAAAGAACGTTCTGCAAATGCATTGCTCATTTACAAGCTCTTGAAGCTACACGTATTGAAAGGTGTTACATGCTATGCGTGTGGAATGCATTCTGTATAGCCAGTTTATTTTCCATGTAAACCCACAGGTAAGATTCCACAGAGAGTGAGCTGTTAGGTGGGACTAGGCTTCTGCTTGATGGGGTAACACCGTGAGCAACAGTCGGTGGAACAGGACGGCTACAGACAATCAGCAGAGCAGACCACAAGAAACAACTGGCAAGGCATGACAACGAGCAACACAAAAAGAGTCGAAATAACATGCAACACCCAGCAGGTCCACAGAGAGGCCCAGAAGGGGTGAGACCATAGGTGACTTGACAACTGTCCACCCATGCTCAGGAAATGCGTGTTGAATTGTGGTCTGATGTATACAAAAAGGTGATAGATGGAAAGCATGAATTAATCTCAGCCACTGGTAATTATTCAAGCCGCATCTCCGTCCATCGTTACTTTGCACATCGTGCCACCTGAGTTTGGACCCAGTCATATGCAAATAAGTCTTGACCCTGCTCCAATAGTAACAGTCCAGCCCGAACAGCCAGGTCTTTCATGAACTGGAACACAAGCAACCCAAGACTGGTGTAGCCCTGATTGGGGCTCATCAGTCAGTTGGCCGAGTCTAAAGGTGGCATGGTGGGCAAAGGAACGATGGGCTGGAATGCAACCCCAAGTGATTGCCATTGGCTAGACTTATTGCAAGCATTGTTCCCATCACCTTTTGTTTGTGTGATGTAATGCCCTAAGTGGCAAGGGTATGCCCAGATGTGGATCCCATGCTTGCTGTGCCATTGAATGAAGCAGCACCCAACAGACAAGCCCAATCAATGCAAACCCAGTTTTGAGTTGCTTCTGTCCCGGTTCAGAGAGGACCCAGCTTGGCAGTTGGGGCTGGACTTTTCTTATTGGAGCAGGACCAAGACTGATTTACATATGGCTGGGTCTAATTGGAGGTGGCACAGTGGCCAAAAGAGCAATGAGTTGGAAAACTACCTAGAGTGATTGCCAATGATTAGACTTATGTTGCAAGCATTACTCCCATCAACTTTTGTGCGTTTGCACTGTAGCCTGATGGCACATTACGATTTGAGTCCATTAGACACATACATCTGCAGCGTAAGATCGAGTGAATACAGTAAACAATACATTTTGCAGATACTGTGTATTTAGGAGACTTTAAGATGTTTTTGTGATAGCACCAGACAAATGTGTTTGTATCATTAACAAATAATGGTAAAATTCAGTCCCACAACCGGTTTCTAAAGTCTCACAGGATGTGACGAGCAGCTAGACAAATCGGCTTTTTGTACCTCGACCAGTAACACAAACCTTTCATTGTGATTGGTGCATTTGTTAATGAATGGCAAGCTGTTGCCCAAAACCTGCTACAGAGGGCAAACTGTTGCGTAGGCCCGCTCCCTCACTGTCTGCTTATTCACTGGTAGGGACCAGGAGCCAACAGTCTGTGTTGCCAACCGAAGCACCCGCGTGCATCTCACCATTTAAATGCTACTTTTCATATGCAAGAGAGCAAGGATGGTTTTGATGGACATTTTACAACTTCCGCAACTGGGCTGTGGTATACAAGCTGCACCAACAGATGGTGCGAAAAGGGCAAACAATCATCTGAAAAAAAAGGGCAAACTGTGAGTGTCGCCTAAAAAAATGAGGACTCAAAGTTCATGAACAAATGAAAGAAAGTAAACGTAAAAACAAAAAACTGAATAAATAAAAAAGGTGTAATGAATAGTTTCTTTTTCTTGTAAATACCAAGTGAAAATGCAACAAATGCTCCTATCCACAGTACCCTCGCGCGCCAGAGCGCGGCACAGCTGCAAGCAGGGAGGAGAGCAGCGCATCATTCTCGTGCGCCACTGATGGCCCAGAGGCATGACCCAGGGACTTCGATGCAGCACGGCGGTCCCGCAAGGAACGTCCCAACATCCTCCTCATACATGTCCCTAATGCAGAGAGGGGCTGGGAATGGAGAAGTATACCCTCCTTTATGCACTACTAAAATTAATCAGTAAAGGACCTTGTGATTAACACGGGGCTTCTTAAATGGGCAAGAAATACTAACGAAAAATGCTGAAGCAACAATGCCATTATGCAGTGTATCACCTTAAAGCACTGTATTCAATAAACAGGAAAGAAAACTTGCAGTACATAGCTCAACGCGGCTTAGCAGAGACATACTTCAACCACAGCATTATTAATGCAGAGTGAACAAGGCAGAGCTCTCAAGGGCTGCGTGCAGGGCTCACGTACACCCCATTCTTCTCCACCCTGGACAAGACACGGGGATGGAGTGGAGATTACCCCAAACACCTGCCTAACATTGTCCACCCATTCGCTGTCCGGGGTGAGGGGTGCACTAGAACGGGGCGAATGAACCCTGCCCGCATCTGCGGGGCCCTCGCAGGTCTGGCGGGCTCCGCCTAAAGCCAATTAGCCATGCTCCGGGCCTGCTGACCAGATGGAGCCTGGTGCAGACAGAGCTGCTGAGAGCTTTACTCTCAGGGGCTGCTCGCCTATTAGCTGCTGTCTGCTCCACTGCAGAGGCAGAGACGTGAAACCTGACTCCCAGGAGCAGCGCCTGCCCTCTGATGTGCATCCTCATACCAAACTGTCAAGGGATTAGAGAGAATACGATGACATTTCTAAGAGTTGAAGCTACCGGGCACCGTGCACTAAACCAGCTAGAGTAGTGCAACTATAGCGTGTGCTTGCTGCAAACACTGCCAACACAAAAAGAGGAGTATTTAAAACATCCGAATGCGAGGGATGGCAGCCAACGTAGAGTCAGTAAACTCAGGGGACTTACTTGGGTCTACTCCATTTTACAAGTTGGTCAAGTTCCTCACTCCCGTGTATCTTGGCTACCAAGCTTGACGGCACTGCCATTGTATTTAAAGAATAAAAAATAGGCTATCCCACAGAAATAAACAGCAGAAATATAAAACTCGAATAATGTAGGTACCCCCTGCAATCTGATCACAGCTTCCAATGTGGATACGGCTGAACCGATCTTTTAACCTCTCAGTGTCGATAAAAGGAGAACTGAGAAGTCGAGAACGACACCGAAAGTGTTAAAGTGCAACTCCAAACAGAGGTGTTGCCTGCAGAAAGAGCCAGTAATAGCCTTCACAAATGCAGCGCAAGTCCTGCTTTAAGCAGTGGAAGGTCCTTGGCACGGGACAGTCCAATCACTCGGACATTATTTGTTTTTCTGCTTGTTTAAGATGCCCAGAAGCTGTTTTTCGTCAGCAGGGGGTGGTGGCTCATCAAAGGCAGCAGCCGTGCCATCAGGGCTTTGGAGGGCAACCCGGCCCAGGGGGTGGGTCATTTGGCTCCTCAAAGTCAGCAGACTAATTACTGAACACTTCAAAGAAACCACTAGCAGTTCCTCCCATTTTTTCTTTCTCTAAAATAGCGAAGTAGGCAATCTCAGCCCCGACAGCAGCCAGATTCAGATACAACCACTTTTCCTAACGGTGGATAAAAACATGCAGTGCCGTTTTTTTCTGCACACTATATAGGGCCCTCAATAGGAGCAGGACTTTGAGAAACACACTTTTCAAAAAATGACATGCAATTTGCCCCGCTCTTCCACGTCTAGCTCTGGCTATAAATAATGGCAACACGTTCTTGAATTGTGCAGTGTCCTTTCTGCCCACACCGGAAGCACGGTGCGCCACGCACTATTAACACAACCTTCGCATCAATGTGCAGGACTCCTAAGGACGAGGAAGGCACAAAGACCGCCTCACCCAGGAGCTGAGTAAAAATACAGCGTTTCCTGGGAGTCACTGCGCACATCCCACACGCGGGCGGCGGGCGGCGGGCCCTGCGGCCAAGCTCAGCCCTCCAGCTGCTGGAATGCACAGCCCGGGGGAGTGAGGGAGGGGCGGGCGCCCTGGGCTGCGGGTATAAAAGGGCGCTCTAGAAGAAAACTTAATAAAGTGTCATTTATGTAGCACCCAAAGCCAACATGCAGGGACTACATCTGTTAATTTCAGCGGAAGCTCCTCTCGAGGAAAGGTGGGTTCACCCGGCACCCCCTCGCTCCAGAAGACGGCAATGAACATGTCTCTCCATAGTAACCACGTCTTTGCTAAAAGGGCTGTGTGTTATTAGCCATTTGACAAACAGCGAAGAATCTCGGATACTTAACGTCAGTAGAACATAAAATTACGCACGCACCTACAGTTCAATAGGCTGCCTTGTGAGTGAACGTGCATGCCCTTAGGGAACCCACTGACTATTCAAATACACCTTACATTCATTCATGTTCCATTGAATGGACTAGCTAGCGTGGTGAGGGAAAAGACGACGCTTGGGCAACCAGTGTGCCTCTATTGTAACCACGCAGTGTATGCACTATTTTTGAGGCGAGAAGCTTGTAGACTGTCACAGGACTCAGCAAGAACGAACTGGGGGGAGGGGGAGGACTTGGTAGAGGGGGGAGCCTGTCCTACCCTGGTGAGCATATAAAACTTCAGCTGTGGATGCGGGGGAAGAGGTGGTGCTAAGACCAAATATTGACTGTCAATCAGGGCTGGCTTTAGGGTAGTGCGACTGGTGCAGCCGCAATAGGCGCCGACCTGTGGATGGGGGCGCTGTGACTTCAGGGGGGCGCTGTGTTTAGCAACCTCTTATGATAGGAGAGATGAAGGGCACCTTTGCAGGTGGTAGGGAGAGAATTCGAAGAGGTGGTCATGGGACGTGGGGTGTCAAAAGTGATTGTCCACCAGGCACCACCAGCGCCAAAGCCGGCCCTGCTGTCACTGACTTGCTTGATAAGTGGGCGGCTTTCAGAGAAGACTCGAAATGCTAATTCAATTACTGTAATAGCCTGTACTTCGATTTAGACCTTACATTTTTGACCCACGGCTGTGAATGCTGCAAAGTAAATATAGTGTTATTCTGCTGCGTAATCCTAAATGTAGGGCATAATGGGTTTGACTCTGGCAGCCTAGATAAGGATCAAGGTGGCGCTATTTTAACCCAACTGTTGTTTGAGACTTCAGAGAGCTAACCGAGGCAGGTTGGGTTTATTTATTTCAGCAAGTCGACCTAGTGCTTTTATGTTATCAGCGCATTAATGTCAAAGGGAAAGCACTGCTTACTGGGGACAGGGTGGGCGAAATATTGCATCCTCTGCCATCCTGCACTCACATGGCAACATCGGAGAGACTTCGAGGGAGAGGCTTGCCTCACCCCGAAACAGGGATTCAGCAACGAGGCATGATTTAAGGAGAAGGGACTCAGTAAAGAATGCATTTGTGGGTACAGCGGTGGGATCCCTGCAGGGCAGCAGTCGTTCAGGCAGCGCAGGGGGAAGAGATATCCTGAGGGATCTCTGCTGTACGTGCCACAAACAAAACTCATGGCAGAGCGACAGCAGCCCAGCTGCACAGTCCAAGGCTCCAGATCACCCCTCACCCAGACAGTACATAAGTGGCAAACAATTGCCCTGTGAGATCCCAACCCCCGCAGCCATTCATTCTAATTTGGTTGTGAAACCTCTCCGGTACCATCCGGAGGGCTTCGCACCAAGCCCGCAACCCCTACTGATCGGAGCGAGTCTGTCAGCTGTGCAGAGACTGCTACGGGCAGGCAGTGGCACTGCACTGGTTATCACGCTGCAATATCCACTGGGTAGATGGGAGTCTGTCGCTTTTTGTTTCAGAGTGTAGGTTTTCTATATGTTGCTTACGGCTTAGGTTTTCAGTCACCACAGTAGGAGGCGCGAGCGCCCAGGCATCCTCGGCCAGCGTGCCGTTTCCAGGTGCGCAGCTGCTTGCGCCTCACGCTTACGCACCGCTGCATGCGCCCTCACGCAGAGCCGCCGCTGGCAGGACGCAGCACTGGCGCGCGGACTTACGTGTGAGGATCATGGTCTCCTGCTTCTCTCGGCACATGGGCGCTCAGCGCGCTCTACTGGTCCGTACGGGGGGACACCAGGTGTCTCCTACCCGGGTGCTCATGTCCGTGCGCGGCTCACCCACCTCCAGATCCTCGGGTCCCTCAATTCCCCACTGGCAGTGCGGTTGAGTACGGGTAATCCTTCTGGAGACACGGTAGAGATAGCACAAGGCGCCGGACCCCGCTGAGCTGCAATGCCTTGGTCCCAATTTCCGCTGCTCTGTCCCGATCCTCGGGTCCCTCAATGTCCCACTGGCAGTGCATCTGAGTACGGGTAATCCTTCTTGAGACACGGTAATCTCTCTTGGATAGCACAAGGCGCCGTACCCCGCTGAGCTGCAATGCCTGGGTCCCAATTTCCGCTGCTCCGTCAGGCTCTGCGCTCCCCTTCGTGAGCCGACTTCAATCTCCTCTCCGGCTCTCTGCGTTCACAGGGGCGGCCCGGGTTTGAAAAGCCCTCCCTGTTCCCAGAGTGAGCTCAGGAGACGCCCCCTGCGCAGTCACTCCCACATAGAGACTTCAGCTGTACGAGGGAGAAAGGAGCACCGCCCTCAGGCGCAGCCACCCACTGAAACCACTAGCGGGCCGCGGCTGGAGCACAGCGGCCCCGAAGACAGGGTAGACAGCACCACCTCCCTCGCACACCACCACAACATCAAAGGAGACTGGAAAGGTTTCTCATTCTCCTACATGCGCTTTCTTGCGTCCTTTCTCCATACGTTCTTTGCATCTCTGTTACTGTGCTACATCGATTCTCGCTTTCTTTCGTTGCTTCCCCAGGTATCGACCTCGTTTCTCATTTTTCCATACAGCTTCAAATGTTTATTTTTCGTTTACTGTTCTTTTTTCTACATTTCATTAGGATTCATTCTCTCACTTTCTTTATCTCATTCTTTATTCGAACACTTATTTTCTTCCACCATTCGCAGTCCATCACCGCAATTCAATATTATTTTTTATAATTTTTCTTCAAGTAACCCTCTTTGTATTCTTGTGATCCTCCTTTCACAATTCCCCATATATTTCATTCACTTCCATTTTCTTACATTTTTTTTCTCATTCTCAATTTCTTTATGTCAACCCCCTACCCCTTTCTCACATTCTAAATGGTATGGCTCCCTTAATTTCTAACATACCCCATAACACCGCCATGGACAGAATCATTGCTACCACCGGGCTCATGGTTTCCCTTCTCGACTGCTACCGATCACACAGGTCACATTTGGTTCCTTATTCTTTGACAAAGTTCCAGGAGACAATGAGGAATCTGCAGGCTGCGATCTCCCCGCCTTTTCTTATAACCTGCACACGATTCCTTCATGGACATTGTCGGACTCCTCAAAATATGATGACCAAACCTAAATCTATCGGAAGGACATCCTCAAGAAATGATTGGGACATAGTAGGCAGAAACCAAAGCGGCCCAAACCCACGTTCCTTCTGCTCGCCCAATACTCCAGAACACGAACCACCCCACACAATCTCCCTTCTAGTTCCACTAGCTAGACAGTTTGGCCTCCTGGGCAAAAGTCCTGGTTGGACTCCTCAACAGGTACCTCAGAGTAAATATGCATGTACCAACTGAGACTCCTTAAAAACCCTCTCGTACCTAAGTAACCAAGGACCATGAGGCTCCTGACATGAGTTCTCTATGTCAACACACTTTGTAGAGCCAATGTATTGGTAGTCCTCAATACATGATGGATGGACTCCAAAAAATACAGAACTCCGTTGCAGACGAACCCCAGTTCTGAAAAAATATACTTGGGCTACAATTATGATGTTGCTGGTGGTCAGCGGAAATAGCAGTCGCTGTTCTGACTTACTGTATGTGAAATCTATCTGGTAATTTGGTGAAATCAACGCAATACTGCTGATACCGCCTGTCAAGCTAGTTGTCTGGGACCTAGGAGACTCAAGGCATTTCTTGTAACAAGTATTGCATATTGTCCCTGGAACCTCAAGATTCAGATGAGTTCACTTAATACATTTCCCCCTTTCATTGGTCTTGACTTTCAGAGGTAGCTTGGTCAAACAGTAAAGATTTAGGGCCTGACTTAGATTTTGGTGGATGGGTTAGATATCCCATCCGCCTTATTTTATTTGCATTGTATCCTATGGCAATTGTAATTGGGCAGACAGGATATCCGTCATGTTGCGGCAGAGTAACCTATCCACCAAACTCTAAATCAGGCACTTAATCTTTCAGAGTAGAGTAGAATCACATGCTCAGGTTAGGTTGCTTATAGATAGTTTGTAATATATTAGCCAGACACAGTTTTAGCTTTTACAAAAAGAGGTAAGGGTTTAATTTGCAACTATAACACTACTCGTAATAATAGTATAACAACTTGTTTTTATCTTGATACCACTCTACAGTAATTTCTTAGCTCTGTAAATAACAGAAGTTATTATAACCTAATTTATGGTACTACATTTATGAACCTCGGAAGGATATAAGGCTGAAACTGCCTTAATGGGATGCAGAACACTGCATTTGTCAACCGTGAATGTTGAGTCATCCAATAGCACAGTAATAAGATGGTAGCTGCACAATTACAATTATTCTAATTGGACCCGTGAATATTTTAACTTTACTGATATGTTAGCAATAGAATTGTCTGCGTACCGGGAGCCCAGGATGTTCCGATGACCTATCAAGGCCTGGACACTGTTACTTGGATCAAAGAGTTATGTGAGGATTGAATTTTCCAGTCTTACATGTGTCAGTGATTACCATGGCAATTGTGAACTTGTGATCCAGAAAGACACTGTTAATGTGTCAGGTGTGTTAAAGTCAGGGGTCTTTTAAAGTTGGGTGATGGACTAGGCAATCTGCAACTCGTATGGTAGGGGGATCACAACTTCAGAAAAATGCAACTACAGTCTTCGGAAAATGGGAAGGTCAGTCAGTAGGGAACAACAGCAAATGGGGAGGTTGCAGTTTCAACAGTGCCGCTGGGCTCCTACCAGGCAGCCAAGTAGCAAAAAAGTGCAGGAGGCCTTGCAAACTATCAGGTCATGGGGACAAAGGGGCTTGGCAGTCCCACAAGTAAAAGCACAGTAGACAACCTGCAGTAAGTCAGAGAAAAGAACTAGGCTGTAGAGTTCCTCTGTCTCATCTCACCAGTGCAGCCTCGCACAATGGCCTCTCTATCGTGCAGGGCAGACAGACCAGAATAAACAGTCCCCTATACTACATGACTATTTATTAGCTTCCACTAACAGACAGTCATAGGGAAGCTTCCAGAAGAAATAATATACTCCCACGTTTAACCAATAAGTGAATATATCTGAGAAATGCGATTATGCAAGAAACTGTGTAGGATGATTATGGGGGGTTCTCCCCCTGAATATATATATATTTTTTATTGTAGGGCCAAATGCTGCAATTTACAGCACAATTAGCTAAAAATTTCAGTAAAAAGCTACACGTTTTCATGTAGTGGGGGACGTTGCCCAGTAAACCCCGGGTGCATAACGCAGCCTATAACTGCTCGCAGTACCCTTGTAGAACCATAGGTGGAGCTGTTCCTTACACCTTCCATGTGCAGTGGCGTTTAACCAAGGTCTATTCTCATTGTTATCCCTGGATATTTGCAGGTGGTGCGCAATTCAAAAATCAGTTTGTCCACTGAACATCCAGAGTTTACGCCACCCAATGTGATGCACAAACGTTATAGAGTATTCCAAGACAAAGGACTGAGTTAACACCTTTCACCTTCTCAAAAGTGACATATTCAATATGAATCCCTTTAGTTCTTAAACTGATAGCCAATGTGGTGTAAAACGGCTCAGAATTATTTCCCAAGATGGGGACACACTTACTATTCTCATCTTTGCTAAATACATCAGTGTTTAAACATAGCCTGGGGAACGGCATATGCAAGCCTTTTGAATATCTGATTCCACACAAAAAAGAATTTTTGAAGCAAGACCAGTATTAAATTGTTAGAAATGGCACAAACAGAGAAGAAGGACTACCTAAAAAACGTTCACATGTTCTCTTGTGGACTGTAGTCCATGCTGATCTAACTTTTTTTTTTTTTAAATTATATTTTTAGTTCATAAATCCATAGTACAATAACATTAAAAGGAAGAAATACATTAGCACCACAAACAACTTATCTACATGATTAGAGCCGATATTAAACCATACACAGTAAGAACAACGCAATTTGTAAAATGCAGTATATCATTGATGTGGTATACTGCATTTTACAATTCGCGATCATTGGATCGTCCAATCTGATTTAACAACATTATAAAAATATATCCATTCTGACAGCGTAGCAGCCCCTAACTGATTTTAACCCAGATTCTCCCATAAAGTTTCAAACTTCCTATAGGAGCCCGCTCTTAAAGCGTTCTTTCTTTTGTGCTCCTTTTTTGCTAAAGCCCTGACTTCTCCAGGTAGCCAAAATTGCTGTGTCCAGTAATGGATCTTGACCTACATGGATGTCCAAGAGGAAAGTTTCTCTGTTTGGAGTGGCAATCGAATAATATCTAAACAGCGTTTTTTTTTGTTTGATGCTCCATTGTAGGGTTTTTTATCTTACTTTTTTGGGGGTTTATAATAAACGCATAAAATATCGGATTAAATATTTCTTATAAATTAAATCTAGAAAGAAATTATCGTACCTATTAATGTTTAAAACCTTTGTTGTTCTGTATATGGTATGTGCAACATTAGCATAGTAGTACTCTTTCAGGTCTGGGAGAGCTAGTCCCCCTTCTGACACTGGTCTAAAAAGCGTGTCCATTGAAAGCCTAGACACCTTAATTGCCCATATAAATGAGACCTTGGACCTCCTCAAAAAATTTCATTTGGACCGCATTAGGACTGGCTTAAAAAAGGAACTTGCATAGTGGTAAAATCATCATGCGAATTATGGCCACCCTGCCTACTATTGATACTGGAAGATCTTTCCATTTTAACAGTTTATTCTATATTTTATTGATGGGGGGGGTATAATTTAGAGCATAAAGGTCGGTAATATTTTCCGTTACGTATACCCCTAAATACCTCTTGGGCCACGTATTAACCAATAGAACTAAATCTGTCAATAATGATTCAGATGTGCAATTACAAAGCAAAATCTCCATCTTGTATGTATCGATTTTATAACCCCCGATAGATTGAAATTCCTGAAACAGGTTAAAAATTTTCATTTGCACTTCCCTTTCATGTTTTAAAAAAAGGGCTATATTGTCAGCATATAATTTGATGTTAGTCATACCAGGCATTGGAGATGTTGTACTGCTTATAGAAAGAATGGCTATAGCCAGAGGCTCTTTGAAACACGCAAAGAGCAGAGGGGAAAGGGGGCAGCCTTGCTTGTCCCCTGACTACACTGCAAGCGCCCACCCTCTTGGCATTTAGAATTATTTGAGCAGTAAACCCCTCATAATTGTTTTAAAATAACTGCAATAAGCTCAGGAGGTAAACCTAATTTAGCAAGTGTGTAATACAGGCTTTCCCAACACACAAGGTCCAAAGCCGTTTCTGCTTCTAAAAACACAACCTGAGATAAGATTTTATTTGGGGTAAAATAATCCAGTGCTTCGATTAAGAAAGTGGTGTTAAAAGATAGTTGTCACCCTGCGACAAAGCCACATTGATCTTTATGAATTATTGACCCTGTAATCCTATTGGCAAGCAATTTAGCTATAATCTTGTAACTTGAGTTCAGCAAACAAATAGGACTATATGAATTTATGTCCTCCTTATCTTTTTTCATGAAGCTGACGATGACAACTGCCGTGTAGAATATGAATGGCCAGTAGCACAAGTTCATTTTTCAGACTTGCGCTAAATTAAAAAATGTAAAAAAAAATCGGGACCCCGCAATATGCTTTGCCATTAGCAATAGATTGAACCACGCCTTCCATTTCCTGTATTGAAATGCAGGCCATTACATTTATACATCAGTCTGAGGTTAGTTTTGGGATTTGTAGTCCATTAAAAAAAGAATCTACTTTCCTGCTATCCACCTCTTGCCTAACGGAATAAATGGATTCATAATGCCTGACAAACTCACTTTGTATTGTATTTTCGTTTGTGGTGCGGCTCTTAGTGGGTTTATTAGTCAATGCATGCACTCTATTCTGAGCTTGTTAGTCTTTTATTTGCCAGGCTAGAAATCTGCCTGTGAACTCACTCTCTTAATACACTTTCTGAAGATAAGCAGAATTAGCGGTGTAGACTTAAGTGTAATATTATTCTTGCATTTCCTAGCAGGCCTGCTCTAGTGCCAGTTTATTCCTGCTGTTTTTATCCCTTAGGTATTGCTCATTTGTATGCTTAACTTTGGCTTCAAAATGGTTTCTCTCTAAGGTTTGTGCCCGTCTAGTGGCGATCTGTTTAGATGATATGGCACCGCTGAGTGTGGCTTTATAGACCTCCCACACATTCTCCAGCGAGGCCGTGCCCCTATTAATCTGAAAGAAGCCTTCTATCTCCCTATGGATTTCCTTACACCAATCTTCATCTTCCAGCAGAATTCTATTAAAGGTCCATTTTGGGGTATTTTTATCCCTGCCGATTCCAAATGGTTCCCATTTTAATAATGCATGGTCCGAAAAACAATTTTGTATATAAGTGCAGTTGGCCTGAGATACTTCCCTAGAGATTAAAAAATAGTCAAGCCTGGCAGCCGAGTTATGTTTTGCTGAATAAAACGAGTACTCTTTTTTTTCTCTGGATATCTTGACCGCCAGCAGTCTAATAGGTTTACATTTGCCAAACATTCCTTTAATGCAGCTCCTACCCGTTTTTTTTTTGTTTCCGCAACCCTTAAGGTTAATCTAGCCCTGGATTCTGTAAGTAATTAAAATCCCCACCTAGAATAATCAATCCAGGAATTAGCAGTAATGCATGATACAGATTCATCAGGGAAGTGGGATTGTCCAATTTTGGGGCATGTATATCGTGGCTATAGTGAGCTTAGAGTTGTTGATTATACCATTGACTAATCCCCAGCTGCCCTCTTTATCTATCTGGAAGTATGTTATCTGAAAGGGAAATAATTTACTAAAAATGATTGCTACCCCTCTTTGAGCCATGCCTGTCGATGAGAGATGGCTACTGCCTGCCCACTGCTGTAACATATTGAATGGAAGTTTCCTATTGGCAACATAGTTGGTTTCCTGCAACAGGATAATATCTGGGGAGTTACCTTTTAGCCATTCTTCCACAGCCCGCAATTACATTTTATTAAACAAGCCATTGGCGTTAAAAGAGAGAATTCTAACACAATCTCTAACTGCCTGTTGGTTATGCGCCATTACTGATAACAATAAGTATTCAGCCTAGTACGCATCAGCATATTCCTAAGTTCTTTAAGCGAGTTATACACAATTATAGAAGATGAAACGTATAAATATAACGTGACCATGCAAATAAGGTGTCTAGCAGAGTTAAACAATAGTGTAATTTTCCTAAAAGAATTTGCACAAGGCTGGACTAAGAACATGATCTGTAAACAATTGACGGAGAAAGTGACAATGCAAGTAAAGAGCTTGATTACGATCAGTAGCTCCGTGATTTCCTGAAGGCATGTCGACCCTTGCTCCTGAAGAAATTCTATCGGACACCAAAGGGCCATCCAGCAACACATCAGGCATTTTATACATAATAAAATGAGACTAGGCAAGGAGCTTAATCTATAAATCGTATAGATATAAAGTGACAGTGCAAATAAAGTGCTTAGCAGATTTGAACAATAGTATAATTCTCCTAGAGAAAATTGCGTAAAACTGGGCCAAAAAACCTAACCTGTAAACAGTTCGCAATTAAAGTGACAGTGCAAGTAAAGTGCTTGGTTAAGATAAGCGGACCTGTAGTTTCCTGAAGGCATACTGCCCCTTGATCCTCAAGCAACTCTATCGGTCCTCTTGGGGCCATCCACAACATGTCTTGACATTTGTAATCACCTGCAGAATGACTGATACACATTACAGTACTGAAAGATTTAGCAAGAATAAAGTGTCCATGAGATAAGAGTCCAAGTTAAGTGACCATAAGGTGCAAATAGCGCCTAAAGTGCACAGAAAAGTTACAGTACTACCTAAGGCTCTTGCTCAATTTTTATAAGTTTCTTTCCCTGCCATCTTGTGGATACCTCAAGACTTAAAAGAACTATCTCCTTTGTTCCCCCTCTGCTTCCCCTTTCCACCCTGTGCATCCCCCCACCCTTAAAGTGTCCCCCCGTGTGTGTGGAAGAGAAACCTACTTCTCCTCCCATCCCCCCTTAAGATCACTGGGTGTCATGTGACTGCACCCCTCTCCCTGAGCGTTTCTACTGCCGGAGGCTAATCTACCTCTGGATCCCTGGCTCACCCCGCCCTGCTTGTTCGGGTGGTGTAGAATTATCATTAAGTTAGGGGGCCCCGCAATTCCTATACCTCAAGCCTATAGTACACCGATTGTGCTTTGTTTCTTTCTGATAGCCCTAGCCTAGGTTCGAGATCTGCTGTAGTAGCTCTTGCGCTTTGACAACATTGTCCAATATAAAGAATTTTCCCTTTGCCAAAACTTTCAGTTTCGATTGATGGACAATTGTTGCCTGCTCCCCCTTTGATTTCAACAAGGCAATCATCCTTACAAATTCCTAACGCCTCTTTGCCGCCACAGCTGACATGTCTGAAAACATTCTGAAATTTGGTGCTTTTTGTGTAGGCAATGTTTTTTTCTCGATGGCCTTGGAGAGAATCTTCTCCTTTATTCGAAAATCGGCAAAGTTTAGTAAAATGATGCGAGGAAATTTTACATTCGGGGAGCGCTGGAGAGGGACTCTATGGGCGCTAGTGATGGTTGGGTCCCCTTTGAGTTCCAGGATTGCATTCTTCAGTAGGGTCTCGAGCCATTCTTGCACCTAGGGCCCTTTGACAGCCTCAGGCACACCCACCAGCCGTAGATTAGACCTTATGTTGAAATTTTCCATGTCCTGCAATTTGGATTCAAGAGCCTCTGTATTTTGTTTGAATTGGGAGAATTCCTTATCATAAGTTGTTAATCTGTCTTCAAGGTTAGATACACGCTCTTCAACTTTGTTCAGCCGTTCTATAATTTTCCCTAAAGAGTCTTCTATTTGGGAAAGCCTAGCGTGCAGTGAAGCGATTTCCACCACATGTGAAACCCGAATTTCTTTACTCTCTGAAAGAATTACTTCGAACATGCTTTGAATTGCTGGATCCGTCTCTTTCCCAACCTCCAATTTTGGAGGGCCCTGCTCTCCAGCTCTTCTCCTTGGCAAATGTTCCTCTTGATTCTAGAAGTAATCTCAAGTTCAGGGGTTTTAGGTCTAATACTTATACCCCAAAATGTCTTTGTTCTCTTAGTGCAAGGGTCTCTGAGCCTAGTCCAACCCAGTTCTGTCCTCACTGTTGCAGCAGTACCGCAGGGGGTGGAGACAGTATTGTGCAAGGGAGGCAGGCCCTATTCAGGTGCAAGGAAATCTCCTCCCAATACTCTAAATTCAGCCAAGGTCTATTCAGCCCAGCTCTGAGTGATCCAGGAAGGGCCAGATGGAATTGCTGCTATCCATTCCAAAGTTAAATACCATTGATGAGAAAAGTAGTACCACTGTTTGTTAGTTACCCTCACAGCCTTGCAAAAATGGTTATACATAAATGTTATAGACACTTTTACCTTGATTTCTCTATAGGCCTTTTCGTGCATTTACACACCATTTATTATGGATGTAAAGAGTGGGATTGTCTTTTAGTTCACTCTTTGCAGGCACTTCACTCCCACTTTGTGTGACTTCCTGATGTTTACTTTTTGTTTGCAAATTATGATTGTAAAACAAGGACTTTGTATAAAGCACTGCTGCCTCAGGTCTTGTGTGTGTTAACCAAAAATTTGTAAGTAAAAGAAAATAAACTATATTGTACACCCCTTAAATAAACACATCTGCCTGCCCTTCACATCCTATTATTTTAAACATGGACATACATTGATTGAAAATTGTGTACAACAATCAATATATTGTATCAGGCAAATAAGGTAATTTTACAGACTCTTTTGCCTTTCAAAACATAATTTGATCTGGGGACCACGTTGTATGGATGCTGTTTTCTAATGTTTGTGAACTCATTTTGGCATGACATACTTTAATAACACATATTGTGCAAATGTTTCCATGCATTGCCCAGTGTTTATTTTATATATCTCAAATATGTTTGGGAATCTCTTCAAATCACTTCAAATAAGTAGCTCTTGATACCACTATGCTGTGTTTTGCTTACGATAGCATACCTTTGAGCATTTGTAAAGCCATATTCATAGTAAAAGTAACAAATTACATAATATATGCAAATCCGTCTTGTAGGGTTTACCATGTTATTAATTTCACAACCATTTTCAAAACATAAGCTACTAGCCATATGTTTGGCTAATGCTCCCTTTGTAAATATGACATGTGAATTAGTATATCCATGATTGGCTTATTTGGTTTGCCTGTTAGTACCTAGTAGCGTGGCCTGTGAGTGCCCAGGGCTGGTAAACCAAATGCTGCTAGTGGGCCTGCAGCGCTGGTTTGCGCCACCCACAGAAGCAGCTTGTAAAGTGTGTCTCAGACCTGCCACTGCAGTGTCTGTGTGCAGTCTAGAACTGCAATCTTGGCTGTCAAGTGCACCCACTTCCCAGCCCCTGAACCTTCCCTTGGCATCATGTAAGCCACCCCTATGGTAGTGTGCATTGTATGTGTAAGGTAGGACATGCTC
Organism: Triturus cristatus; assembly: GCF_964204655.1. Taxonomy (NCBI): domain Eukaryota; kingdom Metazoa; phylum Chordata; class Amphibia; order Caudata; family Salamandridae; genus Triturus; species Triturus cristatus. Next base: position 771,316,111 of record NC_140582.1, on the reverse strand, counting down.
TGATGTGTGTAGCATGTCCTGGTAGTGAATTACACCCAAATTCGTTTTTCACTACTGTAAGGCTACCTGTTCTCCATAAGCCAGGATGGGAGGTTTGGCTATTACATTCTATAGTCCTAACTGACCCACAGAACATGGTAGAAAAACAAATTTAGTATGCCTGAGCTCATAATATTAAAATACATCTTTTAGTGAAGTGTATTTGTATATTCTGTGTTTGAAAATACCACTTTTAGAAAGAAGGTATTTTCTTGCCTAAGCCTTTCAGTGTGCTCTGCTGTTATGTGTATTGGCTGTCTGGTTTTGGAGGGACAGGGCAGGCTGATTCAGACCTGGTTTGAATAGAGAGATCTGTATTGGAGTGTGGGGAGGGGTAGCTCCTGGACCTGAATAGGGCTATGCCTGGCAAGGTGAATGCTGGCTCCACCTCCCACTGTGTGTCTGATGGCAGACCCCCTATTTCTGAAAGGAAGAATGCAGCCTGGTAAACAAAGTTCTCCAGTACTGACCAGAACTGGTTCTGACTGGGTTCAGTGACTTGTAGCTTCTTAGAACAAAGACTTTTGGGGTATAGATATCTGTGCTCAAACCCCTACAATTTGTATTGCTCCTGGACAACAAGAAGAACCTCTGTCCGTGTAACTGAAGGAATCTGCAGGAGAGGACTGTCCTTGTGCTTGTGTGCTGTTTCTTGGACTGGCCTGCCGTGGTTACTACTGGACTTGGAAGAAGAGGAAAAGGACTTTGAAGGAACTTTTATTTTTGCTACAGCAATCACCCAAGGGCTAGAAGAGTGCTCGCCTCCTGCAGGAGTCTCAGGCACATCAGACTCCACCACCAGCCTCCTATTTCCTCCCAGCGAGGATTTCTATCTGCAGGTGAGGCTCCTGTGAGTTCCAGGGCCTCTAGTTCTACTGTGGAGAAGAGAGTGCTGAAAATCGTCGCTAACGCCCGTTAGCGAGCCGCCGCAGCGGAAGAGCGTAAGGAAAATCATCGCGCTGCTGCCGCTGAGTGCTCGCTACTGGAGATCATCGTATCACACGTTTGCGGGCTGCCAAATGCTCGCTAACCCCAAGATTATCACATTGCATGTTTGCGGGCCTCAAAGTGCTTTCTAACCAAAGATCATCGCATCGAGTTCATCGCTTCACGACATCGCAGCGCGGACGGCGATTGTTCGCCATTTTCATTGCATCGCATCAGGATCGTCGCTCCCTCGCGGAGCGCCATTTCTTTTCATCGCAACAAGATCGCACACGCAACAGGCTCGGCGCATCATCCTCCCTTCGTGGCAAGGATTTCATCGCCGGCTTAGCGTGTAGAAGTTTGTCGCTTTGTCCTTCACACAGATCAGTGCATCATCCTCCCTTGCGGCAAGGATTCAACACATCGCTGGTTAGCTTGAGGAAAATCATCGCTACAACTCCTTAGCAACATTTTTGTTGCATTGCTACAGAATCCAGGTATCTTGTGAGTAAAAGGGTCGCAGAGACCACTGCCTTGAACTGAACACCTCTTTGCACACTTTGAACTATTTTTTACAGCATTTCAAGATTAACCCTATTTCCTAGTATTTGGGATTTTTACTGTTATTGGTCTTGTGTTAAATCTATATATAAAGATACCTATTTTTTATAATTACTTGTGTGGTGTCCCTTTGTAGTGTTCTTCAATGTGTTGCTGTGTATGGTCATAAATGCCTCACACACTGCCTCTAAGATAAGCCTAGCTGCTCGTGCTACGTTACCACAGGGTTGAGCAGGGGTTATCAAAGGGTGTAGCCCACTTACTCTGACTTAGGAAGAAGGGTCCCTACTTGGACAGTGGCCAGCCATTGCCAACTAGAGACCCCCATTTCTAACAGTTAGCTTACTTGTTGGACTTGACCCTTTTTGCAGTGTTATCCCAAAACGTTTTTCTTCTTCCTCCTATTTTTTCCTGACCTGTTGTTGTTGGTTTTAGGACTCTGGGCACTTTAGCACTGCTAATCAGTGCCAAAGTTCATATGCCGTCTGTATAAATTGTGTTTATGGAATGGTGTTTCCATGATTGGCATATTTGGGGGGCGTGGCTTGAACGCCGAAGAAAATGGCCGCTACCTGCCGGAGCTCCGTGACGGAGTAGCGCGTTGGGCTTCCCCCAGGGCTTCTTTTCTTCACGGCGGGCTCTTTCAGCGGTGGGAACATGTTCCGGAGGCTTGCCTGCATCGTTTGGGATGTCAGTGGAACCTTATTGGCAGCGGAGCTGGCTGTTTTTTGCTTCTGGTGTCCTCTCGCGGCTCCGTGAAAGCCGCGGCCGCCATTTTGAATGCTCCGGTTTCCCGCGTTTCGTCACTGAAGGTTTTCCTCACATCCATTTATTTATGTGACCAACGGTGAGCGTTTCATGGCCTCAAATGTTATAACTTTTAACTTTTATTTCTTCCTGACGTCGTGGTGTGGCTTTTTAGTCAGAATCTGGATTTGGGCATATTAGTTCATAGCGTTAATCGCTTCAGCCTCATTGGATAACTTTATAAACGCAATTTCTTTACCCTCATTTTTTGGTGTTATTTTCCATTTTTCTTGAGTTGAATGGCAATGCCTCGCACTAGCCGTGGTAGCGCTCAGCAGCCCAAAATCTCATCCATGGAGGACTCTAATCCTTTCAGTGTGCTGCAGGAGTTTGTGGAGGAGCCCGGCTCTGACGCTGTTAACTCTAAACCTCCGGCTTCGGTTACTTCATGCTCCAGTACTAAGTCACTCTCTAAGATTCCCTCTGCCTCTTCTTCATCTTCTGGTAAGAGAACAAAAATTAACCCTCCTTCTCCTCCTAATACTTCACCTACACTTTCAATGGAGCTTTTGTTGGAAGAAATACGCTCTCTTAAGCCTTACATGACAGAGACTAATTTTCGCCTCCAGCACCTTGAGGATAATTGGTCAAATACAGAGAAGAGGTTGGATGCTCTTGAGATTCATGTTGAGTCTATTCAAGCCGTTACAGACCACATTCCTGATATGCGAAGGGAGATCATGCATCTGGCACAGCAGGTGGAGAATTTGGAAAACCGAAATAGGCGTAATAACCTACGCATTTATGGCCTTTCGGAAGGACTTGAAGGTCCTGACCCCTTGTTGTTTTTTCGCTCTTTTCTACCAAAAATCCTCTGTTTTCCTGCAGAACCTCCTCTCAACATCCAACGAGCTCACCGCTTGGGTCACAGCCCGGGTTCTTTGGCTACGTCCTCTCATGTGAAGCCTAAAGGTGTTATTTTATATTTTTTGGAGTACACCGATCTGCTCAAAGTCCTACAGGCTGCCAAACAAAAAGGAAAGATTCTTTGGAATGGCTCTAATTTGTTCTTTGCCCAAGATTATTCTAAAGCCACGGCAGATCGCCGGAAGAAATTTTTGGACATGAGGCCTGCCCTCCGCAATTTGATTGCTCGTTATGGTCTACTCCATCCATGTTTGACATATCAAAACAAAACAACTAATTATGAAGATCCTGCACTTCTCCAGCATTTTTTTAATACTTGTAGAGATGAATCTATGTACATGTCTCGATCGTAATTATTTTTGCTTGTATTGGCATTTGTTGTCCTCCTCTGTTTTACGTTCAATTTTTGCATTTTCTTTTCTGTGTTCAGTACATGACTTTGTTGGTTAACATTTTTTCTTCTTTGTTTCCTTTGTAGATATATTATACAATCCCTTCCTCCTTACTTATTCATTATCCCTGGAGGTTGTTGTTCCTCGTGCCCTCGTCAGTCCTGGAGTTGTCCGTCTTGATACGCTGCCTTTTCCTATGTGGCTTCACCTCCCCCATCCTCAATGTTTATCTGTGGTATGTTCGTATGATATATTTGATTGGGTTTCTCTATTGTGTCTTTGTTTTTTGTTTTTCTTCTCAAGTATTGGTGATATTTCATATCTTTTATATGATTTCTGGCTCTTTTTCAACTATTTCTATTTCTTCTTACTTTTTCTCTATTTCTTATAGTCATATTACATATATTGAAGTTGTTGTTTTTCTGCTTTTTGTCCTCGTCCTTTCTGTGATTTACTTCTCTCCTTTTAGCTTGTTAATTTTCTTCATTTCCTGATTTTTGATTTGTCATTGGTATTTCTTTCTATATTTATTTCTAATCTTCATTTTTTTCACTTTGTATCTTTCTGCTTACAATTTCTTCTTTACCAGAATATGTATGATTTCATACTTCATTCTCATATCCCTTCACTTCTCCTCTAGTGCTATTGTTCCTTTCTCAGATTTTTATATGATGTTATTTATTTCTTTGGTTATACATATGTTTAAGTATCTCTCACATAATGTTTTTGTTATGAGTTATATATTTAGATGTCGTTGAATATATTTACTTGGAATGTTAAAGGTTTGGGTTCCCCCATCAAACGGCAACGAGTTTTATCTCACTTAGCAAATTTAAAAGGGGATATTGTGTTATCACAAGAAATTCATGTAAAAGAGGCTGAAGTTATGAAATTACGCCGTAATTGGGTGGGTCATGTTTTTGCGTCTCCTGGTTCGGGGAAACGTAATGGTGTTGCCATTCTTTGTCATAAGCGGTTAGATATCAAAGTTATAAATCAAGCCAATGACTCTGATGGTAGGTGGGTTACGGTATCTTTGTTGGTTGATAAAATCCCTTTAACCATTTTTAATCTATATGCTCCGTCTATACAAGACAAATTATTTTGGCCCCAGATTCTTAATTTGCTGATGCAGTTCTCTGATGAATATCTCATTCTAGGGGGTGATTGTAACACAATTATGGATCCTATCTTAGACCGGAGGTCCCATTCTTGTTTTTCACCTTCTTTCATGCATAATCAATTCACATCCACTATATCCCAACGTTCTCTTGTTGATTCCTGGAGACTCTGCCATCCCACGCTTCGGGAATTTACTTATTACTCACTGGCTCATTCTTCCCAATCCCGGATTGACTACATCTTTATTTCTAAAGCCCTGATCCAACATATTCCTCAGTCTGACATAGGTTCTATTTTAATTTCCGATCACGCTCCAGTCTCCTTGCGCTTAGATTTACTCCCCCCTTAAAAGGTACTAGAAGATGGAGGTTTAATAATTCTCTTTTATTAGATCCCAAATTTACCCCTGCTTACCTTGAGTTTTCATCCCAATTTTTTTCAGAAAATGAGTCTCCTCTGATATCTCCTCAGGTGTTATGGGACACTTTTAAAGCTGCTTCTAGAGATTTCATTATTTCGTTCGTTTCTCATAAAAGACGTGTTGCCTCCCACTCCTTACAATCAATCAACACACAAATTAAACAATTGGAACATACTTATTACTTAACTAAGTCTCAGTCTGATTTAGATAAACTTCTTAAAGCCAAACTTTCCTTTAATAAATTCTCCACAGAGTCTGCAAACTTAATTTTACTTAAATCTAGTGCCAAGTACTACAGCGCGCAGAATAAGGCAGGTAATCTTCTTGCAAAGTATCTTAAGGTTAAGAAGGAGCGCACAAAAATCGAGTCTATTGTCTCCGCATCTAATATCACTCTTCATAAAGATGAAGATATTCTGGCGGAATTCACAAATTTTTATCAGAATCTTTATACTCCGGAATCCCCTCCTCTGTTATCGGATATTGACCTTTATTTATCCTCTATCCCTTCTCCTTCCTTTCCAGATACTGATTTTGCGCCATTAGAAGCAGATATAGGCCCTAAAGATATCCTGGAATCCATTCAGGTGCTTAAAAAAGGCAAAGCTCCTGGACCAGATGGGTTTACAATAGAATTTTATATTCATTTTTCTAAGTTGCTTGTTCCCAGACTTCATCAGCTGTTTTCATTCTTTATATCTTCCAAAAAATCTGAAGGTTCCTTTCAAGAAGCTTTAGTTTGTCTCCTCCCTAAGGATAATAAGGACCATACTTTACGTAAAAATTATAGACCTATTTCTTTGATCAACTTAGAATATAAAATATTCGCAAAAATTCTTGCACTTCGTCTCGATAAAATTTTACCTAATATAATTGGCAAAGAACAATGTGGATTCATTAAGGGTCGTCATCTTTCTGACAATACCCGCCTCTTTTTCAACGTCCTTAGCAAGTCCCATTCCTACCAACATTCTTTAGCCGCTATTGCGTTAGACGCCGAAAAGGCTTTTGACAGGGTTAATTGGCAATTTATGTTCGCAGTTCTTGTTTGGTTTGGTTTTGGCCAGAAATTTCTTGCCTATATTTCTTTATTATATTCTTTTCCTAGATCGTTTATCTTAGCTAATGGCCTTATTTCATCTTCGTTTCCTCTCTTCAGAGGTGTCCGACAAGGATGTCCTCTTTCTCCTCTTCTTTTTATTTTGACATTAGAACCTTTCTTGACAAAAATTAGAATGAATAAGGATATTACCGGCTTCCCTTATGGGGATAAGCATTTGAAACTTTCTGCTTATGCGGATGACATTCTTTTATTCATCTCTAACCCCCAATCCTCTATTCCATCCTTTATATCGGAAGTCTCTGCCTTTGCAGACGTATCAGGTTATAAACTTAATGTTGATAAATGTGAAATCCTCCCTTTGAATACATTTTGTTTTCACGTAGATTTCTTGGCCTCTTCTTTTCACTGGAGTCCGATTAAGATTAAATACTTAGGTTTGTGGTTCAAACCCTCTATTAAGGACACTGTCACATTAAATATTAAAAACTTACAATCAACGCTAAAAGATTCTACGACTCGGTGGCATCCCTTGTTTTTATCCTGGTGGGGTGGATTAGACTCGATTAAAATGATGTTAGTACCAATAATTTTGTTTTATCTTTCTAATCTTCCAGTTAATATCCCTAAGTCTTGTTATAAGGATATCTATTCTACTCTGTCAAAATTCTTATGGAATCATAAGAGAGCCAGGATGTCGTTTGCGAAACTTAAAGGCCCTAAACAACTGGGTGGCGTTAACTTTCCGGATTTTGCATCTTATCATACCTCTTTTTTCCTAAGGCATTCTGTTTCCCTGTTATCTGAACAGAGGTCTGATATCACTTCAACACCTTTGTGGGTCGAGATTGAATCTTCTTTCTTTCACCCTTTTACCTTTGAAGAATTTGTGTCACTGTCCTATATTCCTAATAAATTCTCTCTTCCTATTCTTAAAAACTCTCGGAAGATCTTTTCCCCTCTTTTCTTGGAGGGTTTAGATGATCGCTCTCGTTTTTTGCAATCTTCTTTGTGGTACAACCCTCTTATTAAAATTAGGAACAAGATGACATTTTGGAAACACTGGAAGGATTTTGGTGTTAATTGGACTCATCAATTGTTTGATGAAGGTACTTGTATTTCCTTTTCTATCTTTCAGTCCCACTTTTCTTTGCCAATATCATTCGAACCCAAATATAATTTATTACGCACAGTTGTTCAGGATAGTTATGATGCCCTTTCTGATTCCGTTGTTCACATCAATTCTTCTCCTCTTTCCCTCCCTTATTTGCGTGCTTCTTCCTCCGCTTCCCATATCTATTAAAGATTGAGAGATGTTTCTAGCAACCGAGATAAATCTAAAGTAGAAAATGATTGGGAATCAGATTTGGGAGAAGCTTTTTCTGTCTCAATGTGGCAAAAGATCTGGACCAAGATAAGGAAATCATCTAGAGCAGCTAATACAACTCAAACGTTATTTTTTATATATAATCGACTTTTGATCACTCCCGCCAAATTACATATAATTGATCCCTCCATCCCCTCCTCTTGCTGGTCTTGTTCAGCCTCACTGGCAGATTTGAAACATATGTTATTTACATGCCTGGTGATTTATAAATTTTGGTCTGACGTGTGGAGTCAGATTAATAAGATTTTTTCCACCCATTTCCCTCTTACTTTTTCACATATTTTTCTAGGTAGTCTCTCAGATATATGGTCCTCTTCTACTGCTAACACATCCATTATTGATCTACTTATAGCTGTAGCGTTTCAACAAATCACTAAATCTTGGAAGGATACTTCAAATGTTTCTTTTCAAGCGTGGTGGTATGGAGTTTGCTACCATCACAGATTAGATAGAGCCTATGTTTACCCCATTACACTAGCTATTAAACGTGATTTACTATGGCTCCCCATTACAGATTTCTTAAACTTGTCTGCCCGATCCCTGCCTTTACATAATCCTTGTACAGAAGAAGTTCCCAAACCTCCATGAGCATATTCCTGATGGTTTCATATGTCTGTTTTTAATGATTGTCTTATGGTTATCTTTATATATTTTTATTAGAGGAGTTTCTGTATATTTTGTATTCTATTTATATTTACTGTATCATTTTGCATATTAATGGATACATTGTTATTTGCATATGTCTTGTTTTATTAAATGACACTGTCCTCTTTCTTTTCTTTTTTCTTTTTCTCTCTTTTCTATTTCCTTCTCTTCTCCTTTTATTTCTCTATCGTGCCTATGATATTTCTTTTTGCACCTTAGATGTATTTTAGACACTGTATTTTATTGTTATTCTGTTGTAATTGACCTCAATAAATCTCCTTTTAAAACTTAATGATTGGCATATTTGATTTACTGGTAAGCCCCTAGTAAAATGCACTGAGTGTGCCAGGGCCTGTAAATCAAATGTTACTAGTGGGCCTGCAGTGCTGATTGTGCCACCCACATGAGTAGCTATGAAAAGGTAATTCAGACATGCCACTGCAGTGTCTGTGCGCAGTTGTTAATTGCCATGTTGACTTGGCAAGTGCACCCACTTGCCAGGCCCTAACCTTCCCTTACTCTACATGTAAGGCACCCCTATGGTAAGCCCAAGGTACCCCCCTGGGCAGGGTGCAGTGTATGTGAAAGGTAGGACATGTACTGGTGTGTGTGACATGTCCTAATAGTGAAATACTGCCAATTCAATTGTTCACTATTGAAAGGCTATCTTGCCCCATAGGAGAGAATGGGAGTTTATTTATAACATCTCATAAGTATAGCTTCCCACTGGGGCAAGATACAGAAATAAAGTTTAGGCTCTCTGAACTCAGAATTTAATAACCCATATTTTAGTAAAGATGTTTTTTAAACTGTGTGTTTAAAAATGCCACTTTTAGAAAGTAGGCATTTTCTTGTTTCACCATTCTGTGTGCCTCTGCCTGTTTGTGTATTGACTGTCTGGTTTGGAGTGACAGGTGCTGGGGATGTGCATTCACTGTAGACAGCCACTGGGGGGTTGAGGTGTGTCTGGCCCTTCGTGGATGACTCAGAGCTGGGCTGAATAGGCCTTGGCTGAATTTAGAGTAGTGGGAGGAGATTTCCTTGCACCTGAATAGGGCCTACCTCCCTTGCACAATGCTGTCTCCACCCCCTGCGGTCATGCTGCACGAGTGAGGACAGAACTGGTTTGGATTGGGCTCAGAAACCCGTGCACTAAGAGAACAAAGACTTTTTGGGGTATAAGAGGAACATTTGCCAAGGAGAAGAGCTGGAGAGCTTTGAGGAGGAGTACTTCCTCTTTGCTGTGTGCTGTGTGGGGTTATCCTGCAGTTGCTGCGTCTGCCAAGAAAAGGACAAAGGACTGGACATTTCTGTGTATCCTGCTTGTGAAGTTTCTCCAAGGGCTTGTGTGTGCCTCCCCAAGGTCTCAGGGACTGACGCATTGCTGTGTTTTCCAATACTTCCTTTCGCTGCAGCTGTTTGGCTTTGTGATTTTTGATGCATCTTCAGGTACTTAGTGAGAAATCACGGTTTTCTAGTTTATATGGACCAAGTTGTTTGAAACCTTTTTAAAGTCATATTCTATTACATGTATGTTGGATTTTGTCATTTTGGTCTTGTTGAGTTTTGATAACGATACTGTATTTTTCTAAACCAGTGTGGTGTCCATTTGTGGCATTATCACTGTATTACTGTGTGTTTTGTGTACACATACTTTACACATTGCCTTTGGGATAAGCCTGTCTGCTCATGCCAAGCTACCCAGGGGATGAGCAGTGGTTATCTAAAGTGTGTATTCCCCTTACTCTGACCAGAAGCAAGGGTCCCTATTTGGACAAAGGTACGTACCTCTGCCAACTAGAGACCCCCATTTCTAACATCACTGAAAAACCTATAACATCTCTTTAAAATTAATACTGTTTTCAGTGAATATATAAATATCCTTACAAGATATGGGGTCTGCCCTACAGTTGACAGAGGACAGCGTTCCTTCTAAAATGCATGACAGTCATTTTGAATGGTGGAGCTAACTATCCTGCACAAAATTTCCTTAACACTAATGTGAAACAGGCATAATATCCTGCATTTATCCTGTAACCGGGCAAGTTATTCATATTCGCTTTACTTTCATTGTCAGCCACAGGCCCTGACTGTCAGCTAGTCCAGACCCGAGCAGCCGGTGCTGCATTACACAAAGAAAGGCTCATCATTTTATCATTGCGCATGTGGCTAAGGCCTTCCTAAAATCACAGATATGAAATGGAGGTCAAAAATCAAAATGTAACAGGGAATCATCCTGTGCAGGTTTAATTTCCTGCATTATCAGTATCCCAAGACAATTTGAGCATTCTTTCCAAAATGACAGACAAATAGGCATCAATTGACCTTTACAATCCTTTCCAGGCAATTTTGCAGCTCCACCTGCACGTAATTATTGGGACAGGATATTCTGTCACAAAATTAGACAGTAAACTATTCCCTTTTTCTAAATTATTCCACTTGAGCGCAAATAACATACCACCGTCTTACTGTACACATACAGTAAACCCAATTAAAATATTTATTTATAAAAATAGAACATGAACTCCCTTTTCAGTAAAGGAATCCTCAGTCGTGACTATGGCAACGCTATTGTATGAATATTCTTAAAACACAGTAGGCCGGACATTTCCAATTTGTTATTATTAGTTTCCTCTGCGCTAAAAAAAGGACATCTCTATAGAACTACAGTGTTTTCAAACCGAAAATACTTTTTTAAATAGGCTGCTTGTACACAACACGCATTCTCCTCTCTAAAGACTCCGTCAGGGTAAGTTCATGAATGCTCACTCTGGGAGGATGTGCGCCCTCTAGAAACTTGTGGTCAGGACTGGCCACTGCTGATCCAGCGGGTTACTAGCTAGAGATACTCACAAACCACATACTCACCTGGGCCCATAAACACACATTCACATAAGCCGGTTAAGTACCTTACATTTTCTAATAATATCTTTTCTGAATCAAAAAGTACTTTCCTCTGGTCAATGGACCTTTTAATTAAAGCTTGTATAAGGTGAAATGACGTAAATTGAATATTTTAAATAACCACAGACTCGGGAAGAGTTTAAATGTTTATCTAGTTCAATTCATGTGAGCCAAAGCAAAATACAATTTGTACACCGTCTTCTCCAAGGAAGGAAAATCAATCTATCAAATACGTCAGTATAATCATCTAAACAATATTATTACAATGACAGTACATGTAGAGGAAAAAATAAAGAGAGCAGTACAATGACATACTACACAGAATTAGAATTACCTAGAATGGTGTGGAAACCAACCCATTGGCCAAGGAGCTGGAAGGGTCCCCTGGGACAGCTCAGGAGACAAAGGTTTCAGGACAGGTTTCAGGGACAGGATAGATGACTTCTTATAGATCCGACGCCTGCGTAGTACCCTTCTCTGACACTATCTTCCTCCTCGATTCTTCCGGCGATCTTCTAATTGTTTGCCTTATTTCCCTCCTCCTAGATTTTGGCTCGAAGTTCTGTAATTCGATTCTTCTTAAGTATTTGATCAGTTCTCGGACAGCATCCCGGTCTCTCAGCATCTCAGCAACACAAGCATATCTAACTTACTAAACTACCTGAAATATACTTTTCTAATGGCATGTACCACCCCTAAATGTTTCAAATTTATGAAACTCCTAATTTTGATTGGACAGGCAAGGGGGGATGATCATAACACCATGCTAAGCTTTAACAATTTTCTAGCTCGTTGTTCAGTGGTCTCGCCTCTTAATTTATTTTCCCAAGCTTTATTTCCCACCCGCATTTCACATCTTTATCAATAAAAAGAATACATATAACAGTTGTCTTGTTCATCCTGCAGGATGTCCATCACTTTCCCAGGGCATGTTGCGAACGCGGCCTTGGACGGGATACAAGCACACCCTCATGGCTTCTGGCTAGTCGTCACTGCGCCTGTGTGAGGAGTCACATGAAGTTTAGAGTTTAGCATCGCTCAGAGTCCCAGATACGAACAAATAGAGAGGTCAAAAAGAAACATGATTTCACTGTATACCACCTATCTCTATTCTAATCCCATTTACTTTTAATAGGTCTCCTTGCATTAGCATTTAGTAAATAGCATGTTTTAGTTTCAGCAAGGCAGATGCTTAGCATGTGAGCTTTCATGCGGCCATTTTAGAAGCAAGTGTGCAGAAGCAGAAAACTCCCTCCAAGCTTTAGTCTGTCATCCTGCGTAGATGCATTTGACGCATGCTCAGTACAAAATTCCCACGTTAGCAGCCATTTAAAGTTTCACTCGGGTTACTTGTTAGTAAGACACATACGCAAGCTTCCTCTAAGCTAATTATATGGAATGTGGTGCATATTAATCTTTACAAACATGAGTTTTTTTAGAGGATTGCTTCCAAGCAAGTCTCTTTTATACGCGTCCTTGCTCCATCAATTTCCTCTCTGATGGCATTCATGCCATCACCAATTTACCTATCATCAAATCAGATGCCAACTTTAGCACATCTCAACTGCCTTTTCTGTCTTTTCATCTCCTTCTTCATTATTGTATAGTAAATTCTTCATCTTTTTGTATAAATCTCCCTTCATGTCTTCCAACTGAATTTCATCATACTTCCTTTTCTTTCCTCTTTCGTTCCCTTCATATCTCTTTCTCTTCTTACAGCATTTGCGCCGTATCATTATTGCTAAGACTAATATTGTTATTCCAAGTATCAGTAGTATTATTTGACCTATAATACTCTTACCCATATTAATAAATCAGCTCCCCATGGTAGTAATACTATTTGTTAATTTCTTCCATGCACTGTTAACTTCCAGTGGTTTCTAATCTTCCTCCAATTTCGTAATATTTTTAATGTTTCCTCCAATTTCAACACTTTTATCAGGAATATAAGTACAACAATGTTGCGCTTTCAGCATTTTACAGATTCCGCCCTCTTTTGACAATATTATATCAAGAGCAAGTTGATTTTGTAAAACCATTGACCTAATTGCAACCATTTCTGTATTGATCATCAAAAATCCTCCAGCAGTATCAGTCGATAGACGATCAACTACTGTAGACAACTGACAAATTTTCCGTGAATTAAGAATGACTCCCACTGAAGGTATCAATGTACTAAATATATCGCCTACTATTTATAAAAAACTAGCTCTCTTGGTACGTGTTAGTTCCTTTGTGTTTTCATTGCTTCCAGTGATTCTTTTCACATGGTACACTTTTGGGAATACTATTCCAAAATAGCAACTTCCGTACCAATGTACAGGCAACCTAAAATAGGCTTTATTCCCACACACGTAATAAACTCCAGGAAATACTGGGTCTGTTCCACCTTTTAGTCCCCATTCCCCGATAACTAAGAAATTATATTCACATTCACTGGAACCAATAAATGCATTGTCATAGTCAATCTTTAACCTATGGAGGAAGATCTTCCCTTTCTTTTCAAAATCCAGGGACATCAAAGCATGAGTCTTGCCAGCTGTATACATCTCCTCTTTCTCAGCCCATTGAGGAATCTGAGGTTTCTTTTCAGAAGCCTTTCTTTGGAAATCCTGTCTCCTTTGCTCCACTAAATTCAAAAATATCTTTTCTTCTTCATGTAATGTACATGTTAAGTTGTGCTTGTGCGCTTCAGCTATATCTATTGTTTTCATTATTAGGAAATATTCACCCATAAACTGTGCATCCTTAGTACTAAGAATTGGGTTCATACTCTTTCGAATAGGAACCTCTGAAAAAATCACATCTATTTTAGAATAATAATACTGTAATTTCCCTGTTCTATAAAATAAACTCAACAAAATACTACATGAAATACCATATTTTAATGGTAAATGGTGATATGTTACACCTTCTGCTACTGATGCTGGTAATTTCATACACACATAACAATCACTAACTTCCATAGTGTCTACATATTGCACTAATAACTTTGTAAATACATTTAAAGCAGTGTCATTATTTGTCACAGTGTGATATAAGTCTAATTCATCTGGTGCTCCTAATGCTACTCTATCTTCTTTAATATTTGACTCATCTGATGCTTCTAATGCTAATCTATCTCCTTTAATGTTAGCTACTTTTTCATTAGTATTTGTGTTATTTTTCTTTTCTGTCACCATCAAATAAGGGATGGCTACTGTTAATATCAACCAAGTTATGAGTACTAAAAATATACTACATATACATATTCTACAACATTTCTTTATGCAATTTCGTTTTGGTCTTTTATAAACCCTATCATCAGACATTTTGGACTAAGAAGATTTCTCTTCTTTATTTCTGATTTGCCAATGGGATCTTTAATTCTGGGATTTTTCAAGTGGGTCTCACTTCTTCTTCGTCAATCTGTTCTGCCATTATTTCTTCATCACTTTCTTCATTTAAATCTAAATTCTCGAGCTATCCAGAATCACATAAGTCCATTTAGGACCTTTGAACTTATTATTTAATATCCTCAGTCTTTGACTTCTCCATTTGGGCCTACTAGTTGATTGCCCATACTGGCAAGGGACTTCGTTTACTTGTTCAGGTTCTTCACTTATTGTTCTGAAGTAATATTTTAACCTTTTAACACCACCTGGCCAGTTATCACCTCTTCTAACCCTTCTTGCTTGTACTGCACTGTCACTTTCTTCACGTGTTCTTTTATTTTTGTTAAGTTGTGGCACAATTTGATTATCTTCGTCTTCAGAATCCCTCTCTGTTTGTCCTTGTCAAGGGCTTTTTACTGTGGCCTCATCTGCCTGGACATGTTCTTCTTCCCTTTTCTGACCCTGTACAGGTTTTATTTCAATTTGCTCTTTTTCTTCCACCTGAACTTGTTCTTCTTCTCCTAACTGGTCCTGCTCAGGTCTTACTGCACTTTGGTTTTCTGCAGCCTGAACGTGTTTTTCTAGAGGTAAAGCATCAGGCCACTCCAGAGGTGTGGATGCACACACCTTTGCCAATCTTGCCTTTATTGTGCCATTCATTTATTCTACCACTCCAGAAGCCTCTGGGCGATATGCAAATGGCAGTTTTTGTTCAATTTTAAACGCTTCACAAATTAATTGAATTATTTCATTATTAAAATGAGACCCTCTATCTGATTCCAAAGTTATTGGAAAACGAAATTGTGGAATCAGTTCCCTTAACAGTAGTTTGGCAACTGTTATGCTGTAATTTATTCTAGTAGGGTAGGCCTCTACCCACCGTGAGAATAAGCAAACTATGACAAGGACGTACTTCAATCCCCTGCAAGGTGGAAATTGTATGAAGTCTACTTGCAACCTCACAGATGGTCCTTCTGCCTTTCCAATTCTTTCCCAACTGACCACTTTTTTCCTGCCTGGAGTAATTTGTTGACAGGTGTAGCGATCACTGGCAAAGTAACAAGGCACGGAATGCGATATACGCATTCCCGTGTTAGGATTGCCAAACAAGAGCCAAGGGGCAGTGAGCAGGGCGGCTCGACACCGTCTAGGGGCCCTCGAGGCGCTGGAAACTACAACTCCCAGCGGCCCAACGGCCGGAGAACCGGAAACGGATACACGCCTCATGGCTTGTACGGACGCTACAAAGCCACGCCTCTGTTACAGCGCGGGGCTTTGCAATCGCCTTCAAGCTTGAGCCACGAACAGAATCCCTTCGCTGATGCTGTTTGTTTGAAGACCCCAGAAGCCGCAGTCCAGATACCGCTGTTCTCTGCTAACTGCCACGAAACGGTAATACGCTCGTAGGTAAGCTTCCTGCATTACCACGCAGCCCTCACCTTCAGCGCTCTGCAGAGCGAACCAGGGATTTGACTCTCATAGCTCCGTCTCATCCTCAAGTTGCGTGGCATTGAGGAAAACCAGAATAGACTCTCTCCCATCTTCCCAGTAAGGGCGCTTGCTGGAGAAGAGTTCCAGAGTGCTTTACATACTTCGGAACCAGGACTCTCGGCGTCCCGGAGCTAGGCAGAGCGGAAGGTGCTCCCCGCAGGACTGCTGTAGCTCCGTGAGACGCTCCCTGTTGGACACAGCTGAAGC
Organism: Triturus cristatus; assembly: GCF_964204655.1. Lineage (NCBI taxonomy): Eukaryota > Metazoa > Chordata > Amphibia > Caudata > Salamandridae > Triturus > Triturus cristatus. The sequence continues at coordinate 771,299,907 of NC_140582.1, read as the reverse complement.
TCCGGATTTTCCAGTGATTATTGAGTATTTGCCATTCAGGTATTTAGGTGGGACCATTAACTTTCCTGGTGCGCAGGTGCGCTCACTTTAAGGTTTTCCTTTTTGGTTTATTCGTTTACTAGTACTTGTACTTGTTTATCTCTGCTGCCGTTATAACGTACTTTGGTTCTTGATTCCTGCTGAGGTGCAGCAACCACCAAACAACTTATTAAGGTTGCCCCGGTCCTCAGTGCCTCATTACAGAGCCGACTATGGTGTCCTCAGTAAGTAAGAAGCAGGCGTATGGGTAGTAGTCATATCTAGGAAAGCTACTGTACTGTCTCTCCCTAACCCCGTGATTCCTCTCTCCTGTGTGCATACAGTCCTGCTCTCAAGATCTCTACACGTCCCACAACATGCTAGAGGGTGAACAGGAGAAGTAGGACACCATTTGGCAGCCACGTTTATTGTTTTCTCCACTTCCTTTTTCCCCGAGGCGTAGTGTCGCATAGCAGCATTAGAGTTGCTCTATTCGGTACTACGCTCTGGGGAATAGAGAGGCCATTCTGCAAGCCGTTGTTCCTGCTGACGATCTTCAGAGGTTAGAGGCGTTGTTACATTTTGTGAGCCACTGACATCCGACAACAGGTTAGACATCTCTGGCATAGACTCTCAATCAATCCTGTCTAAAGAGTCTGATCATGGCGTCCCTACCTATGTGTGTGTCTCCATGATACATTCTGGCCATCTGTGAAAGCAGACAATCTGGCATTACTGGCCTGCCATCTAGATAAATCAACACATCATCCTCTGGCATCCCATCTTTATCCATTCTTCTCTTTCACTCACTTCCACCTCATCCTGTGGTTGTCTTAATTTTTCCCATGTTTCTATTCCTGAGAGAAGCATAAGTTGGCAGTTAATTCCACTTGTTTCAATTTTCTTGTTCACCGCCAATTTATTTCTCGCACAATACTGGGCAACCTGGTCAGCATACCTTACCAGCTGTCACATAGTCACCTCCTGACTGATGTGCAGCACACTTGACCACTATTTTTGGCAATTGTACTGCTTCAAGCAATTCTTTCACAAATGTTCAATTTTTAATTGGGGATCCTGATGAAGTCATGCATCCAAAATCATGCACAACCCCGTAACCATACTGGCTATCAGTAAAAATGGTTACTTTCAATTTGTTCACAATTTTGCAGGCTTAATCAAAGCTATCAATTCGGCTACTTGTGCAGATTTGACTCCGGGTATATAGGATGCTTCAACTATTCCAGCCAATGTGCACACTGCGTAAACAGAAACTTAATCCTCCTTTCTCATGTCTTAAACATGAGCCATCTAAAAATAGCTCATGTTCAGCATTTTTCAGGGGCTCTTCCTGTATGTCTGGATAGAGTTTAGTACACAGTTCAGTCCATCCAAACGGTCATGCTCAACTTTATCTTTCACCTCCTCTCCTCATACATCTGGCAATAAGGTAGCAGGGTTTAGTACAGTACACCTGACTATTGTCACATTTTCAGCTCCCAATATGATTCTTTCCTACTTAGTCATCCGACTGGGAGTAAGGTACTGTGTTTGAGTTCTTGTTAAAAGAATCTCGACTGAATATGGGACATACACCTTTACAGGATGTCCCATCACAATAGATTCACTTTGTTCCAGACTCATACAAGTTGCAGCTACTGCTTTCAAGCAACCAGGTAACGCTGATGCTACAGGATCCAAAGTAGAAGAGAAGTGTGCTACTGGTCGTCTAATCAAACCATGTCTGTTTGTTAAAACTGAGAGTGCACAGCTTTCTCTCTCACAACAGAATAGTGCAAACTCCTTTGTGTAATCTGGCATACCTAAAGCAGGGGCTTCACACAAACAATTCTGTAACCTCACAAAGGCTTCCATGCTTTCGCCATCCCATTCTATTGGATCCTTTGCTCGTTTCTTTGTCATTTATGTTAAGGGTTTGGCTAGTAGAGAAAACCCTCCATCCACTGTCTATAGTATCCTACCATTCTAACCTCTCTCTGGGTTTGTGGTAGCTGCATTTGTTTCATTATCTTTATTCTTTTAGGGGTCACTTTCCTCACTCCTCATTTTATTTGATGTCCTAGATATCTGACTCCTGTCCTGCAAAATTGCCATTTTTCTGGGGACACTTTATGTCTACCATCAGCCAAATGATGTAACAAAGCAATCGAATCAGTAACACAGTCATCTCTTGTTTTTGATGCGACTGACAAGTCGTAGATGTATTGAACTAGAACTGACTTCCTGGGCAGTACTAAGGTTTCTAAACACTTTTTTAAATATTTGATTGAAAATGGAGGGACTTTCTGTATACCCTTGAGGAACTTGATTCCAAACTAAAATACGATCCTCAAACTTGAATGAAAAGAGATACTGGCTGTCTGGGTGCAATGGAATGGAGAAAAAGGTTTGGCATAAATCAATTACAGTAAACCATCCTGCCTTCCATGGTATCTGATACAGAATTACTGCTGGATTGGGCACTACAGGGCAACAAGGCATGACAATCTTATACATTTTTCTTAAATCTTGAACTATACTGTACTTCCCACTAGGTTTCTTAATGTCAATCATAGGTGAATTACAGAGACTGCTAATTATCTCTTTCAAAATGCCTTGTTTAATCATTCAATCAATTTCTGCTGCAACACCAGCTTTGACTTCAAGACTCATTTTGTACTGTTGAGTGTTTGGATAAACTGCACCTTCCTTCACAGTCACCTTCCCTGGGTCTACATTTGCCATTTACCCTACTTCCTTTCCTGTAAAATCCCACACATCAGGATTTACGGTTGTTTTTAATTCATCTGGTAAATCGTCTTTTGTCATTAAGGAATACATCTTCTCTAACACTGTGCCTTGTTTAGCTAACATGATTTTGTAGAATCCATCTTCATAGGGGGTCTGAATTGCAACACCGTCCGGTGTTCAAAATATGGTGCAATTCATTTTGCACAATAGGTCTCTTCCTAGTAAGTTTACTGGACTGGAGTCACATACCACAAACTTGTGCACTTCCCTAAAATTGCCAATATGCACCTCCATTGCTTTTGTAATAGGTGTTCTAATCTGTTTATTTGAAACGCCCACTACTTGGATCGCTTCTCCTGAGAGGGGTAGGTTGAAATATCTGCCCTTCTCACAGTAGAACGGGTAGCACCAGTGTCCAACAAAAAGGTAATATCTTTTCCTTCTTCTTTACCATCAATATATGGACCTGACTGATCTACCGGTAAGGATGCGCCAAGTACGCTCTCCTTTTCCTCCCCCTTCAGGTACCGTCATTGGTCATTGTCGTCAAGATAACTATTCTGTAAAAGAAACTGTAAAGTTATAGAATTTTTCTTACCACTTCCTCCTTGAAATCCGGTGTCCACACCGTACTTGGCTCTGTTCACAAAATTTGGCATAGGGCAGGTGGCAACTGAACCTGCTGAGGTTTACTCATTATCACCTCATTCTGTGTCTGTGGATTGAAATTTTGATTTGGGCCATTATTATTCGGAATATTTTTACACTCGTTTTTCCAATGCCCCAATTTTCCGCACCCATGACAGGGAAACTTCTTCTTTGCCTCCTCTCTACTCATTCGTCCTCTTTGTTTTCCCCCATTACTTTCATTCTGGCCCTGTCCTTTCCCTTGATCCCCTGTCTGACTGTTTAGTTTAAGTTCTTGGTGTTCTGCTAATTTCACTTGGGCCCATATCACTTTTTCTTCTAACTTTTTACGTCTATTATCAATGTCATCTCCGCAGTACTTGGTGTACTTGAGAATCTCATCGATCGGCTTTGCCTGCCAGCACAACATGTGCTGCTGAATCATCTGACAGATTTCTGGTCTTAACCCTGACACAAAACGATACACAGATTTTCCATATCCTTATCTCCGATGTTCTCAAATCCACTATACTGCTTGAATACCTGCAATAGACGCTCATAATAAGCATGTACAGACTTATTTATGTCTTGTGTGGTCCTATCAATATTTACCCAATCTATTTCCTTTAGAGGGATCTTCCCTTTCAAGAAAGTAATCACCTGGTGATATTTCTTCATTACCTCCTCTGAAGGGGCTCCTGTTTTCTCGTCTCTCAGGTACTCATCACTAGGTCAATCAACTGTAATTTTGCATTTTGTCCATAAATCGGCGGGTTCCACTATGTCAAACAGACCATCCAAATCCTTCAACAAAACCTTAGAAACCTTCACAAACCTTTCAACTTTCCGGTACCATTCAACTGTTTTTTCTCTTCACTTCGGGAAATCATTAGTAAATGAGAAAATATCTTGTCGGTTCCATGGAACATGTACATATCCTCCTCCACGAACTTCTCTCATTGGATATAATCTTTCTACCTTTCCTGTTTCTTTCAATAAAAGTTCTGTAGTTGTTCGATTTGCCTGTGCTTCCTCCTTTTTCCTCATCCACCTGGCTTTCCATTTGTCTAAATCTCCCCATTTTTGAAAAATGTTCATTAATTCCTTAATCTATCATTTTCTCCCTGACACATTCACGTTTTCCAAATCCTTATCACTAAATTCTGCTCTATATGGTTTCTGTAATACCTTTGATTTCCCTGTCTCAGTCCCCATTTCGAAGGCTAGATCTGTCAGTTTCTTATGAAATCTCTTCGTGTTTCTAGTAGTACTTCTACAAATAAACAGCAATTCTTCTTCGCTGTAGGCATTTAATCTGTTGAATCCCACATTTCCAGCTATCATCTCTTCCAATTCCACTCTCAATTTGTAAATATCTAAAATCTTTAGTGGCTGTTTCTGGTTATCTATTCCCTGCACCCATCTTTCTAATTCGTCTGGAGATACTATTGTGGCATTCTTAACTCCTGTTGAAGTTTCTAATTGTATTTCTTTTGAACAACTGGTTGTAACTCTTTTCGGGGTTTCATTTATCTGTCCTCTTATTGGTAAATCCATCAATGACATTACCGAATCGCACTCACTGCCTTGGTCATTAATTATTATATTTTCTTTTCTAGACTCAATTATAGGTGTGATCATGACTGGTGGCTTGGGACAGATCGTTTTATCCCCATACAATGGAACAACCAGACCTATGGTCACTGGTATAGTCAGTGCCTCAGGGTTGTATTCAATTTGGTTATTTTCTGTATTAGTTCTTCTCTATTTTTACTTATTGCTTCTCTTTCCTTCTCCTGAAGTACATTTCCATTCATTGGCTCATGTATGACTTGCGGAACCAAAGGGGCACTAGGAGTAATTCTACTGGGTCCTTCTTGGTGTGGTGGAGGGTTTTTCGTTAAAATGTCCTCCATGAACTCATCTTCTGATTCCCCACAACCTGTCATTTTCAAATGTCTGGTTTTCTCTGTACACTTGCCTCCTGACTGTTCCTCAGCCATTAGTACAGGATACAGTCCTTCTGTAACCATTGCTTGTCTCCATTGTTTCATCTGGCTATCTCGTGATTCGCGCATCTGTCTAGGGAAAGATGCTTGGTAACTTCTACTACTTCTAGGTCTGTCACGCTCAAATGCCTCAGTTTCCCATTCTTCTAAAGCCTCATACTGTGTTCATCTAGGTCTGGGTTCTAATTCATTCATTCGCATTCTCAAATTATGTAGTATCCTCCCATTGAATGTGCCATTCTCTGGGAAAGCTAACACTCCATCACTTTTAGTATATTCTATCCAATTTTCTAACCATACCCAGGTATGATAACCTCTTTCCATCATCATGAATGATGCAGGCATTTTCGGGGGAGGGATAAGAATTCCCTCTCTAGTCTTAATGAGTTTATCCTTCTTAAAATAATTTTAAATTTTCGGCATAAATGACATCTTTTTCTTTTGAGTGTTGATCTATATAAATATTCTTCTCGGGCAAATCCTAAGTACCTTCTGTCTGGGCGATTCCCTATTAATGTCGGATCGTATTTCCACATACAAATCCCACTTTCAAGTACCAGTATAGCTTCTATTGTGATAACCAATTAGATATTCACTTTTTCTCTAATGTCCTGACCAATTCCAGCACGACTTTTATTCTTTCAACCAATCAAATTCTAACTCACGCTGTTCATTTAGCCAATACTAGAGCGGCCTTTTGGTGACGTCAGTATTACTCCTTACTACTGACCCCTCCTTTACAATTTTGCGTCAGTCACACGCCTGCTGCTTCAACCAATCCCAGCGCGGCCCTCTGTGATGTCAGAGCAACTCCAGCAACTGACCCCTCCTTTACAATGTAACACGAAAAACGTATTTTCTTACAATTCTCATACAAATTTCATTAATGATGACATAGAAACATTCGCTACTCTGTCTGCTCCGCTAAAACCAAAGAACAGTCGATTTCTTTTACTGTGAGTAAACCTTTCCACTCTTCACACACTACGAGTAAAACTCTTCCAGTTACTCTAGACCAAAGTTTCACCAGTGAACTCTTTTGCTATCAATCACTCTCACTTTTATACGAAAAATAATCCCTAAGTCAGCACTGAAAGCCCTGCATAGATTTTCAGTGCTATTCCAACAGACGATTAACCTCACTCCAGTGTGGCTTCCATTCACCACCCGCTTATTCAATATTCCCGGGAATTTCCAGACAACGTAAAACAAAATACAAACGGGTTTGTTAATACATAATCAAGAACTCAAATATCAGTCTTTATCACCTAACTAGTTATTAAAAAAACATAGCTCTGCTACCAGAAAACATGATCCAGCGGGTTACTAGCCAGAGATACTCGCAAACCACGTACTCACCTGGGCCCATAAACACACATTCACATAAGCTGGTAAAGTACAGCTGGTGTCAATTTGTTGTGATATGCTTTTTAAGTTTAATTTACCTTACATTTTCTAAAAATGATATTTTCTGAATCAAAAAGTACATTCCTCTGGTCAATGGACCTTTTAGTTGAAGCTAGTATAAGGTGAAATGAGACAGACTCGGGAAGAGTTTAAATGTTTATCTAGTTAAATTCATGTGAGCCAAAGCAAAATACAATTCATACACCGTCTTTTCCAAGGAAGGGAAATCAATCTATTGAATAAGTCAGTAAAATCTTCTAAACAATATTGTTACAATGACAGTACCTCTAGAGGAAACAATAGAGAGAGCAGTACAATGACATACTACACAGAATTATAATTACCTAGAATGGTGTGGAAACCAAGGAGCTGGAAGGGGCTCCTGGGACAGCTCAGGTGACAAAGGTTTCATGACAGGTTTCAGGGACAGAATAGATGACCTCTTCTAGATCCGACGCCTGCGTCGCACCGCTCTCTGACACTATCTTCCTCCTCGATTCTTCTGCGATCTTCTTCTAATTCTTTGCCTTATTTCCCTCCTCGATTCTTCCACGATCTTCTTCTAATTAATTAGATTTTGGCTCTAAGTTCTGCAATTCGATTCTTCTTCAGTATTTGATCAGCTCTTGGACAGCATCCCGGTCTCTCAGCATCTCAGCAACACAAGCATATCTAACTAACTAAACTACCTCAATTATACTTTTTTAATGATATGTACCACCCCTAAATGTTTCAAATTTATGAAACACCTAATACTGATTGGACAGGCAAGGGGGATGATCATCACACATGCTAAGTTTTAACAATTTTCTAGTTCATTGTCCAGTGGTCCCGCCCCTTAATTTATTCCCCCAAGCTTTATTTCCCACCCGCATTTCACATCTTTATCAATAAAAAGAATACATATAACAATAGTCTTGTTCATCCTGCAGGATGTCCATCACTTTCCCAGGACATTGCGAACGCGGCCTTGGATGGGATCCAAGTACACCCTCATGGCTTCTGGCTGGTTGTCACTGCGCCTGCGTGAGGAGTCACGTGAAGTATAGAGTTTAGCATCGCTCAGAGGCCCAAATACGAACTAATAGAGAGGTCAAAAAGAAACATGTTATAATCAAAATAAAATGATTTCACTGTATACCACCTATCTCTATTCTAATCCCATTTACTTTTAATAGGTCTTTCTGCATTAGTATTTAGTAAATAGCCTGTTTTAGTTTCAGCAAGGCAGATGCTTAGCATGTGAGCTTTCATGCGGCCATTTTAGAAGCAAGTGCGCAGAAGCAGAAAACTCCCTCCAAGCTTTAGTCCGTCATCCTCCGTAGATCCAGTTGACGCATGCTCAGTACAAATTCCCGCATTAGCAGCCATTTAAAGTTTCACTCGGGTTACTTGTTAGTAAGACACATGCGCAAGCATCCTCTAAGCTAATTATATGGAATGTGGTGCATATTAATCTTTACAAACATGATTAATACAGTGTTACGAGTTATTTGAGAGGATTGCTTCCGAGCTAGTCTCTTTTATATGAGTCCTTGCTCCATCACTGCGGAGGAAAGTGGTCTCTCCACTTGACACTCTTCAAACAAGTTGGCAATTTTTACAGCTCCCATGTGTTGGTGTGCAGTAAATGTTTGGAAATTGGAGCCACCATAATCAGTACTTTTATGAATGGAAGGGTTTACGCACACTGACGGCTAAATATCATAAGACTTTCCTAATATTGTAGATTAGCAAATTAGAAATGCTGGTTTCAACGTGGGCTTGCAAGGGTTTATTACTATACGGTGTACCCGGCAGAAAGATTTCACACATAATGCATTCATTTCGTATTTTGTGGTCCTTGTTATATTTTGGTCTGCAGCGTATTGAAGATATTTGGTTTCATATGGGTATTCACGTACCAGTGGTCATTGAAATATCAATATCACTCAGTCCAGGGCATAGGTCGAAGCGCATTAAAAAACTATGGGAACTGTGATGCTGTGTGCAATCGGATGGAGTGAGTGAGCATGGGGGCGGGGTCATAGGCGTGGCTAAAAAAACAAAATATTCAACAACTTTTTCAGTCTTTTACCTATAGGTACCTACATATAAAATAATGCACACAAATGGAAAATAAAGTGCAAGTTAACTTAATCAGTGGGGATTGCACTATGGTATATTATGAAACCTCTGTTAGTAAAAGCACTGCAGAGGTCTGTGTCTGTAACCAGAGAGCCACAGAACTAAATCCTGGTTGGTGCAGTGGGGAATAGTGACTCATGTATATTTAGTGCTACGAGGTCCCTGTCTGTGACAGAAAGCCTTATGAATATGTAAGTCATTATTTTAAACTCGCATTACATACAGTATAAGATAGGCTGCTACAAAATGTGCAAAAAAGTTATAAAAGTGCTTCCAAAATATAGATTTTAGTAATACCCAGACTGTAGGCAGTGCAATGTTTTTTATAACTGTCATTTAAAAGCACATAACTTCACAGCTCTGCTAGTAACTCTCTTGTAATACCACACAAAAAGGATAAATCTGTGTCATAAAGATGCTTCAATTGCCTCCATCAATTAAAGCCAATACGGCTTCCAAGCCGTCTTTGCATTTGCAGATTGACCAGTTTTGCACATTAACATTTCTTTCAGGCAAGCAGGCACCCTGGCCAGGAGGCTTGTTTAGCTGTCTTCCCATCTCTCGGTTTTTACAGCACAGGAGAGACTCCCTAAACTTAAACTTCAACTAAAGTATGTCAGCTCTCAGAATTAATCGTCCTGGGATGGTTGAATCTTCACAAGAAGTAGGGCAACTGTTTTTCTTAAATTAAATAAGTGTGGGATGTTATGCTCCTCAGATCCCGCCCATTTCGACCACTGGTCCAGGGACTTTTAAAAGCATCATAACAGACAAGTGAGCCATGATATGATCATTTGGGTTTACTGGGCAGCGCAAACATGATAGACAGGTGCACATTTTTGACACATTTAGGACATGGCTGGTTCAAGTTCCTGGAATGGAAACTGTACGTTGATTCGATATTCCATCATGTTGTGCAGTAACGTCCTAAAGCAAAGTTGTAGTGTTGAAAGGGCTACAGCCATGTATTCAATTATTTATTCACTTGTGCTGCATTCTAATGAGGTGCCTAGTCGTGCCTGGGGTGGGCGTACAGACCCTTCCCAAACTCATCTCTCGGCTCGCTAATGTGTGTAGCATGTACAATAAGGGCCCTGGGTGACACGCCATAATGATTATAAATAGTGAGGGCTCAGCAGGGGTGTCCCTCTCTTTTTATAGGGTTGAAACATTTTGGGGGCATTTTCGAATAGAAAGGGCAGCTGGTTTGAGGAAGTGCTTCTACGTGGTGAGTAGGGTGAAACACAGAGAGGTCGCCTGCCAGGAGGAGGAGAGATGTCTCCAACTGTACCCCGGGAAGGATGCAGATTAACCCGTTCCCTGCTCATGACGGAACCACACAGTCATCAGCCACGGGCGCCGTGTGCTCATGACGGAGTGGTTCCGTCATGCTGCGGCCGTTGGCGGTCGCTCCGCCCAAGCAGCACTGATTCCCCGCCTGTGCGGGCGATCAATGCAAGTGGGCGGAGTCATGACGGAACCACTCCGTCATGAGCACAGCGCGCCCGTGGCTCATGACGGAGTGGTTCCGTCACGAGCATGGCGGCACCGCGCTGACCCCGACCCCCCCAGCGCCGCGGCGGAATTCGTGCCGCGGCGAAGGGGTTAATGGCGGGCTGTTATTGTGCCAGAGTGGGGCAGAGGAGGCGGTGCCCTCCGGGGTAACTATGGAGGCCGACAATGTGCTAACAGCTTGGCGTGCAGCTCCAGAGATGTGACTTTCAATGCGCTTTAATACCAGCAGTCCTCGGTGCAGGACACTCTGGGCAGAATGGAAGCTCAACGACCGCTCATCGCCTACCTGCAGCTGCTGGTCCATCAGTGTCCGTGCACTGGCGGAGGTGTGGGCAGAAATTGTCCTGTGCAGACTCAGAGCTGGCAGATCAAAATCAGCCTGCACCCTCCGTCCTCACGCGGGTGTCTCGCAGCGCTGGTCCCTTCTGCAATTAATCCACCACTTTGCTCTAAGTTCCCCTGGTTTTTGCGAAGCAGGTGACTCGTCTCCCTCTCCTTGTTTAATAGATGCCTCTTCAGAGGCGTCCCCCAGATTTGCCGCGTACAGGTTTCCTGCATGGAACTAAAATCCAGCGAATTGATGCATCCCGAGGAAAATAAAGGCTTCTCTGGACAGCGTCATGAGGCAAATTTCAGGGCAAAACTGGAGAGTGTGGTGGGTGGCAGAGCCCCTTTGTCCTCGTGCTCTGTGGCGGCTCGAATCCTGAGACATCAGCGGCGCCTGTGCCCTGGCGAGCTCCCAGCGTGGCCCTTGCGAGTCCAGTCAGAGCAGGGACGTTCCTACAGCCAAAGGTGCTCCTGCAATGAAATAACGCTAATCTGGTGTTTAGGATGGGCGGGGAGAAGCCTAGCCTGCCAAGGTTATGCTGGAAGAGTTGAGCGCGGAACAGCAGTCGGGTCTCTGGCAGCAAGAAAGAAACAGGAAAGAGAGGCAGTCGTCTCTGCTCTGCCTGTGCTGCTAATACTGTGCTTCACTAGCAGGTGCCTGCCTTCAGTTCTCCCTGTCTCTTCACATGGCCAATGCGGAGGGGATTTCTTTCATCTGTCCAAAAAATCATCTCTCTCTCTCTCTCTCTCTCTCTCTCTCTCCCTCTCTCTCTCCCTCTCCCTCTCCCTCTCCCTCTCCCTCTCCCTCTCCCTCTCCCTCTCCCTCTCCCTCTCCCTCTCCCTCTCCCTCTCTCCCCTCTCCCTCTCCCTCTCCCTCTCCCTCTCCCTCTCCCTCTCCCTCTCCATCTCCCTCTCCCCCTCTCCCCCTCTCCCCCTCTCCCTCTCCCTCTCCCTCTCCCTCTCCCTCTCCCTCTCCCTCTCCCTCTCCCTCTCCCTCTCCCTCTCCCTCTCCCTCTCCCTCTCCCCTCTCCCCCTCTCCCCCTCTCCCCTCTCCCCCTCTCCCCCTCTCTCCCTCTCTCCCTCTCTCCCTCTCTCCCTCTCTCCCTCTCTCCCTCTCTCTCCCTCTCTCCCTCTCTCCCTCTCTCCCCTCTCTCCCTCTCTCCCTCTCTCCCTCTCTCCCCCTCTCCCTCTCTCCCTCTCTCCCTCTCTCCCTCTCTCCCTCTCTCCCTCTCTCCCTCTCTCCCTCTCTCCCTCTCTCCCTCTCTCCCTCTCTCCCTCTCTCCCTCTCTCCCTCTCTCCCTCTCTCCCTCTCTCCCTCTCTCCCTCTCTCCCTCTCTCTCTCCCTCTCTCCCTCCCTCTCTCTCTCCCCCTCTCTCTCCCCCTCTCTCTCCCTCTCCAAGTCATTCATTGCCCCCCTGGGTCTTAACAACTGCACATCTCTCCTTCCCTTTACCACATTATCTGTATTAGTCCCTATGTGTGTTTTAATTAATAGAATCTGTATTGCAGCGTTTCTACGGTAGATCTTGAAGCAAGAGGCTTGTTGATGATCCTAGGAAATGTTTCATCTCTGTGGCTTTTTTCCTTCTCTCAATCTCTCTCCGAACAATATTTTTTCTTAAATAAGCAAATGTTTTGAATATCGCAGAAAAGGACGAACCAGCAGCGGCCTCCTTAAATTTCCAAACCACTGCACATTTAATGGATGGGTACTTATTCCTTATTTTGCGTTTTGACACTGCGTATAACACTTGATAAGATGCGTTCTCTTTACTAAGAGAACGTCCCTCTGGGCGCAGCGTAAAACGTATCGCTTGTGCGATATTCAAATTCTGATTCAAATGAAACTATAAGCTTGAAAAAATTTGATTTCAGTTGTCTTCATACTTTATTATTTTCATAAGGTATGTGAGTTTCTTCAAACTTTGAAAAAGTCATCTTTAGAATTGTCAATAAATTTTTACAATGATCCTTTGAGTTGTCAATAGAGTTTTAACATGATCCCAATGCATTTCGGGCTTAATCTTAGCCCTTCATCAGGGAAAATCTAAACGCAAAAGAAATGACGTTTCATAAATTCAATGAGGAGTCACGTGTAATGTAATTAAACAGGTGATGTGCTGGGGAAATGCATTAACATGCAGCTATCAGAAGGTGTATGACTTTACTAAGAGGATTGAAGATAAGAAGATGTGAAGGACAATGAGTCCACTGGTGACTGACTACATACGGTGGGGGAACCGGAATTACAAAAATGCACTTGATCCCAAGTGATTTCATGACTGAATAAAGTGCGAATATCAGAGCGTGAACTGCATAAGGGAAAAGAAACGGTGCTCGTGATCAGTGTTGATAAATGGTAAATGAGGCTAGGTGAGCGAATACTGAGACTTTCTTGCTTACGAAACGTGAACTACCAATGGAGCCTAAGTGACAACACTCGTGTCATGCAATGATTAAAACCCAAGTTTAAAACGTGACTAAAGCGCTAATGATTAATTCTCGCCTCGAGTGGCAGTATTTTACCTTCCACCTCTGTGGTGTTGTACTCGGGTGTGTAACTTTCGGCTTGGTGGTTAGTACACGGGTGTAAGCGTAATTAATAGTAGAGTGAACACGAGATAAAAAGAGGACTAAACTAAAACTGAAGATAAACAAAGGACCCTGTGAGAAGCTTAAAAAAGCAGAGCCATCTTGTTTAAGGAGTGAAATACCAGTGTATAAACCAAAGACAGTTATGTATATAAATGACTGTTAAGGTAAATCTGTACAGTTATACAACATGACAATATTGGGTAATCAAAGATAACAGGCGAATTCCATACGATCATTAAGTCCCTTCGGTTTCATGGATTCCAGATGGTTGATCCAATGATTTTCTGTTTGTAAAAGATACTTATTATTGTCCAACCTTTCTTTTTTCTCTATAGTTTCGAGAATAATGAATTTCAGTTGTGAGATGTTGTGATTATTCTCATTGAAATGTGCTGCTACTACTGATTTGGTATTTTTAGTGCATATGTAGCTTTTATGTTCATGAATGCGTGTTTTGATTTTCCTTTCAGTTTTACCCACGTAGGCCAAGCCCTCTTAGTATAGAGAACGCATCTTATCAAGTTTGCCCTTAACACTCCAACGATCAGAGAGTGATACCTCCGTGACACACCACAACTTGTTTACCCTCTTCACAAACTGCTAGTGCGTGTTCAACCCCCCTTGTGTTATTTTCTACTGCGTATAACATGTCATACAGAAAACATATTGTGAACACGTGTGTACTGAATAGCTCCCTGGAGGATGAGAGGTGGTGGTGGGGTGCACCATCTCACTCCAAGTCATGATGGACACTTTTTCCAGTCTTTAACTTTTAACCTATAAATTATTGATTTCAGGTGTTATTCTAATTAGTTCACTGGATGCAGAACAAGGCTACAGAACCCAGAATGTATTGAGATATCACCAAAAAATCTGTACTAGAGACTGTCCAATATTACGTGGAGGGTGGGAGTCTCCCTGGGGGATGACCTAGATATTTTATTTTGACAGAAACTCTTGAGTAGTGCCAGAAAGTTACATGCCGGCCAATTTGTGGTTTCTGGTATGGGAGAGTCACGAATGGCCGGGACTTTGATTGATTAAAATAGATTTATTAAAGGGGCAACTAATACATGCAATTAGAGCAAGCGCAGCTTGATGGAAACAATGCATTAACTCGTGAGCCTAAGTTACTTCCGGTGCATTGATGAAACTCCGCAATCAGGCCCCTTTTAGGTTGACAACAGAGAGTGCTCGTTCGCCTCCTGTGAATGGCAGAACCACTCAGCTCGGCCTATTGAAAGAATGCAGAAAAACAGTCTTGGCAGGAGAGAGGCTCACTGGCTGTCAATAATAGATAACACACATAGACAAGCCAACAGCTATCATTCTGGTGCCCGAGGTACTGCAGAGAGAGCACACCGAGAAAGAGCTTTGTTAAGTACTTGGTTGTCTGCTAGCTTATCACTTAAGGACAGTGGGAGAATTCTGGCTGGCGTAGCCTGTTTGAGGGACACGCAATGCCACGTGCTCCAGAAATGAAGACGACTACTGAACAGTCAGTTTGTTTGACGTGCCTCCTGTTCATCCTTCACAGTCCTGCATGTAGTGACCTTACAATCTCACAAGGGCCATGAAAAGCCAACCACCACTGGAGGACATCTCACATCCAGTGATTTTCATGCTTCACACTATACATATATAATATATACTTTAAATTGAGAAAGGACCACCAAACATATCACCCAACCACTGATAAGAGCTTTTACTGTGTCTAGTGAGAAGCAATCTACTCATCAAGGTAGATGTACCAGGGTGCGAAATATTTGTATGTATCATATAACTGACCATCTCTAGCAGTGCAGCCAGAAGGCTCAAGAGAAGCAAACTAGGAGTATCTATCATTATGTTTTTTAAGTGACTTTATTGAGAACATAATAAAGCATTGGAGAGTGGAATAATATAGTACAAATAATTATACAGTGAAAAAGACATAACTTAACAGTTCAGTTCATCTATGAAAAAGACTATACAGAGTTTGGTTGTACAAATAGAAGAGAAAACAAGTGAATTACATATGAATCACATACATAACTATGTTAACAAATAGTATACTTAATTATATTAAACAGAAATAGAAGGAAGGTCAGGGAGGTTGAGAGATTTCCTGTTGGATAAGTGTACATGCAAAGGAATGTTGTGCACTGTCCTCTAAGAACTGTGTAACGGGAGACCAAAAGATCTGGCGTTTCAGATTTAAAGACATAGGAGAAACGTAGCTTGTGTCCAGTCTGTGGTTATAGCAAACCGCATATGACCAAGCCTGAAAAACAATTTAGTACAATCTTTCCAATTCTTGGTGATCTGCTGAAATGCAGCCGCCAACAATAGATCCAAAATACGTATGTCACGTGAGAGTGAGCGCCAAGCTTCAGATAGACTACCTAGGAAGATGGCAGAGTAAGAAAAGGGGACTGTAGTGTGAAAAATGAAGTTAACCTGAGCCAAAACCTGTTCCCAGAAGCATAGGACGAAAGGGCATGTAAAAAGTAGATGTTTTAAATCCGCCCGTGTCAAAGAATATGTCTAATGTGTCAGGTGTAGCTGAATTCATTGTATGTAAAAGTGCAGGAGTCAATAAAAGTCTATTATATATAAAGAAAAGGGACTGCATAGTATTTGCCACCCTAGATGATTCCCTGATCTTCGTCCAAAGTTCTGTACAGAAAAATTGACCAATTAACCTCTGAATCGAACTCCCATGATAGTTCTACCTTCGTTTTGGTGCTATTAGAATCAGATGAGAGTAAGTAAGAATAAATAGTAGACGCTTTGGGAGAAGAATGCAACAGACTGAACCAGTGATTAATAGGAGAAGATGTCAAAGATAGAGTTGACATTGTTCATAAGCATTGCAAAGGGCATTGTGCAAATGTTTACATTTGCTCTCAAATGCCAGGGGAAGATCAAATTGACGACAAACTTGGAAACAGGATAAAAAAGTATAATGTTAAAAAAGTTGGTGCACCCAAATTAAACCTTTATTTCTCCAGGATTTCTAGTAAATAGGCTTATTATTAATTAATATAGCCTTATAATGCCAAATGGTAGATCTGAGGAAGGTATCAATGTCCATGGAAGGATTATGAAGAATGGAGTTTAGTCATTTACACGAATGCTTCAGAATAGGTGTACAAAGAGATGGTGGCTTTCGAGTGAAGGATAAGTATTCCTTAAAAGAGAAGGGGAGGAGAAAAGTCTTTTCCACTTCAACCCATAATGGGCACATCAATGTGGAATTGGAAAGCCACCTAGAAGATTGGCCTAATAAGAATGCCTTGTGATACCTAGGAAAATCCGGGAATTTAACCCCCCCCCCCCCCGACTTTGGACGAGATCATTTAAGAAGAGACATGCGAGATTTTTTATGATTCCAAAGGAACGAAACCAGGATAGAGTTGATCTTCCAGAAGTGTTTGAGGAGGGAATGGACAATGGAGATTAGATATGGTAAACATTATAATGGGGCTCAGCATCATTTTAATGGTATCCAAACGACCCCACCAGGAAAGGTGCAGAGGATGCCGTCTAGTAGTTAAAGTGGTTAATTTATGAATGCATTTTTCTAAATCCAGAGAAACTGAAGAGGAAATAGAGGACGCAAACCACAGGCCAAGATATTTGATGAGCTTATGATTCCACGTAAAGTTGGACATAGTGGAATCTTCTTTAAATGTAAATTTAGTCAAGGGTAGTGTTTCGCATTTCTCATTATTCAATTTGTACCCAAAAATGTTAATATATGAGGCAACGTCTTGCAAAAAAGCCAGCAATGATGAAAGGGGCTGGGAAAGGATCATTAAGACATTATCGGCAAACGCTGTAAATGTGATCTCCAAACCATTAAAGGGAAATCCACGAATATCATGATTCTATCGCAACCGGGAAAGAAAAGGCTCTAATGCTAAATTAAAAACAAAAGGGGAAAGCAGACAACCTTGACGAACACCCCTTCCTAAAGAGAAACAAAGAAGAGGTAAGGCCATTAGCACAAATAGCCGCTCTTGGGGCAGAGTACAGAAGAGAAATGAGGGAAATGCTTTTGGGGCCAAACCAACGATGAGTATGAAAGAGAAAGGGCCAATAGACTCGATCGAATGCCTTCTCTGTGTCTAAAGCAATTGCCGTAATAGACTCAGATTTAAGAGATGATTTAGAAAGGATATGAAAAAATAGGAGAGTATTATCAGAAAGATAGCGTCCTTTGACAAACCCAGATTGCTCCCTACCCATCAAATCAGGAAGATAGGAATCAAGTCTCAGAGCTAAAGCCTTAGAAAATATTTTACAATCAACGTTCACTAGCGAGATAGGCCTGTAGTTTTTGCAAAAATTAGGGTCTTTAAATTCCTTAAGGCAAATTAATGCATCCAAAAAGGAACCTGAAGAAGAACCAGAGAGCGAGAAAGAGGTTATGAGATTTTGCAAGTTGAGTAGAAGTAACTTGGCAAAATGTGAATAACTCCATTAGGACCAGGGGCTTTATCATTTTTGACTGTGTTCAATGCAGTGTGTAATTCAGATTGCAATACTTCAGCTTCCAAACTGAAAGGTCAATACATTTATCTGCAGGTCTAAGTATAGATGAAAGATAATAAGAAATGTTTAGGTTAGAAGTTACATTGTCAGGTACATATAAAGATTCGTAGTGCCGAATACATTTATCCAAAATTTTAGACTCCATATATCTTGGCGTTTGTATTGCATCAATAATTGATTCAATATTAAATGTATTGTTCTTAACGTTAAGGTAATTCGCTAATAATTTCCTGACTTATTCTGACCGCCATAGAACTAGCTTTAGCAAAAACAAAGAAACATCATCTGTAGATTCTTTGTTAAACTGAAGTTTAGTACGAATAAGTTCTGATAAACACTCTTTTGATTTGGACATATAAAAGGAATGTTCCAGTCTCTTTATCTGTGCCAAAACGTCAATTGTGTGAATGCAGGATGCTCTCTGCTTTTTAGAAACATAGGTGATAATAAAGTCACGTGCTGTTGCTGTTGAAAAGGGATGTTATCTGTTTGATTAACATGAAAACAATCCTGAAAAAACAACACAAAGGAGGAGGTGAAACTGGGATTTAAAAGGAGTGAATTATTAAAACGCCATCTGCAAGGGGTACGAAAGCAAAAAGGTAGTTCCAACTGAAGGGAAACAGGGGCATGATTGGATATTAGAATTGATCCAATATCTGCTGAATATAGTGTTTGTGAGATATTATGAAATACAAAAACGTAGGCAATACAAGATTGAGTTTGATGAACAGGGGAGAAGTAAGTGTATTCTCTCAAAGTGGGGTTGTAGAGTCAACAGGCATCTATTAATTTCAATTGCTTAATAGTATGGACAAAACGTTTGTGAGTTGTATTTGGAATAAAAGTAACCATAGAGTTACGATTGATAAAGGGATCAACTATTTGGTTACAATCACCAGCTAGAATAAAATTCTCTTCAGGGCGATTTACAAGAATTAGATTCATGCCAGACAAAAAATGGGAGTCATTGACAGGGGGGTCATAAATATTTAACAAAGAGACTGAAACTTTCCCAATCAACAGATTAGTATAGAGCCATCTACCTACATCATCAGATTCCTGGGAAATCAGCTTAACACGCAACGATTTATGACATAAAGTAATGACCCCGTTCCTTTTACCATCTCCTGGGGAAAAGAATACATCACCCATCCATCCCCTCTTCAATTTTAAAGATTCCTGTTCTGTAAGTTGTGACTCCTGAATTAAAGCTATATTAGCACCCAGATGAGACAAGTGAGATAAAACACGTTGTTGTTTGATAGTAGAGTTTAAACCTCTGACATTCCAAGAAATGGTTTTAAAGGACATAAGGAAATTAAAAAAAGTTAAAAAATCAACAATTCATACCAAACAAGAAAAAGAAGAAATGTAAACCGTAAAATGACATGTATATACCAAAGGACTATAGAGCATAGATGATAAAAAAGCAAAAGTAGAGAAAAAAAAGAAACAATAAAGTGATAATAGAAAGGAAACGTGAAAGAGAAAAAAGAATCCACAAAGCAAGAAGGAACACAATGATGACATAAAAAATGACGAGCAAAACATACTATGAAGAGTAGTAATCCAAGGAAGGATGAGGGGGATGAGGCCACATGGGATAGATGGTGCGTTGGGAGACCATGAGGAGGGCAAAAGAGGAGCACAACATATATTACATAATACGAGGAAGACTGCAAACACGGATGAGATACCTGCAAGAAAAATAAATAAGTATTAATATTCAATACTAGCAACAGCAATGTTAAAGGAGAAGAAGACTCTTAAACGCTCACAAGGAGCAGTGAAGAGTTGATAATAACATAACAGATATATTATATAACCATCAGAACTTTGATTCAAAGAATCTCGAGAAAAAACAAGTTTACATAAATGAACCTCACTTAAGGAGTAGATTTTCCTGATGTATCCATATTTTCTATCTTGCAAGAGTTTGCGCAACTACGTGCTACGCAAATCGTTCGTAGCACAGTGTGAAAAAACACGTAACGTAGCGGGCATTTTTTGCTCGCTCGCGGTCCTCAACATCAAGTTGGCGACCGCGAGCGAGCAAAATCAATATCCCGGCGAGACTTTTTCCTTGTTCGCAATCGGCAACATCAAGTTGCCGAACGCGAGCATGGAAAATAAATCTCCCGGCGAGATTCTCAACGCGGGGAGGTCAGGTTTCTCATTGCGAGTGGTCGCGTATGGTCGCGACAGCTCGTTTTTTTATTTTTTTATTTTTTTATTTTTTTATATTTATAAAGTTTTTATTTAATGCAAGCCAGTTACAATACAAACAAAAATACATATAAACCAGAAAGACAAGTGCAAGCAGCAGACAGAAAATAAATACCAAACATAAAAAAAAAAAAAAAATAATAATAATAATAATAAAAAATAAATAAATAAGTAAATAAATAGATACAGCTTGTTTTTTTTGGTAGCCAACAGACGACAGACCAGATAAAAACATATTAGGGCGTAAAAAGAAAGAGAGGAAAAGAGAGAATAGCCAAGAATTATCCTGCTTCACCCTCAATCCATTGCAGAATTGGCGCCCAAATTTTCATTCCCATAGACTTTTTTTTAGTCCCTTTTGTTCTATATATAGCATATTCCATATTATATATTGCTAATAAACGTGCCCTCCAGGTACAAAACGATGGTGCTTCACGACTAATCCACTCTTGGGTAATACACCCTCGAAGAATTGCCATAAGGATAAATACCAGGTTTCTATTATACTCATTCGATATCTTGGAAGAAACTCCTAACAGAACTAATTCAGGTGTTATTGTTATTACAGATCCAAGTACCAAAGTGAGGAAGGATTGAATTTCATGTAGCAAAGATGTTAAACGTGGGCAGCTACAAAACATGTGAACTGCGTCAGCAGCAAATAACCCACATCTACTACATGCATTACCAGTGGTTGAGCCCCATTTAGAAATTTTTGCAGGAGTATAATACAGGTCAAAGATGGCCATAAAATGCTGAGCACGCATTCTGCCCGTCAACAAAACAGAGTTAGCAAGCAAAATAGATGTCTGAATCGAATTGCTATCACAGTTCGTCTTCTCCGCCCACCGCTGTTGAATATCCAACATATCATCAGAGCAGGAAGATAATAATAATTTGTAATATACACCTATCCTTTTTTTAGTGTATAAAGCGTCAATGATAGGAATTTCGTCCAACCCAGAGTGATCCAGAGAGGTCATCTTCTTAAGAAAGCTATGCACCTGGAGGTACTTGAAATAATCCAGATTTGTAAGATTAAACTTAGATTTAAGTTCCAAAAATGTTATAATACGGTTATTATGCCATAAATCACCTAATACATTAATGCCACTGTTCCCCCATCTCGTCATTGTATAATCTCTAAAGATAGTAGGAAATATATGTATAGACGTCAGAGGGGTGTACTTAGATATGTTTTGGAGTCCTACGTAACGTCGGATTAGCTTCCAAACAAAAAAAGCAGCTTTCAATATCTTAAATTTTGTTTTTTTATAATAGCTGGGTTCTATATTAGTTAGCAAGCACCCACGCGCCTCAACTCCCAAAGCAAATTCATAGATTGAAGGAGCATGTGACTCTTGTAATTGTACATTTGCGCCAATTATCAAAGGAGAAATAAACTGTAAAGCAGATGCTAGATAATAAAACAAGAAATAAGGTGTATTCCATCCTCCCCTATCCTTAGGAAGGATCATCTTCTTATACGCTCTACGTTGGCGTTTATAGCCCCACAGAAATCTAGTCGTCATTCTCTCAAGTTCTTTAAAAAAAATAAGAGGAAATTCTAAAGGGACAGAACGAAATAGGTATAAAAATTTGGGAAGAATTAACATTTTCAACACGTTATTTCTCCCATATATAGACAAATGCAAATAATTAATACGCTCCAACATAGAATTGGCTTTTTTTAGAATTAATTTATAATTGAGTTCCGGGATAGAAGATACTGGTGTAGTAATCTGAATGCCCAGATATGTCGCCACCGTAACAATATTGAGGTGGACCAACGGACGAACTGAAGGAGTCTGGCCCACTAAGAGAATTTGCGTTTTAGCCATATTAAGTTTGTACCCCGAAAATAAACCAAACTTACATGCCAACGCTTCTACCTTTGGGATAGCCTTAACAATATTTGTTGTAATCACGACCACGTCATCGGCATAGGCCAACGCTCTGTAATTCACTCCCGCCACCGGAACTGGGGAAATATCTTCAGTTTGATTAAGCTCTTTAATAAACAGATCAATATAGATAGCAAAGAGTAATGGTGAAGCTGGACAGCCCTGTCTGGTCCCCCGATTGATAGAGAACAGGGCAGATGACTTTGTCCCAATTCTTACAGAGGACAGAGGGGATTTATACAGAGCTTTCAAGGCCGAGATCATAGTAGGTCCAAACCCCTTCAGGGAGAGCATATCCCAGAGATAGGGCCAGGCCACCCTGTCGAATGCTTTTTCAGCATCCAACAGGGTGATTGCTATAGATGTTTTAGTACCCTGAGCCCAGTCCATAAGGGCAATGATCCTACGGACATGATCCGTAGTATCCCGCCCGGGTATAAACCCATGTTGCCATCTAGAGACTATGGTGGCAATTATCCCTGATATCCTTGAGGCTAATATTTTAGAGAAAACTTTGCTATCTGCATTAATTAGCGAGATTGGCCTATATGAAGCCGGGCTGGTAGCGGGTTTATCTTTTTTCAAAAATGCCATTATTATTGATTGTCTCCAAGAAGCAGGCGCTATTCCTTTCTGTGCTTCTAAAAAAGTGGCCAGCATGTCTTGTTTCAATAAGTTCCTGAATAGCCTAAAAAACTCCAGAGGGATGCCATCAGGCCCCATTGCTTTACCCGAAGCGAGAGAGGATAACGCCGACTCAATTTCATTCCATGTAATGTCAGCATCTAAAGCCTGAACTTGAGCAGTGGTTAATTTTGTGATGTTATGCAATGAGGAAAAGTTCAAGAAGAGCTCGTTAGAATATAATTGAGCATCTTGCTCGTAAAGCTTTGAATAGAACTGTCGGAATACCTCAAGGATTTCATCGGGATTATTATGGATTAGCCCAGTAGCATCCTCAACTGCAGTGACAACATTAGTGGTCTCTTTTAATCTTATTGTTTTTGCCAAAATCCTGCCAGAATTTTCCCCCATTTCATAAATCTGTGATCTAAATATTGCGGTCTGCTCAGCCACTTTAGTAGCTAACACCTCATACAGTCTAGCTTTATGTATATCTAAAATGGTTTTAATATGGTCTGTGTCTTGTGCTAGGCTGATAGAAATGATTAATTTAGTCTCCCATTCCTGAATCGCTTTATAATAACGATCTAGCTTATTCCGGATGTTCTTTTGTTTTCTAATTGAATACGACAGAGTCTCCCCACGTACTCCTGCTTTAAATGCATCCCAAACATTTTGGGTCGATGCACTCCCCCTGTTAAACTCAAAAAACTCTCTGATCCACTTTCCCATATGTTCTATATATGCCGGGTCCGCCAGTAACTTTCGCTCAAAGGACCAAGTACTCATCAGAGGTGTATCTGGTCTGTCAATTTTAAGCACTAATAAAACCGGATTATGATCAGAAATTATTCGTGGAAGAATTTGAAAGTCAATATTATGATTAAACCCTAGAGTAACAAAAAAATAATCCAGTCGACAAAGTTTTTGATGTGGTGAGGAAAAAAAAGTATACCCCGGTGATAAAGGATTTTTGTCAAAGCCCACATCAGACAGACCAAAGTCCAAAACTAAAGCTCTTAATGCCTTAAATGTCTTTTTTTTCAGTCCAGGATATATTGAAGTGCCCCGTATGTCTAGACCACCTTCCATATGAATATTTACATCTCCGCAAAAAATTAGAGGAGATGACCAAGTGGCTAATTCTAGGTTTAAAAAATTTAATATGTCCGGATCATCTGTATTGGGGGCATATACTGAACATATAGTCCATAATTTATTATCAATACAGATTTCAATAATCATCCATCTACCGTACTCGTCTGCTTTAGATCGTTTCAGACTGGCCAATCCTTTTCTCATAAGGATAGCAACGCCTCTAGTGGTGGTACCTTGACGAGTACAGCCCAATAACTGCATACCCAATTCGGTAAATAAATGTCTATCATTCCAGACCAGATGTGTTTCCTGAAGACACAATAAATCAAGGTTCATATTCTGTATTAATTGGGCGCAGACCCCCCTCTTTTCCCTATTGTTTAGACCACAAATGTTCCAAGAACAAATTCTAAAAATACCCATCTTATTGAAATTAATCCAAACAACCTACTGCCACTTCATGAATCTAAGTTAAGACATACCTCCCGTATGAAAAAGAATAAATACCCAAAAAGAATCCCTTTTATTTTAGAACTCCAATCAGTTAAAGCACCAGACTGTCTGTAAATCTCCAAGACGAAATAGCAATTCCAATACGAAAACATCTTATAGCACATATCTTTCTTTACACATTCATTTGTAACCAAGCTTGCCCCCTCCACACCCCAGACCAAAGCCCAAACCCACCACCACGCAAAAGAAAAAAAACTACCCACCCCCTCCCCTATCCCTACCCAGACCCCTACTCATAATGGGCCGAGGGACTGAAAAGTCCCTACCATGTGATGTTGTGAGAAGTAGCCTGTGCCTCGCGGCTCGCTCTACAACGTATAATATGTCCAACATATGTCAAACATAATAAGTAAAAAAAAACAGCTCAGTAAACTTCGCTACAAATCAGCTTAAGTAAAATTAAGTAGGGTCAAATAAACCAAGCAAAAAGTGAGAGTTGATGCCTCATCAACAGAGAGAAAAAAATTCTGGGATCATACTCATAGTACGGCTAGCAACTCCTTAGCTGCCCCTTCGGATGTAAGAAAATAAGATTTTGCTTTATGAATTACTTTCAATTTAGAGGGATTGAGAAGAAATACTTGGGCCCCCTTAGCCTGAAAAGACGGTATTAGCTGGCGAAACTGCCAGCGTTGTTGGACAGTGGCATGACAATAATCAGGCCGAACAAAGAATTCCAAGCTCTTCCCCCTGCGCTTTCGATCTGGTCTGGCTAAGTCATATAGAGCCTCTCTAGCCAAAAAGTTATTCAGGGTGATCAATATGGCTCTTGGTCTAGGAATGCTACCAGATCTAGTATTCATTTGAAATGGAAATCTGTGGGCCCTTTGGAGTTCCACATCCCACTTCCAATGTGATAATTCCGGAAAGGCTTCAGCGAAAAGTTCACTAACAAATTGCCTAACATTCCCCCCCTCGCTCCCCTCAGGAATACCCAAGATACGTAAATTATTGCGCCGTGATCTATTTTCAATGTCAACCAGCTTCCAGTTAATCTCTTCCTTTAAACTCTCCAAGGAAGATATCTGTGTTTTTTGAATATTCATCCTATCTTCAATTTCAGAGATCCTCTCTTCGGCTTCAACCACCCTTGCGGTAATTTCGGAGCATGATCTAGCCACTCGTCTTAGGTTATTTTGCAGCTTCCGTACAGCCCCTTGTGTTCGTAAATTCTCAGTTCTCGTCTCTTCACGATGTTGTAGCATGAGCTGATATAATGTACCCAACGTGACCACAGGAGCCTTATAATCGTCTACCTTGTTTGAACTCTTGATAGTGGGGGAACCAGCACTAGTTCCTTGTATCGATAAAACTGTATTTTCATCTGTTTCCCATTCTGGACTAGCTGGGAGCCCCTCCACCTCGTTCTCCACCTCCTTCTCCTCATCATCTTCATCAGAAGAACTCCTGTGGTCCTGTATTAAACTGCTCGAGCTATTATCGCTGGCTGCGTCACCTGTCTCCCCATAATGGTCTTTGTCCCCTTCAAGACTCTCAGACTCCAGAGGATTAGACAGGTCCGACATGGAGTAGAAATTCCCTGCAGAGTCAAGTGTATCAGAGTCAGTATCACCTACTGGGACCGCCACCTCTTGTATATTTTCCCCAACCGGAATCACAGCTGCAGGGGAGTCAGTCTGGCTTACATTGTCATTGGGCTTAACTTGACGATCCACAGTGTCTATCAGGTTAACATTACTTAAACATTCCTGGTATTTTTAATGACATACTGGGACTACATGTCCCAGAATCCCCCTGAGCAGCCAGTAAGTCATTAGATGGAATAGAAACGGGAGATACGTTAGACAATACTTCTGCCCCCATATCGGTTACCAAAGACTGAGTACCTTGACTAGTTTCGCTGCCAGCAACCGGATCGTTGGCGGGAGTGCTCTGTATAGAAACTGAAGCGGCAGCCGTAACTGCTCTAGTTTTAGGCTTTTGAGTCTTGGAATTAATGGCCAGGGTCGGATTTTTAGGTGCCATGCTGAAAAAACGGCTATTCCCCTGATAATGCACCAGGAAAGGCAAAGTTCGTCTCCAAACCAGGAAGCAGGGAGCCGAGTCGATTTCAGCACTCCGGCATTTGCGCACACCAACCGCTGAGGAATGCCAAGCCCGCTGAAGTGAGCGGCGAAAGCAGCAACATAGATCCAGCTGCATCAAGCAGCCAACGCAAAGCCGTCAATGGCAACCCCTCGCGTACACACGGAGTCTGCTTCGCCAGTCCAGACAGTTTTCCATGCAGCAGCCCAGCTTCACAAGGTAAACTCAAGCACCTTCGATGCGAGCGAGCGAGCACAGCGGAAGCACTTTCTCAACTCCACACTCGAACGCTGACGCGTCCGCCATCTTGGCCCCTCAACGTTGAATGGTCAGGTTTCTCATTGCGAGTGGTCGCGTATGGTCGCGACAGCTCGTGATGAGAAACTACCAATCCGCGTTGAGAAAGCTGCCGCTCGAGTACAAATCTACTCGAGCGGCAGAAAACGACCGGGTGCATGATGCCGTTTGCAATGATTGCACAGTGCGGACAAGCATTGGGCTATGTGCAATCATTGCGAACATCATTTCCCTACCGCACTACGCAGTTCGTGTAGCTAAGCGTAGCGCGAAGTGCACTTTGTGTAGCGCTACTACGTGACCTATGCCCAGGGTTAGTTAAGAGGGGTATCCTCAGGCATATTCAAAAGCTTGGGAAGGAAGCACTTTAAAAAAATGATAGGATCAGAACCCTCTGATTCCTCCGGCAAACCATAAAGATGGAGGTTATTCCTTCTGCTCCTGTTCTCCAGATTTTCAACCTGCTGTTGAAAGGAAGAGACCTGGGTTTGGAGAGAGTGTATTTTAATGGTAGCGGAACCAAAGGATGCAATGCTGTGCTCTTCCGTATTAAGCCTTTCCTCCTTTTGGGACCATCTATCAGTAAGAAGCAGCAGCTTAGAATTGGTTTCATCCATAAATGTCCTTAAGTGTATCTCTTCCAACAAGAGCTCCTCAGGAAACAGGTGGAGGAGACTTTGTGGGGTGGGAAGGATCCTTCTTCAGACGCTTGGTAGTATCCTTCCTGGTAGTGGATAAAGCAGGGGTTCCATTAAGTCCAGATGAAGAACTACTTTTTTGTAAAGAAACCAAAGATACCTCCATATTTGAAAATGTGAAGAAAATGGTGGAGTTCTTAATGAACTTATGAGCCGAGGGTGGAAGTGAGGAGTTCACTGTTTGTCAAACATCCCATGTATGTACTGGAAAATGGGGGGGGGGGGCAATTATCAAAAACACAAAA
This sequence comes from Triturus cristatus, assembly GCF_964204655.1. Lineage (NCBI taxonomy): Eukaryota > Metazoa > Chordata > Amphibia > Caudata > Salamandridae > Triturus > Triturus cristatus. The sequence continues at coordinate 771,272,338 of NC_140582.1, read as the reverse complement.
ATCACCAAAATCCGGCACCTCAGCGTAAAAGCATACACACCGGTGTTATGCTTGAAAAAAATATCTCAGAACTGCTCAAACAGACGAAAGTTATGAGGCAAAAACAACCATCCTGACAAAAGAGGTGAAAGGTAATATACAAGAGAAAAGCCAAAAAGCAGGGGCAGAGCAGGACAAAGTACCTTCATCAGCATCAGTCGTCATGGAGAAATAAATAATTAATGGCACCCAAAGGAGTTCACTTCATCACAAAGAGAGAACATTCTCTCACGGAGCAGCTGCACACACAAAGGAGCGGTCGGCAGCATGAGGTGATCCGACCCGTCAGCAGGAACAAAGACTTTGTGGCCAAATAAAAAGCTGCAGAGCGGGAAAAAGCGATGTCAGGTATCACCGCATCTCTATCACTCCAGCTGGACTAGCAGACATCACAGGGAGAGCTACAGAAGTGCTCACATCCTGAGCTGATTCCTGGAGATCTACCCAGACACCGCCATCTTCTGTGGGCTTCAAGCCACGCCCCTGCGCTATATTAGGAGTATCCATCATTGATTGGTCCACAACTGCTGGATACATTCCAGAATATCAGGAGACCCACAAGGCATGCATTCACATACATTAATTCTAAATGCAATCAATTTCATAACTAGCAGATGTTATGCCAATGTTGCATGGACTGAGGTCTCATGTACCAACTCTGGAAGTCCATGCCCAGACGAAAGTCCCATATCATATTTAGGTAGCATGGGTTGAGTTCAAGCCTTAATGCTAGGTTGGTGTTTGGACTGGGACGGGGATGCTCAAAATGAAATACAGTTAAACATTGAGAATGCAAGGTCAGGACAAATGCCACTAAAAAGACATTAACCAAATAGTTACCAAAAATCAACAAACTAAAATGAGTAAGATAATAACGCTTTCAATGTAATTCAATGACCCAGCCTGTTAACAAAGAATTCAGAGGAAGTTGATGGGGGTCTATAGGTAATAGCAAAAAGGTCAGAATGATTTCTTTAAAGCAGGATTAGGGTAAAAACGAGAATGACTCACAAGTACACATGGTTGGCTAGGGATGGGAAATGACAATGGTGAACAAAGTTTCCTTCAAACATAAATGTTTTCATGAAGTTTAGTCTTATGCATGGGTGGTCTTCTAAAGGTTGTATTGGGAAAGGCAACTTAAAAAGCAGAATAATGAATAAAGTAGATTATACAAGGGTTTAAAAATTAAAATGGAAGAATGTAAAACCCACAATGTAAAACATTGGACGCAAAATATCCAAACTTTACCAAAGGGGAATGTATTAAAATCTCTGGAAACAACATTCTCCTGTTTATAAATTGTTAGGAGTTGGTAGCTTCTGACATTTAACTCTTTCCATTCATATTACAATTCAGTGGGGCAGGGAACTGGAATGAAAACTAGGGGCAAAGAGACACTCTGTCTTGCTGTAAGTGATTACCAAGTCCCCTTAAGTGAACAAATCTAGTGCTGAGAAAGTAACAGCAGATCTCTGTTAGGAATCCTGGACTTAAACTTTGTAGCTTTTTTTTATCAAGAGAAAGGTTTCTGTCAGTAAAATGTGCATGTGTCATCATTAAGAGCAGCAAAACAACATTAAAGTGACATCAAATTCCTATAAAATCTTAATAAAAATGGTAAAATAAAATTTTTAAAGCAACCTCAAAGTGATTAAAAAATATGTTATGGGGATCAAAAGAATCGCATTCCTAACAAAATAGTAGGATGCATCAGTGGACAACAATAAGGGAATCAAAAGTCAACGTTAGTCTTTGGGGCTCACATGACAAGGTCCTATGCACCGGTGATATGCCGTGGCTATGGCTGGCACTGGTGGGCATGAATTGAGAGGAGCTACAAGGTGGTTAGTGCCGGAGCGAGTGGAGGGTGCACAAGTCACATAAGTGTGAGCCAGGGGGGTGCAAACTGATGTTGACGGATTGATCCCACCCCCACGGCGACGTCCATACTGCTCCTGCACTTAGCTTGGGTAAGGGTTTGCTTGCCATTGCGTACCATTTCACGCTGTTGCTACTGCTTCCCTTTCCTTCCACCGTATTTGCAGAGTTGGTGATGTGGCTCCATTAGCATTAGCAAATGAGCCAAGAGTTATGCTGGGGGTTCATTGAAAGGGCTCATTGAAGGATATCATATATGTGCGTGTGTGTGGGTAGGCAATGGGTAGTGGTCCTCTCTGCAGTGGTGTGGAAGCGGCTGGCAGAAGACTAGTGCGAATTACAATCTAAAAAGCCTGAAATGGAGGTGAACAGGGATAGAAAACCTGCTGAGGGAGGAATATCTACACATTGGTTCATTGGACATAATAAAAAACAAACAAAATAAGGGGGGGGGGGAAACAAATAAACAAAAATAAAAGAATGGGACCTACAAACAACATTGGAACGATTAAAAAACATACTACTAGAAAAATTTACGACAAAAAACCAGACACGTTGGACCAGTTCAAATAGAAAACACTACAGGGGAACTAGAAAGCAGACATGGTACAGCAGGAAGCTCCTTAAAGAAAAAATGCTAATTCTGCGAGAAAGCAGAATACTAATGAAACAGACAAAGCAAGGAACAAGAAGTGATGAAAACAGACTCCGTGCACTGAGAATCCAGTACAAGAAAAACTGTTGGGAGGCGAAAACAAGATAGCAAGAGGATCTGTGGAACAGACTGCTCTTAGCAAGCCGACAACAGAATAGTAAAACATTTTGGCAATTGATAAACAGCCTGTCTCTAGGGCACACACGACATCAAAACGCAGGTATAAATGCATCCATGTGGGAAAAACACGTGCGTAAAAGGTACGCTGAAACAGCGTCAAAAGAAACGCAGGACCACACGGAGGGAGACTGCAAAAGGAGTGCATGCCAAGAAGCACCAAGTCCGGTAACATTTACAAACGACAAAAGGGACAAAATGAATCTAACTGACAGCTACAAGAATCTCTCACCGGTCGTGGATATCGAACAACTTGAAAAAAACATAAAGAATTTCAAATTAGAAGGAGCAGCTGGGCAGAATGATCTACCCAACGCTCTTTTTAAAGGAAATCCTCCTTATTGGGCAGAGTATTTCACACCCCTATTTAATGAGCTATACTTCACATACTCTCTCCCGGATTCCTGGAAGGGTAGCATTTTCCATATTTTAAAGTGGAAACCCTTCAATTCCTATAAGTTATAGACTCATAGCATTAATCGACATGGAGGCGAAGCTTTATGCAGCCAGTCTACTACAGCATCTCAAATCCTGGTTAGATTACAACAACCTTTTACCCCGACTACATACAGGGTGTATGGCTGGCATTGGGACTTTAACAAATCTAACAGCCCTGACACTATTAGCAGAAAAGGCCAAAACAAGGAAAACGCAGTTCTTCGCCTGCTTCGTAGACCTTAAGTCTGCCTTTGATCGAGTGCCACGGGAGGACTTGAGAAAAACAATTGTCGCATGGGGCGCACCAAATAGCCTATTGAAGGCAATCAAAGAGTTATATACAGGAACCTGGGCCCAGGTCAAAATTGGAGACGGTAAGAGTGTAACGAATAAAGTTTACACAAAAAAAGGATTAAAACAGGGGTGTGTACTAGCTCCATGCCTGTTCGACATATATCTAGCAGATCTTGCACAAACCGTATGGAAAATCAATTCTCATCTGCCTATACTGGCTCAAGAAGACATAGAATGTCTACAATACGCAGACTACATCAGCGCAGTAGGGATGCCTTAAAAACGTACATGGACACCCATAGGTTAGAACTAAACTTGAAGAAAACTAAAGTGGTTTGGCTGGTAAACTCGACGAATAAGAAGCACACTTGGTTCCTCAAAGGGAAAAATGTCAAGGAAGTTAAGTCTTATAAATATTTAGGATTCAAAGTGGAGCATCAAATGAAAGGCAAACAACACATAAAGCAATGCAGGCAAAAGCGCAATCTTTGAACTACGGCTTCAAAACTCTAAAAACGAAATTGAGCTGTCCTTCATTTAGACATCTTTTAACAGTGATGAGTGCTCAGTTAATGCCAACAGTGATTTATGGTATGGAAATGCTGAAAGGACGTGAAGAAGGCATCTTAAATAAAATCCAAACAAGAGTATGCAAATCTGTGTTCAGCATTGCAAAAACAGCATCCCCAGCACAGGTGCGCTTAGAGTATGGACTGTTGAACCAAAAATACCAATGTAAAGGAGCTTTTATAAAACGATGTTGGAGACTACGCACGTCGGAATGAGGTTCAATCAACTATATGTGCTGGCAGGAAATAGAGGAACAAATACTGAAAAATAAAAAAGATTCCTTGGGGCTACATCTAAAACAAGCTATTTAGGAATTGAGAATAAAAGAAGCCTGGAGTGCAAATATTGGGAAACAGGCGTTTTATAAGGTAATAAAAGTAATTAAAAAGCATATCTCATACTTAACAGACAAGACCAGCCTTGCAAACAGACGACATGCCTGGACAGTGATAAATTCATATAAAAAAACTATTGCCCCAGGAATATCTTACAGCACAATTCTCAGTAAAAATAAAACACCAGTTTGTGCATTACCACTTTGGAAAATGGGAAACAAAAGATCTAAGGTCATCCTGGAATGATCATACATCATACATCGAATAAAGAATCTCGCCTATTCATATATAAGGAAGAAACTCTTGCACACATTTTCTACGTTTGCCTGAGCTACCTGAAAGAAAAGAAACAAATGCTGAAAGGAATTTTTCGAGAGCTAGAAATACGAACATGCTGGCAAGTGGTAACCTTTTGGCTGGGTGGCTCCTCTATACCGTTTATATGTCGAGGAGTAAAATTAGCAAAAGTAAACATGAAAGTAATAAAACAACCAACATAACACACCTGCACCTGAACAAAGAAGAACAAATGGTAAGCAAAACCAGCAGATCATTTCTTTAACCCAGGGTTTACGTAACACACAAAGGAATAACAGTTATTACTCTGGGCAATAGAACAGAAGATAAATTAATTGAAACCATCGCACCATAAACCCTGAGACGACAAGAAGGCAGATAAATGAATTGAAATGCATCTCAGTATAATAGCACTTCAAATTTTAAAGCATGACTCCTACTCGTTTTTCACAATTAGTCATATTTTAATATTGAATTGCAAGGTTTTATTATTGGAAGTAAATACATTTAAACCAAATTGTGACAAAATGAGGCAATGGCCAATTTGCACAAAGCTTTTGCACTTTAAATAATGGGACTTTATAAAGAACAAAGGAAAAGGGCTACTCTCCTAATAGCGAATTTTAAATAACAATTAATTGAGCCATGGTCTTATGAGATCTGTATAAATGTAAATTTTTAAAACTCGAGTTTACAGGACTTTTTGAAGATTTGGTAGGTATTTATGCCTAAATTAATCTATTAGGAAATTTAAGGAATGTACGATTGTGTAGTGGTTTTTATTGACCAAATACCTAAATAAATAAATATGAAATATGAAATACGACTAGTATGTTTTGCGCCTTGCCGAGGAGTTACATGCCCACACGCTTGCCATTATCGCTGTGTTGCTGCTGTGTTACTGTGGTGTTCCCCCGGAATTTCTTGCCTTGTTGTTGCCTTATTTTATTGGGCTGCCATCAGTTGCCATCGTCATCACCAGCTACTATTTCCGTCTTTTTTGCTCTGTCTCTCTCTCTTTCTGGCCAGAGTTTGGGGAGAATGAGCAGTACCTCAATATTGAAGCAGCATTATAGCACCATATAGTTTGAAAAGTGCTTTAAACAGCCCTTGGTAGAGAACAGTTGTCGGTGAAACAATTAAGACAATTGAGAAAAATTGCTAATTGAAGCAGAGTTATTTATAATTTTCCAATTTTGAAATGTGCGCTGTGCGTTTTATTTTACTAGAAACCTCCCACTATTGTACCGCACTTGTTTTGCTATCAGAACCCCATGGACTACTTTGTCCTCAAATATTATATTGATACAAAAATACAGAACAATATTCTACATACATATAAATGACATGAACTCATAAACGATTAGGGATTTCAAATAAATAACAATTAATAAAGATATACAAACTATTCAACAATAACAACGTTTATAAGTGTCCAACATATATACTATGCACCTTTCTTGTGTATATATTGTACTATTTACTCAATGATCAAATAACACAAAACCATATACATATGGTATCCCATATGAAATGTAATTGAATTTATACTCCAGCGGATATATATTTTATTTTAACACCCACAGCTTTATTATCCAGCCATTGCCAGTGGGCCCTCTCGGAATTGGAACATGCACAAATTGTTTAAGGAACCTTAAAGTAAAAAAAGATCTAGATCTTCTTATTTTTTCATTTTTCATATGTGTGTGTTCCTTGCGATGAGTGCTGAGTGCCCTCAAATCCATAAAATTATACCGATGTGTTTCGACCTTCTGGATGGGCCTGTCACTTTCAAGAAGGTCTTCCTCTGGGCTTGGAGTTGTAAGGGATACTTCCAATTGTAGGGAATACTGTAAGTAGGACATAGAGAAAGGGTAGATTTAAATAACCAGAGCATGTGTCACAATAAGTATTAACTACATTTGGCCCTGAATGAACACGTACCATTACTTTGTTCACTTGTTTCTCGGTATGCCACCACGGGGGTGCTCGCATGTACTGTGAGGTGCCATGTGAAACTCAGCTTCTGATTGGGAATAAATTCAGAGGGGAAAAGAAGAGAACTCAATAAGTAATTTCATCTTAAATTGTTTATTACTTTTACTGTCCGAGGTGAAAATAACAAACAAGACGGCCTTACATTTCATCCGAAGTCTTGGGTCCTCCTTGATTAGGAGGTACCACTAAGTTGTGATGCCAGTCGGGTTTTCCTGGAAATCAATCCGCACCCGGAGTTAGGGAGGGAAAACATGCTGTAAATACCTTCCTTGAACAAATACCAAAAGAAGAGGAAGGAGTAAGGTGTAAGGTGCTGCACCCCCATTAAAACGGGGGACACCACATTCAACACATGTTCAGATTTGGCAACTGATCTATTGATTAGGGCTTAAATTGAAGATAAAACACTTGAAAAGCACAGTAAAATATCAGAATGAGCCTTCCCCTTTCCTGGCCCCTCCACTTCTAAATTAAATGACCGCACAAATGCCTATGTCCCTGTGGACACCGATAAATAAAAGTTTGTACTGTTCAATGTTTCCAGCAGAGAGTTCTTCAGAGATAGTGTGCTACTATACAAGGCCAGTAATGATGGATAACTAGTTAAACTGTGCATAGGATGGCTCAAATCCTTACCTAAATCAGTACCCAAAGTAATGTGAGTACTCAAGTTGGCTTCCCTTATCCAATCCAATTTATTTTTGCACAGAATTTTGCCAAAGCCACAGCAGACAGAAAGAAAATGTTTCTGGAAATGAGACCAGCTCTCTGCTCTTTCAACGCAAGATTTAGTTTATTCCACCCATGTTTATTTAAATTAACTTATAATACCAAGACTACTACTTATGAGGATCCCTCTCTATTGCAAAATATAATGCCAACTGCAAAGGGGAGGCAATGGACAGGTCTAAACATACTAATGTTTAATTTTAGGTATACCCAATGTCTCATCGAGATTCCATAATAATAGTCTTTCATGTGGTTTGATCTTCCTTCCGTTTGTTGATAATGCAGAGTTTCAGTCATGTCACCATCTTCCTATCGTTCCACCACCCACAACTTCTTGTCTGTAATATAGGTATGTTCTTTTTGGTATCTCATTTTATGTGTTATAACTATATTCTCTATTCTCTACTCATTTTTCTATCTCAATTTTTCTTTCTTCTCATATAGATATACATTTCTATTAGCACTCTTACTTCCTTTTCTACATCTCTTTTTCTATTTACCCCTTTCTCTACTTACTGTTTACTCTTTCTTTCCTCATAACTACACCGTGCTTCTCAAATACTATCCATTTTTGCTGGTACTTGGTTGCATATTTTTTGTTGTACCTAAATACATATATGATTTTATTGCATTTTAGCTGTTGTTATTACTTTTTAAAGGTTTTACATTTCTTCATACATTGTAGATGGCTTTAAGAATTGTTTAATGGAATGTTAAAGGTTTAGGCTCACCTATAAAACATCAGAGGGTTTTAGGTCATATTTCCAATCTAAAAAGTGATATTGTTTTATTGCAAAAAAATCTATGTACTAGACAAGGAAATATCTAAACTTAAAAGACAGTGGATTGTCCACATTTTTATTTCTCCAACTACAGGGAAACACAATTGAGTGGCTATTTTATTTCATAAATGCTTAGATATACAAGTCATTTCACATGATTCTGATATTATGGGGAGTTGGGTTTCTGTTTCCATAATTGTTAATAAAATACCTATGACCATTTTTAATCTTTATGCACCCACTACCCCAGCAAATCTTTGTGGCCCGAGATATTATCTAAATTGATGACTTACAATGATGACTAGTTAATAGCAGGTGGAGATTGTAATATGGGTTTCGACCCCATTATTGATTGACACTTCAAATCTAGGTTTATCCCCTCACATATACATTTCCAATTCACATCCAGTATACAACAAAGATCCCTTGTCGATGCTTGGAGAATAAGTAACCCTACACTTAGAGTATTCCTTTTTATTTCCTGTACATTGTTCTCAATCCTGAATTAACTATTTGTTTATTTGCAAGTCACTTGCACAACATATTATACATTCAGATATCAGCTCCATATTAATTTCTGATCATGATCCCGTCACCCTAGACTAAGAACTTCTTCCATTTATTCATGGTTCTAAGAGATGGAGAAGCAATAGCTCTCTTCTTTTAGAACCCAAATTTACATGAAATTTTGAAGATTTTGCCTCCACCTTTTTTATTGAAAATGAAAATCCAGATATTTCCCCTTATATTGAATGGGACACATTTAAAGCTGCTTCTAGAGATTTCATTATTTCTTTTGTAGCCCATAAAAGAAATCTTCCTTAAACAACTTAAATTCACTTAAACAATTGGAACACTCTAATTTCATTACTAATGCTAACACTTGTCTAGGTGAATTAATTAAAACTAAATTTGCTTTTAATGAAATAGCCACAGAGAATGCCAATTCATATCTGCTTAAATCCAGTGCCAAATATTAGGGAGCTCAAAATAAGTTTGGGAAACTTCTTGCTAATTACCTCAAAATTAAAAAGAGCATACCAAAATTGACTCTCTCTTGACCTCTACTAACCGTACTGTTCATAAGCATGAATACATAGTTTCGGAATGTACTCATTTCTTTCAGACCCTATACACTCCAGAATCTCATATCAAGAAGACATCCTTCAATACTCATTTTCTATCCCCCCTCCCTCTAATCCTAACATAGACTTTTCTTCGTTAGAGGATGATATTCATGCACAAGGTATTCTTACCGCTATTCATTCTATTAAACACATTAAAGCCTGAGGGCCTGATTGCTTCACTATTGAGTTTTATTAACATTTTCCAAACTTCTCATATCTAAGTTACATCAACTGTTTCTTTATTATATATCTTCTCAAAATTCCGGTGGCTCTTTTCGGGATGCTTTAATATGTCTCCTCCCCAAGATAAACAAAGACCCAACAATATGTAAAAATCATAAACCCATTTCCCTTATTAATTTAGATTATAAAATATTTGCGAAAATACTTGCCCTTTGTCTATATATCTTATTGCCTCAAATGATTGGAAAGGAACAATGTGGTTTTATTAATGCCAGACATAAGGGTCTATTGGGATGGCGGTCGGAAAAATGACCCCGACGGCCATGGTAGCGGGAATCAACTGCCCGCAGGTCCCGCGGCAAAACCGGTGGTCCGATTAGGATCAACCGCCCAAAAAATCAGACCGCAGCAGAACGAGGCCACCAAAGACCGCCCGTAGTGGGCGGAGCAGGTGGAAATCTGTCCGCGGCGGTCGGATTTGAGGTGGAAACACACCAAACCGCCGCCAGGCCAGCAGAGAGACCGCACGGAAAATTAGGATTCCCCCGCTGTGACAGCGTGACATTCTGCTGTTTCCGACCGCCGCAGTCGCAAACAGTGATGAATGGGAGAGCCGGCGGAAGGGCTGTTGCATAGCCACCGCCACGGATGCTTCATGACAAATATGGCGGTCGTCCAAAAAAACACACAACAAGGCCACCAAGTGCACACAGCAAACTAGCCCTACCCCCAAAAACACCTAATACATCCCAATGACACACCTCCATGCCAACTTCAAAAACTACAAATCCCCGCACAACCCGCACAACGAACCTGACAACAATACTCCATTTTGACACACCCACATAGCTGCCCAGAATCCTTTGCACTACTCCAGCACTGAAGGAACCAAACCCTGCAGCACATTGGATAGGCAAAACACCACACATCTCACCTGCACAATAACACACACACACACCGCCTACACTACCCCAACCACCCTCACAACTGCACTTCAACACATTAGCACATTACACACCATAGCACCACAGTAAATGCCCAAATTCACAGAGAGTGAGTTGTCAGTCATGGTAGATGAGATATTCAGAGTAGAACCACAAGTGTTTGGTCACCTGGTCCAACAGACACCATTAGCCACAAGAGCACAAATGTGGGCAAGGATAGTCGACAAGGTCAATGCAGTAGGGAACACCCCGCGCTCCAGAAATGAAATCATGAAGCGAAGGCATGACCTGAAGAGGGTTTAGAAAGAAAAGAAGAACAAAAACTGTAAGCAGGCTCAGAGGACGGGCGGTGGCCCTCACATCCTACCAAAAACATTCACTGCATAGGAGGAGAAGGAGCTTGCCATACTGCATCCAGAGAGTCTCACAGGAATAGCCGGGGTAGTAAGGACAAACAAATGTCTACCATTACACTGCCATTTACTGTCTTACACAACTCCAAAGCTACACATCCTAGGCCCAATCCCATTAATCTGCATCACCATACCCAACACAGGTCTCACAGATGTAACATTCACCCCATCTGATTCACCCCAAAGGTAGCCAGCTACATTTCCAGGGTTGTATGTCTACAGGCAGCCAACACTACTATTCCCACCAGGCCACCTGTCCCACCCCTGAACAGGATGTGGCAGTCCCCCCCCACCCAGAAGCATGTGGCAGCCATTGTAGTACACCAACCAAACTTACAGGTAGGTAGCCATCTTCACGTGGAGGACTGTCTGGGGGTAGGAGGCCTGCACTACTACTCCCACTAGGCACCCTCGTTGCCCAGCTTAGCAAGATGGAACACTCCTCACCCACCCAGAAGCATGTGGCAGCCATTGTACTGTTCACCTTCACCTAACAGGTAGGTAGCCATCTTCCCAGGGAGGGTTGTGTGTGTGGGGGGGAGGCCAGCACTACAACTCCCAACAGTTCCCCTTGTCCCACCCCTGAGCAGAATGGAGCACTCCCTCCCACCCAGAAGCATGTGGCAGCCATTGCATTGTTTACCCTCATCTAACAGGTAAGAAGCCATCTTCTCAGGGAGGTGTGTGTGTGTGTGTGTGGGAGGCCAGCACTACAGCTCCCAACAGTCCCCCTTGTCCCACTCCGGAGCAGGATGGAGCACTCCCTCCCACCCAGAAGCATGTGGCAGCCATTGCATTGTTCACCTCATCTAACAGGTAGGTAGCCACCTTCCCAGGTTGTGCTGTTTGGGGGTGAGAGACCTGCTATCCAATCCCACCATGACCCTCGTTCCCCAGCTTAGTAAGATGGAGCACTTCCCACCCACCCAGAAGCATGTGGCAGCCATTATGCTGTTCACCTATACCTAATAGGTAGGTAGCCACCTTCCCAGGGAGGGGTGTGTGTGTGTGTAAGTGGGAGGCCAGCACTACAGCTCCCAACAGTCCCCCTTGTCCCACTCCTGAGCAGGATGGAGCACTCCCTCCCACCCAGAAGCATGTGGCAGCCATTGCATTGTTCACCTCATCTAACAGGTAGGTAGCCACCTTCCCAGGTTGTGCTGTTTGGGGGTGAGAGACCTGCTATCCAATCCCACCATGACCCTCGTTCCCCAGCTTAGTAAGATGGAGCACTTCCCACCCACCCAGAAGCATGTGGCAGCCATTATGCTGTTCACCTATACCTAATAGGTAGGTAGCCACCTTCCCAGGGAGGGGTGTGTGTGTGTGTAAGTGGGAGGTCAGCACTGCAACAGCCCCCCTTGTCCCAACCCTGAGCAGGATGGAGCACTCCCTCCCACCCAGAAGCATGTGGCAGCCATTGCATTGTTCACCCTCATCTAACAATTAGGTAGCCATCTTCCCAGGCTGTGCTGTTTGGGGGTGGGAGGCCTGCAATACTACACCCACCATGCCACCTCGTTCTCCAGCTTAGCAAGATGGAGCACTCCCCACCAACCCAGAAGCATGTGGCAGCTATTGTACTGTTCACCTTTACCTAACGGGTAGGCAGCCATCTTCCCAGGTTGTACTGTTTGGGGGTGGGAGGCCTGCAATACTACCCCCAACATGCCCCCTTGTTCTCCAGCTTAGTAAGAGGGAGCAATCCCCACCCAACCAGAAGCATGTGACAGCCATTTTACTGTTCTCCTTCGCCTTCACCTAACAGGTAGGTAGCCATCTTCCCAGGAAGGGGTGTGTATGTGTGGGAGGCCAGCACTACAACTCCCAAAACAGTCCCTCTTGTCCCACTCCTGAGCAGGATGGAACACTCCCTCCCACCCAGAAGCATGTGGCAGCCATTGCATTGCTCACATTCATCTAACAGGTAGGTAGCCATTTTCCCAGGTTGTGCTGTTTGGGGGAGGTAGGCCTGCAATACTACTCCCACCATGCCCCTTCATTCCCCAGCTTAGCAAGATGGAGCACTCCCCACCCACCAGAAGCATGTGGCAGCAATTGCATTGTTCACTTCAAACTAACATGTAGGTAGCCATCTTATGCTCCCTTGTCCCACCCCTGAGCAGGATGGAGCACTCAACCACACACCCAGAGAGATGTGTCACAAATTCAACCCAAATGTGACAACCAAACAGGTAAGTAGACAGTGCATGCACCCTGCCATTCCTCTAAAAAAGCATGGGACCAAATGACACCACCAGCCCTCACATCCCACGAAAATTTACACAGATACATTTGCCACTTACAGTGTGCAGACAACTAAGCGTATGTGGCTGTCACAGAAACAGAAGTGTGACTCACTAAATCCCATTTCAAAGCAAATCAGGGCACAAACATGCACAGCACTGAATGCTATCTGTAAGTTACATGGGGGCTGAGCTTGAAGGACCATATGAAAACAAACCAAGCATGGTCTGTTGAACCAATAAATCTACGCACAGGACATGACAAAGGTAAGCATGAGATGACAATGCCTAGTACATGCACAAATATAATGCCTGCCAGGCAGAGTAATCAGCAAAGATGCCTCATATCAAGTTGTATTGCCCCCAGGGTTCAGATGACAACATGTCCTCGTGATCACAGAATCTACACGTGGGGCATGGTATCCATCGACATGTCACACCATGGAAATTTAAATGTATGTACCTCCAAATCATGTCATGATCCACATCACTGTGCAGACATACAATGTGTGAAATAGTTAACTGTGTGTTGCATAACCAGTAAATAAGATACATCGACCACAAAGCTTTAGGGGTGTACGTCAATGACCATTTCCCCTCTGTCCCACAGGTGACCAACAAATGACTGCAGAGGATGACAACATCAACCTGCAGGGCCAGTCTCCACCCCCGGAACATGGACTCTCGGATAAGGACTCCCTGGATTTTAAGGACTCGGAGCTCGAAGCTGGCCAATCTGGTGTTCCAGGGTGCAACTCGTCCCAGGACTCCACTTTCCCCCCACCACCTCAGCAACACCAACAACAACTACGCTTACCCCTGCTGGAACGACTACCACCACCACCCCAGTGCTGCCTGCAACACGCTCCCTGCCCCAGAGTATGACTACCCCACCCCACCAACTGAGGAGGGCAGGGAGAGTAGACAGGTGCCTACAGTGGTGAGGCAACAGATTCGTGACAGCAGTACAGGTGGGAGGGCAAGAGGGAGTCGAAGCCAACAGGACACTGGGACCAAAGCCCTGGACAACATCAACAGAGTTGTTGGGGCTTATGAACGGGCCCAGGAATGAACGGGCCAGGCTGAGGAAGATTCACGTGAGCTCCGCCTGCTGCTGAGGTCCATCGACACCCGCATTGGCCAAATTGTGGACCTCTTGGGCCAGCTTGTGACGGTTCTGAGGGACAGGCCTGCTGCACAACCAACACCTCCACCTCCCTCCGTTGTCCTGCAGGATGACAGTTCCACATCCTCCCCTATATGCACAGAGAGGGGGGACTCCTCAGACCCCACTGGCCCCGCAGCAGAGGCCCCGCCTACAAAACATCGAAGGGGCCGGCTGAAGAAATCCGAGGGAGGAACTCGTGGCAAAGCGCCTTCCAAATGCCAGTCAAGGAGCCAGCCATGATGGCAACCCTCTTCACCATTGCATTGATTTTTTTGACTGTCCTTCCCCACACTGCCTTGTTAATGGCACCTGTCAGTTGGACTGGGTCATCACATCAATGTGGTGACTACTCGATTGTCTCATCTACCATCACTGACAACTCATTGCTTCACTGTTCACCTTTTCATAAATATTCACTCCCCTGTCACATGTACACATTGTAAATAATCACTCCTTACACACACATGTCATTGTGTCTGCTCCGTGTTTAATACAGAATGTGCAGTCTTCACCATGATTACAATGTACCTGGAGTACGGATTGTTCGTAGGCAAGGAGAGGCTGAAGGGACCTAGGAAAACACAACAGAACAATATTCACTAATCAGCTGTTGGCATCACAGCCATCACACAACACTTGTCATCAGGGTACTCCAATCTGCACACATTACATGGAGCAACAGTACCGACCTGAACATCCTGTATCTGTGCCAAACTACTCTGTTCCAGGAACATTGGCACCCAGCGCTGAGTCAACAACAGGCTGCACTCACAAAGCTCACATACACCTTTCAATCAACAACGACATCAGAACACAATGGCTCTATAGTACATTGTCACTCACCTTCAAGTGAAGTAGCGGTTGATGAGCTGTTGACGCAGGTCGACACCTTCCTCCTCTCCACTATCCTCGTCACTGGACATGGGTTGGTTAGCAGGCGGGTGCCTTGGCTGCTCATTAGCATCCAGGAGCAGGGGGATCTACTTGCGCAAGGCCAGGTTGTGGAGCATGAAGCATGCAACTACAATCTGACACACCTTTTTGGGTGAGTACATCAGTGCACATCCGGTCTTGTCCAGGCGGCGGAAACGTGAATTCAGGACACCAAAAGTACGCTCCACCACACGATGTGTCCTCCCATGGCCATCATTGTAGCAGACTTCACCCGGGGTCCTGGGATTCCGCAGTGGGCTCAGCAACCAAGGACGGTTGGGATATGCAGAATCATCGAGGTGGGAGATACTCAGAGCAACTTTGTAATGTAACTATGGTAGAGGACAGCATGTCACACACACGGCACGCTACCTGACTCTTTGTACTCACCCACAATCTATGCATGCTCGGGAAGCGGATGTATGACGTTACAACGCACACTTTTACAACGCATGCACTTACAACGCATTTGTTACAACGCACAATCCATTACAACGCATGACATTACAACGCATGACACTACAACGCATTTTTAAAAACTACCTTTACAACGCATTCCATTACAACGCATACTACCATTACAACGCATACCATTACAACGCATAATAATTGCATTTAAGATAAGTATTAGATAGTATAGGGGTAAAAATTACTTTTCTAACTCCAGGGGGTGCAACAGTAGGGTAAGTGTTGGATAGTATAGGGGTTAAAATTACTATTCTAACTCCAGGGGGTGCAACAGTAGGGTAAGTGTTGGATAGTATAGGGGTTAGAATTACTATTCTAACTCCAGGGGGTGCAACAGTAGGGTAAGTGTTGGATAGTATAGGGGTAAAAATTACTATTCTAACTCCAGGGGGTGCAACAGTAGGGTAAGTGTTGGATAGTATAGGGGTAAAAATTACTATTCTAACTCCAGGGGGTGCAACAGTAGGGTAAGTGTTGGATAGTATAGGGGTAAAAATTACTATTCTAACTCCAGGGGGTGCAACAGTAGGGTAAGTGTTGGATAGTATAGGGGTAAAAATTACTATTCTAACTCCAGGGGCTGCAACAGTAGGGTAAGTGTTGGATAGTGTAGGGGTAAAAATTACTATTCTAACTCCAGGGGGTGCAACAGTAGGGTAAGTGTTGGATAGTATAGGGGTTAAAATTACTATTCTAACTCCAGGGGGTGCAACAGTAGGGTAAGTGTTGGATAGTATAGGGGTAAAAATTACTATTCTAACTCCAGGGGGTACAACAGTAGGGTAAGTGTTGGATAGTATAGGGGTAAAAATTACTATTCTAACTCCAGGGGGTGCAACAGTAGGGTAAGTGTTGGATAGTGTAGTGTAATATTATGCGTTGTAATGGTATGCGTTGTAATGGTAGTATGCATTGTAATGGAATGCGTTGTAAAGGTAGTTTTTAAAAATGCGTTGTAGTGTCATGCGTTGTAATGTCATGCGTTGTAATGGATTGTGCGTTGTAAAAAATGCGTTGTAAGTGTAGTGCGTTGTAAAAGTTGCGTTGTAAAGGTTGTTCCCCTCGGGAAGCAGATTATTCATCAGCTGTGGCACAATGCTGTTACACATGATGTACGAGTCATGGGCCAAGCCAGGAAATTTGGCACAGACATGTGAGATAATCATATCTGCCTGGCACACCACTTGCACATTGATGGAATTGAAATGCTTCCTGTTCCTGTAGATGAGCTCAAGTGCCTGTGGTGGATCCAGGCCAACATGTGTGCAGTCAATGGCACCAACAATATTGGGGATGTGCCCAAGTGTATAAAAATCTCCCTTCACAGCCGCCAATTCATGCCTCCTGGGGAAATGGATATATCTGTCCTTGTAGATCATCATAGCGGACAGGACATCACGTAGCACCATGCTGAACATAGGTTGCGACATCCCACCTGCACTGGACACCGTGTACTGGAATGATCC
Source organism: Triturus cristatus (assembly GCF_964204655.1). NCBI lineage: Eukaryota > Metazoa > Chordata > Amphibia > Caudata > Salamandridae > Triturus > Triturus cristatus. The sequence goes on along the minus strand of NC_140582.1, from coordinate 771,255,195 downwards.
TGAAGCAAAAAAATGCAGGGCTGCCATCACCTTAGACGTTGTTGTGAAAGCACTCGGATGTGTCCTGAGAGGCTGCAGGTGGAGCTCCAACATAGTGCATAGGTCTTGTAGGATTGGTGGATCCAGACGGAATTTCCGTATGACCTCCTCATCCTCCATGTCTGCCAGCTCTGTGTAGGGACGATGCACATTTGGCCTCCTCCTAGGTGAGTTGAAAGGGGGCACATGTCAATGCAATCCACAAGGAGATGTGTCCAACATCTTACATTTTGACTTACACAACGCCAACAATGACTGTCACCACAGTGAGGTTCTGGACTTTTAAGAGTCCAGAGGTGTCAGGGAAACAACACCCAAAGACCCCTGAGTTCCTCCTGTCTCGGTGCACAAATAAACAGAGACACGGGCTTCTCGATGGTGGCGTCAAAGACCAAGGTTTATTTACTGCAGGGACACAGAAGTCATAGGAACCACACCAAGGCAGAATCTACGAGACTGTTCGAATTGCATTAAGTGGGTTGTTCCTTAAATACACGAAAAATGTCTTTAGGCAACATTACACAAATATTTCTCATGCCCAACCCGGTATCCCAAACAAACAGTAAATAGACATCAAACAATAATTAGTCGTAGGTTTTCGGTATTCGATCAGGTCCCCTTGTCAGTTTTCCATTCTTTGCCCGATCCTCCCCATCATAAAAATCGTAACCTCCCCATTGTAAAAGCCCAGAAGGAGAGGAGCAGAGCCAGGTGCAAAGGATTGAAAAGTAGGATAAGAGGTGTTTATGGATCATAAACGGGCATGGCTACCGTCTTCGGCCTTTCAGTCAGGACAACGGACACGAGAACCAGTATAGCAGGACTGGCCTCAGGCAAGGGAGGCAGCTTGATTCTGCCTAGTCATGCAGCGTCAGCCTTTCTCGGAGCTTGAGCTTACGTGTCCTTAACAAGGTGACTCTGCCGGGGTCATCGCCCGTTCATTGACTATGTGAGGGCAAGAAACAAAATGGATGCCGTAACTAAAATGGATGCCATGACTTTACAACAGAATGCCCTATTTCTCAGTGAATTCATGCTAGTTGCGTAGCGAAAACACTGTCATGCATATAATGGATCATTTGCGGTTCATTGGTACCGAAATCGTGTCAGTACTACGATACCGAATTCACGGGTTCGGATCGCTACAGAACCTCAGACCGTCCTTTTGCCCTTACATAGGCAATAACTTACTCTATGTCAGAGTCCATTTCTATGTTCATCAGGTCACTGATATGTTGTTGAAGCATTACTCTATCCCGTGGCGTATCTCTAAAAACAGGTGGTCTTCTTACGCATGTTGAGACGCAGAGATTACATAAGGCAGGACCACACTGAACAATGAGACAGCACGAAAATAAAAATACCAACGCAACACCAGTGACTATCAGAACCTTCCATCCCCACGCAGACAACAGGCTCCAGAACCATCCCATTAATGACCAGTCACCTTCCTCTACATGAATAGAGTCAGAGATTTTGTGTAACTTAGAGATGGCCTTATATACTGTTAGCGCATTATCTGGGATAAAAACACAGCAACTCGATTGGATCATCTTACATACTCCACCTCGATCTGCAAGTAACACATCAAGGACCATACGGTTCTGTAACGTCATGAGGCGATCCGCTTGAAGCTCAGCTGTCAGGTTACTAAGGGCACCCGCAGTTTCGGTGATAGTGGATTCAACTACCCGTGTTAGTTGACGTAAGTTTCTACTGTTGGCCATAGGCCCCAGAACGGAAGGAAGCCTTTGAAGAAGTCTCCTGCTTCTTGGCCAGCAGTATCTTCTTTACTGAAAACACCTCTCACAACTCTAGTTTTGTGATAGTCCGGTGCAGCAGTGTATGTCGGAGGTAACAGTTGAGCGATATAACATGAGCCTGAGAAGTCAGCAGGCAGCCATGTATATGCTCTGTCTTGGCAAACAAAATAGGTACCCTTAGCAGCTAAGAATGCAGGGGAAGACTGTGACGGGAAAACATATGTTTCAATACAGTCACTCTTCCCTAGTCGAGCTTTCGGATTCCTCCCATTTCCTTGCCAACAGACCTGACCTTGGTGGGGTACGACCCAGATCGGAGGCGAGCTTTTACGTTTGTTCTCACCCAGAGTAATGCCATATTCCGTAACATTCCAACCCATGTAAACTCGCAATTCATCCTTGGGAATGAACGGAGTGTTATTGACATCTCTAACCATGTCAGTGATTCCTTTTACCAAGGCTCTATTAGCAGAGTTATACCGAGTGGAACGCGGAGGTCGTGGAGGATAGGTCTCTAGGGCATAAGCGAACATGGTCTGAAATGCCCAGAATGATCCATTATAACTAAAGGGCAGAACCAGATAAGGGATGCCCTTGTCCATGGTATGTGGTATCAAGCCACACACCCAGCAGTTTGTTGTGTTAACCACTAGCTGATGTTGGTGCAAGAGCTGAATGAAAGTGTTATTTATAAACTCAGAGCGTCGAGCCTGCTCGTGGGCAGGAAAAGGATGGAAAGAGTGAAGAGAAACAACAGTCGGAGAAACAGGAACATGGGGAGATACTGTAGATGTAACAGGTGTAAAGATCAACTGAATACCACAAATAATTCCGCCTACCAAAGTTATTAAAACAATTAGAAGTGTCAGAGTACATTGCATTAGAAAACATTTGCTATATAATATGTCATATAGTTTTGTCTTGTGCACATTTATGACATTAACCCGTCGCAGTTCAGGAAGCTCCATCTTCTACAACCGTTCGCAACGGATGGTTTGTACCTGTTAAAAAATGTGCCTCTGTTTACCCTGGGAGTTCCCAAGATAGACAGAAGAAACCGACCTTGTGTCTGGTTCCCTGCAAATTAAAACAAGGCACACGTTACGACCCTACGGTAACCCAGACGGCAAGGTGAGAGAAACAACAAAAACAAAAAGATAAAAATTTTAGCAAACTTCCTGACTGAATGGAATGCAATAAGATCAAAACAGTTTTCAAACAGAAAGGTAATTATGCAATGTCATTAGTTCATAACATGAGAACGTAGATTATATCTGTACTTTCCGGGTCTTGTCTGATCTTGAAATAGCTGGTCTGCAGGTGCGGAAATGTTCGACTCCACAGGTGACAAATGTTCACTTTGTACAATACTCGGTCCAAGATTCAAAAGAGCGGTTCCTGCTGAGGTGTCAACGTTCTGTGTTTCAGTTCGTGGGTGGTCCGTTATGTACTCTGCATCACTGAAAGGGATGTGCCTAGGAACAGGTTCTGTCTCGGATACACCAAATCCCTGTCTAACCCAGTTGTCATAGGGGAGTGGGAGAGGGACACGCTTCGTATGGCTAGCGTGCACCCAATTCTTCCTTCCAGCTAGGCGTACAGCAGTTCTCGTTGTTAGGAGGACCTGGAACGGACCCACGAATCTTGGCTGGAGGTTCCGAGTTCGTTCAAAATTCCGTACTACAACTTGGTCACCTGGTTTCAGCGTGTGGCCTGGACTCTCTGGCAGTTTAGGCAAGGATTCGGATACCTGTTGATGAATAAGGCTTAATTTAGCAGTCAGGTCATAAAGATAATCAATCAACATTGGGTATTCAATCTGTTTGAATTCCTTTGGCCTAGGGACTCCCCAAACATTAGCAGGACGACCGAACACAATCTCATATGGGCTAAGCCCTACTCGAGAGTGTACAGTCGCTCTGGTGGACAGTAGAGCTAAAGGCAGTGCATCTGGCCAAGATAGATCAGTGGAAGCTTGAATTTTAGCAAGTTTCAGTTTCAGAGTACCATTGTACCCTTCAACCAAACCTGCTGACTGTGGGTGATTCGCACTGTGAAATTTCTGGGTAATACCCAGACCCGCACACACACTCTTCATGACTTTCCCTACAAACTCACTTCCATTGTCCGACCAAACAATCCGTGGCATACCATACCTGGGGAAGTACTCTTTGAGGAGGATTTTGGCAGTAGACATAGCAGTGTTATCCTTTAACGGATATGCCTCAATCCATCTTGAAAAGGCACAGACTACCACTAGGACGTATTTAAGATTGTTACACCTGTCCATGTGGATAAAATCCAACTGAATCACTTCAAAGGGACAAGAAGGAGGAGCAAAATGACCAGTTGGGGTTGGGGTTCCCTTGCCAGGATTATGCATCAGGCATATCATGCAGTTTTTCACCACTCTTTCCGCACACTTAGTGTTAGACCTGGCACCTTGGCGTGAGTTTCCCTTCCACTTTTTGATGGTGTGCCTCGACTGTTTTGCTGGTGTTGTCCGCTCAGGGCACTGCGCCACGGCTAATCCGTGCCGCAGTGCAAGTGCTCCCGGAGTAAAGTGTACCTGTAATTGATGTCCATGATTGGGTTATTGGATTCACTGTCAGTCCCCAGTAAAGTGCACCAGGGGTGCCAGGGCTTGTGAATGCCAATGCTGCTGGTGGGCTTGCAGCGCTGGTTGCGCCACCCACGGAAGCGGCCTTGAAAAATGTGTCTAGGGTCTGCCACCGCAGACCCTGTGCGCGGTCCGGGACCGTCGCGCTGACTGCGCAAGTGCCCCCACTTGCCAGTCCCTAAACCTTCCCTTACCTACATATTAGCCACCCCTCTGGTAGGCCCAAGGGCAGGGTGCATTGTAGGCATAAGGTAGGACATGCCCTGATGTGTGTGGCATGTCTTAGTAGTGAATTACAGCCATTCCCGTTCTTCACTATTGAACGCTACCTGCTCTCCATAGGCCAGAATGGGCTGCCGGGATCACGCCAACGCTGTGACCCCAGTGGACTCAGAGAGCATGGTAGAAGTGTCAAGTTTAGTATGCCTGAACTCAGGATGATAAAATACTTCTTGTAGTCAAGTTTATTTTAGTATCCTGGGTTTGTAAATACTACTTTTAGAAAGTTAGTATTTACTGACCTGACCATCTCAGTCCGCCTCTGCTGTATGTGTATGTGTTCTGCCTGGCAACAGTAAGGAGCAGGGTTGGGGGGATCCCCAGAGACAGGTTGGCTGCCAGGTGGTGGGTAGAGAGATTACACCTGGATGGGTGGGAGGAGTACACCTTGACTCTTGAATAGGCCTGTGCTCTGCCCCCACAAAGCCGGCGCCACCCCCTGTGGGGCGGCTGATGTCTCTGCCCTGCTGTTGAAAGGAAAGAGCAGAGTCACCATAACAAAGTGCTCCAGAACTGGACTGAGCCAGGCCTAGGCCCCCTGGCGCTAAAGAACAAAAGAATCATGGTATAAAAGTAGGAGCCTGGCTCCTAAGAAATCAGAATCCTGTTTACCACAAAGAACCTCTGCCCGACTAGAAGGAGAAGGAGACGCTGGAGGAGCTGGCCTGCTGCCTGCCTTGCTGAGAAAGGAGAGGAAGAGACTAATGAAAAGACTTTGCTACTTTGTGCTTGAACATTCTCCAAGGGCTTGATCTGAGCTTGCCCCCTGAACTGAACTTCAGGAACAGTGGGTTCTCTGTGCTTCTTGCTCGTCCTCCAATTCGAGCCGTGTGTGCATCCCGCTGGAAAAGAGACTGCGCCCCTCATCGCCCCTCCTAGGGCCGTGACACTCAGAAGCTCGCCTGCCTCCAACCCGTGAGAGCCCCGCTCCGTCCCGAGCCGCTCTCTGTCCCCGGGCCAGGCCGCCTGCATCCCTGTCACCGCCTGCTACTGGAGCGCGCTGACCGCGCTATCACCCCTCCCGCCGGAAGCCGTCCGACGACTGTGATCTACGCCGGGTCATCCAGCTGCACTGACTGTGCCCTGTGACCCCGCTCCGCTATCCCCGGACATCTCAGGCCGCGCCGCCCCCGCTGTGGAGACCCTCCTGCACCGCCGTGCCAAAGGGTCGCGGGCCGCGCCTGCCTACTTGCCCACACCTGCTGATTGAGGACCCAAGAACACTTCCCGAAGTTGAGAGTCGCACCGACCTGTGCCGACTCTCCTAATCACGAAAGAAGTCCAGTATCGGGCTCGGGGCCCGCAACGCCTTATTTCCCCGTTCGCAGGAACCGATCTCTGTGAGTACTGGAACTACAAGTAAAGAGACTACGAACCAAGAACATTTGCCTGCTGTATAACCTGGAGGCCTAGCGAAAACGTTATTGGTCTTGTGATAAGTCTGCTGAGATATATATACCTTATTTTTACATAAAGAATCGTATTTTTATATATATCCAAGCCTGGTGTCCGTTTCTGGGGGATTAATGTATTTACTGTGTGTATGATTGTAAGTGCTTAACCAACAACGCCTGAGGAATCGCCTTGGCTGCTCACGCCACGCACCTAGAGGGTGAGCAAGGGTCATTCGCGAGGGGTTATCCTGCGCCCTGACGTGGAGGAGAGGGTTCCTGCCTGGCACAAGGGCAACCTTGCGCCAACCAGAGATCCCCGACTCTAACATTGGTGGCAGCGGTGGGATTTCGGATTTGCATTTGTAATTTGCATACAGTGAATTATTAATCACCAGATAGTGAGAGCAGACCAAGTAACGCAGCCACAGGTTTGTAATTGTTGAACTTTGTTAAGACATCTGCCATTACTGCAACCATGCCTGGCTCGCACTCCGCTGGAAGAGCACTCTCTGTGATTTCTGGAATAGATGAGGTGGATTGGGAGAGACTGGAAGGCTACACGATGGAGCAATTGAAAGGCTACAGTGTAAAATTCCGAGTTCCCCATGCTGGATTCAAGAGGAGAACCCAGTACGCCAAGGCGCTGAGAGCCTGGAGGGAGTCACGAGACCCACGGAATGCGGGGGACATCGTTCCACCCGACAACCTTGAGGAACCCAGCAGAGTCCGGTCGCCAGAGGAGCTGGCAGACAGGGCAGCCGACAGGGCGCATGCAATGGAGATGGCAAAGTTGGCCGGACAAATGGAAATGGAAAAGCAGAAGTTGGCCCTGGAGGCACAACAACGCCAAATGGATCATGATATCAGATTGAAGGAGTTGGAGCTGAAGGCGAAAAGTTTGGACACCGCTCCTTCTGGTGGCAGCACTCCACCAGCGCAGGTAGAGTCCAAGGTGTACATCCCCAAAGATGTAGTAAAGGAGTATTTTAGAAAGGATGACATAGGGCAGTGGTTTAGGGCCTACGAGGTGGCCATGTCCTCACACCGGGTCCCCGAGAAAGACTGGGGAGCGGGGTTGTGGGGAAGGTTCCTTGCGGAAGGGCGGGACACACTGTTAGATTTGCCCTTAGAAGTCCAGACCTCATACCCCCATATGAAGGAAGCTTTAATGACCAGGTATGGGTTAACTCCTGAGCTATATAGACAGAGGTTCAGGGAGACCAAGAAGATCCCTGAGAGTACGTATGTGGAATATGTGACCTTTTTCTGCAGAGCGCTGGATGGTTGGGTGAAGGGTAGCAAAGCGAATGATTATCAAGGGCTGCTTGATTTAATTGCATGGGAGCACTTGTCCAGTCAATGTTTTCCTGAGCTACGCCAGCACCTGATAGATAGCAAGCTGTCCAACCCGAGGAAGCTTGCTGAGGAGGCGGACCGCTGGCTCAGCACCAGGGTCCACAAGGGTCAAGTGGGAGACTCCGCCAAAGGTGGGCAGGGTCCCCAGCAGAAGAGTGGGGGGGACAAGGGTAAACAGAAGGGGTTCCAAAAAGGCCCCCAAAGTAATTCCCAAGGGAACCAGCAGAAGGGTTCTCAGCCTCCCCCAACCCCGCAGCAGAACGGGGCCCCGACAGGTAGACCTGTTCCAAAGGGGCCCTTCAATTGTTATAGGTGTGGTGACCCGGGTCACATTGCCTCTGATCCTAAGTGTCGCCTGTTTGGTAAGACAGCACCCACTGGTGCTCCACCCCGGCAAGTAGCTAGTGTTAACTTTGGGGAGGAAGTAGCAGTCCAGGAGGGTGGGGGTCCCGGGCAGATGACCCTAGTCTCGCTAGGAGACAGTGAGATGGTCCCTGTAACCTACCTGCCCTCTAACACTAAGAAATATGGGCAGGTGGTGACCATCAATGGAAAGAAGGTTGAGGCTCTTAGAGATACAGGAGCCAGCGTGACCTCGGTGAGGCAACACCTGGTGTCTCAAGAGCAAATTGTACCCAATGCCTACTGTAGGGTTGTCAATGCTGACAACGTAGAGAGTCGTTGTCCAATGGCTCAAGTTCCCTTTGAGTGGGGGGAGGTCTCTGGTACTCTACAAGTCGCTGTGAGAACTGACATGCCTGTAGACTGTCTGCTAGGGAACGACCTGGAGAGTTCCCCTTGGGAAAAGGTGGAGAAGACCACGCATCTGAGGATGGTGGGTCTACCCGACTGGGCGTGCGTGACCACCCGGTCCATGGCAGCCAGTAGGGGTGTTGAGAGGGTCCTGGAGCCTGAGGGAGAGGTCCAGGAACCGGCCTTAGGGAGAAGGCGCAGGAGGCGCGGGAAACCGGCCCCCGAAGTTCCCACGGCCCAGGAGGAAGTAGACCCTGAGGGGGATACTCTGGAGCCTACCGGGGAACAGATTGCCGAACTGGGAGATCTGCCTGAGCTGACCCATTGGCAGCAAGAAGGAGGTCCCTCCAGGGAGGAATTCTGCAGGGAGCAGAAAGAATGCCCTTCTCTCGTGGGTATGCGGCAACAGGCTGCAGACCAGGCCAACGGTGTTCAGGCCAAAACACACTACGTGTACTGGGAGAGTGACCTCCTGTATTCCGAGCCTAAGGCTGCTGAACCTGGGTCAGCCCGTGTGCTGGTGGTACCCCAGAAGTTCAGAACCTTCCTACTGGGGCTGGCTCATGATGTGCCGTTAGCAGGACATTTGGGGATGGACAAGACCTATGACAGGCTTGTCACCCACTTTTACTGGCCCCAAATGCATAAGAATTCAGATTCCTACTGCAGAACCTGTCAGACTTGCCAGGCAAGTGGTAAGAGCGGAGGGAAGCATAAGGCTCCTCTGCAACCTTTCCCTGTGGTCGGTACGCCATTCCAACGAGTGGGTATTGATATTGTGGGGCCTCTGGACCCCAAGACAGCCCTGGGCAACAGGTTCATCCTGGTCTTGGTGGACCATGCCACCCGGTACCCTGAAGCCATCCCTCTGAGGACAGTGACGGCCCCCGTGGTGGGACGGGCACTGATGGGAATTTTCTCCCGAGTGGGATTCCCTCTAGAGGTGGTGAGCGACAGGGGGACCAATTTCATATCCACATATATGAAATCCCTGTGGAAGGAGTGTGGGGTAACGTACAAGTTCACCACTCCTTACCATCCCCAAGGAAACGGGTTGGTTGAGAGATTCAACCGAACCCTCAAAGGCATGATCATGGGCCTGGACGGTCCAATGAGGCGTAAGTGGGACGTCCTCTTGCCATGCCTACTCTTCGCTTACCGAGAGGTGCCACAGAAGTCTCTAGGATTCAGCCCCTTTGAGCTTCTGTATGGCCACCCGGTAAGAGGACCTCTGAGTTTGGTAAAGGAAGGCTGGGAGCAATCTCCCAGGAAACCTCCCCAGAATGTATATAGTTACATGCTGGCCTTCCGAAACCAGACTCGGCGTTTCAGGCAACTTGCTGAGGCAAATCTGGAAGCCAGCCAGGAGGAGATGAAGCGGTGGTACGACCGTAATGCCACTCTGGTAGAGCTTCAACCTGGACAAAAGGTGTGGGTCTTGGCCCCAGTGGAGCCGTGTGCACTTCAGGATAAGTGGACAGGTCCATTTGAGGTTGTGGAGCGCAAAAGTCCTATCACCTACTTGGTGGACATGCAGACTCCCAGGAACCCTTTGAGGGTCCTACATGTTAACCGCCTTAAGCCCCACTTAGAGAGGACCGAAGTGGGCATGCTGCTGGCCACTGATGATGGAATGGAAGAGGAGACCGAGCCTCTTCCTGACCTCTTAGTGGCCTCTGAGAAAGATGGGTCAGTGGATGGAGTTAACCTCTCACCCACCCTGACGCCCGAACAACAGGAAGACTGCCGCCACTTGCTGGGACAATTTTCCGACCGATTCTCCCTGGTTCCTGGTGTCACAGATTGGTGCGTCCATGATGTGGACACAGGAGACAGCTTACCTGTGAAGCACAAGGCTTACAGGGTAACTGACAGGGTCAGAGCTTGCATTAAGGAGGAGGTCTCCAAAATGCTTGCGCTAGGGGTGGTTGAGTCCTCCAGCAGTCCTTGGTCCAGCCCCGTGGTCTTGGTCCCAAAGGCTGCTGCGCCGGGAGCCACACCTGAACTCCGGTTCTGTGTGGACTACAGAGGACTCAATTCAGTCACGAAGACTGACGCGCACCCCATCCCCAGAGCTGATGAGCTCATTGATCGGCTGGGGGCTGCCCGGTTCCTCAGTACGTTTGATCTAACGTCTGGGTACTGGCAGATCGCCTTGACCGATGGGGCCAAAGAGAGGTCAGCATTCTCTACACCAGATGGGCACTTCCAGTTCCGAGTCATGCCATTTGGGATGAAGAATGCCCCTGCCACCTTTCAGAGGTTGGTCAACCAGGTACTGGTTGGGCTGGATACGTTCAGTGCCGCCTACCTGGATGACATCGCAGTGTTCAGTGCCACCTGGCCTGAACACCTGCGCCACCTCTGGGAAGTGTTGATGGCGCTGCGCCGAGCAGGCCTCACGATCAAGGCAAGCAAGTGCCAGATCGGGCAGGGTTCCGTGGTGTACTTGGGACACCAAGTGGGGAGTGGCAAGGTGGCACCCTTGCAACCCAAAATCGAGACCATCCTGGCTTGGGAACCCCCCAAGACGCAGACCGCAGTGAGGGCCTTCCTGGGGCTCACTGGGTACTACAGGAGGTTTGTCAAGGGCTATGGAACGATCGTTGCCCCCTTGACAGAGCTGACTTCGAAGAAGCAGCCCAGGAACGTGATTTGGACTGACACCTGTCAGAAAGCTTTCGACACCCTGAAGACTGCCATGTGCACGGCGCCCGTGCTCTTGGCCCCTGACTTCTCCAAGGAATTCCTAGTCCAGACAGACGCTTCAGAGCATGGTGTAGGGGCTGTTCTCTCACAGATGACTGAGGAGGGCTGGGACCAACCCGTAGCCTTCATCAGTAGGAGGTTACTTCCCCGGGAAAGTAGGTGGAGTGCAATTGAGCGAGAAGCATTTGCTGTGGTCTGGGCGCTGAAGAAGCTAAGACCCTACTTGTTTGGGTCTCACTTCCGGGTTCAGACGGACCACAGGCCCCTCAGATGGTTGATGCAAATGAGGGGTGAGAACCCGAAGCTGTTGAGGTGGTCCATCTCCCTACAGGGTATGGACTTTACGGTGGAACACCGTCCTGGTACAGATCACGCCAACGCTGACGGTCTGTCCAGGTATTTCCGCCTTAGTGACGAGGAACCCCCTGGGCAAGGGTAGTTCTCCCCACATTTCAGCTGGAGGGGACACGTGTTAGACCTGGCACCTTGGCGTGAGTTTCCCTTCCACTTTTTGATGGTGTGCCTCGACTGTTTTGCTGGTGTTGTCCGCTCAGGGCACTGCGCCACGGCTAATCCGTGCCGCAGTGCAAGTGCTCCCGGAGTAAAGTGTACCTGTAATTGATGTCCATGATTGGGTTATTGGATTCACTGTCAGTCCCCAGTAAAGTGCACCAGGGGTGCCAGGGCTTGTGAATGCCAATGCTGCTGGTGGGCTTGCAGCGCTGGTTGCGCCACCCACGGAAGCGGCCTTGAAAAATGTGTCTAGGGTCTGCCACCGCAGACCCTGTGCGCGGTCCGGGACCGTCGCGCTGACTGCGCAAGTGCCCCCACTTGCCAGTCCCTAAACCTTCCCTTACCTACATATTAGCCACCCCTCTGGTAGGCCCAAGGGCAGGGTGCATTGTAGGCATAAGGTAGGACATGCCCTGATGTGTGTGGCATGTCTTAGTAGTGAATTACAGCCATTCCCGTTCTTCACTATTGAAGGCTACCTGCTCTCCATAGGCCAGAATGGGCTGCCGGGATCACGCCAACGCTGTGACCCCAGTGGACTCAGAGAGCATGGTAGAAGTGTCAAGTTTAGTATGCCTGAACTCAGGATGATAAAATACTTCTTGTAGTCAAGTTTATTTTAGTATCCTGGGTTTGTAAATACTACTTTTAGAAAGTTAGTATTTACTGACCTGACCATCTCAGTCCGCCTCTGCTGTATGTGTATGTGTTCTGCCTGGCAACAGTAAGGAGCAGGGTTGGGGGGATCCCCAGAGACAGGTTGGCTGCCAGGTGGTGGGTAGAGAGATTACACCTGGATGGGTGGGAGGAGTACACCTTGACTCTTGAATAGGCCTGTGCTCTGCCCCCACAAAGCCGGCGCCACCCCCTGTGGGGCGGCTGATGTCTCTGCCCTGCTGCTGAAAGGAAAGAGCAGAGTCACCATAACAAAGTGCTCCAGAACTGGACTGAGCCAGGCCTAGGCCCCCTGGCGCTAAAGAACAAAAGAATCATGGTATAAAAGTAGGAGCCTGGCTCCTAAGAAATCAGAATCCTGTTTACCACAAAGAACCTCTGCCCGACTAGAAGGAGAAGGAGACGCTGGAGGAGCTGGCCTGCTGCCTGCCTTGCTGAGAAAGGAGAGGAAGAGACTAATGAAAAGACTTTGCTACTTTGTGCTTGAACATTCTCCAAGGGCTTGATCTGAGCTTGCCCCCTGAACTGAACCCCAGGAACAGTGGGTTCTCTGTGCTTCTTGCTCGTCCTCCAATTCGAGCCGTGTGTGCATCCCGCTGGAAAAGAGACTGCGCCCCTCATCGCCCCTCCTAGGGCCGTGACACTCAGAAGCTCGCCTGCCTCCAACCCGTGAGAGCCCCGCTCCGTCCCGAGCCGCTCTCTGTCCCCGGGCCAGGCCGCCTGCATCCCTGTCACCGCCTGCTACTGGAGCGCGCTGACCGCGCTATCACCCCTCCCGCCGGAAGCCGTCCGACGACTGTGATCTACGCCGGGTCATCCAGCTGCACTGACTGTGCCCTGTGACCCCGCTCCGCTATCCCCGGACATCTCAGGCCGCGCCGCCCCCGCTGTGGAGACCCTCCTGCACCGCCGTGCCAAAGGGTCGCGGGCCGCGCCTGCCTACTTGCCCACACCTGCTGATTGAGGACCCAAGAACACTTCCCGAAGTTGAGAGTCGCACCGACCTGTGCCGACTCTCCTAATCACGAAAGAAGTCCAGTATCGGGCTCGGGGCCCGCAACGCCTTATTTCCCCGTTCGCAGGAACCGATCTCTGTGAGTACTGGAACTACAAGTAAAGAGACTACGAACCAAGAACATTTGCCTGCTGTATAACCTGGAGGCCTAGCGAAAACGTTATTGGTCTTGTGATAAGTCTGCTGAGATATATATACCTTATTTTTACATAAAGAATCGTATTTTTATATATATCCAAGCCTGGTGTCCGTTTCTGGGGGATTAATGTATTTACTGTGTGTATGATTGTAAGTGCTTAACCAACAACGCCTGAGGAATCGCCTTGGCTGCTCACGCCACGCACCTAGAGGGTGAGCAAGGGTCATTCGCGAGGGGTTATCCTGCGCCCTGACGTGGAGGAGAGGGTTCCTGCCTGGCACAAGGGCAACCTTGCGCCAACCAGAGATCCCCGACTCTAACACTTAGTAATTCCATCGTTCTTCCATACTGGAGCTAACATTTTACAGATCCCTTTCGAACTGATGTGCGCCGCTCCATGCGCCATCGTGACTACTGCGAGCACATACGCATCAGGTAACATCCAACGTTGCTGCTCAGACAAATCAACCCAACATCCACTCGAATCCTTTTTACCCGTTTTCTCCTTCCATTCATTCTTCTCGTTTTCAGTTGCTTCATTCTGGATTGCCTTCACACTTTCAATCGTATTCTCACACATCCCTGACTCAGCAATCCATCTTGCAGACGTTGCAACTTCATTCGGTAGGGTCAGGGATTCCAATAGATCGCTGACTAACTGTCCATGTTGGATCTTAGTCCCATGGGACGTGAGAAAACCTCTTTCTCTCCAGAGACGTCCGAAACTATGTGCTACGCCGAAGGCGTATTGGCTATCAGTAAACACATTCACTCTCTTTCCCTCAGCTAAAACACACGCTCTTGTTAATGCAATTAATTCTGCAGCTTGGGCAGAATTCTGACTTACTCTTGCAGTTTCAACAATCGTACTCAAAGTCGTAACTGCATACGCGGCCGTCACATCACCATTCTGTAGTTTGAAACACGACCCATCGACATATAAAGTGCCGTCTGGATCTAGTAACGGAGTATCTTTCAAATCAATCCTACCTTTTGTCTCTTCCTCAGTTTTGAAACAACAATCATGGGGCTCTGAATCACTCGACTCTAGAGTAGTCGGCAACAGCGTTGCTGGATTCAATATGTTGCATCGCTTAATCTGAATGTGACTTGCCAAAAGCGTCAGCTCATAGCCTGACAGTCTAGCACTGGTGAGGTGCTGAGTTTTCGTTCGATTCATGAGTGTATCCACAGCATGTGGAACCATGACTACTAACATGTTGTTCATGACTAGTCCAGCAGACTGTCGGATAGACACTGCAGCTGCTGCTGTAGCTCTCAAACAACTTGGCAATGCTCTGGCTACCGGATCTAATGTGGATGAAAAATATGCACAAGGCCGCTGTTTGTCACCAAATTGTTGCGTTAATACACTCAACGCACAACCTTCTCTTTCATGGACATATAAAGTAAACGGCTTACTGTAGTCAGGAGTACACAGCACAGGAGCTGAGCACAGCGCATCACGTAAGTCGGAGAAGCTCTGTTGACATTCATCAGACCATGGCAAAGGGCTCAGAACACCTTTTCCAGTCAGGGCTACCAATGGTTTTGCCATGAGAGAAAAATTTGGGATCCATTGCCTGCAGTATGACGTAATACCCAAAAACGCACGTACTTCTCTCTGTGCTTGGTACAGTCATCTGCGAAATTGCTTTGATTCTCTCTGGGGTCAACCTTCTTCCCTCCTTTGACAAAAGATGACCTAAGTAGGTCTCTTCTTGGCAACAATATTGCAGTTTAGAAGGTGAAACCTTGTGATGTAAGTCTGACAAATGACGTAATAAAGAAATTGTAGCTATTTTGCAAGTTTCCTTGTCATCAGCAGCCAGTAAAAGATCATCTACGTATTGGATCAGAGCAACACCAGGAGGAAGTACAAGAGCATCTAATTGACTCTTCAATGCTTGGCTGTAAATTGAAGGGCTCTCACAATAACCTTGTGGAGCGCGTTTGAATCTGAAACTGCGACCTCCTAAGGAGAAACCAAAAATGTCTCTACTTTCCTCGGCTATCGGAATGCTGAAAAAGGCATTTTTCAAGTCGATAACTGTAAACCATGAGGCTGAGGCAGGAATCAACGTCAATAATGCAGTGATATCTGGGACCACAGGAAACTGCGGAATCACTATTTTGTTAACCTCTGAGGTCAATCACAAATCTGTAGATTGGAGGTTTGGACGGGTCAGTGCGTTTTAAAATCGGTAGAACAGGACTATTGCAGACATTTCCTCTAGTTTCCTCAATCACATCTTTCTGTATTAAGTCTTTCACAATCAGCAAGAGTGCACGTTCACCTTCATTCGAAATCCGATACTGTGGGATTCGTGGGAATTTAACATTCGCTTTCAGACTTACCACATAAGGGGGAATTTCCAAGAGGCCTACATCGTTAGGACCAGTTGCCCAAAGAGTATCAGGGAGAGAACGCAGCTCCGGTGGGAGCTTATCCATCGACATATACATTGGAGAGATTACTCTTTTGCCTAATGTGAGCTGTACTCCCGAAGGAGAACAGTACAGTGTCGCATGCAGGCGTTTCAACAGATCTAAACCAAGCAGATTCTCATTACAACCGGTTGTTAGGATAAGGGGTGCTTCTAGCTCGCATGGCCCAACAGATATTGATAAAGGACTAGAAACAGGATTGTGAACAGGGGCGCCTGAGAAACCTACTGAAGTGTTCATTAAGCCAGACAAAGGTGCGCCAGGGAGTTTCGCATGCATAATTGAACTTTTCGCCGCACCAGTATCCAACAGAAACGGTTCGACCACGCCTGAGGTAACTACTGCGACATAAGGTCCACTCTGATCAACTGGAACTGATACTACTCCCTCTCTTTGCCTGTGGCTGTCCTAGTACTCGCTTCTCTGAATCTCTTCATTATGATCATAATAATCTTCAACATGGTACTGTGGAGATCTACCTGGTTGTGCAGATTGTGCATTTCGCTGATCAAAATAATTCGATTGGCGATCAGCCTGTGGTGTCGTTGTACCACGTCCTCTACCTCTAGGAGTTTGCATAAACCCAACATTACCTCTCTGAGCTGGGACACCACTAGTCTGTGCGTGCAGTACCGGACACTCATTCTTATAATGGCCCTCCTTTTTACAATAGGCACACTGATTCCATGCTAACTGTTGTCGGGAAAAACCATAATTAAATCTTTGGGACGTCCCTTGCTGGAATTGTGGCTGTTGCTGAAACTGGGGTCGCTGCTGTGAATCTGACTGATTCGAACGAGGTGGATACGCCTGTTGCAAAAGAACTTTAGTCTTTAAATCTTTTGTTTTCTTTTCTGACTTTTCCTTCTCTTCTTTCTCTCTATTCTCGTAATACTGAGCAGTTGCAAGTATCTGTGCTGTCGTCGACACTGCCCATGCACTTTCAGAATCCTTTAACTTGTTACTAAGCTCAGGTAGTAAATTAAACACGAACTTGTCGACAAACAACCTCTGGCCTCCCTCAGTACTCATATCTTGCCCACTGTGGTCTACGAAGGTCTCTTCAAATCTAGTGAAAAAGTCAGAGACGCTTTCGTCCTTCTTTTGCTTGCATGCCGATAGTTTATCCCAATTAACTCGTAACGCTGGCATCAGCGTTTTCATCAGATTAATTATTCTGCCAGGTAAGGCAGCAATCAGAGGTTCAGGTTTAGCACCGCCAACTTGTTGCGCATCTGCTGCTATAATAGCTGGCCAATCACCTCCTAAGGCGACTGGGTGGTTCTCTTGCCGAATCTTGGCCCATATAGGCTGTGGCACTACATTACCAAATAACATTTCAATATCTGCCAAATTCATGACGCACGCTTGAACTGTCTGTGTTAACTCTTTATAATAACCAGCAGGATTTTTACGTGGGTCTGGCAACGCTTGTTTTACTGCTAATACTTCGGCCCATTTCCAAGGGATGTGTATCCACACTCTCTGGAATTGTGCTGGAGCAGCTAAAATACCCAAGTTCGCATCAGCTTGAACTGCATCACGCCATATCGGTGGAACTTCCCTCATCGGATATTGACCTCGTCTTTTCCTAGTAGTAATCGGTGAACCATCAGGGTCCCTTGGCGTTCGAAGAGGGGAATCATCTCTATAAGCTAAAATCAGTTCTATCGCTCCCCTTACTTCTGAAGCTATCACCATTCCGGCGGCGAATTTCTGCTGAACATTTATCAGATCAGAGGGGACGGAATCTAAGTCATCATCTTCCCATTCTTCACGCACAAGAGAACACATCACGTCAAAAACATAACGTTGAGTTGGTTCATTCCATTGCATAAAAGTATCTAACACTCTTCGTGCATCATACTTCACAGCTTTCGACATCCACCTAAGAGCGGTCGAATCTAACATTTCTCGTTCCTGAGGACCAGGAAGCTGGCTACGTCTCTGTATAGAGTCAGAAACGGGGGTCCCAATTAAAGACCTGTAGAGAGGAGTTAAGATATTAGTTACAGAGTCGGTTATTTTCCGACGAACGGAAAGCGGAGTCAGAATGTTCACAGGGTTCGGGAGCAGGGTAGCTGAAGCAGATGAAATAGTAAGGGTGGGAGTAGCAGGTAAAGCAGTTTGCGAAACGACAGGCAAAGGCGGAACAGGCGACCCAGGAAGAGGGGGTGCCGAAGGAACATTAACCACGGGAAGGACAGGAGCTGGAATCAAAGGAAGTGGAGCAACTATTCCAGGCTGACCAGCAGCTGGCTGTACAACAGGTAGTAACTGTGGTACTGTAATACCCTGTGCATACGGTGGAGGTGAATTCAACAGGTAAGACAACAGAGGATCCTTTTCATGATCCTCCATCGGCTTAGTAGGACAAGATGGCAATACAGGGTAACATTTATCAATTGCCAAATTATATTTTCTATTTGCCATCTCCATTGCTTTCTCAGTCTCGTTGAAATGCAGCTGCCTAGCAGACTCCATTAAAGTCAACCCTTTCTCTTTCTGTTCTTTCTTCGTCTTCCTAATTTCTCTCTGTTTGGCTTCTTTGCGCCATACGCAAAAAGAATCAAACATTGCCGGCCGGGCTTTTTCTTAAACAACTTCATTTCTAGATTGTCTAGTATTTCCGTTTCGAAGCTACCATGCGGTGGCCAACTAAGGACACCATCTTTTCTGGTATAACGGACCCATACTTCATTATACGTAATAGGACCCACACCATGTTTACAATAGAGCTCATATGTAGGAGTTCCAATCCGAGGAACCGAACACGAATCCTCCAACCGGGAATCCCCGTTGCAACGTAACCAGGACAGGAAACAATTACTACTGGTAGTCCTGACAAACAAAGACAAATTCCAACCAAAATGCGCAAAGAACTTAGGCCTACCAAAATGAACTAATACCAAAACAAAGATTATCTAAACAAGAGCAACCAATGATAATCTACGAATTAAACCAGAGCAACAAGGAACAACCAAACTGAGCGTAACCCACTTAATACTTAACTGAAATGTGGAAGACGTCACCAAGGAGAACCCGTCTACGTCTCGCCGTACTAAGGTCTGCACCTCGGGTCCAAGACAGGGCGACAGTCAGGGCAGCGGTCCTCTGTAGCCGTCTGGGAACGGGAACCCTCGTGGAAGAGATCGTCGGGCCACTTTTACGACATGCAGGGATCGATGAAGCGGGGTACCTCCCTCCGGAATCTTCACACGAAACTTCTCAAACTTTTCAGGCTTTGGACCGGTACCGGATGACGTCGCCCCACGTTGGGCGCCAATTTGAGGTTCCCTTGGACTTTTAAGAGTCCAGAGGTGTCAGGGAAACAACACCCAAAGACCCCTGAGTTCCTCCTGTCTCGGTGCACAAATAAACAGAGACACGAGCTTCTCGATGGTGGCGTCAAAGACAAATGTTTATTTACTGCAGGGACACAGAAGTCATAGGAACCACACCAAGGCAGAATCTACAAGACTGTTCGAATTGCATTAAGTGGGTTGTTCCTTAAATACACGAAAAATGTCTTTAGGCAACATTACACGAATATTTCTCATGCCCAACCCGGTATCCCAAACAAACAGTAAATAGACATCAAACAATAATTAGTCGTAGGTTTTCGGTTTTCGATCAGGTCCCCTTGTCAGTTTTCCATTCTTTGCCCGATCCTCCCCATCATAAAAATCGTAACCTCCCCATTTGTAACGTCCTGGCTTTCTCGGGGTTGGGACAAACAGACGACGGACCAGAGAAATGGAGGTTTAAGGATGATTTAATAAACAGATAAACAACTACAGACAACAAAGAATACCGGTACTGGAATCACCAGTTAAAGTACGATACCCATTCACAGCTCGTCTAACCGTCCTCCGCATGCACACCGGACCCGGTATGCTCCAACGGAGGGCACAGTGCTAAGCAGTGGCCGACAATGCCACTCGACCGCTGTGAAGGGTAGTTCCAAGGTTGTGGAATCTACGGGGGGGAACGTGGGAGTCACCCGGCCGGGCTCTCTACCACCTGGGAACAGCCGCTCTACCAGTATCCCCCAGAGTACTGCCACAACACAAAGACGCTGGGAACACCTCCTAGTGTGCGTCTCTTGTATCCGGGTTTAAGTGATGATACCCAAGGTTGCGCAGAGAATGGATGGGAGCAGCCGCTCTACCTATCCCAGTTCTCCTACGAGTGTCGATGGCTAAGACGCGGAAACACCTCCTGGATAGCGTCTTAGCTCTAAGCGTGTGTTTACCCAAGGAACGAGGGTTGGGAGCTTCGGCTCGCACCAACCTCGTTTTCTCCAAATTGTCAGGCCGTTGGGAGCTTCGGCTCTACCAACGGGACTTGTGCCCAATGACGTTGAATACGGCTCTCAGAACGGGACAGGACACGGGCAGGAAGCACACGCCAGCACCTCTCCTCCGCTCCTTAGAATGTTCCTTCCGCCACTCAACTCACCAACGGGTCCGTGTACCTCAACCAGGTACTCCGGCAAAGATCAGAATATCCGACGCCGAGTCCCAGTGATCTTCTCCTTAAGTAGTACTCTCGGCGTTGTATAACCATGACTCTTGAGTTGCATAACAGGAAAACTAGGCGTTACCCTTGGTGTTATGTAACCAGAACTCTTGAGTTGCATAACATGAAAACTAGGCGTTCCCCTTGGTGTTATGCAACCAGAACTCTTGAGTTGCATAACATGAAAACTAGGCGTTTCCCTTGGTGTTATGTAACCAGAACTCTTGAGTGGCAAAAGGCAATTGTTGCCGGAGGGCATTCTGGGAGTTGTAGTCCGCTCTCCTCCAAGCGCACCAGGTTCACGGAAGTGGCATCGTGGGAAGGAATCCATGTGTGGGAAGGGATTCCTGACACCATTGTAAAAGCCCAGAAGGAGAGGAGCAGAGCCAGGTGCAAAGGATTGAAAAGTAGGATAAGAGGTGTTTATGGATCATAAACGGGCATGGCTACCGTCTTCGGCCTTTCAGTCAGGACAACGGACACGAGAACCAGTATAGCAGGACTGGCCTCAGGCAAGGGAGGCAGCTTGATTCTGCCTAGTCATGCAGCGTCAGCCTTTCTCGGAGCTTGAGCTTACGTGTCCTTAACAAGGTGACTCTGCCGGGGTCATCGCCCGTTCATTGACTATGTGAGGGCAAGAAACAAAATGGATGCCGTAACTAAAATGGATGCCATGACTTTACAACAGAATGCCCTATTTCTCAGTGAATTCATGCTAGTTGCGTAGCGAAAACACTGTCATGCATATAATGGATCATTTGCGGTTCATTGGTACCGAAATCGTGTCAGTACTACGATACCGAATTCACGGGTTCGGATCGCTACAGAACCTCAACAGTTAAGCTCACAGCCCAACTTACATGTAGGGACACCTTCAGCAACACCATCTGTACACCTGTCCACTTTTCACACAGCTAGCACCTCCCAAACAATATTTGACTATGTGTATTCCCAAAGGGATATGTCCACGTCTTGCATGTGCAGCCCTAAGAGTAGTTCCGACAGCATATGTGTGAAACAGCAACACTTCTGTCTCATACCTAGCTGCTGTACCTGCCACACCTTCTTGCGTAAGTTGAACCATGCATACATCAAAAACACAATAAGCCCAGTCTGTGCGTAAACAACAAGTCTGTGCATGAGCCACGAAAAGTAGACAGTCAAATATGCAGATTGTGTAGTCAGACATTCATCACTGTGAGTTTCTCTGCCCTTTCACACATTAACATGTGTACCCATTGGAGAGTCCATCACAACACTGTTCTGTGTACATGCCCAGCAATATCACAAGTGACATGTGAGGGAGTACATGCCAATGTTTTCAATCATATACACCAACATGGTATGTGTAGTCAGCAGTGGGGTAAATATTGCATTGGCATTGTGTGCACAATCATGTGCCATTATTCATGTGACCACTCTGCAATGTTGAGAACTGCCCATTGGCCATTGACATAGCATGATGTGTCCATAGGTGCTGTCAAAGTGCTCTGTCACCCAAATCACGGTCATTCTGAGTAATGTATGGCACCCATATCGCGGTAGCTACTGCCTGGCCCCAGCGGTGTGTAACTGCCAGTGTCAAAGCCACACTTGCGGTAGTGATAGGCATATACCCATGGTCAAATGGCGGTTGGCATGCTCCGCCACCCAAATCACAGTCATTCTTAGCAATGTATGGCACCCATATCACATTAGCTACCGCCTGGCCCCAGCGGTGTGTCACTGCCAATGGCAAGCAAGCCTGGCTGAAGACGGCTGAAATGCCAGAAACCGGTCCTAGGAAGCTTGTTTCCGGTCCAGGGAAGGCATGGCTTGGCAGTTCGGGCTGGACTGTTCCCATGAGGCACAGGGTCAGACTGATTTGCATATGGCCATGTCTGAACTGGGGTGGCAGAGTGGGCTAATGTACGGTGATGGATCAAACCCAGATCTGTTGACTGGGTGTGAGTGTTTGATTGGTTCTGATGCTCCGTCCAGCACCACCCTCTTTTGTACTGCTTTGTTCGCCATAAGTTGGCAGGGTATGCTCAGATGTGAGTCCCTTGCTCACTTTGCCACTGGATTCAAGCAAGCCTGGCTGAAGATGGCTGAAATGCCAGAAACTGGTCCTAGGAAGCTTGTTTCCGGTCCAGGAAAGGCATGGCTTGGCAGTTCGGGCTGGACTGTTCCCATGAGGCACATGGTCAGACTGATTTGCATATGGCCATGTCTGAACTGGGGTGGCAGAGTGGGCTAAAGAACGGTGATGGATCAAACCCAGATCTGTTGACTGGGTGTGAGTGTTTGATTGGTTCTGATGCTCCGTCCATCACCACCCTCTTTTGTACTGCTTTGTTCGCCATAAGTTGGCAGGGTATGCTCAGACGTGAGTCCCTTGCTCACTTTGCCACTGGATTCAAGCAAGCCTGGCTGAAGACGGCTGAAATGCCAGAAACTGGTCCTAGGAAGCTTGTTTCCGGTCCAGGGAAGGCATGGCTTGGCAGTTCGGGCTGGACTGTTCCCATGAGGCACAGGGTCAGACTGATTTGCATATGGCCATGTCTGAACTGGGGTGGCAGAGTGGGCTAAAGAACGGTGATGGATCAAACCCAGATCTGTTGACTGGGTGTGAGTGTTTGATTGGTTCTGATGCTCCGTCCATCACCACCCTCTTTTGTACTGCTTTGTTCGCCATAAGTTGGCAGGGTATGCTCAGACGTGAGTCCCTTGATCACTTTGCCACTGGATTCAAGCAAGCCTGGCTGAAGACGGCTGAAATGCCAGAAACCGGTCCTAGGAAGCTTGTTTCCGGTCCAGGGAAGGCATGGCTTGGCAGTTCGGGCTGGACTGTTCCCATGAGGCACAGGGTCAGACTGATTTGCATATGGCCATGTCTGAACTGGGGTGGCAGAGTGGGCTAAAGAACGGTGATGGATCAAACTCAGATCTGTTGACTGGGTGTGAGTGTTTGATTGGTTCTGATGCTCCGTCCATCACCACCCTCTTTTGTACTGCTTTGTTCGCCATTAGTTGGCAGGGTATGCTCAGACGTGAGTCCCTTGCTCACTTTGCCACTGGATTCAAGCAAGCCTGGCTGAAGACGGCTGAAATGCCAGAAACCGGTCCTAGGAAGCTTGTTTCCGGTCCAGGGAAGGCATGGCTTGGCAGTTCGGGCTGGACTGTTCCCATGAGCACAGGGTCAGACTGATTTGCATGTGGCCATGTCTGAACTGGGGTGGCAGAGTGGGCTAAAGAACGGTGATGAATCAAACCCAGATCTATTGACTGGGTGTGAGTGTTTGATTGGTTCTGATGCTCCGTCCATCACCACCCTCTTTTGTACTGCCTTGTTCACCATAAGTTGGCAGGGTATGCTCAGACGTGCGTCCCTTGCTCACTTTGCCACTGGATTCAAGCAAGCCTGGCTGAAGACGGCTGAAATGCCAGAAACCGGTCCTAGGAAGCTTGTTTCCGGTCCAGGGAAGGCATGGCTTGGCAGTTCCGGCTGGACTGTTCCCATGAGGCACAGGGTCAGACTGATTTGCATATGGCCATGTCTGGACTGGGGTGGCAGAGTGGGCTAAAGAACGGTTATGGATCAAACCCAGATCTGTTGACTGGGTGTGAGTGTTTGATTGGTTCTGATGCTCCGTCCATCACCACCCTCTTTTGTACTGCTTTGTTCGCCATAAGTTGGCAGGGCAAGCTCAGACGTGAGTCCCTTGCTCACTTTGCCACTGGATTCAAGCAAGCCTGGCAGAAGACGGCTGAAATGCCAGAAACCGGTCCTAGGAAGCTTGTTTCCGGTCCAGGGAAGGCATGGCTTGGCAGTTCCGGCTGGACTGTTCCCATGAGGCACAGGGTCAGACTGATTTGCATATGGCCATGTCTGAACTGGGGTGGCAGAGTGGGCTAAAGAACGGTGATGGATCAAACCCAGATCTGTTGACTGGGTGTGGGTGTTTGATTGGTTCTGATGCTCCGTCCATCACCACCCTCTTTTGTACTGCCAATGGCAAAGCCACACTCGCGGTAGTGATAGGCATATACTCATGGTCAAATGACGGTTGGCATGCTCCTCCACCCAAATCACGGTCATTGTTAGCAATTGTATGGCACCCATATCGCGGTAGCTACTGTCTGGCCACTGCAGTGTGTCACCACCAATGCCCAAGCCCTTACAGGCAATGGGAACCGCAATTGCGGTAGACTAAAGCAATTTTGAAAATCGCGGTAGGCGTGCTCCGCCACCGCGGGCCGGTCATTGGATGCAATTGAAAAATGCATGATCGCGGTAGTGACCGCCTTGCCCATGCGGTGTGCCACCGCCAATGCCCAACCCCTTACAGCCAATGGGAACCGCAATTGCAGTAGACTAATGCAATTTTGAAAATCGCGGTAGGCGTGCTCCGCCACCGCGGGCCGGTCATTGGATGCAATTGAAAGATACATGACCGCGGTAGTGACCGCCTGGCCCCTGCGGTGTCTCACCGCCAATGCCCATGCTCTTACAGCCAATGGGAACCACAATCGTGGTAGACTAATGCAATTTTGAAAATCGCAGTAGGCATGCCACTGAGGAGCTGGTCATTGGAAGCATTTGAAAAAGGCTGACCTGGAGCACCAATTGCAGCAGCTTAGAACCAAGGGTGGGCGTAGTGGGGCTACGTGGAGCAGCGCGTAGTGTGGCAAAATCTACTCGCGCTCCGCATAGCCCCACTACGCGCTGCCCGCCTCCTGCCTGCCCTAATTTAAAAATAATTAAAATAAGTTTAAAAGTAAATATAAACCTCTTACCTTAAGCGCGGCGTCCCGGGGCTCCCTCTTCTTGCTGATGGTAACTTCTTCACGCAAATGTGCATGCGCGGAGGCCCGCGCATGCGCATTTCTTGCGAGGAATGCGCATGCGCGGGCGTCCGCGCATGCGCATTTGCATGAAGAAGTTACCGTCAGCAAGAAGAGGGAGCCCCGGGACACCGCGCTGAAGGTAAGAGGTTTATATTTACTTTAACCTTATTTTAATGATTTTTAAATTAGGGCGGGCGGGAGGCGGGTGGCGGGCAGCTCTGCTTCGCTACGGTGTGTGCGTAGCGCTGCCTGCTTCGCCTACCTCGTAAATGGCGAAGCAGGCAGCGCTACGTGCACTCCGTGGGCGAAGCGGAGCACGTCGCCCAGGGTTACTTAGAACCACTGAAACTACCCCAGGGGGCTATATAGGTGTGGGAGAGAGCCTTGCATTTCCACAGCTTCCAGAGCCTGCTGCCTGACACCCCTCACCACCAACTGCTGCTGCTCCTGCCTCCAGAGCCTGCTGCCTGACACCCCTCACCATCAGTTGCTGCTGCTCCTGTCTCCAGAGCCTGCTGCCTGACACCCCTCACCACCAACTGCTGCTGCTCCTGTCTCCAGAGCCTGCTGCCTGACACCCCTCACCACCAACTGCTGCTGTTCCTGTCTCCTGGACCCAGTGATGGCGAGGACTGAGAAGATTTGGGCCTGTCACTTCACCACCGAGGAGCTGGAGGTTCTGGTGGATGAGGTGCTCCCACAGTATGGGAGACTATATGGTGCTCCAAATTTCGTGGTAAGTGTTTCAGAGTGGAAGTGAGAGTGCAGGGAGTGCACACATAACGATCTGCTGCAGTATGTGCCTGAGAGTGTGAGGTTGTGTCATGCACTGCCTAGCATGCTGTCTCCAGGGGAAAGGGGTGTGTAGCCTATTTCACACATTTCCCTGCCTGCACATCAAAATTGGAGGGACATGTATTGTTTTGTCAGCCATACAGTGACGCAGGAAGTTGGTAATGCAGTAGTCAGGACAGAAATTGCCTGTGTAAATGGATGTGTGGGTCCCTGATGTTCTTCACAGGCTCATCTGTGGCCGTAGCAAGGGTTTACGTCCAGAGGGTACTGATGGAATTGTGTCTGTATAGGTCAGCACTATGCTCAGGACTTTAATACCAGAGGGTGACACTATTGGTGGTAATTCACCTATTCACCTATGACACAGCAGATTGCTGTACTTTTGTGCACAGCCCCTTCCAATTCCACCAGCATGTGTACTGACTCGCATGTGTAGGCACTGTTTACGCTCTCAATTTGTCTCTTCATGTGACATTGCTGATGCCCCTCGTTGGACCTCAGTGTGAGCCCAGCTGGCCTGCACAGTCACTGCCCAATCTGACAAGGACACATCACTGAATGTACAGAGTGAAACATGTGTGTTATTTGCTAGACTATCCATCAAAGAGCCATCTCAGCCCTGTAGATTGCACACGACAGGCCTTGTGAGAAGGGTGTGAGATTGTAAGATCATGTCCCTCAATGTGACCTCCATGACACAGTGAGCCATTCACAGGGAAAGGACATTGATGGCTGCGCAGTGTTGGACACAGTGAGTCTGCCCCTGAACATATTTTGAAATGTAATGTATGTCTTGCTCACCCACAAACTGGCTAGTAGATGTGGGCAGCCTACACATAGCTTTCTGTGCTGGCATCCTACATGTGTATGAGATGGGCAGGTACTGTGTCCACCCTCATACCCGCATGCATTTTTGTATGACTATCCCATGCTAATGTACTATGTGAGATGCTGTATTGTCTCTGCTAGACATATCTGTGGAGTTGTGCTGCGTTAGTATCATGCTCCTGTACTGAGAGATAGTGGTACATAACATTGTGTAACTGATTTTTCCCCCTCTTGTCTCCCATGCCTGCAGCTCAAAGTCCACCAGCGTAAGGCCGTGTGGAGGGACATTGCTAGCAAGGTGCGGGCTCTGGGTGTCTCCAACCGACGGCGCACACACTGTCACAAGATGTGGGATGACATCTGCCAGCTGAGCAAAAACATGGCAGAGATGACATGGGGACTGGTCCCTTGGACTGGCAGGTTGGCGCGCAGGAGCATGACACCACTAATGGCCCGCATCTTAGCTGTGACACAGCCTGAGCTGGATGCACGTTTGAAGGAGCATCAGCAGCAAGCTGGGGGTGAGTATTCTGGGAAGGGTGACTTTGTTTGTTAGTGGATGCATGTGTTCACAGCCTGGGCCAGCGCTGGGCTCTGTGATGTTGCTAGTGTGATGCAATGGCTTGTAAGTGGCCTCTGTGTTGGGTGCAGCTGTCATGCATTTGCCCTACCTGTACTTTCTCATGTCATTGGAGTAATGGCCCTTGACATTGCATTCTGAGGCGTGGCCTTCTGGCATTGTCTGCATTGGGGTAGTCAGGGACATCCCAAGGAAGGGAACAGCAGTGTGCATCATCTGAGTGTGCTTTCATCAATGCGTGCATTGCCTGACATCAGAATTGTAAGGACTACACATCTGACACCAATGTGCAACAGTAGTTGTGCTCCAAAGTACGACCTGGTGGATGGCATGAGCTCATGGCCATTGTGGACTGTTATGTTGGAGTCTGTATCTGTGCTGTCCACTTCTGCTGCCTCCAGATGTGACTGTGGCAACATGTTGGAAGGTACATCTTTTCCCCCCTCAGGGCCCTAGGTGTGCTCAGAGGGATCTGTGTGTCTGGTTACGCGGAGCCACCGGCAGGCTATTTGGCTGTGTAGTCATCGCATGGGTGGTGTGCAACATGGGGATATCATCATCTTGTTTCGTGCTTTGCTTGCGTATGATGTTTGTGTTAATGCCACTGAACTGACCCTAGATCTCTGTCTCATGTAGCATCTCCGGTGGGCACAGAAGGACAGGGGATGGACACCAGTGGTGAGGCATCAAGCACGACTGCTACACACAAGCATAGTGACACTGATGTGACCAGCGCCTCGGAGGGGGACAGGAGTCTGCTTCAGGAATCACAGCCAGAGACACCAACCTCAATGGCATCTGACACCAGCGGTGACACATCTATGTTGGCGGGCACAGGGAGCGGGAACTCTGCCTCCTCTTCCACCACACAGAGCCCAGTGCCCACCCTCCCAGCTACTTCCACTTGTGCTGCCCGTGTTCGCACCAGTAAGAAGGGAAGAGTGTCCTTCACCCCAGGCACCACTGCCCCTACCCTTGTCTCCCCTGCTGCCATCAGTGCTGAGTCTGTGGACCATTTGTGCCAGCTGTGTGTAGGCCAGACAACACTCATCAACGCCTTCCTAGACCACGACAAAAAGTTGGCACAATCTCAGAGACCAGCTCCAGTCCCTTAGGCCACCCCCCTGACAGTGGGTACATCTGACGATAGTGACCACACACCACAGACCTCAGGCTCAAGATACAGCACAAGCAGCACACAACAGCAGCAGCCCATGCGGTCCAGAGCGCAGACACCATCCCCCCAAAAAACCAAAGCCACCCCAGAGCGCAAAGGCAAAAGCCCTTCATGCGACACTCAGGGGCGTAAAGCCAAGAAGAAGGCCTCAGGGTCACATGCCTCAGAGGCATCCCCAGCAAAGGACTCTCTTGTCCCAAAAGCATCTCGCAAAGACAAGCAGACAGTTGCCCTGCCCGCTGAGAAGCTGGTGCCTGCTAAGAGTCCACATAAAAAGAGCTCCAAGGCAGCTTCATCCACAAACTCAGCTCCCATTTTCCACCATCGCCAGCACTGCGGTGGTGCCTCCGCCATGCTATCCTAATGGGCCCTATAGTTTGGACAACAATAGATTATATTTCAATGTCCTAAGTAAATCCAAATCATACAAACATTCTTTACCAGCTATTTCACTGGATGCCGAAAAGTTGTTTGATCGAGTTGGCTGGTCTTTTATTTTTTCGACTCTTTCCATGTTCGGCTTTGGTACTATATTAATTAATTATATCTCCTTGTTATTCCCTTCTCCCAAATCCTCCATCTTAGCCAATCGCCTTACCTCGCTATCTTTTTTCCTTTACTGGGGTGTTCGACAAGGCTTTCCTCTTTATCTCCTATTGTTCATTCTTACCCTAGAGCTATCGAAAATCCGTTTGACAATCAGTTAAAACTTTTAGTTTATGCTGATTATATTCTACTTTTCAACTCACAACCACAGAATTCTTTACCATCCTTTCTAATAGCAGTGGAAAATTTAGCATCCATTTCAGGTTTTAAATTAAATGCTGATAAATGTGAAATGCTTTCTTTAAATAAATTATGTTTTCATGTGGATTTCACTTCTTCCTTTCATTGGAATTCGGATAAAATCAAATATCTTGGACTATGTTTTAAAGCTTCCATCAAAGAAACTTTAGCTCTAAACCTGAAAGAACTACAAGCAACACTAACTTCTTTCACATCTTGGTGGATCCCTTTATTCCTGTCTAGGTGGGGCCGGTTAGATACTATAAAGATGACATTATTTCCTTTAATATTATTTTGTCTTTCTTATATTCCTATAAATATCTATAATTCTGATTTAAAAAAAAGTATATTCTATCTTGTCTAAATTTTTATGGAATAATAAAAAATCTCGGAAGTCTATCTACAAACTCAAACGACCCCAAGTTATTGGGGGTGTTAATTTTCCAGATTTCCTCATATTTCATACAGCATTTTTCCATAAGCAAACATCTTTCTTGCTACTTGAGGATGAGTCTCTAATTTCCCCCTTATGGGTTGATCTTGAAAATTCCTTTCTTCAACCCTTTTCTTTTTTAAAGAATTGTTATATTTTACACACACACCCTTATCATTATCTCTCCCCATATTGAAAAATACATGTAAAATCCTCTAAGCTATTCTTATTTCTCATCAGAACGTTTAAGAACAATTTCTACATTTATCACTTTGGTATAATAAACATATTAAAATAAACAACAAAACCATATTTTGGAAAGCTTGGCATGATAAAGGACTTAGATGGATTCATGAACTCTTTCAGAATGATGTTTGTATTCCTTTCACAAAAGCCCAAACACGGTTCCCTTTCCTTCTTCATATCAAACTAAATACACATCCTTAATCTCTGTGGTTCAATCATCATATCACCAACTCCTACATAATCATATATCTACTTCTCAAGAACCTAATATAAACTCCATTCTATACAATTCTCCCTCACTGTCCCAAATATAAAAACATCTAACTTCTTTACTAAATGAACGAGACAAAACAGAGGTGGAACTCCAATGGGAATCTGACCTACAAACCTCTTTTCCAATTCCTGTATGGAACAAAACTTGAACTAAAATAAGGAAATCATCTAGAGCAGTTAACATATTCAAACTAATTTGTTATCTACAACAGGCTCTTGATTACGTATGTTAATTGAATGTCCTTATATTCACAAATTATGGATACAAATTTGGCAACAGATAAGTGCTCTTTTTCACACACAAGTTCCAAATACTTTTGCTAATATTTTTCTAGGAAGTATTTCAGATGATTGGGCTTCTCACTCTGACACTATTCATATAATTGACTTACTCCTTGCAGTTGCATTCCAACAGATCACCAGGGCATGGAAAGATTCTACCACCATATCTTTTCAGGCTTGGTCGTAAGGAGCCTGTTACAGTCATAGGCTTGATAGAGAGTATGCCCATCCAATTACCCTTTCCATCAAAAAAGACCTTCTCTGGTTACCTGTAACAAATTTTATAGATTTTTGTGCCAATAATACATGTTTACATAATCCTCGAACTGAAGAAGTACCTAAGCCTCTGTGATTTTTCAATATCATTGTTATTAATTGTTAAATATCCGTGTTAATATTTCACTCTTTCAATTTTGTAATGTTATTATTCAGTTGTTACTCTATTCTTGAAAGTATGACTGTCATTTTCCTCTCTTTTTCATCTCTTTATTTTACTAACTTTCCTACCTTATAATTTTTTTTTTAATTCAAAGATTTTTTCACATCTCATACATCATATTATAATTATATGCTTAATGTATATCCCTGTAAATTAATTTATTGTACTTGCTTAGTTACTAAATAAAATGTATCTCTTTAAAGCTAAAAAAAGAAGACCCAAGTTTACACTGTCACCGGCAAGAGGAGGGGTGGGTTCCCCACATACAGGATACTGCTCATAATAATCAAGGTGTCATGAATGTGGATCATAAAAAAGACCACACATAAAGTGGGGCTATGAGTGTTAAAATGTTGAGCACTGAACATGAAAGGTGCAGGGTCCTTTATGAGTGTGGGAATGTCCATTGGAGAACATTCTAAGTTGCCCACGTTGGGGAAATTAGCTCCCCATGTTGCTGCAAAGTCTGGTAGAACCTTTAAAGGAGAGGCACCCCCTTTCTTTTTATCAGATTAGCTTTATTGTTTGGCGGCTGGACCAAAATATATTAATAATTACGTTGAGGATTTTGATTTGGGGAATTTTTCTGATACTTTTTCTAATACTTTGAATTTGTCTCCATGTTTTTACTGGATATCGAGACCCTGAGATTGGTAACAATTATCGTGGAACCCCTCACCTCCCTGCCAAGCTCTAGGGTTACATTTAGCTCTACAATAGTTGCAATGTGGATTTTAGCCAATGTGGATCACTTTCAGGAAAGAAGTGTTGTTGTTTTTCCATCAGAGAAGATGGTTGATCCCAAGCCTAATAGTTTAAGTCCAGACTCCCAGGATTCTACTCAGGTTTTTGACAGCAAAAGGGGGGCTGTAAGTCTGAAGGATATTACAATCTCTATTGGTAGAGATACTGGTAGGGAAGTGACAAATACAGTAGGATATGGGGATTCATGGGCTAGGGCACTAGGAAAGGGAGAAGAATCAGCATCTTGGGACTGGGTGGTGGGCGTTTTGAATACCAGAAAAAGTAATACAAAACTACCAGTGTTGCGGAGGTAGCCCTTTGGGAAAAATTCTCTCTTGGAAAGCATCAGGCTTCGGATAATCAAATTCAAATTTAAACTTTAAAACGTGTCTCAGCCCATTGATAGTATGCTTGCAGGGAACATAGATATGTTCCGACTTTGAGTTTGCGAATTACTTTGTTTATTCCTGCGCAGCAAAACCCTCTGTAAAAGGCAATGTCAGCCAATGTAAAGCTATTTTACTGAGAAGCAACATACATTGGAACCCTAAGGTGTTTGCTCATCCATTGAAACTCTGTCTCTGCCTGAAGTTAGCCTTGACTAATGTGACAGGAGGGCTGTGTTCAACCTTTCTGTTGGTAAATGTCTATATCCCCCCGGGGGCTCTTCTGGTACCTTTGTTGACTCTATGCTCTCTTTTGTACATCAAATTTGTGTCTCAGCAAACTGTTTACTGATTATTGTTGTGGGGGACTTTAATGCTAACATTTTGAATTCCGCTTCTATGACCTTTAGAAGCTCTGAGTTGGATGATGTATGGGCTATTCCTAAGGTTATTTGTCCTGGAAAAATTAGATCAGATAATCAAGGTTTAAGATTTTTGCAAAGCCTGAGATCTAATAAACGTATTGCTTTAAATGGCAGGTTCCCAGAGGATTCCCCAGCCTCCTACACTTTTATTCCTCTCGTAGGCAATCACTACTTGATTCCATGGTGGTGTTTTGTCAAATGTTTGGAGTTTGCAGTCAATTTGAGGTATTTAGTTTGGATTTAAGTGACCATAGTATTCTTTCAGTGGTTATTGATTTAGAGATTAAGGCGCTTGATTCCTGGAATTGCAGGAATGGTATTGTAGTTTATAATAAAAAAAATGGATGCACATTTTGGTCAAGTAATATCATAATGAATCTGGCCCCTTATATCAGAACAGTGATTCTAGGACCTTTTGATGCATCATTAGAAAATCTTATTCCTCGGTTTAAAAAACAGCTGTCCCTTTTTCGAACCTTTGCTTGTAAAGACAGAATTATTAAAGCTAAGCCTCCTGGGAATATTTCTTGGGTGGTAATAAAGGTGAATTGTGACATAAATTTTATGGTAAGGGAAAAGTTTAAGTTGACGTTAATATCAAGGCAAAGTGAAACCAATTGGGTGAAGCGAGTAAGATCCAGATTGAAGGCATCAGAATGTAGGAAGGAGGAAAATCAGAAATGGATTAGTTTGACAGAAGCCGCCTATGCTTGTGACTCAAGTATGTGTTGGGCTTTAATTGCCCAATACTGGTAACCAAGAGTTAAGGCTGAGGCTACTCCCATACCCAATGGAGAGTGGACCCATTATGTCTTGCAACTATATGCCTCTAATCTAGGTGCAGTGTAGAGTTGGAACTTAATGTTGAGGCCGACTTGCTGGATATGTATGGTCGCCCTCCTGTGAGGAGATAGAAGGTTTCCTTAAGAGTGCTACGTCCACAGGGGCGATGGGCAATGATGAACTCCGATATGTCTCATTAAACAAGACATTTCTGCATGGTCTCACTTCTTATTTGCTTTTTTTCTATGTTGCTATTCAACGGAGTCCTCCCCCTCCTCTAGTAAAGGAAGTGTTGTTGTACCCTTACATAAAAAAGGTCCTAAAACTTCTCCTGCAAGTCATAATCGGATTGCCTTATTGGATGCGATTGGGAAACTGTTTGCCAAAAGTATTCTTTTTCATCTTCCGGAGTGGGCATTTGGTAATAACATTATTCCCACCGAGCAGGCCGGTTTTCTCAAGAATTGTGGAACTCTAGACAATAGTACAGTACTTCAAACGTTGATTGAAAAGTACCCTGCGGGTAAGGGCATGCCTATATATTCTGGTTTTATTGACTTCTCCCCAGCGTTTGATAAGGTTGACCGTGGGACGCTGAGGAGGAAATTGTCTATACTAGGGTGTTCACCTTTAAGGGAAATTATTGCCCTGCTTTCTTCCACTTGTTCCCAGATCCTGATGGGAGGATATCAGGGTTTGTCAAGTAAAGTGTAGACATATAATTGCTTGAAGCAAGGATGCTTACTTACGCCCCTCCTTTTCTCTCTATATACCCATGACTTATTACGTAGAGTTGATCAGATGAAAGGGGATCTGTTTAAATTGTGATTAATAAATACTGGCTGTTCACACTGATGATGTAGTTTTACTATCTTTAACCCCGATAGCATTACAAAGGTGTCTTTCTGCTTTGGCAAACTACACTGAATACTTCATTAAAATAAATATTTCTAAAAGTAGAGTTATGATTTTTAGGTCTCAGGGGTGTAGAGTTAGGAAAGATCTTTACTGGTTGTTGAGGAATGACAAGTTGGAAGTGGTGAAGCTTTATCCAATCTTTGAAACAAAATTCTAGTAATTGTCTAAATAATGATCATATTATTCAAAGTAGAAGTTGGGCGTTGTCCCTCCCCTCAGCAAGTCACAGACTGAATTAGTGCTGTGAGCAAAGACCCTTCACCCACGTTCTTACAGTCTATAAGACCAAAATACCACCCTCACTTGGTTATGCCTGTGAAGTAATGGAGGAGCAACACTGGACCTTTTTTGAGAAGGTTTAAGGTTGTATTTAGCACCAAATTTGTAATTTGAACCATCTGGTTGCCACTTATGCCCTGCAGCTTGAATTTGAACTCCATTCTACTACTATATTCGTAATGCTCTGAGATGGGGGAACAATTAAGATGCCCATTAGGATGGTGGGCGGAGGCACCACCGCGGTGCTGCCGGTGGCAAAAAAACTCATTAACAAAAAGTGGTCAGTGTTAACCTCAAATAAACTGAAGTTTGGGAAACCGATGTTCTCTTTCAAAAGAAATAGAAGTCTCAGGGACTCCCTTATACACACGGATCTCCAGAAAACCAAGACAACACACCAACTCACACTTTGGAACCAGCCACAAGTTATGGGCCACTATCCGTACAGTTCATGTGTGGCCTGCCCGTTCACTGAACACACAAAAGAAATAGACCTAGACATGCATTATGCATGGGAGCAACAATCACACACCAACTGCAGCACTGATAAAGTAATTTACCTGATTAAGTGCCCTTGCCAACTCATGTATGTGGGTATGACAGGGAGAAAAATAAAGGTGCGCATAAGCGAACATAGAAGCACAATCAGAAGGGCCGTTGTGGCAACTAGACTAACAGCTCACTACATGGAGAAAAAACATACAGACACTGACCTATGGTGGACGGTGATCGAAAAGGTGAAGGGGGATGGTAACATGACAAAAAGTCTGCTGGAACATGAGCAATGGTGGGTCTATAGATTGAAAACCCATATCCCTGGACTAAACGATTCCATACCATGGAATCAACTTAATAGAAACAGATAATGCAGCATGAACCAACATGATTGCCACATTTTCAGTAATGTACATTAGACCTGACCCAGGCATAATGTATCTGAAATAATATGCAACTTTTCCAAACAAATAAGAAGACCGGTTTTCTCGAAAATAAGGCGTGTCACTGGACACCTTAATTAACACCCGTCTTTAAGGTAGCACGTTTCACCACTTCCCATTCACACCACTGTGACAGCCTTTAAATATCATGGCAGAAAATGTGACCCACCCTTAAAAATAAAGATTAATCACTTGAAACCTTAATGTAACTCCTTATAAGAGGCACTACTCCCCAATAATATCACGTTGATAGCCAGCAATTTCCTACAAATACTAACATTGTATATGGCATAGAAGCCGCCAATAGAAACTACAATTCCCATGATACCATCAGTGGGGCGGGATCACGCGCTCTAAAAATAGCCATTCGACTATATAAACATCATATTAATTTTAATATTAGAGGTACTAGACTCTATCGATACCACAATGACAGTCAACTAATAAACCCTACCATCTGAGATAGCGTGTAAACTACATTACCCTTGATACCATCGCCAACCGCGATAACTCAGACCAAGCGTCCATGGGACAGGGTAGGATAACTCTTCATAGTCATTCGAATGTATAAATATAATATTATTACTTTTAACATAAGGGGTACTAGACCTCACCAATACCGCAATGGTAGTCAGCATTAAAATCCTGCCATCGGATAAAACTATCAGTACAATTTACATTAGCCAAGATACCATCGCTAGTCGCGATGACTCGGACTACGTGACCCCGGAAATGGGAGGAGTTATGATTCCTTAATCAGAGCCAGGTTCCCCTTTAAATACCATGTCTGCTGAACACTCGTAGCTCCATGTGGTGGGAACCCCCTCCAAGTAGGACGATACGCGGGGCAGGACCCTTGATGGCGTGAGTAATTATGCAGCTAAACAGCAACCGGAAGGTATGAGTGAGTGCTACCCCAGTTGGGAGTGGCCCTCCATCTTTATATCACCGCTTTTTGGTTTCTCTTTCTCCCTTCCCTCATTCTTGTTTACTGATCATGAATACTAATTTACCGCAATACAACCCTGATTTACATGGCCGTTCAAACTATCCTGACAAAAACAGTGTTTGACTACAGGGCTACCCTGGTAACTGGTGAGGTCACACATGGAGTACAACCTCTCCTAGAACGGGGTAAGGAGCATGTATGTTCAAGTGAATACAGAGAGAGTCTTTTTATTAAAATACCACATTGATGAGAGATACAGTGATTTTATGTTTACATGTTTGAATGAGTGTGAATGACACAGATGTTTCATTAATGCTGATCACACACTAATGAGTGAAAGATGACAGGATGCGGCAACTTGCTGCCACAGAAATGGGCATTACACAAATATGAGTGTGTGATTGACAATGCCAATATATCACACTCGTTTTCTGCGTTTGTCACCGTGAAAATAAAAGTATATTTCAACACGGGGAAATTAGCACAAATGCATGAATATGTGAACAATCCTGAACTTAAATACAACAGTGGTTGTGTGTTGTCTCTTTCTTTTCCTTCCACAGATGGAGTGATTACACGGAACGCATTAGTCCAAGACAATCAAGGGGCAGCTATCTGCCCTTATCCAAAGTAGCATAGGGAAATTCTCTTCTACTTCCTGTTCCAGGGGGTATCCATTCCCGCCCTGAAGAAAGTCCAGCACCCTTCATGGGGCAACAGCTGACTGAAAGCATGTTGGCAATAGGGTCTTAGGACCATAATATCCCTACTGACCCTTTTCTCTGTTTTTATTGTCCCTGGCAGATCCAAGAATAAAGGGAAACTGGGATCTGACAGTGGATTTGTGATCTTTATCTCCCTGGCCAAAAACATCTCATTAAGTGCTCCCTGAAAGACGGTTGAGCCACCCTGACTTCTAGGCGTCAGGGTATCTCGATGATGAAGCATGACACCACTAGGGTGTGTGAGGGAATATAAAACAAAAGGACGTGCTTCCTTTCCCACTCTATAGTGGTGTTATATTGACAGCTTCACATAGGGTTTCCCACCTAATGGTAGTTCAGGGATTGTTCCAGGAAACTTAACCACTTAACAGCGGTTAGGCAATCAGGGGAGTACTTTTGGTGAAATAGTGTTACAACACGGGAGGGTGCACTCCCCTCTTGAGTTCCTCTCGGCCCCTAACCAAGCGAGGACATTTTC
Source organism: Triturus cristatus (assembly GCF_964204655.1). NCBI lineage: Eukaryota > Metazoa > Chordata > Amphibia > Caudata > Salamandridae > Triturus > Triturus cristatus. The sequence continues at coordinate 771,217,677 of NC_140582.1, read as the reverse complement.
TTGTTTGATTTGTGTACCACGTTTTTAGCAGTGCACAGCTGTTGAGCACCACACAAATACATACGTATGACACACGAGGAGGGTCAAAAAAAGTGTTTTTGAGCCCTTTAGAAATCGTGCTTTGACGGACGTCCTGTGGATGTCCACTTGCCAAACATTGTGAACATTTTAGTTGCCTTTTTCTTCTCTTTACTTTAACCTGGCACAATGAATACACCAGGATCACTCTCTGGATCCGAGTCCCTAGGATTAGTTTGAGCCAAGCACAGAGCTGGGATGAACTGAAAGAACTCAAACGCACCCAGATGAAGATCCTCCTTCATGGAGCCATTTTAACTGAATATCTACTGGGGAATGCAGCACCCAGAGGCCTCCTGGTTACTAATGCCGCAAGAATCTTTTTGGATGACCAACAATTCAAAAAATAGTGGTCACTAATCCGGTGGCGGTGCACCCACGATTGGCTCTAATTGATTATCAATACTGCAAAACGGCTCACAGAAGCCATCCTAGTCAAAATCAAAACCAGCGAAGATGCACTGATGACAGAAATAAGAATTACACTATACAAGAAAAAACTAGAGGAGGTGAATAAAGAGATTAGCGACCATAAAGACCTTCTAATGCAAAGTAAGGTTAACAAATTACAAAAAGACCTTAAAAAGTTTGCCCATGAAAAAGTATATTCATATATAAAAGAAGATTACAGAAGTTAGGAAAACTAAGACTCTGGGTCTTCATACCAAGGAGACTCTAGCAATTCAGAATCAGACCAGGAGGGCTGGTCCAGTGAAGCATCAAACAAGAGTTGGAGAGGCAGACCAAGAAGACCAAGAATAGGGAACTACAATCAAGGCTACCAACCACCACAGATGTACCCCTGGCCAGGTACTTTTGGCCCAGTTCCTTTCCATGGACCACCACCCTTTCACGGACCACAACATTACCAGACATGACCATTCTTCCAGCCAAACTATAATCAGAACCGTTTTTTAGGACAGGGCGGAAGGAGAGGAAAACGTGGCAGGAGAAACAACATGGGCAAACAGGTCCAATGGGAAGACAGCAACATACCAGTGAGCACACGGAGCATGACGAAGGGTCCAACAGCAGGGACAAGCACATCCCGGGACTAGTGGTGAACCTCACGGATATCACCCTGACCGCAGAAGAAATCACTGTCTTAAACAAAAGACTTGGTTTTGTACCAACCGAGATGCGAACTAAGCAAATTGTTCCGTAAAATACAGATAAAAACAGATAAAAACATTCTTCATGGACAAAGAGACACCAAGGGAAGAGCACAACCACACATTCTTACGTCTGAAATCCAACTTCTTTCCACCAGCATCTGTGATGCCCCCAGAGGGGATGGCCTTTGAGGAAGGCGTATCAAAAGAAGTCGAGGAACTACCCATAAGAAAGGGCACATATGACAACTTAAGCAAAAAAGAGAGGGAGGCCCTAAGAAACCTGAGCACAAGAACAGATATCACTATAAAACCAGCGGAGAAAGGCGGAGCCACAGTGATACAAAGTACCACGGCCTATAGAACGGCATGTATGAATCTATTGGTAGATACCAGATACTACATACCGATCACCAGAGACCCTACCACATGCCTCCAAAAAACTATAAGTACACTGACTACAGAAGCACTGGACTGAGAGTGGATAAACAAAAAAGAACATGAATTTTTGAACTGTGATGAACCAAGAATACCGGTCTTTTACACGATACCCAAAATTCATAAAGGTAAAAAATCCACCCCCAGGTAGACCTATCGTGTCCGGTATTGGGTTCTTGTTAGAACTCCTGTGCAAGTGCACAGATTGGTTCCTCCACCCTCTAGTGACACGCATTAGGTCTTATATACAAGACACAAAACATCTGCTGAATTTTCTACAAGATGTCACATATAATCCCATGCATAAAATCCTAGACATGGAAGCGCTTTACACCACTATCCAGCAAGAAAAAAGCATTCGGGTAATCGAAACACTTCTACATCAAGAAGACTGGACCTGGGATGCCCCAGTAAGCTGGATAATCACATTGATGCTCTTAGCACTCAAAGAAAATTTCTTCAGCTTTGAGGACCAACTATATCTCCAGCTCCATGGTACACCGATGGGCAGCACGTTTGCCCCCAGTATAGCCTGTTTGTATGTGGGACAACTTGAGGAGGAACATATCTGGACCCCAAACCCCTACTCCAATAACATAAAAAAATGGTGGTGCTACATTGACGACATCTTGGTAGTATGGGAGGGAGATGCAGTGACCCTTGGTAGTTTCCTTGAGTGGTTAAACCAACTCAATCCACACTTGAAGTTTACCATGTTCCATAACCAAGAACAGGTATCCTTCTTGGATGTTAGAATCAGTGCAAAAAATGGCAGGGTTTCTCAGTTCCCTTTACACAAAACCAACTGATAAAAACTAAGGGTGGGCAGACAACTCCGTTCCGCCCACAGAATGTGCGGAGATTTGCCCTTCCGCCTTCCGCGATAATAGGCGGAGAAACAGGGCAAATCTCCGCACACTCGGGGCATAACGGAAGTTGTCCGCCCACAGTGTTAAATACATAAAAAAATAAATGTTTAAATAACCTTACCTTATCGGCGGCGTCCCCGGGCTTCAAACGTCTTCCAGCGTGTCTTCTTCTGAGAACTGCGCATGCGCGGGAGCCCGCGCATGCGCATTCCTGCCTAGGAATGTGTATGTGCGGACTCCCGCGCAGTCCTCCCCCTCCTCTAGTAAAGGAAGTGTTGTTGTACCCTTACATAAAAAAGGTCCTAAAACTTCTCCTGCAAGTCATAATCGGATTGCCTTATTGGATGCGATTGGGAAACTGTTTGCCAAAAGTATTCTTTTTCATCTTCCGGAGTGGGCATTTGGTAATAACATTATTCCCACCGAGCAGGCCGGTTTTCTCAAGAATTGTGGAACTCTAGACAATAGTACAGTACTTCAAACGTTGATTGAAAAGTACCCTGCGGGTAAGGGCATGCCTATATATTCTGGTTTTATTGACTTCTCCCCAGCGTTTGATAAGGTTGACCGTGGGACGCTGAGGAGGAAATTGTCTATACTAGGGTGTTCACCTTTAAGGGAAATTATTGCCCTGCTTTCTTCCACTTGTTCCCAGATCCTGATGGGAGGATATCAGGGTTTGTCAAGTAAAGTGTAGACATATAATTGCTTGAAGCAAGGATGCTTACTTACGCCCCTCCTTTTCTCTCTATATACCCATGACTTATTACGTAGAGTTGATCAGATGAAAGGGGATCTGTTTAAATTGTGATTAATAAATACTGGCTGTTCACACTGATGATGTAGTTTTACTATCTTTAACCCCGATAGCATTACAAAGGCGTCTTTCTGCTTTGGCAAACTACACTGAATACTTCATTAAAATAAATATTTCTAAAAGTAGAGTTATGATTTTTAGGTCTCAGGGGTGTAGAGTTAGGAAAGATCTTTACTGGTTGTTGAGGAATGACAAGTTGGAAGTGGTGAAGCTTTATCCAATCTTTGAAACAAAATTCTAGTAATTGTCTAAATAATGATCATATTATTCAAAGTAGAAGTTGGGCGTTGTCCCTCCCCTCAGCAAGTCACAGACTGAATTAGTGCTGTGAGCAAAGACCCTTCACCCACGTTCTTACAGTCTATAAGACCAAAATACCACCCTCACTTGGTTATGCCTGTGAAGTAATGGAAGAGCAACACTGGACCTTTTTTGAGAAGGTTTAAGGTTGTATTTAGCACCAAATTTGTAATTTGAACCATCTGGTTGCCACTTATGCCCTGCAGCTTGAATTTGGACTCCTTTCTACTACTATATTCGTAATGCTCTGAGATGGGGGAACAATTAAGAGGCCCATTAGGATGGCGGGCGGAGGCACCACCGCGGTGCTGCCGGTGGCAAAAAACTCATGAACAAAAAGTGGTCAGTGTTAACCTCAAATAAACTGAAGTTTGAGAAACCGATGTTCTCTTTCAAAAGAAATAGAAGTCTCAGGGACTCCCTTATACACACGGATCTCCAGAAAACCAAGACAACACACCAACTCACACTTTGGAACAAGCCACAAGTTATGGGCCACTATCCGTGCAGTTCATGTGTGGCCTGCCCGTTCACTGAACACACAAAAGAAATAGACCTAGACATGCATTATGCATGGGAGCAACAATCACACACCAACTGCAGCACAGATAAAGTAATTTACCTGATTAAGTGCCCTTGCCAACTCATGTATGTGGGTATGACAGGGAGAAAAATAAAGGTGCGCATAAGCGAACATAGAAGCACAATCAGAAGGGCCGTTGTGGCAACTAGATTAACAGCTCACTACATGGAGAAAAAACATACAGACACTGACCTATGGTGGACGGTGATCGAAAAGGTGAAGGGGGATGGTAACATGACAAAAAGTCTGCTGGAACGTGAGCAATGGTGGGTCTATAGATTGAAAACCCATATCCCTGGACTAAACGATTCCATAACATGGAATCAACTTAATAGAAACAGATAATGCAGCATGAACCAACATGGTTGCCACATTTTGAGTAATGTACATTAGACCTGACCCAGGCATAATGTATCTGAAATAATATGCAACTATTCCAACCAAATAAGAAGACCGGTTTTCTCGAAAATAAGGCGTGTCACTGGACACCTTAATTAACACCCGTCTTTAAGGTAGCACGTTTCACCACTTCCCATTCACACCACTGTGACAGCCTTTAAATATCATGGCAGAAAATGTGACCCACCCTTAAAAATAAGATTAATCACTTGAAACCTTAATGTAACTCCGTATAAGAGGCACTACTCACCAATAATATCACGTTGATAGCCAGCAATTTCGTACAAATACTAACATTGTATATGGCATAGAAGCCGCCAATAGAAACTACAATTCCCATGATACCATCAGTGGGGCGGGATCACGCGCTCTAAAAATAGCCATTCGACTATATAAACATCATATTCATTTTAATATTAGAGGTACTAGACTCTATCGATACCACAATGACAGTCAACTAATAAACCCTACCATCTGAGATAGCGTGTAAACTACATTACCCTTGATACCATCGCCAACCGCGATAACTCAGACCAAGCGTCCACGGGACAGGGTAGGATAACGCTTCATAGTCATTCGAATGTATAAATATAATATTATTACTTTTAATATAAGGGATACTAGACCTCACCAATACCGCAATGGTAGTCAGCATTAAAATCCTGCCATCCGATAAAACTATCAGTACAATTTACATTAACCAAGATACCATCGCTAGTCGCGATGACTCGGACTACGTGACCCCGGAAATGGGAGGGGTTATGCTTCCTTAATCAGAGCCAGGTTTCCCTTTAAATACCATGTCTGCTGAACACTCGTAGCTCCATGTGGTGGGAACCCCCTACAAGTAGGACGATACGCGGGGCAGGACCCTTGATGGCGTGAGTAATTATGCAGCTAAACAGCAACCGGAAGGTATGAGTGAGTGCTACCCCAGTTGGGTGTTGCCCTCCATCTTTATATCACCGCTTTTTCGTTTCTCTTTCTCCCTTCCCTCATTCTTGTTTACTGATCGTGAATACTAATTTACCGCAATACAACCCTGATTTACATGGCCGTTCAAACTATCCTGACAAAAACAGTGTTTGACTACAGGGCTACCCTGGTAACTGGTGAGGTCCCACATGGAGTACAACCTCTCCTAGAACGGGGTAAGGAGCATGTATGTTCAAGTGAATACAGAGAGAGTCTTTTTATTAAAATACCACATTGATGAGAGATACAGTGATTTTATGTTTACATGTTTGAATGAGTGTGAATGACACAGAAGTTTCATTAATGCTGATCACACACTAATGAGTGAAAGATGACAGGATGCGGCAACTTGCCGCCACAGAAATGGGCATTACACAAATATGAGTGTGTGATTGACAATGCCAATATATCACACTTGTTTTCTGCGTTTGTCACCGTGAAAATAAAAGTATATTTCAACACGGGGAAATTAGCACAAATGCATGAATATGTGAACAATCCTGAACTTAAATACAACAGTGGTTGTGTGTTGTCTCTTTCTTTTCCTTCCACAGATGGAGTGATTACACGGAACGCATTAGTCCAAGACAATCAAGGGGCAGCTATCTGCCCTTATCCAAAGTAGCATAGGGAAATTCTCTTCTACCTTCTGTTCCAGGGGGTATCCATGCCCGCTCTGAAGAAAGTCCAGCACCCTTCATGGGGCAACAGCTGACTGAAAGTATGTTGGCAATAGGGTCTTAGGACCATAATATCCCTACTGACCTTTTTCTCTGTTTTTATTGTCCCTGGCAGATCCAAGAATAAAGGGAAACTGGGATCTGACAGTGGATTTGTAATCTTTATCTCCCTGGCCAAAAACATCTCATTAAGTGCTCCCTGAAAGACGGTTGAGCCCACCCTGACTTCTAGGCGTCAGGGTATCTCGATGATGAAGCATGACACCACTAGGGTGTGTGAGGGAATATAAAACAAAAGGACGTGCTTCCTTTCCCACTCTATAGTGGTGTTATATTGACAGCTTCACATAGAGTTTCCTTCCTAATGGTAGTTCAGGGATTGTTCCAGGAAACGTAACCACTTAACAGCGGTTAGGCAATCAGGGGAGTACTTTTGGTGAAATAGTGTTACAACACGGGAGGGTGCACTCCCCTCTTGAGTTCCTCTCGGCCCCTAACCAAGCGAGGACATTTTCTTGTTTGATTTGTGTACCACGTTTTTAGCAGTGCACAGCTGTTGAGCACCTCACAAATACATACGTATGACACACGAGGAGGGTAAAAAAAAGTGTTTTTGAGCCCTTTAGAAATCTTGCTTTGACGGACGTCCTGTGGATGTCCACTTGCCAAACATTGTGAACATTTTAGTTGCCTTTTTCTTCTCTCTACTTTAACCTGGCACAATGAATACACCAAGATCACTCTCTGGATCCGAGTCCCTAGGATTAGGGTACTCAGACGAAATTGCATCAGCCATTTTGGCTGGTCCATCATTACTGCCAGATACTAATATGAATCAAAGTTTGAGCCAAGCACAGAGCTGGGATGAACTGAAAGAACTCAAACGCGCCCAGATGAAGATCCTCCTTTGTGGAGCCATTTTAACTGAATATCTACGGGGGAATGCAGCACCCAGAGGCCTCCTGGTCACTAATGCCCCAAGAATCTTTTTGGATGACCAACAATTCAAAAAATAGTGGTCACTAATCCGGTGGCGGTGCACCCACGATTGGCTGTAATTGATTATCAATACTGCAAAACGGCTCACAGAAGCCATCCTAGTCAAAATCAAAACCAGCGAAGATGCACCGATGACAGAAAGAAGAATTACACTATACAAGAAAAAACTAGAGGAGGTGAATAAAGAGATTAGCGACCATAAAGACCTTCTAATGCAAAGTAAGGTTAACAAATTACAAAAAGACCTTAAAAAGTTTGTCCATGAAAAAGTATATTCATATATAAAAGAAGATTACAGAAGTTAGGAAAACTAAGACTCTGGGTCTTCATACCAAGGAGACTCTAGCAATTCAGAATCAGACCAGGAGGGCTGGTCCAGTGAAGCATCAAACAAGAGTTGGAGAGGCAGACCAAGAAGACCAAGAATAGGGAACTACAATCAAGGCTACCAACCACCACAGATGTACCCCTGGCCAGGTACTTTTGGCCCAGTTCCTTTAACTGGACCACCACCATTTCACGGACCACAACATTACCAGACATGACCATTCTTCCAGCCAAACTATAATCAGAACCGTTTTTTAGGACAGGGCGGAAGGAGAGGAAAACGTGGCAGGAGAAACAACATGGGCAAACAGGTCCAATGGGAAGACAGCAACATACCAGTGAGCACACGGAGCATGACGAAGGGTCCAACAGCAGGGACAAGCACATCCCGGGACTAGTGGTGAACCTCACGGATATCACCCTGACCGCAGAAGAAATCACTGTCTTGAACAAAAGACTTGGTTTTGTACCAACCGAGATGCGAACTAAGCAAATTTTTCCGTAAAATACAGATAAAAACATTCTTCATAGACAAAGAGACACCAAGGGAAGAACACAACCACACATCCTTATGTCTGAAATCCAACTTCTTTCCACCAGCATCTGTGATGCCCCCAGAGGTGATGGCCTTTGAGGAAGGCGTATCAAAAGAGGTCGAGGAACTACCCATAAGAAAGGGCACATATGACAACTTAAGCAAAAAAGAGAGGGAGGCCCTAAGAAACCTAAGCACAAGAACAGATATCACTATAAAACCAGCGGAGAAAGGCGGAGCCACAGTGATACAAAGTACCACGGCCTATGGGACGGCCTGTATGAATCTATTGGTAGATACCAGATACTACATACCGATCACCAGAGACCCTACCACATGCCTCCAAAAAACTATAAGTACACTGACTACAGAAGCACTGGACTGAGAGTGGATAAACAAAAAAGAACATGAATTTTTGAACTGTGATGAACCAAGAATACCGGTCTTTTACACGATACCCAAAATTCATAAAGGTAAAAAATCCACCCCAGGTAGACCTATCGTGTCCGGTATTGGGTTCTTGTTAGAACTCCTGTCCAAGTACACAGATTGGTTCCTCCACCCTCTAGTGACACGCATTAGGTCTTATATACAAGACACAAAACATCTGCTGAATGTTCTACAAGATGTCACATATAATCCCATGAATAAAATCCTAGACATGGAAGCGCTTTACACCACTATCCAGCAAGAAAAAAGCATTCGGGTAATCGAAACACTTCTACATCAAGAAGACTGGACCTGGAATGCCCCAGTAAGCTGGATAATCACATTGATGCGCTTAGCACTCAAAGAAAATTTCTTCAGGTTTGAGGACCAACTATATCTCCAGCTCCATGGTATACCGATGGGCAGCACGTTTGCCCCCAGTATAGCCTGTTTGTATGTGGGACAACTTGAGGAGGAACATATCTGGACCCCAAACCCCTACTCCAATAACATAAAAAAATGGTGGCGCTACATTGACAACATCTTGGTAGTATGGGAGGGAGATGCAGTGACCCTTGGTAGTTTCCTTGAGTGGTTAAACCAACTCAATCCACACTTGAAGTTTACCATGTCCCATAACCAAGAACAGGTATCCTTCTTGGATGTTAGAATCAGTGCAAAAAATGGCAGGGTTTCTCAGTTCCCTTTACACAAAACCAACTGATAAAAACTAAGGGTGGGCAGACAACTCCGTTCCGCCCACAGAATGTGCGGAGATTTGCCCTTCCGCCTTCCGCGATAATAGGCGGAGAAACAGGGCAAATCTCCGCACACTCGGGGCATAACGGAAGTTGTCCGCCCACAGTGTTAAATACATAAAAAAATAAATGTTTAAATAACCTTACCTTATCGGCGGCGTCCCCGGGCTTCAAACGTCTTCCAGCGTGTCTTCTTCTGAGAACTGCGCATGCGCGGGAGCCCGCGCATGCGCATTCCTGCCTAGGAATGTGTATGCGCGGACTCCCGCGCATGCGCAGTTCTCAGAAGAAGACGCGTTGGAAGAGGTTTGAAGCCCGGGGACACCGCCGATAAGGTAAGGTTATTTAAACATTTATTTTTTTATGTATTTAATACTGCGGGCGGGAGGCGGGCGGGAGTCGGGATGTGCGTAAGGGAACTATGCAGAGAGTGCGGTGATTGGTTCCATCTCCGTGCCTCTCCGCGTAGGTCCCTTACGCACATTACGCCCACCCTTAATAAAAACAGCCTATTACATTTTAATAGCTCCCCCCCCCCCCGTGCGCTCAGAGATAATTTACCCGTGGTCCAATTGTTGTGAATTCGCAGGAATTGTGCTGACCTCAAGGAGTACAGAGCAGAAGCAGATATCTTGTCAAGGAAACTGGAAGAAAGATCCTACCCCAAAAGAATCATAGAACAATACCATAACTGTACAAACTGCCTGTCAAGCTACCCAGACACACCCCACACTGATACACAGCCACATACACAAACCAGATGGCAGCAGCAATGGAGGAAAGAAATGGGCAAGACAAAAGTGAGGTGGACAGTGATGGGAACACAAGGAGCTAGCCACAAAGCAACTGTACATCACATGCAAGAGAAGGAACAGATCACAACACCCTTAGGCCAACTAATAACACATGGCTGGCACAGTGAGTGAAATCAAACCACAGTGATCTCTGTGCAACAACTCAGGGAGACAGCAATGCAGCCATGCATAGGAACAGGGATGATAGGAAGTCAAATAGTGAGCAGTCACACAACTGTACCTACTTACTTGACATGTGTATGTCATCAGCACAACACACAGGGCCCATTGACACACTCCATGACTGTCAAACGCAACTTGGACCCTTCACACATACCCCTCCTCCACCCACCTCACACCTGCACTACTCAACAGTAGTGTCAAACACACAGAATGGTGCAAATAGTGTCCTGTGAATACACTGACAAAGAATTACACTCCCTGGGAACCAATGCTGGCACAAATACAATACCCAAAAACAAACTTCACAAACAACAGACACAGAAGTACAACATGCCCAGACATGTACAGACAAACAGTGGAAAGGCAATGGGATCACAGACAGAACAGGTGTACACAACACCATCACTCAGGACCAATGCACAGAAACCATACCCCAACACAGACAAGAAGTGCATCATCTCAAAACAATTATGGACACAAACTGGGAGCAATGGGCCAATAAGAAAACACAGACAGACATACCACACCACCCATCAAGTCAACATGGTGTAATAGTGTACCACATGCATAATCCTGACAAGTGACAGGTCAAATATGTGAGGATAAACCACCAAGGTGCACTCAAAACAAGCTCAGGAACAAGAATACTCCTAAGTGCATGTGACAGACACACAAGTAATGCAACACACATCAGAATGTATCACAATGCACAATCAACTTACACACAATGACAGACAAATAGAACATCACATCCAGAGCATCTGTCAGCTTAAAGAGACAACACAGGCCAAACACTTCACACATCCACAGGAAACACACAACAGATGCACATGCCAATCCTTCACATCGCAAACACAGCTGGACATCAGGGGATGCACACCAGGCAATTACAAGGCAACATACAGTCACAGCACTGCATGCCCAACAAGCAGTGTGTGCACACCAACAAAACCAGTAGCACACAACATGAACCCCCACAACACAAATCACCACAGCACCCAGACAACATCACACTCAGGAAGGGTAGCAGTACCTCAGCAAACACACATGCAGCGTACCCATCACCCACAGATGCACAAGTCGGGGACACCAAGATGCAAACAACATGACCAGAGGACTGTGCTGCCCAAACAGTTGCACTGCACATGAGCAACCAATACAGTAAACCAGTACAAGAAAATCACACATAACCGGAGATCATTATTCCGGCAATACAGAGAAGCTCTAGCAAGTTGGAGAGCGTAGCGCGCTCACCAGGAGCACTACGGCATGTTTTAAAGTTCCCGTTTTGTTCTTTTAAGTTGAAATTGTTTTTCATCATTGTACCCTGATTTTACCTGTTATTCACCGCCACATACTTGCACTTTAAAAACTTGAGAGCACCGCATTTGGAGCGGGCCCCTTTCCCCATCCACGTTGCACTGCACTGCCAGAACGGAGGACATCTTGGGTGAGGGCTGAGGAGCGGAGCGCTCTAGTCGTCACAAGGACGCTAGACCGGTATTTAAGCCGGGTAAACTAGGCAGCCGGTTACTTTGGAGATCATTATTCCGGCAATACAGAGAAGCTCTAGCAAGTTGGAGAGCGTAGCGCGCTCACCAGGAGCACTACGGCATGTTTTAAAGTTCCCGTTTTGTTCTTTTAAGTTGAAATTGTTTTTCATCATTGTACCCTGATTTTACCTGTTATTCACCGCCACATACTTGCACTTTAAAAGCTTGAGAGCACCGCGTTTGGAGCGGGCCCCTTCCCCCATCCACGTTGCACTGCACTGCCAGAACGGCGGACATCTTGGGTGAGGGCTGAGGAGCGGAGCGGTCTAGTCGTCACAAGGACGCTAGACCGGTATTTAAGCCGGGTAAACTAGGCGGCCGGTTACTTTGGAGATCATTATTCCGGCAATACAGAGAAGCTCTAGCAAGTTGGAGAGCGTAGCGCGCTCACCAGGAGCACTACGGCATGTTTTAAAGTTCCCGTTTTGTTCTTTTAAGTTGAAATTGTTTTTCATCACTGTACCCTGATTTTACCTGTTATTCACCTCCACATACTTGCACTTTAAAAACTTGAGAGCACCGCGTTTGGAGCGGGCCCCTTCCCCCATCCACGTTGCACTGCACTGCCAGAACGGCGGACATCTTGGGTGAGGGCTGAGGAGCGGAGCGGTCTAGTTGTCACAAGGACGCGAGACCGGTATTTAAGCCGGGTAAACTAGGCGGCCGGTTACTTTGGAGATCATTATTCCGGCAATACAGAGAAGCTCTAGCAAGTTGGAGAGCGTAGCGCGCTCACCAGGAGCACTACGGCATGTTTTAAAGTTCCCATTTTGTTCTTTTAAGTTGAAATTGTTTTTCATCATTGTACCCTGATTTTACCTGTTATTCACCGCCACAAACTTGCACTTTAAAAACTTGAGAGCACCGCGTTTGGAGCGGGCCCCTTCCCCCATCCATGTTGCACTGCACTGCCAGAACGGCGGACATCTTGGGTGAGGGCTGAGGAGCGGAGCGCTCTAGTCATCACAAGGACGCTAGACCGGTATTTAAGCCGGGTAAACTAGGCGGCCGGTTACTTTGGAGATCATTATTCCGGCAATACAGAGAAGCTCTAGCAAGTTGGAGAGCGTAGCGCGCTCACCAGGAGCACTACGGCATGTTTTAAAGTTCCCGTTTTGTTCTTTTAAGTTGAAATTGTTTTTCATCATTGTACCCTGATTTTACCTGTTATTCACCGCCACATACTTGCACTTTAAAAACTTGAGAGCACCGCTTTTGGAGCGGGCCCCTTCCCCCATCCACGTTGCACTGCACTGCCAGAACGGCGGACATCTTGGGCGAGGGCTGAGGAGCGGAGCGGTCTAGTCATCACGAGGACGCTAGACCGGTATTTAAGCCGGTCATGCGGACGCGCAGCGGGTACGCGCGGCGGGTTCGCCAGAGCATCGCCGGAGTCATGCCAGAGTCCAGCCCGTCTGCGCCCGTCCGCGCACGGACGGGCCTGGCGGCTCGGACATCTGGCTATAGGCTTACCTACTCCTCAGAAGAGCTGCGCAGTCTGGATAAAGGTGAGAGGGGTCCGGACTGCGAAACCCTGATGACTATTAAAAACTACGCTATAACTCGCCCTCATAAGACTACCACCTTAGGCCGGCGCTCTACATTGAGGATTGCCAGCTTAAATACTAGATCACTCCACTGTCATCATGTGGAAGTTTATAGCTTGCTTCAGGACAATGACATCGATGTCCTGACCCTCTCGGAGACCTGGCTGCATGATAACTCGATGCCTGACATCATTGTCGCTCTCCCAGGGGACTATGATGCCATATGGCATAACCGCCCGGGAGGTGCTCGGGGGGGAGGGGTAGCAATCCTTTTTAAAAAGAGTTTGTCAGTTGAAAGACTGTTATCTGAGTCAGTGGACCTAGCTGACCTGCTTGGGGTAAAGATAACCACAAATAATTTCTGTTGGGTGGTTCTGTCAGTCTATCGTCCACCAAACTCTACTCCACTCTTTCATGACCTCTTTGGGCCTATTATGTCGGACCTATGTACCCGATATACAAAAATTCTGGTCACAGGAGATTTTAATCTGCACTGGGATAACCCCCACCGGGACTTGGCTACCCATCAATTGGACACCATAATGGCCGCCCTGAGCTTTACACAACTTGTGGATGTTCCAACACACATTAAAGGTCATGTTCTTGACCTTGTGTGGACGACAGACACAAATGCTACTCTTAAAGACGTTGCACCATGCATATGGTCAGATCACTACTTAGTGTCTTGTGAGATACGTATAGATGGCCATATACACAACACATCGTCGGAAACCAGGAGAACCCGTAAATGGGCAGAGGTTGATTTAACAGCTTTGACCAAGGTGCTACCATCAATAAACCAGTCCTCGGACCTGGAATGTAGTCTGGACCGAGAATACACGGATCTAACACGGAGCTTGGCTCAGGCTATCGACCAGATAGCGCCAGTAAGATCACAGTCAAAAAGGGGACTTGGTAAGGGGGCCCCCTGGTTTACGCCATCATTAAGGGAGCATAAAAGAAAGCTCAGAATCCTGGAAAGAGGTTGGAGGAAAACTAAGCAAGATACAGCTAGGAATCTCTATAAAGCCTCCCTTAACTTATATAAAAAGCTTATTGTCCTAGCGAAAGCAGAATATTATGAGTCCCGCCTAAGTAAGGCAGCCAATGTCCAGAAAGAGACGTTTAAAATTCTGTTAGAATTAGGTAAAAAACCTGAAAATTCCAAGTCCCCTATAAATTGTAATTCTTTCCAAGTGTATTTTTTAGAAAAAGTGAAGACCATTATTATGGAAATAAAAAGTGGGATGATAAATGGGATTGCCATAACTTCGACCCCACATAACTCAGTTGACTGCACTATTACAGCATTTCCAGAGCTGGATGTGTTGAGTCTGGAAAAACTGATGGGAAAAATTAAATCTGGCTCTCCAGCAGATCCGTGCCCACCCAGTGTTTTTCGTGTAGCTCGTCCTTTATTGGAGGAATGTATTATTTCCCTCCTTAATAGATCTCTGGAAACAGGGTTTCTACCGGTGGAATTCAAGGAGGCACGTGTAAGGCCTCTACTGAAGAAACCTGGTGCGGACCCTGCGGTGCTAAAAAACTACAGGCCTATTTCCCAGATGCCTTTTCTCTCAAAAGTACTGGAACAACATGTATTAAAGTCCCTGTCCCTGTATCTGGAGTCTCACCATCTACTCCATGAGCGTCAGGCAGGGTTCCGAGCTCATCACAGCACCGAGTTGGTGATGCTCTCGGTGCTGGATGAATTAAGAGGCATGGCGGACTGTAAGAAACCGAGCGTCCTGATTCTGTTAGATCTATCAGCGGCGTTCGATACGGTCAGTCATGCCTTACTCTTGGAGAGATTGAGAGATTTTGGGATCAAAGGCCTGGCCTTTAAGTGGTTGCAATCCTTCCTTTTGGGAAGAACACAAAGGATACAACTGGGGGATGAAACATCTGAGGTAGGGACCTTGGAATGTGGGGTGCCACAGGGCTCATCCCTGTCCCCACTCCTATTTAATCTCTACCTACAACCTCTGATTGCATCACTGGCCAGCAGGGGCTGTAGAGTTTTTAACTATGCGGACGACACACAGCTGTTGCTGAGTGTCGACAATTCAAGGACCGCACAACTCAATGCTCAGAACATCTTGAGGTACACTATACAATGGATGACTGAAAATCTATTGAAGATCAATCCAGATAAGACCGAGGTATTGGTGATTCCATCTACCGCCTCACCTTGGAGTGACCTCTATTGGCCAGCGGAGCTAGGCCCTGCTCCAAAACCAAGTATGAATGTAAAGAGTCTGGGGATCAAGCTGGATTGTGATCTTTCAATGTCCAGTCAAATTTCCTCCGTGGTGGGAAGCTGTACAAATATTATTCGACAGTTGCGGAAGTTAACCCCTGTCCTTTCTCAATCAATGATGCGTTCAATCGTAGCAGCGACTGTCATCTCAAGGATAGACTACGGAAACGCTCTCTATCTCGGCCTACCTAAAACTTTGACCAACAGATTGCAGGTCGTGATGAATGACGCTGCACGGCTTATTTTTAGACTCCCAAGGAGAACTAAGGCCTCCCCCC
Source organism: Triturus cristatus (assembly GCF_964204655.1). Taxonomy (NCBI): domain Eukaryota; kingdom Metazoa; phylum Chordata; class Amphibia; order Caudata; family Salamandridae; genus Triturus; species Triturus cristatus. The sequence goes on along the minus strand of NC_140582.1, from coordinate 771,201,763 downwards.
TGCTACACAGCCTGCACTGGCTCCCTATTAAAGAGCGAGTGGAATTTAAGAATTTATGCACGGCTCACAAGGCAGTTTACGGTCAGGCACCAGCTTACATTAGAGATCGTTTGGAGTTGTACAGCCCAGTGAGAACACTTAGATCTTCAGATTCTCAGCTATTGGTCTGCCCCCGTTAAAATTAGTAACGAAGGGAGGGAGAGCCTTCTCTTTATTAGCTCCTCAGCTATGGAACACGCTGCCTGAGGTGCTGCGCAGGGAGGGGAACCTCCTGCGGTTTAGAAGGATGCTAAAAACATTGTTGTTTAAAAAAACCCTGTGCGGAACTTAAACCAGGAAGTGCCTTCATTCTGTGTCTGCCTAGTTTATTGTTTTTTTTTTACCATCAATTTCCGTGCGCCTAGAGACCTGTAGGTGATTGGGCGTGATATAAATCTAATTTAACAATAACAATAACAACAATTGGGAAACTGTCCTGAGTGGCACATTGGTCCTGTGCACAGATGAGCACCACAAAGCATAGCGCAACAAATGAAGTGGTGGGGAGGGACACACAGTGGCCACCCAAGGGGATAGCTGACATGAGAGTGAAGTGGAGTGTACGTCAGTAGTGGACATGGCATGCATGAACCATACACAAATTGATGGAGTGCTCACTCACAATGGGTAGGTATCATAAGCACAGATAGGGGATGGTACAACTCCACATCCCACATGTCTCATACAGCAGCACAAAATGGCTCCAGTGACAGCAAATGCATGAGAAAACACACCCACAATGTCAGTGTGGCTGTGCAGGTCTGCACAGTGAGCACAAACAGTATCAAGACACATGGCTGATCAACAAAACACAACACTGACTTGCCAGTCACACACTCTGCATACTCACAATTGGCACCAACAACAAGTAGGTGTCGCCCCAGACGTGCAAGGACACACCAACACACTGCACAGTGCACAGCCTGCAACTCCCACATGTACACACAATCACAATCACAGGGCTGACCAATTCAACTAACAGGCACTCACATCCAGGTTGACACATGTGTGCAGTTGCCATCACAGGAGCACACACACATCAACACTTCTGACAAAGTCACCCCTTCACACTGCACACTTCATGACCACACAAGTCCACAACCTCATGCCATCCACCATGTCGCACTTTGGGGCACAACTACAGTTGCACATTGGTGTCAGATGTGTAGTCCTCACAATTTTGACTTCAGGCAATGCACACATTGACGAAAGCACACTCACATGAGGCACACTGCCGTTCCCTTCCATGGGATGTCCCTGACTACCCCAATGCAGACGATGCCAGAAGGCCACAACTCAGAATGCAATGTCAAGGGCCATTACTTCAATAACATGAGAAAGTACAGGTAGGGAAAATGCATGACAGCTGCACCCATCACAGAGGCCACTTGCAAGCCATTGCATCACACTAGCACCATCACAGAGTTCAGCACTGGCCCAGGCTTGGAACACATGCAGCCACTCACAACCAAAGTCACCCTTCCCAGAATACTCACCCCCCGCTTGCTGCTGATGGTGCTTCAAACGTGCATCCAGCTCAGGCAGTGTCACAGCTCAGATGCGGGCCATTAGTGGTGTCATGCTCCTGCGCGCCAACCTTCCAGTCCGAGGGAGCAGCCTCAGCGTAATCTCTGCCACATTTTTGCTCAGTCGGCAGATGTCATGCCACCTCTTGTGACAGTGTGTGTGCCGTCGGTTGGAGACACCCAGGGCCTGTACCTTGCGTGCAATCGTCCTCCACACAGCCTTATGCTGGTGGACTTTAAGCTGCAGGCATGGGAGACAAGAGTGGGAAAAATCAGTGACACAGGGTTATGTACCACTATCTCTCAGTTTTAGAAGTTGGCATTTCTGTGTGCTATGTGTCTGCCTGCCTGATGTGAATTGCATGTCTGGTTTTTGAGTGACAGGGGCTCCAGGAGGGACAGGGTGAGTCAGCACTAGGCTGAATAGGACATCTACATTTGGAGTAGTGGGAGGAGTAGTCCCCTGACACTGAATAGGATTGTGCCTGCCCTGTACAATGCTGGCTCCACCCCCTGTGGTATGTCTGATCACTGAGCCCCCACCTGACAAAGGGGAAGAGGAGCCTGGTAAACAGAGTGCTCCAATTCCCCCCTGAATCAGTTTTTGCTGGTTTCCCCAAGCCCTGTGCCACTGCAGACAAAGAAATGTGTAGTATAAATATAGGCACTGTGACCCCATGAATTTTGTGCTGTTCCTGTGCTACTGGGGCGTGCTGCTGCTGGGGGCCCAGGAGGAACTGCCATGAGGGCTTGCCTCCCTGCTGGAGGGTCCTGTGTGCTGGCCTCCATGGGCCCAGCTGTGGCCCATGGAGCTTTTCTTGTGCTTTCCAGGAGCCTGAGGACTATAGCACCTGGAGAGCGCTCACTCTTTATTTTTAGAAGGAGAGGAGCATTTATTTTTTGGCTAGCTTTGCAGCGCTGACCTGTGACTTGTTTGGGGGGAATCCCAGCGTGGGCATCCCCCCATTGATGCCAAGAGAGCGGGTGCCCACCCCACATTGTACCTACCCAGCAGGAGCCTACCCCGCTTTATGAATATTTTTGGGCAGATGCTCACCCCATGTTATGCACCTAATGTGGCGGGGGCCCAACTCGCAATTACTTTTTATTCAAAGCGGGAGCCCACCCCGCATTTCACTGCCGAGGAAATCACTGCCACGGTCCAATCGAGAAAAGCCACCGACCCAGAAGCCAGGCAAAGTTCTGACTGTGGGCGGGGCTTAGGAGCCGTCTGGCTGTGCTAGGAGAGGAAGTCCCGCCAGCTGCAGAAGCCGTCGGGAGCCTTGCGGGCTCCCTGTCACAGTCCTGGTCGCAGTAAGGGGGACAAGGCGACGTGAGGCCAGACAAAGCCTTCCCAGCAAGGGAGAAGTTCAGAAGGCTCCATTCCAAAGTCCCCAAGCAGTACCACTGGGCAGTGTTGGTGAGTGGCGGTCAGTCAACGCCACAGAGTCCCCAAGAGGCCGGTGAGTGGGGCCGATCAGGAGGCTGCATGTGTTTTACAAAGTCCCGGAGTGGGGCTTGGGGGCATTTCTCGGCACAATCAGTTTGTTGGTGCCAGTCAAGGCACAGTGCCTAGTGCCTGAGCGGTCCCGCGAGAGAGCGGGCTGCTCCAACAATGGGAGCAGATTTGTTTAGAGAGCCCCAGAGCAGGGCCTCTTGGTTTATTGGCAGCTGCAACGGTGGCTGCATTTTTGTTGTAGCGTCCCAGTGTGGACTCCTAAGGGCACTGAAGCACCAGTGCCTGATTTTTTATTCCCTCAGTCGCGCCGCCGTAGCGGGCAACTGCAACGATTGGGCACATTTGTTTAGAAGGCACAGTGAGGGCCAGTACCCCCAGTATCTTCCCAGCTGTACAGCAATTAGTGGCAGCTGCAATGTTTAGGCCAGCACAGTTGAGCACTTTTGGATTCTGCTGCCTTGGCAGCACGACCTGACATTATGGAAATAGGGCATTTTGAGCCCTCTGAGAAGGCCAGTTGGCCAGGGGATCAGTTAGGTTGGTAGGGCACCATGCCCTAATGTGATTTATGGGGTAATATGCTACATGTGTTTTATGCACCATGATTTATGCCTCTAATGTGTTTATGTTAAGGAGGTTATTCCCTAATCTGAGGTTTAGGCTTATGAGTTTATTGCCTAATGTGATTTCTGCTTATGATGTTATTGCATACTGTGTTTATGACTGTGAGGTTATTGCATAATGTGTTTATGCTTGTGAGGTTATTGCATAATGTGTTTATGCTGGTGAGGATATTATTACCTAATGTATTTAGGCTTATGAGGTTGGCTCATAATGTATTTTACGCATGATGTGATACTGATTGCATAATATGATTTATGTTGCAGGATATAATGCTGAGTACAGTGTTTTGACAATAATTACTGGTTGTGTTCTACATTTACTATTTGTGCTTGTGATGGTTCTGACAGTGGCCCAATTGGCCCTGTCATGTGTATATAATCCCCTGTAAATATTGCCTAGTGCCAGTGGGCACAGTGTATATTGTGTGATTACTATTCTAATGTGTTTTGGATTATACAAAGGCTATTTTGATATATAACCTTTTGTGGAGTTTCTTTTGTGGTGTACCTAGTGTGTTGCTGCTGTGTGTGTGTTGCGCAAATGCTTTACACATTGCCTCTGGGATAAGCCTGACTGCTCGTGCTAAGCTACCAAGGGGGTGAGCAGGGGTTATCTTCAGCGTGTAACTCCCTTGCCCTGACTAGAGTGGTGGTTTCTGTCTGGCGCTTGGCGCAAGCCTTAGCCAACCAGAATTCCCATTTCTAACAACACCCTTCTCACAAGGTCTGTCGTGTGCAATCTGCAGGGCTGAGATAGCTCTTTGATGCATAGTCTAGCAGCAAACCCATATGTTTCACTCTATACATTCAGTGATGTGTCCTTGTCAGATTGGGCAGTAACTGTGCAGGCCTGCTGGGCTCACACTGAGTTCCAACGTGGGGCATAAGAAATGTCACATGAATGGACAATATGAGAGCGTAAATAGTGCCTACACATGCACATCAGTACACATGCTGATGAAAATGGAAGGGGCTCCGTGCAAAAGTACAGCAATCTGCTGTGTCATAGGTGAATTACCACCAAGAGTGTCACCCTCTGGCATTTAAGTCCTGTGCATAGTGCTGACCTATACATGATGACAATTTTAAGTCAGAAACACTTCCATCAGTACCCTCTGGACATAAACCCTTGATAATGTCACATATGAGCCTGTGAAGAACATCATGGACCCACACATTCATTCACACAGGCAATTTCTGTCCTGACTCCTGCTGAACCAACTTGCTGCATTACTGTATGGCTGACAAAACAATACATGTCCCTCCCATTCTGATGTGCAGGCAGGGAAACGTGTGAAATAGGCTACACACCCCTTTCCCCTGGAGTCAGCATGCTAGGCAGTGTATGACACAACCCCACACTCTCAGGCACATACTGCAGCACATCAACTTCATATGTGCACTCCCTGCACTCTCACTTCCACTCTGAAACACTTACCATGACATCTGGAGAACCATATATCCTCCCATACTGTGTGAGCACCTCGTCCACCAGAACCTCCAGCTCCTTGGTGGTGAAGGGACGGGCCCTGATCTTCTCAGTCCTCTCCATCACTAGGTCCAGGAGACAGGAGCAGCAGCAGTTGGTGGTGAGAGGTGTCAGGCAGCAGTGTCTGGAGACAGAAGCAGCAGCAGTTGGTGGTGAGGGGTGTCAGGCAACAGTGTCTGGAGACAGAAGCAGCAGCAGTTGGTGGTGAGGGGTGTCAGGCAGCAGTGTCTGGAGACAGGAGCAGCAGCAGTTGGTGCTGAGGAGTGTCAGGCAGCAGTGTCTGGAAGCAGTGGAAATGTGATTCTCTCTCCCACACATATATAGTGAAGGATGGACTACTCCAACACTAATAAAATAGAATATAGGGAATCCATTAGATGTTACAAATTGGAAATTAAAAACACTCAAGCTACCTTCTATGAACAGAAAATTGAATCAGCCTGCTAACTCGCCCAAAGAAATTTTTTAAATTACCAGAACCCCGTCTAAACTATCCTATAATCAGCCCAGGCCTCAGGATCCTTTGACGCATTGTAATACTTTGGCTGACTTCTTTCATAAGAAAATTCAGAATATTTATCAGGCCTTTCTGCCCTCCCAGCCCACTACTCCTATCACAACCTGTGCTGGGCCGTCCGTAGGACCCCTGTTCTCACTAGCTCAAATTCCTCTCCTCAATCTCTCCATGGTGGATTCAATCATGGAACATATCAAATCAGGATCCCCGATAGATCCTGCTCCCCCTCAGGTTCTTACCTTAGTTGCGGACACTGTCCGGCCGCTTATTTTGGATATGGTGAATTCCTCCATCTCCTTAGGAACAGTCCCGACAGCATGTAAATGCGCCATGGTCAAAGCTCTAATCTGGACGAAGATAATTTGGCCAACTACCGCCCCATTTCTCTTCTCCCTTGGGTGAGCAAGATTCTGGAGAAACATGTAAATAATATTTTGGTAACCTTCGTGGAAACCCATAACCTGCTACACCCTTCTCAGACGGAGTTTCACCCCCAACTGGGTACAGAAACCGCTCTTCTTGCAGTAACAGAAGAAACCAAAATGATCATGGACCAGGGTGGCACGGCGGCAATTATCCTTCTTGATCTCAGTGCCGCCTTCGACACTGTTAACCATGCCACACTGCTTCTCAGACTCAATAATATGGGAGTCTCAGGTATGGCAATGCAATGGTTCCAGTCATTCCTCAGTGGCCGCTCTTTCAGGGTCTTTGAGGGAAATGTGGTCTCCGAGGAGTTTTCCCTTAATTGTGGAGTCCTACGCTTTTCAATGTATATTTGCAACCTCTGGCAGATATTGTCCAACTGTTTGGCATAAAAATTTTTTCCAATGCAGATGACACCCAACTTGTGGTGGCACTTAACCATTGTAAAGGACCTCCTGGCTCTCTTAGCACCTGCCTTGAGGAGGTCTTTAAATGGATGGAACATTCATGCCTGAAGTTGAATGGGGACAAAACAGAATTGATGCTCCTGGGTAATTCTCCTGTTTTTAACCCCTCATTTCTTTGGCCATATTGCCTCGGCCCTGCTCCAGTTCCCAAGGAGCAAATTAAGAGCCTAGGCATCTGGATTGACCACTCCCTTACCTTTAGTTATCAAGCAGCGAAACTTTCAGCAGTGTGCTTCGGAATTCTAAGGATGCTCTCTAAGATTCTGCCCCTTCTTCCTTTTAATGCTAGAAGGATCATGGTTCAAGCTCTGATCCTTTCTCGCCTGGACTACGGGAACGTATTATATCTAGGAGCTCCGCAGTACACCATTGATAAGCTACAAGTCATCCAGAACTCTGCCGCTCGTAGACTGCTTCAAATTCCCCGTTGGCACTCAGCCAAACAAGCTCTTAAAACTCTGCATTGGCTGCCTATCAGAGAAAGGATCCAGTTTAAAGCTATGTGTATGGTCCATAAAATTTTCTGGAAGAGCAGTCCTCCTATTCTTCGGCCTCTGATCACTCCCTATTGCCCGAAAAGAGTCCTCCAATCGTCTGCATCCCTCCTTGCTGGCCAACCTAGAATAAAGAGGTCTAGATGTGGGGGCCGGTCCTATGCATATAACGGTGCTATTGGTTGGAATGCTCTCCCTCTCTTTTTGCGGAATGAATCTAACATTCTTTCATTCCGCAAGCTTCTAAAAACCTGGTTGTTCTAGCTCTTCCTTTGCTGTGCTCTCCGTTTGTTCTCTGTCCGCAGCGCTGGGAGGCCTCCGGGTATCCAACGCGCTTTACAAATTTCATTTCATTCATTCATTCATTCATATAGCCCCCTGGGGTAGTTTCAGTGGTTCTTAGCTACTGCAATTGGTGTTCCAGGTCCGCTTTTTTCAAATGCATCCAATGACCGGCTCCGCGGTGGCAGAGCACACATACCGCTATTTTCAAAATTGCATTAGGCTACCGCGATTGCGGTTCCCATTGGCTGTAATGGCTTGGGCATTGGCGGTGACACACCACAGGGGCCAGGCGGTCACTATCGCAATCGTGCATCTTTCAATTGCATCCAATGACCGGCCCGCGGTAGCGAAGCACACCTACTAAGATATTCAAAATTGCTTTAGGCTACCCCAATTGCGGTTCCCATTGGCTGTAAGAGCTTTGGCATTGGCGGTGACACACTGCGGGGGCGAGGCGGTCGCTACCACAATATGGCTGCTATACATTGGATCAAAAAATTAGAGAGCTACCCAGGTTATTCCAAAAGGGACCGGGTCATATCACACTACTGAAAAACAAAATTCCCTTCTGTGTCGTAGTATATTTCTAATGCAGGAGTCTAGATTAGTTAGCACTGAACCAACAGTTGTAAAATTAATTGTTATTTATTATCACACAACGTAATTCTTTTTGCCCACTATTTACTTTATTAATCACTTTATCAGTCAGAGCATAGCGTTTAGAGACCATTCAGTTAAAAACACATTATAAAAACATTCAATAAAAATCATTTATACACATAGATCTGTTGTTGCAAAAAAACAAAATGATATCAAAGTAAATGTTAACTTGATATTATCTTGTCTCACATCCAGGTTTTTCTATTTCGACAAGTTCCTGCCTATATCCATTCTACATCAAAGGTATTATCATACTTAACAGTTTCGGAAAACTAACAGGTTCTACACTCTACTCCAATATACATTTCTTTGCAGGATGTGCAGATACTATTGTGTGTAAATTACATATATTCTATTAAAAACAATACTTTATTGTTGCTATGCTCAGACTGATAAAGTGATTAATCTCTGCCACTTCGCATACATTGAGGTCCTGTAAAAAGATTCTGCCTCTGTTACCTAAAGAGTCTCAAAGGATAGTTATCTCAGCCCTGGCTTTATCAAGATTGGACTATTGTAATAGCCTATACCTAAACATTCAGGAGGGGCTATTGAAAAAACTCCAATTATTGCAAAACGCAGCTGCCAGATTGATTTCTGGGATTCCTAAATACGCTGCAATCTCGGCTGAGATCAAAAGGCTACATTGGCTACCTGTAAATAAAAGTATTTTGTTTAAGGCTATGTGCATTACGCATAGATCCCTACACAAAAGTGGACCCACCCATCTGATAAGGCACATTCAATGGTATACACCCAGAAGAATTCTGCGGTCATCAGAGGCAAAATTAGCTTCAGTCCCATTGGCAAAAAAAGCCAATTGGGGTGGACGAAGCTTTTTAGTGAAAGCAGCCAAAACATGGAACACACTTCCACTATCCCTTAGAAACATCACTAACCATCTGGATTTTAGGAAGGCCCTTAAAACATGGCTATTTACTCTTTAGAGACCTTCACACCCACCCTGCTCGGACCAAGGATGGACTTCTTTTTCAATAGCGCCAGGACACCTTCGGGTAACAGTTGCTCTCTATAGAATTCAATAACATTAATAAAGTAAATAGTGGGCAAAAAGAATTACGTTGTGTGATAATAAATAACAATTAATTTTACAACTGTTGGTTCAGTGCTAACTAATCTAGACTCCTGCATTAGAATATACTACAACACAGAAGGGAATTTTGTTTTTCACTAGTGCTATACATTGGAGCCAGTGACCGTGATTTGGGTGCCAGAGCATGCCAACTGCAATTTGACTAATATGTGTATCACTACCGCAAGTGTGGCTTTGGCGGTGACACACCGCAGGGGCCAGGCAGTCGCTAGCACGATATGGCTGCTATACATTGGAATAATAATAACAAACAATGAAAGGGGTCTTGGGGAATTGAAGACCTACCTTGGGTTCCCAACCTCAACATATGAACAAACCAGAAAAACCCGGGGGGTCTACTAACTGACTACCAGTCTACACGGAGTGTGCCTACAGTGATCATGAACTCATATCTACACAGAGAGAGTTGCAGAGTAGAGAAAGACCCTTATGAGTGGTTGGATTCCCATCAAACACATAATCTTGATGAGGCTTATCATCTGGGTTTCCAGCCTTCCATCCACTTACCCTCTTGATCATAGAGGGATGAACCATGGATTATGTCATGAGGGGGGTCTTCAGAAGAGACCACGGAAAAGATCAAGTATAAACAGACCCTATAGAAGTGGTCCTGCAAATAGGTGTTACAGTGGGAATATTAAGTGCAGTGCAAAAGTGTGTGTGAGAATTAAAAAGGATTCATCCCAGAGAAATATTTTATTAGGGTATCTGTTATAATCCTAATTAAAAACAGTGAATAAAGGCAGTTTCATACATCACTGCTTATTTCTATGGTCAACATGTTTCAGCCCTCGGGACTATTAGTCCCTGGCTTTCGTCAGGACACTCTTTTTATCTTGCAACTGCATCTGCATCCAATGTGTAATAAGTGCAAAAAAATGAACTTTAAAATGTATCTCAAAGTGCAGATTGGAATTAATACAACCTCACCTATCACGTGTATATCCTCTGTATCCACAGGGTATAAATGCACCTTGAACAAGAAGATCGTGCATAGTAATGATACAATTAGTCACACAACAATACCATTTTTCACGCAAAAGACTGGTAGATCAAAATAGAGGTATAGACAACTTGTACAACCTCCAACTTACAGCAACTTTATATTACACCAAAACAATGATTTTGTCTGGCTCACCCGTAAGATACGAGGAATGGGCCTCACCTCGCCTGGAACACAGCTCAGGTATAAGAGGCCCCGCTCTGCCAAATGTGGAAACAAAGAAGAGAAAGAGCAACAATAAAGAGACGCAATGAAGAGACATCTCTTAATGCATCTTTAAAGAAAACCCCCCTTCTACTCATTAGGATACCACAGTTATACACCACCATTGACATGTGTCCAATGCAGTGGAGCGACTCACTAGCACTCGAAATGTGCAATATTACTAGGGCAGGGCAAGTGTCGCGAGTAAAAACAAACTAGAAAAAAGACATGGAAAAAATAGAAAAAATAGAAAAAAGAGGCTAAAACCATCCTAGTGCGAAGGTCTACTGTGGTTAGATACCTTCGAACTACGTCTCAGAAGTTGCTCAGGGGTAACCTTACGGCATGTAGCATGTTACGATAATGGTCTTATGTAACCCATGGAAACCCTTTCAGCGCGCCTCTACTGTTGTTACAATGTACAAAATACTTCTATTTTATATATGCGGGCGCTGTTCCCAAAGGGTGCTATATTACCAGATGTAGCATCAAAGGTCACACGGACCAAAAGAGGGAAGGTAAAGCAGCACTTCAACATTTACAGCATAATGCATTGTGGCATTGTAAGGTGCGCATCTGTGCGCACATTGACAGTCTAAAAAAACAACAGACAATAAAACAAAAAAACAGACAAAGAACGGGCAGTAGGACAAGCGACTCTCTGCCTTTTGCATAATAAGTGAAAATCATTAAGATGTCTGTCTTGGCTCCTTACTTCTCTGTCTTTGCCCCACGCTATGCCCGAGCTGTGGGTGGAGGTGACGGTCAGGGGGAGCGGATGGTTTTTATACCTTGAGGACGCCGCCAGCTGAAGCAAATCAAGGGGCGTTAGGCGGCAACCTTGTGCGTCACTTCAGACTACAAAGTGACGTCACTTCCCGCGGAAGATGTAGTTCTTTAATTTTGCTGCCAACTGGCCTATCTTCAACTTATTTACAATTTAATCATGAGTATTCTAGTATATTCTTCGTAGAGTGCATCTAGTGGGTTGTGTTGATGTCTTAGAAATATGGACACTTTTTTCATACTGTCCTGGGATACAACACATTGGTGTGGGATACAACACATTAGTGTCCTCTCACCATAGTCTATTTACAGTTAACAGTGAAAGTGAGAGGAAGCTATGGAGAAACAGATAGATGGACAGAACTATATGACATATTTATGTATCTTATGACGCCAAATGTTGATAGTTGAAGCTAAAAGCAGAAAGTATCTGTAATAGTCCCGTCAAGCTATGATCTACATATTAATCTGAAACAGTGAATCCACCTGTACATACACGTTTATTTGTGTAAAGCAGTCCATGGTATAGCATCTTTCAGCCCAGAGGTGTCACTATGCAGTTTAAAAATCCATCTTTGTTCTTTGTTAAAATTAACGGAAGTGTGCCACGTCACTGATGTGTGAAGGTATATACGTTTTTTCCAATACTGTCCAGCAAAAGTCTTCTGCCTTATGGTCATGCTCCACAAAGTGTTTTGTCAATTTTGTGTCAGTCTTTCTGCACGTGAAGGTGCTCTTATGCTCTAACATGCGCAGCCCAACTTTTCGAGTTGTCATTCCTACATATTGACTGCGACAGACACAAGTGATTAAATAGATTAAATTATCACTGTTACAGTTGGTAAAATGAGTCTGGACCCATGGTCTGTTAGTGCCTATATCGATTGTTTTGGATTGACAAGTCTGTGGGCAGATGGTACAAGCCCCGCAGGGAAAATGGCCCTGAAACGCAGGTAGGTTTCATAATATTCCCACGGGTCTGGATTGCGCGCCCCGGGGTCTTGTGTCGACCAATCTATCTCGTAGGTTAGTACTTCTTTTTAATGAAAAAGGAGGAAGGGGAGTCTTATCACTGCAGCTGTTTAGAATCTTCCAGTGTGTTAGGACACATTTCTGTATCCCATTAGGCAAATTACTGAATGTGCTCACGAACGTCAGGCGTTCAAGTGTTTTTTTTTTCCATGGGTGGTTCTAGGAGTGCCTCTTGGTTGTTATTGGAAGCACGCTTAAGAGAGCGTTTGACAAGCTTATTTGGATCATGTCTACCTCTCAATTAATAAGCCAGACTATTAGCATGTTCCTTGTATTTTCTAGGCATGGAACAATTCCTCCGGACTTGGAGGAATAGTCCATATGGCAGGTTGTCTTGCAAGGATTTTAGGTGCTGGCTGTCATAGCATAATAGCGAGTTACGCGCCATAGGTTTGCGATACAACTCACTTTCAAGTCCTGTAGGTGTGGAGAATATAGAAAGATCTAAAAATGCTAGCTTGTTCTTATCTAGTTCAACTGTGAATTTCAAAAATTCATTTCTGGTATTTAACCGCTGTTGAGAGGCTAGAATAGAAGCAGGATTGCCTCGCCATACCACCAGAACATCATCGATATACCGCTTCCACAAGCGGTTCGACTCGTGGAAGAGGTTATCGGAAGTGTTAGACTTGGGGTCTCTAGTTGGCACAGGTATGCACTTGTGACAAATAGGGACCCTCGCCTCTAGTCAGGGTAAGGGGGTACACTCCTAAAATAACCCCTGCTCACCTTCTTGGGAGCTTGACACGAGAAGACAGGTTTATCTCAGAGGCAGTGTGTAAATCATTTGTGAGCACATACAGTATTCAAGTGACAACACTACAGATGGACACCACACAAGTTTTATATCAAAAATAAGTATTCTTTATAAAGATTTACCACAAGACCATAAACGACAAAAATCTACAAAACTGTTACTTTAAGATGGTAGAATTTAGCTTAGTTCTCTTTAGTTGTTATATGCGACACTTTTAGTTCAAGGTACCTTTAGATGCGACACGCAGGGCAATGGAAGTGTTGCAATGAGGGTGATGCGATGAAAGTTTTGGTGCAAAGAAATAAAGACGCGAAGATCTTCCTGATGCGGCTCGCTTCTCCGATGGTGCGAGAGATCTCGGCTCGATGCGTCAGCTGCAGCGGCGACACCCTTATCCAGTGATGTGACGACAGTGGCTTTGGCGATGACACTCTTCTCCAGCGATGCGAGACGCTTCCGCTCGATGCGATTACTGCAGCAGTTCTGACGGCGACATGCTTCTCCATGGATGGGAGGTGCTTTTCTTGATGCGGTGCAATGCGACAGCTACAGCGGCATCATCCAAGATGCGAAGGCAGCAGCTGCGACGTCGACACGCTTCTTCCTCGATGTGAGACTCTTCTCTTGATGCGGTGCAATGCGTCAGCTACGATGGCTGCGACACGCTTCTTCAGTGTTGCGGGGCGCTTCTCGTGATGCGGTGCAATGTGACAGCTACAGCGGCGACATCCTTGTTCAGTGATGCGACGGCAGCGGTTGCTCCTTGCGACGCGCTTCTTCTCCGTGAGTCGCGCTTCCAGCTCCTTGCGACACGCAGTCCTTCAGAAGGCACAAAAACAGCAGCAGGCACTTCCAAAGAACGCTGGGGAGCAGGTGGTTGAAGTCTGTTGTCCCTGAGACTTCAGCAGGAGGCAAGCTCTTTTCCAAGCCCTTGGAGATCATTCACAAGTTGAGCAAAAGTACACACAAAGTTCCTTTCTCCTCTCTTTGGCAGTAGGCAACCCCTGCATGCCAATCCCCCAGTTTCAGGGATAGTCTCTCCTCAGTTTCTTCTTGGTTCCTCCCCTCAGCAGAGGTTTCTTCTTGTTTCCCAAAGTGATCTAAAGTTCTTGGGTTGGGGTCCCAATATTTATACCAAGTTTTCCTTTGTTCTCTGAAGGCAGAGAGGCCTTTGCCTTGTTCAAACCAGTTCTGGTCAGTCCTGGAGCACTTTGTTTACCTGACTCCTTCTTTCCTTTCAGAGTGCAGGGCAGATACATCAGATGCACCACAGGAGGTGGAACCAGCATTGTGGAGGGAAGGCACAGCCCTATTCAGGTCCCAGGCGCAACTCCTCCCTCCCATCTAGATGCAGATCTCTCTATTCGCCACTGGGCTACCTCCCCCTGTTTCCTGGAATTCCCTAGCCCTGTCACTCAAACTGAATGGTTAGACAAGAAAATACCTACTTTCTACAAGTGTTATTTTCAAACACAGATTGTTAAAACCAACTTCACTAAAAGTTGTATTTTATCATTCTGAGTTCAGGCATACTAAATTCGAATTTCTACCATGTTCCCTGAGTCAGTTAGGATTATAAGATGTAATAATCAAACTGCCCATTCTGGCCTATGGAGAACAGGTAGCCTTGCAATAGTGAAAAACGAAAATGGCTATAATTCACTATTAGAACATGCCACACATACCAGGGCATGTTCTACCTTGTACTTACAATGCACCCTGCCCTTGGGCTTACCAGAGGGGTGTCTGACATGAAGGAAAGGGAAGGTTTGGGGACTGGCAAGTGGGTGCACTTGCCCAGTCAGTATGACAGTACCAGCCTGCACACAGGCTCTGCCATGGCAGGCCTTAGACACACTTTTATAGGCTGCTTCTGTGGGTGGCAAAACCGGTGCTGCAAGCCCACCAGCAGTATTTGGCACTCCTGGTACACGGTACTAGGGTCTGACAGGTAAACCAAACCAACCAATCAGGGAATCACTAATTAATACATCAATTTACAATAGGGAGCACTTGCACTGTGGCACTGGACAGCAGTGGCACAGTGCCCTGAGCATCTAACACCAGCAAAAACACATGAGGCAACAGCAAAAATGGAAGGGAGACACATGCCAAGGTGCCAGGTCTAACATGTGTCCCCTCCAGCTGAAATGTGGGGAGAACTACCCTACCTCCCGGGAGTTCTCATCACTAAGGCATAAAAATCTGGACAGACCATCAGCATTGGGGTGTTCTGTACCAGGGCGATATTACACCGTGAAATCCATCCCGTGTAGGGAAATGGACCACCTCAACAGCTTTGGATTCTCACCCCTCATCTGCATCAACCATCTGAGGGGCCTGCAGTTTGTCTAAACCCGGAAGTGAGTCCCAAATAGGTATGGTCTCAGCTTCTTCAGTGCCCAGACCACAGCAAATGCATCACGCTCAATAGCACTCCACCTCTGTTCCAGTGGAAGTAACCTCTGATGAAGGCTAGGGGTTAATCTAGGCCCTCCTCATTCATCTGTGCCAGAACAGCCCCCACACCATGCTCTGAAGCGTCTGTTTGTACTATGAACTCTCTGGAGAAGTTGGGTGCCAAGAGCACGTGCGCCATGCACATAGAACTTTTTAGGGCCTCAAAAGCTTTCTGACAGTTGTCAGTCCAAATCACTCTCTTTGGCTGCTTCCTGGAAGTCAGCGCTGTCAAGGGTGCAACAATGTTGCCATACCCCTTGACAAACCTCCTGTAGTAACCTTTGAGTCCTAAGAAGACTCTCACCTCTGTCTGGGTTTTGGGCGGCTCCCAAGCCAGGAGGGTTTCAATCTTGGCCTGCAGGGGTGCCACCTGGCCTCTCCCTACCTGGTGTCACAAGTACACCACTGAACCCTGCCCGATCTGGCACTTACTTGCCTTGAATGTGAGGCCTGCCCTCCGCAGCACCATCAACACTTCCCAGAGGTGGCGCAGATGTTCTTCCCAACTGGCGCTGAACACTGTGATGTCATCCAGGTAGGCAGCACTGAACTCGTCTAGTCCAACCAACACCTGGTTGACCAACCTCTGAAAGGTGGCAGGGGCATCCTTCATCCCAAAGGGCATCACCCACAACTGGTAGTGCCCATCTGGTGTGGATAATGCTGACCTCTCCTTTGCCCCATCAGTTAAGGCGATCTGCCAGTACCCAGACGTTAGGTCAAACGTGCTGAGGTACCGTGCAGCCCCTAGCCGATCTATGAGCTCATAAGCTCTGCGGATGGGGTGCGCGTCAGTCCTGGTGACTGAATTGAGTCCTCGGTAGTCCACACAGAACCGGAGTTCTGGTGTGGCACCCGGTGCGGCAGCCTTTGGGACCAAGACCACTGGGCTGACCCAAGGACTGTTAGAGGACTCAATCACCCCTAATGCAAACATCTTGGAGACCTCCTCCTTGATGCAAGCTCTCACCCTGTCGGTCACCCTGTAGGTTTTGTGCCTCACAGGTTTACTATCCTCAATGTCCACATCATGGATGCACCAATCAGTGACACCGGGAACCAGGGAGAACAGATCAGAAAACTGTCCCAGCAACTGGTGGTGTGAGATGGATTAAGCCACGTCCTATTTACAACACTAAGTTAGCATAAACAAGATCATTGTTAACAAGCAAGCTTGTCGTTTCTGCTGCGCTGCACACGACACTGTTGTTATGTGTTATTCATTTTAGAAATGCTGACTCGCCTTTGCCTTACAGGATAACAAACTATTGTTTCACATTCTTAACCGTGAAATGTGCCCTTGGTCTGTACATCATGCAAAGAACGCGTCTGGGTCACTAGAAGGTACAGAGTGTTGTGTTTAGATTGATCGTACCACTTGTTAGACATATCATGCATACAGCTGCCAATATCTGAAGGACAAGCGTCTTTAATATTGCAGAACAGTTTGGTTTTAGAGGCATTCGAACAGAAGAGCTGATGCATGAGAGAGCTGATCCTTTGATGTGATTCTACTAAGCTGATCTATACGGTATGGGGTCCCCCCTGTTAGCCTAAGAGACCTTCTAATAGTCTAATAATAATAATGTATTAGATTCTAGTGAAAGGAGTGTGGCTGTATACCACTGTCATTATTAGTATGATTGCTCCTTTCATTTTGTATGGTATTGTAATAATGCTTATGGTTCTGATCTGTACTGTTAGTCTGCTAGTGTTAGCCAAAGTACTGCATCTTAGGACGCGAGGTTTATAAAATAAACTCTTTTAACTTTACCGTGTCTGTATTATTATGTTGTGGACTAACAAATAGATACGAACAGGTATTTTGGATTCCCACCACTCCTGAGAAATATCTAAGTCGCTTGTTCTGGTTTGTCTATACATTGGGACCACCTAGCTAGATCTAGGTTAACAAATGGGATACTAAGCTAGTTGGATAAGGGGTTCTGGGTTCTGAGGGGAGTTTTCTGGTACACCACAATTCTCTGAGGTCCTGGTCTCCTGCGCATAGTTCTGTGCAAAAGCAGAATCCCTGCAACATGGCGCACCTAACGTTTGGTCTTATGATCTGAGACGCTTTAGTAGTACTTGAGTTTAGTCCACAGCTACCCTCGCTCTCGTTTCCAGAAAACGAGAGTGACGGTATAACCTACCTAGGTTTAGACTAAAGGTTCTATCAAGCTTGAAAATTAAAAAGGTTATAATTTTGAGCCCAAGTGCTACTGTAAATATCGTTGTTACTCTTTAAGGTGTCCTTATGGCGGTTAATATTCCCGCTCATAGCAGGGTTCCTCTGCGCGCTCATTTGAGGGCGTATGGGGTACCTGATGACGGGATGGCCGTGGTCTTTGTGGTCAGTGCTGATACCACCTACCCGTATGAGTTGTTTTACTCATGGGTGACCTTTGAGGAGGTGGATACGGACGATAATTTGTTCCACAACTATACGGCCTCGGCTGTACCTGCGGCTTATGCCCCATATCGGACTCTAGAAATTCCTATTTCTGCCTGGCAGCATACAATTTTGTTTAATGGCGCCCTCCCCCATGAGGTCGTATCAGCGAGAATGGGCCCGTTGTCAATTGCAGGGGCCACATGGCCGGTACTGGCCGGATATACTCCACACCCACGCTACATGACGGTGGGAGTGGGTGATTTACGAACACTACACACAGCCCTGATTACGGTCCATAGGGCTTTAGTGCAGTATGTGTCACGCACAGTTCAGGTGGGAGCACCTGCGGTTGCTGGGCACGGGTCGGATCACCATCACGTGGTGGTGATTAGCCCTGTTATGGTTAATGCGGTTGTCGGCAAGCGCCCCCTCAGTAAGGATGAATTTCCTTACTGGCTTGCGGAAAAATTTGATCAATTAGAGGCCGTGTTTCCAAACACTACACCTGTGGATAAACACAGGATACTCACCATTACTTTGCCGAAGGACCTGGTCCCTGAACTTGTTGATTGTGACAATTGGGGCAAGGTCTTTGCTGCGACATATTCGAAGTGCTACGGCACTCCGTCTATGTCTGTACTACCCTCCGTCATCAAGAAAGTCCAAGAGAGTCATGGTGCGGAGGCAGCTATTGAGTTGGGATTACGGCTTGTCGACAGTTTCGATGTGGTTTGTTCGATGGTAATGGGCAACCTCAAAGGAGATGCCATGCAGTTCCAAGTTGGTAATATGCTGGAGCTTGTGGCTGATGCCGATAAGCCAAGGGAGTTCGCAAACATTATTGCGAAAGCCTATAGGATGGTTGGACGTAGTGCCTGAGGCGTGAAACCCACCATCAAAATTCCTGATGTAGTGCAGCAAACTAAGGTGAGTTCGTCTACAAAAGACGAAAAGCCCAACTTTCCTAAACAAAGTTGGCGAGCCAAAAAACAAGAGAAGCAGCAACAGAAACAGGTTTCTCGTCCTGCCTCACCCGTTCAGTCGTATAGTGAGCGCACTTATGATTTGCGCGATCGTACTCGTATTAAGTCACCTGATAGATTTCAGGTTTCTGAACAACGCTCTCCTCGTTCTTCACAGGAAACATCGACTTCGCACACTGGTGGTGGAGACCGTGGGAGAGGACGGGGTGCTCAAGGTCGAGACCAGCCCCGCCAGACTGACGGTAAAGGCAAGCAGGAAGACGCTGCCAGACCACGTCCACCGTTTCAGAAAAAGAAAGTTGCTGCTATCTCAGCGAGATATGCCTCAGATGGTCAGGACACAGCTTCGGAACCTGACATGGGCACTAACGCTGCTAGACAGCGCGGCAGAGGTTACAGTAGTGCGGGAAGCATTGCGTCCATTTCTGGAGGCGACAGCAACTGACATTTATGTGACAGTTGAAACTGCTGATACTCGCGTAGCCCCCCCGGAAAGATTATTTGAAATAGTCCTTAATATTGAGGGTGACATACAACGCAAAATTAAAGTGTTTTTTGGGATAATCTTACTACCACCTATGATATTCTTTTGGCGGAGAAAGATTGGCCTCCGGCTTTCATTTTGGACGCCCCAAGGGGAGAGGAATTTATACTTCCTTCCTTTGGGCACGCAGTGCCCACGGAGGAGTCTACTAGGTTAGCCGGGGAGTGGGCACAGGTGCTTGCACCTGCGTTATATCGTAATCAGGTAGGCTGGGATAAATGTTCTCCCAATCACGAGATTCCATTGCGATCCGATCCCCAGTCTCAACCCCAATATCCCATGCGTCGCGAGGCAAGACCTCACGTCGCGTCCATCCTTGAACAATTGGAATATCAAGGAGTGATTGAGACATGTGTGTCACCCATGAATAATCCTTTATTCACTGTAACGAAGCCTGACGGGTCGTACCGCCTAGTTTTGGATTACCGGCATTTAAACTCGCATTGCCGGACGTGTGCGGTACAAAATACTCATAGTTCGGCTCCCGTAGATAGTCTTGTGAGAAAACGTTTCAAAACTACGCTCGACTTATCAAATGGCTTTTATTGCCATAACCTGGCCCCTCTTAGATATGAGTGGACAGCATTCACCTCGGGTGGCAAACAAAAATTGTTCAAACGACTCCCGATGGGCTATAAAAACAGCCCTGGAGTTTTTGCCGCTCGCGTGGTCTCTCTCTTGGAGATGGTAGACCCGGAAGCATACTCGTATGTTGATGACATATATCTGACTGACGACGAGTTGCTTCCACACCTTGCTCGTGTGGATAACATAGTGACTATGTTTGCGGACTTCGGTTACAAGTTTAACTTTAAGAAGTCCCACATTGCTGAATTTACAGTGTTGTTTTTGGGGTACAAACTCAATAATGAGGGTCGAGGCTTGGCACAGCAATTCCTTGAGAAAGGCGCACGCCTTCGTATCCCTACGACACTGAAAAAACTTCAATCCCTGCTGGGTTTTCTGAATTTCGGTCGATCCTACATTCCTGATTATGCCCAGCATATCAAGACGCTTTATGCCTTGATACAACCAACTTTTACCAGATCTTGCTGGCTGCCAGAGCACTCGTTGGCATTGTATACTTTGCAAACTGATCTTCTTACGGCTAAATATCTAAAGACTCGTGACAACCACACCAACCTGGTCATTAGAATTGTTCCAGGCGCGGAAGGTTTCACGTACTTAACGTTCAATGAGGGCGACACAGTTGCTTACAAATCTCATCTGTACACTTCGGCTGAGCTGCGATTTTCCATTGTTGAAAAAGTCTTAACAACAGTTCAGATGGCGATCCTGAAAGAACGAGCGCTATCACAGGGAAAGCGCATGCTGGTGGTAACACCGTTTCCTGCTCTCGAAGCAGTCACTAAAGCTAGTGTACCAAATTCTAAGGCTTTGCATCCAAGGTGGATACAATGGGCGACCTCCTTAGCCTCGCCTGACGTCGAATACATCTTTGACGCGGCGTTGCAGACTCAAGAGAGTTTGGAGTATGAATTCGTTCATCCCGCTCCTCTGTCATTGCGCCCCATCGAGGAATACCATTGTGTCATATACACTGACGGGTCGGCGCAACCCGCAACTGGATCAAGGCACGCTTATTCAGCGGCTTGCGCATTTGTAGTCGGTACTTTCGTAAATGGAGAGTTCCAATCTGATGCAGTGCATACGCAGTCATTGGGTGATTGTACCGCGCAGTTGGCGGAGCTTCGTGCTCTAGTGCTTGCACTTGAGTTTGCTGATCACAGAGTCACTACTCTTATAGTGAGTGATTCTTACTATTGTGTTCAATCTTACAATGACAATTTGCTTTTTTGGATTATGAATGGTTTTCGTGACTCCAAAGGTGGCACTGTGAAGCATAAAACGCTTTGGGCTCGAGTGGCAGAACTTAAAGGGAGTCTGCCACTTGTGAATGTAATTCACACTCTTGGTCACCAACGAGTTGGTGTCCATGCTGTCGGTAACAGTTTGGCTGACGAGGCAGCTAAAACAGCAGTGGCAACATACTTAGTAGCAGCAGTTACAAGATCAAAATCTAAGATTGATGCCGACATCTTGGCAGCTATTGCTGCTTCTGAGACAGGGACAAACTTCCCTAGAGGTTTCCCTTCTCGATACCATTATCACTTAAGTCCTGATAACGTCCCGTTAGTGAGGATTAACGACGTTGGTGATAGATTGATTCCCAACGCGGACTGCAGACCAAATTTGATAACAGCTGCCCACGAAGGTGTTGCGTCTGCACATGCTGGAGTGTCAGCAACTGTGTCTCTTTTACAGCAACGTTACTGGTGGTACGGTTTGTATAAACAAACGCGGGTTTATGTACTTAATTGTGACATTTGCCAGCAGATTAAACCTTCTTCTGTTGCGCGTCCACCTCCAACGCAGCTGCATATATCTAATCAACCACTTGCGTGTGTTTATTTAGATCACTGCGTTCCTTTTACCTCTGATACTGCGTCCAAGTATATCTTGGTTGCAGTGGATTCGTGCACACGTTTTCTGTGGGTGTGGCCACAAAGGAGTGCTGATGCCAGGACTGTCATCAAAGCATTGCGTGTCTTTATAGGGAGTTTTGCGTGTGGTACCCTTCATTCTGATCAGGGCCCGGCATTCACCTCTAAGGCATACAAAGAGGCAATGAGAAATTTGGGGGTCCAAGTCAAATTTTCGTCTCCATACAGGCCTGAGGGCAATAGTGTTGTGGAACGGATGAACCGTGACCTAAAGCAATCGTTGACAGCGAAGGTGTTAGGTACAGGCCGGAACTGGCTTGCCCACTTGTATGACGTCCAACGTGCACTTAATAACCTCCCTAGAAGGTCTCTGGGTGGGCGTACCCCGTACATGATGCTCTTTGGAGTGAGAATGTTTGTTCCGGACCTTGATGGTCTAGACATGGCGGCGGCTGCCGCGCCTTTTGACCTAGATGACCACTGTGCTGTATTGCAGAATCTACAAGAAGCAAGAGACACTCTGGCAAAGGAACACGTGCCCTCTACATCTGAAGAAGCGCTCCTGATTCCGGTAGTTGGCTGGCTGCCTCGAGTTGGTGACCTGGTCCGTGAGAAGGTAGAGAACAAGAAGGAGTTTGGCCCCTCTTATCGTGCACCAGTCCCGGTGCTTGGAGTATTGGGTACACGTACAGTTGTTTTACCCCCACTTCCTGGTCGCAAGGAAAACAGGTACATTTCAATTGAAAATGTCAAGCTACACAGGGTGGCCGATTCTCCATAGTATGACACCTTCGGTTTCCTGCCCTTCGATGCTGAGAAACTCTGTTGTGATGCTACCCTCTATCATCGCGCCTGAGGTTTCCGTTGAGATGATCACAGTTACTGATCCGCCACCTACTGCTGGTGGTTTGCCTACTGATCCTGAGTATGCTTATCCTGCAGAAGTCGCTTTGCCCCTATTACATACAACAACACTTACCCTGTCCCAGTCTTCCTTTGAAACTGAATCATTGACTTCCACTGCCCCTCCCAAAATTTCTATATTTTTTGCCTGGTTCAAGAGACATTTTTTGTTGCACCTTGGACTTACATCTGCCTGGTGCTGATTTGTATTTTTTTATTCATGACAATTGGCTTTGTGGTAGTGTTTTTCAGACTTATCAATGGACACTACCTGCATGAGCGTTCTACAATTCAATTAATTGATGGAACTTTGGCCCCCCATTCCTCATCACACATCATGAAAAGAGACCAGACGTTTGTGAACATCACCGCTTGGCCTGTACGCGATGGGATTGCTTGGGATGCAGTGAACTTTCAAATTCATGGTCCCATTGAAGTTGTTAATGTGCCAACTGTTTTTCGGGTTTCGATGTAGTTAACCCCTTCGCTGCTGCGGACATTCCGCTGCAGCGCTGGGGGGGGCAGGGGGGCAGCGCGGCGGGCCTGTGCTCATGACGGAGCCGCTCCGTCATGAGCCACAGTTGAGCTGTGCTCATGACGGAACGGTTCCGTCATGACTCCGCCCATTTGCGTTGTCGCCCCGCACAGGCGGGGAAACAGCGCCGCGCAGGCGGAGCGGCCGCCGGCAGGATTGTCATGACGGAACCGTTCCGTCATGAGCACACGACAACCGTGGCTCATGACGGAACGGTTCCGTCATGAGCAGGGAAGGGGTTAAACAAAACATCCGCTCAGATGATTGGGATGTACAAGCAATAGAAGCACTGTTTTCTGATTTAAAATATTATGCTGCATTTGATGCTGAAGATTTGTATTTAAATACTGCAAACTACGATGAGCAATTTTGTTTTCAACATTATGGCACACATTTCCTACACAGAGCAAATACTTTTCGAAATTTTGTTAATTTCACTCAATGGGAACATTGTCCTGTCCCTATGCCTGGCAGCTCTGACACTTTATTGAAAAAATTCACATACTTTTCAGATTTTAGTGTGTCTAACCCTGATTCTTTTTATTTTAAGGTGGCGGTAGAACCCACTTCTAAGGTCAGACTGACACACACAAAATTATTATATTCCAAATGCTTTATGGATGAATTGGCTATTGGAGGTTATGACGTATGGAAAGCTACTATCGATCTTAAATCGGTTTGGGGAACTAAACCGTGGCAGGTACAAGGAACAGAAGCTTTGCATCGAGCCTGTCTTATCCCTAACCATATCTTATTTTTAAATTCGTCTATTTTTCAGACCAACTGTTTTGGATTGGCTATATCTAAAAAATTAATTTCCCCCTCGATCCCTGATCTGGGTGCTTATCCTGGTTGGGAAAATCACTCAGATCTGTCCCTTACTATGTTGCAGTCCCTTGTTTCCAATGGCACCTTCAATATTTCAACATTGAATCCTGAGGGTTGGTTGGTATGGCAAACAAGCTCAGATTCCTGTCAACGTCGGTTTCTGGATTTGGCTCCAGGGTATACACAACTTAGGGTTGACCCTCGGTTCACATCTTCACACACGGTGACTACCTACTCTGTAGGTAAGTTATGTCAGTCATGGCTGCAACATTCCACGTTGACTTCAGTTAAGCTTCATTTATCACGATTAAATGACAAAATAGATTTGAATGATTTTATTAAGGGTCCTGCAAATGGCAGGTCTAAACTATGGGCTTATGCTATTTACAATGAAATTTGGAAATTGTCGCAAATTGAAGCAGCTTCTAGATTACGTGCTATTGACCAGGCCAATATGGAAAAGGTATTGGCTGTGATAGATAATAGTATTAATACTTTGTCTTCTAGAATTTATACATTAGATAATATTGTTTCTTCTGTCGTAGACATTGTACAAGATGATGTGTCTGTGTTGTATCATGGCCAAAATCAGTTGCGTTCAATTATGCAGTTTGCATGGACATTACAAACGTTAAAGGCAGGGAAAGTCCCTTGGGATTACATGAATTTTTCGTCGTTGTTCCTTCCTTTTAATTTAACAGCAAAACAGCAGTTCTTGCCATGAAAGACGCAACTTACGCATTGATGCACATTGAAAAATTAGAGCCTTTACCTTTTTCTGTTGCGGAATTAAATTCGGCCGTGTGGCTTATCCACGGATTAGTCACTTTACCTTTTAGTTTGTTCAAATTTAGTTTGTGCATGAAGCATTATGCCATTGGCAGATATGAACAACTTGGTGATGCGTTCCTGCATGAAGTTTGGTCACTTCCGTTCACTTACAGATGCGTGAGGGATGGCAAGGAAGTTTACTTAAAAGGTGAAGAATGCACTTCCGCTCCTGATCACTCTGTGGTTTGTAGACATATACAATTACATGGCGCTTGCAATATACACGCTCCTAATTTAGCTTGTGTCCTAAAGGGGATTCCAATGCCAGTTATAACGTCTTCTTTTAAGCTGCTTGCCAACGGTAGTTATTTGCTTTTAAATAGTGAAGCTTGCTGTGGGATGCCAGTGGGTATTCCTTACATAGTCACTGTTTCGCAAAAAGTAGTTTGCTGTAATAACGTCCTTTTCCCACCCCCGCAAGGCCGACTCGATATATCCATCTGGCCAGCGATTCCAACCTTGAACGCAGAGTTCAATAGGATGAGCAGTATAAGGACTCTTTTGTCTAAAAAAGAGGTTGCGTTGACTTCGTCCCGTGAAACATTTCTTCTTAATGTGGCGAACACACGCACTGAGGTACAAGCTCTTTTAAATACCAACATCCCCCTCCATTTTGGAACCTTGATTCAAACTATCTTTAATGCTTCGTCTACGACTGGCCTTTTTCATTTTTTAAAAATTGTGGGCTCGGGCCTCGTGACATCTTTCCAGACTGTTTTTGGTGTGATCCCCGCATTTTTACATTCTATTTTTTCAAGTGTCTTCGGAGGGTTCCCCTTGCTCCTCGCTTTGGTGGCTGGGATCCTCTTGTTGATTTGCGCACTTCGATATGGCTGCACACCGGGAGTTGCAAGACAGAATGCTGCGCTTGATCCATCTTCGTAGCCGGATGCTTGATTTCTACGGCACCTTACCTCTGGCGGTATTAAGCGTCCAGTATGGATTGTCTTTCTGGTTTCCCTTTTTTACATGTGTGCAACCTGTTTTTCATTGCCTAGATTGTCCCTTCCAATGGGCTCTGGACTTGTGCCTGTCAAACTTGGCATCACCTGACCCGGATTTTGATGAACTAATGTGTCCCTTAGTGGCTCATGAATTTGATTGTTCTGGTGTCGGGTTTATGGCTTTGGGTGCTGCACACGGAGTCCTTGGAAACTGGGATATCAAAGAGGCAGCTATTGAATTCCTTGAAAGGAGTTATATTGAGGAGACTGACAGTTGTCCTATCATGGTGCTGGATGCTCCGATACTTGATGAACATGTATGTTCCTTTCCCTTGCTAAATTGGATGGCAGATACTTTTGCGGAACGCTCCAATGATTTCCTCTTGGAAGCAGTTGCAACTTACGGTGCATATACCTTCATGGATTGACTGATTGACATTGTCACTCCAGGGTGCATCCAGGGTGCATCCAGGGTGCATCCAGGATTGTTAATTTTCTACGAACGTTTTGCTTATTTTTTATCTTATCATTTTTCATTTTTTAAAAGAATTTTTTTTTTATTCTCGGACTTTACACTTACCTTATATGGACTTATAGTTCATGCCCTTGGTTCCGTTCTGAATCACTTGAACTCTGAGTTCTTGATAAGTGTATCCCTATTGGTTCGTGCTCCAATCATGGGGGATGTGAGATGGATTATGCCACGCCCTATTTACAACACTAAGTTAGCATAAACGAGATCATTGTTAACAAGCAAGCTTGTCGTTTCTGCTGCGCTGCACACAACACTGTTGTTATGTGTTATTCATTTTAGAAATGCTGACTCGCCTTTGCCTTACAGGATAACAAACTATTGTTTCACATTCTTAACCGTGAAATGTGCCCTTGGTCTGTACATCATGCAAAGAACGCGTCTGGGTCACTAGAAGGTACAGAGTGTTGTGTTTAGATTGATCGTACCACTTGTTAGACATATCATGCATACAGCTGCCAATATCTGAAGGACAAGCATCTTTAATATTGCAGAACAGTTTGGTTTTAGAGGCATTCGAACGGAAGAGCTGATGCATGAGAGAGCTGATCCTTTGATGTGATTCTACTAAGCTGATCTATACGGTATGGGGTCCCCCCTGTTAGCCTAAGAGACCTTCTAATAGTCTAATAATAATAATGTATTAGATTCTAGTGAAAGGAGTGTGGCTGTATACCACTGTCATTATTAGTATGATTGCTCCTTTCATTTTGTATGGTATTGTAATAATGCTTATGGTTCTGATCTGTACTGTTAGTCTGCTAGTGTTAGCCAAAGTACTGCATCTTAGGACGCGAGGTTTATAAAATAAACTCTTTTAACTTTACCGTGTCTGTATTATTATGTTGTGGACTAACAAATAGATACGAACAGGTATTTTGGATTCCCACCACTCCTGAGAAATATCTAAGTCGCTTGTTCTGGTTTGTCTATACATTGGGACCACCTAGCTAGATCTAGGTTAACGAATGGGATACTAAGCTAGTCGGATAAGGGGTTCTGGGTTCTGAGGGGAGTTTTCTGGTACACCACAATTCTCTGAGGTCCTGGTCTCCTGCGCATAGTTCTGTGCAAAAGCAGAATCCCTGCAACAATGGCAGTCATTCTGTTGTTCAGAGGTCAGGGTGGAAGAAAGGTTGACACCATCCACTGACCCATCTTGCTCTGTCGCCGACAGGAGGTCTGGAAGAGGCTCGGTCTCCTCTTCCATTCCACCATCTGTCGCTAAGAGCATTCCCACTTGGGACCTCTCCTAGTGGGGCTTTAGGCGGTTGACATGCAGGACCCTCAAGAGGTTCCTGGGAGACCGCAAGTCCACCAAGTAGGTAACCGGACTTTTGCGCTCCACAACCTCAAATGATCCGGTCCACTTATCCTGGAGCTCGCAGGGCTCCACTGGGGCCATAAACTACACTTTCTGACCAGGCTGAAGCTCTACCAGAGTGGCATTCTGGTCATACTACCGCTTCATCTCCTCTTGGCTGGCTTCCAGATTCGCCTCAGCGAGTTGCCTGAAACTCCGAGTTTGGTTCCTAAAGGCCAGCATGTAGCTTTATGCATCCTGGGGAGTTTTCCTGGGAGATTGCTCCCAACCTTCTTTAACCAAACTTAGAGGTCCTCTCACTGGGTGTCCATAGAGAAGCCCAAAGGGGCTGAACCCTAGAGATTTCTGTGGCACCTCACGGTAAGCAAAAAGTAGGCATGGTAAGAGGACGTCCCACTTACGCCTCATAGGTTCCTCAAGACCCATAATCATGCCTTTTAGGGTTCGGTTGAACCTTTCAACCAACCCATTTCCTTGTGGGTGGTAAAGAGTGGTAAACTTGTAGGTTACCCCACACTCCTGCCACAGGGACTTCATATACTTGGAAATGAAGTTAGTACCTTGGTCAGACACTACCTCGAGAGGGAATCCCACTCTGGAGAAAATTCCCATCAGTGCTCGTCCCACCACGGGGGCCGTCACTGTCCTCAGAGAATGGCTTCCGGGTACCGGGTGGCATGGTCCACCAAGACTGGGATGAACCTGTTGCCCATGGCTGTCTTGGGGCCAGTGGCCCCACAATGTCAATAACCACCCATTCAAAGGGGGTGCTGACCACAGGGAATGGCTGCAGAGGAGTCTTGCGTTTCCTCCCACTCTTTTCACTTGCCTGGCAAGTCTGACATGTCCTGCAATGAGTGTCTGAACTCCTGCGTATTTGGGGCCAATAAAAGTGGGTGACAAGCCTTTCAAAAGTCTTGTCCTGCCCCAAATGTCCTGCCAATGGAACATCATGAGCCAGCCCCAGGAGGAAGGCTCTGAAGCGCTGGGGTACCACCAGCACACGGGCTGACCCAGGCTCAGCAACATTAGGCTCTGTATACAGGAGGTCATTCTCCCAGTAAATCCAATGTGACCCATACTAATCACCTGCTGCCTGGTCTGCAGCCTGTTGCCGCAGACCCACAAGAGAGGGGCATTCTTTCTGCTCCTTGCAGAATTCCTCCCTGGAGGGTCCTCCTTCTTACTGCCAATGGGTCAGCTCAGGCAGGTCCCCCAGTTCAGTGACCTGTTCCCCTGTAGGCTCCAGGGCATCCCTCTCAGGGTCTGCTCCCTCCTGGACCGTGGAAACTTCGGGGGCCGGTTTCACGCACCCCCTGCCTCTACTCTTGACGGCAGGTACCTGGGCCTCCCTCTCAGGCTCCAGGTCCTCTTGAGCAGCTTTACTCGCTGCCATGGACCGGGTGGTCACACACGCTCAGTCAGGCAAACCCAACATTTCTAAATGAGCACTCCGCTCCACCTTCACCAAAGGGGAGCTCTCCAGATCGTTCCCTAACAAACAGTCAACAGGCATGGCGGGCCTCACAGCTACCTGAAGAGTTCCAGAGACTCCCCCTTAAAGGGAACCTGAGCCACCTCGCAGTGACTCTCTGTGTTGTCAGAGGCAACAACTGGGTAGAAAGCACCAGGGACAACCTGCTCTTGAGACACCAGGTGACACTTGACAGCTGTCACACTGGTCCCTCTATCTCTAAGGCCATTGATGGTCACCCACTGCCTGTATTTTTTAGTGTTATCAGGCAGCTGGGTCCGCGGGACCACCTCACAATCTCCTAATGAGACAAGGGACATCTCTGCGGGACCCCACCCACCTTGGGTACCCATCTCCTCACCCAGGGCTACACTAGCCATCTGCCGTGGGGCTGCACCAGGGGGTGCTGTTTTTCCAAACAGGTGACACTTCGGATCATTTGCTAAATGACCCAGGTCTCCACATTTGTAGCATTTCGGGGGCCCTCTTTGAACAGGTGGATGTGTCGGGCCCCTGACAGTTTCTGGTGGGGAGGCTGAGAACCTTTCTCTTGGTTCCCTTGGGGACTACTTTGGGGCCTTCTTTAGAACTCCCTCTGTTTACCCTTGTCTCCCCACTCTTCTGCTGGGGACCCTGCCCACTCTTGGCTCAGTCTCCCACGTTACCCTTGTGGACCCTGGTACTGACCCAGCGGTCCGCCTCTTCGGCAAGCTTCCTAGGATTAGTCAGCCTGCTATCAATCAGGTGCTGGCGTAGCTCAGGAAAACAGTTACTTGACAAGTGTTCCCATGCAATCAAATCAAGAAGTCCCTGAAATTCATCAACTTTGCTACCCTTCACCCAACCATCCAATGCTCTGCAGAAAAAAGTGACATATTCCACCCAGGTACTGTTCTCTATCTTCTTGCAACCCCTGAACCTCTGTCTATACAATTCAGGAGTTAAACCATACCTGAACATTAATGCATCTTTCATGTGGGGATAAGAATTATAGACATCAGCAGGCAAATCTAACAGTGTGTCACGCCCTTCACTAAGGAACCACCCCCACAACCCCGCTCCCCAATCCTTCTCAGGGACCCGGTGGGAAGACATGGCTACCTCATAGGCCTTGAACCACTGCCTAATATCATCATTCTTAAAAAATTCTTTCATCACATCTTTAGGGATATACACTCTAGATTCAACAGGCAATGACGGTGTGCTGCCACCAGAGGGATCAATTTCTAGGCTTTTGGCCTTCCACTCCAACTCCCTCAAAACCTTTTCATGTTCAAACCGCATTTCCTTCTCTTCTAGGGCTAACTTTCTAGTTTGCATTTCAAATTCTAACTTCCCATTTTACTTGAGCTTGGTCAGCTCCATCTCATGCACCCTGCATCTCTCCCTGTCCTCCAACTCCTCTGGAGACAAGCCTCTGGAAGAAACACAGCTACTTGCTGGGGAGACTGCTTTCCTTCCCCTTGGGCCCAATGGCCCTTCCCTCTGCTCATTTGCATCATCATCCTCTTCATCCACATCATCAGGGGCATTTCTTGCTGCTACCCAGGCCCTCAGCGCCTTGTAGAACTCTTCCTTCCTGTTGAACCCCACAGTGGAAATATTGAATTTTTTTGCAGAAGTGCTTCAGCTCCTTTGCTTTGTAGCTTCCCAGTTTCTCCTCTTCCTACTCCACCATGGTTAAACTTGACAGTACTCAAAAATAGAAAATCCCAGAAAAAGAAATCTACCAAACGTATGGGGTTGCGTTTTGGTCTACACTCACTAGTAGTGTTCACCAATCACTGTACATGAGTCACAAATGCAAGTCCAGAATCCCACCGCTGCCACCAATGTTAGACTTGGGGGTCTCTAGTTGGCACAGGTATGCACTTGTGACAAATAGGGACCCTCACTTCAAGTCAGGGTAAGGGGGTACACTTCTAAAATAACCCCTGCTCACCCCCTTGGTAGCTTGGCACGAACAGACAGGCTTATCTCAGAGGCAGTGTGTAAAGTATTTGTGAACACATACAGTAATCAAGTGACAACACTACAGATGGACACCACACAAGTTTTATATAAAAAATAAGTATTCTTTACATAGATTTACCACAGGACCATAAACGACAAAAATCCACAATACTGTTACTTTAAGGTGGTAGAATTTAGCTTAGTTCTCTTTAGTTCTTTAATGCGACACTGATGCGGCTTGCTCCTCCGATGGTGCGAGAGATCTTGGCTCGATGCGTCAGCTGCAGCAGCTACACCCTTGTCCAGTGATGCGACGACAGCGGCTTTGGCGGCGACACTCTTCTCCAGCGATGCAGGACGCTTCCGCTCGATGCGATAACTGCAGCAGTTCTGACGGCGGCACGCTTCTCCGTGGATGCGAGGTGCTTTTCATGATGCGGTGCAATGCGACAGCTACAGCGGCGTCATCCAAGATGTGATGGCAGCATCTGCGACGGCGACACGCTTCTTCCTTGATGCGAGACTCTTCTCTTGATGCGGTGCAATGCGTCAGCTACGATGGCTGTGATGGTGACACGCTTCTTCGGTGTTGCGGGGTGCTTCTCGTGATGTGGTGCAATGTGACAGCTACAGCGGTGACATCCTTGTTCAGTGATGCGACGGCAGCGGCTGCGACGGCGACACGCTTCTTCTCCATGAGTCACGCTTCCAGCTCCTTGTGACACACAATCCTTCAGAAGGCCCAAAAACAGCAGCAGGCACTTCCAAAGAACGCTGGGGAGCTGATGGTTGAAGTCTGTTGTCCCTGAGACTTCAGCAGGAGGCAAGCTCTTTTCCAAGCCCTTGGAGATCCTTCACAAGTTGAGCAAAAGTACACACAAAGTTCCTTTCTCCTCTCTTTGGCAGTAGGCAACCCCTGCAGGACAATCCCCCAGTTTTAGGGATAGTCTCTCCTCAGTTTCTTCTTGGTTCCTCCCCTCAGGTGAGGTTTATTCTTGTTTCCCAAAGTGATCTAAAGTTCTTGGGTTGGGGTCCCAACATTTATACTAAGTTTTCCTTTGTTGTCTGAAGGCAGAGAGGCCTTTGCCTTGTTCAAACCAGTTCTGGTTAGTCCTGGAGCACTTTGTTTACCTGACTCCTTCTTTCCTTTCAGAGTGTAGGGCAGAGACATTAGACGCATCACAGGAGGTGGAGCCAGCATTGTGGAGGGAAGGCACAGCCCTATTCAGGTCCCAGGTGCAACTCCTCCCTCCCATCTAGATGCAGATCTCTCTATTCACCATTGGACAACCCCCCCTGTCTCCTGGAATTCCCCAGCCCTGTCACTCAAACTCCGGACAAGAAATTCACAGCCTAGCAGAGGCAGGTTTGAATGGTTAGACAAGAAAATACCTACTTTCTAAAAGTGGTATTTTCAAACACAGAATGTTAAAACCAACTTCACTAAAAGATGTATTTTATCATTCTGAGTTCAGGCATACTAAATTCGAATTTCTACCATGTTCCCTGAGTCAATTAGGATTATAAGATGTAATAATCAAACTGCCCATTCTGGCCTATGGAGAACAGATAGCCTTGCAATAGTGAAAAACGAAAATGGCTGTAATTCACTATTAGAACATGCCACACACACCAGGGCATTTCCTACCTTGTACTTACAATGCACCCTGCCCTTGAGCTTACCATAGGGGTGTCTGACATGAAGAAAAGGGACCTTAGCCTTAGCCATACTTTTACAGGCTGCTTCTTTGGGTGGCACAACCAGTGCTGCAAGCCCACCAGCAGTATTTGGATTACCAGCCCTGGGCACTCCTGGTGCACTGTACTAGGGTCTGACAGGTAAACCAAACCAACCAATCAGGGAATCACTAATTCATACATTAATTTACAATAGGGAGCACTTGCACTGTGGCACTGGACAGCAGTGGCACAGTGCCCTGAGCATCTAACACCAGCCAAAAAACATGAGGCAACAGCAAAAATGGAAGGGAGACCCACGCCAAGGTGCCAGGTCTAACAGGAAGTCATAACATGCTGTTGTTCAAAAGAATGTACATATAAATTAGCCAAGCTAGGCGCAAAAATGCTGCCCATGTTCGTGCCCGAAGTTTGCAGGTATATAGTTTCCTCGTATCTGAAATAAGTCAATCATGGCCTGTGCACAACTGTATGTACAGGTGGATTCACTGTTCCAGATTAATATGTCGATCATAGCTTGACGTTCGTGAACACATTCAGTAATTTGACTAATGGGATACAGAAATGTGTCCTTAAACACTGGAAAATTCTAAACAGCTGCAGTGATAAGATTCCCCTTCCTCTTTTCTCATTAAAAAAAGAAGTACTAACCTATGAGATAGATTGGTCCACACAAGAACCCGGGGCGCGCAAACCAGACCCGTGGGAACATTATGGAACCTACCTGCGGTTCAGGGCCATTTTCCCAGCGGGGCTTGTACCATCTGCCCACAGACTTGTCAATCCAAAACAATCGATATAGGCACTAACAGACCATGGGTCCAGACTCATTTTACCAACTATAACAGTGATAATTTAATCTATTTAATCACTTGATCCTGTCGCAGTCAATATGTAGGAATGACAACTCGAAAAGTTGGGCTGCGCATGTTAGAGCACAAGAGCACCTTCAGGTGCAGAAAGACTAACACAAAATTCACAAAACACTTTGTGGAGCTTGACCATAAGGCTGAAGACTTTTGCTGGACAGTATTGGAAAAAAAGTACATACCTTTACACATCAGTGACGTGGCAAACTTCCTTTAATTTTAACAAAGAACAAAGATGGGTTTTAAAACTGCATAGTGACACCTCTGGGCTGAATGATGCTATACCATGGACTGCTCTACACAAATAAATGTGTATGTACAGGTGGATTCACTGTTCCAGATTAATATGTAGATCATAGCTTGACGGGACTATTACAGATACTTTCTACTTTTAGCTTCAACTATCGACATTCCTCTCACTTTCACTGTTAACTGTAAATTGACTATGATGAGAGGACACTAATGTGTTGTATCCCACACCAATGTGTTGTATTCCACGACAGTATGAACAAAGTGTCCATATTTCTAAGACATCAACACAACCCACTAGATGCACTCTGCGAAGAATATACTAGAATACTCATGATGAAATTGTAAATAAGTTGAAGATAGGCCAGTTGGCAGCAAAATTAAAGAACTACATCTTCCGCGGGAAGTGACGTCACTTTGTAGTCTGAAGTGACGCACAAGGTTGGCGCCTAACGCCCCTTGATTTGCTTCAGCTGGCAGCGTCCAGTGGCGTCACTAGGGTTGGTGTCACCCAGTGCGGGTAACTCATGGTGTCACCCCCTCACGACTGTACCTATGGAAGGTAAGTTCTTTTCTGAGGCATTGGCTCCCTTTCCTATAGATACAGTGGCGAACCAGAGCACAAGCAGCTGTTGTTCTCAGCAATTGTGTTTTTTTCAGCAAATGTTTGATGCAAATGTGTCTTTGCATCAAAAATATACGTGATGGTACATTTTGCACTAAAAAAATCATATGCATAATTACGTCGAATTTTCTAAGATTTAGCAGAATTTCGCACACCCTTAGTAAATAGTTTAGAGTCCCCAGGAGTCCGTCATCTGGGCCCTTCTCTTTGCACACGGGCTACATGTCCCAGCAGCCCCGCCCTCTGCCTTGGTCTTGCGGGGGGCGAATCCCCTCTGCTCAGCACCATCAACTCGAATGACCCCTCTGCACGGGCCGGTCTTAGCTCGCAGATGCACATCTCTATGCTCCGGACCTACAGAGGTCAACAGTTTCCAGCTTCTGAGCCCTGGGCGGTCCAGGCAACGGGCCACAGAGGTCTAGTTCCAGACCCCCTCGAAGGGCCCGACAGCCCAGGACGAGCCCTCCCTCCATCCAGGGTCTCTCACGGGCTTTATTTTCAGGGTAGCACAAAGTATGCAAATATAATTGTATAGCAGGGGGTACATAATCAGTAAAATGGCACCTCAAATGAATTGCGATTCAATTACAGGTGGCTACAGCAATGACAGCACAGAATAGCCAGCATGGTCCACCAAACGAGAGAAGTAACCAACAACAGATTGACTAAAAATACATTTAAAAGCGCTTGTGTATGTCCCAGCCACTATTCATACATAAAAGACAGCCCTTGAACTCACCCACACAACAGGATGAAGAGTCTATAAGCCCAAGCAAAACACTCACAAGTGATCGAAGGCACCAACAGCCAAAAGTCTGAAACGCACCATAAATAAGATGAATAATGTGACATTTGCTGGTAAGGGAGATGCAGGGGAAATGCGCTTTCACGTACCACAGACACGACCCACAAGAAGGAGGCATCCCTGAGACCCTGCAAACCACCCACACTGGAAGGGCATTCAGGCTAGAAACCCTACACATGTGCCAAGAAACCCACGAGGGAACAACGTCCAAGGTAAAGGATCGGAGTTTGCTCCCAACTGCCGAATCCAAAAATGCAACCACACAGCTGGAATTAAAACGAGTCAAACTACAGGTCAGAACAGCGCCGAATCTCAACCACCAGACGATTCAGACATGGAACTGGGCAGAGCATGAAATCCAGAACAACACAATGCTCAGCACTCCCCGACAACAGCAAGCATCCCCCAAACGAACATAACAGTGATCGGCATCCACTCGGCTCAAAGACAGACTTTCATTCAGGAAATAGGGCTGGATCGGATCCAGAAACAGGCCCGGTGTCAGGGCTCACCTTCAGCTTCTCGCTGGGTTCTGTAGTCTTGCACAGGAACAGAAGTCGCAAACTTCCCGACTCCCACTACCAACCAATCAGCCCCGAGAGAGGTTACTTGGCGCTAACTGATCAGTGAGGGGGAAGGGGGAAAAGTGGATAAAATAATAAACAATAAGAAGAGACTGGTCCTGGACCTTCTGGTTTTCTGTCTGGAATCTTCTTCAGCCTTTGATTTGCCTACCGAAGTCTCCTAGGAAAACTAAGCACACAACAATTATATGTTTTCCCTTCTCTACTCTATCCTTCTTCTTATTCCTATAATTTCTCATGATTAGCTACCTACCCAAGATCCTAAAACACCTTGCCTCTCTTCTCGGCCCAATGTTCCCTTTTTCTCTTCTTGTTAGAGTGGGTCCTTATTATCTGTAAAACAGTTTTCATGGATTAATCACCTAATTTATTTTTTTGTTCGTATTATGTTTCTCCTCTACTCTTTTACCTATCGGGTGTGATTATTTGGGCTTTTTCTTTAAACCTCGTCGCTTATTCTTTTCTTTTTACATTAACTATTGTCAGTTTGGGTTTTTTCTTCCTTAAGCTCTAAATTATTTACAGTTCGCCTTCTCTCCACAGGAAATCTCAGCGCAGACTCGACTCTGGTAAGTTTTCTCCACAGATAGTTTATTCTCTATCTTTTTAACTGTCTTTAATGCCTTTTTGATTTGCGCCTCTTTAATCTTGTTCTCAAATTAATTTAACTTCTCTTGTTTTCTTTACAGGTTTCAGAGTTTTAAAACAACCGCAATCAGCGGTAAGTTTAATTGTTCTCTCAAATTGGTATTCTCTTACATTTACGTGACAACATTTATTATTCCTTAAAACACTCTCCCGTTTATCACTTAGCTTTTCTTTTGTTTTCTTTTCAGGTGTAGCTGAACCACTGCTCGGATCCGACGTGAAGAAGAAACGAAGCTCCGTGCTCTGCTCCGGAATTTACTTCAACACAGAAACTCCGTGTGCATCTTCTTTCTTCAGGTAAGTATTATTTTCAGTTCTATGACTAGAGAAGGGTCACTAAGGTTCAGACTATACTTCGAAAACCTTGGATTTTAAACTTCAAAACTACGGGCGCTAGAATATCTACCTTCTCTGAGGAAACACATTAGTGAAGTGCGCAATACTGCAGGTGTGCGCGCGTCACATCAGCCCTCTCTGGATTTTGCAAATCAACTAGACCGCACACCCCACCATCTTAGCGGCCATCTTGGAGTTGTGGACATGCCACCAACTCGACCACTGATGTCTGGTTTTCGACCCTGTGACACCACTAGAGTTTAACCGATTGCGAATCTCTTTGGGACTTAAACTAGGGATCCTGACAGTACCCCCCACCAAAGATGGTCCTCCCACCCTGGGTTTGGTTGGATTGCGCTGATAAAAAGGTTTTATGAGTCTAGGAGCATGTACATCCGAATCAAATTCCCAAGACCGCTCCTCTGGACCGTAGCCTTTCCAATCCACCAGGTAATACAGTTTTCCTCTAACTAGTTTTGAGTCTAAAATTTCTTTGACCTCAAACTCCACTCCTGTGTCTAGCTGAATTGGGTGTGGAATTGATTCTTTCCTCAGATTCGGAACTGCTTTTTTCAATAGGGAAACGTGAAACACTGGGTGGATTTTGAATTTGGAGGGTAAAGTCAATTTATAAGTCACTGGGTTAATTTGCTCTGCAATGGGGTAAGGACCAATGAATCGAGGTTGGAATTTTCGGTTCCCTTTTAATCTTAGATTTTTGGTATTCAACCAGACTTCGTCTCCTATTTCTAAAGGAGGAGATTTCTTTATTTTCTTGTCTGCGTACTTCTTATACCTTTCCTTAGCCTGTTCTAGATTCTTTGATGCTAATTCATGTACTGAACTCAAATGAGACACCAAGTCCTTGACTGCTGGGACTGAGAGCTCAACATCTTGTACTGCGGAATTAGGATGTCTTCCGTAATTTAAATAGAACGGAGAGTACCCAGTGGACACCTTCTTCGCGTTGTTATGAGCAAATTCTGCTGTCCACAAGTAGTCAGGCCATTCCCCATCCTGTTTCAAGGAGAACAATCGTAAGTATTGTTCCAATTCCTGGTTCACTCTTTCTGTTTGTCCATCCGTCTCCGGATGGAAACTGGTGGAAAAACGAGTTTCTACTCCTAATCCTTTCATAAAAGCCTTCCAAAAATGTGAGACAAATTGAGTTCCCCGGTCCGATATTATGACCTTGGTTATTCCATGCAACCTCACAATCTGTGTACTAAAATGATTTGCTAACTGTTTCGCTGTTGGAATTCCCTTTAAGGCCAAAAAATGTGTCATTTTCGTGTATGCATCTACTACTACTAGGATTGTGTTTATTCCATGACAGGATGGTAAATCTGTAATTAGGTCTAAGGTGATTGTGTGCCAAGGATGAGGAGGAATGGGCAAGGGTTGCAACAGCCCCTGGGGAGCTGGCCATTCTGATTTTCCCTGAGCGCATATCTCACAGGTTTTCACATATTGTTCTATATCCTTATTCATCTGTGGCCACCAATATTTCCTTTTGATTAAATCTGCCGTCTTGAACTCTCCTTTGTACCCAGCTAACAGATGATCATGACATTCCTGCAAGGCTTGCTTCTGCAACGCTATAGTTGGCAAATACAATGCACCTTCTTGGTAAGGTAATTCATCTCGAACTTCTCTTCCATGTTTGTGTTGAGCCCAATCCAGCATTTCTTCGGGGGTCAGAGCTTGGATCACCTGCTCCAGAATATCTGTGGCACAGATGATTTCAGTGTCTGGTATGATCGCTTGAGCACTGAGTGGGTTCTTTTCTTCTCCGGTTCCCATTCTGGACAAGGCGTCCGCCTTTCCATTTTGCGTACCCGGCCGATAAGTTATCACAAAGTCATACTCAGCAAAATACAGTGACCAACGAAGTTGGCGAGGAGTTAGAGTTCTGGCTGACTTCAGGAATTTTAGATTGCGATGGTCCGTATAAACTGTTACCACATGGTGAGCTGCCATTAGATAATGTCTCCACTCCTTGAAAGCGTCTTTTATTGCCAACAACTCTTTTTCCGTAATTGTATAGTTAATTTCAGCTGGCGTCAACTTTCTGGATCGATAGGCCACTGGGTGCAATTAGCCAGTTTCTTTATTCCTTTGAAAAAGTACCCCACCAACCGCAAAATCAGAGGCATCCGTCTCCACATAAAAGGGCTCCATCGGATCGGCATGAAGGAGGATGGGCGCAGTAGTGAACTCACTCTTCAATTCCTTAAAGGCCTGCTCTGCTTCTTCTGACCATTCAAATCGAGTCCCCTTCTTCAGTAATCGCGTCAAGGGTAGTATTCGTCGAGAAAATTCTCCAATAAACCTCCGATAGAAGTTTGCAAATCCAATAAACGCTTGGACTTCTTTGACACTGGTGGGTGACTTCCATTCAAGAACTGCCTGAATCCTCCGTCTGTCCATATGAATTCCTGTTGGTGAGATCACGAAGCCCAGAAATTCCACCTGCGAAACTCCAAAGGCACATTTTTCCAACTTGACAAATAATCTGTTCTCTCGAAGTTTCTGTAGGACTCCTCGAACTTGTGTCTGGTGCTCCTGCGTATCCACTGAGTAAATCAGTATGTCATCTATATATACAACAGCGCATTGATCAACGAATTCACTGAGTACATCATTTATAAAGTGCTGGAACGCTGCAGGAACATTACACAAACCGTAGGGCATCACCTGGTATTCAAACAGCCCCAAACGTGTCCTGAAAGCCATCTTCCACTCATCTCCATCTCCCTCTCTCACTCGAATAAGATGGTATGTTCCTCTTAAATCCAACTTCGTAAATATCTGCGCTCCCTTGATCTGGTCCAATAAGACAGAGATAAGAGGAAGAGGATACCTGTTCTTTTTTTTAATTCAATTGATGGCTCTATAGTCGATACACGTCCTCAGCTCGCTCTGCTCCTTCTTAGGCACGAAAAATAGTGGCGAGGACACAGGGGATTGGGAAGGACGTATAAATCCATTTGCCAGATACTTGTCGATATACTCTCTCAGGTGATGATTCTCTTGTTCTGTCAAGGCGTACACCCGACTGCAAGGCAAATTCGCCCCTGGTTCCAGGTCTATCTTGCAATTGTAAACACGATGAGGCGGCAATTGCTCAGCTTCCCGTTAGTTGAAAACATCTTCGAAATCTTGATATTCCAGTGGTATTGATTGCGTATTGATTACGCACACAGAGCCTTCGGCCGAACATAAGGCGTGAGCCGGATTCTGTTTATTTATTTCCTTTAAGGTTCCAAAACAGTTCTCTCCACAATACTCTGAATTCATTTCGATTGTCCTGTCATTCCAATTTATTGAAGGATTATGTTCAGTGAGCCATGGAAGCCCCAATATAAGTTGAAACTGAGGGGCATCGATTAAATTAAAGTGAATAGCTTCTCTATGCCCATCTTTTCGAATCAACTCGACCAATTCAGTGTGACTTATTATAGGCCCAGAGGATAGATTGGTACCATCAATTGCTCTAACTGGCTCACCCTTTGCCTTGGCGATTGCTTGTAGCCCAATTTTTGCCACGAACTTCAGGTCGTAGAAATTGCCTGTGGCTTCTGAGTCCACCATAACCGCCACTCCTTTCATTGTTTCTTGACGGAATCGTCTTGTCATGGATAGGATCAAATGCGGTGAAGACGACTGTAATGTATTCGCCAACTGGTGTTCCTGGGGAGTTGATTTCTGATTCGCATCCACCTGCACAACTCCTTCTACAGGTGGTGCTGCGAGTTTTCCTTCGGCTTCTTTGGACAATTCCGCACAAAATGCCCACTTGAACCACAATACATGCATAAGTTGCTGACTCGTCTTTTCTCCTTTTCTTCCTTGGTAAGTGGCCCCCGAATTGTTCCTATTTGCATAGGTTCTGATCCAGAGAAACCTTCTGTGCCCTTCCCAGCTTCTGTCTTTGTTCTGTCGAAACGTGGAACCGTACTCCTGAACTCTCGCCTTTTCTCTCCTCTCCGCTCCCCTTGCCGGAAATCCAATTCTAGTACCAGATCTATAAGGGCGGAAATTTCAGTTGGGCGGTTCGGTATCTGAGCCAAACCGTCTTTTAGTTCATCTCGCAGACCCCGATAGAAAATTGCTGTCCTCTTACTTTCCGGCCAATCTGTTACCATTATAAGTTTGTTGAACTGGGCCAGGTAAGCCACTAAGTCTCTATTTCCCTGCCTTAGCTCCAATAGTTCATTATCTACAGCTTGAGAGATCCGTCTTCGGTCAAAGATTCTCAGAAATTCTTTCTTGAACTCGTCAAAATTCTGCAACAATGGATCATCTCGTGAGACTATCGGCATTGACCACGCCGCAGCATCTCCACTTAAGTATGACAAAATGAAGGCTACCTTAGATTGTGCATCAGGAAAGATAGAAGGGCGACACATGAAATGAAGTGAGCATTGTGTAATAAACACCTGTGCCTTTTGTGGGTCCCCACTAAATCTCTCGGGTGCTGCCAAAGGTATAACTGGTGACAAGGAATGTATGACTTGTGTTGTTAGCTTATTTGTGTCTCCCATAGATGTGGTTGGACCCTCCCTTCCAGCAGGGTACGGTTGCCTGATTCTCTGTGCTAGTTCTGCCGCCTCTTTCCTTGAATTCATGACCTCCTGCCTTAGACTTTGATTCTCTTCTTTAACCGCTACCAGTTCCTTTTGTATTGCCTCTAGGACCGACCCTAAGGTCTGCAAATGTATTCCCTCAACCATTTCTTTTCTGTTTGGGTGGAAGATTTAGAACGTGGGCACTTCACTCTGTCAGGGCTCACCTTCAGCTTCTCGCTGGGTTCTGTAGTCTTGCACAGGAAGAGAAGTCGCAAACTTCCCGACTCCCACTACCAACCAATCAGCCCCGAGAGAAGTGACTTGGCGCTAACTGATCAGTGAGGGGGAAGGGGGAAAAGTGGATAAAATAATAAACAATAAGAAGAGACTGGTCCTGGACCTTCTGGTTTTCTGTCTGGAACCTTCTTCAGCCTTTGATTTGCCTACCGAAGTCTCCTAGGAAAACTAAGCACACAACAATTATATGTTTTCCCTTCTCTACTCTATCCTTCTTCTGATTCCTATAATTTCTCGTGATTAGCTACCTACCCAAGATCCTAAAACACCTTGCCTCTCTTCTCGGCCCAATGTTCCCTTTTTCTCTTCTTGTTAGAGTGGGTCCTTATTATCTGTAAAACAGTTTTCATGGATTAATCACCTAATTTATTCTTTTGTTCGTATTATGTTTCTCCTCTACTCTTTTACCTGCCGGGTGTGATTATTTGGGCTTTTTCATTAAACCTCGTTGCTTATTCTTTTCTTTTTACATTAACTATTGTCAGTTTGGGTTTTTTCTTCCTTAAGCTCTAAATTATTTACAGTTCGCCTTCTCTCCACAGGAAATCTCAGCGCAGACTCGACTCTGGTAAGTTTTCTCCACAGATAGTTTATTCTCTATCTTTTTAACTGTCTTTAATGCCTTTTTGATTTGCGCCTCTTTAATCTTGTTCTCAAATTAATTTATCTTCTCTAGTTTTCTTTACAGGTTTCAGAGTTTTAAAACAACCGCAATCAGCGGTAAGTTTAATTGTTCTTTCAAATTGGTATTCTTTTACATTTACGTGACAACATTTACTATTCCTTAAAACACTCTCCCGTTTATCACTTAGCTTTTCTTTTGTTTTCTTTTCAGGTGTAGCTGAACCACTGCTCGGCTCCGACGTGAAGAAGAAACGAAGCTACGTGCTCTGCTCCGGAATTTACTTCAACACAGAAACTCCGTGTGCATCTTCTTTCTTCAGGTAAGTATTATTTTCAGTTCTATGACTAGAGAAGGGTCACTAAGGTTCAGACTATACTTCGAAAATCTTGGATTTTAAACTTCAAAACTACGGGCGCTAGAATATCTACCTTCTCTGAGGAAACACATTAGTGAAGTGCGCAATACTGCAGGTGTGCGCGCGTCACATCAGCCCTCTCTGGATTGTGCAAATCAACTAGACCGCTCACCCCAGCATCTTAGCGGCCATCTTGGAGTTGCGGACATGCCACCAACTCGACCACTGATGTCTGGTTTTCGACCCTGTGACACCACTAGAGTTTAACCGATTGCGAATCTCTTTGGGACTTAAACTAGGGATCCTGACACCCGGGCACCTTGCAAAATAAGTGGGCCGCCAAATACAGGGATCACGAGCATTTGAGACTCATGACCTCATATATGGCACTACTTGTTAGTATCAGGAGTCTACTTGGGAAGTTGAATAAACAAAAATGGTTTATCAGTATGCACTAAGAAACAACGTATTGGAAGATCCTGCAATAAATGTATAGCTCGCAAGCAAAGGTCCGACCTCGTGCTTTTAGTGAACTGAAGAAAATGTGCTCACAGAGAGTCCATGTGAAGACAACAATTAGAAGGCCTTCATAAGAGGCCGGCGTGGCTAAATCAAGACTTCCAGCTGCTTCAAATGACCTCGGTAAGGTCAGAAACATGTTTACATATACAGAAAACAGGCATGTACACTTGGCTGTGATAAGGAGCAA
Source organism: Triturus cristatus (assembly GCF_964204655.1). Taxonomy (NCBI): domain Eukaryota; kingdom Metazoa; phylum Chordata; class Amphibia; order Caudata; family Salamandridae; genus Triturus; species Triturus cristatus. The sequence continues at coordinate 771,158,340 of NC_140582.1, read as the reverse complement.
CTATACTTCCACACCGCTGTTTACTTGAGGAATATGCGTATCCCAAATGACATGCTTGCTGGGGCCAAGAGGGGTGCCACCAATCCCTTCGTCCTAGTGGAAGAAGCCATCCTACAGAAGAGGAAGCCACCTTTTACATTTCACACGGCTTCTGCTACTTACAGCCACAGAGGAGTCGCACTCTGCTCCGCCCTGCCCCCACCAAACCCCGCGGAGCTTCCTGGACCTTACCTGTGATGATCATGGACGAAGAAACAGCGTGGGCAGTGAAGAAAACGGCGGGTCCGGGAGCCACGTTACGTGAGTGACGTTTTGAATGTCGTTGACGTCCGCACGCTGACGTCGTAGCCTAATTCGCCAATAATCTTGGCCGGCGGCCGGGTAAGGTTCGACAGACAGTATTGCATTTTGGTGTCCCCCCATGTGATGGTGTCACCCGGTGCGGTCCGCACCCCCCGCACCCTCCTAGTGACGCCACTGGCGGCGTCCTCAAGGTATAAAAACCATCCGCTCACCCTGACATCAACACAACCCACTAGATTCACTCTGCGAAGTCTCTGTCAAAGAGTAACACTGTAAATCTGACTTGGGCTTGTTCACTTGCAAGCATTGTTAATCTTTCAATTGTATGCGTTGATTGCCGTGCAGAATAGTGCAGACGATGTGGATGATATTTGTAGGCAATATCGGCTTTGGCGGTATCCATAGAGTCGTGCCACAGTTTTGTGATGAGACCTTAAGGTGCCAGATAGTTAATTGAGATGTCCTGCTTTCCTCGGTGCATTCGGCACTGGGTCGACGTGAGCGACACATACTTGAAGTAAGACTTCCTAGTTTTATGACATCATTTTGTAGTTCTATGTGTGGGACGCTGGAAATCACAGACATAGAGTTCCCTCTCTAAATTTACAACTTACAATATGCAAATTATCAGTGTATCGATTAGAATATACTAGAATACTCGTGATGAAAATGTAAATAAGTTTCAGATAGGCCAGTTGGCAGCAAAATTAAAGAACTACATCTTCTGCGGGAAGTGACTTCACTTTGTAGTCTGCAGTGACGCACAAGGTTGGCGCCTAACGCCCCTTGAGTTGCTTCAGCTGGCGGCGTCCTTATGGTATAAAAAGCATCTGCTCCCCCTGACTGTCACCTCCACCCACAGCTTGGGCATAGCGTGGGGCAAGGACGGAGAGGTAAGGAGCCAAGACAGAGATCTTAACGATTTTCACTGGTTATGCAAAAGGCAGAGAGTTGCTTGTCCTAATGCCCGTTTTTTGTCTGTTTTTTTGTTTTATTGTCTGTTGTTTTTTGAGACTGTCAATGTGCGCACAGATGCGCACCTTACAATGCCACGATGCATTATGCTGTAAATGTTGAAGTGCCGCTTTACCTTCCCTCTTTTGGTCCGTGTGACCTTTGATGCTACATCTGATAATATAGCACCCTTTGGGAACAGCGCCGGCATATACCAACTAGAAGTATTTTGTACATTGTAACAACAGTAGAGGCACGCTGAAAGGGGTTCCATGGGTTACATAAGACCATTATCGTAACGTGCTACATGCCGTAAGGTTACCCCTGAGCAACTTCTGAGACGTAGTTCGAAGGTATCTAACCACAGTAGACCTTCGCACTAGGATGGTTTTAACCTCTTTTTTCTATTTTTTCCATTTCTTTTTTCTAGTTTGTTTTTACTCGCGACTCTTGCCATGCCCTAGTAATATTGCACGTTACGAGTGCTAGTGAGTCGCTCCACTGCATTGGACACTTGTCAATGGTGGTGTATAACTGTGGTATCCTAATGAGTATACGGGGGGGTTTCTTTAAAGATGCATTAACCCCTTGTGTGCCCATGACGATCTGGACTCGTCATGGGCCGCGGTTGCGCTGTGCCCATGACGAGTCCAGCTCGTCATGAACCCCGCCCGCTAATGCAACGGCCGGCACAGGGCGGGGAAAGGGCGTGGCACACAAGGGGTTAAAAGATGTCTCTTTATTGCTTCTCTTTATTGTTGCTCTTTCCCTTCTTTGTTTCCACATTTGACAGAGCAGGGCCTCTTATACCTGAGCTGTGATCCAGGCCCATTCCTCGTATCTTACAGACAAAATCATTGTTTTGGTGTAATATAAGGTTGCTGTAAGTTGGAGGTTGTACAAGTTGTCCATACCTCTATTTTGATCTACCAGTCTTTTGCGTGAAAATATTATTGTTGTGCGACTAAGTGTATCTTTACTATGCACGATCTTCTTGTTCCAGGTGCATTTATACCCTGTGGACACAGAGGATATACACGTGATAGGTGAGGTTGTATTAATACCAATACGCGCCCGGGCTGCTTTGTGAATAAGGAGTGGGTGTTGGGAGTTGTTACCCGCCTGATCCGTGGTGGCCCTGTAGAAGCTCATTTGTGACCTCCTTTTGTTTGTTTAATCCTTCACGCACAAGTTAGTGCAAATGGACTTCCTCGTTACCCCGAACTTGAACTTGGGTTAAAATTTGCTGCACCTTGACTGCCTGGAAGACCGCAATTACTCTTTCTTTCATCCCATACACAGGAAGCATTTTTTCGGGCTATCACGCAACTATTATTTAACTCTGCAGCTTGCTGGTTAGAACTGTGGCACTCACCTCCTCTGAAGCAAACACGGAAATCTTCGGAGTTTTGATCTCGACTGCCTCGAGGATCTGATAGACTGCCTCTGCTTGCACCAATCTGCCAGATAACAGCTCCCTCCAGTGGAGAGAAGAGGAATATTTTTTTCTTTGGATTTCATATTATCCTCTTGGATGCTTATCTTGGGACTGTGACGAAACAGACCTCGAGACTGGATCCTTTTATGTGTTACTAAGAGACCTATCTGCAACTCAGAGCTATCCTTATGCAGTGAGTACGGGTTGGCATATAGTGTAATTCGATACCATCTGTTGTATAAGGTGCCGCTCGTAGGCGCTGTTGGTGTAGTAATTCCTCCTACCTTGGCTCACGGATACAGAGGACGCTTTCCTGCAACAGTGGGATACCTGTAACAATCGGAGTGGTGTACTCTGCCGGGACTGCGAGGACCAGGTAGCCCGGCGTCAATCCACCCGCCCCACCTGATTCCTCTTCCCGGCTCCTCCCTGCCAGCCTACTTCACACCTCGCGGCCCCCGCTTTGCGGGTGCCGCTCGTAGGCGCTGTTGGTGTAGTAATTCCTTCTACCTTGGCTCACGGACACAGAGGACGCTTTCCTGCAACAGTGGGATACCTGTAACAATCGGAGTGGTGTACTCTGCCGGGACTGCGAGGACCAGGTAGCCCGGCGTCAATCCACCCGCCCCACCTGATTCCTCTTCCCGGCTCCTCCTTCCCTGTATATTGGTATATAACGTGGTCTATCCCTGAACGCGCTAGCGGGACGCGCGCGGATCGCAACCCGGAGCGAAGCCCGGGCAAAGGGCGGGCCGTCTGTGGCCGTCAGGGGCCAAAGGAGGCCGGGCTGGGCCATATCCCTTACCTTTTACTTCCAAATTTGATTAAGGTGATGCCCTCGCCAGGACCACGTGAAACTCCACTAAGGGAGGGGGGCAGTAACACAGGGACTCTGGACAAATACTTCAAATCTACCAAGGGAGACGCAGGCAAAGAAAATTCTTTGGAGAGACGCAGGGCGGAGCGGCGGCGCTCCATTGAATACATGAAGAGCAGACCCTTGACAGAGATTACCCCGTATCCTATTTCCCAAGAGGAAGGTACGCCCCCCAATAGCCCAAATCCTTCGACTCTTGAGGACTTCCCCCTCTTATTTCGGGAAATTCCTAGTCCCCCTGGGTTGGTCCCTGGAAAGCCTATAGACGCAACTCCTCCCACGACATGTGTTACCCCCGTTAATTTAGTTACCCAAACTCCCCCTTTGCATGCAACTAAGAAAAGTAAGCCAAAACAAAGTGTTGTGGTGGAGTTGCATAGGCCTCCACCAAGTAAACGTGGTAGGAAGTCAACGGGGGGGAGGGGGAAAGATAAACTATCCCATCTAGATTTTGGTAAAAAACATATAAACGCACTACAATCTGGGAGGGACAATGAGACTGTGCCGATTGCTCTACCCTCCAAGGCCCCCAGCTCCAACACAGCTGTTACCAATAACGACCCAGTGGCCATTGCAACCAACACAAATCCCCCTCCCACATTTATAGGGAGTATAGAATTCCTACTTTGTTCCCTTCTGCAGCCCATCAGCGAAAGCCTGAAAAAAGTGGAGATTAGGCTCACTCTACTAGAGACATCTCTTACTACCTTGAACACCTTAGTTAGTAAGCAATCTAAAAATATGGGACCCCATCTCCCCGCAGGAAACCCTCCTAAAATAGGAGCCCCACACGATGCCAATAAAGTCCCCCTTCAGAGCGTGCCTATTGCCCCCCCCTGCAGCCATTGATGGCTATTCCAGTCCAGGCACCGCGCAGTAATTCAATCAATAGGCCTTTACAATCAATAGACGTTGCCCCTCAAAGTTCCCAGACAGGGATTAATGGCGGCCACCTAGAAGCCGGCAGCACCCCTCTATACTCCCCGGGCCGGCAAGCCCCAAGACCACGGAGACCAGATTTGCCGCCAGAAGCTAATAGTCTAACGGTGGTCCTAGCAGGTGCCCCCCATTTAAGACCAGGGGAAGATGAAGACTACCAGTCCCTAAAGAAAAAGGTCATTATATGGCTAAACTGGAACCGACCCCTACCATCTCATTTTAATAATGAGATTATTATGGTTAGAAGGGTCCCTTGGTTAGGGAAGACCAGAAAAACAATAATAGGGGATTGCATCTTGGTAACTTTTAAAGATCCTGGCACTGTTCTACATATCTGTGAAGGGATAAATAGATCACTGGATTCCACTATTCAGACCCTTCCAGTATCTTTTTTTTTCCCCCCTATCCGCATGCATCATGCTCCACCGCATGATGAGTGGATAAGGGTGGAACATAGACGCAGATATAAGGACTATGTACAACGCCCAAATTTCCAATTGCAGGACACACCCTATTCTCATTTCAACCGTTTCAATTGTCTGAATGGTTTGGACGGGGTTGATTGACTCTCTGCTCATACGCCAATGACCCGAGATTGCGGCTACTGTAGTCTTTCCAAGCCATCCTCCCCGATTGCTGGTAAAACCCTTGGTCCATTGATCGATCCAGTGTTCCTGGAAGATGGCATCAGCAGACTTTCTGATCCATCTGCCCACAATGTTGATAATGCCCCTGGAATATTGAATGAGCCAGCATTTGTGGAGAACGGCTCCAGTGGACTTTGCGAACCATTGGTCCCTACTGTTGGTAATGTGTTAGAATTCCCGATTGCAGTAGAGTCTGGAACCATTTCCTCTGACCCCTCTGGCACGGCAACTAATACCCCTGAACACCTGAGGCTAATTTGCTGGAATGTTGCTGGACTGGCTAATAAACTGGGGGACCCGGACTGGGCAAATTACATTGAGACCGGAGATGTATGTATATTCCAGGAAACCTGGGCCAGAGAGGACTATGGTCATCAAGGCTACATGTCATTCTTCATTCCAGCGAGGTGGGAAGGTAAAGGCCGCCCGTCAGGAGGGCTTACGATCTGGGTCGCATCTCATCTGGGCTGTGTGGCAACGCGGCTGTTGGCTAACTCTGAAGATATCCTTGTGGTTTCATTACTATGGCCTAACCAAGCTAAACTTGTGTTTATTAACATTTATTCTAGGCCAATGGGTATTGCAAAGGAATCACCGACCATAGATGAACTCTCCAACTTTATATCTGACCTACCGAGTGATTCATTCTATGTAGTAGGAGGGGATTTTAATTCTCATTTTGAGCCACTTCCTGGCCTTCTGGACAGGTTATCACCGGAAGAAGAGGCCAGATGGGCAGTGCTTTTGGTGGAAGCTCCACCCCCAAAGGCTTGGACCCCACTGGCACTACAAATTACAGCCCTCACCCTAAAGTTCGGAATCAGAGCTTGTAATGGGCGAATGAAATCCGACATACCCAGTAAAACCACCTACAACAGGCCGGGAAGAGAGTCCCGTCTGGACTATGTCCTGGCCCAAATAGTCAAGTGGCCGACAATCCTGGGTTTTAGGGTCACGGACAGGACCGATAGTGACCATAATGCACTTGAGCTTGACCTTGTTCACCCTGGCCCCCAAGCTCTCGTGACTATCGCGGAAGGGAACAATCCTGCGCTCCTCCTTGACAATAGTAGGAGAAGAATCAGGTGGGAGCACCTGGTTACAAGCAAGAATAAACTCCCCATGCTCTATGATGGGATAACTCCCATCTTGGAAACTGTGGGGAGCTTGGACATCGAAGCAAACAACAAAAACTCCCAGGGCAAACTCTACAAGGCTCATGAGGACCTCATAAAAGCTGCGGCACCTCATCTCACCTGTAGTTCACGAAAACTAAAAGGGGGGCGGCAAGGCAAAACCTCATGGTATAACCTAGCATGCAGAAGGGCAAAAACAGAACTCCTTAGACTAATCAAGGAGGGCCTAGGGGGGGATAGCCTTAAACAAAGCAGGCGAGCTTACAAGAAACTTATTGCCCACGCTAAGGCAGAATGGGAGGAAAATCAGTGGGAAGAACTCACCAAGGCCCTAGCGACCCAGAACCAACGCCTGTTTTGGAGGATAGTGAACGGGGGGTCGGGGAACTTACAATCGGCATTAGAGCCCAACATTGCCCCAGGGGTGTGGCAGGCTCACTTCCAGACCCTATACAGTTCTGAGCCGGGAGAATCTCCTGCTGTTGTTGAGGTGGGCTGGCCGGACTGTGAAGGGGAGCCAATAACGATGGGCGAGGTCACCGCAGCCATCTCAGGACTGGCTTCTGGAAAGGCGCCGGGACTGGATGGATTACCAGGGGATATGTTTAAACAGGAGCCCATTGTTTGGGCCCCTTACCTTGCCGCCCTTTTCAATGGAGTTCTTGGGGGCATGGAAATCCCTAGTACTTGGCTGGGGGCAGAGGTGGTCCCCATCTTTAAAAAGGGCTCGCCTCTCCTCCCAGCCAACTACAGACCAATCAGTTTAATAGACGTGGCACAGAAACTGTTTGGTAGGGTTTTGCTGAATAGGCTCCAGGACTGGATGGAGGAGGTGGGCGCCCTTAGTCCCTACCAGGCGGGATTTAGGAAGGGGGTATCCACAGTGGACCAGGTTTTCAGACTGAACCTGATCTATTGGAGGACAGCAAAATTCGAGGGCGGTAGTCTGTACACAATTTTTGTGGACTTACGGGCCGCCTTCGATCTGGTGCCCAGGGGGAAACTTTGGAGCGTCCTGGCAGAGATGGGCGTTCCCCCGGACATCCTATTGATCTTACAGAGGCTGCACCACAACAATTACGCCCGAGTGAGGTGCGGGAGGTCGGGGGAACTGACCGATAGATTCCCCGTTGGCCGGGGGGTAAGACAGGGTTGTGTGCTGGCACCGACCCTGTTTTGCCTCTTCGTCAACGGGGTAATCACCCATCTGAATGCCACTGACTATACTGACGCCCCCAAACTAAATGGCAGCAGGGTGCCCGCAATTATGTTTGCGGACGACACCCTGCTGCTATCCAAAACCCCTATGGGTATACAGAGGATTCTTGACTCCTTTGTGGCCTTCTGTACTGATAGGGGGCTGGAAATAAATGCGGCAAAAACCAAATTCATGGTTTTGAATCCGAGCCAAAAACTGCGGCCAAATCCGCAATTGGGAACCGTACGGCTCGAGAGAGTAGCCACCTTTGAATACCTTGGTGTGACTCTCAACGAAACCATGACTTGGGGATCTCATCAGAGCAGGGCCAACCTCAAACTCATACAAACTACTGGGGGTATCGCCCGGATGATGACTGGTTCATCATACCGTCCATTGGGGGCACTAATCCAGATATATAAGGCCCAGGCCAGGGGAGCAATAATGTATGGGGCGGAACTATGGGGTCACACGTCTTGCCGGAGTCTGTCAATAACGGAAAACAAGTTTATAAGACAGATAGCCGCACTCCCGCCCAGCACCCCGCTCCTCCCCCTGAGGCTTGATTTGGGTTTACGACCGTTAGCTGATGAAATAAGCCTGAGACCCATAGCCTTCTGGCGTAGGCTATGGAGTAGCAATGATCTTGCAGAATACCGGGCGGAACTGGTCGAACTTCTGAATCACCCAAAAGTGCTTAATATCCCCTGGGTTAAAAACATCCTAGCCACCTGCATGGAAATAGGGCTCCCTGAATTATGGACTGAGCCAGCGAATGCCGCATCAAACATCTCCAAAAAGTCCCTGGCTAATGCATACCACAAACACAAATTAGCCAGGGCCCAAGCCACCCAGGCAGAAGGGTCCTTATCCTCCGTGTTTTTGCAAAGCAAGGATCTCTATAGGTTTGAGAAGGTACTGGATCCTATTTCCCCTGTACTGGCCCGAAAGCTGTTTCTCCAATGGAGATACGGCACACTGCCCTTCCGGTCTTTTACAAGCACCTGGTCACCGGCGCCCACTACAAAGCAGTGTCCGGTTTGCGATGCTGCGGAGGAAACTGACCTGCATGTGGCTTTCTTCTGCCCAGCCTATAAGGTAGCACGAAAATACTGGCTCCTCCCGCTGATAAGGAATATGGGTTGCAGGGAATATGCACCAATGTACAGGATTTTAAAATCTGATGTCTCTGGCCCAACTGTCTTTGCATTAACAAAATTTCTTACCAATGTTTGGCACACGCGTAATCGTATTTTAAAGGCGTTGGGTCCCTCTTAAAAATTTCTAGTCTTTTTTAGTATATATATTCCAATGGTTTTATCTTTTTATGAAATGACTTATTTGTGATTGTATATGTGTATTGTGTATCTTTTATGGCCAAATGGCCGAAATAAAGATTGGAATAATAATAATAATTAATACCAATCTGCACTTTGAGATACTTTTTAAAGTTCATTTTTTTGCACTTATTACACATTGGATACAGATGCAGTTGCAAGGTAAAAAGTAGGTCTTGACGAAAGCCAGGGACTAGTAGTCCCGAGGGCTGAAACATGTTGACCATAGAAATAGGCAGTGATGTATGAAACTGCATTTATGCACTGTTTTTAACTAAGATTATAACAGATACCCTAATAAAATATTTCTCTGGGATAAATCCTTTTTAATTCTCACACACACTTTTGCACTGCACTTAATATTCCCACTGTAACACCTATTTGCAGGACCACTTCTATAGGGTCTGTTTATACCGGATCTTTTCCGTGGTCTCCTCTGAAGACCCCCCTCATGACATAATCCACAGTTCATCCCTCTATGATCAAGAGGGTAAGTGGATGGAAGGCTGGAAACCCAGATGAGAAGTCTGATCAAGGGTATGTGCTTGATGGGAATCCAACCACTCGTAAGGGTCTTTCTCTACTCTGCAACCCTCTCTGTGTAGATATGAGCTCATGATCACTATAGGCACACTCCGTGTAGACTGGTAGTCAGTTAGTAGACCCCCGGGTTTTTCTGGTTTGTTCTTATGCTATATTTTGGAGTCAGTGACTATGCTTTGTGTTGCGGAGCACTTTGACAGCACCTATGGAAACATCATGCTGCGTGAATGGCAAACGGCCAGTTCTCAACAGTGCACAGTAGACACATGATTCATGGCACAAGATTGTGCACACAATGCCAATGTAATATTTACCCCACTGCTGACTACACATGCCATGTTGGTGTATATGATTGGCATGTACTCCCTCACATGTCACTTGTGATATTGCTGGGCATGTACACAGAACAGTGTTGTGATGGACTCTCCAATGGGTACACATGTCAATGTGTGATAGGGCTGAGCAACTCACAGTGATAAATGTCTGACTACACATTGTGCATATGTCACTGTCTACTTTGCTTGGCTCATGCACACACTTGTTTACGCACAGACTGTGATCATTGTGTTGTTGATGTGTGCCCTGTTCGACTTATGCAAGAAGGTGTGCAGTTACAGCAGCTAGGTAGGAGACAGTAGTGTTGCTGTTTAACACATATGCTGTATGAACTACTCTCAGGGCTTCTCATGCAAGATGTGGCCATAGCCCTTTGGGCATTCACATAGTCAGATATTGTTTTGAAGGTACTCGCTGTGTGAAAAGTGGAAAAGTGTACGACTAGTGTAGCTGAAGGTGTCCCTACATGTAAGTTGGGCTGTAAGCTGAAGTGTGATGACAGTCATTATTGGCGTTGTGTCAGTTAAAACTTGTGATGTTAGACACATCTGATGGTGGATTGCATTGACATGTGTCCCCTTTAATCGCATCTTGGAGGAGACCAAATGTGCATTGTCTCTTCACAGTGCTGGCAGACATGGAGGATGAGGAGGTCATATAGAAATTCCATCTGGATCGACTCACCCTACAAGACCTATGTGCAATGTTGGAGCCCCACCTGCTGCCTCGCAGAACATATCCAACTGCTTTCACACCAACGTCTAAGGTGATAGCGGCCCTGCATTTTTTTACTACTGGATCATTCCAGTACATGGTGTCCAGCGCAGGTGAGATGTTGCAACCCATGTTCAGAATGGTGCTACGTTATGTCCTGTCTGCTATGATGACCTACAAGGACAGATACATCCATTTCCCCAGGAGGCATGAATTGGCAGCTGTGAAGGGTGATTTTTATGTCCTTGGGCACATCCCCAATGTTGTTGGTGCCATTGACTGCACACATGTTGGCCTTGTTCCACCACAGGCACGTGAGCACACTTACAGGAACAGGAAACATTTTCATTCCATCAATGTGCAAGTGGTGTGCCAGGCGGATATGATCATCTCACACGTTTTTGCCAAATTTCCTGGCTCGGCCCATGACCCGTACATCATGCGTAACAGCACTGTGCCACAGCTGATGGCTAATCTTCTTCCGGAGCGTGCATGGATTTTGGGTGGGAACGCAGAGTCAAGTTGCGTGCTGTGTGTGTGACATGCTTTCCTCTGCCACAGTTATATTACAAAGTTGGTCTGTGTATCTCACACCTAGGTGACTCTGCATATCCCAACCGTCCTTGGTTGCTGAGCCCACTGTGGAATCCCAGGACCCCAAGTGATGTCCGCTACAATGATGCCCATGGGAGGACATGTCGTGTGGTGGAGCGTACTCCTGAAGTCACGGTTTTGCTGCCTGGACAAGACCGGAGGTGCACTGATGTACTCGCCCAAAAGGTGTGTCAGATAATTTTTGTAGTTGCATGCTGCATGCTCCACAACCTGGCCTTGCGCAAGGAGATCCCCCTGCTCCTAGACGCTGATGAGCAGCAGAGGCCCCCGCCTGCAAACCAACCCATATCAAGTGACGAGGATAGTTGAGAGGAGGAAGGTGTCCACCTGCGTCAACAGCTCATTAACCGCTACTTTACTTGAAGGTGAGTGACAATCTACACCAGGGCTCTTGTCTGCTGATGTCGTTGTTGGTGAAAAGGTCTAGGTGAGCTTTGTGACTACAGCCTGTTGTTGACTCAGTGCTGGCTACCAATGTTTCTGGGACAGGGTAGTTTGGCACAGATACAGGATGTCTATGTCGGTACTGTTGCTCATTGTAATGTGTGCAGATTAGAGTACCTTGATCACAAGTGTTGTGTGATGGCTGTGAGTCCACTGCCTGACTAGTGAATATTGTCCTGTTGTGTTTTCCTAGGTCCCTTCAACCTCTCCTTGCCTACAAACAATCTGTGCTCCTGGTGCATTTTAATCATGGTGAACATTGCACATCCTGTGATAAACACGGAGCAGACACAACGACATAGGTGTGTAAGGAGTGTTTATTTACAATGGGTACACGTGACAGGGGAGTGAATTTTTACAAAAAGGTGAATAGTGAAGGAATGAGTTGTCAGTGATGGAAGATGAGACAATCAAGTAGTCACCACATTGATGTGGCGGCCCAGTCCAACAGACGGATGCCATTAACATGGCAGTGTGGGGAAGGACAGTCAACGAAGTCAATGGCAAGGTGAAGAGGAGTGACATCATGGCTGGCTCCTTGACTGGCGTTTGGCAGGTGCTTTTACACGGGATCCTCCCTTGGATTTCTTTGGACAGCCCCTTGGTCGTTTTTTCAGGGGGGGCCTCTGCTGCGGGCCAGTGGGGTCTGAGGAGTTCCCCCTCTCTGCGGCCGCAGGGGAGGATGTGGAACTGACATTCTGCAGGCCACCAGAGGGAGGTGGAGGTGTTGTTTGTGCCGCAGGCCTGTCCCTCAGAACCGCCACTAGCTGGCCCAAGAGGTCCATGATTTTGCCCATGCGGGTTTCTGTGGACCTCAACAGCAGGCGGAGCTCACGAGAATCCTCCCTGGGCCCGTTCATATGCCCCAAGGACTCTGGTGATGTTGTCCAGGCGTTCGGTCCCTGTGTCCGGTTGGCTTAGACTCCCACCTGCCCTGCTGACACGGACATGTTGCTTCACCACTGTACGTACCCGCCTACTCTCCCTGCCTTCCTCAATTGGTGGGGTGGCTTGGTCATCCTCTGGGGCAGGGAGAATGTTGCAGGCAGCACTGGTGGTGGTGGTGGAGGCTGCACAGGTTGTTACAGCAGGGGTCAGCATAGTTGTTGTTGTTGCGGAAGTGGTGGCGGGGGGGACAGTGGGGTCCTGGGACCTGTTGCACCCTGGCATGCCAGATGGGCCCGCTTCAAGCTCCGCATCCTCGAAATCCAGGGAGTCATCATCAGAGAGTCTATGTTCCGGGGTGGAGACGTTGTCATCCTCTGCAGTCAGTTCTTGGTCATGTGTGGGACAGAGGAGAAATGGTCACTGACGTGCACTCCTCAAGCTTGGTGGTTGATGTATCTTATTTACAGGTTATGCAACACAAAGTCTACTAGTTCTAACATTGTATGTCTGCACACTAATGTGCTTCATCACATTATGTGGTGGTACATACATTAATTTTCCATGGTGTGACATGTCAGTGGATACCATGCCCCACGTGCAGATTTTTTGTGATTACGAGGACATGTCATCTGACAACTAGTGGAAATACGAATTGATGTGAAGCATCTTTGCTGATTACTCTGCCTGGCAGGTGTTACATCTTACCATGAACTAGCCTTTGTCATCTCATGCATACCTTTGTCATGTCCTGTGCTTTGATTTATTTGTTCTACAGACCATGCTTGCTTTGTTTTCATATGTTCCTTCAAGCTCAGCCCCCATGGAACTTACAGATAGCATTCAGTGCTGTGCATGTTTGTGCCCTGATTTTGTTCAACATGGGTTTTTGTGACAGTTACATAAGCTTAGCTGTCTGCACATTGTAATTTGATATTGTATCCGTGTCAATTTTGGTGGGATGTAAGGGCTGGTGTTGTCATATTGTGAAGAAGCGATGGAGGGGTGTCAATCCCCTATAATACAAGGACCCAGACTCAGGAATATATTCAAAGGATATGAGCGTTTATTGACATAGTTCCAGCTCATAAAATAATCAGAACACCAAAGGAACAGTCTTTAAAGAGGTCGGAGTTCTCGTTATGCTCGGAGTAGTCCGGTCCGGTCGTTCTCCTTGGTAGTCAGGGATGTTTCCGGTATTAAGGCGACAGGGATCCAGAGGACTCTCTCAAAGAAAAAGGAAACAGAAACCGGGGGTTACTTCCAATACCGGGATTCCGGATATGAAAGGAGGGGGAGGGGGAGGGGAAGTGAGGGGATCACCAGGGACCTTTACCGTTGAAATGCACTCGTGTGGGGGAGGTGCGCTGTTGAGAAAACACACCTAACCGTCCCGTGACCACCCTCACCCACCCCTACCCGTTCCCTCCCCGTGAGAATACGAGCCCCCTTAATCTGGCCTGTACCTTGTGGTGCCACACTTCTCCAGAAGCGTGGCGGGGCGGAGTGTGGTCTCGTTGGCCTCCCGGCTTTCTCTGCTCTTGGGACGACGCAGCCTCTGGGTCTTCTCTCTTCTCCTCCTGCACGCGGCACTGCTTCTAATACCTCCGACTCCTGGATACTGAAGACCTCCGTGAGTGTTCGGGACGACTTCTCTTCTCCTGTCTGTGTCACGCTGTGTTCTTCCGGATGCCATGCTATGAACTGCACCGAGGCTTCAGATTGGCAGATGGGCGGGGACGTCAGAGGCGGGGTCCCCTCCTCCGGGAATGTCCACTCCGCCTGAAAGGGACCATGTCCATCCTGCATTCGGGGCGGAAACAAACACGTATTAAAGTCCTCACCCGGCTCATGGCAGGTAGGGACCCCCTGACACATCCCTCCCCCGGGTTTTCCCCGATCGGGGGAAAAAGGAAATCGGGACAAAAAATCAGCATTCCCCTGTTCCAGACCTTTCCGATGCCGAACTCCAATTTGAAACAGTTGTAGAGCCAAGAACCATCTGTTGTTTATTGTAACGCTTTTCGTCCTAAGTGGGATGGGTATTCCCAGATGTGGGACCCGTGCTCACTACGCCACTGGAGTCAAGCTATCCTGGCTGATGACGGCTGATAGCCAGAAACCGGTCCTAGGATGCTTGATTCCGGTCCAGGGAAGACATGGCTTGGCAGTTCGGGCTGGACTGTTCCCATGAGGCACAGGGTCAAGACTGATTTGCATATGGCCATGTCTAAACTGGGGTGGCGTAGTGAGCAAAAGAACGATGGATTTAACCCAGATCTCTTGACTGGGGGAGAATGTCTGCATTGTCAGCATTCCGTCCATCATTTGTTTGTTGTAACGCTTTTCGTCCTAAGTGGGATGGGTATTCCCAGATGTGGGACCCGTGCTCACTACGCCACTGGAGTCAATCTATCCTGGCTGATGACGGCTGATAGCCAGAAACCGGTCCTAGGATGCTTGATTCCGGTCCAGGGAAGACATGGCTTGGCAGTTCGGGCTGGACTGTTCCCATGAGGCACAGGGTCAAGACTGATTTGCATATGGCCATGTCTAAACTGGGGTGGCGTAGTGAGCAAAAGAACAATGGATTTAACCCAGATCTCTTGACTGGGGGAGAATGTCTGCATTGTCAGCATTCCGTCCATCATTTGTTTATTTTAACGCTTTTCGTCCTAAGTGGGATGGGTATTCCCAGACGTGGGACCCTTGCTCACTACGCCACTGGAGTCAAGCTATCCTGGCTGATGATGGCTGATAGCCAGAAACCGGTCCTAGGATGCTTGATTCCGGTCCAGGGAAGACATGGCTTGGCAGTTCGGGCTGGACTGTTCCCATGAGGCACAGAGTCAAGACTGATTTGCATATGGCCATGTCTAAACTGGGGTGGCGTAGTGAGCAAAAGAACGATGGATTTAACCCAGATCTCTTGACTGGGGGAGAATGTCTGCATTGTCAGCATTCCGTCCATCATTTGTTTGTTGTAACGCTTCCAGACCTTTCCGATGCCGAACTTCAATTTGAAAGGGTTGTAGAGCCAAGAACCATCTGAGAATGCGATCATTGTGACCACGGTTCCTTTGAAGCCAAGTCAGCGGGGCATGGTCCGTATACAAAACAAAAAGTCTTCCCTCCAGATAGTATCTGAGCTTGTCCACTCCCCAACGGACTGCCAAGCACTCTTTCTCTATAGTGGAGTAAGCCGCTTCTCTGGGGAACAGTTTACGACTGATGAAGAGGACCGGTCTTTGCAACCCCTCTTGATCTTCCTGTGAAAGGACTGCCCCAATACCCATTCCTGAGGCATCGGTCTGGAGGATGAAGGGTTTTGAGAAGTCCGGGGAAATCAATACGGGTGCAGTGGTAAGGACAGTCTTTAGTGCATGAAACGCACTGGTTTCCCTGGGAGTAGGTGCTGGTAGCCTAGGTGATGACTGAGTTTTCTTTAAGAGGTCAGTGAGAGGTCCGGCCATATCGGCAAACTGAGCAATAAACCTCCTATAATATCCCACTAGGCCCAGAAAAGCCCGCAGATCTCTTTTGGTCTTGGGATAGGGGATTTCTAGGATAGCCTTAACTTTTTCTGTCTGTGGTTCTATCCTCCCATCTCCTAAGACATAACCTAGATACTTCACCTTCCTGAAGGCGATTCTAGTCTTTTTGGCATTTATGTTAAAGCCCGTTGTCCTCAAACTACAGAGTATCTTTTCCAAATGAGTCAAATGTTCTTCCCACGTCTTACTGTAGACGACAATATCGTCCAAGTAAGCGGAAGAATATTGAGTATGAGAAGACAACACCTTATCCATTGCCCTTTGAAACGTTGCCGGAGCACCGTGCAGTCCAAATGGGAGGACTGTGAAATGATAATGGCCAGAAGAGGTAGAGAAAGCGGTTTTCTCTTGATCTGCAGGGTTAAGCGGAATCTGCCAATACTCCTTGGTGAGGTCTATAGTGGTGATACAACGAGCCTCACCAAGGCGTTCTAGTAACCCGTCCACCCGAGGAAGGGGGTAAGCGTCTTGTTTAGATACCCTATTCACTGCTCTAAAGTCGATACAAAATCGAATACTGCCGTCCGGTTTGGGGACGAGGACAACCGGAGAACACCAGTTGCTGTGGGAGGGTACTATCACTCCAGAGCGCAACACTTGGTTGATCTCTTCTTGGAAGGCATGTCTTCTGGCTTCGGGGATACGGTAGGGCTGTTGTTTGACCACCGTCCCGGGAGATGTAGGAATGGAATGCATTGCTATGTTTGTTTTCCCGGGTTGATCTGAAAAGACGTCTGAGTAACTGAGAAGAAGTGATAAAACTTCTTCACGTTGTCCGGTTGTTACGTCAGAGTTGATGGGGGTGTCATAAACAGTGTGATTGGCAAGTGTAAGGGAATTGACGGCTTGGGGAGGTTTTCCCAGCCAATTTTATCGCAAGTTTATGTGGTACATTTGTGTCTTGTTACCCTTGACTTGTAGTATATATGTGGTTCTACCGATTTTCCTGAGAATCTTAAAAGGGCCCTTCCACTCTTTTCTCAGTTTGTGAGTTGATGAGGGCAACAATACCAACGCCCAATCACCAACATCCATTTCCCTCCACTTCTTGCCCCTGTCATAAAACATTTTTTGTTTGGTCTGGGCTATAGCCAGGTGATCATGGGCCATAGTTCTAAGTTTGTGTAACCTGGTTTGTAGTTGTCGGGTATAGTCTAGTAAGGTTTCTGCTTCGTGTGCTCCTTCCCTTTCCCAGCTATCTTTGGTGATTTCCAAAAGGGTTCTCGGGGTTCTACCAAACAGTAATTCAAAAGGAGAGGTGCCTAGACTGGCTTGTTTTTGGCTCTGGAGGACAAAAAGAGCCAGCGGTAGTAACTGATCCCAGTTTTTACCATCCCCAGATAGAAGTTTCTTCAGGGTGAGCTTTAAGCTACCATTATACCGCTCGACCAAACCATCCGTCTGGGGATGGAAGACAGACTTTTTGATGTGAGTGATTTTGAGTTCTTTACAGACTTGGGTCATTAAGCGTGAGACAAAAGGTGTTCCTTGGTCTGTAATTATTTTGCGAGGAAAGCCCATCCTAGCAAAAACCTCAACGAGTTTTTGGGCAATTGCTGTCGATGTAGCCGCCCGGAGGGGAAAGGCCTCAGGGTATCGAGTAGCATAGTCTACTAAGACTAATGCATACAGGTGGCCCCTAGCTGACTTAGGCTAGGGACCTATAAGGTCCATTCCTATCCTATCAAAAGGTTTACCTATGATAGGCAATGGGTTCAGAGGTACCGGAGGTGGAACATAGGGGTTTCTTCGCTGACATATCTGACATTCTTGACAATAACGTTGAATTTGTGCATAGATCCCTGGCCAAAAGAAGTGTTGCAAAATGGCCTGCCCTGTCTTTTCCACACCTGAATGTCCTGCTAGTAAGTGTGCATGTGCAAAGAATAGTATTTGGTCCCTAAAGGCAACAGGTACCAGGAGTTGGGGCACTGAATCGGGTTTGGCCAACCTATATAACAACCCATTTTTTTCAATGAAGGTGGGATAGGTTACGGTTACAGGATCCTGACCTGAACGGGCTATTTGCCAAGCATTAGTAAGAGAAGAATCGTTTAGTTGTGCGGTCCTGAAATGGGTATCCCTAGCCCATGGCTCAGAAGCAAGAAGATTATTACGGGGAGTACTCTGTAAGGCATCAGACATGAGAGTGATGAAGCCCGGATTATCTGTTCCTATGATCACAGGTTCAGTTAGTGTAGGCAAAACCCCAACAACTACTTCTGTTCTAGGGCCTGCGGTAGTGCAGAGGGTGATTTTAGCTATTGGATACTCCCTAACATATCCATGTACGCATTCTATGTGAACATTTTTCCCTGTTATGAGGCAGGAGGGGGGAACCAGTTCTTTTCTAACCACCGAATGCCTGCATCCTGAGTCAAGTAAAGCTCGAACCACCCTCCCATGAATATTCACACTCACATAGAAGATTGGACATGTTTCCTGGGCGTATAGAAGAGAATGTGGGGCGTAGCTCACATCCATAGGTTCTTCTTCCTTTTCTTTTCTTTTTCGGCAATACCTAGCTATATGTCCCCACTCACCACAGTCATAACATTGAGGACCAGGGTTGGGTTGAAAGTCCGTTTTAGGTAGACGTGGTCGGGGAGGTTCTATTGGGGGCTTTATATTTTTCTTGTCAGGTTTTCCCGGGATGGTTTTATTGGTCTTCTCGGGTTCTCTTAAAGGGGGTCGTCCCTGGGCCCTCGCATATGACGTAGCCATCTCAATAGCATGTTCAAGCGTTAATCCTGCATGTTGTTTCAGCCACCGTTGTGTCCCATAAGGTAACGCTTCCAAAAACTGTTCCAGATAAATTTTATTCATCACTTCTTCCATATTACCTTCCTGTGGTTTGAGCCATAGGTCGGCAGCTGCTTTTAGCTTATAGAAGAGTGTCTTTGGAAGGTCGCCTGGTGTGCCGCGTTCTTGGCGGAACTTGAGTCTATGGGTCTCTTCATCCACCCCTAGACGGTCGAGTATATACTGTTTCACCACAGCATAACCAGAAGTGCCGTCTTTATTAATCATCTGATAAGCAGCTTGCGCCTCCCCTGTTAAAAGAGGGGCAAGGAAAAAAGGCCACCTCTCACCGGGCCAAGCGCTGGCCCTAGCCAAAGAAAGCCAAAGGATCATCCCCAGGAGTGAACTTCTGTAGAGGGACAACCGTTCCCGGGGAAGGGGCACTTGTTCTCCCTTGTCCCAACACTGCCGTGAGTTGGTTTTGACCCTCCGCCAACTTCAATAGGCTATCGGCCTGAGCTTGTATGGCAGTGGTGAAGGCTGTGCGGTCTGCTTCGGCTTGAGTGGAGGTTTGTCCTATTGCCCATTCGAGCTTATCCTGGCCTTCCTTCATTTGCTGAATGAGGTTTTCCATCTTGTATCAGATGATGGTTGACGTCTCTCCTATCTGGCTCGCCACTTGTGAAGAAGGGATGGAGGGGTGTCAATCCCCTATAATACAAGGACCAAGACTCAGGAATATATTCAAAGGATATGAGCGTTTATTGACATAGTTCCAGCTCATAAAATAATCAGAACACCAAAGGAACAGTCTTTAAAGAGGTCGGAGTTCTCGTTATGCTCGGAGTAGTCCGGTCCGATCGTTCTCATTGGTAGTCAGGGACGCTTCCGGTATTAAGGTGACAGGGATCCAGATGACTCTCTCAAAGAAAAAGGAAACAGAAACCGGGGGTTACTTCCAATACCGGGATTCCGGATATGAAAGGAGGGGGAGGGGAAGTGAGGGGATCACCAGGGACCTTTACCGTTGAAATGCACTCGTGTGGGGGAGGTGCGCTGTTGTGAAAACACACCCAACCGTCTCCGTGACCACCCTCACCCACCCCTACCCGTTCCCTCCCCGTGAGAATACGAGCCCCCTTAATCTGGCCCGTACCTTGTGGTGCCACACTTCTCCAGAAACGTGGCGGGGCAGAAGAGCGTGGTCTCGTTGGCCTCCCGGCTTTCTCTGCACTTGGGACGACGCACCCTCTGGGTCTTCTCTCTTCTCCTCCTGCGGCGGCACTGCTTCTAATACCTCCGACTCCTAAATACTGAAGACCTCCGTGAGTGTTCGGGACGACTTCTCCTCTCCTGTCTGTGTCGCGCTGTGTTTTTCCGGACGCCGTGCTATGAACTGCACCGAGGCTTCAGATTGGCGGATGGGCGGTGACGTCAGAGGCGGGGTCCCCTCCTCCGGGAATGTCCACTCCGCCTTAAAGGGACCATGTCCATCCTGCATTCAGGGCAGAAACAAACACGTATTAAAGTCCTCACCCGGCTCGTGGCAGGTAGGGACCCTCTGACACATACGGCTCCATGTTTTTTGAGAGGAATGGTGGGGTGCATGCACTATCTACTTACCTGTTCTGTTGCCACATTGGGGTGGATTTTCAGACACATCTCTCTGGGTGTGTGTCTAAGTGCTCCATCCTGCTCATGGGTGGCTCAGGGGTGCTTGGTGGGAGTCGTAGTGCAGGCCTCCCACCCCAAAACACCCCTCCCTGGGAAGATGGCTACCTACCTGAAGGTTTGTTTGTTGTAATACAATGGCTGACACATGCATCTGGGTAGGGCGGTGCTTCATCCTGCTCATTGGTGGAACAGGGGGCCTGGTGGGAGTTGTGGGGCAGGACTCCCACCCCCAAACTACCCTCCCTGGGAAGATGCTACCTACCTGTTAGGTGAAGGTGAACAATGCAATGGCTGCCACATGCTTCTGAGGGGCAGTGCTACATCCTGCTCAGGGGTGGGACATGGGTGCCTAGTGGGAGTTAGTGCAGGCCTCCCACCCCCAAACTGCCCTCCCTGTGAAGATGGCTACCTGCCTGTTAGGTGAAAGTGAACAATGCAATGCCTGCCACATGCTTCTGGGTGGGGGGTGCTACATCCTGCCCAGTGATGGGACAGGGGTGCCTGGTGGGAGTTGTAGTGCAGGCCTCCCACACCCAAACCACCCTCCCTGGGAAGATGGCTACCTACTCGTTAGATGAAGGTGAACAATGCAATGGCTGCCACTTGCTTCTGGGTGGGGGGAGTGCTACATCCTGCTCAGGGATGGGACAGGGGTGCCTGGTGGGATTTGTAGTGCAAACCTCCCACCCCCAAACAGCCCTCCCTGAGAAGATGGCTACCTACCTGTTAGGTGAAGGTGAACAATGCAATGGCCGACACATGCTTCTGGGTGAGGGGGGAGTGCTCCATCTTTCTGAGCTGTGGAACAAGGATGCTTGGTGGGAGTTGTAGTGCAGGCCTCCCACCTCCAAACAGCCCTCCCTGTGAAGATGGCTCCCTACCTGTAAGTTTGGTTGTTGTAATCCAATGGCTGCCACATGCTTCTGGCTGGGGGGGTGCTCCATCCTGCTCAGGGGAGGGACAGGGTGCCTGGTGGGAGTTGTAGTACAGGCTTCTCACCCCAAAAAGCCCTCCGTGGGAAGATGGCTATCTACCTGTTAGATGAAGGTGAACAATGCAATGGCTAACACATGCTTCTTGGTGGGGGGAGTGCTCCATCTTTCTGAGCTGTGGAACAAGGGTGCCTGGTGGGAGTTGTTGTGCAGTCCTCCCACCCCCAAACACACCTCCATGTGAAGATGGCTACCTACCTGTAAGCTTTGTTGTTGTAATACAATTGCTGCCACATGCTTCTGCGTGGGGTGGAGTGCTACATCCTGCCCAGGGATGGGATGGGGTGCCTGGTGGGAGTTGTAGTGCAGGCCTCCCACACCCAAACCACCCTCCCTGGGAAGATGGCTACCTACCCGTTAGATGAAGGTGAACAATCCAATGGCTGACACATGCTTCTGGGTGGGGGGAGTGCTCCATCCTGCTCAGGGGTGGGACAGGGGTACCTGGTGGGATTTGCAGTACAGGCCTCACACCCCCAAACAGCCCTCCCTGGAAAGATGGCTACCTCCCTATACGTTTGGTTGTTGTAATTCAATGGCTGCCACATGCTTCTGGCTGGGGAGTGCTCCATCCTGCTCAGGGTTGGGACGGGGGCCTGGTGGGAGTTGTAGTGCAGGCCTCCCACCCCCACATAGCCCTCCCCGGGAAGATGGCTACCTACCTGTTAGGTGAAGGTGAACAATGAAATGGCTGACACATGCTTCTGGGTGGGGGAGTGCTCCATCTGTCTGAGCTGTGGAACAAGGGTGCCTGGTAGGAGTTGTTGTGCAGTCCTCCCACCCCCAAACACACCTCCATGTGAAGATGGCTACCTACCTGTAAGCTTTGTTGTTGTAATACAATGGCTGCCTCATGATTCTGGGTGGGGTGGAGTGCTACATCTTGCTGAGCAGTGGAACAAGGGGGCCTGGTGAAAGTTGTAGTGCAGACCTCCCGCCACCAAACAGCCCTCCCTGTGAAGATGGCTCCCTACCTGTAAGTTTGTTTGTTGAAATCCAATGGCTATAACACAACAAGGCACTGGGAAATCCCAATGACTTAAAAGGGTAAGAGAGGCAGGATTGTATAGAGTATATCCTCCCCACAAACTATATTCACAAAAAATACTCTAACGGACCTAAAAAGAGATCCAAAAAGGTTAAAGGAAAGAGGGAAATGAAAACTACTACAATAAAGGTTGTGCCTAATAAAACCGTGGTCGTGGGGGAGATAAGTATGTCTTTAGGTTACCCTTACACACCCTAGTGGTGTCATGCTTCATCATCGGGTCACCCAGACCCCTAGAAGTCCGGGTGGGCTCGACCACAGTGTTGGGAGTGCTTTTAATATGTTTAAGACAGAGGGGGTTAACTAGATAAAATACCTCAGGCAGATCCCCAGTTTCCCTTTATTTTTGGGTCTGTCTGGGTAGTTAAAATAGATAAAATGGGTCTTATAGGAGTGTTATGGTCCTAGGACCCTAGTGCCGACATGTTTCAGTCCAAAAAGGGGCCAAAAAATGGTCCAGGACTTTCTTCAGGGCAAGGATGTAACTCCCCTATGTGAGTGAAATTACTGGGATGGGCTGTCCCTATCCTGTCAGTATGGTGAGGGCAGAGTAGCTGCTCCACGTGATACTATGTAAGAGTGGATGTGTGTCAACTGCCAGGCTCCATCTGGAAAGGAAATAGAGACAAACAACATATACAAAAATATCAGCGGTATGATTGCCGCCGTGTTCATTTCCCCTTTAGCGGTATAGTGATAACCGCAAGTGGACATGCGTGTATTTGTGCGCATGCTTTCATTAGGAGGAGTGTCCTCCTCTAGTGCCACTCAAGATCACTGTAACATATCGTTGTATATGTGACAGGCATTCTGTGCGAGTGGCGATTTGATTCGCATCCTAGCGATAACAGCGTGATGTCTGTATTTGAAAATAGCGTGCACAAAGTGTCTCCAGTCTCTAGTGCACACAGGACGTAAATGATCCAGGTGATTCCAAAACCTATCTACGAGTGTGTTTAAAACTACATAAGTGAATTATAAAGAAATACACAGGCATACAACACACTCATTCATACTTAGTTTACAGTTATACATTACCCAATTCGGAGAGGTTGATTGTATCTCACAGGACCAGAGAGTCAGAATGGGCGGTCCTGGGGGAACCGTGGAGAGAACGTGTGTCAACGAGCAGACTAAGTAGATCTGCCAGTATGTGGATCCGAGTGGGGTAGGAAATGGCGAGTGCTAGTCACGTAATGGTGAAGGTAGACATCGCGCTTTTCAGAGTACTTACTTATTTGAGATCGGTCGCCCTGCCTGCTACCTGTTTGGTTCTGGTCCTCGGCTTTCGCAAGTTTGTTGAGTAGGTGTCGCGCTTAAGTATCATAAAAGCGCGCCGGGACATCGGGCTAATTAAGACCACGCCCCTCGGGTACAGGAAATGACGTGAAACGTCACGACGTGCAGCGGGACTGGAATGAAGGGAATTGTAGTTTCTTAGTTAGGCACTGCAGTTTTTCCGTTGCGGGCTCGTAATAGCTCATTACGGGGACTATCAATGTTCTACGAGTACATAATTATAAGTGCTCGTGTGTATGTAGACACAGCGGTATGGTGGATAAGGGAGGTGTGATAAACAATGGTTAATGTGCAATCGCGGTTAAATGTAGATAGCCTACTGTGTCAAGGTGTGCAGTACATAATGTACATGGTACTAGATAGAGGTCCATTGACCAAGGGACAGTCTGCAAAATGCTGGTTATTTAATAACTTCAAAAACCACGGTGGGAGGCAAGGTAGGGATAGGATTATTTGATGTTAAATGTTAGATAGGATTATTCAATTCTAAACGTGTGTAGATGCTACTGTAGAAACCGTCTGTTCTGGGTGTAAGAGTACCACTGTAATGATGTATAAGACGTGTTGCCACACTGGTGGTACTCGTTATCAATCCAGTGTCACAGTGATGGGTCGATAGAACATTAGGATATCAATAGGAGCCCATAGATTTTATGTCTTCAACTCAAGGTCTGGTGTTGAGCATTGGAAAACGGGGATGTCATTTGTTCAGCTGGCTCCGTGGTATAGAGTCATTGAGTCCCTCTTCATGCGTTCTCAGACGATACACCCAGCGTTGTTCCCTCTCCAGGAGTCTTTTCTGTAGATTTCTGGTACCATTGATCTTCTCAATGATTGTCCATCGTATGTCTGTGTCTTTATGTTGTTTTTCCACGAAATGTGCTGTTAGTCTGGTGGCTGTGATCATACGTCTGATAGTGCTCCTATGTTCGCTTATCCGGATTTTTATTTTACGGCTGGTCATGCCTATGTAAGTCAAATCACATGGACACTTGATAAGGTAGATAACTGCCTCTGAGTTGCAGTTTGTATGTGATCGTTGTTCCCAAGGGGTACGTAGGCCAAGTTCTAGAGTTTTGCTGTGTCTGGTGAATTCACAGGCTACACAAGACCCACAAGGATAATGCCCGGTTACTGGCGGTGTATTCCATAATGTTGTTTGGACGTCAGCCACAGTGCCATATGTGTCTGTGTGGATTAGAGTATCTCTCAGACTACGTTTTTTTTTAAAAGAGAACATGGGTTTTTCATACGAGAGTTTGTTGGAGGTAAGAATGGGCCATCTTTTATTTATAATCTTCTTTACATCATTTGAAGATGAATTGAATGTGGTAACACAAATCATATTCTGGGGTTGTTGTCTTTCTTGAGTTTCAAGCAAGGCCTCTCTGGGAGTGTTCCGTGCTCTTTTTTTGGCTTGTTCAATGATTTTGATTGGGTAACTTCTTTCTTTAAGTTTGTCTGTGAGTATTTCTGCTTCTTTTCTGTAGTCTCGGAGTTCGGAGCAATTTCTACGTATGCGTAGGAATTGTCCTACCGGAAGATTCTCCCTGAGAGATCGTGGATGGGCGCTGTCGAATCTCAACAGGCTGTTT
Source organism: Triturus cristatus (assembly GCF_964204655.1). Classification (NCBI taxonomy): domain Eukaryota; kingdom Metazoa; phylum Chordata; class Amphibia; order Caudata; family Salamandridae; genus Triturus; species Triturus cristatus. Next base: position 771,133,070 of record NC_140582.1, on the reverse strand, counting down.
CTGTCAGTCGGTTTAGTGTATAGCGAGCTGCTCAGTGTGCCATTTTTTGCAATGATATTGATATCCAAAAATGGAATTGTTTCTCTGTCTTTATTGATGGTAAATCGTAAGTGAGGATTTAGACCGTTAATCCATAGAGTGAAGTTTGAAAGACTCTGAGTGTCGCCTCGCCATACCATGAAGATATCATCGATATAACGATACCATTTATAGATGTTATTGGTGTATGGGTTTGCATTCCAAATGTGTTGGTTCTCAAAATGGCTCATGTATAGGCATGCTATACTAGGAGCGAAGGTGCTCCCCATAGAAGTTCCATGGATTTGCCAATATAACTGGGTTTCAAATTTGAAGAAGTTTTCCGTTAATGCCAGTCTCATTAAAGTGATGATCCATTCCTTAGGTGCAGACCATTGCCAGTCCTCATTTTCTAGGAGTTGTTCAATGACCTCGATGCTTTCAGCCTGGAGTATACTAGTATATAGCGCTTCTACATCTAGACATACTAGGAAGCAATTCATTGGGTCATATTCAATGTCGGTCAGAAGATTCAGGAGATGTTTTGTATCCTGTACATACGATGTTATTCGTTTCACCAGAGGGCGCAAAAACCAGTCAGTATACTGGGAGAGTGGTTCGAGGATCGAGCCAATTCCTGAGACTATAGGTCTCCCTGGAGGAGGTGACTTCCCCTTGTGGATCTTGGGGATGGTATAGAATAGCGGAATTCTAGGTTCCTCTTGATTCAAGAACTTGTGTTCTTTTTTAGTAATCCATTCCTTCCCAAGTGCATCTGATGTTAGAGTTGATATAGTTGTCTTGAGTTTCTTTGTGGGATCTCGGTTGATTTTTCTGTAGAATTTTGTGTCAGCCAAAAGAGTAAGACATGCTGTCTTGTAGGCCGATGAACTTTGAATGACTGTTGCACCCCCTTTGTCAGCGGGTTTGATTATTATTTCTGTACGATTTTTCAAACCTCCCGCCTCCAAACAGCCCTCCCTGGGAAGATGTCTACCTACCTATTAGGTAATGTGAACAATGCAATGGATGACACATGCTTCTGGGTGGGAGGTAGTGCTCCATCTTGCTGAGCTGTTGAACGAGGGGGCCTGGTGGGCGTTGTAGGGCTGGCTGCCTGTACACATGCAGCTCTGGGAATGTTGCAGCCCACCTTTGGGGTGATTTAGATGGAGTGGATGTTACATCTGTGAGACCTGTGTTGGGTATTGTGGTGTATATGAATGGACTTGGGCCTAGGAGGTGTAGCTTTGTGGTTGTGTAAGACAGAACATAGCAGTGTAATGGTATACATTTGTTTGTCCTTACCGGCCTGAACTCCCCCAGCTATTCCTGTGAGACTCTCTGGATGCAGTATGGCAGGCACCTTCTCCTCCCATGCAGTGAATGTTTTTGGTGGAATGGGAGGGCCACCGCCAGTCATCTGAGCCAGCTGACGGTTCTTGTTCTTCTGTTTCACCACCCTCTTCAGGTCATCCCATCGCTTCATGATTTCCTGCTTGGAGTGTGGGGTGGTACCTACTGCATTGACCTTGTTGACTACCCTTTCCCACATTTGTGCTCTTGTGGCTGATGGTGTCTGGTGGACCAGGGTACCAAACAATTGTGGTTCTACTCTTATTATCTCATCTACCATGACTGACAACTCACTCTCTGTGAATTTGGGCATTTTCTTTTGTGCCATGGTGTGTGATAAGTAAATGTTTTGAGGTGCAGTTGTGAGAGTGGTGGGGATGGTGTGGGTGTGTGTGTATGTTGTTGTGCTGGTGAGATGTGTGGTGTTTTGCCTATCCAATGTGCTGCAGGGTTTGGTTCCTTCAGGGCTGGAGTAGTGCAAAGGATTCTGGTCAGGGAAGGTGCTGATTTTATACTCAGCTATGTGGGTGTGTCAAAATGGGGTATTGCTGTCAGGTGTGATGTGTGGGTTGTCCTGGGATTTGTATTTTTGAAGTTACCATGGGGGTGTGTCATTTGGGTGTGTTCGGTGTTTTTGGGGGCAGAGCTAGTTTGATGTGTGCACTTGGTGGTGTTGTTGTGTGTTTTTTTTGTCAACCGCCATATTTGTCACAGAGCGTAGGCAGCGGTGGCTATGCAACAGCCCTTCCGCCGACTCTCCCATTCATCACTGTTTGCGATCGTGGCGGTCGGAAACAGAGGAACGTCCCGCTGTCACATCGGGGAAATCCTAATTTTACGTGCGGTCACTCCGCTGGCCTCGCTGCGGTTTAGTGTGTTTTCACTGCGAATCCAACCGCCACGGATGGATTTTCACCAACTCCTGTCGCTACCGACAGTCTTTCATGGCGTCGTTCCTCTGCGGTCTGGATTTTTTGGCGGTTGATCCTAATCGGACCGTCGGTGTTGCGACGGTACCAGCGGAAGGTTGATTTCCGCAACATTGGCGGTCTGGGTGGGTTTCCGACCGACATCCCAATACGGCCCTAAGTGTGTAGCGATTTGGGCTCTATTCGTACTGCTCTTAAACATGAAATATTCCATAGCTTGAAGGGAAGAAGTGCTTTCTATTCAAATTATTTGACAGCTTTAGACATGTTTGGAATTGGTCAAAATGAGGTGGCATCCCTCCCTAAACTTTGAAAAAAAAATTGATTAGAAAATCCATTTATGAAGTGAGTCAGCAAGTGGATATTCTCCTTTGTGTTCAGCATACACTAAAGGATATTGTAGTAGAGAGCAGCATTTGTAAAAAAAAAAAAAAAACTTATATCCTATGGAATCTTTCCCATGGTGTACGTAGATTAACTCTACTATTAAGGTTAAATTTGCTTCCGCTATGAGTGGTTACTGGATCTTGGGAAGGTAAACCCAGGAATGAGAGGTTGTGTGATTTCTGTTTGAATTACGCTCAAGATCTATATCACGTGTTGATTGTATGTTCCTCTTTATATTCATTGCAACATAAATTGTTAAGACCACTATTTCTAAATTGTAATATAACCTCAGTAGCAGAAGCTCGGCAATGTTTATACGCCCCTCCAACTAAAACAGATTGCACAAAATGATTTACATTTTTTAAAGATTTGGAAATGTGTTTATATATTGTATTGTTTGCGTCTACTGTTCATTGGTTTTGTAACTGTTTGAAGAAGGTAGCATAGGCTCTTCCTGATTATTCCTTGGAACAATATCTCATAGGTTTTGTATTTGGTTGGATATTCGATAGGCATTTGCTGATTTTGCACTGTTCATCCCCGAACTGTATAAGAATGTATAGTTCTTTGTACACTGTTTAAATATTGCACTGCAATGTTGATTTGACATCCTTTTTGCATTTGCACTTTACTGGTATCATGGTAGAGTATGGTACTAAGACTATATGGCTCTCTCTGTATTTTATAAATCTGTGTATGATGTTATTGTAATTGTTTTGTATTGATTTTTTGCACAGTATGGTTATATTTATGCGATCCTCTTCAGAGTGCCAAAACATAATAAAATATTTAGATTTTTAACCTATGCACCTTTTCAGGCCAACTATGGTGATGCTTGCTTCAGATAAATCCAAGAGGTTCACCACGTTCAACAGCTTTATATTCAGACTTAGGGCCTCATAATGAGTTAAGGGCCAAATTCTGATTCCTGTGAGTAGGAAATTGGGTTACTGGTTGAGTGGGATGAAGCCATCCTCAAGTGCAACTACAATCTCTGGCAGGGTGAGACACAACCAAACCGCAAATTAACTTGTGCTCAACCCACTGGTAGCTTGGCACAAAAACAGTCAGTCTTAACTTAGAGGCAATGTGTAAAGTATTTATGCAGCACTTCAAACAGTAATAAAGTGAAAGCACAACACAAGAAAAATCCCACACAAAAGTAGAGTAAATTGTAATCAATTATTTGAGACCAAAACGAGAAAAATCCAATCAGGAAAACTGGAGATATGCAATTGTAAAGATTTAAGTAAAATAGTGCCAGAAGTACAAACCTCCAACTGTGATTATCGGGGTTGCGCCATACTGGAACAAAGTCACAAGTTCAGGCTGACGCAATGGAGCACGGGTCGAATATAGGGGCCAAGTCAGGCCCTTTGAACAAAGTACCTTAAATCATGGTTGCGGAGCGTTGCAAAATCTCACATTGTGGATGCATTGCACTAGGGCAGTTCTGAGGAGCTGTGAGTCTGTGATGCAAATTCCTGCATCATTGTTGAGAATGGGATCAATAAAGGACATGTGATGCCAAGTCCTGCATCAGAGATTTGTCGCGCACCTGTGATTCTGAAGAAGCTGCGGGGTAGTGGTGCAATGTCCTACATCGTCATCGATGAGGGGCTTGCAATGCGAAGGCCTGCGTTGAGGATGTGTTGTGCAGGTGTGGTTCAAATGAGTCTGCGGGTTGCAGTGCATGACACGGTGTTGGGGACTCGTCATGCTGCAGCAGTTCCGAAGCGGGATTGCAAGGAGATGCATCGAGCTATTTCAGTTCTGACTACAGAACCACAGCTGAGCTAGAAGAGCCCCTTCAGGCCCACCTCCAAGGGTCCAGGACTGGCGTGGCACCAATTGGAAGGTAGGATTCACAACAGAGAGTCCAGGTACTGGGTTCAATATGGTAGGAGCCTTTTGTGTCCCTTTGGCTCTGATCTGGAGGCCAGCCAACAGGCCCTTGTTGTCACTCTGGTGGTCCTGGGCTCAAGATGCAGGTCCAATCATTCACTTTGGCAGCAGGGCAACAGAGTGGCAGTCCTTTCAGAGCAGCACAGCAGTCCTTCTGAGTCTTCCACAGGTTCAGAGCTATAAGAAGAGGTGGGTCTAAGGCCCCATTATTTTTACCTGATGCCCATTTTGGAGTAGTAGGAGAGGTTCTGGAGGTTTCCATCCCCAGAGGTGCTTAGAATTTCCTGCCTCCCTGGCTTGGCCCAAGCTTGCCTGGGGTCACAAAAGACTAGTATCAAACCCTTTGAGAGAGTGCTCAGATGACGCCTTTATGATGTGAAAGCGTGGTAGGTGGCAGCTCCGCCCCCTCATCAAGTTAGACATAGTCCATACTGCCAATACCTATTTCTCCTTGTCTCACGGTCTGGAAGCAATACACAAACACCAACTGCCAGCTACACCTGGTCATATGACTCAAATATTCAGGCTGCAGGCACCAAATGTTTAGGATATGAAAATGCCAACTTTCTAAAATTTCCCACCAGTGAAGGGACACCACAAATGTGGCTCATGTACATGTTGTAATCAAACAATTGAAGGGATTGAGTTTGAACACAGGGCTATTGAATGGAAACATGCTGCCTTTTTAAATTGTAAAACCAGGAATGCTGTGCATGGGATAACTTGTCCATGTAACAAGCTTTACATAGGAAACATGAATCAAGAGATTAGGCAGAATCATTCAACATAAGTCTTGAATATGACGTAGAGTCACCACTGCCCCATTAGTCACTCATTGCATACAAAACCATATTTCGGAAAATGACTTCCATTTGACAGTGCTAGTAGTTGTGCTACCAGAACCCAGACATGACTGATACAAAAAGAGGCGCATCTTATACTGCGATTTAATACAGTTACAGATAGCTTGAATGATATGACCAAACTTCAGAACCTGTGATTGGCTATAGTTTACATTCCTGCCACACATTGACTCCTAGAACAGAGGGTTTGGACAATCTGGACAGAGAATCTAAAAGTAATAGCTTCCACTACTTCAGAAAAAGAGGCAACATTATGGTGACATGATAAAAGGTGAGGTGGCCTTTATATTAGGACATGTTCCTCATCAGTGGTCAGCACGCAATAATTCACATTGATGCTTCCTACACAGTGAGCCTCACAGCCTATCATGGTTCCATTAAGATTTGTTTGCTATGGAACATCACATTCCAATTTCTGAGCCTGTGGCAGCAAGTTTCCATGCAAGGAAGAATTCTAAGGTCCTTTCTTTTACACCAGAATGATATTGGCTTAGTTTTTTATAGTCCCTGCACTACCGGTCCTAACGACGGATGGTCAAGATTTAACTTAAGATCCCACAATGCTCCAACATACCAATAAGATGTATGGGGATAGAACTTTCCAAGTTTCAGTTGCCTTGATTGGTTGGCTGGCTGATGTCATTTAACACAAAAAGAGAGGCTCTCCTCAAGTTTTAAACGATGACCAACTGATTGGGATTAAACCTGACGGTGTCCAGAGTGGAACCGAGATCAGTCGCTAAAAACGTCATCAAACTAGTAAGCCTCATTGTTTCTTCTAAAAAATGTACGGCCTCACCGAGCACTCAAGGTTTGGCGTACGCTGCATGAATCTACACACCACCATTCGAGCTTGACATGAGTAGTAGCTCACCCTGAGAAGTCGTGCCGGTATCCTGCCGCTAATATCCAAACAACACTGAGATACTATGTTGCTAATCCTTCAAGTGATTGTATCTTGTCATTGGCTCAAGGGCCACAAACCCATAGATAAGTGAGTGGAAGATAGAATGTATTTGAATAAACTGATGCCTGCAATTCAAGGTGTGGAACTGTAACTACTGTTCTCCACTAGAGGAAACAAAAATGTGTACTTCGCAACTTAGAGAAAACAAGTTGGAGGCTCTGTCTAGCATTAGTGTTCCACTTAATGTTTACAGAATGCAACCACCGCATGTAAAGATAAAAGACTGATCTAACGCAGATTCCAATGCGCCCACCGCTTTTTGAATCAAGTGAGTTCAATCAAGTTAAATAAAGACTGCTTTAGTTGTATTTCCCCCTACCAAATGACATTTTGTAATTAGCCTTCATATTTGTTTCTTTTTCATTGACCTAGATCTCACACAAACGATTGACTATCAATTGATTCTGAGATCAATTCTGGAATAAACTTTAAGGTTATCAGTGAAGAACACAGTTAGATCAATTTAACACCCACTACAAACAATAGTAACAAGCACTAAAAATGTCCCATAAGTTTTTCTTGTATTGTACAGCAAGTCCTGAGGAGAACCCCTAAATTGGTGTAGGGTTCAAAACGTGTTGACAGTGTTTAGATCCAGAGACCAAATGGCATAATATATATCTATCAGACAGGGCTACGCACTGTCAGCCACAGTCAGTCATTTTTTAAGCTAAATTTGTATGTTCTGCTCACACATTACACAACCCTTAATTGTATGTTGCACGTGTGCTTGCATCGCATGTGGCCTGCCATTTTAGTATTTTTATTAATGAACCATGCCTCTGGCAAGTTAAAATATGAGATGAATGGCATTGTGTGGTATGCATCTTGTGGCACACCTTATCACACGCTTATAAAACATGGTGTAAGGCACTATGTGGGGGGAGAGCGAGCACTTCGTTAATGCCGACCACTAATTTGTCCATTTGATATTGTTTGATAACACACAGAAGTGAAATGTGTCTCGACACCATGAGCACCCCTGCATGACATGGGTACAATTGTTGGCTACGGAATATAACCACAGCACCATATGCTACCATTGTTTGGCCGTTTGCTGTTCTCTCATTATATCCACCCCAGATTATATTAAAGATGATGGTGAAAATCATAAGTTATGATCCATGAAAAAACTTTCACTGCATGCCTTAGTGCACATGCCCACACTACATCAGGTTGGTTCCTAGTACACCTGGTCTGGTCTTGAATAAATCTGCTGTGACTTAAAAGCACTCATAACTAGCTGAAACATGTCGACCAAATACCAGGATGTGTGAGACCATTATTTTCTCACCCTACGTCCACTTCTTTTAATTGAGCTACACAAGGTATCCATAAATAAAATTCTCAATTGGTACGGACAACCTTGAAGTAGTTTTAAATCCGTCACAAATTCACAATCACATAATAAAAATGCAGCACACTAGGCATCTTAGGTGGGAATCCAATGATGAAGCATGCCACCAATGAGGTTGGTGGGTAAGGGTTCCTTTAAACAACCACATGGTTCCCCTGGGACATGAGTGAATGACATTCGTGACAATAGGGCCTTATGATAGCTAGCTTGTTCTTGTTTGGTTTTGATACATTATAGAGTAAGAGGCACAAACCCGTTTGCATCTTCTCGCTCTCTTTTTTTTATTATTCTGATGGATGCCATAATAGACATATCCCTTTAAGCAGCTAATATTTATATAAATTGTGTTTGCACCGTCTGGTTAGTGCTCAATAGATAGGAGCTAGTAGTGTTGGGGAAAGTTGTGTAAGCTCCCACTGGGCATTGAAATTCAGAACTGGGATACACCTGCGGCTGTTGTTGATATAAACTTTGTTGTGTTTTTAGTGAACCACATGTGATAGTGATATGCTTTGCTAAATGTCATGTGGGTAATTAATATCAGAAAAAGTTGATGTACTGTTTGTCATGTATGTTTGTAGGTCCACTGTCTATGATTGTTTGCAGAAAAATTATTGAATGTTTTTGACTGAGATGAAAATTAAAAGCGATTGCAGTAATTCATTTGTGCGATCACGAAGTTAAGCATGCATCTTGTGAAAGGATCGTTAGCACTGGCACATGTGTATTTGTGTTAACTTTCTAAGATGGCATTTTCAGAATTGTGACTTAAAATCTGACTTTACCATTAAAGAGGGTTTTAAATTAAAATTCTTTAGACACCAAACTAGACATTCCTACTTGCTACCAATTGAAAGTTCACACTTATTTAATGTAATAAGGCAACCCAATGTTATCCTATTAGAGAGGTAGGTCGTGCAGTAGTGAAAAACGAATTTAGGGGTTTTTCACTACATATAAAACTTAAAAGTATATATCCAACTCTATAAATACAATGCACCCTGCCCTATCGACTGTTTAGGGCCTATCTAGGTGTGACGTCTATGTATTTAAAAGTAAGCTTTAGACCTGACAAAAGGTTTGCTTTCTTAGTTTCAACTGGCAGTTTAAAACTGCATACAAAGGTTGAGATGGTAGGTCTGAGAGATGTTTAAAAGGCTCCTTAAGTGGGTGACACAATCAGTGCTGCAGGCCCACTAGTAGCATTTATTTGACATGTCCTGGGTACAAGTAGAACCACTTTACCAGAAACTTATAAGTAAATGTAATGTGCCAATTGGGTGCAAGACAATATTACCATGTTTGAAGGAGAGAGCTTAAGCACGTTAGAACTGGTTAGCAGTGAAAAAGTGTGCAGAGTCCTAAAGGCAGCAAAAACAAAGTCAGCTAAACAGGAGGAAGGAATGCTAAACATTGGGGTTAAACCACACCAAGGATTGACAGGTCCAACACTGTGCAAACACGTGTTTGCACAGGGATCGAAATCACGAGTTTTGTGATAATTATCACATCCTTGCAGTTTCTCCTGATAGCTTCCAGAAGATCGATCCTTCCAAAACTTTATTGGAGGAAAAGTCAGAAAGCAGGTGAAACATACATAATTTGGTGTATTAAAAACAGATTTGCATGTTATGCCCCAATTCCTTCTAAAATTTGGAATAAGAGGTATATGCCGCAATTAGTCCTCTCCCTATTCCAACAAACTCCTAATGCGTGCCTGTGTCTTTTTCAGAAGTTGAAAACCTCCAGGCGGGCAATGGCATATGCTGTAGTCAAAGTGATTTTCACAAGATGGATCTTATTGATTTCAATGTCCCTGTAGAGCCTTGAATATTGGCATCAAAAGCTCAGAGATGGACAAATTAAACAATTTTAGCTGCCAAGGTCACTTCTCAAATGTGGAAACTTTGCAGTATTTTCCTGCTCTCGCTTTTTAAGTTGAGACTTACTTTTTTTCAAACTTATTATACTTCAGTGAGGCAAGATTAGGAGCCACAGCTGTGAAGGGATTAACAAGGTCAGAAAGCTAGTTTTGGCTTGACCTTCTTGGGAAAAAGCTCTTTGGAGGATGAACTAGGACATCTTGCACACCAGGGGATTAACATGGTCAGAAAGCTAATGTTGGCTTTCCAGAAAGAGCCTTAAACTTCAATGGAAAAAGCTCTGCGGGGACGAGCTATGACATCTTGCACCCAAAGCAATGCCTCTGTCATATGTTATTAGCATCCTGAGCTGGTCCTCCCGAAGTCCGAACTTCATGAAAGGCTCAATAGCTTCTTCCTCATCACATTAGTTTATGGTCCAGTATCAGATGCTGAGATGAGTCTTAAAAAAAGCACTGTGGTCAGGATCAAATGAGTATGTATAATGTGTTGCTTTATCCCACATCTTACCTGATGAGCTACACAAATCCTTGGAAAAGGAGACTGTTTGCATTGGCCAGAAGGGGCCAACTCTCAGGTAGAACCTTGCTCAAAAACAGAAATTTGTCTGGGTCGGAAATTTGTGAATGCGGACAGACAGAACATCTGATGAGCTTTATCATATCCTGCATGCTTTATTCCACAATAAGAGAAAAATCAATTGCTTGGATTTTTGTAAGGAGATGCTAGAAGAAGAGCAGGAGGTTTGGTTTTCTCTATTCTTTTCCAATTTCAAAGTCTTTAACAGAGAGATGGCCTAATATGTATCAGTGAGCTGGCTAATAAGAGAAAAAGTCACCACTGGCAAAGTGGGACCAACTGCAGAGGACAGGCCAGAGTGCCCCAGTAAAGAAATACATTTTCGGTGCTCTATGTGATCCCTACAGAAAAGACACTACACTATTTCATTTTGATTGCAGATGAGCGTGGACTGCTTAATTAATTTGAAATTCTGTTGTCTAATGATTTTTATTTGCTTTATTTTATATGTTTTTTATCTTGTATTTTTATTGATGTGAAAGGCAACTTGCAGAATCACTTATGTAAGAACTTATTAGTTGAGAGGGGTGGAAGCCCCACTCAAATAATATACCCAATCCTCTGACGGGTTAACCTAAAATTTGCCTTCCTCCTCCTCTTTTTCTGACCTTCTTTTTGTTGGCCTTAGTGCTCTGAGCACTTTATCACTGCTGACCAGTGCTATAGTGTATGTGCTTCTACCCTAAACAAGGTGACATTCGTGTATACATGATTGGCATACTTAGTTTACTTGTAAATTCCTGTACAGTGGTATAACCTATACCCTGGGCCTTTAAATTAAATGCTACTAGTGGGCCTGCAGCACTGATTGTGATTCCCACACCAGTAGATTTTTAAACCTGTCTCAGGCCTGCCATTGCAGTGCCTGTGTATTTACTGTACTTCCACTTTGACTTGGCATTTAAGACTACTTGGCAAGCCTTAAACTCCCCTATCAGTACACATAAGTCAGCCCTAAGGTAGGCCGTAGGTAACCTAAAGGGTAGGGTGCTGTGTAAGTAAAGAGTAGGACATGTACTTTTAAGTTTTACATGTCCAGGTAGTGACAAACAGCTAAATACGTTTTTCTCTACTGTGAGGCCTACTCCTCTCATAGGCTAGCATTGGGAATAGCGTAATACACTTTTAAGCTGCAATTCATGATTAGAAAGGAGTAGCTGGGGGGTGTGGCTTGGTGCCCGAGGAACATGGTGGTGCCCAAGTGAGTCTCCTCGGAGCGGCACGGTGGGTTCGCGCTATCCTGTTCCTTCAGCGCACTTCGAACGATAAGGGTGGCTGAAAGCGTTGTGGCAGAGATGTTGCCTCCAGCGCTCCCTGTTTTCATGCTGGAATCCCGTTTTTCTTGAAGATATTTTCAGCCACAGAGCGACGTGAATTCCGGACGCCATTTTGTGAGTGAGGATTCTCCTGACACGCTGATCTCTCATCAAGCTCCTCACTAAGGCGGTATGCGTTTTCGCCATCCTTCATTTATGGCACAGCTTTTTTCCATCATCTGTCATCTTTAATGACTGTTCATTGCCTGCATGGACGTCTCTACAGTGTTTATTCCCTATTTTCCCTCTCATACTGAGGAAAGTTTAAATGGCAGCCATTTTAGATCAATCCACAATATCTCAACTGGATTTATATATGTTTTCCTCATCTAACGCTCGCATGGTGGGTACAAAACCTAGGAGTACCTTTCTCTTTCTTCACACACTCACCTATCCCAGGAGACTACCCCTTTTCTTTATAACACCACATAATTAGTGGATGTTCCCCTTCATCCATAGGAACTGATACCATCCATTGTAATCTTGGGTGCATCTTGGAAACAGCACCTCTTTGGGCTCATTGCTTGCCATAATCCCACCTTGCTGCTGGTTGTTGCTAAATATGCTTCTTCCACGTAATCTGCATATTCTATGTTCGTATTTTCCTCATTATACGCTGTCTGGTTACCACTCCTTGCCACATTGCCGTATATGGGATCTTTCATTCTATGTTGAATTAATAATACGTACTTGACCTTTGGTGTGGAAACGTTTTGAGCTATAATTTTTCAAGCTTAATTAACTTTTTCTATCCTCTAACAAACAGAGGTTACAGTTGAATGGCCTGGTAACGTATTTCCCATCTTATGTACTTTTCTCCGGATTGTTTTACATGGGCAGACAAAAAAACCTGGTCCTCTTGTCAAAAGAACCATTCACTCTTATATTTAAAACTCCAGAATTTTCTCAGAATTCGCCAAGATGGAGGACTCCCTATTGTCTTCACCCAAGGGGCCTATCACGTCAAACTCTGCTCCTTCAACGGCTGGGAAGTCTATAATAAAACGCCTGAAAAAGGATGCTCTCTCTCCACCAAAGCCCTCCTCCCCCGCCTCATTGGAGTTGTTGTTGGAAGAGATACGGGCCCTCCGACCTTTTAGGGAGGAAACAAACGCCAAGTTGCAATTCCTTTCTGAGAATTGGTCCCAGATAGATGAAAGACTTACGGTAGTTGAACATAGCATGTCTTCTTTTGGGATCACTGACTCTAAGGTCAATGCACTTCAATCTCAGATTTCCACATTACAAAAACAGGTTGAGGACCTTGAAAACTGACATAGGAGAAATAATCTTCGTATTTATGGCCTACCGGAGGGAAGCGAGGGCTCAGACTCTCTTCTCTCCTTTAAGTCCTTTCTTCCCAGGTTACTTCATCTGCCAGAAGATACTTCGCTGAATATACAACAAGCTCACAGGCTTGGTCTTCAGATATCAAATGCATCAACTTCACGAAGACCAGGAGGAATCATACTATACTTCCTCGAATATACTGACTTGCTAAAGGTTCTTGCAGCTGTCAAATCAATTCAATGTGTGGTGTGGTCTGGTTCAACTTTATTCTTTTCACAAGACTATGCCAAAGCTACAGCAAACAGACTTAAAGAGTTTCTCAAAGTGAGACCTGATCTATGTTCTCTGGGAGCTCGCTATGGTCTCTTTCATTCCTGCCTTTTTAAGGTCACTTATCAAAACAGAACAACAACCTACGAAGATCCACTGAAACTACAGAGCTTCATAAACTCTTGCAAAACAGAGGCCATGAAATCTTCAGGAGTTTCATCATCTCATACCATTTAGTTTCATCATTTTTTGGGGATTACTCCTTCCTCAGTTGTTGCAGTGGTTTTACATTCCATAGTTGTTCAGTTAATTGTTGTACTATGTTACATTTTTACATGTTTTCAATCTGATATTATTGTGCTTTCACTAACTTAGTTATAATAATTATCTTAATTATTTCCTTTTTTTTGTCTTTCACAGAATTGTTGATGTTTGCCTCCCGCCGTTGTATTGTCAACCGTGGCGTACTTCCCTCCCCGTCCTCCGCGTCGTCGAACTTGGGCGTGCCTCTTGTTCCATGTGGTTTCACCCCCCCTCTCATCCCTGTTCGATATCTGTAGGTATGTCCTTTTTCCTATTCCCCCTTTTTTCACTTTCTCTTGCTTTCCTTATCTTATTTCCTTCATTTCCTTCAAGTATTTTGATTACTCTTTCGCCCTTTTCATTTTTTCATTCAATTAATCTTGTACTTTACACTTCACTCTCTTTTTCTCTTCTACTCTGTACTATATGGTTATTCCTCTACTTCGTTCAACTTTTCTCTGTTATGCCTTTGGATGTTTGGCAGATAATCTGGATTGGTATGTTATGCTTTTCTCTCTACTTATGTTATGTCTTTGAAAATATTGTCATGGAATGTCAGGGGTCTAAACTCGCCTATAAAAAGACAAAGGGGTTTGACTTATTTAGCTAAATTAGAAACTGATATAGCATGTATACAAGAGTCTCATGTAACGGCTGACAAATCTTTAAAATTGAGGAGGGGTTGGTTTGGAGAAATTTTCTTTTCTCCAGGAGATGGGAAGCGAAATGGAGATGTAATTCTTTGTCGTAAATCACTTTCTTTTAAGCTCCTCTCTCAATGTTCTGATACAGATGGACGATGAGTATGTATTAAGTTGTTGATTGGGAATGCTCCGGTTTCTTTACTTAATGTATACTCCCCCACCGCTGGAGAGTCCTCTTTTTGGACCTCCTTAACCCAACAAATGGCTAATTGCATTGATGATAACTTTATTTTGGCAGGCGACTGCAATCAAGTTATAGACCCCTTCATCGATCGTAATTCAACAGTCTCTTTCATCCCAAACAAGGCGCACAAACTTTTTGTTCAGAACATTAGAAAACATAAACTTATAGATGCTTGGAGACTCTGAAACCCTACCACAAGAGAGTATACCTATTACTCTCCAGTCCATCATACTCAGTCACGTATTGATTACTTTCTTTTCTCCCACAATGTCTCCCAATCACTATTAACTGCTGATATTGGGTCTATTTTGATTTCTGATCATACCCCTATATCTATTCAACTTGACATTTTTAAAAACCTGGCACTCATAGAAGATGGAGCTTTAATATTGCTCTTCTTCTGGACTCATCATTCACAACCTCCTTAATTTCCTTTTTTAATGAATATTTTTTTTTAAAATGATAACATATCTCCTTTGGTCGTTTGGGACGCTTTTAAAGCTTCAGCTAGAGATTTTATTATTGGTTATGTCTCCAGGAAATGTAGGATAGCACGTGAATTAACCAACAATCTTCTCAACAAGATAAAGAGGCTGATTCATTCTTACTATTCTTCTAAATCAAAGGATTGTTTATTTGCGCTTATAAATGCTAACTTGCAATTTAACAAAGAGTCCACGGATAATGCCTCATTATATCTCTTAAAATCTAGTGCAAAATTCTATGGTGGTCAAAACAAAGCAGGGAAAGTATTAGCAAACTATCTGAAAGTGAAACATAAACTCAATATTGAATCTATCATGGACGACCATTCGGCACTGAAATTTAAAGATGCAGAAATCCTGAACATGTTTCTACTTTTTATGAATCACTCTATACCTCAGAGATTCCCCCCTCACAACAACATATTTCCCAGTTTTTTTCTACAATCCAGCACCCCTCAGACACCCGATGTGACCTTTCATCTCTGGAATCTAATCTTTCACAAAATGAATTCCTCACTGCCTTGCAAGCTCTTAAAAAGCATAAGGACCCAGGCTCGGATGGTTCAAAACCACAGACCTCTTTCCCAGCCTTTTTAAAGGAAGTCGAATCCCTTTCTTCTGTCTCTGGGTACAAGTTGAACAAGGATACATGTGAGATCTTACCTCTAACTAAATATAACTTTAAAGATGATTTTGCAACTTCAAATTTCGCCTGGAGTCCTAATCACATCAAATATTTAGGTTTATACTTTACACCTTCCATCTCTGATATAATATTCTTGTGTATGAATAAATGTATACATAGGGTCTTTGAATTAACCTACAAATGGCATCCTCTATATCTATCTTGGTGGGGTCGACTAGACACCATAAAGATGATGATAACTCCTATAATATTGTATACAATTTCTAACATCCCAACTCCTATTCTGTTAAAACTGTTTAAAAATATTAACTCTATACTTTCCTCTTTTTTGTGGAATAATAAAAAATCACGCATGTCACTATTGAAACTTTCACATCCTAAGTCAGAAGGAGGGGTCAATTTCCCCGATTTTCCCACATATCAGAAGTCCTTTTTACTTCGTCAACTTGAATTGGCTTGCTGATTCCTTGGAAGGCTGTCCTTTATGGACTACCCTTGATCACCTTTTTTTATCCCCCTTCTCCTTCAAAGAATATATTTCTTTTTCTCGAAAGCCACAATCCCTATCCACCCCTATACTTAAACACACTTGTAAAATTCTGAGCAAGAACTCACAATCAACTCTTTCGGACTTTAAATCCCTTCTCAAATCCACAATTTGGCATAATAAGTTAGTATTGATATGGGGGAAACCTTTTTACTGGAGATCTTGGAGATACAAAGGCTTAATATGGGTTAATCAATTGTTTGCGCAGAATTACATTTTGTATTTTCCCCTACTCAGCAAACTCTTCAACCTGCACCGGTCCTTTCAATCTAAATATAGCCTTTTGAGACAAGCCTTTCTTAGCGCTTGTGCTCAATTTGCTCCTTCCGCCCCCTCCACTCTCTCCCCAGTCAATAGACTACACACCCTGCTTTGCACCAAACCCATGGCTTCTGCTATCTACAGTCATTTATGTTCTTCACCTACTATAAGAGAAAAAAAAAGGTGGAACTTGCTTGGGAAGCGGATTTGGGAGTTGACTGGTCGACTTCCTTATGGAACAAAATTTGGACTAAGATCAAGAAGTCCTCGAGGGCTGCCAACACCAGGCAGCCCCTCTTTTTCAGATATAATAGACTTACCGCTACACCTGATACTTGCTTGACTTGCTCATCTCCGCTGGCGGACTTAAATCACTTGCTATTTTTGAGTACGCCTGTTCGCAATTTTTGGAAATGTGTATGGTCCCAAATTAACCTAATCTTTGGCTCCAGTTTTCCTTTTTCAGCTGCCCATGTACTCCTGGGAAGTCTATCTTCTATTTGGGCTAATCATACCTCCAATACTAAAATCATTGATTCTCTATTGGCAGTTGCCTTGCAACAAATAACCAAAAATTAGAAAGATTTTACCAAGATATCATATCAGGGGTGGTGGTATGCCGTTCGTCATAATCACATATTAGATAGTTTGTCTATCCTATTCAAATGGCTACAAAACAATTACACTTATGGTTACCTGTTACATTGTTTATTGATGCCAGTGCTAAAAGATCCCTTTCTTTGACCCCTGACCAACAAGAAGATCTTCAACCTCCATGACTTTCCTAACTCTGCTCAGTACTTCTTTTATATAATACATTTTGATTTTATTTATGCCAAACCAATTTAGCTAGTTAATGCTATCCTTTCTTCCAGGTTATGTCTATTTGTTTTTATATTTCCAATTATTTTTTATACCAAGAGTTATTTTGTTTAGGTGGGGAAAATGTTTCTGCTTTAATATATTATGCATTGACATCTTTATTTCCTTAATAAACTTATTTTTGAACTTAAAAAAGAAAGGAGTAGCTGCATCATGTTTCACATCTCTGGAATGGTAATAATAAATCCTCCTTAATTGTGAAGTTGGATGTAACATTACAATTTTAGAAATGCCCTTTTTAGAAAGTGAATACAACAACATGATGGATGGAGTGCTGAAACCTTTCAAACACTCACCCCAGTCAAGATATCTGGGTTAAATCCATCATTGTTATGTTGTTCAAACACACATACAGTTCCTACTGAGAAAGTGGAAACCATATGGCAGAGCAGAGAAATGCCCACTTTCTAAAAGGTAAACACAACAAGATGATGAACAGAGTGCTGAAACATTTTAACTACTCACCCCCAGTCAAGAGATCTGGATTGAATCCAGCAGTCTTTTGCTCACCATGCCACCCCAGTTTGAATACAGCTTTATGAAAATCAGTCTTGACCCTGCTCCCCATGAGAACAGTCCAGCGCGAAATGCCAAGCCAAGTCCTCCCTGGACAAGAAACAAGCATCCTGGGGCAAGCTTCGGGGTAGAAAAGAAGGAAACTTAAGAAACGTGTGCATATAAATGTCAGTGTTTCTTCCCAGGCCTAACCTACCCGCGTAACACCCACTCCTCAGACATGAGTCAACTAAAGCTACCTAATATTTAAAAGCAACCCAAACCAATGCTACAGGATATATATATCTAAATTAAAGATGTTAACAAAAATATATAAGTGGATAAAAACCAATTTAAACGGGATTTACGATGTTAAAAATAGGCCGAATTACAAGTTCCCACCAAACGGAAGAGCCAAGTGTTTATGTATTCTGAGAGGTAGACAAAATATTTCTGTTCCGAGCAACCGCTAACAATGATCCCAGAGACACACCTATTAGCAGGTTTATGGAGCACATGTGTTCCCATCCTACCCCAACAGCAGCTGCTGAAGGAGTAACCACAGCCTGCAGGAAATCCCAGGAGGGCTCTCAGAATGCGTTCGGAATTAATGGCAAATGCAGGGGACATCAAAACGAATTGGCCTTTAGTGGGTCCACCAGTACTTCGAAGTCCAGAGGTCAAATCAGTTGCGTTCCTAGATTCAAGTCCTAGGCACACTCGAAATGTGCAGAGCAGACAGTGGAATACAGGCTGTATGCAGTGAAGCCACACAGGCTGAAAGGACAAGAGCTAATGCTCATTTTGTTCCTGAAGCAAGAGTGCGCCGAAACACTGTACTGTGCGTTTACAGCACAGAAGCACATGTGGTAGTGCCAGTTCCATTTGATCTTGAAATGGGACATCCATTGTGGAGCAAAAAAAGTAAAAGCAAAGTTCCATCAATCAGGAGCAGGACCAGCTGAAGACCTCCAAAAACACTTCTGAGAACAGAGTGTATGAAGGATGGAGTAAATCTGAAGACTGTCTAGAAGGTACTTACCAAACCAGAGCCTATATGTTTGAAAAGTTGTGCTACTCACAAGGTATCAGACATATTAAAAATGTGATGCACCAATTCTCCAAAGTGTTGTGGGAAGTTAGTGAGGAGTACCAACTGTATCTCTGAAAAGAACCTTGCAACTTGAAGATCAAATGTCTCTTTTGCAGATGTTAAGGCCACATCTTTTTGAAACAGTAAGGCTTTCAGTCTGCCCAAGGCATCAAAGTTCATATTCAAAAGGATTATCAAAGGCCAAAGCATAGCCTCCCTAACTGTACGGGTAGATGGAAACAATACATGTGTAGAACAAGTAAGAACGGAAGAAACCGTGACCAGATAGGCTATGCCTGGTCTCATACTACAGCAACCTTGATCATTCAACATCAAATAACTCCCATTAGAGAGCAATCTGAAAGCTGAACGAATCATGGCTGCTGGAGAACCTTTCAAGTAGCAAGATAAGTTTGCTACGGATACGTTACAAGCCCAGTGAAATGAAACATTCTTGCACACAAAGGATCAACTTAGAGTATTTTCACAGTCAGAAATCTGAGAAAAACTTCAGTTTCCTGATTCCAAAAAATGGCAATTAAAAGGTAATTCCCAAAACTCATGGATATACCCTTCCCCTAATGCTTCATCTCTGCCCACTTGATGGTATTGTAGACAGTATTGGAAATGGAATGTCGAAATCGGCAGAGTAATGAACGTGTGGATTATCCAATCCGTGGAAGGTGTTTCAGCAATGGTGAAAGGTAGTTTCTCTAACTTTTCCATGTGTAACATTATGTATGTCACGTCCTTGCGTGCCATGAGTATTTTCTATTTTGTGCTAAGGGGAAAATAGGCTTGTGGTATTAGTATGTCGCCATGGCACGCGGCCAGAACTTGGTGTGTGAAGTGTCCAACTCAACAGTAAAATTGACCTAAACTGTCACTACCCTTTTGTAATGCAGAAATATTGTGTTGTATAATGTAAATTGACGACGATTCCCAAGGAATCCATTCTAGAGGACAACATTATTATACCGTTGTCAACCACTGCTAAAGCTTTCTCTTGATTAGCCGTGTCAATCCCATGCAGTCTCTCCACAACATCCTGTTGAGAAACTTTCCATATTTCACTCTATATAGATACAAGAAGCGTTTATTAAATGGTTTTCAAGGATCTGACAAGAAGTCTTGTAGTTCCAGGTCATCAGATAGAAAGGACAAATATTGTTTCACTTGGGAAAATGTTAAGGTTTTTTGCCAATCAATGCACAATTTGTTAACACTGTAGGTTGTCACCACCCCGAGTTTTCTATATACACGTAACACAGGTGAGGCCTGCTGATCTTGAAACTCTTGGAGTTACCCAGGAACCGTGCTTGACATCCGTTAGTATCTAACAGCCAAATTAGCCATCCCCTCCAATTGGTATCTTATGAACTGTATGTGCCAATGTGTAGCATGATGTCTAGTGTTTCCTCCTTGTACTTTGTAAACTGCTAACAGGTGTCAAAACATGCAAATGTGGGACTGCATGGTGTGTTCAAATCCTTGATTATAGCTAAATCAAGACATAATGTTTGCTGCACAGTTTTGTTCAGGAAAATCATCTGTTGTGGAATAAGGCATGCTCTAAACAAAGCCTCGTGTCACAAGTGTTCAGTTCCTCAGGAGCAGTACCCTCAAGAAGCCCACCTTCCGGCAGCTCTGACACTGAGTAAAAAACACCAGAGGATCAAAATGGCCAGACTAGGGGAAGGGAATTAGGAAGGCTACTGCGGAAGGGCGATCTGGAACTAAGACAAATCAACAGCTGAGCTCTAGTTCTCTGTTTCAGCCTCTTTAACATAAGATGTACACAACGATTACCTGTAAAAGGAGATCAGTTTCAAAGAAGAAATATACTCATTATCCTCAATTATATCCAGTAACAATTATATCCAGGAACAATCCCAGGAAGTGTCCTTGAGAATACTCTCCTGGATAATGTTCAAAATGTCACAAGGTTTGGTAAATGCATGGTAATTAGTATAGAGTACTCTTGTCTCAAAAAAGATCCACTCTTCTCATTAGTTTCCTGTATATTTCTCAGTATATATATTCCTGAATTAACCACTCTTATTTTGTTTCATTATTATATTGATAACGAAATCAGAGAGTCATTAGTTGCGCCTTTATATCTATAAATTGTCAATGCGCCTTTTTATCTGTAAATTGTCAATGCGCCTTTTATCTGCAAATTGTCAATGCGCCTTTCAATCTGATTTTGTCAAACTGGTATTGTTCTTGGAATATCCAAACATGTATAATTCTATCAATAATCTAACATGTATGTTACCATTTGAATCATTTTGGAATCATTCTGGTTATCATATTTTTAAATACTCACAATCAGTTGCTGCATACGCTACACGTTTGATTCTCATGTGCGCGTTTCTAAATTGCCAAAAGTGCAGCACTCTGAAACCAAGTCTCTGAATATAGGAGTCGTCTTCTCCTACCTGAAAAATGATGCCTCTGGAATGGTCTTTTCATTGAAGGAGCCAGAGGACCGAAACGAGGATTTTTACCTACAGAGCTGAATCGGCCGCAAGGGAAGAAGAAGGTCTACCGGCTCGTCATCGCTGGAATAATCCACAGGGAGCGGCTGGGAGTGGCTGCTTAAATAGCGACTGCGAGATGTGCGGTGGCCTCAGTGCACCACAATATGGCACAACGTGAACTGGCTATGACATTAAACAAATAAAGAAACGAAACAGTAAAAAAAGTAAACAAAATGAAACGAAATGGGCATTTATTATTTCTCTGTTGTTTGGTCTCCTCCTATTCCATATGACAGAGGCATTTATGATTCTTGGCTCTGTCTGTGACATGCAGAATGTACATAGTGCACAGCACCTGTTGAATTACCCACACTACAAAGTTAGAAATGGCAAGCAATCCTGCCAGTGGGAGGGTATTAGCGCCCAGGTGATTGCACGAGGAGAAGGTACAACAGGGCAAAGGGTCATTCAGCATAATTGGAGGATGGAGGCTCATGACAGTCCTCCCCATCAAAAGCAGAGACACGCGCTTAAGCAGGTGCGAGTGGATGGCGCTTGTGAAATTGACGAAGCAACCGTGGAGCATGAATGGCATCCCTGGGTTCCAATGAATCTTCCTCAGGTCCGTAACCTTTCCATGAGATTAAATACCACACTGTCCCATTCTTACATTTACTGTCCTTTATTCACTGTACCTCATACTCCAGATGATCCCCCACAACCACAGGGGGGGGGTTTGGTCGTGCCACATTTATTGCTGGTTTAAGCAATGAAGTTTGAAACACTGGATGAATTTTCATTGTTCTTGGTAGTTGTAATTGAAATGATACCGGATTGATGCATTTGATTATTTCAAAAGGTCCTATGAATCATGGATGGAATGGGTATTTTCGTTTAAACTGAAGTTTTTTTGTAGACAACCATACTTTATCTCCTGGATGATATGTGGGACCTGGTCGTCTCTTCCTGTCTGCAAATTGTTTGTATGTTATCTTTGCTTTGGTTACATTCTGTTGAAGTAATAGCACTAATTTCCTCATGTGTTGCAATTTGGAAGTTACATTTGGAACCTGTGTGTCAGTTTGATTCATTGATTGTAATGCTCGTGGATTCCAACCATGGGTGGCATAAATTGGTTACATCTTGGTGGAGGTATGCATCAAGTTGTTATAGGCAAACTCAGCTACCCACAACAAATCCACCCCAGAAGTCTGTCTGTCGGCCAAATAGCAGCGAAGGTATTGTTACAGTACTTGATTGAAACGTTCGCTTTGTCCATCTGATTCTGGGTGGATAGGTGTAGAAAGACTGTGTTTTATTTACAGGGCTGTACACTACCCTTTTCACAATTTAGATGTAAATTGCGACCTTCAATAGGTTGTTATGGATCATGGTAAACAATGCAATCGTACAATGTGATATAAGAGCATATCAACCAAAGCAGCTGCCGTTGGTAATCCATCACAAGCCACATAGTGTGCCATTTTGGACAAACAGTCCACAATTACTAGAATAACATTTTTTCCTTTGTATTTTGGTGAATTAGTAATGAAATCTAATGAAATGTCTTCCCAAACATGTGCTGGTGTTGGTAAAGGGAGTATATACCCTCTTTTAGGTGAATGATCAAATTTAGCTCCTATACAGGTATCACAGTTTTGTACATAAGTGATGATGTCTTTTTTCCAGCTGGGCCACCAAAAATTGTGACTCACTAAATCTAAGGTTTTTGTACATCCTGGATGACCTGCTAAGGGTGAGTGTGACACCGGAGAAGTACTTGTTTTTGTAATCGTCTTACTGGTACATAAAGTAAATGTCCTTGAAATGGAAGTCCATCAATCATTGATCTTTTTTTATATTTTTGTTGCCAATAAAGTATTTTGTGTATGGGCATAATATTCCTAATTTCAGTCAAAAACTGTCCAGACATAGTTATCCCAATAATAATGTTTTCACAAGGTATTATTGGTCTTAAATGCTGTTGTTGATACAAGTTTGATGTTTCTTCATAACGGGAAAGAGAATCTGCTTTCTTATTTGTACTACCAGCTATGAAGGTTATATGAAAATCAAATTCTGCAAAGAAAAGAGTCCATCATAATTGCCAAGTAGTTAAGGCGTTAGCACATCGTAAAAACTGCAAATTATGATGATCTGTGTACACTGTAATGGGGTGATTAGCACCAAGAAGATAATGTCGCCATTCTTTAAAGGCTAGTCTTATGGCCAATAGCTCTTTTTCCGCTATGGTATAATTTCTTTCTGCTGGTAAATATTTTTTTGATAAAAATGCTACTGGATGAAGATCATTAGTTACCTACCCTCTTGGTGACAGTATTGCTCCTTTAGCGGTGTCTGAAGCATCGGCTTCAACAATAAAAAGCTTTAAAAAATGGTCTGGATGTTTGAGTACTGGGGCAGTCATGAAAGCCTTCTTTAGGTCCTGAAAAGCGTTCTCTGCATCAGAGGACCACTGAAATTTACGTCCTTTCTGCAATAATAATGATGAGGGAGTTGCTCAGGCAGCAAACTAATGGATAAATTGTCGGTAAAAATTGGTGAATCCTAAGAATCGCTGAATGTCTTTTACAGATTTTGGTTCTGGCCAGTTTTGAATCGCTTGTACTTTACAATCCACCATGGTGATGCCTTGAGGTGAAATGATGAAACCCAAAATTTCTACTTGATTGACGTGGAACTCACAGTTGGGTAATTTGCAATAAAGACCATGTTTTTGTAACATGGTTAAAATAGTTTTTACATGGAGTTCATGGTCAGTTTGTGAATTGGAATAGATAAGTATATCGTCTATATAGGCGATTACAAACCGGTCTAAGTATTCTCGTAGCACTTCATTATAAAGAATTGATGCTCCAATGGGGCGTTGCATAACCCAAATGGCATTACACAGTATTCAAATAGACCATACCGAGTTCGGAAGGCAATCTTCCACTCATCTCCTGAACTGACATGTACCAGGTGGTATGCCCCTCTTAGATCAAGCTTGGTATACCTGTTTTTTACGGTGATGTTAATCAATGACCAGCTAGTTACCCCTGAGGCGGAAGCCGGGGGTGGTGTTACTCAACTTTTTAAATTGTAATTACTTGCACTATTTTCTGCTGTTTTTTAACGTTCATTATTGTTAAAATTGCTGCACTTTTTCGAGCGCTGTCTATGGGCTGATCAGTTTCCCTGTGAACGTCACCTCCCACGTGACTCGGGGCCACGCCCCTCCTTAGTAGCCACGCCCCCTCCCGGAGGCTTCAAAACGCCGCGCTGAATTGCAGCCGGTGTTGACCAGCTAGTTACCCCTGAGGCGGAAGCCGGGGGTGGTGTTACTCAACTTTTTAAATTGTACTTACTTGCACTATTTTCTGCTGTTTTTTTTTAACGTTCATTATTGTTAAAATTGCTGCACTTTTTCGAGCGCTGTCTGTGGGCTGATCAGTTTCCCTGTGAACGTCACCACCCACGTGACTCGGGGCCACGCCCCTTCCTAGTAGCCACGCCCCATCCTCTTCCTTATTATCATGCTCACCACTCGGAAGCGCAGCGGACGAGCGCAGCGGGCACTCCCTCGGCACGCCGAAGACCGTGTCAGGACGGGGCACGGGGCAGAGGCCTCCGCTCACCCTGTACAATCCAGGTGGGTAAGATCGGCGTCAGAATTGAAAGCGCTTCGCCCTACTCCCAATCCTAGGTGTACATTAGGTAACCTCCATATAATTGGAATACGTTCTTGTGCTAACTGCAAACTGACCACCTCTATATGTCAACCCCATCCAGACACTTCCAGAAGACACAGAAAATGCAAATTACTGCGCAAAAACGAGCCTTTAAACTATGTGTTTTATAGTACTAACTGTCGGTCACTACCGAAACATAAATACGACATTTTTAACCTATTAGCTGAAAACAATCCCAGTGCCCTCTTTCTAACTGAGACGTGGCTGCACGATAGCGCCGGACCGGATGTTGCTACCGCCCTCCCTGACAACTATGCCATTGTCAGAATAGACAGGAACAAACAGTTAGGCGGCGGAATAGCAATTATTTTTGACAGGAATTTTAAATGTACTCTTGATCCAATAGGTATTCCAGACTGTGAAGCGGGCCTTTTCAAAATTTCATTGAACCCGAATTTCACAATGACAGGCCTTTTGATTTATCGTCCCCCAGGAAACCCTTCTCAATGGGCATCTAATTTAGCAAATCTCATCACCCCTCATTATATTACCTCAAGTAATTTTTCTCTGCTGGGCGATTTTAACTTGCATCTAGAGGACCCTACAGTCCCCTCCTGCTCCAACCTACTTGATGACTTGAAGGTTCTAAATCTGTCCCTGAGCAACTCTAGCCCTACTCACATAGCTGGCCATCTGCTGGACCCCATAATCTCCAACATCAGAGAACTCAAATGTCTCGCCACTATGCCTATTTGTTGGTCAGACCATCACCTAATAAAATTCAGCATTACTCGTCCATCCTCCCTGAATTTGCAATATGATTTCCCAGACACATCTAGGAAAAATTGGAAATTAGTGAATTTAGAAATGTTAAATTCAACATTGCAAGATAACCCTCCGAGTAACAGCCCTAACATGGACAGCCTAGCGGCCGCAGCACAAAAGTGGCTTAGTGATGCCGCTAACTTATGCTTGCCTTCCTCTTGCATTAAAGGGAGCAGACATCGACATCCGGCTCCATGGTTTAATGATAGCCTAAAAACTGAAAAGTCCAAATGTAAAGCGCTTGAACGCAAATGGCGAAAAAACTACGCCCCTGACGCTAAGAAAAGCTACAATGAAGCCAGAAATCTCTATCACACGGCCTGCACAAAAGCAAGAGCTGCATTCATTTCTAAAACCATCATGGAAGCCACTAATATGCCTAAAACCTTATTCAACAAAGTTAAAGAACTGGCTGGTGCTCATACCACAGCTGTAGCACCTCCACTAAACACTCAACAATGCCAGGCGTTAGCTTGTTTTTTCACTGAAAAAATTGATAAAATCATCCTAGACATCAGTGCTAACAATAAAGAACCATCCACTTCCTCTGACTTAGAATTAATTCCCCTTTGTGCCAACATACTGGAATCCTGGCCTACTCTCTCAGTAGACAAACTGAAAGTGATTCTTAAGACCATCAAATCCGGTTCCCATAGGGATCCTATTCCTATCAAAATCATTAAACAACTTGGTGACAGTTCCTTGGAAATTATTACAAGCGTCCTTAATTCTTCTGTTGACCTTGCTGTTGTCCCAGCCCTATGGAAACATGCCATGGTCATGCCTCTTTTAAAAAAGCCTACTGCAAACCCGGAAATCCTTGCCAATTACAGACCCATATCCCTGCTCCCTGCTTTCTCAAAATGTTTGGAAAGGCATATTCATTCTGTTCTTTCTACTTTTGTTGAAGAAAATTCTCTTCTGCACCCCTCACAGTCGGGTTTCAGGGCTGGCTTCTCTACTGAAACCGCCCTGCTTGGAGTCACTGAGCACATTCGTAAGCTCCTTAATCAAGGTCAAACGGTCGCGCTCGTGCTATTAGATCTGAGCGCGGCCTTCGACACCATTTCCCATGAAACTCTAGCTAGGGTATTGTACAAAAATGGTGTACGCGGAAAGGCACTGGACTGGATCCGGTCCTTCCTAGCAAATCGAACCTTCCAAATTACATCTTCACGAGCCTCCTCGGATGCCCTGTTGGCACCCCATGGAGTGCCTCAGGGGTCTATTCTTAGTCCTCTGTTCTTCAATTTATATCTTAGACCCCTGGCCGACCTTGTTGAACAATCTGGTCTCACTCTTATGTGCTATGCCAATGACTCCCAAATCGTCTTTTCCTCATCCGAATCCTGTCCTAACTCCCCTTCTCTACTCAAAGCAGGACTCCTAAATATCCTGAATTGGATGACGAGAAATCAATTAAAACTTAACGGGGACAAGACAGAAATTCTGGTTCTGGGAAAACATCAAGATCTATGGAATCCCTCACATTGGCCTGATCAGATGGGAGCTTTTCCTACCCCGGTGACCCATGCTCGTAATCTGGGTTTTATTCTGGACAACTCCCTGGCCATGAATCTACAGGCCAGTAAAGCTACTGGTCTATGCCTCACCATAGTCAAATGGTTGAAGAAGATCCTCTGGATGCTGCCTCTTCCTACGCAGAAGACCGTAGTCAATGCTCTCATAACATCGAGGCTTGACTATGGCAACATTTTGTACCTGGGTGCAAACAAATCAATAGTCGGCCGACTACAATTGGTGCAAAATGCAGCAGTTCGTCTATTGTGCAATATTCCTAAAAACTCTGGAGTTTCGAATCATCGCCGGGAGCTCCACTGGCTCAGGGTTGAAAATAGAATCCGCTTTAAAGCTCTGAACTTTATGTTTAGAATTAAAGCGGGTACGGCTCCTAAATATATTTTAGCCCTAGCCCACCCCTATACTCCCAAGCGTAACCTTCGGTCGCAGTCGGCAGCCTTTTTCTGTGTTCCAAGATTCAAACTGGCGAGAGTAGGTGGCAGATCTTTCGCACATCTGGGACCATCCCTCTGGAACACGCTCCCTCCCTTCATCCGAAGGGAGGAGAATTACGCCAAGTTTAGAAAGTATGTCAAGACCTGGCTATTTGAACAATAATTCTCAATAGCCTAACACCCTTTCTCCTGTCCTCTAACTTGCTGTGTCTAGGCGCCGGGAAACCCTTTTTGGGTAGCTGTTGCGCCCTATAAAATGCAAAAAAATAAAAATAAATAAATGCCCTATAATTGATACACACACGCAGTTCACCATTACTCTTTGGCACAAAGAAGAGGGGTGGGGCTGCTGAGGATTTGGAAGGCCTAATGAATCAATTTTTGAGGAATTTGTCCAATTAAGCATGTAAATGTTGATTTTCTACTTCTGTAAGAGCAAATATTCTACTGCATGGTATTTTAGCTCCAGGTATGAACTCAATTTCACAATCGTAGTCACGATGTGGTTGTAAAGTTTCTGCACTCTTTTCGCAGAAGACATCGTGAAAAGATTCGTATTGCAGGGGTAATTCAACATCTTGTTCCGCTGCCTTAGCTATAAAATGAACTCCAGTCATAGTCTTCATTTCAGTATCTACTATATGCTCTTGAGAACTCAATGGAGAAAGACATTCCTGATGACACCAGTCAGAGTCAAAGATAATGCTCCTTTTGGCCCAGTCTACAGTGGAGTTGTGTTCGGTGAGCTATAGCATTCCCAGAATTACTCCAAACTGAGGTGCATCAATAAGGTCAAAGCGTAGATTCTCAGTATCTTTATTTTCAGATGTGTAGCAGACCATGGTTATGTTAATGGTGGTATGTGTGATAAGACCCGACGTAAGTACAGTATCATCAACAGCATGTACTGATTCTGGTTTGTCTTTCTCAACAATGGGTATTTGTAGTTTGGAACAGAAAGTGGCATCAATAAAATTCCCAGTGACTCTGGAATCCACCATGACTACTACTTCTTCATCAATAGCACCTGGTATTAAGAATAGTACGTTTAAGGTTAAATGTGGAGACGAGATTTGTAGAGTGTTGGCTATGATTTATCAGAGGAATCATGAGATGTAGTTAAGGAATTCCCCTGTTTGTTCCTAGAGCTTTTTAGTTTTACTGTCTTTGAGAAGGTGTATCCAATATTTTATGTCCTTTGGGTCAAACTGGACACTCTTTGACAAAGTGACCTTTCTTTTCACAATATAGACATACGTTGTGTATCTTTTTCTTCTTGGGTGGGTGGTTTTCTTAACCCACCAATTTCCATAGGTTCACTATGATCATTGTTCGATTGACTGAATCTGTCTTTAGGATGTCCTGGTTGTTTAAAGCCTAGGCTCTTTTTGTCACCTTTTCTATCTGACAGGCGATGGTCTAAACGCAGGGTCAGGGTTATCAATTCGGCACAATGGGGTTGAGGATCTATAGGAGCTATGAGATCTTTAAGATTATCTTCAAGACCTTGATAGAAGAGAGCTGCTCTTTTCTCCTCTGGCCAATTTGTTTCTGAAATCAATCGATTGAATTGTGTCAGATTATGGATTAGATCTTTATTTCCTTGTCTGAGCTCCAGAAGTTCTCAATCAGCTGATGCAGTACTTGTTCATCTATCAAAAGCTCTCTCAAACTCTAGTTTAAAAGCCAGCCAGTTGTAGAGCAATGTATCATCTGAATTAACCAACGGCTACTCTACTAGCCAGTGTTGCTGTCGCTAATCGTGCTGCAATGAGGTCTTTCTGCATATTTCCAAGCATTTTACATATATCCTTTAACGTGATCATCTTGGCGATACTGCTCAGGAGGAACAATATTCGTGGGTGGATTATTCTGTCACAAGTGTTCAGTTCCTCAAGAGCAGTACCCTCAAGAAGTCCACCTTCCGGCAGCTCTGACTCTGAGTAAAAAACACCAGAGGATCAAAGTGGCCAGACGAGGGGAAGGGAATTAGGTAGGGTACTGCAGGGAGGGAGATCTGGAATGAAGACAAATCAACAGTTGAGCTCTAGTTCTCTGTTTCAGCCTTATATATATATATATATATATATATATATATATATATATATATATATTCACAAAAAAAACCATAGGTATCAGGGGCGTTATAGTTAGCTGGTCATTTTCCTCGTACAAAATCCTAGAAATTCCTCTGTTATAGTTAGTTCAGCTAACTATAACTCACATCCCCGCAATGCACTGCTGATGACGTCACATATTACATCACTCATGACATGGTCCGTGACATCACTGATGACATCACTGATGACATCTCAAATGACATCACTGATGACATCATCCAGTGAACGTGTGTTTTTCTGAAAAGTTTAAATACGTTTTATTTATTTATAGTGAAAGGCCTATGGAAGAAGGAGTGGGTGTATAAGTGTGTGAATGGGTGATTTTCTAGGTGCGTAACTGACTCTATAAGTGAGTCATTAAATGTATCTTACTGCAGACTAGTGACTAAAATGTGTGAATGTCTGTATGTGTCTGTGTGTTGGTTTATAAGTGGCTGCATGGTTTTGTAAATAGTTATATGAGTGTCTATATGGGTTATTGATTGGTTGTCTGAGTATCTGTATGGGTGCCTGAGTGTTTGTGTGAGTAGGGTGTGTGTGACTCTGTGCATAGATGTCTGAGTGGGTGATTCAGTGGGTGCATGGTTTTAAGAGTGCATGTGTGATGGACTGTATGGTTGGGTGACTGTATGTAAGGGTGTGTTAGTGATTGAATGTATATCTCAGTTGTACATGTGTCAGTAACTACATATGTGAAACACAGTGTATATGTGTGTAAGAGTATATAACTATTTATATGTGAGAGTGTGTGATTTTGGGAGTGGCTGTATGGATGAGTGTGTGCTTGTATCAGTAATTGCATAAGAGTGTCAGAATTTGTTATTATTTTTATGAGTAATATTTGTGTATTTAACTGTATAGGTGAGTAAATTGGACTGTAACTAATTATTTGCATGACTGACTAGGTGTGTCGGTACCTCAATGGATGATTGGCGGTGTGTGAGTGTCTATATAGGTGTATAAATGCATATGATTGTCCTGTACTGAGTGACTGTAAGTATGAGTGACTGTACAGGTGAGTGAGTGGAGGTGTATGTAGACCTAAGAGTCAATGAGTGGGTATGTAGTTATTGGTATTGGAGTTTCTATGGTTTTCAAAATGGCCGTCTGAAATTTTGAGTCGGTGTATCAAAGGTTATATTAGGGTGTGGCAAGATGCACTAATTTATCACATGGATGACGTCATCAGTGATGTCATCAGTGATGTAATTTGAGATGTCATCAGTGATGTTATCAGTAATGTCACTGACC
Organism: Triturus cristatus; assembly: GCF_964204655.1. Classification (NCBI taxonomy): domain Eukaryota; kingdom Metazoa; phylum Chordata; class Amphibia; order Caudata; family Salamandridae; genus Triturus; species Triturus cristatus. Next base: position 771,102,003 of record NC_140582.1, on the reverse strand, counting down.
ATGTCATGAGTGATGTAATATGTGATGTCATCAGCAGTGCATTGCGGGGGCGCGAGTTATAGTTAGGTGAGCTAACTATAACAGGGGAATTTCTAGGGTTTTGTACGAGGGAAATGTCCAGCTAACTATAACGCCCCTGAAACCTATAGTTTTTTTAGTGAATTTCTAAGGTTTTTTAAATGCCAATTCCTAACTATAACGCCCCGGAAACCTTTGTTTTTTTCATTGAATTTCAAAGGTTTTTTAAATGCCAATTCCTAACTATAACGTGCATGAAACCTACCTTTTTTTCAGTGAATTTCAAAGGTTTTTTAAATGCTAATTCCTATCTATAACTTATCTCTAAAGATATCATGTTTAATGATTTTCATTGGATTCCTATATTTTTCAATTTCAGTGTGTCAATTTCATTAATTATGTTTTTTTAAATTCTTTTTTATCACCATTTTTACAATTTATTTATTTATTTAATTCTTTAAAAAAATAAACAATATTATTTGTTTTTATAGGGTTTTTCAAACATATTTTTTTATATTTTTAAAAATATTTCTTTAACTATATGTTCAAAACTTTATTTTACATATTTTTTTTCAATGTTTTTGGATCCGCGCAACGTTCTCGATCCCTACGCGGAAGCATCCTCGCACGTTATGCGTTGGGTACGTGTTTAGTGCGCGATCGCAATGCGACAGGTACGCGACTCCCAGCCTAAAAGCGTCACGTTCGATGTACATAACACGACATTTACGCGCTTCCGCGATGCGTCATCTACGTCTATGACGCGGTAGGTGCACGGATCCCGCGCAATATTTAACATTTAAAAAAACATATATATATGTATTTCATGTGAATATTAATTGAAGACAAACTCTAAACTAGTCTTAAAACTAATATATTTTTACATCTAGTCCTATCATTTTTTTTAATTCAATTTCACGCATGCGCGCTGGGTGCATGCTGCGTAAGCGCTGGGTGCACGGATCCCATGTGACCTGCAAAAAAAGAGATTTGATTGGTTCATTACACTTCCTGTTCTAACTATTGAAAGACCCCACCCAATTCAATCATTCTTCTTTGACCTTCTTTGGAGGAGCATCTCTTTGCAGAGAAGAAGATTTTTTAGACTAAGTTTACACTTAGCTCTAACTTTTTTCAACTAATAATGGCTTCAGGGCAGCAGGCATCACCTCCATCTCCTCATACATCTGAGGATGAATTTTTGGAGGAGGCACCACGCAAAGAACGTTTTTCTTCAGTGGTGTGGAAATGTTTTACTTTTCCAGAGGGGCAGAATAGGACCAATGCCACCTTGGTCACATGCAAGATTTGCAAAAGAGTGCTGTCGCGAGGGAATCCTAACAAGAAATACTCGTGCGGCACGGCTAGTATGATGAAGCACATAAGGACCAATCTTGCACGAGAAGAGTGCAAACGGATGAGAAACATTCCTGCTCCTGCGCCTTCCACCTCATCGCAGCCGAGCACTTCAAGAGTGCATCCATCAGCCCAAAATTTGGACATCTGTCCTCAATTTCAATATTTAAAAGTGCAATGTGACTTTGTGCTATGGTGAGCAGTCGATCGATCTGATCTGCCGCCGGCAAGAAGTCCCATTTGCTATTTTTAAAAAATGTTTTATTGTTCCCTGAAGTTCATTGTTTGGTTTCTCCTGTTTTGTTTTTTGTTTTGTTTTTTGCAGAAAAACCCAAAAAATATAAAAATTGTTCAGAAAACCCCCCAAAAAATATAAAAGAAGAAAGAAGAAAAACAAAAGTTCTTGTAAGAACTAACTTTCCTGGTTTAAAAAAAGAGCTAAATGTCTTTGTTAGTGTGTGAAAGTTTAGATGAATGTATGTGTAGTACGTAATTGACTGAATGAATGCATTAGTAGCGTATGGTGAATGTATAAGTGCAGAACTATGAGGAAATGCTGCAGCATCACACAGTAACCTCTTTAACTGCAGTGTGCTGTAGTACTTCCGAAGCACAGGGATGCAGCATATGTACATAAATATGTTGCAAATCTATGCTTCTCTGTGCACGGCTGCTTAAACTGCAGCCATGTGGTGACACAGGCACTCTTGCACCATAGTGCAAGGATATCTGTGTCATGTGCTGTTTGTTTTTGTGCAGAAAGACACACCTTCCTGCACAAAAACAATCAGTAAAGGCATTTTTCTCCTTCAATGTATGCTGAGCATTGTAGCATCCATTGAAGATATCAAAATGTGGAGAAATGAAAACAATTCTCCTTGTTGTGCTTTCCTACACCAATTTTAGAATGGTGCAGCATTCACACACATATCGAAATTTATAATTTCTGACAAATCTAGACATGTGTCTTGTTCTATGAGTATTCAGTGCAATCATGCACAACAACCCTTATAGAATACACTTTCAACGCAAACTGGTGTGCATAATGAGGTTGTATTTACATGGAGTATAAAAAGTGCACAGAGTGCCTTTTCCTCTCTTTGTAAATATGAAAGAGTGTCTTGCGCAATAACTATGTTACAAAAAGTGACATATTTCCAGTTTTAAAATTCCTTGCGAATGATAGAAGGTAAGCACAGAGTTCTGTCTGCAAAGATATTCAAAGAAGAATGATTGAAATGATTGCGATCCTTCAATAGCTACAATGGGAAATATTATGAACCCCTCAAATCTCCTTTTTTTGCAGGTCACATGATATCTGATTATGGTCAGATTTCAAAACTACATAGGTATAAACAGAGTGTTTTTAGAAACGTGTTTCAACTTTGTAGCTTCTTGCAGACCTCCTCATTCTGCATATTGAGACTTAGTTAAACTTACCTTCATAGTAATAGGAATAAAAAATGGTATACATTTTATTCAGATTTTCATTGCAATCTAAATTCATATAAATTGCTTATTTTTAAATTTGGATCCGTGAAAGAAAAGGAAAAAAAAATTATAACATGTAATAATAAATTTTTTACAACACAGCATAATTTCCACAAAGTAATTTGTTTGCCTTTTTTGCTGTTCTCAGAATATATTGAATTTCACTAAAAATAGTGATTTCAATCGTACTCATCACTTAACAGAGGGCAAAAAAAAACTATCAGAAAGATTGTTAAAAAAAAAACAACATGCTATTCTCAGCAAAATACCACAAGATACAAATCACAGATTTATAAAATGCTTACGGTTAACAACATTTTATAAGTTTAACTTACAAAAACTGTAAATTTTGTCGCTTTAAAATATTCACCGAATCTAAGGATGAATTTTTGGAGGAGGCACCACGCCCACAATGTTTTTTTTCAGTATTGTGGAAATTTTTTACTTTTCCCGAGGGGCAAACAAAGATCAATGCCACCTTGGTCACGTGCAAGATTTGCAAAAGAGTTCTTTTGCGAGGGGATCCTAACAAGAAATACTCGTACGGCATGGCAAGTATGATGAAACACCGAAGGACGCTTCTTCCAAACAATCTTGCATGAGAAGAGTGCAAACGGATGAGAAACACTCCTATTCTGTATCTGTAAAAAAGAATCACAAAAAAATGTATTTTAATAACTTTCAAATTTATACTATTCCATTACTGTACAAACGCATTTTATATAAAAACTGACTAAGAAACTATAACCCTGAACCACAAGTGTGACGATGGTTAAAACACTACATGCACAGTGCATACTACTTTGAAGCAGTTCATGCCCTAAAGCCTACCTCACTAAAAGACTACATGCTAACTGACTGAATAATTACACTACTATAAGGAGACACACTGGGTGAGTAACAGGATGTTTGCTAGAAGTGTATGAATACTGACTGGGGAATTGAAGGTGTGAAAGACAACTGTATAGGTGGTTAGAGGCCTGCATGCATAGTGAATAGGCATTTGAAGCAGTCTATGTGCTAAGGGCTGGCTCACTGCATGAGTACTTGGGAACTGACGGAATGATTAGAGTACAGCAAAGAGAGTGCCTGGGTGAATTTATAAGAGGTTGGCTATTGAGACAGTGAATGGATTAGTACTTGGTACTGCATGGGTCACTAGAGGAGTGCAAAGGGAGTGACAGGATGTTTCCTAGCAGCTTACCAAAACTCATTCACTACTGTGCAAGGGGTAAGGAGACTTCACACAATCTACATATTAAAGTACAGCACATTAGTGTCAAAGCATGAATCATTGTATCAATGCATAAGCAAAGACTGGCTTCTAATGCTACTAAAACTTGACAACATGACAGGTTTTAAAACAGTTATCTGTCACCAAATACACAATGTTACCAAATGCTTCTCTCACAGTGGTTCCCAAATGCACACAGACTCACAGTGTGATTCTAGACAACAACCACTATACCTAGGAGTTTACCAAAAATCATTCACTACTGTGGAAGTGGTAAGGGAACTGCACACAATCTACATATTTCAGGACTGCACTTTTGTGTCAAAGCCTGACTCATTTAATCAAAGCATAAGCAAAAACTGCCTTATAATGCTAGTAAAACTTGACAACAAGACAGGTTTTAAAACAGTTATCTGTCAGCAAATACACGATGTTACCAAATGCTTCTCTCACAGTGGTTCCCAAATGCACACAGACTCACAGTGTGATTCTAGACAAGCACCACTATCCCTAGGAGTTTACCAAAACTCATTCACTACAGTGGAAGTGGTAAAGGAACTGCACACAATCTACAAATTTCAGGACTGCACTTTTGTGTCAAACCCTGACTCATTTAATCAAAGCATAAGCAAAAACTGCCTTCTAATGCTACTAAAACTTGACAACAAGACAGGTTTTAAAACAGTTATCTGTCAGCAAATATACAATGTTACCAAATGCTTCTCTCACAGTGGTGCCCAAATGCACACAGACTCACAGTGTGATTCTAGACAAGCAACACTATCCCTAGCAGCTTACCAAAACACATTTCTTCACCTAGAAGGAGTACTACATTTTATTATAGAAACATAACTCATTTCACAAATTCATAAACAATGACTGGTTTCTAATTCTACCAAAATATAAAAACAGCACAGTTATCTGTCTGCAAACACATGAAAAACACAAATGCTTATCACAGAATGGTTTCTACATGCACACACACTGTCAATAAGATTGTAGAGAAAAGAAGTACTACCTACACTTTAGCAGGATAAATACATTAGTCTGATTAAAAACAAAATAGTCTACATACATCCCCTCACAATTAAATAACTCACCTTTCAAGTTGTTTTGTAGATTAAGAAGTATATCAGTCACACACCTGATTTTCTTTTACAGAATATCTGCACTGTGCACCTCTCAGCAAAAACAAAGAATGGAAAAGTTTCCCTTTCACTTTCCACACATATACATGTAAACATCAAATCACAATCCTTCACACATAAATTCAAAAGCAAACACACATTTCTATTGGTTAAACATTTCAACCCTTTCCAAATGAAATACATTTCAACCCTTCCCCCAATCCTCCTTCTGCCTTTTACCATAGAAACAGGTCATGGAACACAGCACTGAGCACACAGGTTACAAGTTCAGCACACAATGTTGCTAAACAAGACAGCAAGTGTGCTTGACTTTTCATCATATCAGCTTATCATATATAATGGTCCTTACAATCAGTTTTTGTTAACCAATAAGAATCATGCCTTTAAAAAACAGAAATATACACCCTACCTTTCAGTGTAGAAAGTTGTCATACAACCAATGATTTCTTGTCTTTTTAAAAAAAAAAAATCCTTGAATCCGCGCACCCAACGCGAGAGAATCCGTGCACCCAACGTGATAGGATGCGCGCACCGTGCGTGCATTCGCCGTTTAAAAAAAAAAAAGGGGGGCCCCAGGAGGTCCTTCAGGGACCCCCTAAGCACCTCTAGAGGGTCAGAGCATTTCCACTCTGCCCCCTTTATATGTTTTACACACTTATTCCCCTTGCTTCTTCAGCCTCGCTTCTACCGAGGCAGAAAATGGCCGCCAACAGTTCCTGGTTTCGAATGTAGACAGACACCAATAGGTACTCGCAAATTGCGCATGCAATTTCAGGGTGCAAGGGTGTCAAAAGGACACCCTGTTGCACCCCTGGAATTGATCTGTGAACATATGTTGTGCACACACATGCCCCCTTAGGGGCAACATGAAATTTTGAAAAATGCACAAAAGTGCTTTTTAGGTCTCGCCTGACCCAGTGCATGCGCTGGTCTGGCGAGACTTATTGAGAGGGCTCCAAAAAGTGCTACCAGGCCAGCCTAGAGCTACAGTGCATGTGCCCGGGCACGCGCGCCGCGCTTGACTGCGATTACTTTCACTTTCGCAGCCGCACGGCCGCTTTGATGTTTGATCGCGATCACTTTCGCGGCCGCTTGTTCTTTAAACGGTAGGTATTCTTCAGGATTCCGTTTCTCATGCGCGTTACTGAATTGCATTTTAACAATCGTTTGATTTCTAGACTTAAACAGGGGTTTCCTGGCTGATGATTTAGACCTGTTAGTGCTTTGGCGAATGTGTTTGATCTTCCATTAATATATTAAAAGAATGGATGCCATCCCTACTTATCCTTCTGCTGTCCATACACCTACACTGTGTCCATCTGTCCCTTGCTGCCACCAGTACACTGACTGCCTCCTGCACTGAAGCTGTTCCCACGTAGCCTGTAGCTCACCACAATCCCAGCTTCTCAGTGGGCCATGAACCTCTTCAGAACCAGGACTCAAAAAGGCCATGACTGTCCCACTGCTCGCTCATCTCTCAGTGTTGTCTCTACAGATTATCTACATCAGGATGTGCCAAGATTCAATATTTTTTATTGATTCAGCTTTGTAATAAAACCATACAATAATTAGACATAAATTTACACATTGCAAAATACCTAGAAGCATTCGCTTGAAAAAAAAAAACATACCGCATGTAATACGACATTTTAGAAGATTCTCCCATAACCATGTTCCCTTATTACTGGCATGCCTCCCTCCTGCATATTCTTAAATATGAATAACAGCCTACAAAGGTTGTACACCTCAATAGGTTCACAGTTAATCCACATAGCTTCCCTTGATGCCATGGGTTCTGGATGTGCCAGAGATGGGGACTTCATCCCACCAGAAAATACTCCTAGTAGCAGGCTGTGTAGATGTGCAAAGTGGGAAACTGTTGCCTGGCTTCGCTGATGCAGTTTCTGAATTTGTGTAACATGATTTGTTATAACATTATTTCCCTTCACACTGCCCTAGTGAGAATCTTGCACCCTGTCGCTGCAACAAGTTATTTAATTATTCTTTGACCTCAGGAAGCTTGCCACCTTTGTGATTTACATTTGTTTTTAAGATTTCAATTTAATTCAATTAATCTTTATTTCGGTTTGAAAAACCATAAAAGATATACATTAATAAAACACACATCAAGATAATAAAAACATATACATTCTCAAGGTACCGCTAGACCATTAGAGTAATATTAATAATCATGTTTTAAACGCAAGACCCTTTTGCAACAGGATAAATACAAATAAAAAATTACTCTTAGAAAATAGATAAAACATTGTGAGGAGTTCCTGATCAGATGGCATTGTAAAACTCAGCGCTATGATTAAATCTATGGCATTCTTTTTAGTACAACACCTTAATAGAGGTTTAAAAGTGCAAGTGCTTTAGGTGCAACACATAGAATCGGAGTAACATTACGCTTATGATATTATTAATATTTAAAGTGCAAATGTAATAGTTGATAGTTTTAAGATTTCATTTTTAATGTGGAGCAAGAGGCTATTGTTTTTTTTATTTATTTAAACATAAAACTCAAAAACACATAAATATTACAAAACGTAAATAGAAAAATATTCCAGTATCTAATTTTCTTTTGTTCTTTCAAGTGTTTGTATCAAAGCTCTAATTGACCATTCAAATAAATAAAAAACAATGTCTTCATTACCCAATCACCTCTTGTGTGTTACTTTACAGCCCCAGCTGTATTCGACCAGTCAGAGATGACTCACTGCCTCCTTTGTTAATAAAAGTAGCCTTGGGGACTGAATATCAAAGCTCCAGAAAACCAGGGGACTTTTGGATGAGCTCTGAACACTTTCGTCTTTCCATAGGGCTGCTGTCACGCGTGGGTCATAGTTACAGCGCTTTTCTTCCACCAGGAAACCTTTGGTGTCAGTGCGCTTTATAAATAAAATTAATATTATAACTCCTGGTACACTTTGGTTTCTGATCACACTTGATAATGTTTACTTCACTGAATAGCTCCCTCCTCTATTCATCGTTACTTTGACTTCAGGTTATCGGCGGGTAACATTCTTAAAAATTGTAAATGCAAGGCACTACTCTCACCCCCATACAACGGTACTCTGTAGGTACACAGGCTCATTTAGAAATAGCTCTTTGCTCAGGGAAATAAAACAAGCACTTGCAATGCAATAGGTCTCGCAGTTGTGAGAGTATGAGCTATTGGCATTGTAAATTGCAGTGCCTTTTATTAACATGTTGGTTTATAAAACATAGATAAAAGGCATTGTCATTTACAATGCCAATAGCTTAAACTCTTGCAAATGCGAGACCTATTGCATTGCAAATTCTTGTTTCAAAGGTTTTGCAAATTCCCATGAAGTTCAACTTCATGGTAATTTGCGCACCCTATTAGCGAAATCGCTAACTTTTTTACTTTAATGCATTGCATTTAAGGAATCTCAGTTTGGGATTCCTTAAATGCAATCGCCATTTAAGTAATCGCAATTTAGACATTACTTAAATTGCGATTTTTGTATTTAAGATGATGCATCCCAAATGCAAAAATACTGGTCTCAAAGGGGCAGATTCTGAGAATCTGCCCGTTTGCGACCGGTTTTTCTTTTGGTGCATGTGCCTGCTAGACACATGCATGCATGCTTTGTGGAATATTGTGAGTGTTTTAACAGACATATTGAGTGTGTGCAATAGTAGGGAAGGTGTTGGAGTTAAATCCAAAACCTTCTACCCACTGGTACACACCTTTTTCGTTGCAACAGCATGCAGTTTAAATGCATGTGTTGTAACGGTTGCGGTGTAAAAGCTATTTCCCGTTTTCATCCATGTATTAGCTGTGCACTCATGGTTTGTTTAAGGTATTTCTCCTGCACTGATCTAATCATCCATTTATTACTGCTGTTGTCATGCAATGACACAAGCAGTAGTGTTGCAGTGAACTATTCCCTCAGGCACTACCCATCTAGTCATCTACTTTCTCAAGCACTGTCCACTATCAATCTATTTGCATGTTTCTTTGATATATGATGGAACTTTTAAAAGATATAGACACATGCATGCATTCTTTGTGGAATATTGTGAGTCTTTTAACAGACATATTGAAAAAGTTGCTGCTTTGTATTTGATATGCTCAACACTGAGTAGTTGTTGAATAGTGAAGCTGCAGCTCTAAAGTGTTTTTTGTGCAGCTCTTTTGCTTCTTTCTGCAGCCCTCTTGTCTCTTTCTGCACCCCTCTTTCCTCTTTCTACACCTCTGTTGCAACTTTCTGCACCTCATTTGTTTCTTTCTGCAGTCCTCTTGGCTCTTTCTACACCCCGCTAACCTCTTTCTGTATTTCTTTTGTCTCTTCCTGAACTCCTCTTGTTTTTTTGTGTACCACAGTTGCCTGTTTCTGGAATTTTCTTGCCTGTTTATGTAATTCTGTTGCCTCTTTTTCCGTTTCTGTTGTTTCTCTCTACACTTGTCTTGCCTCTTTCAGTTTCCTTTTTCACTTTTTTCACCTCTCTTGCTTCTTTCTGCAACCTTGTTCTCTCTAGCTGTACCTCTTCTGCCTGTTTCTGCAACTCTCCTGTTTCTTTTGTACTTTCTTGCCTCTTTCTGCACCTTTGTTGTTTCTTTCTGCACTTCTCTTCTTTCTGCACTTGAGGTGCTTCTTTTTGCAACCCTCTTATCTCCTTTGCACCCAACTTGGTTGTTTCTGCATCCCTCTTGTTTGTTTCTGCACCTCTCTTCCCTCTTTCTATATCTCTGTTCCCTCTTTCTGTACTTCTCTTGCCACTTTGAGCACCTGTTCTGCCTCTTTCTATACATCTGTTGTTTCTTACATTTTTCAGTAGCTGTGTTGTTTGAGTATTTAATTTTGCTGTTTACTAACCTTTTATTTTGTTTCCTTTCTCTTTTTAATTGTTTGTCTAAGATTTCTTGTGTTTTTGCAGATGTTTTCCTCATTTCTATACTTTTCTCTTCTTAAGAGTTATAAATGCAATAGAGATTTAATTGTAATTTTGCACTTAGTTGTTATGACTCAAGCAGTAGTGTTACAGTGAACTATTCCCTCAGGCACTACCCATCTAGTCATCTATTTTCTCAAAAGATATAGACACATGCTGCTTTGTATTTGGTAGTTGTTGAATAGTGAAACTGCAGTCAAAAAGTGAGGTTTAAGACATGTTGGGCCATATGTAGGAAGCCAAATTGCGATCGCAAATGCTGAAATTTGCCGAATTTCGGCGTTTGCGATCACAATTTTTGGTAGTGTGCTATGTAGCACACAAAAACCCACACGCAAAATAAGGAATCGCAAAATTTGCGATTCCTTATTTTGCTAATGCATTTAAGGAATCCCAAATTGCGATTCCTTAAATGCAATGTAGGAAGCACCCAAGTTGTGCGATTTTGGCTTAAGGAATCGCATATTACCACCAACCTCAGGTTGGTGGTAATTTGCGATTTCTTTGAAAAATGCACTTTTTTGCATTTTTCAAAGTGCCATGTGGCGCACATACATGACCTTAGCACATGTATGTGCGCCACATGTGCACACATGTTTATTTCAGGGGTGCAAAAGGGTGTCCTATTGACACCTTTGCAACCTTGAAATTGCATTGTCAATTTGCGATTCTCTAATTGAGAATCGCAAATTGAGAATGTCTTCCTATTAATTCCTATGGGCCTTCTAGCCCATAGGAATGAATGGCAAGGTATTCCTTATTTGCGAATCTCAATTTGGGATTCGCAAATACGGAATAGGTGGGAATTACAAAATATTTTGCTAATCCTACCTACATTCCGTTTTGCAATTCTCTAATTGCGATTCCCTAAAAATTGCAATTAGAGAATCGCAAAACACGTTTTACCTACATATGACCCGTTGTTATTAATTTTGAAATTTTAATTAATGTCCTAAAAAAATTAAACTACTATTTGTTTTTTAGGAAGATATTTTATTTGGATTAGAAATTAAAGATGACAAGAAAACATGAAAAGAGAAGAAAACAAAGGAACCAGAAATACTTAATAAAAACAAAAACAAATGGAGTAGAAAAACACCAAAAGGATGCTGAGGATAAAGTGGCTTCTGGTAAGAGAACTAAACAATTTATTTAAAAAGTTGTGGAGAGATTGAATGATGAAAATACGAACCAAAGGAGGAAAGACATTTTTCGAACAAAGGAGAAGCAAATAAAGAAACACAATGGAAAAGAAGCACATGTGAGAAAAAGACAAAAACAATTTAAGGACATACGTGTACTTATGTTTTGTAACAGAGTAATTCAAAATGTATTAAAAGATTGTAAACAATATAAAAAAGATCTGTAGCATATAAGAAAAAGCAACAGATTGAAAGTGTAGTAGATACTGTGTTTGAATTGAAACAGAAATTATTTATATTGGTATTGAAGAGAATGAAAACATTGCACTTTATGATGAAGAAAAGCAAAAGAAAAAGACTGGTTAATAGAAGTAACTTTTGCAAAAATTTTACTGGTGAATGGAAGCATACTTCTAGTACTGAGCCTTTCTTTTGTGAAGAAAGCTATTTTCAACAAAATGTATTAGTTCATGCAGTTGATACCAGTGGTCGTTCTTATGAGGTTAAAAAAGGTTCTCCAATAGAAAAAGAAAAGATGGTTCCTAGAAATATGGAAGATGTATTAGCTGAAGAAGTTCAAGGGAGACGTACACAAGCTCCAGTGTATAATTGGGATTATAGTAGTATTTGTAGTATTCAACAGGAATCCATTGATATATTACAAATTTTCTTACGAGAATATGCCAAAAAAAGTTTTACACAGAAGATTAAGATGTTGCAAGGTCTAGATCCTTGTAAAGTGAGAAAATATACTAAGTTGCAGGGTCATTGGGGGCGTGGCCAGGCAGCCGACCACAATGGCCGTGCAGCGTGAAGCTCCGCCAGTGGGATCCAACATGATTGTCCTGTCCCCAGTAAACCGCAAAGTAACTGCTTGAAATGCTGTCGCTGTTGTTTTGGAAGCGACTGTGTACCAGCAGATCTGTTCGTCACCTCCAGAATCGCCAGGATTGTCCTGTTTTCAGCACCGAACAACATGTGTGGGTGGAGCCAGCAGCCGTGAAGAACCCGGGCCTAGGGCGAGTCTGCAGCATGAGGAGTGTGGCGTTTTCATTCGGACGGTACCAGGAGGCCAGGATTGTTGGGTGAGCGTTACCGGAGCCCTCCACACCCCCTCCCTCCCATCTCCACCACTACATCCTGCTTTTGGTTATCCTGCTGGAGTGTGAGCGCCGTCCGTACTACTCCCGGAGGCCATGCAGTGAGAGGGACTGCGGGAGAGCCTGCGAGGTAGTCACCCGACTGCAAAACTGTCCGCGGGAGGGGGTTTTGGCGGCCTTGGGGGCCCGGAAGCTCACCGTCTGCCAGCAGTGAGCTCTGCACCCAGTGGCGCACCCAGAGCATCCCTCTTTTGTCGCTATATTACCAGCGGCAGGGGAGTGACGCACAGTGGTTCCCAACTCCTGCAACTCCAAATCTGTGCCCAGTAACCCTGATAAAAGTACAGACAAGATTTGAAGCCCCAAGGATGGTTTAACAATCCTCAGTCCACTCGGTGGCAGCTAAAGATCCTGCAGCCCTAGTCCCTATCGGACTAAGTCTACTCACCAGCCCTGAAATGTAAGACGCTCCGTGGCGTATGCTGCATTTTTAAGGTCCTTGCAGGGTGGCATGGGCTGCAAAGATCCCAAACAGCGATTGCTTCAATTCACCAAACCCACAAAAAAGACAGCAGACTTGGAAGCCACCATGGCGCAGGGTGTACAGGGCGCGCCTACTACAGGAGGCCCCTCATCGGACTCGGCCTCATTGCTGCAGGAATTGAGGGCTGGCTTTAGTGCTCTAGACAATCGATTTGACTCTCTGGATAAATATCAAGACAGTATGGGGGATAAGCTGGACTCGCATGAACGGCAGTTTGACACAGTGGAAGGAAGAGTGTCCGATCTAGAGGATGGCTCAGCCCAGGCAGTTAAGTGCTAAGAACGAGTAGAAAAAATTCTCAAAGAAGTTGCAATTAAAAATGAGGATTTAGAATTGCGCAGCAGGCGCAACAATATTTGCATTTTGGGTGTGCCAGAAATAACCAATGCTGGTCTCATGGATCAGATCGTGGAAACCCTGCTGGTCGACATCTTCAGTAGGGACTCCTTTACCACCGGATTTGCGGTGGAACGTGAGCACCAATCCTTAGGGTCCCGTCTTAACCCAGGATGGCCCCACAGACCCATAATTGGTTGGCAATATTAATACACTAGCGGGTCCCCTTCCAACATACGTAATGACTCAGACGGGCACTACACAATGGTGACGGGGCGATTAATTGGCCCCAGAGTAGCATTTGTGAATATTTATGCCCCCAATGTGGATAATCCTGAGTTTTTTCACGGCCTCCACGTGCAACTCCTACAGCTAGATTCTGACTATATCTGTATGGGGGAACTTTCATCTTTTAATTGACCCGGAGGTTGACAGTTCATCTAGCTCCACTGATTCCAAGCCACGGGCACACCAGGCACTCCTAAACCCTGTGCGACTCCCTTGGCTTAGTGGACATCTGTAGGTTATGGCACCCGTCAGATCCCGGGTACACCCATGCCATTACTCATAATATATGACACCTGGACCAGACTGGACTACTGGCTAGTCTCCCCTGGTCTAACTACTTGGCACAGATCCTCTCAGACATTGCCGAGAACCTATTCAGATCATTCTCCTGTGGTAAGGTGAATGGGGATCCCCAGACCTGAAGGTTGTGAGAGGCAGTGGAGATTCCCAGGTGGGGCCCTGCTGGATGAGTTTTTTAGGGCGGAGCTCTGTGACGCAATAGAAGAGTACTTCACTCTCATTCTCCTGGGCAGTCCTTTGGGAGGCATTTAAGGCTTACTTGCGTGGGGTGTGTATATCTCCAAGCATTCGGGGGTGTTGAGGGACCTCAGGGCCACAATAGCACGGGTAGAACTACAAATTAGAACAGTAGATGACGAACAGATTGCCAACCCTAACCCTGCATGATTTAGTCAACGTCTGTCCCTCCTAGCAGAATTCAGGGAGGCTGCAGAGAGGGAAACCAATTTCTTATCTAAGCATGGTGTGGCCCGGCAGTATGGGGAAGGGGCAGACTCAGTATGGGGAAGGGGACAGACTCGGCCGAACATTATCACGCCTGTTGAAGGCCTCCACTGGTCGACCATGCATACCTGAAAGTCGTTCCTCCTCGGGCCAAACTCTCACGAGTACTTCAGACATTAGAGATGAGTTTCTAGACTACTATAATAGGCTATACACCTCCAAAGCGACTTACACTGCAGCAGAACTGGGGAGTTACTTTGAGGAGTTTGCCATGGTTTTTATGGAATGGTTTATGCAGGATTTTTGGCGGAGAAGATAACTAACGCAATAGACGCAGTGAATGGCTTCACAGACCCCATCCTGGATGGCTTTTCCACAGGGATTTCTACAAGGCATACAAAGACTTGTTGGCATCGCATCTTTTAGAAGTTAACAACGAGGCTTTAGAGAGACAGCAACTTCCCCCTACACTGCGAGAGGCTGTAATAATACTACTACCGAAGCCAGGGAAAGATTCGCTCATCTGCGGAACCTAGACTACAAAATTCTGGCCAAGATGATAGCGCTACAGCTGGCTCTATTTCTGGACCGTATTTTCTCCCTGGCACAATCACGTCTCGTCCCGCACAGATCTACTGCCTTTAATATAAGAACGCTGTTCTCAGTACTCCACAGGATTTTACCCAAGTTACCAGCAGCAGCGATCCTTTTAGATACTGAAAAGGCCTTCGATACTCTGGAATGGCCCTTTTTTCTGCAGGTGATGAAGAAGATGGGCATGCCGAGAGGATTCATCAACCTCACTGCACTGCTCTACTCCTCCCCCACTTCCAGCCTGCACCTGAATGGCACTATTTCCTGCTCCTTTAGCCTTTCCAGAGGCAACAGGCAGGAGTGCCCGCTTTCCCCATTACTTTTTATCTTAGCTATGGACCTCCAGGTCTGATAGTTTCAGGAACGTCATTTACACAGATGCCTTCGACACCAAACTGGTCCCTTGCTCATCTCCCTCTATGCAGATGATATTATCCTATATGTGAGGACCCGCGGTGATAATCTAGAACCTCTGAGACGGGGGATTATTCGGTTTGGTGTTTTTTCGGGCCTGGGTATCAACTGGGGTAAGTCAGTAATATTCCCTCATTCCCGGGCACCACAAGATGGGAATGTGAATTCCCCCTAGAGTGGTGCGAGGACTCCACAAAGTACTTGGGAAACCACATCCACAAAGATACAGAGCAGATTCTTCAACTAAATTATGGCCCGCTATGCTTAAACTTGAAGAACAGGTACACAGATGGACGAGACTTCCAGACTCACTGGCAGGCTGAGTTGCGCTAATAAAAATGATCATACTCCCGAGGTTCTTATTTTTATTCCACAACATTCCCGTCCCACTCCCGAATAGTTTCTTTTTAAAACTACACTCGCACCCCATTCGGTTGGTCTGGGGGGGTAAGAATCCCAGAGTCTCCTGGGACGCAATGACTTGGCCATACGAAAAGGGGGGATTCGGGGACCCCAATTTACAGATTTATTATTTAGTAGCGCAGTGCAGCTACGCACACTCCTAGTACCACCCGGAAGCATGGATTCCCTATTTCAGACCTGAGGCCGATTTAGTTCTGCCTGCCACCTTAAACACTATATTGCCGCAGGGATACCCCAGGGACCCGCTGGATATCCTAATGGCCTCCTCCACCAGCTGGGCCTGGCGGAAGCTGCAGAAAGTTACAAAGGCGGCCGCACTGTACTCACCTGGTATTCCATTGATTAATAACCCATAGATTCCCATTATGAACGAGACACTAGTACAGCACACACCCTCACCAAATATGATATAACGACAATTGGGGACCTTTTTACAGAGGGACATGTTTTCTCCAGTACAGATTAGGGGAGGTTTAGTGAGGGAACATTCATGGACCACTTCATTTTTAGCAGAATTTGCAGTGCCTTGCGAACAGTTATTGCAGAGTTTCCCTTAGAGCCCACACCTCTTACCCCGTTGTCCATTGTTATTACAAACTCCACAGGAGACCACTTAATCTCTAAAATGTACAGGGCATGTATGTCCCTTGTACCCAGTAGAGACGCCAAAATTAGAGAAGCATGGGAGCGTGACCTGGGCTACCCGCTCCAGGACTCACACTGGGAATATTGCTGCACACAAATTAAGGAAGTCTCCCTCAATAGCAGACACAAATTCTTGCATTTCAAGTTTGTACGGCAAATGTATATGACCCCTGAGAAATTGTATAGACTTAACCCAGACAAACCACACACATGCCCTAAATGTAGAGCCCCGCATGCTGACTTCACACACATGGTCTGGAACAGTGTTAAAATGGAGTCCTATTGGCTTGCGATCTGTAGGGAAATTGAGAAAATGACTGTCTTAGACGTAGTGCCTTCTCTGGAGGTTGCACTGATGTGGCTGGTTTCCCTAAGGGGGTGCGTCAGTTCATGGCAGTAGCACTACTGTTGGCAAATAGAGAGATTTCCCTGGTTTGGGGGCAGAGGCCTTCTCCCATGGTCAAAACATGGTTGCACAGTCTCATATACTGCAACATGAATAGCGAGATCTTCGCTAGCATGCAGCCATTGACCTCTCGGCCAAAAGATATATGGGGTCCTTTCAAAAGCTACCTCCTAGAATTGAATGCTGCCCCAGCCATGCAACAGCCTGATGGAGTTGTACCCTCTGGTGTGGGTTAGATGACCCAAAGTTGGATAGTACCCATTTGTGATTCACATAGCTTGATATGCCTAAAGTGCGTTATGCTGTATTTTCAAGATCTGACATCTGAAATGTATTGTTTGTGCAGGTTGCTTGACACAATGCTATCGCACAGGCGTGGGCGGTGGGCTAGCCAGCTGTGTAGTCCGTGCTATACGCTGGTTGAAATGTTTCAATTTATGCAAAATCATGTCTATTGGACGGTTCATAATTGTTCTTTTCTCGTATTATTCTTTTACTGTATGGACTAAAAGTGAGTACGCATACACTGATTGTATTATTATGAAAATGATAATTAAAGTTTATCAAAAATATATCCCATAGTGAAAAAAAAAGTTGCAGGGTCATCCTCTGGCTTGTCTTTCCAGAAAAGTGTGTCAAAGTACTTTTCATCATTTAAGAATATTATCAGTACACCTGTAGTTATTCTAGTTAATGGTGTACCAACAAAGAGTCAGAAAATATGGCAAGAGTTAGTAGATGTCACCAAACTTCCAAAGGCTACATTATACCTCATACAGAACAATATTTATTATAAAACTATAAATATGGAAGAACAGGAAATATGTATAGAAGAAGATACAGAAATTTCAACTGGCCAAATAGAAAAAGTGGACAAGTTCAGGAGAGAAGAGATTCATGAACATTACAGAATACATCCTCTACATTCAAAAGAAGTGATTGGAAACACTATTGAATTATTCCAAATGAAGAAAGCTAAGGGGACTCCCATGAGTGTATGGAAAAAAAGTTTAGAAGCTCTACAGTTGTTTCCCACTGGAGAAGGTGGACAATATGATGAACGAGCAGTAGAGATTCCAGCTTTAGAATACCGGACGACAAGATTGTATTCAGAAGATCCAAGATTTCGACAGTGCATTCCGTATATATTTCATTTTCTATTTGAAAGTGACTTGTCTGTACTATCATATGCAGTGATTCACCGACTAAAAACAGGAGTTCATCTTACCTATGTTTCTGCTAAAGAATTTATGGACATTGTTCAACAAAGAGACAATCATTTGGAATTTCAATTAATTCATTTGATGGTGTGTCAATGTGGTACTATTGAGTATTGGTATCATCATCACGGTGAACTAAAATGTATGTTAAGAAACTTAGGTACTCCTACCTGGTTTGTAAAACTTAGCTGTGCTGAATATTCGTCAGATGATTTACTTGAATTTCTACAAGAAGCAAATGCAAATGTTAAGAATATTGAATTGAAGGCAGCTGAAGAATTGTCTTCTTTGGATCCTGTGAATGTATGCAGATATTTTAATCATATGTTTCAAGCTATGATGTCTTTTATCTGCTATAAATTTAGAAAAGCACTAAGTATGCCAATGAATTTAAAACTTCTCAAGGTATTTACTTTATGGAGGGACATCGAGTAAGAGATCGCTCATCGGTGTGTGAAAGACTTGTCATCTATTTTAGCAGAGATTTTAGTTATGCTTCTTAATTTTCGGTGGGTTAGTGTCATGGGAGTGATTTATGAAGGATCTGGGAAGATGCTCCAGTATCGTGAGGATACTGTATGAATCCAATTCTTGGAGAAGATACTGATTTCTTTTGGAGAAAGGAGTGCCAAGCAAGAGGTGTTCCTCATATACACATTTTATTATGGATCAAGGATGCACCTAAATTTGGAACCAATTCTAATGAAACTGTTTTGTCTTTTATTGAAGAATATTGTAGTTGAGCTATTCCAAAAAAAGGAGAAGAGCCCTTAAAAGAACAAGTTTTAAGTTTTCAAAGTCATCGATGTGGAAAATATTGTCGACGAATATACAAGTCAAAGGGAAAATGTTATATAAAATGTTGTTTTGGATTCCCACGTCCAGTAATTTCATACGGAAGAGTTAATAGTTTTATGTCAGCAGTAAGACATACTATAACAAGTATATTAATGACTACAATCCAGTGATTTTGACAATGTGGACTGCAAACATGTATATCAAGTATGTTGCAGATAATTCAATTGCTTTTGCTCGCTCTGTTACGTATATATAACAAAATCTAAAAAGACAGAGTTAAAGGAAATGTGGGAAGAAATTTCACAGGAGAAGAGTCTTAGTAACAAATTGTACAGCTTTAGTTTGAAAATGCTTTCCCATCGAGAGATTGGATCCTATAAATATTCCGATCGGTTGAGCTCTGCGAGTTTATATTCAAAGTCAAGAGGAATCATTTGGGTAAGTCTAGGTCTTGCTGCAACATGAAATTGAGTTTGAAATCTGTACAAGAAATTGAATACTTAGTCTTGAATGAACCAGAAAGTACAGATATTGTTAAAACTAATATGTTGGATACATACTATCCTAAAAGGAGTCCACATCTGAAAAACGTATGTTTCTATGAAGTACTGCAACATTACAGGTTTAAGAGAAATGTTACTTAAAATATAAATGAGGAAAATATACAGTAATTGATGGATGTTTGGTAAAACATGCCAAAGGAAATATTATGAACCACAGAAAACTCAGTTGTGAAACTCCAGAAAAAGGGGAATTTTTCTACTGCAACTCTTCAAGCTTTGGCGTAGTGAAGCGGAATTGCTTGGAGATTTCGACTGTTATGAAGATTCTTTTAATGCATGTAAAGATAACATTCACTGCCCAATTTTCCCTACTTATCTACAAATGTTATATGAAGTGATTGCACAAGAAACTAAAATTGCAGATGAAATAGCTAGAGACAGTTCTCAATATAGTCAGAGTTCTGCTCCACTACGTCAAGATCCACTAGGACATCCAATTATTGAAAATGAAACAGTAATAGCCATGAGTGAAGTAGAAACAACAATGCAACAAGCACAACAGGATATTATTGATTTGAGAAAGTTAGAAGAAGAGCTAAATATTGAACAAAAATAAATATATGAGCAAGTGACACTACAGATACAGCATGGTTTGAAAAACAAGAATGCCGATGCATATCATTTAAACCTATTCGAATGTACATCATTGGTCACGCTGGAACAGGAAAATGTTTCTTAATTAAAGTTTTGACACAAAACTACTAGATGCCATTTATCTTGTGCTGTAACAGCTCCAACTGGATTAGCAGCACATAACATTAAAGGGATTACGTTACATAGATTACTCATGCTACCAATTGAACATGAAAATAAGTTGGAATATCACAAGCTATCTGGAGAAGCTTGTTATGAAGTCTCAGCGTACAGAAGAAAATGAAACTTTTAATCATTGATGAGGTGAGGATGGTCCCAAACTTAATGCTTGCCTTTGTTCATTTAAGAATGCAACAGATTTTTAAAACAGATTATGATGTTCTATTTGGAGGAAAACATGTAATTCTATTCGACGACCTACTACAACTTACTCCTGTAAAAGGACAACCTGTTTTTAAAACACTTGTCCGTGAAGCCACTAGGAAATCTTTGGGAAGTATTGGAAATGTCAACATTTGGTCTCATTTTGAATATAAAGAACTTATTAAGAATATGTAACAAGCAAGTGATGAACATTATGGAAATATTGTTCAAGATATAAGAATTGGTGTTTTGACAAAACATGGCAAAGAAGCTTTACAAAGTCGTCTTTTTACAAAGTTGTTTGCAAACGAAAATACAGCACCTGAAATAATATATAAGAAAATTGGTGAAAAGAAGTGTATAGTTTGCCTAATGCCAACACTGCAAGAGTGTTGTACATTCAATCAAGAACACTTGAAATTGGAAAGACAACCAATATTGAAAATGGAAGCTATTGATAAAATGGAACATGAAGGAGTTACAATTATTCTCTCAAAGAAAATACAGTCAAAATCAGATTCTTTGGAAAAGTCGGTGTCTAAGACTGCAGGTTTAGAAAATACTTTATATATATGTGGAAACAGTCAGGTAATTTTAAGGCGTAATTTAAATGTAGAAGAAGGTTTAGTAAAAGAAGCAATGGGTAAAGGTGTTGATTTTGTACATTTTCAGAACAAAGATGAAATTCAATTTTTGAAGATTAAATTTGATCAGATTGAAAAGGTAAAACAAATTGGACGTTGTGCTGTTCGTTTTTTGCTTGTAAAAGACTTGTATGTTCATAGAAAACAGTTTCCTGTTTCTTTAGCATATGTAGTAACCATTCATAAATCTCAAGGGTTAAGTATAGACAGTGCTTTGGTAAATATTGGAAGTACAGTTTTTAAAGAGGGTATGGCATATGTTGCATTGTCTCGAGTAAGAACATTATGGGGTTTGTATTTGATTGATTTTGATGAGAAAAAGATTAGTGCTGCTGTAAATTGTGTAAAAGAGTCCAATCGATTAAGAAGACTTTATGCTCCTAACTTAGGTGAATATCCCGTGTAGGAGAAATGTGTAGTGTGTTCACAACGGAAATATGACAAACATTCTACTGAGATTAAAAAAAAAAAACAATTCAAGAGAATGATGAAACTGCAAACAAAATGAAAGAGGACACTGTTGATGATATTGTAGGATACCAGTTAGAAAATAGTTCAGGTATCAACTGCTATGCTAATGTAATTGTAAATGTTGTCTTTTATCTAGAGGATCTTCGTCATGAAATTATGGCAAATTGAGAAAAAAGATTCTGTTCTTTACTGCATTATATTTTTCAAAAGTTGGTAACTGATAGAAGTAAAATCCATATTGCTTCTGGTATTCGGCATCTTTTGGATACATGTACTGCTTCATTGAAATTTACATTGAACATACAAGATGCACAAGAATTTCTTATAGTTATGCTTGCAGTATTGGAAGATGAAGGAATACAAATTGAAAATTAATTTGGACCAAGTTACAAATGGGATCATAAATGTTCTTGTTGTAAATCAGAAATGTTGTCAACATTATATATAGAAAGATATGGAAAATATGTCATTTTAATGCTACAATGTTGTAGAGCAAATGGAACAAAATTAGAAACCAAAATTAAAAATGTTGTGGCAAGTCAAGTATCAATTTCAGGAAGAACTTTTAAAGCAGTGGCTATTATTTTCCATGATGGACCTACTACAACAGCTGGACACTATACTGTGTATTTAAAGGGCAATAAAGGGTGGACACACTGCAAAGATGCTCATTTGGAATTCAAATGTAGGCTGCCTTATGAATTACCAAATTCATATCTTATATTTTTGATGCCAAGGTTTTGAAAACATCATTCGGCCTATTGGGAAGATGTGAACATGAATTAACAAGTTTATTTTGGATATTTTCAATGCAAATAGATTTGGAAACATTATTCGGCCTATTGGGAGGATATGAACAATTAGTGTTTGGAGTACTGTTTGTTCTAATTAATATTGCATTTGGAAAATTGTGTTTGAAAGAAGTGGTTTATATGTGTGATCTTTTTATTATTCGTAATATAAATGAGAGTGTATATTTTACAAAATGGATTTGACAGAAATAAAAGACTTAGGGGCTGATTACGATGGCAGGCGGATCACCACCGCTGGCCCGGCGGTGGTGACCTGCCCGCCATCGTAATCTGATTTACCCACTGCCAGATTACAATGGCGGTGGGTAACCCGGCGGACGGAACGTCCATCCGCCACTTTCCAGCTAGTCGGCAATTGTTCCGATTGCCGGCCGGGCGGACTTGGGCCACTAATATGGTGGCGGTGCCTAGCAGGCACAGGAATCTATATTAGGATGTGTGCGGTGTAAGGCCTTTCCATGGCGGCGATGCCGCCATGGAAAGGCTGGTGAGGATTAGCTTTGGGGGCCCGTTGTGGTGGGGGGTGAACTTGGGGGGTACCTTTGGTACTCCCCTCCATTTCCATGCACAAGGTGGCAGACACTGAGCGGTGCCTGCCATGTTGTGCATGGAAATGCACAACATGGCAATTTAGCATTGCGACGGGTGCTGCTGTAAAATGGTACATCATGTTGTAAAAGGGTAAACTGCGGAATGTGACCCCCATGTCTGGCAGCCGGTCCCAACACCGCCATGATGACTTCATCCTAATCACCCCCTTAATGTGGTTGAAGAATGTAATTTGAAACTGTAGATAGGTA
Source organism: Triturus cristatus (assembly GCF_964204655.1). Lineage (NCBI taxonomy): Eukaryota > Metazoa > Chordata > Amphibia > Caudata > Salamandridae > Triturus > Triturus cristatus. The sequence goes on along the minus strand of NC_140582.1, from coordinate 771,078,932 downwards.
AACAGATAGTTATACTTGTTGTAAATAGTTTTCAACGTTGATTTGTTTTTACAATCTCATTGAAGTAAAGAAACAAAACTGTAAAAAAAAGAAATGAAATAAAACAAAATGGGCATTTATTATTCCTCTATTGTTTGGTCTCCTCTTATTCTATATGACAGAGGCATTAATGATTCTTGGCTCCATCTGTGACATGCAGAATGTACGCCAAGGGGGGCCGAGAAAAAAGGGGGGTCCCAAAACATGTTTTCTCCATGCAATTTCCAAAGGAAACTTTAGACAAGGCAACAGGTCGAACGGGTGAACGGAATTACCCCAAATTTGGTAGGGAGAAGGGTCTTGGTCTAGAAAGCATGGTTTTGTTTATTTGGTATGAATCCGTTCAGTAGTTTTGGAGAAATATTGAAATTTACAGATATCGATATTTGGGAATTCTGTCATCTGATTGGCTGAGGCATTACGAGCACGAGCTTGCTGGTTATTGGCTGCGAACTGTTGCACTTAGGAAGTGATGGCAGCCATTTTGTGATTCCGTTGAAGCGAGTAAGGGGAAAAAAGGGGAAAAAGTAGGAAAGAGGAGGGTAGAAGTGCTGTGAGCTCTGTGGGGTGGTTAGGGTGTGCTATACAGGGAGTGTGAAGCAAAGTATTCACCCTTACCGATGTGAAAGTGTTGTTTTGCCCAGAGTGAGATGGTGCTGAGGTGAGGTGCTGGTACACTAGGGGATGAAACCGTGAGCTGATTGCTGTAAACTGGTGTGCTGTAGGCGCTGTGGCATACTGGCTGCTGTAGCATAGCTGTGCAAGTGGTGTTAGTCTGCGTTTAGACTATAGCGCTGTGAGCTTTGTGGGGTGGTTAGGGCGTGCTATACAGGGAGTGTGAAGCGAAGTATGCACCGCTAGCGGTGTGAAAGTGCTGTTTTTCCAAGAGTGAGATGGTGCTGAGGTGAGGTGCCGGTACACTTGGGGATGAAACTGAGAGCTGATTGCTGTAAACTGATGTGCTCTGGGTGCTGTAGCATACTGGCCGCTGTAGCATAGCTGTGCAAGTGGTGTTAGTATGCATTTAGACTATAGCGGGAGTGGGAAGCAAACTACTCACCCCTACCATTCTGAAGACTCGAATAGAGTGTTTTAGCAAGCAGGGATAAAGAAATAATCATGAAGAATATAATGCAGAATGTTGCAATGCCACAGAAGACAAGTGGTGAAATCAGGTGTGTTTAAGAAAGTGGCTGTGTGTAATAAAGCGATGGAGTCTGCAAGTTATATAAAAAGTGTCTTTATTTAAGTGCCATAAATGGACCCACTGGTGCAAGAGCTAAGGCATCCAGCTGAGGCAAACTCCAAACGCTTCTGCTGTATTCAAACCTAATCTCCTGCATCAGTCAATTCCACAATACATGTTACAGTTCCATGTGACATAAACAATACCTATTAGACATGAATGACTGTAAATTGTATAATGAAAATAAAGGTAGGATACGATTACCACACTGTGCCAACCAGTTCCTAAAAAATGCCGTGTTTTTTTATCTTCATCACCAGCTCGTAAGCAGAGGCTGAGGATGAGCTAATTTGTGTGAAAGGGCTTCGTGGATAACAGGCAGGCAGAGAGACGTGTGCACAAAGAATAGACATGGTTTCAAAATGGATGTCGGGTTTAGGCGACTTTTGCAAGTAAATTGCGTATTTTCATAGGTCATAGATCACCCATCCCTGGTTAGGCTGGAAACGTAAGGGGCAATAATGAAAACAGAGTTCAAATGAGTAAGCATACTTAGAAAGTTATTATATGAAAATAGTTAAATTGAAGTGTATTAAAAAAAATTACAGGAAAAAGTCCAAAAAGTTGGAAAAAATCAATCCAAGAAGAAAGTGAATTTCTTACAAGTCTTGGAGATTGCAGTCCGGAAGTTCTTCAGCGGCTTGAGATGCGTAATGTTCCAAGAGGCGATTGTTGCCATCGTGTGAGAAAAGCGAAGCAATCCAATTCATATCCACGAAGGGACAGAAATGTTCCTCGAATGTTGGAGCGGCAATTTGAATTGTCAGGCAATCTGCGATGTTGTCAAAGGTCACACGTTGCAGGAGATCTTTTGCGGCTGCGCTGAAATCCCATTCCCCCAGGATACCTTTTTGCATTGCATCCGCCATTGCTCCACTGCCCGAACAATCAAGTTAATGGTTTTCAAGATACTCCATTACCTGCCGGATATCGGGAGAGATTGTTGGGATGTTGGCAAGACATAAATCCATTCGCCAGTTGAATGGGCAAGTTTTGAATAAAAAGATGGTTGCACGCAGATTGCATAAGTGTAAATAAATGTCATGTTGTAGCTGGCTCCGATAATAGATAGAGGCAGGCAGCCGAAAAATTGTTCCATAAATTCACGGTATCGATGTAGCTTCGTGTAGAGGCGTATTCTGTTGGACATGCTTGTTACCACAGGGAGCGCAGCCATTTTTTACAAGCAAAAATAGTAGTAGGATGGCCACAAACAGAGCGAGAATTATGGGAACTGTTCCTGTTATTCCAGAGATGATCAAATGAATGAAGTCTGGTATTATAACAAAACCAGTTTGAAAGCCTGTGAGAAGGCCGGAGGAGATAGTGTTAAAAAAGTGTGCCAGAGCTTAAATGTCAAATGTGTTGAAAATTGTGTAACAAGTCACAAAGTGTAATGGGAGGTTAGTATTTACAAGGGAGTGTATTTTACTTGAAGTTTGTGCTATCTGCAGTCGATAAATTACTTTTGCAAAAGTGAAGGACACTTCTGTTTGAAACAAAAGCGTTTTCAATTTGTTCAGTTTAATAAAATCTGTTTTCAAAATAGGTATTGAAGGGCAAGTTGAACTGTGGGAGTTACTTTGTGTGAGTGGGAACAGACATTGCCAGAGGAAGTTACTCGGTTTGAAACAGTAAGGACATACGGTATGCCAGCTCACATTCCGTGGCAGTCCATGGTATTAAGAACCAGATAGCTGCAGTTCGAAAGCTGTGTGAATGTTGGTCTGATTGTGGGAGTTGGCGTGCTTTTAAGAAAGCATGCAAGATTGGGGGCTGTAATTTTGAAGCATTGTGCAGTTGGACATTCTTGCATAGTAATGAATGACTGCCATTGTGGTCGCACTTTTCACCTGTGAGAAAAACTTCTGTATCCTCTTTAAGACAGCGATATATACCTTATATAATCACATACAACATGACAAACAACATGTACACCTAGCAGACACAACGACACTACATACTGTGGGTACCGTGGCTAGCCATGTACACAAACCAAACATGGCATAACACCTCTGCCACACAATGCAGAATGCAGGGAGAGATGGGAGTAAAGTATGTGCGAAGGTGGAAGTGATTCTCGATTATAAAAGTATACAATGCAAAGTGTTGAGGGGATGTGCCGGACATACTTGAGTATGCAGAGCACAGACATGTACATGTGAAGATACATTGATGGTCTATTGAGTGAAGTGGACAGTGGACGCAACCATAATAGTACAGTCAGTAGGGAAGATTACGAAAACATAGTGCGTACGTACCCCCTCGCCCCCAAATCTTTAGCGTAGTGGGCTGGCTTGGCATACGCAAGGCTAGTGTAGGGGTATGAATAAAATGCACGTTTCTGTGGGTGTGGTTCTCTTACGGAATGGCGAACATGTCTGCCAGGTCTGCACAGCTTACACCGCCACGAGGCTGACGCCGTGAGCGAAGGAGGCTGCGTGAATAATGCTCTCAGCCTGCTGGTACCCAGAAACCGTCATGGCCGCTGCGACGCACATATGCCCCACAGTTCACCTTTCAACACCGCCGTATGTGAAAGAGGGCCAACCACATGCCAGCGGAAGCTATTGGGCCGAGGTCTGCGAGCTCGGAAGGCTCCTGAGATCAACGCTGGCTAACGCGACACAGGCACACAGCGCCCAGCCTGAGGCCCAGCACCGTGGAGTGCTCTGTATACTACTAACACAGTAGTCCGACAGGTACCAACAGTGGAACGGTGTCTTGATCCCACAATGGACGATGTTAGAACTGCATCTGAGAGTGGAGCGGAAGGTACTCCCTTCGACCAGGTGCAACCAACTCTAGGTCCCAACAGTGGAACCGTGTCTTGATCCCACAATGGACGATGTTAGAACTGCATCTGAGAGTGGAGATGAAGGTACTCCCTTCGACCAGGTGCAACCAACTCTAGGTCCCAACAGTGGAACGGTGTCTTGATCCCACAATGGACGATGTTAGAACTGCATCTGAGAGTGAAGATGAAGGTACTCCCTTCGACCAGGTGCAACCAACTCTAGGTCCCAACAGTGGAATGGTGTATCTTGATCCCACAATGGACGATGTCCGATATTACCTGCTGCTTGGTTTTCACAGAACTCCCTCCGTCGAGGTGCATCAGACTCTGTGCTTCCGTAGCTAATTGCTGCACATGATCATTGGGCTTGGCTGACTGCAGTCGCTGGAGTACACCGCGGTACAGCAGGTCCGAACAGTGAAACGGGGTGTTTATCCCACAATGGACGATGTTAGAACTACATCCGAGAGTGGAGATGAAGGTACTCCCTTCGACCAGGTGCAACCAACTCTAGGTCCCAACAGTGGAACGGTGTCTATTTCTCAGAAAGGATGATGTCCGATATTACCTGCTGCTTGGTCTTCACACAACTCCCTCCGTTGAGGTGCATCACACTTTGTGCTTCCGTAGCTAACTGCTGCACATGATTATTGGGCTTGGCTGACTGCAGTCGGTGGAGTACACCGCGGTACAGCAGGTCCGAACAGTGAAACGGGGTCTTGATTCTGTGATTGAGCATGTCAGAAGTTAAAGTCTGTGATGATTTGTGTGTACCCCCTCCGATCAGGTGCAACCAACTCCGTGCTTTCGAATCCAACGGCATGTGGCTGTGAGGTGTTAATGACTACTGCCTCTGGCCTACACTGCGGTCAGCAGGGCTCACAATTCAGATCGAGTGGTGATTGTTTAATTACAGAATCCAGTAGGCAACTAACTACAATGCCTATTGAAATAAACACAATAACATTTTAGTATACTTGCTTGAAGAACTTTTTTTAGATGAGTTATATGTTTAGTACAATGACCAAATTCTTCTTGGTAGTGGAAAAGAACACTGAATAACAGTTTACACTGTGGACAGCAGAGATCGCAATTCAAATTGTTTTCATTTATTTATTGCAGTTTTATGTAATTTATGTTGTTGTATTCAGTGAAGAGGAAGTGAGAAAAAGTATTCATGGATGACTGTGCTGACTACTGCCTTCAATTTACACTGCAGACAGCAGTGTTCACAATTCAGATCGAGTCGCTATTGTAGATGACGCAGTCCTGTAGGCAAAAGACATTGCTCCAGTGCGCTAGTCCGCACCACACATACGCATCGTCGCATGATCCGCACACGGTTTTTGTTGCTTCGTGTATGCCAAACTGGGCAGTTCAAGTCAACGCCACGTGGCTTGCTGACCGCTCTCTGGCCTACATTGCAGACAGCAGTGTTTACAATTCAGATCGAGGCGCTATTGCAGATGATGTAGTTCTGTAGGCAAGACATTGTTCCTAGTACGGCCCGCCCGTAGCACGCATCATCGCTGGCTGTGCACATGCTGAATGCTTTTGATGTGGCTATCTGAGTGCACTAGAACTGATGGACCCTTTATGATACAATTTTTGTTGTGTATTATTTCAGATCTACTGCCTGTATCTCAGTATACCACAAGTTATGGTTCTTTTACGAGAGAATCTTTTGTGTATTATTTCACATCTACTGTCCCTATCTTACTGCAGCACAAACTATTAACCCTTTTATTATTGAATCTCTTTGTGTGATCCAATGATTACTGTTGTAATTGATGCTAGCAGCAACCATTCCTTGAGGGCTGGTTTACACTCACCCCACATGCATCTAGCACAGACGTCACTGGATATGTGACCCTGGTAATAAAGAGGAGTCAAGCGCACGTACCCGTACCCACTTCCCCTATCTATATGTGTCCGTGTGTTCATTATCTATGCATGATACTGCCCATGGACCGTACCACATTAACTTGTGCTGTGGACAGCGTATACAACCATGTTACCTCTGGCAGTGGGGAAAACTTCGGGAATGTAACTTTTAGGTGCATGGCTAACACAGGTGGAAGGCTACTTTACAGAGCATGAATATTGATGAAGATGATGGTTGCATGTTGTGTGTAGTGTCAGATATGTGTACATAACAGACAGTTTTCAAAAAAGCTCTCTAAGCAGAAGAGGAGTCTCTCATCAAACGCTGTAGAGAGAATGACTAAAATGGGTGGGGTCCTCCAACTGTTACAATGGGAAATGTTATGAACGAATCAAATGCTTCTTTTTAAGGTCACATGATATCGCGCACCGAGCACGCAAGGAGGCCACACCCGACGCTATTTTGACAAAATATATTTACCATAATATAAGTTTATTGCAGTTAGAAATATATAAATGTTTAAAATATTTCAGATTATCGCTTGTTCTCATATACACTTTAAATTTATTTAGATATAGTTTTGAGACAAAAAAAATGAGGGAATGGTGCGACACCATACGTCTATGACGTAACACAGAGCCTGGCAGCGTGCACTCGTCGCATATCCAACGCGCAGCGGGAGCGACCCCATAAGTACATGACGTAACGTGCGGCTTGGTACTGCGTACCCGTCGCATACCAATGTAGCAGCTGGCGCGACCACATACGTATATGATGTTACGCAGGTAACGGTGCCACGAACCCGTCGGATACGAAATGCGCATCATTTACAAGTTTAGCAATATGGCGGATAGGATTCACATGCTGATGGAGCTTTGTACACTACCGGTAAGGGAGTCCAGTTTTCTCCCCCCCCAAAAAAAAGATATACATACTTTTTTTTGAAAATATAAAATACTACATAATTTTTAAAATTAAAAAAAGAAGGATAATAGAGTTCCAAAATATTACAACAAAAAACATAGAAAAATATAGGTTTTATAAATATTAAAATTTTAAATTAACATTTAAAAACCTTCAAAATTCACTGAAAAAAGATAGATTTTACAGACGTTATAGTTAGGAATTAGCATTTAAAAACCTTTGAGATTCAGTAAAAAACATAGGTTTTAGGACGTTATAGTTACTTGGACATTTGACTCATATAAAACCAGAGAAATTTGCCCTTTATAGTTAGTTGAGCTAACTATAACACACGGGCCCGCAATGCACTGGTGATGACGTCACATATTACATCACTCATGACATGGTCAGTGACATCATTGATGACATCACTGATGACATCTCAAATGACATCACTGATGACATCACTGATGACAACATCCACGTGATAATCTGATGCACATACTGATGCCCTAAAATACAAACTATTATTTTTGAAACCATACGCACAAAAATGCCAGATACTACATACCACCCACTATTTCCTAGGTCTACACTCACATCCACTCACTTATACATGCAGTAACTCATCAATACAGTAGTATAATATGCACTCATACACCTATACATACAGTCACACTCTGCCACTCATCCATAGAGTTACTCACACACCTAGTCAGTCATGCAAAGAATTAATCACATACCCATTTACTCATGTATACAGTTATACACACCAACTGCATTATTTATACACACATCACATCACTTATTTATCCAGATACTAACACATGCTTACTGTCTTATACAATCACTGATACAAGTAGACACTCATTTATACACCCACTCTTCAAATAATTTACTCTCACTTAAAACATATGTAGTTACTCACATATATACCACCGAGACATTAATTTACTTACCAACAAACCCATACAGCCCTTCCCAGATGTACCTTTGAATCCATATAACCAATGAATCACCCACTCAGACATCTATGCACAGAGTCACACAACACACCCACCCACCGACACAGACACTCAGGCACTCATACAGATACTCAGACAACAAATCAATAAACCATATAGACACTCATGTAGCTACTCACCAACCCATGCAGCCGCTTATACACCAACTGAGACACTAATACAGACTTTCACACAATTTAGTTACTAACCCATATATTCAGTAAGACATGTTCAATCGCTCACTTATACAGTCAGTCACCCTCCTAGTAAATAATGCATTCAGGCACTTGTAAATCCACTCATTCTTCAATACACCTTGGCATAGATATATATATGAAAAATATTTAAACTTTACGGAAACACACATTCTCTAGATCATCAGTGATGTCATCAGTGATGTCATCAGTGTTGTCACTGACCATGTCATGAGTGATGTAATATGTGACATTATCACCAGTGCATTGGGGCACGCGAGTTATTGTTAGCCCAACTAACGATGACGTGCGAATTTTGTCTGGTTTTATATGAGTCAAATGTCCAACTAACTATAACGTCCCTGAAACCTATGGGTTTTTTAGTGAATTTCAAAGGTTTTTTAAATGCTAATTCCTAACTATAACGTCTGTAAAACCTATGGATTAAAAAGTGCATCTGGGAAGGGTTATATGGGTGAGTTAGTGTGTGTATGGGTGAGTTGGTGAGTGAATGAATGTCTCACTGGTATATGTGTGAGTAAATACATATGTTTTAAGGCAGTATATGTGAGTGTTGGAGTATATAAATGACTATATGTGAGAGTAAGTTATTTGAAGAGTGGGTGTATAAACGAGTGTCTGCTTCCATCAGTGATTGTATAAGACAGTAAGTATGTGTTAATATCTGCATAAATAGGTGATGTGGTGTGTGTATAAATAACACAGTTGGTGTGTATAACTGTATACATGAGTAAATGCCTACGTCATTGATTCTTTGCATGACTGTCTAGGTGTGTGAGTAACTCTATGGATGAGTGGCAGAGTGTGACTGTATGTATAGGTGTATGAGTGCATATTATAGTACTGTATTGATGAGTAACTGCATGTATAAGTGAGTGGATGTGAGTGTAGACCTAGGAAATAGTGGGTGGTATGTAGTATCTGGCATTGTTGTGTGTATGGTTTCAAAAATAGTAGTATGTATTTTAGAGTGTGTGTATCAAAGTTTATATTAGGCCATCAGTATGTGCATCAGATTATCACGTGGATAATGTCATCAGTGATGTCATCAGTGATGTCATTTGAAATGCCATCAGGGATATCATCAGTGATTTCACTGACCATGTCATGAGTGATATAATATGTGACATCACCAGTGCATTGTGGGTGCGCGAGTTATAGTTAGCTCAACTAACTATAACAGGCGAATTTCTCTGGTTTTATATGAGTCAAATGTCCAACTAACTATAACGTCCCTGAAACCAATGGTTTTTTCAGTGAATTTCCAAGGTTTTTTAAATGCTAATTCCTAACTAAAACGTCCGTAAAACCTATGGTTTTTTCAGTGAATTTCAAAGGTTTTTTAAATATTAATTTCATATCTTAATATTTATAAAACCTATATTTTTTCTATTTTTTTTGTAATATTTTGCAACTCTATTATCCTTTTTTTTTAATTTGAAAAATTATGTAATTTTTTATATCTTCCCAAAAAAGTATGTATATATATATTTTTTTTTAAATTAGACTCCCGTACCAGTAGTGTACCAAGCTCCATCACCACGTGAATCCTATCCACGATATTACGAATCGCATTAAGGATGCGCATTTCGTATCCAGCGGCTTCGTAACACCGTGTCCCGCCTAACATCATATACTTATACGGTTGCACCAGCTCCTAGTTTGGTATGTGACGGCTGTGTGTTACCAATACACGCGTTATGTCATCTACATATAGGGTCATGCCGGCTGCGCGTTCCATATGCGACGAGGTACGCCATTCCCTCATTTATTTTTTTATGTCTCAAAACTATAAATAAGTTTAAAGTGTATATGAGAGCAAGCGATAATCTAAAATATTTTCCACATTTATATATTTCTAACTGTAATAAACGAATATTATGGTAAATATATTTTCTCAAAATCGCGTCGGGTGCGGCCTCCTTGCACGCTCGGTGCGCGCTTGCCATGTGACCCTTAAAAAAAAGCTTTTGATTGGTTCATAACATTTGCAATTGTAACAGTTGGAGGACCCCACCCATTTTAGTCATTCTCTCTACACCGTTTGATGAGAGAAACCTCTTCTGCTTACAGAGCTTTTTTGAAAACTTTTTTGTTGTGTACACATATCTTGTAGTACACACAACAGGCAACAATCATCTTGATCAATAATCATGCTCTGTACAGTAGCCTTCCACATGCATCTGAAATGTTATATCAAAAAACAAATGTGTGTTACACGATGCCCCTGGTGTGTGTGTGCGCGCATTATTGTGCTGCCTTTCAGCCTGGGTAGTGGTGGCTCGAAGGGGTATCATCAGCCACGGGCAGAGTGCACATCCTAGATCACATGTGACAAACAGTAATGAGTAATGTGTAGATTTGTGTTGCAGTATGCTCTGTTGTCAGGCTTTACCAGTATAGTAGTGTGTCATATGTGAGACTTTCAGATTCACGTTTGACATGCATTGCTTGATGGTAATGAGCGTTATCACTGTGTATGACGTAGCCTCACTGCTGATCCTCCCTCCATCCGAGCACATTCACATGTGTGCGCTTCGCGATAGCAACACTTTCAATAATACCGCACACCATTGACATGCGTGTCTGCGCATATCCACAAGCTTGACAACGACATGTGATGTTGTCCATTCATTGTTTTCGGACAGCATCTCATTAGCAATAGTTGCCGCCCTCCCGGTACATGCTACATTAATGTAAATTACGGATTGTGCGACGTCAAAACTGCAACAGGGACACCCACATAAGTACACTTCCTGCCCAGGCAGGAACTGAACAATGCTCAGGTCCCCGGAATAATTATTCACACCCCTACGCTGGCCTGGCATACGCAAGCCAAGCCCACTTTGCGTACATATAAATAGGATAACGACAACGTCACATGTCCCAGTTCTTCAACACTGCTTCAGTCGATATGGCCGCATCCACCTCGCATATCACAATGGGGTATAAAAAAAAGGGATCCGTGAGATGTACATCATCCTGGCAATCAAAACTCCATCTGAATTGTGAACCCTGCTGGACGTGGTGTTTGGACACAAACCAATGACAGCAGGTGAGCAGTGGGGCCTGCTTGCACAGGGGCTGCAATTGAGTGCGGTGCGGCGGAAGGGATAGGGTGCATCAGCCTGGGTGCACAGGTGCAAATAAGCGATGTTGCTGTGCGTAATGATGTGATCTCTGACCTCATTCAGTCACATCTCTCTCTCATTTTAAGGACCTGCTGGACCGTACTGTAGGCCTGAGTCAGCGGGCAGCGCTGCCCTAAAGACACGTGGCATTGGCTTTTGGGGCACTGTAGTGAGCTAATTACTAAGTGTACATGCACACAGACTTGCCCAACTGCATTGCAGGCACACATTATCCTTCTAGTATGCGCTCTGTTCCTTTGTATGTGAATGTTGGCATAATATATTATTATTTACCCTTGTGTATTCTTATGCACTCCAACTCCTCTTTGAACCACGATTACCACTAACAGTTAGTAGATCGTACTTCAAGAAGGAAGGATGCACTCGACTGGTGTTCTCTCTTAAGCTTGAAATAAACCTTAATTTACCTTAAGACGTTTCCACCATTATATTATTTCTCCCTTTTCAGACACTGAGTTAGTGGCACCATAATCGGCAGAGCAGATGCTCAGCCCATGATGAGGCCCTGGGCATTCTGATGCCTTCCATCGTGGTATCAAGACACCGTCCCCGACCGGAGACCTGCTGTGCCACCCTTAGAGCGGCACCCCGAAGTTGGAGCTCGCACTTGCACATTGTTGGACACACCGGTTGTGGCCGGTGAGCAGTGCATCCTCGGTGCGCAGGAGCTGCAATTGAGCACAGTGCGGGGGAAGGGGCGGGGATGCAGCAGCCTGGGTGCACAGGTGCAGACAAGCGATGCTGCCGTAGATAATAATCTCTGGCCTCATTCATATCTCTGTTTCATTTGAAAGACTTGCTGGACCGCACTGTTTCTCACGGACCCCAGCGTCCCAGACACACGGGTGACGGGAGTTGAGCAGTGAGGGCTGGGTGCAGTAGGCCGACGCTCTGTCTCCTCCTCCCTCTGTTCTTTTGACTCTCCCTCTCCCTCCTCCCTTCCACCCACTCGCTCTCTGTCCCACTCTCACTTTCTTCGATTCATTCTGACTACCTTTCTTTTAAAGTCTCGCCTACGCAGTGCGCATGCACTGCAAAGGAGACCTTTAGTCGTCGTGCAGCTCTTTTTACAAAGCACATACTCGTGCTTGTGGCGGCATACGGCTTGTGGGAGTGCGCAGCCACGCGCCACGAGTATGTGCTTTGAAAAAGAGCAGGATGCACGATCACGCACCTGCTCATCGCCAGCGCACTCACTCAAGCGCCTATGAGCACCACTCGCGTGCTTTTTTTATTTTCTTTTAGCGCGCACGTGCACACAACTTCCGGGCTTGTTATTTCATTGTATTTATTTTTATGTTTTTAGAGCGCTTAAGTGGTGCCTTACGAGAACTTCAGGGCGCGTGCTGGTATTGCCTCTTTTCTGATGCCAGCTCATGAGCGCAGCTTAAGGCTGCCTCTGGTCTTATGCGGTGATCCAATGGTGGTGAGTTTTAGGGATAGGAACCTCATACTGTGAGCAGGAGCCAATGTCACTGGGCAGGGTGCCTTGGGTCAAAGGGCAAGGAGCCTTTAGTCTCGTGCAGAGGGCGCTTGCTTGAAACGTACAGTGCGCAGGGCTTTAAGTGGGCCGGGTCCCTCCTGGTCGTAGACCTGCCAGCAATTGACAAGCATTTGCAATGCAATAGGTCTCGCATTTACGCGAGTTTCAGCTATTGACAATGCAAATAACAATGCCTTTTATTTTTGTTTTTGTTTTTTAAACATCAGTAAAAGGCATTGTCATTTACAATACCAATAGCTTAAACTTGCGTTAATGCGAGACCTATTGCATTGCAAATGCTTGTTCTCTTGGACATGGCACACATACTTATGTTTCTTTTTTCTCTTGCAGGCTTTGTACGCTGCTTCCAGAGGAGTCTTCTTTCATGTTTTACTGTTGTTCGAATAAAGTTACGTTTCCATTTATTTGTGTTGTTTTAATAAAAGTTATTTCTTTTACCAATAAATAGGTGAGTGTATGGGTCTTCTTTTTCTGACAACACTTGTCTGTAGCTTATTGTGAAAATCGGCGGTTGTTAGTAGGTTATGAGGGAATTTTTTTTAATTTAGCGGTGCACCTACCAAATATAAACCAACAAACTATTACATAAATGAAGCCTAGGTAATCCAACCACGGCAAGGGTTCTATGAGTGTATCACTTTATAACACTATGAGTACTGCCAGTGTGATTTCAGAACCAATAAGGCACTGCCTAGGGCCACCGAGGCTTCTAGGACTGGCGAGGCCCACCCTACATATTTAAGTAAAGCCCTGGAGGTTGCCGATCCCTGGTCTTGAGTTGGCCTCGAAGCCCCCCCGAACAATTCGTAAACAATACCCGGGGAGGTGTCGATCCCCTAGTCTGCGAAACGGCTCTGTGCCCTCCCGGTCCAATTTACTTGTGAGATTAAGGTCCCGAGTGCTGCAGAGACTCCAGAATATAATAATAGGATTGGCCCCAGAACATTACCCACCAGTGGGCTCATTTAAATGAATGGGTGAGACCCTGATTCATTTTTTTTTTCTCCATTTTCACCATCCGGATCTGCTTTATTGAAGCGATACGAGGTTTTCCTCCTCTCGCTTCAACCAGGCAAACAAGAAGTTACTATCACAGGATGGAAGCAATGCTCCCACCCTGTAATAGCAAACATAAATGTCCCGAGGATGCACACCCCAGGACATTGTATGACCTGCGCCTGGGAGATGGTGCTCCATAGGGCTATGATGCATTGGTTAATGCATAAATACAGAATTAGTATAAACGCATACTAACACTACTTGCACATGTGTAGTACAGCAACCAGAGTGTAGTGAAGAGGCAGAGGAAGCCCAAAATCAAAAAATATAGATCCTACCGGAGGTAGGATCACATAGTTCGATCAGCCGACGACCCTCGGATGAGTAAAAACAGCTTCACCAAGAAAACGGGTCTGCAGCAGAACGCAAGCAAGCTCAAAATCTTGGTGAGTGCTGGCTTCTTTTTACCTTCTCCTGCTCATCGCCAAAAGTATGTAGTGAAGAGGAAGACAGCAGTGAATCTGATATGTCGATTTATTGAAGGAAAAGAAGACAGCTTAAACAGCTACCAACAGGACTAGACAGCAAGCCAACCGTCTTCCCCAGCACCGTGTACAAACTCCCCAAGATTCCCCTCATGACAGCCCTACATTCTAACATTACATAATTGCATTATAGTAGCATTACATACTAACATTCTACTATGACTTACATTGGAATACTACACAGAGCACATGAATTCACAGCAATGAGCTCATGGTTTCATCCACGAGTCTTGAGACCGGTAGGGGTGAGTAGTTTGCTTCCCACTCCCTGTATTGTATAAACGCAAACTAACACTACTTCCACAGGTATGCTAGCGTGCCCATAGCACATCACTTTACAACAATGAGCTCATGGTGTAATCCCAGAGTCTTCAGATCAGTAGGGGTGAGTAGTTACCTTCCCACTCCCTGTATAGTATAAACGCATACTAACACTACTTACACAGTTATACTACAGCGGCCAGTATGCTACAGTGCCCACAGCCCATCATTTTACAACAATCAGCTCGGTTTGATACCCGAGTCTTCACACCAGTAGGCGTGAGTACTTTGCTTCCCACTTCCGGTATAGTATAAACGCACGGTAGAGGTCAGTAGTTTGCTTCCCACTCCCTGTATGGTATAAAAGCCTACTAACACTACTTCCACAGGTATGCTACAAACACCAGACGGCATCACTTTACAGCAATGACCTCACGCTTTAGGCTCTCGGTTTCATACCCGAGTGTAGCAGCATCTCATCTCAGCACCATGTCACTCTGAGCAACACCGCACTTTCAGTCCAGTAGGAGTGACTACTTCGCTTCGCACTCCCCCACAGAGGTTACAGTGCTCCTATCCTCCTGTTTCCTACTCTTTTCGCCCTTTTTTCCCCTTACTCATTTCAACGGAATCACAAAATGGCTGCGAATACTTCCTAGTTGCAACCGCTCGCAGCCAATAAGCAGCAAGCTCTTGCTCGTAACACCTCAGCCAATCAGATGGCAGAATTCCCAAATATCGATATCTGTAAATTTCGATATATCTCCAAAACTACTGAACGGATTTACACCAAATAAACAAAAGCGTGCTTTCTAGACCAAGACCCTTCTCCCAGTCAAATGAGGGGTAATTCCGTTCACCCGTTCGACCTGTAGCCTTGTCTAAAGTTTCCTATGGAAATTAACGTGGAGAAAGCACTTTTTGGGACCCGCCTTTTTCCTCGGCCCCCCCTGACGAATCACCCCCACACTTTCAACATAGGAGCTGATATGAACAAAAAATTAGTTTGGAAAATTTCATGAAGATATTCATCAAACGACGCCAAAGTTATCAGCAAAACAAAAAATGCTCTTCCTATAGAAACTTGGTCCTAACTATAAGTACCTACTGGTGACCGCCAGTAGGTAATATATATAGAGGAGATTATGAATTGAGACAAAAAATCCCATTGAGTAAAACAACTGTGAAAGAAGAACCACTACTCAAGCTCAAATGTTGTGAGGAGCACAAAATGGCAGTCGCTGTAAAAATAGAGTGTGCCGCAAAATAAAGCCAGAATTCAGAAGAGTAAATGGTGAGGAAACAGAATTTGACAGAAACCTGTCGTCCTCAGAGGCTTTGTAAGGGACATGGCATACCTGAGTGTCCCTGACAGGAGCGCCGGAGCAGAGCCGCGCTGTTCACAAAATAGCGGCTGCGGTCCACATAGGGAGTGCGCCGCAATGCAATGTCCAATTTCAGCCAAATAAACACTCACCGCGGCGTAAAGAAGGGCGTTTCGAAAACTGCAGTCATTCCAATGGCGAAATCTGCAATTATGAGTCCTCCCCGAGTCATGTTGCCGGTCGTCCTTCCTACGTATCAGGATCTTGGCCGGGAGCCCAAGCCAAGCCCCCCCCCCTTCTGGAGATTTGAAGTGAGAGAAACCTCTGAAGTCCCCCCCACAGAAATGTCCATAATTCAATGCCTCCCTGCCATGCCATGCCTTGTTCCCGGTCTGTCTGCAGTCACAACACGCTAGTTTGAAGTTCTTTGTGTATGAGCTGAGTCAGTGTCTTTGAAGTGAAATTGGGCTCTCCACAGCTCTGCCTCCATCATTCCTTGAATAGCCCATCCATTAAACTTCCAGTCCCTCTATTTTGTGGCTGTCTGGGATGAATACACAAAGGCCAACTACACCTAGTCATGTGATCCAGAAAACAGCCTGTAGGTACCAAAGGGTTACCAAAATAACAACTTTCCAAATGTGGCTTTTTCTGAATTAGGTCTCAAAATCCAACTTTACAATTAAAGAGGATTTTAAATTACAATACCTTAGACACCAAGCACCATTTTTCTACCTGCTCTCAAACAAAAGGAATCACTTATTAAATGCAATAAGGTAATTTAATTTGTTTCTATGGGACAGGTGGACTTCACAGTAGTGTAGAACGAATTTGTGAGTTTTTCACTACTAGGAAATGTAAAACTTATAAGTACATGTCCAACTTATTAATGACAATGTACTCTGCCATATGGGCTTTCTAGAGTCTACCTTAAGGGGCAACATATATATAATACCATTGGAGTTTTTTGCTTGGCGAGGAAATTATTTTGCTATGTCGGATTGGTAGTTTATAACATCACACCTGAGACATGTCTTAAGGGGCTACTTATGTGGGTGACTCAATGAGTGCTGCAGGCCCACTAATAACATTTAGATTACCAGCCATGGGTATATGGCATACCACTTTACTTGGGATGTATATGTAAGCTAAATATGCTAGTCAGGTGTAAACCAATATTATCATGTTTAAGTGAGTGAGCACAAGCACTTTAGCACTGGTTAGCGGTGGTAAAATGACCCTAAGGCCAACAAATGAGAATTCAGCAAACAAAAAAAAGATTGTTAGTAGGCAAAGAGTTTAGGGGAAGGCCACCTGTTCTGCTTGGGTTGTCGGATCAGATAGAACCCGCTCAACAGAGCCTCTCTAACCCAAATCAGAACGTTACCCTCTCCCTAGGGCCTATTCACAAGAACACACCTATATATATATATATATATGTACCACCCAAGGACAGGGAATTCCTATTACATGAATATATATATATATATATACATACGCATATATACATATATATATATATATATATATATAGCAGCCTCGCGGTCTTGGACAGACCCAGGACTTCCTGCCCAGACGGCAGCCTCACCCTCGCGATCTCAGACAGACCCAGGATTTCCTACCCAGACGGCAGTCTCAGCCTCGCGGTCTCAGACAGACCCAGGACTTCCTACCCAGACGGCAGTCTCAGCCTCGCGGTCTCAGACAGACCCAGGACTTCCTACCCAGACGGCAGTCTCAGCCTCGCGGTCTTAGACAGACCCAGGACTTCCTACCTAGACGGCAGCCTCAGCCTCGCGGTCTTAGACAGACCCAGGACTTCCTACCCAGACGGCAGCCTCAGCCTCGCGGTCTCAGACAGACCCAGGACTTCCTACCCAGACGGCAGTCTCAGCCTCGCGGTCTCAGACAGACCCAGGACTTCCTACCCAGACGGCAGTCTCAGCCTCGCGGTCTCAGACAGACCCAGGACTTCCTACCCAGACGGCAGTCTCAGCCTCGCGGTCTTAGACAGACCCAGGACTTCCTACCTAGATGGCAGCCTCAGCCTCGCGGTCTTAGACAGACCCAGGACTTCCTACCCAGACGGCAGCCTCAGCCTCGCGGTCTCAGACAGACCCAGGACTTCCTACCCAGACGGCAGTCTCAGCCTCGCGGTCTCAGACAGACCCAGGACTTCCTACCCAGACGGCAGTCTCAGCCTCGCGGTCTCAGACAGACCCAGGACTTCCTACCCAGACGGCAGCCTCAGCCTCGCGGTCTCAGACAGACCCAGGACTTCCTACCCAGACGGCAGTCTCAGCCTCGCGGTCTTAGACAGACCCAGGACTTCCTACCCAGACGGCAGCCTTCACGAGTTCATCCTATGATCATTATAACATACGACAAGGGAATCAGTGTATCAGATCACACAAGAACTGCCAGTTTGAGCACAACCTGTTCTCTGGTTCGAGGGGCTCCTTTCTCCCCTATTCAGTTACCACTTACCGGATCAGGGTTAACATCTGTTCATGTTGAGTTGCAGCTGACTAAAAGAATAGGCTACCCTCTTATACAAGAACACGCAGCACATGTTGACTACAAACTGACTTTATTATATATATATATCATATACGCAAGCACATAATGTAATGTAACACATAACCTGTAAAGAAAAGTGAAAGATTAGGTTGTACACTCTAA
This sequence comes from Triturus cristatus, assembly GCF_964204655.1. NCBI lineage: Eukaryota > Metazoa > Chordata > Amphibia > Caudata > Salamandridae > Triturus > Triturus cristatus. The sequence continues at coordinate 771,060,375 of NC_140582.1, read as the reverse complement.
TAAGAAAGGGGTCGACATCACCTTAGTCGTGTGTAGCCTGCACTCAATGGTCATCTAGGTCCCCTTCTCGTCTGTGCCTCGGCTCGCCTGGAGATCACACCTACGTAGCTCCCTTCTCCGAGTCACTGGGGCCTCTTCCTCATCGGCTACTCTCTCCTCTCTGGCAATTCTGCTAGAAGAGTAACTGTCTCTCGGTCTTTCTCCGTCCTCCAGTTTGTCATCTGTCTTCCCTGGAATAAGTAGTAGCTTTTCTGCTAACGGCTAGGTGCCGCCTATGGATTGAAAGAATAAGTGTCCGTATCTGCCTCAGGCTTTCACTAATATAGAGGTGCATTTTCTCATGGAAAATTCCAGCCCGTAACCTGCCGCCCACCAAATTCTTGTACCTCCCCGTGCCAAGGACACTTTCCCAGCCGGCCGGCCTGATGTAGCGTCTTCGGCATGAAGAAAAATACAATCCTTCGATAAGGGCCGGTCTGAACCGGTTCTCTCCAAGCGAATAACACCTCATAACTAAAACATCCCCTATAACTTGGAAACATCTCAAGCTGCTGGAGCAGAAAGAAAGATGGAGTCTCCCCCGCTTGAGGCCTACCAGGCCTGAATTCAACACGGCTCCATGAAATACCCTCACTACAGGGCAGGTTATCCCTAAGACTAACAAATCTATCCCCTAGGATATGTGTGCAAGCCCTAATCTATGGGGAAGAACACAGGATCATGTCGAAGTGCCTAGTAAATAGACTTCATTCACTACTCTAACCCTTAGGCTTGAATGGTAATAGACTGAAGTCACCCTAATCACCCATCAACACAATAGGGCCGGGAAAATCGAGCAGTACACCACCCTAAGGCTACATTACAAGATAATTTAATAGTCACATAGGTATTAGGAATGAAGGAACAACCTGAAAAGACTATGGTTCTAGCTTTGTATAAAATGTGATGAAATAAATAGCATCTTGTAATGCTGATATGTATGATGAAATGGTGTGAACATCCTTCCAATGTATCATCAGAGTTATGAAATCAAATACTGTTGTTTGCATTTCAGAGGTGTGGCCACCCCCTCCCCCAACTTGGCCTCTGAGCATAATTACACCCTATAATGTACATGTAAAATAGGAAAAATATCCTTCATCTTTAAAATGTAGCTCTATTTCTATTTCCAACAGAGAACAAAGAATCCCCCACATAGCTTCAGCATCTCATATCAGTTTAAGGTACATGACAGAGAAACAAATAAAATACATGTATACCCATTGTCAGTTCATATTCAGGCTGAGGTCTTACAAAAGATATCCGTAATGCTTGTTCAAGTCTTCTATGCCCTCTGTAGTGGATATTGTTGGACGATTATCTAAAAAACAATTTCGACAATGATGTATTCCTAGCTCCAGATTTCATTGCAGCTTCATAACTATTTACCCAATCCCAAGAATGGTGTGGGTTCTCAAAGGTCCCAGATGGACTATCACTCATGATCTTCAGCTTTACAGGAGAAAAAGTACATCATGTAGCTCCATTTCACACAACTAACAGCACAGGAAACTCTTTGCATCCTCACAATAGCCTCTGTAGTCTGGGAAGATGCATGTATGAGATTTTATACTGAATCATGCTCAAGCTTCAAAACTTTCTTAGTGTCATGTGTCATGTTCCTATATTTGTAGTTAAGTTTAATAATAAAGAAAGTAGATGGTTGAACTTGGACTATTTAATCTTGTACCCAATTAGCGACACACATCTCAAACTTCCTGTGCTCCTTATCTTCTGAAAAGTTCACCACTTTCAGCTTTTACCTAATCACCCGCCTCCGAATTTGTCAGTTCACATATAAAAATGTTGCATATTTTAGAAAATAGGCTACTGGTTTAGAGGGGTGAAACCCTACTAGGACAGCATCCACAATTGTTGTCAGGGTAAAACACAAGCAAATGCCAAATTAACCTGTGCTTAACACTCAGTAGCTTAGCACACAAGCAGTCAGGTTAAACTTAGAGGCAATGTGTAAAGTATTTATGTAGTGCACAACAGTAATAAAGTGAAAACACAACACAAGCAAAATCTCATACCCAGTTCCCATCCTGCCAACACCAATTCTCCCTTTTATTTTACTGTCTGAGAGTAATACATAAAGACCAACTGCTAGCTAAACCTAGTCATGTGACCCAGTATACAGGCTGCAGGCACCAAATGGTTGGAACAGAAAAATGACAACTTTTTAAAAGTGGAATTTTCAGAATTGTGACTTAAAAATTGGTTTTACATTTAACAAGGGTTTTAAATTACAATTCTCCAGACACCAAACTTGAAATTCTTACCTGCTCCCAATTCAAAGTTATCACTTATTAAATGTAATTAGGTAACCCAATTTTTTCCTATGGCCTTACAGTAGAGAAAAACGAACTTAAGAGTTTTTCACTACCAGCACATGCAAAGGTTAAAAGTACATGTCCAACTTTTAGGAATTCTCTGCCCCCTACCGAATGGGCTGTTTAGGGCCTACCCTTGGTGTGACATATGTATTTAAAAGGAAGATTTAGGCCTGGGAAAAGATTTATTTTGCCAGGTTGAAATGGCAGTTTAAAACTGTGCACAGCTGCAATGGCGGGCCTGAGACATGTTTAAAAGGGCTTCTTAACTGGGTGGCACAATAAGTGCAACAGACCCACTAGTATCATTTAATGTTCAGGCCCTAGTTACATGTAGTATCCCTTTACTTGGGCCTTAAAAGTAAATTAAATGTGCGATTGGGTGTAAGCCAATTTTTCCATGGTTAAAGGAGAGAGGACACACACTTTAGCACTGGATAACAGTGGTAAAGTGCTCAAAATCCTAAAAAGGGGTCATCAAAACAGGAAGGTGAAGGCAACAAGTATGGGGAGGACCCTGGAGACAGGGCCAAGTTCAACAATATTATTTGGTAGGACTTCATATTCTTTAGTGGGACTAGAGGGAGGAGAAGTAAACAGATATTCTATTTCTGATACTCAGCCTTCAGTGTTTGTCACATAAACCATGACTTTCAGAAACTCTTTCCTTATTAGTGCCACCTCAGAATCCACTGGTCCCACCTTCCCTACCAGCAATTCCCTTGTAGCCATGATTGCCCGTGGTAAGCCAATGGAGGAAACTTTCCCTGCTTGCAATCCTGCTTTTGCAGCTTGGTCAGAATCATTGAATGTACGGCAATTTTTTAGGCACATTTTTAGATTCTCCTATCTTGGACAGTTAAGTTGATTCTAATCTTTGTTTCTGTTCATAGAAAGATGAGACAGGCAATTGGGGTGATAGATATTTTAGTGATAGGAGGTGTATGTAGGTATGTAGGTAGCCCCATTGACATGATCTCATAATGCCAGCCAGTAAATAGTATGCGCATTGATACATGTAATGAACATTGCAAGTTTTCATCAGAGGCTCAGAGTGTCAAATATTGGAGGGGGGTCTCTAAGGAGTTCCACAAGAAGCTCAGAAAATCATCATACCTCCTGTGTGCCACCATAAGCCAAAGACTTTCCGCTTTCATGGATGATAATCCACAAATGAATGTATTAAATGCAGCAAGAAAGAGTGTTAAGTAGAAACGTTAACATGTATTGGCAGAATTATATGCTTACATTCATGTAGCCACGTTACTGTTCTTTCTATCAATTCTGAATATAAGAGGGCGAAGTATGATCATACTCAATAGAGCAGGAAGTGAGACATTAGAGATGTACCATACAGCCAACACTCGTCTGCTAGCAGTGTAGCTTCAGAAGAGTACATCTTTCACCAGGATTCACTATCATTTCTCCATTGATGTAACATCAGTTTTATATTTCAATATGATATATTTTTCTCCACACCACACAGATGATCAGGCAAGGTGGGCATCCAGAATCCCTGAACTAAACACAATAGAGCACCTTAAGAGCTATCGAGGTCTAATTTTTTAACTTTTACATTGGTGCGCAGAAAATGAGGAATCTCATAATGGCTTTTTTCTTTCGTCTTCAGACAGTATCACCAGTAGATCTGAAGGCTTTCTCCAACAAGGGCTACATGAGTTAGCATTCATTGATCGGGCAGTCAAAATATTAATATTTTAAAAGCTATGGGCAAGTAAAATGTCACCTCCGTTCATGAGTGAGTTTTCTGGATGCCCTCATTCATCCAACGAACTCATTACTCAGAGTTTAACGTTTTTTACCACGTTCTTGTAGCAATACTTCATATGATGAAAAGTCCTCAAGTATTTAGAACAGGCTTATTGGACTCCAGTTGTTTGACCCCTAAAACTCAGCTTCCAGGCCCACAAAACATATCAAATGTTAAATGATGCCAAAAAGGGAACTAGGAGTCTTCAAGGCAGATCACAAATGTGTTTGTCTCAGAACTTTCTGTACACCTCAGTTTTAGTGAGAAGATCAACAGGGGAAGGCAGGCATTACTGGTAGGATCTCAATGACCTTTAACCATGTGGGCCATTAGAGCCACAATTCCTAGAGCAAAATGCTGTCAATAGAAGTTGAGATAGAAGAGAAGACAAATCTCTCCAACTTAAAGGCGTGAAACCTTCACTGGAGAGGGAAAGCGAGTCTTCTATATGTTTCTCTTTCACTTAGTCTGCAAAGTCTTTCTTTGAAATAGATCAAGGAGTGTTTTAAAGGGCAATACAGTCAGTTGTTGATGGTGAAAACAAGCAAATGCCAATAGTATTCTCAGGCTTTTCAATAAAGTGGCACATTTAGCTTCTCAGAGCATCTATTCTAGAGATTAATGCACTAAATATCCAAAATGGCCAGTCCTTCACTGATTTACTCCTGGTTTACTTGTGATTTAAGGAGCGCTTCTGGCTTACTCCTGGTCTACTTCACAATGTGTAAAGCTTTCCATGCCCATATATTCATGCCTTCAGCAAGATGCAATTCACTAACTTTGAATGGAGAGTTACACTTGGTAGGAGGAGAATGCAATCCCAGCCTTTGCTTGAGGTTGTGGGAACACATACAACTCAAAAGACATCAGTAAAATTACTCCTAGTAATTTATTTTCTTGTCATATTTTAGGTGTACATCAAACAAACATTATGGTAGATGAAGATCTCAGCCTAGCTGTATAAAACTATCATTACTAAAGTATAGGGTGCAGGCTACTCGAAGGATATAAACTAAGTCCACACTCGAGGCTTTGACCTCTTACCATTGTTTTGTGACGGGATCTTGGTGGACGACAGGCAGAGTTCAACATCTCCTCCTACACTTTAGCGAACTGAATTTAGTATTACTTCTGGAGTGCTACTTCACATACTTCAAAATATATTTTGGAATTGTTCCCCCTGCCTCCGCTATTTAGAGCTTTCTCCTGCCATTCATCTACTGGCCCTCCCATTTTATCTGCCTAAGGTTTGAAGAGAACACACTGCCCTTAGTGAACAGTTTGAATAGACCACTTCATTAAGTCTTTTTGGACTCTATTTTGAAAGAGGAATGATTCTACAAATTGTAGGCAGGCACAGCTATCTCATATTTAGAGTGCTGTAAGGTCAGTTCACTGAAGTAGCCATTTGAAAGAAGAATAATTCCAAGGTGTAGATTGATGGTTGTTTCAGACTAAAATGCTTCATTCATTGGAATTGAATTTGGTATACCGCTAGAATAGCAAGTCTTATCGTGGAAGAAAATTATTGCAGGACAGATTATTAACTACAAACATTCTATGAGGATAAATATATATTTCTAAATGGATACAACATCTCCATTCCAGGTGTACACTTATTTAAGATTTGATACAGTAACATATCAAGAGTAGCAGGTGGAATATGGTTAGCTGCTCGCTTAGTGTGTCTCTTCATCGGCTCTGTATAAAGTTTTATTCCAAAGATGGCAACTTTATTGAAAGCAGCAATGTACTATGACTTTCATTGATTATGTGCACGAGCACGAATGGTTACTTAAATATGTCTACGTGGTGCAGGATACTTTTGGGTTGACTAAATATAATTTCTTTAAATGTGATTCATTGTTATATGTTGCTTGTACTGACGTTTAACACCACATTTTTATTAATTGTCACGTCTTTAGTGACGTTGTTTTCTGCACCTTTAAGAAATCCTTGGCCCCTGCGAGGGTCATGTGATCAAGACCACGGCTGTGGTCAAAACGTGTCTTTCTGCCAAATAAAACACTTTACCTTTGATCAGTGGGCTCGTGGATCATCTATTATTGTTATTCTTTCTAGTGAAAAAGAAAACAAAATATATATTTACATATATATACATATTTTGCACTACAATCCTCCTGGACAGGAGGAAAAACGGGCCGCACTCCCAAAGTATCAGTTTCAATCGTTTTATTTCTTTACATCAGGGCCGTAGCAGAGCTAGATCTACGCGTTTCGATGCCGCCTGGCACCTTGCTCACGATCGACTCGCTCTCGGACAAAGTCTCGTTAAAAAGCAAATCAATTGCTATGACATCATTTCCTGTTTGTTTGCAGGCTCAATGGCTCATGGTCATTGTAGTTTGTCGGCGATGTTCTCTGAAAAGAAGGGTTTCTTTTTTTGCTTTTTTTACTTTTTTCCTATGAAACCATAATGGATTTATCTGGTTAGTCCGATTCATCATATTCAGGCTGCCCTTGATCTTGTACTTTTGTAGCCTCGATTGCGGCAGAGTATATTGTTTTTTCACACCAATTTGTTTCCTCTTTTGTTTAAGCTGTACTGTTGTTTTTCTTTTTGTCAATAAAGTTATTCTACTACTTTTTAATTTTTTCTTTTTTTCTTTTTACTTGTAGTTATATTCTCATTCTGCCGAATCATCCTTATTAATTTTTTGCTTCATTTATCTGATGTCTTACTCCATCATCTTTCATATCTTGTTTTCTTGTCTGGTGTCTGTTTAGAGGTGAATGTATAGCTCCTCTGATTGATTCAGGCCATAGGGACTGAGAGTTCTCAGATTTATAATGTAGCGCGACTCCTTCTGGCGCAGCAATTTCTCACGATCTCCTCCGCGTTCCCTTTTTGGAATTGTCTCTATTCCAAAGAATCTTAGTTTCTTCCAGTCACCTTGGTGCATCTGTTCCATATGTTTGGACACTGCGTTGGATCGGTCTTTATGGATGGTTGCCCTGACATGCTCCATTATTCTCTTTTTTAATTCACAAATGGTACTGCCCATGTACCTGAGTGGGCATGGGCATTCGATTATATATATCGTGTATTGTGTCTTGCAGGTGATTAGTTGGCGAATTTCCCAGATTTTATTGTTGGCCAATTTCACCTCTTTAGTTGGTTTCGCTATTTGGCACATTTTGCAAGAATGGCATTTTACAAATCCTTTTGTTTTTAGCCATGTTTCTTCTTTCTTTTTGGCTTTGAAATGGCTATGGATCAGATGGTCCTTCAAGTTTTTGGCTCTTCTGGAGGTGACCGTGGTATGTTTACCCACTATCTCTAGTGGGGGCTCAAATATTGCTCAACGACAAACAAAACAACCTTCTTTTCGCAAGTAATTCGACCTCATCAGACAATCATGGTTGAGAGGGGGAAACGGTCGCCCCCCGGAACAATCAGCAAGCATAAGCGCATCAAAAGGAGGGGCGGAAGAAAACACAAGAAATGGAACGAAGTCTACCAGGAACCGAAGGGGACGATTCAATCGGAAGTAGAAGATGCCCTAACTATTATAAATCTTTCTCCAAGGACTCTAACTGCAGATGAAGAGAATGTACTTAAATTGGGTTTAACCTTTTGTCCCACCAGCCGTTATGAATACACTCAAACACGAATAGATTTATTCAAATTTGTGAGGAAATTGAAGTTGATGAAATTTTTCAAATTAAAAAATCCAGGTGATCAAACAAGGATGAACATAAGAGGAGCCCAATCAATGGAACAAGAACTAGGAGAAATGAATATTAGTGATTTGGAGACTCTGGCAGTGTTGGAGGAACTGGGAAATGAAAGCAGTTCCCAACCATCATTTCTATGGGATGATTCCATGCGGATAGCTGATATGGGGATAATTCAAGTTAGGGAACCAAGCCCTTTTAAACCACCCTCATGTTTCTGTCCCCAACTAGCAACTGATGCCATTGACATTTTCTCAGAAGCAGTGATTCAAGAGCTCAAAGAATTAAGAAATAAAGAGGGAGACTGCAAAGGTAAACGGAAGTGGAATTTACCTTAACCAGAGGAAGGCAATATGAAATTTGCAGCATGATGATTCCATTATAATCAAACCATCAGATAAGGGCGGAAACGTCGTTATACAAGCCCATAAGGACTATTGCAAAGAAGCCCTCCACCAATTACAAGATGATGCTAATTATGTCCTCACTACAGAAGAGGAATATAAAACTAGTATCCAGAAATACACTAATTTGATTGGTAAATGGTTCGAAAGAGGAATACTATCCAAGGAGGAACTATTATTTTTGCAAAGCAAGCACCCAAAAATGCCTAAGTTTTATCATCTGCCAAAGGGGCACAAGGATGTAACCAACCCACCAGGAAGACTGATTGTGTCATCAATTGGAGGCTTGACGGAAAATATGTCAAGATTTATTGATCATTTTTTAGCACCTTTAGTTGTTCAGATGAGCTTTTATACCAAAGACACTAAGGATTTCCTTAGGCAAATACAGTATATAGGTTGGGAAAAAGACTTTGTAATGATAACACTTGATGTCTGCAACCTGTATACCAGTAAAAGACACCAGGATGGACTGGCTGCAGTGAAGTTCTTTTTGGGGCAGCGTTCAATAAGACACTTGGAACACAGTGAAATGCTACTTGAATTTATTTCATTTTGTTTGAACAACAACATTTTTCCCTTCCAAAATCAAAGGTACCGACAGATAATGGGCACAGCTATGGGCACCTGCTTCGCCCCCAGCTATGCAAACTTGTTCGTAGGCTGGTGGGAGAAGCAGGTGGCCTGGGCAGACGATAACAGTAGATGGGTAGACCAGGTGATTTGTTGGCGTCGATATATCGATGACCTCTTCATTATTTGGAAGGGGTCTGTGACCATGCAGCCAATAGCAGCATAAGACGTTTTAGAGCAAGGGGATACTCATTGAAGGTTCTAAAAGCAGCACAATCAAAAGTTAAAAATGTGGACAGACAGACCCTACTAGGAGATACTTGTGTCCACAAGAATGATTCAGGAAGTCTGAGATTGATACTACCTATTCATCATCAGCTAGTAAAATAAGAACTATATTATGCAGGAACTGGAAAATTCTGAAATCCGATAACACTATAGGCAATGAGCTATCTGATTATCCACAAATAACATTCAGAAAATCAAGATCTTTAAAAGACCAACTAGTACAAAGTAATTTAAGGAAACCACTTTCTTCTTCAGGATTACAGAACCTTCAGGGTTCATTCCCATGTGGGAAATGTAAAGCGTGTGGCACCAGTAAAAGAATTTTGAACTATGAGGTTCCTGGAAGAAAGTCTCATAACAAGATCACCAAGTTTATGACCTGTACCACAACATATTTTGTATACTGTTTAGAATGTCCATGTGGCTACCGTTATATAGGCAGCACCATGAATGCGGTTAAAATGCGCATATTGGAACACCAAAGAGCCATTGCGAACAAGGCTGAAAACTACCCTGTTGCACGCCATTTTTCTATTCACCACAATAGTAATAGAACTCTTCTAAAATTCTTTTGTCTAGATTGTATCCCAAATGATATCAGGGGTGGAGACAGAGAGAAAGCCTTACGGTGTCTGGAATCTAGATACATTATCGAACTCCAGACTAAATCGCCTAATGGTTTAAAAGCTGGGGAAGAGTTGATAACTCATCTATAAGGAAAACATGACATATAGTACACACAGCATTCCATTTGTTTGAGTTGTACAAAGGGAGGATTGAGTAATGATTTTTCACGATTCGAAAGTACATAAGGGTAATGAAATTGTCAGCCCATCTAGGGCTTAATGATGTGAATTATCAACAAGTACACGATAATTGAGATTGATTATGTCATCCCCCCGATGTTATTTAATTCGAGGTTTTGAGTACAACACGTTTAGGAAACAAGATAATTTACCAGATCTAAACAAATTGTTGTGAAAGAGAATTCAATTCATTTTGAAAAATGATGTTGGTTTATACGAATCTATAATTTGGTGATTTTTACAGGACTATTATAAATTGTCCAATATTTTGAATTTCATTATGATGAATTAGGATTGAAAATGTTTAATGATAAAAGAAACAAAAAGTCTTTTGTAAATACAATGTGATTTGCACATTCTAATATGGCGACTATAATTATATAAATGAGTCCCTCGTCTATTTTTATGAAATGTTGTGTACATATGAACTTCCGCCACTTAACGCGAGCCGACACTGACGAAAGCTATGGCTGAAACGCGTCTGTTTTTTCATTTGCACGAATAAAATCCCAACTGGGATTTAAACTAACCCGAGTGCTGGTCCTTCTGTTTTTTCAAACATTGGAGCGTTCTATATATATATATATATATATATATATATATATATATATATATATATTTCAGTGTGGATATAATCCGAGCAATCTCAGTAAATAATCCAGCGGCACACCCAGGACAAAACAATAAGTTTAATATTGTTTCAAACGTTTGAAACAATAATAAACTTATTGTTTTGTCCTGGGTGTGCCGCTGGATTATTTACTGAGATTGCTCGGATTATATCCACACTGAAATACTTAAAACGGAGTTGCGACTGAGGCTGGCACCGGCGTCGATAGGAAGGAGAGCGGAGGTTCGCAACAATCTTCTTGTAAACAATATATATATATATATATATATATATATATATATATATATATATATATATATATATATATATATATATATATTTATATCCATATGAAAAGCTCCCAAAATTGGCAGACTCAAAAGACCACAATGCAATCCTGGTACCCGCCCTGAGTAGGCGGGCCATTACAAATATACATGATAGCACCTCATTAAAAAGCATTGCAGTTAATAGAAGGTTTTAAGACTTTAGTTACGTTATAAATCATTTGTTGATGGTACCATACTCATTTTAGGAATTGTGGTGTGTTCTAAGGTGATTTTACCATGTGAAAAAGCCTTCTGAGAGAAAACTATTTTCTCATGCTTTTCCCACAGAGGTTTGGAAGGTGGTCTATAAGCTAACTGAGAGCATATTTTCTGTAAATTCACATTATCTTTCTCAGTCATGTGAGAATGAAGTCTGACATTCTCAGTAAAACATGTACATCCAACAAGGGCAGAGACTGTCAGTTGATTCCTTTGTGTTCTACTGCAGCTTCCCAGAGTGTTCTAAAGAACAACTAGAGCGCTAACAGTCTTACTTATGACAACAGTATGGCACACCTGAAGCCATCTTGAATGGAATAAAGTGGTAATACTTAAAACATTTAATTTACAAAGGAACACAATGAGGGGATTCATTTTGCCATAGAAATTATGATTAGTGCTGCAGAAAGAAAAATTAGGGCACATTTTGACTTCTCAAATCCTCTTCTATGTCATAAAAAAATTCTGACATGCAGACTGAAACATGCACTTTGAATACCAGCAGCAGACTTCCCTGGTGAGCAGTAGCTTTACTACAGTGATCTAATGAGCAACTAGAGTGCTAACATTCAGAATTTATGGCAAATGTGTGACACATCTGAATGCCTTCTTGATGGAACCAAGTAAAAAACTGAAAGTATTTCCTACTGAGGAGACTGCAGTAAATGAGGAAATTAGGAAACTTCATAACAAATAAATCTCCCAAGATGGCCACCAGAGACAAAAGAGCCCAAATGTAGCACAAATATCACCCAGATGTAGCCCAAGTATAGCCTAATGACAGAATGTCCCAGAGTGTTCTTAAGAACAACTAGAGCGCTTACTGTCTTACTTATGACAAAAGTATGGCACACCTGAAGCCATCTTGATTGGAATAAACCGGTAACACTTAAAACATTTAATTTAAAAAGGAACACAATGAGGGGATTCATTTGGCCATAGAAATTATGATTAGTGCTGAAGAAAGAAAAATTAGGGCACATTTTGAGTGACTTCTCAAATCCTCTTCTATTTCATTACAAAATTCTGATATACAGACTGAAACATGCACTTTTAATACCAGCAGCAGACTTCCGTGGTGAGCAGTAGTTTTACTACAGTGATCTAATGAGCAACTAGAGTGCTAACATTCACAATTTATGGCAAATGTGTGGCATATCTGAATACCTTCTTGATGGAATCAAAGTAAAAAACTGAAAGCATTTCCTACTAAGGAGACTGCAGAAAATGAGGAAATTGGGAAACTTCATAACAAATAAATCTCCCAAGATGGCCACCAGACACAAAAGAGCCTAAATGCAGCACAAATATCACCCAGATGTAGCCCACATGTAGCCCAATGACAGAAGTGTGCAAAACACTTATTTTTGTGTATTTGCAGTTTTATACAGTGCAGACTTGTCAGGTATTGGAATGCTTTACATGAGCATTGGTTACATCACACAAGATCAAATTCATTTTGGTTGTAGACATGGGGAGATTAAGTGATTTGACCACAATCACAGAATGTTGAGCTGAAGCAGAAACTCCAACCTGGTTCCCCAGTTGCAAAGTCTGCAGCTCTGGAAGTAACACCACATCCTCTCGCCAAGGTGCAACATTTAATCAAGTGGTCAACTGGATAAAAAAAAATAAAGATTACAAATAATTTAAAAGTTCTTTGTCGCTATTTGAAAACTCAGAAAATATGTCCTCATTTTAGTTTTTTAGAGCACTAACCATAATTGTGATGCAAATAAGACCCTCCCATATATGTAATTTCTAAAGGAAATACTCTAGGTATTACAGTTTTGATTACATCAAGATGACGTCAGGCGTTCCACACTTTTGTAATAAATATAGAATGTTAGCAATCTAGTTGTTCATTGGGATACTGTTGAGAGGCAGAGGCCAGGGGCACGGACTCTGAAAATTGAAGGCAGGTAGGAGAGTGCAGAGGCAACAATTTGACCACACTGGGCAGGCAGGAAGGGCAGTGGCAGCACAACAGACTATGGAGGGCAGTGGAAAGGTGGGCAGGGGCAACAAACCAACAATACAGGACTGGCAAGAGAGGCTGTGGCAATATAATAGACCATTGTGGGAAGAAGGAAGAGGCAGTGGTAGTACAACCATACATGCCAACAGACCCGTTTCAGCCAGGAAACGTCCAATTTTTTTAAGCTCAAATGGGCTTTATTTGATCTGTCTCCTGTCTACAATATCCTCTTTTTCAATGTAACTCAAAGGGGAAAATCAATACCCCAGTTTTTTTTCAAAATCTCCCTCTTACCAAGTTCAAAATGTTCGCAAGTATGGTACATTAAATCATGGTAGGCAGGAGGAATTGGGGTAGGGACATGGACTCGGAAAACAGAGGACAGGAGGGACATGGAGAGGTGCACCAAACTGACCCTACAGGGCAGGCATCAGGGTTTGCAGCAGCACAATACACCAGACAGCGCATGCGGGACGAGAGTGCAGCACAACAATCCATAGAAAGCAATAGGGAGGGGACAGGACCATACACGTGGACAACAGAGAACAGATGGGAAAGAGACAATGGTAGCTAGCTGACCATAATGGACAGACAGGAGAGAAAGCTGCAGCATAACAGACCATAAAGGGCAGGAGGGACGGATCAGGGGCATTACAATGGAACAGACAAGCCAGGAGGGAGGGAATAGGGGGTCTGCACATGGAAACAGAGGGCTGGGGGCACGGTGGCAGGGCAGGAGCAGCAAGATGACCGTGGAGGTCAGGCAGGATGGGCACTAGAAACAAGACACACCATGGAGAGCAACAATGAGACTATAGTGGCATACACACAGACCATGGAGGGAAGGTGGGAGGGGGTCAGGGGCAGCTAGCTGACCACACAGGGAAAGTGGGAGGGGCCATGACAGCACAGAAGACCATGCATGGCAAGCGGGAGGGTTAGTGGCAGCACAATGGCTATGATGGGCAAGAAGGAGGGTGCAGGGGCATGAACAAAGGACCATGGAGGATAGAAGGGAGGGTCAGGACCTGGGCACAGACAAGAGAGTTCAGGGGAAGGGGCCTCACAACAGACCACGTGGGGCAGGCAGGAGTAGCAGTTGCAGCACAACAGATCAGGGTGGGCAGAAGGGTGTGGCAGTAAAATGGACCATGGAGGACAGGAGGAAGGGGATAGGGGTATGGCATGTGGACAGGCAGGGTGGAGGTTGCAGGGACAGGTTACAGTCATCTGACAATGCTAGGCAGGGGGGAGGGGAGTGGCAGCTCAACAGAACACTCAGAGTAGATAGGAGTGGCAGGCCCATGGAACATAGTGGGAAAAAAGGATGGAGCAGGGGCATGCACAAAGACATCGGAGGGCAGGGGGAAGGAGAATAGGGGCAGCAAGCTAAGCACAGAGGCTAAGCAGGAGGTCAATGATGGGCCATAGAATTGGGCAATGGAGGGCAGGAGGAGTCGACTGGTACATCATGCTAAATGGAGGGCAGTGGCAGCACATCAGACCATGCATGGCAGGAGGGAGGAGGCTAGTCCATGGATTCAGACAACAGAGGATAGGGAGGAGGTGGATGGGGCAGCAAGCTAACTGTTCAGAGAAGGTGGGTATTAGGAACTTTATTGTTTTTAAAATGTGTGTCTGTGTGAACTACTTAAAATATGAACAAGTATGCAGCATAATCTCACTTTTATTCAGGAAGAAGAGGACGTTTGTGACTGTGACTCCGGGCTCACTTGGCAGAAACACCCCCTGACCCTCCACCCCCATCGCAAAATGTAATGCCCGTGAAAAGGGTAGGTGGACGCAGTGTTATATAGAACATAGTCCTGAGAGCACGATTGAAAATGAAAACTAGATGTAGTATATGGTATAAACTATGCACCAAAAAGTGTGATATAAGATGAACCGGGGCGTGAAATATAATATGCAATACATTGTGCGCAATGACAGATTCATTGGAGAGCGCGAGATAGCACAGGCACTAGCGCGTGCTATGCGATATGCGCCTTGGAGTGTAATATGCACAGGGCAGTGTTGTGTAACATAACTAGTCTCTAAAGTTGTACTATAAAATATGTGCTGGGGAGTGTAACGTTGCATATGCACTGTGACAAAGATATGGATCCCAGATTGTAGTATATATGGCATAGCGCTGTGCCTTATAACATACACATCGAAGAAGGCACGTTAGATTGGGCAATATAACCCGTGCGAAGGCAAGTGTGGCATGACATATTCACGGGGTGGTGTTACAGTGCACATGGGCTAGAGAGTGTCATAGCATATGCACTAGCTGGTGGAATACAACACAGCGGTGTGAGGCTATCGGCGGGCACTGGTGGGTGTAACACAGCATTGGGCTCAGTCAGGAGCACGCTGTGACTCTCAAGTGAGGTTCGTCTCCTTTCCAGAGAGTAAAATAAAAAGTATTTCACATCCGGCGGTGGATGTGTTTTTTATTAACCGTGAGGGGGGTTTCTTGCATAGTTTGGTCGAATTTTTGTCGAATCCCCTTTGAATGGCTTAGTGTGCGTGTATATTAAATGTGCCCGTCAATAGCTACCCATGTTTGTATAAATAAATGACAAGGGTGTCTACTTGGAGAGTACCCACCGGCGGGGGCGCCGGGATTAGGCACGGTAGGGCGTCAGACACGTCAGAGCTTCACTAGCGGTGTAAATACATTCCATGTGGATTCATTCTATGCATAGTCACCTTTTAATGAATATCACGCAAATCGTCATGGTGATAGGTACATACGGTTTGTCCAGCATGTCCTAGGTTTTTCTATAAATATATATATTTTTAAAATAATAAAAAACAAAGGCCGGCCCTGGGAGATGGGGTCCCCGGAGCCATAAGTGGCCTGAGGAGGGGGGCAACGCAGCCCCCTCCTAAAGAATTTAAATTAAAAAAAGGCCATGACCCGGGGGTTGGGGTCCCCGGGGCCGATTAAGGCCTTGGGAGGGCCAAATTTATTTTTTTCAACAAAACAATTTAGGGTGCAGGCCCTGGGGGATGGGGTCCCCAGGGCCAGTAAATTAGAAAAAGAAGGGGGCATCACGCTGGAGGCCACGCCCCCTCCTTGCAGCACTCTGCAAACGCGCCCCCTGGCCCGTTGTAAGTTGGGGAATTAATTCCCCTTCAATACTGAGGGTCCCTGAGGGCCAACTAGCCCAACAGGTATCTCCAGTGTGCGCCAGGGAGCTGCGTTGCAGACAGGTGTTCTGTGGCCATACGTCTTTTTACACCTCTATGCAACGCAGCTCTGTGGCACTTATTGGAGGTACCTAGTGGGCTAGTTTGACCCTAGGGACCCTTAGGATTCAAGGGGACTTCATCTCTCAACTTAGAACGGCCACAGGGCGCGCTTACACAGTGGTGAAGGGAGGGGACGGGGCCTGAGGTGACGTGTGCAAACACGCCCTGTGGCGCGTTTTAAGTTGGGGAAATAATTCCCTTTCAATCCTGAGGGACCCTGGGGGCCAACTAGCCCACCAGGTGCTTCCAGTAAGTGCCACTGCTCTGCGTTGCAGAGAGGTGGTGCAGGCCGTGCCCCTTTTTACACCTCTCTGCAATGGCACTTACTGGACGTACCTAGTGGGCTATTTTGCCCCTAGGGATCCTCAGGATTCAAGGGGACTTAATCTCCCAACTTAAAAAACGGCCACAGGGCATGTTTACACAGTGGGGAAAAAAGGGGACGGGGCCTGAGGTGATGTGTGCAAACACGCCCTATGGCGCATTTTAAGTTGGAGAAATAATTCCCCTTCAATCCTGAGGGCCCCTGGGTGCTAACTAGCCCACCAGGTGCTTCCAGTAAGCGCCACTGAGCTGCGTTGCAGAGAGGTGGTCCAGGCCGTGCCACTTTTTACACCTCTCTGCAACGCAGCTCTGTGGTGCATACTGGAGGTACCTAGTGGGCTAGTTGGACCCTAGGGACCCTCAGGATTCAAATTAACTTAATCTCCCAACTAAAAACGGCCACAGGGCGTGTTTACACAGTGGTGAAGGGAGGGGACGGGGCCTGAGTTAACATGTGCAAACAAGCCCTTTGGCGCGTTTTAAGTTGGGGAAATAATTCCCCTTCAATCCTGAGGGACCCGGGTGGCCAACTAGCCCACCAGGTGCTTCCAGTAAGCACCACTCCGCTGCGTTGCAGAGAGGTGGTCTAGGCCGTGCCCCTTTTTACATCTCTCTGCAACGCAGCTCTGTGGCGCTTACTGGAGGTACCTAGTGGTCTAGTTGGACCCTAGGGACCCTCAGGATTCAAGGGGACTTAATCTCCCAACTTAAAACGGCCACAGGGCATGTTTTCACAGTGGGGAAGTGAGGGGACGGGGCCTGAGGTGACGTGTGCAAACACGCCCTGTGGCGCGTTTTAAGAGGTAGTTTTAATACCCTGCCCTATTATATACTAGGGGCTTACAGAGGAGGTCATGTTGATCACAGGGGGACCCCAACGCATAGTGTTCCCTAGTGTATGTAGGTGTTTTCACTGTATTCTGAGTGTCTTTTAACACAGCACTGCCTCTAGGACTGGTTAGTCAGACTCAGTTACCACCAGTATCCGTCTGAAAAAGTTGAGGGTACAGGATGATTTTGCAACAAGGCTTCTTTCTGCTCTTCTGTTTGTACTTTCTGCACGTTATCCTTCTTCCTGCACTTTTCTTCGTCTTTGAGGACTTCTGTTGCTTCTTTCTGCATTTCTTTTTTTTCTTTCTGTGCGTTTTTTCTTCTTTCTTCACATGTCCTATCTCTGTAGGCATAATTAGAAATTAGCATTTAAAAAACCTTTGAAATTCACTGAAAAAACCATAGGTTTCAGGCACGTTATAGTTAGGAATTAGCGTTTAAAAAACCTTAGAAATTCACTGAAAAAACCATAGGTTTCAGGGGCGTTATAGTTAGCTGGACTTTTCACTCTTACAAAACCATTCAAATTCCCCCGTTATAGTTAGTTCAGCTAACTATAACTCGCGCTCCCGCAATACACTGCTGATGACGTCACATATTACATCACTCATGACATGGTCAGTGACATCACTCATGACATCACATGACATCACTAATGACATCACTGATGTCATCACCCTTGTGATAGAGTGGCAGACCCCCTCTTCCCTTAATATAACCTTTGATACACACATTTAAAAATGGAAACTACAATGTTCAAAACAATGGACATACCAATACCAGTTACAACAACCTATTCAGTAATTCTAAGATCCACATACACATCCACTCATTCACCAACAGTCCTATACAGTCACTCATACATGTACTCACTCATCATATGTACTCACACACCTATACATCCTGTTACACAACGCCACTCATCCATAGAGTTACTCACACACATAGTCAATCATGCTAATAAAGAATCAAACATCCATTTACTTGCATATACAGTTATACACACACCACCACACTTACTTCTACAGGAAACTTACACATACTTAGTCTTTTAAACAATCACTTATAGAAACACATACTTATTCATACAGGAACTCTTTCAATCTCTCACTCTCACATATACTCACTTATATACACCAATAGTCACATATACTAGTTTAAAACATATGTAGTTACTCATAAAGACACTATTGAGACAGTCTATCACTCACTAACACACCCATGCACACACTCATACAGTCCTGCGCACATGCTGTCTTCAACACATACAAACAGTGAGTCACTCATTCATGCACCTATGCACTACGTAATACCCCCCACGAACCATACAGACACTCAGACACTCATACTGATACTCAAAAAACCAACTAATAACCTATATAGACACTCATGAAGCTACTCACCAACCCATGCAGCCACTTATACACAAAGTGAGAGACTGATACAGATATTTACACATTTAAACATTACTCACTAAGCCATGTAGTCACTAAGATACACTTAATCAGTCAGTTATACAATCAATTTTTCAAAAACAAATCATCCATTTAGACACTTATATACCCATTTATTCGTCCATCGACCTTGAGATATACATATATAAAACATATGTAATTTTCAGAAAAACACACATTCACTGGATGATGTCATCAGTGATGTCATTTGAGATGTCATCAGTGATGTCATGAGTGATGTCACTGACCATGTCATGAGTGATGTAATATGTGACGTCATCAGCAGTGCATTGCGGGCGCGCGAGTTATAGTTAGCTGAACTAACTATAACGGGTGAATTTCAATGGTTTTGTACGAGTGAAAAGTCCAGCTAACTATAACGCCCCAGAAACCTATGGTTTTTTCAGTGAATTTCTAAGGTTTTTTAAATGCTAATTCCTAACTATAACGTGCCTGAAAACTATATTTTTTTCAGTGTATATATATATATATATATATATATATATATATATATATATATATATATATATATATATATTCACTGAAAAAACCATAGGTTTCAGGGACGTTATAGTCAGTTGGAAATTTCACTCGTACAATTATAGTTCAGCTAACTATAACTCGTACCCCCGCAATGCACTGCTGATGAAGTCACATATTACATAATTCATGACAAGGTCAGTGACATCACTGATGACATCTCAAACGACTTCACTGATGACATCACTGATGACATCATCCACGTGAAAATATGATGCACCTCATCACACCCTAAGATAACCTTTGAAACACCCACTGACAAATCGAAATCAACTTTCTAACTGCATGCAGCTTCACCCAACACTGCTACAATTATAGGTAAATCAAAAATACACCTTTCTAACTGTCTGCAACTTCACTCTACCCCACTACAACTATAGTCAAATCAAAATACACCATTCTTGCTGCATGCAACTTCACTAAACACCACTACAATTAAGGCAAATACAAAAAAATAAAATTTTACCGCTACAAGCGACATCACCGAACACCACTACAATTTTAGGCAAATCACAAATGCACCTTTCCAACTGCATGTTACTTCACTCTAAACCACTACAATTATAGGTAAACTAAAAATACACCTTTTTAATTGCATGCGGCTTTACCCAACACCACGACAATTATTGGCAAATCAAAATAACACAATTTTTACTGCATGTGACTTCATTTTATACCACTACAATTCTAAGCAAATCACAAATACACCTTTCTTACTGCAAGCGACTTTACTCTACACACTACAATTATAGGCAAATCAAGCTGCCAGTACATTTCTACAGTATATCATCTTTATTCTGAGACCAAGATAATAGTTAAACGCTAATTTCCCTACACTACCGAAAGTATTTAAACTGAACCACACACGGGCACTTCCTGGAGTAAAGTTCTAGTTTTGTGCCATGTTTGGTGTAGTTCTGTTCATTTTCTCTTAGAGCAAATAATTCAATGGGAGTTAAAATGGGAACTTCACCTTTTCTTTCACCTTTTTTGGCCCCTGCTTGACGGGTGGGCATGACTTTTTCTATTTCAAAGCAGGAGATATTGAACTCTTTTATTGGAAAGTGCCATGCTGCATGTCTCCAGCATTATTGAAGAACAGATCCCATGCCCTTTGAGTGGCACCGCTGGGCTGACCATAGCCACACATGCCCTTTCCTTCAGTGGCACCGCTGGGCTGGGCTGACGGTAGCCACGCATGCCCTTCGAGTGGGACCGCTGGGCTGACCGTACCCACGCATACCCATTGAGTGGCACCGCTGGGCTGACCATAGCTACTCAGGCCCTTTCTTTCAGTGGCACCAATCAGTGGCGCCGCTGGACTGACCATACCCACGCATACCATGCTGCTTGGCGCCAGCATTATTAAAGAACAGATCCCACGCCCTTTGAGTGGCACCGCTGGGCTGACCGTACCCACGCATGCCCTTTCAGTGGCACAGCTGGGCTGACGGTACCCGTGCATAGACTTTCAGTGGCACAGCTGGGCTGACGGTAGCCATGCATGCCCTTTCAGTGGCACCGCTGGGCTGACGGTAGCCACTGTGACACTGTTGCTGCCGGTGTCATAAATAAAGCTCCCACCACAGAGCCTGGCCCTTGGGGCTTGCAGGAAGGATGTAATGTTCGCAGTGTTTTTAATGTTTATAGCACAGGGAGGTAGAATTTAAAATGCATCCTTGAAGCCTCAAGAACCAACTTTACACTAATCTTGCAAAGTATTTAAAGTTCGCAAAATGTTGACTGTAACAATTGTTGCAAAAAATGTTTTCCAGAAGAATTTTGTGGCAGAAACTGTTTTGTGGAACAAGTCTCGCACTCAAAGAAGATTTGACAGAATTGTTTTCACGTTAAAAACTTTTTCATAATTGTTCCTTTCCCCATATTAGCGTTACACTTTCGCAATACTTGCAAAGTTTTTAAAACACAGTCTTAGTGCAATTTGAGGAAAAACTGCTTTGCAGAGCGCTGCTTCGAGCGGGCACACTCTGGTTTTCTTTTCAGCAGCTGCGGGGGGAGGGGCGGGTCACTGCCCACCTTCAAGGCTTGGGGGTGGCGGATGCTCTCTGAGACCAGGGGTCAAGGGTCTGCCTTGTCTCTTTACTCTTCTGCTCAGAAATGCATCTATTGTTTCCAGAACACCTCACTTCATTCTTTGTGCTCGGGCTCTTGTGACACATTTTCCTTGTGCTCAGATCCTGGCGCTCACCTCACGTCCATGTGTGATGGTGGGCACGTGTAGCATTATGAACCCTCGAAGCTCCTTCTCTCAGCACAGCCCCCCAGTTCTCTGCAGTCTGGGCCCCCACCCCTCCACAAGGACTCTGAATGGAAACTCGACAGCCATTGTTCGGTGTTTAGCAGGCGTGGGATGTGTTCAGGTACAAACTGAATTACTTACAGAATCACTAGCAGCACAGCAGCTGCCACCACAAACACAACAGTAAAGCAAAACAACAAATAACGTTACAAGCAAAGCAGCTACCCGCACCGCTAACAAGCAAAGTGACAACCAACTAAAGCAAGTAGCAGCATTACAATCAGCTGCAGCACCAGCAACACAAGCAACCTCACAAGCAAACCAACCCAAGTACAACAGTATCTGCAAACGAAACACCCACAGGCAACAAAGCATTGGCACTACAAGCAGCAGCTAACATCACAAGGCGTCTTGTTTCCATTCCTTCCGGTGATTTTTGCCCCGTCTTCTCCATATGACTTGCCACATCCCTTCCTTTGGTTTCCCTCACCCCTCGTTGTATTCATTATTTCTCGTTGTTCTCCTGCGGCGCTGCCGCTTCCGCTCTCATTATTCGATGTCATTTTGGGTTTTCTTCTCTTGTATATTTTTGTATCTTCTCCTCTGATAGTATTACCTTCTCCCCTCAGTACCTTACACTTACTGGGCTTCAGTTGTGCCAACGTCGGTCCTTTACATCCTGTGCCCTGCGACCACTGTCCTACCCTACTTGGAATGTTACCCCTCTTCTCCGCACCATTGCCCCTGTACCATTGCCGTTGTGCCCCTGCACAATTGCCCCTGTGCCCCCGCACTGGGTGGCTGGGCATTGCTCTGCTCTCTGGGGCTACAGATCAGCAGTACCAAGGCTGGTGGCGCTTGCCCTGCTGGTAGCCCACCATCTCTGTTACTAGCCCCGAGGACCCTCAGCAAGTTCTACTCTGTGCCCGAGGTTCTGGGACAGGTGGCTGCTCTTGGCCTCGAAGCTCTCTCCCTTTTCAGTGTCTTTGAAGGTGCTACAAAGGGACATTACCCCCCGTCCACTCGCCTGTCTCCGCAAAGGGTCTTCTAGCAGCTATCAAAGACGATACAATTGGGCATTCCCCCTTCCACTGCCCCCCATGCTTGTAGCAGCTCTCATGCTGAGTGACAGGATACACTGGACGGCAGACCCCAGCAGCCTTGGGCCCTGAACAGACTTCTTCTGGCCCCTGCATGTGAGTGACCAGACGCAGAGGGCAAAGGGGATACAAGGGTGGCTTGTCTGCTCTGCGCATATGGCCTGGGACTACCGGACTTCCCCCTCCCCCGCCTGGTGCATAAACCACATCTATTAATGATGGACATGAGTGGGGAGTTTCTTTGGAGGCTGGGGTCGTACAACCCCCGGACGTATTTATTAAAACATGAAAATAAAATAAAATTGAATTAAACAATATTTACACAATTTACGCAGAAACGTAGCATGCCATTTGATTACAATTCATATGTACAGATATCAGATGGCTAACCTTAACATATTTCTATCCGAATCTAACATCTGGATCATAATCATACATTAATTACTTTCTGTGTATCCTATTTGGGCCTACGGCAAGGTCGCTAACCGGTGTCAGATCCTTATCAATTAGCCACTCCCTCCCGTAGGAGGCCCATTTACCGAGAGGGTACTTCCCCCCCGGTCACCCCCATACGCTCCCTGAACTCCATTAAAAATGGGGGCTCTTGCACTCTGTGCCATTTAGTGACGTCATCATGCCAGTGCGGGTTGGCCAACCAGCCTAAAGAAAGCGTGACTCCCCCCTTCCCCGCACCCATCCAGCCAACCGGATGTACCGCCCCTGGAGTTTTAGGAGAGACCCCTTGTCCCTCCCCCTGGGCGACCCCATCCAAGAATGGTGCCGCCCCCTAAGGACCTTAAATTTACTGCTCACCAGTCATGACCTTACCGCCACAGGCCAGCGTAGTTGCCCGACTATCTGGCCCCCCCCTCCTCTTGCCCTACAAGGTCATGCCCAGCCCTTACACTCCCTAGCCAAGCTATGATATTTTCTAACATCATCTCATTGCCTAACCTAGTCAGGTGGACCCCGTCTTTTAAGAAGCACGATTCTCCCCTAACACACCCATGTGCAATGTTTTGTAACTGAGGGGACCTGAACAATTTCCGTATTTTATTGTTGATCCTCCTTACCGAGTGATTCAACGCTTTCACAGAATTTCCCCCCCTCCATTTGAATCTGGGTATCATCTGGGACCAAACTATGGTGCAGCCCTGGCACGCCTTAGCTAACCAACCTACTTCGGAGATTATGTCCTCCATCAAGACCCTTCTCCCCAGTTTTACCAAGTCATTCCCCCCTAGATGCAGATTAACTAATGTGGGCGGAGGGCTGTGTCCATTCAAAAGATTTGTCACATACCCCCTAAACTGATTGAGGCAGAGGCCACCTTTCCCATGGAAACTTTGAAACCGTCCTGCTCAGCTCTTTGTCTGTAATTACCTGAAAGGAAAACAGATTTCATACGCCGTATATAAGAATGACCAATGACCCACACCTCCTGTGTGTCCCGTGGTTGTGGCCGCCGTTGTGAAGAATCTTGCTGTTGTGCCGACGACAGTTTCCCCCCTGCATGACAGGTTAGAGAAACTGAAAGTAAACAAACAAAACAGGACAGGCATCAGTCCACAATTGTATGGTACTCTCACAACGAGTGCAGCCGCACATAGTGCTTGTAACTATTAGAAGCCCATCGGCCAATCCTAATTACACTGCTGCTATGCAACCCCCTAGCTGTTGCCTCTGTGGCAGCCCCTATTCTGAATGAATGAGTCCTAAATTCCTTTGGATTCAAACCTGTCCTGCCGATCACCATCACCAATACTCTTTTAAATTGGAACAAGGTAAGCGTGGTACTGTCCGCATGTATCAACAATGTCCCACCTACCGCACTATTCCTCTGTCGGAGGTAGGCTTCTAGGTGCATCACTGGGCAGCATGGATTCCTTTGTGCCCGGTGAAGTACCATCCCTTCGCCCCGGGCTTCCTGATCGGTTTTAGATTTTCTAATGGTTATTAGCAAAGCGTCTCCCTGTATCCTCACATGCTCCAATAGGAGGCCACCTTGTACATCCTGCTTGTTGCATGCCACCAGTTCCCCCACCCTAAATGCCCCATAGAAAGCTAAGGCTAAGGCAGCTCTGAATAGTAATGCCTCCCCTATTGAGCTGCAAATGGCACCCAAGGCTGTTAGCAGTGCAGTCAGCCGCTCCAAACCAATCGGCTGCCTGGTGTCAGTAGCCGCCCCGTGGAGGCGCTGCCACCCCTTCAATGCCTTTCTTACAATTAAACTATTTGTGGGGTCTTTTGTGTCCCTGATCTATGCAAAGAAAGAAACCGCTGCTACATGTCGTCTGGCTGTTGCTGCGGGGTACCCCTCTTTATTCAACTTGTCTAAGTACATGAGGAATGCCCCAGTCTTATGCCAGCTACCCGCCCAGTCCTGCCCCAAAAACGCGCAGTAGGACCAAAACACCCCTTCGTAAGCTTTCCTGGTCCTGGGTGCTAGGCTAGCTGCCACGAGGTTCTGTAGCTGGGGGCACCAATCTGCCAGAGTATTTCCGGGAAGTGTGTTGACGTTGCCTCTGCAGATGGCAGGTGTTCCCTGAAAACCTGCATCTTGAAGCGAGAGAGTGCGTCAGCAGCATTATTCAGCACCCCACGGGACATGTTTAGACTTAATCTGTATGTTTAGTTTCATACACAACAGCACTATCTCTTTAAACAGGTGGAGAATCATTTTGCACCGTGCAGCCTGTCATGTTGTCTGACCAAAAAAATCACCGATTGATTTCGCAGATGATGAGGCCAAACAGTCAATGCCACCCAAATGGGAAAAAGCTCAAGGAAACCTATGTTGGCTGTCAGACCACTCAAAACCCACCAAACCGGCCAATGTTGCGCCACCCACTCGTTCCCGAGTATGTAAATCCCACACTGCCCGCAGCGTGAGTCCATAAACCTAACTCCGCGGAAGTAGTGGGGGACCATGCCACACTAACCTGCTGTTGAAACCCTCCAGAAATACGATCCAAATCCGCATGTCCTGGCGAACCTCAGACGACAGTCTTCTGTGATGATGTTTTTCTTGCAGGCCTGTCATGGCCTGTGACATGGAACGGGAGAATGGTCCTGCCATAGGTATTACCCGTAGCGCAAAGTTCAACTGACCCACTGCCTGTTGTAGCTGGTGTAGTGTCACTTTATCTTTTGACAAACATTTTTGGAGTACAGCTCTAAATTTCACTATTTTTTCTTTAGGTAACCTAAAATATCCCTGTACAGAGTCCAATTCAATGCCTAAAAATTCAATTGTGGTTGCAAGACCCACTGTCTTCCCTGGTGCCAGAGGGACCCCAAAAGCACGCATGAGCATGCAAAATTCCTGCAATGCCACTGCGCATTCCCGGGAGCCCGCCGGCCCCAGAAAGAGAAAGTCATCCAGATAATGCATGACAAATTGGTGCCCCGTTGCCTGCCTGAAATCCCATTCCAAAAATGAACTGAATTTTTCAAAGTAAGCGCAGGAAACAGAACAAGCCATGGGCATGCACATATCCATGTAGAATTTCCCCTGAAATGAAAAGCCTAACAGGTGGTGATCTAAAGGATGAACAGGCAACAGCCGGAAGGCGGATTCAACATCTGATTTGGCTAGCAAGGCCCCTGGTCCCAGAACCCTTAGCATATCCACAGCCTGGTCAAAAGAAGCATATCTAACGCTGCAGATTTCTTCATTGATGGCGTAATTTAATGAATTGCCTCTCGGGCTGATAGATTATGAATTACCCTGAACTCCCCCTCATCTTTCTTTGGGACCACCCCCAGGGGCGAGCAGACAAAGTTGGGCATGGGGATGTGGTGAAATGGACCCACTATTCTACCCAGGCGCAGTTCCTTTGCAATTTTTATTGCTGCTACCCCTGGGTTGGACCTCACCGACAGCTGATTTTTACACTCTGGTGTCCCGGTATAGTCAACAACTGGAATCCTAAAGCCATACAAAAAACTTTCCTGTAACATCCTAGCCGTGGTATGATCTGGGTACCTGTTTAACCAAGGAGTCATAGCCATTACGTCAATGGGTGAATGCGTTACTATTTTTTCCTGTTCCCTATTCTTGTTTCTTTCTCCCTCTATTTCCTGCGAATGCATTCCCTTTCTTGAGGCATTTTGATTCTGGGTGAGAGGGGTGATTACATATGGAGCATGTGTGTCTAAATTTACACGTTCCTTGGGCTCTGGTGCATGTCTTCCTATTAAAATCCCAGCATACTCCCTCTCGACCCCCCCCCGTTCCCTGCCCCCGGGGCCGTGCCCCCGGTTTGTGTTGGCCGAAAGGGCTGAGGTGTTTGAGAAGTGTGACTCCTGTTCCAATTTTGCCCTGCTGCCCTTGGCCAAACTGATCAAACCATGATATTGAGTCAACCCGGTCCCATGTAAGTGATGGGTCAAATTCCTTAGCCTTCCTGAAATTCATGTCATATTCTTTCCAACCTACCCCCCTCATATTTATCATGAGTCATAGTAACCCTGCTCTGGTAACACGCCATTTCTGCTTGCAGATTGGGCGAACGCTCAGCTATTATGGCCATAAACACTGAAAAAGCCCTTATCCAATTGGTCAGGGTCTCTTCCACTCTGAATCTCGACATTTCAACCCGCCATTGACTGGGAAGCATCCAATCCTTTTGCTTCTTTGCATACTCCATTTCCCTGTTATCCACAAGTAATGAAAACATATTGACATAAGCCCCAGACCATATCAATTCCTTCACCTCCCGTGTTACATGCCTTGCTAAATGTTCCCTCTTAGAGGGTAGCACACCCACGCCCAGCAATGGCAATGCCACCTCCTTACCTATTGCCCCAACTCCAGCTGGCTCCGCCATCTTGTCTTTTCCAATGTCGCTCTCTTGTTGCGCTGGTTGGTGTTGACTGGCATTACTCGGGCTCCCGCTCGGGGCAGCCATAATCCTCTGCGCCTCTGCTAATGGGTCATCCCCAACTTCTTTTGCGCCCACAGAAGGTGGTAACATTCCCTCCTTTCCTAACCAAGGGAGGACTGCCGCTATCTGCGCTGCTAACTCTGGCAGGACCTGACCTACTTCTGCTGGCGCTAAAACTGGGGTGGGAGGCACTGGAATCAGGACCGGAACCCTTGGGCATTGTGTGGGCACCACTGGAATTGTCATTGGTGCCACCGGGGTAGCTGCTGGAGGCACCAAAATTGGTGCAGGCGAAGGCGGGGAAGGCACAGGATTCAATGGGACACTTGGCGCTAAGTCTGGTATCGCTATAGCATTCACTGGTGTGACTGGCACACCTGCAGGACACTCCCCAGAAGGAATCTCCCCAAGAGGTTGCCCTGGTGTGGGGTCTTGATTCTTCCCCTTCCTGCTTCTTACCCGCTTGGGGAGTGATTCTAATTCCCCTCTGGGTTTTGGGGACACTATTGTTCGCTTGGGCCTGCTTGATGGGCCACTCTGGTCATCTACTTTCTGCCTAAGCTCTGCCAGGCTATGCCCCATTCGCTCTACCTTTCCCCATCTCCTATCCATTGTCGCCATCCTGCGCATCATAGATTCCAACATATGTTCCATGCGGGAACGCTTTGCACCCTGTTTACTATCCATTGCCAGGTAACCCACACACTGATCAGCAATTACACCTGCGAACACAATGCTATTTGCCACCTAAATGGGACCTATCCAGGTCCTTACCTGTACGTTGGGGGTACACAGACTGGCCGTAAGCACCATGCAACTGGGACCGCGCCACACTAGCTAGTCTGGGCGGTAGGCGAGTGAACTCTAGCCCGGCAGCCCATAGAAACAGTGAAGTGCAGGCCCGTCTATGTCCCCGTCCCGCGATGCCCTCTGTCTCGCCTCCTTCCGTTCTAGTACGAAGAGCACCCCCCTATGTACTCCTACGATGAGAAACAGTTTAGCATATGCAAAAGGATAAAGTATAATCTTTAATCCAACGCACTACACACTCTTGTTATATTATGCCTCTAGCAACACCCCTCGCTCAGATAATTTCCCTGAATCGCCACAGATTGCCTATGTCGCAAGGAAATACGCTACCCACATTGAATTGGCCTCGCCTCGCCCCCCTGTTTCTGTTAATGTTGCAAGCTCCTTTTAAAACAATTAGTATAAATCTTTGCCCGTCAGAGATAAACTTGCCTCCTTTGCTGGGGATTAAACCCTTGCCTTTTGAGGCACCTGCAACACCACAAGGCCGCCGACAATGCCTCTGAATTATTACTTAGCCCTACTAGAGGATCAAACTCTGGACCTGCTGCATAGCAAACTTGAAGCTCTGCCCCCTATCCAAAGCCCCCCCACTTGTAAATATTTCCCAAACTTACTGAAGGAAATACCACTGTCTACACTTTTTATTGAGCACCCAGTGACATTGAAAGCCCAAGTATTGCACACCTAATCTTCAGAGTAAGAGTCTCAGAGCGTACAGAACAACTCTTTTATTGTAATCAGAGGATAATCAGAGATTCCCCCGATGTTTGAGCCTCAAATCTAACTGAACCAAATCAATGAGAATTGAACCTGTAACCTTGAGAGTAAGAGCCTCAGACCTTAACCTCATCCGGTTCCAACCTCCCTCCCCGGCTTTACGGGCGGCTGCTCTCCGTCTCCAATGCCGACCCTAACTCCCGCTTTCCCCCTACCTCGGAGGCACGTGCGCGCGCCTTACTTTAAATCCCCCAGTGCACCGCACGACTACCCTTCAAATTGCTGGCTCCGTCCTCTCGATCCCTAGTGTGAGGGCTCCAGCCGAGCGACTGATTTGGAGGTTCAGTCATATCAGGCAATATGCCCGTTTATGAGGGGAGTGGTAATCTGGATGGAAATCCGCCGGTGGTGTGTCCAGCCCATCACCCCTTCGGTATGAAAGGATCTTCTGGTGAGTTTCCCCCACAGTCACCACTCACTGCAAACCCCGCTTGTATGTCCGAGAGGTGTCTACAGAGGGGTGTTGCCCTAAATATATCCCTTCTGAGGGTACAGATGTTCTGCCTTTAGTTCAGGTGGGTATCATTGTACACTGATGCTCAGGGCGCAGTGTTTTGACTTACAATGGTGTCAGCGACATGGATATTCTGGGTCCCTCAGTCACCAATGGCATTAACCAGGCCGCTCCTGTGAGGGGGCGGGGGGATTGCTCTACCCCTGAACATGCCCCCACTGCCAGTAACATCTGCAGAAAATGTCTGCCTCTCCGGTTCTTTTCACCTGAAGCCCCGAGCCCTGCCGGGGTCAGGCCTCTTATTTACCCTCGTAATACCAACGCGAAGTCTGCCGCAATTACAAACAAAGCATGCTTTTTTGGGCCCTCTGGGTCCTTGTTGGATCCCCTGAGCAGGCCTAGGGGGTCAGGGTGTTTCTACCCTGCCCGCTATTCTTGTTTTTTAACATTTATTTTACTCACAAGATGGCTGCCAACACTTCCTGGTTTGGAGTGTTGACAGCCAATCAGAGTGAAGCTTGTGCTCGGGATGGTTCGTGAATTCACCGCGACCCTAGATTTCAAAACTTTTTTATTTTAGAATTTCTGAAAAACTACTGAACGGGTTTACACCATTTAAAAAAGTGCTCTTTCTGAACCAAGACCTACCTTTTTGCCAAATTTGGTGAAATTCCGTTCAGCAGTTCGGGCTGTAGCTTTGTCTAAAGTTTCCTATGGAAATTAACATGGGAAAAATGCATTTTGGGACCACCCTTTTTTCTCCTCCCCCGCTTGTCAAATCAACCCGAAACTTTCAGGACTAGAGCTGACCGCAGCACCCCACTAGTTTCGACAATTTCGCGAAGATTCGTCAACCAGCGCCAACGTTATTGGGAAAAGAAAACACGATTTTCCTATGGAAACGAGGTCCTAACTATGACTACCTACTGACGACCGCCAGTAGGTAATGTGTGTATATATCTTTAAATATATATATATATATATCGCCAAGCACTCTTCCACTCCGCGCTTTTCCCATCAGCCTCGGCAAAAAGAGCACGGACCACAGTTCTTCAAATACCGATTAGTTTATTGTCCTTTTGGTTTACATCGACAACACGGCAGCCATTACGCGTTTCATCCCTACATGGGGACTTGATCACATGACGCTGAACCACCAATAGTATCATGTTTTTAAAGGGGTTGGGCACTGTTTGTTCGACAACTTTTTTTCAACTTGTTTTTTTCGACTTGTTTTTTTCACTTTCTTGTTATAAATCTTTATGTCTCATTTAGATTGCCACAGAATACAAAGACGGATCATCTTCTAGTGGAGACAAAATGTAACATTTTCCTAGCACTTTCCAATATTGTTGTAATGCCAAAAGATATACAATAAAAGACTATACAATAGTCCATGTCATAATGATTAGATAGTTAAGCAGCACGCAAATTTTCTAAAATCACTGTGTCTGTACTAATACCTGGTTCTTGTTCCAACATAAACATTAACATCAACATTTACTTAATCGATTATTGCTTCATAAATGATTATGAATATGAATAATGGGCCAAGTTTAGATAAACAGAGTAAAATTCATTAATCAATATATAAATATATAAATATATAAATACATATATGGTATAATAAATGCACATGATAAAACCATATATAAATATATAAATATATAAAAATATATATATATATCTGTGTAGAAAAATTAACAATAATACAAAATTTCCATAAATATAACCATAAAAACAGTCATCAATACCAAAATGTTATAAAATCACCGTTTATATGTTTTAATAAAATCCTATGTAGCCTACCCATCTGTCTCGCAAAGAGAATAATAGGATAAATCCCTGCTTGGGTATTACTCACTAATTTGTTGTTGTGGATTCATTTAATGTATATATTGAGATATCTATACTCTGTTTAAATATTTGCCCATTGGTTGTTGGATCGTTTACTAATTAGTTAATTGTTAGAACCAGAGTTCCCTCTATTATCTACTCATACTTGGCTTACTAGGATTAATTGATCCAATAAGGTTCTGTTTTATGAAGAGAAAAAAAGTTTACGTGTTGGTGAAAATACCAGAGAAAACCTCGCCCAAAACATATTTTTTTTATTTTTTTTTATTATTATTTATTTATTATCTGTACATATCTGGATGTGTAGATGTGCAAATTGTGCTTAAATTTAAAATAATAAATAGAAAGGTGAAAGGTGCTGGTAAAAAAGACATATAAATATATATATATATATAAAAGGAAGCAAAGATATTTGATTGTAGCCTTGTTGTTACTAAAGTGCCAACCATCGTATATATAGTTTAATTCTGCTCGATGTTTAGGTTGTTTCAACTGCTTAATTGATGTTAATATGGCTAAATATCAAGGTTTGAATCGGGATTACAGTAAGGAAAGATATAGAATTGGCACCATCACATTAGCTTACCCTTTATAGACTGGCGTGAAGCACCTCCGAGCTATTGAGTCCGTTCTTGTGCTTACTATCTAGATTTAAAATATAGTACATTTCCAATATCCTGAGCGCTTTTTCTCTGT
The DNA here is from genome assembly GCF_964204655.1 of Triturus cristatus. NCBI lineage: Eukaryota > Metazoa > Chordata > Amphibia > Caudata > Salamandridae > Triturus > Triturus cristatus. The sequence goes on along the minus strand of NC_140582.1, from coordinate 771,028,067 downwards.
CCCCCCCCTCTCTTGTTTTTAGGGACAGATTCAATGAGGAAGTAACTGAGATCTTTTGGGTTGCCCTCATGTTTCTCCTGGAAGTGACGCGCCACTGGATATGCCTGGTCATGGTTCTTGATGGCACGTATGTGTTGGAGTATTCTTTTATGCCCTGGTAGGATGGTACTACCAATGTACCTTAATTTGTATGGGCACTCCAACACATATATCACATGATCCATCTTACAGTTCAAAGATTTAGTGATTTCATTGTTGGGGCCACCAAATGGTGTAGAATAATTAGTTGTAGAGACCCCATATTGGCAGGCCTTGCACACCTTGCATTTGAAGAATCCCTGTCTTTGTGACAGCCAAGATCCCTTGGCTGTCACCCCACAAGGGTCATTGTCTACCAACATATCCCTCATAGATACACCTCTTCTATATGTAATAGCTGGGCGTTTGGGGATCATTTTACCAATTATAGGGTCCTGTCTAATAAGGTACCAATTTTTGTTGATGATTTTCCTTACTGCTCCCTCCAAGCGGTTGTATTAAAAAATGAATCTAAAATTATTTGTTGAATCCTCGTCTGGGGTGCTGCATTTTGGGGTTTGATTAATCAGAGTCCCTCTGTCAACTTGATTGCATTTGACTAAGGCTTTTTGTAAACATTTGTTGCTATAACCTCGTACCTTAAAACGGCCAATGCATTCCTGATGGGCTATTTTTAAGGTTTCGATGTCACTGCAGATACGCTTGATTCGCAGAAGCTCCCCATAAGGAATGCTTTGTATGAGGGGCTTGGGGTGGGCACTGCTGGCATGCAGAATTGAATTCCCAGCCGTCGGTTTCCTATGTAATTTGGTTTCCACTTTTCCATGATCTATATACACCTCTACATCTAGAAATATTACCATCGTTTTGCTGATGCTGGAAGTAAATTTAAGGTTTAAATCATTGATGTTGAGCTGATCAATGAAATCCCTAGCCTCTTTTTCCGTGCCTTTCGAAACCAGAAATAGGTCATCAATGAACCTCCACCAGCATCTAATGTTGTTTTCAAACGTCACATTGTATTTGGTCATGAGTACAAGCTCCCCCCACCAGCCCATGTGTAAACATGCGTAGCTGGGAGAGAAGCTTGCACCCATCGCCACCACACGCAGTTGTTGGTACAACACATCCTGAAACATAAAAATATTGTTAGTTAAACACAGCTCAACCATGTTCATCAACATTTTGTTGTGCTCAGCATAGGTGGGTCCTCTTCTTGATAGGTAATATTTCAACGCTCGTAGTCCGTCACTGTGTTTGATTGATGTGTATAACGAGGTTACATCTAAAGCAATAAAAAGATAGTTTGCATGCCATTCGAGATTCCTTATTTTACTTAAAAAGTCACCTGTGTCCTTGATATATGAGGCCAGATTCTGAACAAAATCTTGTAAAAAGAAATCTACATATTTGGAGGCTTTTTCAAATATGCTGTTGCGTGCTGATATGATCGGCCTCCCTGGCGGATTGATTTTATCCTTGTGGATCTTTGGTATAAAGTACAAAATGGGGATTATAGGCTTTTGGGTCCACAAATATTTATATTCGTCTGTTGTTAGTAGGCCCATCTCTCGCCAGGCCATTAGTTTTACTCGGTATGTTGAATTTACCGAGTTCCACATCATTTTGTTACTTGTCCCGTAGCATGATTTGTCATCCAGGTGGCTCATAGCTTCCTTCAGGTAGTTTTCTCTTTTTAGTAAGACTACATTTCCACCTTTGTCCGCATTGCGGACTACTATTTCTTTGGTATTTTTGATTTTTGTCATTAATTGATGGTATTGAAGCTCTTTGGTATTTTTTCTGGCCTTGGTTGCTTTGTGAGTTGATTTATTGAGATTTTTTAGATCAACAATCACTTGTTCTTGAAAGCTGTCAATTGTATCTTTGATAGATAGAGGGTAAAAAGTAGATGGCAGTTTAAAAGGAGTTTGGCATTTCATAAACAGCTCTGCGTTTATCTGTGATGAGCTTGTTGTTGTCGTTTCACTGGCTTGATCACTCTCTTGCTGTAATTGATAAAGAGTATCAACTAATTCCTGTGAATCTTGTACCGTGCCCGTCTCCTTCACCTGCCGTTGTGTAGATACTTGTGTGGCCAATGCTGCCCCCTTCGAGGATTTATTTGATTGCACATGGAATTTCTTTAGTTTAGGTTTCCTAACACTCTTGTAGATGTCTACTCGAGATTTTGCATAGTTAAAGGAACTTTCTGGACAGAAAGAGAGTCCTAAGGCGAGTAGTTGTATTTCAGCCTTGTTAAGAGTCAGATCCATTAGATTAATTACAGTTGCCTCACTGCATTCATTGGGAGTGGTATACTCTATTTTTTCCAGTATTTCCTCGGTTGTTTCCTCTGTTGTTTTTTGTTGGTTCCTTCTCCTGTTGGCTTTTCTTCTCTCTCTCTCTGTTTTTTATTTTTCCTCGATTTCCACTCTTCTGCTGTTTCCTTGGTCTCAGTGATTGGAGGCGCTCTAGACATAAAAAATCAACTTCATCTGTAAGGGAATGGCTGCGGGGGTTTTCTTTTGTCTTGCTGCGTGCTCCCATTTCAGGCTCACTTTCCACCGCTGAACTATCACATGAAGCAGATGTCAAATCTTGGTGTTGATTTTCATTGTTGGCCAATTGTTTACTACTGGTGTTGTCCGCTTTTAGGGCATCAAATTTACGAGCAAAAGGACCCAACTCCACGCCCAAGTCTTATTGGAATACCTTAAATCCAACACCATACCTGTAGGATTACAGGTTAAAAATATTCCAGTAATCTTCTTTAACGACAAAGCATACCTGGTGGACTTTAGTGGGGTGGGAACTAAATGCTCACGCGACTGGATCGTGTTGTCAATTCAGACGGCATTAAGAATAAGCGAAGATGAGTTAAAAGAAATCAAACGATTAGAAGAGGAAATCGGAGGAGATACCTCAATACCAGATGCGAAGGCATTGCTAGAAAGTATAGAGAGAACTTTAGCTGATTTCAAAACGCATACTGTAAATTTAAAAACATCAAAGGTTGTGAAAGACATCAAGAACTTTAAACTGGAGTGGGTTTATCCCTACCTGAAAGAAGATTTCTTTAAGAATAATAATCCGAGCAGTCTGAATCTACAATACAGAGGAAGGTCTCGAACTAAATTTGTGACCTTCTCAGGATCCTCATCTTCAGATTCAGATCAAGGAAGCGGGTACTCTTACCCTCCGTATCCGCCACAGCAGCCGTTCTATCAGTACCCCAGAACCCAGCCCCCCCCTCCTTTTTTAGACAGAGGCGGGCACCGGGGATGGGGTTTCAGAAGGGGGTGGCAACCCCCGCCACAGCAGAACCAGGAACAGGGGTTCTTCAGGACCCGACACAGAACTTACAGGAGGTAATCCTGAGTGATATGGAAGAGGATTATCCAGAGCGAGTCGCTCTTCAAATTTACAATCTGTCGAAACATTCTTTATCAGAAACAGAAATAAAAGTGTTGCAAAAAGGCTTATCCTTTGTCCCTACAGTGTTGCAGGATCCCGTTGAAACTAAAATTGAAGTTCTACAATTCCTCAGAAAGATCCGTCTCAGGGTCTTTTTTTCAGAGTATAATGATACTGACGAAATCAATATCAGCGGGCTAAAGAAAAAATCTACTTTTTGCCCTCAACGCATGGCTATGCCTGAGGAGGTGCTTATGTTTGAAGATCAGGTCTTGAGGGAAGTTGATAAACTGAATACTAAACGTATCGGTTTCAAATCCAACTTTTCTAAACAAGAACTAGTGGCTTTAAAACAACTCGCTCTGAACCCTTTGACGGTCATTAAACCGGCCGACAAGGGCGGGGGGATCGTATTGTGGGATAGCGAACAATATGATGCAGAGATCCAGCGCCAACTGGATAATAGAGACCATTATCGTCTCATTACAGAGAATCCCACGGCCAGATTAAAAGCTCAAATATTACATCTGACGACTGAAGCAATGGACCTGGGTTTTCTTTGTAAAAAGGAATATGAGTATCTTAATTTCACCGACCAAAAGATACCCAATATATATGTATTGCCAAAAATACACAAAAACAGTTCCCACCCTCCTGGGAGACCCATTATTGCCTCCTGTGGGTCCGTGCTGGAGCCGTTGGCAAAATACATAGATGTATTTCTTAAGCCCTTTGTTCCTCTCACACAGGCATATATCAGAGACACCATGGACTTCATTTCCAAAATTGAACTCTCAGTGTTCGAAGGAACTCAGCAGCTGCTGGTTTCCTTCGACATTGAGAGTTTATATACAAACATACCACAAGATGAAGCCCTGATAGTCATGCGGATGGTTCTTGATCAACGGCCCCGACCTCATCAGGTTCCCACTGAATTTTTAATTGCCCTAGCCCAGATTTGTTTAAAAAATAATTTTTTCACGTTCAAAACAGACTTATTTTTGCAGATTAAAGGCGTAGGGATGGGGTGTTGTTTCGCCCCGGAAATTGCTAATTTGGTTATGAATCAATTTGAAATGTCACACATCTTTGACGCCATGTCCCCATTTAAAGACCATATCCTGAAGTGGGTGCGATTCATAGACGATGTGTTTATGATATGGAAGGGAACACAGGATCAGCTGACACAATTCCATTCCTGGCTCAATGCTAGGACACCTGATTTAAAATTCACTATGTCATCAAGTGATAAACGCATCAATTTCCTGGATGTGTGGATTTTTGAAAAAGAAGGTAAACTGGAAGTGGACTTGTTTATCAAGCCCACTGATAGGAACACACTGTTAGATTATACCTCTGGACATCCACGAAATCTCAGAGACAACTTGCCTTATGGCCAATTTTTGAGAGTGCGACGTAATTGCACTAATAAGGATGACTATTTTAGAAATGCCCAAATGCTCCAAAATAAACTTACAGCACGAGGGTACCCAAAGAAATTGGTCAAGGGAGCATTAAAGAGAGCTTGGTACACTCCGAGGGAAACACTCCTTGTACCTAAAACTAAACAGGAAAACGAGCAAATGGTTTGTGTACTCACATTCAACCCTAAGGCTAATAAGATCAAGCAGATTATTCTAAGAAACCTCAAATTGGTGGAACACTTGAATATTTCTAAGCCATTATTTGCGTTCCGCAGAGGAAAGAATCTCAGAAATCATCTAGTGAAAGCCTCTCGCCCATCTATGGCACCCACTGATCTGAGAGGTATGATGGGCCTTCCAGCCCTCGTCGGACATTTCCGGTGCAATGGCTGTGGGGTATGCATGCAAACTAAAAACTCTAAGTGTGTGGAAATCAATAAAATAGTGCATTCACAGTTAAGCTTTTCTAACTGCAATACCAAAAATGTGGTTTATGCAGTCACATGTCCATGCGAAAAAACATACATTGGACAGACGACTCAGGTCGTAAAGTTGAGGATTTCACAACATAAATCCCGCATACGATGTGGTACCATAGGGGCTCCTATGGTTCAACATTTCGTTGATATGAACCATTGTGAAGATGACCTGTACTGGACTGTGCTATTGGTGGTGAAAGCATTCACCAAAACAGCACTACAAAATAAACTCAATCATCTTGAGGCACGAATGATTGAACGTTATCAGACATCCAGATTAGGTTTAAATGACCGTGATGAGGTCTGGGCGTTGATATAGGTACCATTGTCCCATATATTTTGCGTCCTCTTGATACTGTACCTAGTAGAGGGTTTTGGGCCTTGTATTACAAGGTCGTGACTAGTGCGAATGCATGATGACATTTCCCGTACACTTCTTTTAAAACATGCCTTTCATTTGTGTTGTCATAATAGATTGTACACTGATCAAGCGTTGTCCGAACGGTCGCCTGTGTTGCCGATGGGGTGTAGTTAGCGGTGGTTGCGCCATGAGGGATTCGACCCTTTGATATTACACACTAGGTCTGGTCCCCGGTAATTGACTCTGTGGACTTTTTGGGAATTCTTTTTCCATGGGCAGTGTGTTGCTCGTGTTTTACCTGGGTTGTACCTTCACCCTTGTCTATTAGATGCAGTCCTACGTTTTTTATCTCATAGGTGTTTGACTGCACCTGCCGTAATGCACCCCCTGGCTAGATGTCTTCCGCGGTAATGGTTATATGCGTTCGCGTTTTTTCCCCCCCTTTTCCCCCCCCCCCCCCATCCCTTTCCCCCTCCCCCCCCCCCCCCCCCCCCCCCAGTCCTCCCCCTGATCCTATTTGTGATAGAGGTTGATTTTAGACGCCCCCGTGCCAAGATGGCCGACACGTTTTCACTCCTCATTGGAACCCTTCTTCTATGTCCACTACCCTCGTCCGATGCCGGAAAATAGGACTGAGGCTGCCCGTAGCCACACGCAGACCAGCGCTGTGAGGATTGCCGAGTAGAGTGGCTGTTTGTTCCGGACTTTCAGTCGGACGTTATTTCAAGTAAGTTAAGCCACGCTAGTCCCTTTGGACTCACGTAGTCGGTAGGCTCCCGTGTAATTCCCTAAAAAACCCCCGGCTTTTTGCTTTTGCAGGTAGTAATTGACCTGCATATTGGACCACATTAGTCGTTTCCAGTCAGCGATAGCGGGGAGGACTTCCTGCTGAAGGAAGGTAAGCGCCCTTTTACACATATTGTATCCGCCCTATTCGCAATATTTGCGCTGCCACTAGTGATGAGCTCCTGATATTTCTTGACAATAGGGTCGGCACCCGTTCGGGTACCTGTGGACCCGGATGACCCACACGTAGGAGCGTCCTTTGGACTACCCTACCACTGTAAGTACTTCTTGTTTGTCTACTCCAGCAAGACACGCAGTTAGAGTCTTGGGGGAGAGAAAGTGAGAGTGGGTCTCCTCGAGGTGCTTATCGGGTTGTGAGCACCAATGGCCACGGTGGACTAGGCATTGGGTCTGTGATGTGTCACACTTTCCTGTCGCCTGCCTGAGAGATTGACACGCTGGTGGTCTCTATAACTATAGCACCTTTCGTTATGAACATTCAGATTTCCTACGTAAGCCCCCGGCTCACCCCTGGGCCCCTTGGTGGAGGTCACCGACTACAGGCCCCCCGTTGGACGGCATGGCGAACTGCTAGGACTTTGCTTGTGATTAGTTTTATGTAATATATTTGTATATTTATATGTGTATATACTTCTTTTTTGTAGTGTGTGTACATTCTTTGTATTAACCCTGTCCTGAGGAGGCCGAGGAATACATATGGCCGAAACGCAATTGCGTAGACCCGGTTTTGAAGGAGGAGTCCTTGAAAATAAGTACAGTGTGGATATTCACTGTTGAGTGTGCTGAGAAAGTCCGACAATAATTTGTTGAGTCGCAGCGCGCTCTGTGGACTTCCTTCCAGTGGTTCGTCCTGAAATTATTAGGAGGACACTAACAAAAATTATATGTTGGTTTAGGGGTTAACTTTTTTGTGTGTTTTTGTTTGTGACGTTCTGCACATGTCCAATTTATGTATATTTGTGTTGCTGTAATTTTGCTTTGTTGCTTCCATTAAGGTCCGTGGTCATTTCTGTTGCAGGAAAGTCCAAATATTTTGATAAAATCTGTCTAGATTAATAAACTAGATATAGAGTCAATTAGTGTGCTCTTGTCCCAAGTTATTCTCTTATCTTTTCCTTTTGTACCATTTTTGTTGCTTGCTCTTTATTGTTCCTTACCCAGGTACTAAAGGGGTCAATTGGGTATTACCCTGTTGGTTGCCAGATGTCACCCCACAAGGGTCATTGTCTACCAACATATCCCTCATAGATACACCTCTTCTATATGTAATAGCTGGGCGTTTGGGGATCATTTTACCAATTATAGGGTCCTGTCTAATAAGGTACCAATTTTTGTTGATGATTTTCCTTACTGCTCCCTCCAAGCGGTTGTATTAAAAAATGAATCTAAAATTATTTGTTGAATCCTCGTCTGGGGTGCTGCATTTTGGGGTTTGATTAATCAGAGTCCCTCTGTCAACTTGATTGCATTTGACTAAGGCTTTTTGTAAACATTTGTTGCTATAACCTCGTACCTTAAAACGGCCAATGCATTCCTGATGGGCTATTTTTAAGGTTTCGATGTCACTGCAGATACGCTTGATTCGCAGAAGCTCCCCATAAGGAATGCTTTGTATGAGGGGCTTGGGGTGGGCACTGCTGGCATGCAGAATTGAATTCCCAGCCGTCGGTTTCCTATGTAATTTGGTTTCCACTTTTCCATGATCTATATACACCTCTACATCTAGAAATATTACCATCGTTTTGCTGATGCTGGAAGTAAATTTAAGGTTTAAATCATTGATGTTGAGCTGATCAATGAAATCCCTAGCCTCTTTTTCCGTGCCTTTCGAAACCAGAAATAGGTCATCAATGAACCTCCACCAGCATCTAATGTTGTTTTCAAACGTCACATTGTATTTGGTCATGAGTACAAGCTCCCCCCACCAGCCCATGTGTAAACATGCGTAGCTGGGAGAGAAGCTTGCACCCATCGCCACCACACGCAGTTGTTGGTACAACACATCCTGAAACATAAAAATATTGTTAGTTAAACACAGCTCAACCATGTTCATCAACATTTTGTTGTGCTCAGCATAGGTGGGTCCTCTTCTTGATAGGTAATATTTCAACGCTCGTAGTCCGTCACTGTGTTTGATTGATGTGTATAACGAGGTTACATCTAAAGCAATAAAAAGATAGTTTGCATGCCATTCGAGATTCCTTATTTTACTTAAAAAGTCACCTGTGTCCTTGATATATGAGGCCAGATTCTGAACAAAATCTTGTAAAAAGAAATCTACATATTTGGAGGCTTTTTCAAATATGCTGTTGCGTGCTGATATGATCGGCCTCCCTGGCGGATTGATTTTATCCTTGTGGATCTTTGGTATAAAGTACAAAATGGGGATTATAGGCTTTTGGGTCCACAAATATTTATATTCGTCTGTTGTTAGTAGGCCCATCTCTCGCCAGGCCATTAGTTTTACTCGGTATGTTGAATTTACCGAGTTCCACATCATTTTGTTACTTGTCCCGTAGCATGATTTGTCATCCAGGTGGCTCATAGCTTCCTTCAGGTAGTTTTCTCTTTTTAGTAAGACTACATTTCCACCTTTGTCCGCATTGCGGACTACTATTTCTTTGGTATTTTTGATTTTTGTCATTAATTGATGGTATTGAAGCTCTTTGGTATTTTTTCTGGCCTTGGTTGCTTTGTGAGTTGATTTATTGAGATTTTTTAGATCAACAATCACTTGTTCTTGAAAGCTGTCAATTGTATCTTTGATAGATAGAGGGTAAAAAGTAGATGGCAGTTTAAAAGGAGTTTGGCATTTCATAAACAGCTCTGCGTTTATCTGTGATGAGCTTGTTGTTGTCGTTTCACTGGCTTGATCACTCTCTTGCTGTAATTGATAAAGAGTATCAACTAATTCCTGTGAATCTTGTACCGTGCCCGTCTCCTTCACCTGCCGTTGTGTAGATACTTGTGTGGCCAATGCTGCCCCCTTCGAGGATTTATTTGATTGCACATGGAATTTCTTTAGTTTAGGTTTCCTAACACTCTTGTAGATGTCTACTCGAGATTTTGCATAGTTAAAGGAACTTTCTGGACAGAAAGAGAGTCCTAAGGCGAGTAGTTGTATTTCAGCCTTGTTAAGAGTCAGATCCATTAGATTAATTACAGTTGCCTCACTGCATTCATTGGGAGTGGTATACTCTATTTTTTCCAGTATTTCCTCGGTTGTTTCCTCTGTTGTTTTTTGTTGGTTCCTTCTCCTGTTGGCTTTTCTTCTCTCTCTCTCTGTTTTTTATTTTTCCTCGATTTCCACTCTTCTGCTGTTTCCTTGGTCTCAGTGATTGGAGGCGCTCTAGACATAAAAAATCAACTTCATCTGTAAGGGAATGGCTGCGGGGGTTTTCTTTTGTCTTGCTGCGTGCTCCCATTTCAGGCTCACTTTCCACCGCTGAACTATCACATGAAGCAGATGTCAAATCTTGGTGTTGATTTTCATTGTTGGCCAATTGTTTACTACTGGTGTTGTCCGCTTTTAGGGCATCAAATTTACGAGCAAAAGTCAAAATTCTTGCATTCGCGTATTCGCATATTACATCCTCTTCTTTTTTTAGACGTTTTTTCATCTCAATTTTGAGTTTTTCAGTTTCATCCTTTTGATCCATAGAATCTATTTCCTTAGTGAGAGTATCAATTTCACCTGCCAATTTAATATATATATATATCTCCACATACAGACCCCTCCGTTTGTAGAGAAGTAAGTGGCCACTCGGGGGAGTCCTTTGAAAGCCTTTATTGTGAACATCGGGCATAATGCATTTCGGCACTTCCTCGCCTTCATCAGATGCCTCAGTAATCACGGCACAATTCCACCCACACCTTAAGATGTCCTGCCTTGGTTGAGAACACTCCACCCCGTGGTCTTCGATTTGCACGCCCTCTGTAGTTTGCGATTCAAACCACAGTTCCCAGAGTTCACCAGTAGGGATGGGCAGTGCTTGGGGTAGGCAAAGGAATGTCTAGCCCGAATGGGCATATACTGACCAGGCCAAAGGTGTGATCGACTTTGATGGATGGTCCTGAATTTGGATTGATGTCCGTTGGCTTCCTTGGTCCCCCTTTATGTTCAAGCCCCTCATGCAGATGTCGGGCAGGCTTTTAGACGGAGTACATGATCCCCGGCTCCTCGTAGAATCCCAAGCTGCTCCTGGCAGCAGCCCTTTCCTTTTGTCTGCACTCCGAGGCGGGCCAGAGCTACCAATCACTTGGTGAACAGAAATAGCAGCAGCTAACCAGCAATGCTCCGGCCACTAAAGAGAACGGGGCCTCTTCAACACTCCGCTGGCAGGCATGTAAAACATCCACATACAGACCCCTCTGTTTGTAGAGAAGTAAGAGGCCACTCGGGGGAGTCCTTTGAAAGCCTTTATTGTGGACATCGGGCATAATGCATTTCGGCACTTCCTCGCCTTCATCAGATGCCTCAGTAATCACGGCACAATTCCACCCACACCTTAAGGTGTCCTGCCTTGGTTAAGAACACTCCACCCCATGGTCGTCGATTTGCACTCCCTCTGTATTTTGCGATTCAAACCACAGTTCCCGGGTTCACCAGTCGGGATGGGCAGTGTGGGGGGGAGGCAAAGGAATGTCTAGCCCAAATGGACATATACTAACCAGGGCAAAGGTGTGATCGACTTTGGTGGATGGCCCTGAATTTGGATTGATGTCCGTTGGCTTCCTCAGTCCCCCTTTGCGTTCAAGCCCCTCATGCAGATGTTGGGCAGGCTTTGAGACGGAGTACATGATCCCCGGCTCCTCGTAGAATCCCAAGCTGCTCCTGGCAGCAGCCCTTTCCTTTCGTCTGCATTCCGAGGCGGGCCAGAGCTACCAATCACTTGGTGAACAGAAATAGCAGCAGCTAACCAGCAATGCTCCGACCACTAAAGAGAACAGGGCCTCTTCAACACGCCGCTGGCAGGCGTGTTAAACATCCACATACAGACCCCTCCATTTGTAGAGAAGTAAGAGGCCACTCGGGGGAGTCCTTTGAAAGCCTTTATTGTGGACATCGGGCATAATGCATTTCGGCACTTCCTCGCCTTCATCAGATGCCTCAGTAATCATGGCACAATTCCAGCTACACCTTTAGGTGTCCTGCCTCGCTCTCCTTGGTTAAGAACACTCCACCCCGTGGTCGTCGATTTGCACGCCCTCTGTAGTTTACGATTTAAACCACAGTTCCCAGAGTTCACCAGTCGGGATGGGCAGTGCTTGGGGGAGGCAAAGGAATGTCTAGCCCGAATGGGCATATACTAACCAGGGCAAAGGTGTGATTGACTTTGATGGATGGCCCTGAATTTGGATTGATGTCCGTTGGCTTCCTCGGGTCCCCCTTTATGTTCAAGCCCCTCATGCAGATGTCGGGCAGGCTGTGAAACGGAGTACATGATCCCCGGCTCCTCGTAGAATCCCGAGTTGCTCCTGGCAGCAGCCCTTTCCTTTCATCTGCACTCCGAGGCGGGCCGGGGCTACCAATCACTTGGTGAACAGAAATAGCAGCAGCTAACGAGCAATGCTCCGGCCACTAAAGAGAACAAGGCCTCTTCAACACTCCGCTGGCAGGCGTGTAAAACATCCACATACAGACCCCTCCGTTTGTAGAGAAGTAAGAGGCCACTCGGGGGAGTCCTTGGAAAGCCTTTATTGTTGACATTGGGCATAATGCATTTCGGCACTTCCACGCCTTCATCAGATATCTTTATATATATATATATATATATTCACTAAAAAACCAGAGGTTTCATGGACATTATAGTTAGTTGGACATTTGACTCATATAAAACCAGAGAGATTCGCCCGTTATAGTTAGTTGAGCTAATTGCTCGCGCGCCCGCAATGCACTGGTGATGACGTCACATATTATATCACTCATGACATGGTCAGTGACATCACTGATGACAGGGTCAATAGATTGTGCTGAAGTAAGGTAGGGACACTAGATGTGAAATAATACAGAAAAGATTCTATCGTAAAAGAACCATAACTTGTGGTATACTGAGATACAGGCAGTAGATCTGAAATAATACACAAAAAGGGTCCATCAGGTCTAGTGCACTCAGATAGCCACATCAAAAGCATTCAACATGTGCACAGCCAATCGATGATGCGTGCTGCGGGTGGGCCATACTAGGAACAATGTCTGCTGCCTACAGGACTGCCTCATCTGCAATAGCGACTTGATCTGAATTGTAAACAGTGTAGGCCAGAGAGCGGTTAGCAGCGGTCAGCAAGGGCCCACAGCCGCGTGGCGTTGACTTGAGCTGCCCAGTTTGTCATACTCGAAGCAACAAAAACAGTGTGCGGACCCTGCAATGATGCGTATGCGTGGTGCAGACAGAGCGCACTGAAGCAATGTCTTTTGTCTACAGGACTGCGTCATCTACAATAGCGACTCGATCTATGTAGACTGTTATTCAGTGTTCTTTTCCACTACCAAGACGAATTTGGTCATTGTACTAAACCTATACTTCATCTAAAAAAAGTTCTTCAAGCAAGTATACCAAAAGGATATTGTGTATATTTCAATAGACGTTGTAGTTAGTTTCCTACTGGATTCTGTAATTAAACAATCACCACTCGATCTGAATTGTGAGCCCTGCTAACCGCAGTGTAGGCCAGAGGCAGTGATCATTAATGCCTCACAGCCACATGCCGTTGGATTCGAAAGCAAGGAGTTGGTTGCACCTGATTGGAGGGGGTACACACAAATCATCACAGACTTTAACTTCTGACATCCTCAATCACAGAATCAAGACCCCGTTTCACTTTTCCGACCTGCTGTACCATGGTGTTCTCTACCAACTGCAGTAAACCAAGCCCAATAATCATGTGCAGCAGTTAGCTACGCATGCACCTCAACGGAGGGAGTTCTGTGAAAACCAACAAGCAGCAGGTAATATCGGACATCGTCCATTCTGGGATCAAGACACCGTTCCACTGTTGGGACCTAGAGTTGGTTGCACCTGGTCGAAGGGAGTACCTTCATCTCCACTCTCAGATGCAGTTCTAACATCGTCCATTGTGGGATTAAGACACCGTTCCACTGTTGGTACCTGTTGGGCTACTGTGTTAGTAGTATACATAGGACTCCACTGTGCTGGGCATCAGGCTGGGCACTCTCTGCCTGTGTCGCAGTAGTCAGCGTTGATCTCAGGAGCCTTCCCATATCGCAGACCTCAGCCCAAAAGCTTCAGCTGGCTCGTCGTGGGCCCTCTTTCACATACGGCGATGTCAAAAGGTGAACTGTGGGGCATATGTGCGTCGCAGCGGCCATGGCGGTTTCTGGGTACCAGCAGGCTGAGAGCATTATTCCTGCAGCCACCTTGCTCACGGCATCAGCCTTGTGGCGGTGTAAGCTGCGCAGACCTGACAGACATGTTTGCCATTCCGGAAGAGAACAACAACCAGAGAAACGTGCCTTTTATTCATACTCCTACGCTACGCTACGCCTTGCATACGCCGAGCCAGCCCACTACGCTAAAGATTTTTTGGGGGGGGAGGGGGCACGCACGCGCTATGTGTTTGTAATCTTCCCTACTGACTGTACTATTATGGTTGCGTCCACTGTCCACATCACTCAGTAGACCATCAGTGTATGTTGACATGTACATGTCTGTGCTCTGCATACTCAAGTCTGTCCGGCACATCCCCTCAACACTTTGCATTGTATACTTTTATAATAGAGAATCACTTGCCACCTTCGCACATACTTTACTCCTATCTCTCCCCGCATTCTGCATTGTGTGGCAGAGGTGCTATGCCATGTTTGGTTTGTGTACATGGCTAGCCACGGTTCCCACAGTACTTAGTGTCGTTGTGTCTGCTAGGTGTACATGTTGTTTGTCATGTTGTATGTGATTATATAAGGTAGCGCGTTTATTTACGAGCAGTGGTTTCTCCCATGTACAGATCACTGTTTTAAAGAGGATACAGAACTTTGTCACAGGTGAAAAGTGCGACCACAATGGCAGTCATTCATTACTATGCAAGAATGTCCAACTGCACAACGCTTCTAAGCTTACAGCCCCAATCTTGCGTGCTTTCTTAAAAGCACGCCAACTCCAACAATCAGACCAACATTCACACAGCTTTCTAACAGCAGTTATCTGCTTCTTAACAATATGGACTGCTACGGAATGTGAGCTGGCATACCTTATGTCCATACTGTTTCAAACCAGGTAACTTCCTGTGGCAATCTCTATTCCCACCCACACAAAGTAACTCCCAAAGTTCAATTTGGCCTTCAATACCTACTTTTAAAACAGATTTTATTAAATGGAGCCAACTGAAAGCGCTTTTGTTTCAAACAGAAGTGTCCCTCACTTCTCCAAAAGTAATTTATCGACTGCAGATAGCACGAACTTCAAGTAAAATACACTCCCTTTTAAATACGAACCTCCCATTACACTTTGTGAATTATTACACAGTTTTCAACACATCTGACATTTAAGCTCTGGCACACTTTTTTAACATTTTCTTGTCACAGGCTTTCTAAACTGTTTTTGGTATAATACCAGACTTCATTCATTCGATCATCTCTGGAATAACAGGAACAGTGCCCATAATTCTCACTCTGTTTGCAGCCATCCTACTACTATTTTTGCTTGTAAAAAATGGCTGCGCACCCTGTGGCAACAATAATGTCTGACAGAATACGCCTCTACGCGAAGCTACATCAATACCGTGAAAAAATGGAACAGCTTTTCGGCTGCCTGCTTCTATTATCGGAGCCAGCTACAACATGACATTTATTGCAAATCTTGCTAATTTGACTGGCGAATGGATCTATGCCTTGCCAACATACCAGCAAACGCTCCCGATATCCAGCAGGTAATGGAGTATCTTGAAAACCATGAACTTGATTGTTTGGGCAGTGGAGCAATGGCAGATGCAACGCAAAAAGGTATCCTGGTGGAATGGGATTTCTGCGCAGCCGCAAAAGATCTCCTGCAATGAGCGATCTTTGACAACATCGCAGATTCGCCTGCCAATTCTAATTGCCGCTCCAACATTCGAGGAACATTACTGTCCATTCGAGGATATGAATTGGATCGCTTCGCTTTTCTCACACGATGGCAACAATCGCCTCTTGGAACATTACGCATCTCAAGCCACTGAAGAACTTCCGGACTGCAATCTCTAAGACTTGTAAGAAATTCACTTTATTCTTGGATTGATTTTTTCAACTTTTTTGACTTTTTCCTATAAATCTTTTTAATACACTTTAATTGAACTATTTTTATATAATAACTTTCTAAGTATGCTTAGGCATTTGAACTCTGTTTTCATTACTGCCCCTTACGTCTATAGACTAACCAGGGATGGGTGATGTATGGCCTATGCAAATACGCTATTTACTTGCTAAATTAGCTTAAACCCGACATCCATTTTGAAACCCTGTCTATTCTTTGTGCACACGTCTCTCTGCCTGCCTGTTATCCATGAAGCCATTTGACACAAATTAGCTCATCCTCAGCCTCTGCTCACGAGCTGGCGATCAAGATCAAAAAACAAGGCATTGTTTAGGAACTGGTTGGCACAGTGTGGTAATCGTTTCCTGCCTTTGTTTTCATTATACAATTTACAGTCATTCATATTTAATAGGTATTGTTTATGTTACATGGAACTGTAACATGTAATGTGGAATTGACTGATGCAGGAACTTAGGTTTGAATACAGCAGAAGCGGTTGGAGTTTGCCTCAGCTGGATGCCTTAGCTCTTGCACCAGTGGGCCCATTTATGGCACTTAAATAAAGACACTTTTTATATAACTTGCAGACTCCATCGCTTTATTACACACACCCACTTTCTTAAACACACCTCATTTCACCATTTGTCTTCTGTGTCATTGCAACATTCTGCATTATATTCTTCACGATTATTTCTTTATTCCTGCTTGCTAAAACACTCCATTCGAGTCTTCAGCCCAGAAGGGGTGAGTAGTTTGCTTCCCACTCCCGCTATAGTCTAAACCCATACTAACACCACTTGCACAGCTATGTACAGCGGCCTTTATGCTACAGCACCCAGAGCACATCAGTTTACAGCAATCAGCTCACAGTTTTATCCCCGAGTGTACTGGCACCTCACCTCAGCACCATCCCACTCTGGGCAAAACAGCACTTTCACATCTGTAGGGGTGAATACTTCGCTTCACACTCCCTGTATAGCACACCCCAACCAACCCACAGAGCTCACAGCGCTCCTACCCTCCTCTTTCCAACTTTTTTTGCCCTTTTTTCCCCTTACTGACTTCAACAGAATCACAAAATGGCTGCCAACACTTCCTAGTTGCAACCATTCGCAGCCAATAAGCAGCAAGCTCGTGCTCGTAACCCCTCAACCAATCAGATGGCAGAATTCCCAAATATCGATATCTGTAAATTGTGATATTTCTCCAAAACTACTGAACGGATTCACACCAAATAAACAAAAGCATGATTTCTAGACCAAGACCCTTCTCCCTGCCAAATTTGGGGTAATTCCGTTCACCCGTTCGACCTGTAGCCTTGTCTAAAATTTCCCTTTTTTTTATTTTTAAATTATTTTTTTATTTTTCTTACATACAAAAGTTATGGCAAACCATAATTCACTGTTAACAACAAATTTTGACAAAACATAGCCCAAAGAAAAGAAGAGCGAATAGTAGAATTAGAGAAATAATAGGAAAAAGGAAAAAAAAAGGACCAAAAAGGAAAGCGGAAAAGAGCATATGAAGGCAAGTTCATCCTATCCAATCTGTTATCGGGGCCCAGATTTTCTGGCCAATTTCACGTCTTCTACGTCCTTTTAATCTATACACTGCTAATTGCATATTATATATGGCCAGCAATCGGACCCTCCAATTTATAAATGTAGGGGAGTCAGGACTGATCCATTGGGAAGTAATACCCACTCTAAAAACAGACACAGCAATACGCAAAAAGCCTTCTTCGGGTTTACTCCTCACTGCCAGGTTTTGCGTCTGATGAACCCCAAAAATCACTAAAGTGGGTGTTAAAGTCAAGGATTTACCGGTAATCTGGACAAGAAAAGATTCAATATCTTGAATATATTGGGCCAGTTTGGCGCAGGAAAAAAACATGTGAATCGTGTCAGCAGCAAGAGTTCCACATCTGCTACACGAATTCCAATAATTACTGGACCATTTAGAAATTTTCCCGGGAGTATAATATAAAACAAATACTGACATGTAATGTTGGGCCCTGAGACTACCAGTTATTAATGTCTGGTTGGCCAGCTCCAAAGAAATTGCCAAATCAGTGCCTTCTTGTCCAAATTTCCTATCCCACTTATCATTTTGGATAATTAGATCATCGGGCAGGTCGGAAATAAGTGTTTGGTAAATTAACCCAATCCTAGATCTTTTCTCTATGAGCCCTACCAGAGGAATTTTCACAAACATATCTGCTCCTAATGTTGCTAGCTTCAACAAATAGCTCCTAATTTGTAGGAACTTAAAGAAATGCCTGGTAGGGAGCCCGTATTTTTCTTGGAGGTCAGAAAAAGAAGCAAATTGGCCCTCAGAAAAAAAATCACCCAATACATTAATTCTTAGATTAACCCAACTAAAGATAATCGAATCCTGAAAAATTGAGGGCAGTAGACCATACGACAGCAGAGGGGTATGTGCATTAATATTTGGTATGCCGGACCGCCGTTGAACTCCAACAGATTGGATTGGATAACTTTAAATGTAATTTTCTTATAATAACTTGGTTCAACATTTCTGACTAAACAATTACGTACATCCTTCCCAAGTAAGGTTTCAAAAATTGTAGGTCTAGCAAATTCAGGCACCTCAGCTAATAATAGTCCCATTTGCTGTAAAAGTGCGGCCCAATCATATAGCTTTAACGAAAGGTAAGCCCCACCCGCCCCTTGATCTAGGAAGTATTAACCATTTAGATGCCCTTCTGGCTTTGTGGTAACCCCAAAAAAATCTCGAACAAGCCCTTTCTGCACTAGCGATGCATTGCACTGGGAATTCAATTGGGATGGTTCTAAATAAGTATAGAAATTTCAGAAATATAGACATTTTTAAAACATTGTAGCGACCATGGAGTGAGAGGTGCAGGTGGTCTAATCTCTCCAGAGTCTGATTCACCTCTTTGATGATGGGTAACATATTGATTTCTGGTATCTTCTCTACTGAAGGAGTGATCTTCACCCCTAAATAGGTTGCAACTGAAGCTATTGGGAGTCCTTCAGGTTTTGCAACATCTGAGTGTATGACTTGAGTTTTGTCAACGTTAAGCCGATAACCCGAGACTGCACCGAATTGCATAGCTACATCATAGACTGCTGGAAGAGCCAAACAAACATCCTTCGTGAAGATGGCGACATCGTCGGCATAAGCTAAAGTTTTATAAGCCACACCATTAACAGTAGCCGCCTGCATCAATAAATTGTTGTCCAATTTGCTCAAAAGAGGGTCGATATAAATTGAAAATAGAAGCAGAGAGCAGGGACACCCTTGACGGGTTCCTCTGCTAATCGAAAAGGAATGCGA
Source organism: Triturus cristatus (assembly GCF_964204655.1). Lineage (NCBI taxonomy): Eukaryota > Metazoa > Chordata > Amphibia > Caudata > Salamandridae > Triturus > Triturus cristatus. The sequence goes on along the minus strand of NC_140582.1, from coordinate 771,008,971 downwards.
CTCTTGTCCTGAGATATGGACAAAGGCCTCTGGGGAGATATATAAAGCTTGTATGGCTGTGATAAACTCCTGTGGGAATCTGTTAATTTTTAGCAGCTGCCATAAAAAACCCCAGGAGACCCAGTCGAACGCATTTTGGGCGTCCAACAAGATCATTGCCAAAGTTTGTTTGCAAACCTGAGCCCAATCAAATTATGCAATTGCCCGTCTGATATGATCTGATGTATCGCGGCCAGGCACAAAGCCGTGCTGGCGAATAGAGACTAGGGGGGCAATGACCTTTCCTAATCTTAGTGCGATGATTTTAGTGTAGATTTTACTATCAGCCCAGATTAGGGAGATCGGATGATAAGAGGAGGGACTGAGCTCTGGCTTGGCTTTCTTTCTAAAGACTACGATGGTAGTCTTATGCCATGAGTCAGGGGTCCTGCCATTCTTGGCAAGTGCAAACAGGGATTCCAACTCTCTGAATAGAGTATGCCTGAATGTTCGATAGAATTCGAGGGGCAGTGAATCGGGCCCAGCAGCCTTCCCTGCTGTCAGTGAGGCTGTCGCTAGTTCCATCTCTTCCCTAGTTATCGGGGAGGAGAGTGCATCCGACTGTTCCGGTGTAACCTTAGATGCTAAATAGTCACACAGAAATTCCTGACCCGGTACAACTACATCATCCTCCTCCGCGTCTGGAGCGAAGAGCATCCTGTAAAACTCTTGAAACACCTCCAGCACCTTGCCCGGTTGATCCTGAATCCGGTCTTTTTTAACTTTAATGCAACATATTCGATTCTAAACACCCTTATGCTGTAATCTTTTAGCCAAAAGTCTGCCTGTATTTTCGCCAAACTCGTAGATGTCCGATTTATACTGGGTAAAATTAGCAGCGAGTTCCTCCCCGAAGTATTGGTGTATTCTATTCCTGCCAATAGCTATCTGACGTTGACATTCCTCTTTTTGGACCTGATCACCAATAACTTGAATAAGTTCTTCCTCTGCTTCTCGAAGCTGGTTAACCCACCCGTTAACCCTTTCCTTGATCACCTTCTGGCGATGTAGAGAGAAGCTGAGAGTCTCCTCCCTCACAGCTGCTTTGAAGGTGTCCCAGACAATTAACTCGGGGGCTGTGCCCTTGTTTCTCTGAAAAAAATCTGTTATCCAATTTGTCATATACCTACAGAACTCTTGGTCAAGTAATCATTTTCGCTCAAATGTCCAGGTTGCCATAACTGGTTTTGGACCGCTAACCGGTAGTTGCAAAATTAGCGGATTATGATCCGAGATTACTCTGGGATGTAACTCGCAGCTAGTCCCTTCAAGGATCGGGTCAGTAACGAAAAAATAATCTAAACATGTGAATTTACTATGGGGAGCAGAGAAGAAAGTAAATCCAGGTTCAGTCGGGCGCAATCTCTGCCAAACATCAACCAAGGCATGTTCGTGGCAAAGCCCACGAATAGCTTAAATGTCTTGCCCTTTCTCCCAAAGTATGGGGTATTCCTATATAAGTCAAAATTAGAGTTCAGGTGAATATTAAAATCCCGCATAAAAGTTTGGGAGAGGGCCACAGAGCAAGTTCGATGCTCAAGAAATTTAAAATAGAGGGGTCATCAAGATTGGAGCCATACAAAGAGCCTATAGTGTATGATGACCCCCTGATTAGAATATCAGCTATTGCCCAGCATCCTAGGTTATCCACCATCACTTGCTTAGTAATACAGATGCCTTGCCTGGCCATTATGGCTACATCCCTAATAGTTATAGCTAGCCGGGAGCAAGCAATCAGATCGAGACCAACTTCCTTCAACCAGGCACGGCTGTTCCAGGAAACATGAGTCTCCTGCAGACATAATGAATCTATATCCAAGTGCCTGATAAGTTTAGCTAAGGTGCCCCTCTTCCTGCTGTCATTTAAACCACAACAGTTGAGAGAACACATTCAAATAAAGTTGTGCCTACCCATCAGCGAATAAAACTGTCAAGACCAGCCCAGTAAGCCTCAAACATGTCGTACAAAGGTCTCTAATCAAAATCAAAATAGTGCCTAGAATGAAATTAACCACGTATTGTTTTAATAAAATGTTGTATTGCCTGACTTAACTATATTTAAAAGAAACAATTTGTGCCCCCCACCACCAACCACCCCTAAAGCTAAACCCCCTAACCCTCCCTCCACCCTGAAAACTTTCCCACCCCTAAACCCTCCCCTTCTCTCCCTCAACATCAGAGGCATGGGGACCGACAGCCCCTTGTTATGCTGAGCTGAGAGCCCCACTCTCTCACCACTGCACACTAAGTATACTCAGGAAATATCTTACAAAAGCAATGAAGAACACTGAAGAACAACCATTTGAATAAAATGGGAGTAAAAGGGCAAAAGGAAAAAAAAAAAAGAAAAGATAGAGATATTGACCCTGTAGAGGCCGGAAGGGACCAGGTCTTACACAGAGCTGAAAGGGGATGAGGAATCCACTGGCCCAAAATTAATTGTAAGCAACACAGTCAATTGAATCTCAAGTGTAAGTACTATACTGTCTGAAAATTAAGTCAGGAATTGTGTCCTGTGTTCATAGATAGTAGGTGCTTTTTGGCCTGAACCTCTGAATGAAAAAAGTGAGTTTGCCCTTTGTAGATGACTTTTAATTTGGCCGGGTTCAGGAGAAAGATCTGAGCACCCTTCGCCTGGAATTCTGGCATCAATTGTCGAAGGTGCCAGCGCAATTCAACTGTTTTCTGACAGAAGTCAGGGAGCACGAAGAAGTTACAGCCTTTCCCGGTTCTTTTGCAGTCGGGCCTGGCCAGATCATACAAGGATTCCCGGGCCAAAAAGTTATTCAGGGAGATCAGAATGGCACGAGAGCAATTGTCAGAGCGACCACCTGAACTACGTTGGTTAAAAGGCAAGCGGTGCGCCCAACTACGTTGGTTAAAAGGCAAGCGGTGCGCCCTTTGAATTTGGGTCTTCCAATCCCATTGAGGGAGATCCGGGAACACTTCCTCAAAAAGTTCAACCACAAATTGTCGGATATTAGAGCCCTCTTGGCCCTCAGGAATACCCAAAATTCTTAAGTTATTGAGCCTAGCCCGGTTTTTTAAATCAGACAGTTTGTACAGAGTGTCATCCCTAATTGATTGAATAATTTCCACCTTAGATTTCTGCTGGGCCAGATCATCTTCGAGTCGGGAAATCCTAGTTTCTGCTTCTACTATTCCTGAAGAAAAGTCAGAACAAGTCTTGGCCATCCTCCGGATGGAATTTTGAAGTTTCCTGCAGGCCCCTTGTGTACGGGAGCTTTCGGCCCTTGACTCCTCTCTATGTGCCATCATCACCTGATAGATAGGAGATAACGTGATTTCTTCAGGGCAAGTGATAGCTGAGGCAGTGCTAGCAATCATTACCCCATCCATTGTATTGTTTTTTATCTCCCAAGCCTGGTGAGAATGAATAATCCCAGGACATAGTTCCTGTGGTCGCCTCAGACAAGGTAGGACAAGCTGAAGTTGCTCTCATTTTTTTAACAGTCTCTGAACCCAGCTGAGATGATCCGCATCAACCTCCCAGTGAAAGCTACTAGTGTCACTGCCATCACCAGCCCAGTCTTTATCCTGGATATCATCATCCGAGGAATTAGAAACATCAGACAGAGACATTTTTTTATCAACAGGGTCGTCCTCCCTGTTAGAATATAAGTCTTCCTTTTGGCCATTCAAAGCCCCTGTTTTAACTGTGTCTAAGTACTCTACCACTTGTGTACCAGTTGAGGGGACTACACTAACCAGAATGCAACTTGTTTGCCGGGTGGAAATCGAATCAGCTTCTGAACTGCCTGGGGAGGGACCCAAAGTACATCCAGAGTCTTCACCTGATCTCACACAAGCAGACTCTGTGTCCTGAAGTGTCAATTCGTTCACAAACGGGAGCGTAGGTACAGAGGAAGGCTCCCTACTGGCATATGTGGCCAGCGCCCCTGCGCTGCCATCTGAGGTGAAGACAGGCGATTTAAAAGACCCAGATCCTCTGCCCCCGGGCGCATTGATCGGCGGCTTAACTCTCTGTGTCTGCGCTTTGAACAGCGCTGGAACCGTCTGTCTCCCCCGGCCAGAGGTATTATTTTTTCCCGTCTCTGACGCGGAGGCAGGAGCTGCTTGAAGGTTGCCGACCTCCTGGCCATCAGCGCAGATATCAACAACTGGAGTCTTCACAAGAATTCCAGGGGCGGACGATGAACCCCGGCCCCTGACACCTTTACTGGATCCCTTTGGCGGCATAGTAGCGGGCAGCAGCGTCCTTTCCCCGATCTGTACAGCTAACACAGCAGATCCAGTAGAAGCAGATGCAGCGCTGACCCGACCCGGAGAAGCCAGAGATGCCAGATAGCAGAGTAGCGGAATGCTCCACACCCAAGATTGAAAGCGCCAAATCATCCAGGTGAGTAAACAAATTGTATACCCGGCTTTTCCCAATGCGGATAGTTCAAACAGCAAGGTTCTTCATTACACGAAAGGCAGGTCAGCAGTGGAGAGTGAGGATGCAGCTCACTCGGCCGTCCAATCGGCCACCATCTTGCCCCCCTAAAGATTCCTATTGAAATTGCATGGAGAAAACACGTTTTGGGACCCCCATTTTTTCTCAGCCCCCCTTGACGAATCACCCCCAAACTTTCAACATAGGAGCTGATATTAACAAACAATTAGTTTGGAAACTTTCATGAAGATTCATCAAACGACGCCAAAGTTATAAGCAAAACGAAAAATGCTCTTCATATGGAAACTTGGTCCTAACTATAACTACCTACTGGCGAACGCCAGTAGGTTATATATGCAAATATGCATATATATATATATATTCACTAAAAAAACATAGTTTTCAGGGGCGTTATAGTTAGCTGGACATTTCCTTGATACAAAACCCTAGAAATTCCCCCGTTATAGTTAGTTCAGCTAACTATAACTCGCGCCCCCGCAATGCACTGCTGATGACGTCACATATTACATCACTCATGACATGGTCAGTGACATCACTGATGACAGCACTGATGACATCTCAAATGACATCACTGATGACACCACTGATGACGTCATCCAGTGAGTTTGTGTTTCTGTAAAGTTTTAATATGTTTAATATCTATATTGAAAGGCCTGTTGAAGAATGAGTGGGAGTACAAGTGTGTGAATGGATGATTTTCTAGGTGCGTAACTGACTCTATAAGTGAGTCATTAAATGTATCTTACGGCAGACTAGTGACTAAACTGTGTGAATGTCTGTATGTGTCTGTGTGTTGGTGTATAAGTGGCTGCATGGTTTTGTGAATACCTATATGAATGTGTATATATGGGTTATTGATTGGTTGTCTCAGTATCTGTATGGGTGCCTGAGTGTTTGTGTGAGTAGGGTGTGTGTGACTCTGTGCATAGATGTGTGAGTGGGTGATTCTATGGTGCATGGTTTTAAGAGTGCAACTGTGATGGACTGTATGGTTGGGTGAGTGTATGTATGAGTGTGTTAGTGATTGAATGTGTATCTCAGTTGTACATGTGTCAGTAACTACATATGTGAAACGCAGTGTATATGTGTGTAAGAGTATATAACTATCTATATGTGAGAGTGTGTGATTGAGGGAGTGCCTGTATGGATGAGTGTGTGCTTGTATTAGTAATTGTATAAGAGTGTCAGAATTTGTTAGTATTTTTATGAGTAAGTGAACTTGAGTGTGTTTAACTGTATAGGTGAGTAAATTGGACTGTGATTAATTATTTGCATGACTGACTAGGTGTGTCAGTACCTCAATGGATAATTGGCGGTGTGTGAGTGTCTATATAGGTGTATAAATGCATATGATAGTCCTGTACGGAGTGACTGTAAGTATGAGTGACTGTACAGGTGAGTGAGTGGAGATGTATGTAGACCTAAGAGTCAATGAGTGTGTATGTAGTTATTGGTATTGGAGTATCTATGGTTTTCAAAATGGCCGGTCTGAAATTTTGAGTCGGTGTATCAAAAGTTATATTAGGGTGTGAGAAGATGCACTAATTTATCACATGGATGACATCATCAGTGATGTCATCAGTGATGTCATTTGAGATGTCATCAGTGATGTCATGAGTGATGTCACTGACCATGTCATGAGTGATGTAATATGTGACGTCATCAGCAGTGCATTGCGGGGTCGCGAGTTATAGTTAGCTGAACTAACTACAACGGGGGAATTTCTAGGGTTTTGTACGAGGGAAATGTCCAGCTAACTATAACGCCCCTGAAACCTATGTTTTTGTAGTGAATTTCTAAGGTTTTTTAAATGCCAATTCCTAACTATAACGCCCTTGAAACCTTCGGTTTTTTCAGTGAATTGCAAAGGTTTTTTAAATGCAATTTCCTGACTTTAACGTGCATGAAACCTATGGTTTTTTCAGTGAATTTCAAAGGTTTGTAAAATGCTAATTCCTATCTATAACTTATCACTGAAGATATCATGTTTAATGATTTTGATAGGATTTCTATATGTTTCAAATTCAGTGTGTCAATTTCATTAAATATCTTTTTTTTAAATACTTTTTTATCACCATTTTTTAAACTTATTTTTTCTATTAATTCCTTTAAAAATTAAAAAATGTTATATGAACTTAATGGGTTTTACAAACATATTTTTCAAAATATTTTTTTAACTATATGTTCAAAACTGTATTTTATATATTTTTTTCAATGTTTTTGGATCCGCGCACCCTATGCGCACCGTTCTCGATCCCTACGTGATAGCATTCGCGCATGGTACGAGTTGGGTACGTGTTTAGTGCGCGATCGCAATGCGACAGGTATGCAACTCCCAGCCTATACGCAACATACTCGATGTACGTAACGTGACATTTACGCGCCTCCGCGATGTGTCATGACGCGGTAGGTGCGCGGATCACGCAAAATATTTAACATTTTAAAAAACATATATATATGTATTTCTTGTGAATATTAATTGAAGACAAACTCTAAACTAGTCTTAAAACTAATATATTTTTACATCTACTCCTATATTTCTTTTTAATTCAATTTCGCGGATGCGCGCTGGGTGCGTGCTGCATAAGCGCAGGGTGCGCGGATCCCATGTGACCTGCAAAAAAAGAGATTTGTTTGGTTCATTACACTTCCTCTTCTAACTATTGAAAGACCCCACCAATTTCAATCATTCTTCTTTGACCTTCTTTAGAGCACCATCTCTTTGGAGAGAAGAAGATTTTTTAGGCAGAATAAGACCAATGCCACCTTGGTCACGTGCAAGATTTGCAAAAGAGTCCTATCGAGAGGGGATCCTAACAAGAAATACTCTTGCGGCACGGCAAGTATGATGAAGCACATGAGGACCCTTCATCCGAACAATCTTGCACAAGAAGAGTGCCGACGGATGAGAAACACTCCTGCTCCTGCGCCATCCACCTCATCGCAGCCGAGCACATCAAGAGTGCATCCATCAGCCCAAACCTTGGACATCCGTCCTCAATTTCAATTTTTAAAAGTGCTCTGCACTAAGTGCAATAAGACTTTGTGCTACGGTGAGCAGTCGATCGATCTGATCTGCCACCGGCAAGAAAGTCACATTTGCTATTTATTTTTATTTTTTTATTGTTCCCTGAAGTTCATTGTTTGGTTTCTCCTGTTTTGTTTTCTCTTTTTTCTTTTTGCAGAAAAACCCCCAAAAATTAAAAATTGTTCAGAAAACCCCAAAAAAATTATAAAAGAAGAAAGAAGAAAAAAAAAAGTTATTGTAAGAACTAACTTTCCTGGTTTAAAAAAAGAGCTAAATTTCTTTGTTAGTGTTAGTTTAGATGAATGTATGTGTAGTATGTAATTGACTGAATGAATGCATTAGTAGCGTATGGTGAATGTATAAGTGCAGAACTATGAGGAAGTGCTGCAGCATCACACAGTAACCTCTTTAACTGCAGTGTGCTGTAATACTTCCGAAGCACAGGGATGCAACATATGTACATAACTATGTTGCAAATCTATGCTTCTATCTGCACGGCTGCTTAAACTGCAGCCATGTGGTGACACAGGCACCCTTGCACCATAGTGCAAGGATATCTGTGTCATGTGCTGTTTGTTTTCTGCAGGAAGACACACCTTCCTGCACAGAAACAATGAGAAAATGCATTTTTCATCTTCAACGTATGCTGAACATTTCAGCATGCATTGAAGATATAAAAATGTGAAGAAATTAAAACAATTCTCCTTGTTGTGCTTTCCTACACCAATTTTAGAATGGTGCAGCATTCACACACATATCGAGATTTATGATTTCTGATAAATCTAGACATGTGTCTTGTTCTATGAGTATTAAGTGCAATGATGCACAACAACACTTATAGAACACCCTTTCGACACAAAGTGGTGTGCATGATGAGGTTATATTTACATGGAGTATAAAAAGTGCACAGAGTGCCTTTTCCTCTCTTTGTAAACATAAAAGAGTATCTTGCACAATAACTATGTTACAAAAAGTGACATATTTCCGTTTTTAAATTTCCTTGCGAATGATAGAAGGTAAGCACAGAGTTTTGTCTGCAAAGATGTTCAAAGAAGAATGATTGAAATTATTGCGGTCCTTCAACAGCTAAAAAGGTGAAATATTATGAACCCCTCAAATCTCTTTTTTTGCAGGTCACATGATATCTGATTATGGTCAGATTTCAAAACTACATAAACAGAGTGTTTTTAGAAACGTGTTTCAACTTTGTAGCTTATTGCAGGCCCCTTCATTCTGCATATTGATACATAGTTAAACTTACCTTCACAGTAATAGGAATAAAAAATGGTATACATCTTTTTCTGTTTTTCATTCAAATATAAATTCATATAAATTGCTTATTTTAAAATTTGGATCTGTGAAAGAAAAGGAAAAAAAAACTTATAACATGTAATAATACATGTAAAAAAAAAACAATCTCAAATATTGTTAAAAAAACCCCAACATGCCATTCTCAAAATACAAATCACAGAAATATAAAATGCACACAGCTAACAACATTTTTTAACTTTAACTTACAAAAACTGTAAATGATGTCGCTATAAAATATTCACCAAATCTAAAGTTGAATTTTTGGAGGATGCACCACGCCCACAACGTTTTCCTTCAGTGATGTGGAAATTTGTTTGCTGGAAGTGTATGGATACTGACTGGGGAATTGAAGGTGTGAAAGACAAGTGTGTAGGTGGTTAGAGGACTGCATGCATAGTGGATAGGGGTTTGAAGAAGTCCATGTGCTAAGGCCTGGCTCAGTGCATGAATACTTAGGCAGTGACTGAATCATTAGAGTACTGGAAGAGAGTGTCTTGGTGAATTTATAAGTGGTTGGGTTTTGGCACAGTGAATGGATTAGTACATGGGTTGAATGGGTCACTAGAGGACTGCAAAGGGAGTGACAGGGTGTTTCCTGGAAGTGTATGGATACTGACTAGGGAATTGAAGGTGTAAAAGACAAGTGTAAAATAAGTTAGAACATTACATGCATACTGCATAGACATTTGAAGCAATCTATTTGGTACTTAGAAACTGACTAAATAATCAGACTACTTCTAGGACAGTGCTTAGGTAAAACTTTTACATTTTCAGTTCTGCCACAGTGAAGAGAATAGTACATGGTACTGCACCTCAGCGTCAAACCCTGACTCATTTTATCAATGCATAAGCAAAGACTAGCTTCTAATGCTACTAAAACTTGACAACATGACAGGTTTTAAAAGAGTTATCTGCTAAAAAATACACGATGTTACCAAATGCTTCTCTCACAGTGGTTCCCAAATGCACACAGACTCACAGTGTGATTCTAGACAACAACCACTATACCTAGGAGTTTACCAAAAATCATTCACTACTGTTGAAGTGGTAAGGGAACTGCACACAATCTTCATATTTCAGGACTGCACCTTTGTGTCAAAGCCTGACTCATTTAATCAAAGCATAAACAAAAACAGGCTTCTAATTAGGCCTGGGCTAAATTTCCGTTCCGCTCGAGGAAATTGCGATAATTTGATATTTTCGCGTTCCGCGGAGAGCGCGAAAATGTCAAAATTTCCGCATTCCGCAGCTTAGCGATAATTTAGTTCTTGCTTGCGCTGTAAAATAATACATTCTCGCGCGCGATCGCCTTACCTGAATCCCCGCGTTCGCCGACAAGTTTTCCCGATCCGGTCGCGTTCTCCACAAGATGTTGGATTGTTGGTAGCCATTTGCGCTGTCTCGCGACAGTTCGCGCCCGCAGTAACGTCATGCGTCGCACGATCGCGTCTTTCTTCTCGCGATCATGCACCACGAGAAGAGTGAAAACAAGATGGCCACGCCCGCGAGCAACCGCATGTGTAAGTTGGCGAGCCGCGACCACGCAGAAAATACCGCGAACGAGCAGGAAAAAAACTTCCGCATCTTCGCGATATTTCCGCGTGTTTGCGGAGATTTTTAACATTTTCGCGATAATTTGCGAAAGTTGCTTTCGCAAACTCCGCCCACCCCTACTTCTAATGCTACTAAAACTTGACAACATGACCGGTTTTAAAACAGTTATCTGTCAGCAAATACACGATGTTACCAAATGCTTCTCTCACAATCCTTACCCAAATGCACACAGACTCACAGTGTGATTTTAGACAATCAACACTATCCTAGGAGTTTACCAAAACTCACTCACTAGTCTAGAAGAGTTAATGGTACTGCACACAATCTACATATTTAAGTACAGCACATCAGTGTCAAAGCATGACTCATTTAATCAACGCATAAGCAAAGACTGGATTCTAATGCTACTAAAACTTCACAACATGACAGGTTTTAAAAAAGTTATCTGCTAAAGAATACAATAAAGAGAATAGTACATGGTACTGCACCTTAGTGTCAAACCCTGACTCATTTTATCAATGCATAAGCAAAGACTAGCTTCTAATGCTACTAAAACTTGACAACATGACAGGTTTTAAAAGAGTAATCTGCTAAAAAATACACGATGTTACCAAATGCTTCTCTCACAGTGGTTCCCAAATACACACTAACTCACACTGTGATTCTAGACAAGCACCACTATCCCTAGGAGTTTACCAAAACTCATTCACTACAGTGCAAGTGGTAAGGGATCAGCACACAATCTACATATTTCAGGACTGCACTTTTCTGTCAAAGCCTGACTCATTTAATCAAATCATCTGTCTTCTAATGCTACTAAAACTTCACAAAATGACAGGTTAAAACAGTTATCTGTCAGCAAATACACAATGTTACCAAATGCTTCTCTCACAGTGGTTCCCAAATGCACACAGACTCACGGTGTGATTCTAGACAAACAACACTATCCCTTGCACTATACCAAAACACATTTCTTCATCTAGAAGTAGTATTACATTTTAGTATAGAAACATAACATAACTCATTTCACAAATTCATAAACAATGACTGGTTTCTAATTCTACCAAAATATAAAAACAGCACAGTTATCTGTCTGCAAACACATAAAAAACACAAATGCTTATCACAGAATGGTTTCTACATGAACACACACTGTCAATAAGATTGTAGAGAAAAAAAGTACTCCCTACACTTTAGCAGGAGAAATACATTAGTCTGATTAAAATCAAAATAGTCTACATACATCCCCTCACAATTAAATAACTCATCTTTCAAGTTCTTTTGTAGATTAAGAAGTATATCAGTCACTCACCATATTTTCATTTACAGAATCTCTGCACTGTGCACCTCTCAGCAAAAACAAAGAGTGGAAAAGTTTCCCTTTCATTTTCCACACATATACATGTAAACATCAAATCACAATCCTTCACACATAAACTCAAAAGCAAACACACATTTCTATTGGTTAAACATTTCAACCCTTTCCAACTGAAATACATTTCAACCCTTCCCCCAATCTGCCTTCTGCCTGTTACCATAGAAACAGGTCATGGAACACCGCACTAAGCACACAGGTCAGAAGTTCAGCACACAATTTTCCTCTACAAGAGAGGAAGTGTGCTTCACTTTTCAACATATCAGCTAATCATATATAATGTTCCTTACAATCTGTTTTTGTTAACCAATAAGAATCATACCTTTAAAAACAGAAATATACACCCTACCTTTCAGTGTACAAAGTAGTCATACAACCAGTGATTTCTTGTCTTTTTTTTAAAAAAAAATCAGTGGATCCGCGCACCCAACGCGTTAGGATGCGCACACCTTGCGCGCATTTCGCTGTTTTTTTTATTTTAAAAAAAGGGGGCCCCAGGGGGTCCTTCTGGGACCCCCTAAGCACCTCTAGAGGGTCAGAGTATTTCCACTCTGCCCCATTTATATGTTTTACACACTTATTCCCCTTGCTTCTTCAGCCTCGCTTCTACCGAGGCAGAAAATGGCCGCCAACAGTTCCTGGTTTAAAATGTAGAGAGACACTCGACAGCCAATTAGCATTCAGCGCGCGATCGGGAGGGTGCGCGCTCGGTTCGGGGAGGGTGCGCTCATGGTGCGGGTAGGGTCTGCGGATCCTCCCCGGCCATAGATATTTATGTACTTTTAACTCTAATTTTCTCAGGAACTACTGAACGGATTCACACCATTTATGCAAAAGGCACAAGTCTGAACTGAGGACTACCTCTTTGCCAAATTTGGTGTCATTCCGTTCAGCAGTTCGGGCTGTAGTTGCGGCAACAGATCCTATGGGAAATTGCATGGGGAGAAAGCGTTTTGGGACCCCCCTTTTTTCTCGGCCCCCGCTTGACGAATCACCACAGGGTAGGAGCGGAGCGGTGCTGGATAAAAGTTTGGAAAATTTTGCAAGGATTCGTCAACCGGCGCCAGACTTATTAGGAATAGAATGTTGCGAATTTCCTATGGAAAATAGGTCCTAACTATAACTACCTACTGGCAACCGCCAGTAGGTAATATATATATATATATATAGGTAAGCATGATTTTACTATACTTATCTCCATATAAATGGATCTTGATGATATATCTAGTGTGCTTGTCTATTCTACAGATCCATGCTTCATTTTAAGTGAAATCTAATGTCAGCATTCAGTGGCTCAGCAATGCACTGTGGATTTGTGTTTAATATTTCTTTCCAATCAGAAGATACACATTATATGTCACAAAACATTTTCTGTCATCTTGAAATGTATCCTGCAATTGAGGCTGCTAAGAAAGCAATCAACCTAAATTCACAGATTGTATTTTCAGCGCACTCCTGGTACACGTGTGCTCTGGGTAGCTGGCAACGGAACTGCCCTCCATACAGACATGTACCATACAAGAGTTACAGATATGACAAACTAGAAATATAAACAACTACTCTTCAAAGAGATCACAGAAGGTTGTATCCAAATGGCAGGCTACAGCTTTCAGAATACAAAATGGCTGTTGTCCAGAGATTTTTAAAAAAGTGTTGGGAAGATAAAACAAAAAGGTGGATTCCCTTGCGCATACCATTCTGATCCATGCCTGTCAGACCTCAGATCACAAAATGTTCTTGATCTTCTCAGAATATAATGCTGCAATGTTTAATTCAGTCACATTTACCCATTGTTGCATACAAGGTGACAGAATTGTGATATCTTTCATAGTAGTGAATGAACAGTTTTTAAAGTTGATAAACGGGTCTTAATTTAAATTTGGAAGTGGGCTGCATCATATTAAAAGATAAGCACCTTGTGTTTTACCTTTTATAACTTATGCGCTTCAAGGAATATGTTTTATGCGTCTCTAGATGTATTCTAATTAAACACTGTCTTGAGGTTAAAGGAGTACATAAGTGCTGCTTTTGCTGGATTTTCATTTGAAAAAGGCCAACTCACTTCAATTTTTAAAGATCAGATCATGTTGTCAAGAACTTTATCAATATCTCAATGTCTTCTTAGGGTTCAGGATTTTTCAGCTACTTGACACAGCTAGTAAGAGGTTAAATTTCATATATCATGCTTGTCTTGAAAAGGATTGTGTTGGTTATTCATCAAATTCATATGTGTGCTATAATAAAAAGAATACCAAAGTGACCAGACCACCCTACTTATCTATCTCAGTGTTGTTAAGAGGAGCCTTGATCATTTCTAGAGTTTCCCATTTGATATAAGCATGCAAAAATTCAAAACATATATCAACACTTAAAAAAGCATACCTATGGCAAGTGTGAGAGTTATTTTTTGATTGTTTCAGTGAACATACCAAATCATACACAAAGTGTTTTTAGACATGGACAGATAGTAGTATCCTCCTTGACCTCTCAGCACCTTTCAATGCGATATTCCACTAGTCAATCATCAGAAAGCTTCAGCAGGTATCTGTGGACCGGCCCTCAAGTGGATATCCTGCTTCCTCATGGATAGATCTCAATGAGTTAGACTTCCCTCCTACACCCCGGAACCCATATGTGGAGTCCCTCAGGGATCATCGCTCAGCCCAACACTCTTCAACGTCTACATGATGCCCCTCGCGGACCTCGTTAGAGCCCACAGCATCAACATAGTATCCGATGCTGATGAGACATAGCTTATCCCCTCCCTCACTGACTGAACCAGCACTGCCAATGCTAACTTTGCCAACTGCATGAGCAACCTCACTGCTTGGATGAAAACAAAACTGCCTCTAGCTCAACACAGACAAAACCGAAGTCCTAATCTTCAACAACATCCACTCCCCTGGGATGCCTCTTCGGGCCCTCCAACCTTGGCCCCCGACCCACTCCTGTGGACTATGCCAAGAATCTCAGGATCATTCTGGACAGCAACCTTTCCATGAGCAGACAGATCAATGACGTCTCCTAACCATGCTTCCACATCCTGCGGATTCTGCACAAGCTTTTCAAATGGATCCCACTGAATACCAGATGAATGGTCACCCAGGCTCTTATCAAAAGTAGACTTGATTAAGGAAACACCCTCTACATCGGAACCAGCCCATGTCCTAAGCTGACTCCAAACTACCCAGAACGCCGCTGCCCGATTCATCCTGAACATCCCGCCAAAAATCCACATCTCTCCACACCTCAATAATCTCCACTGGCTCCTAGTCCAGGAAAGATGAAAGTTCAAACTACTCACAAATTCATACAAAGCTCTCCACAACATCAGTCCAGCTTGCCTCAAAAACCGCCTCAACTTCTACCAACAAACAAGACACCTTTGATCTACGTCCCAAGAAAGAGCACACCTCCCTCGCATCAAAAAGACCAGAAGCAGAGGACGCTCCTTCTAATACCTTGCAGCCGAGAACAGGAACGACCTGCCGACACAGCTCAGAACCCCCCCTTCCCTCATAGACTTCTGAAGGAACCACAAGACATGGCAGAGAATTTGCCATATTTGTTCTACTTGTGTCTGTGTACTGGCAGCCTGGGGGTTGCTTCCACACAATGTTCGCTGCCCATCTGACTGAAAGAAGGGGTCACTCCACTCCCCCCCCGAGCCACCAAGGGATAACTGATTTAAAATAACTTAACAGGCTTTTGAGGCTAGGTGTTTCGTAAGGTGGGCTCCCGATTTGAAGGCTAGCTAGCACTTGTATTCTGGAGACTGAGCTTTCTGCTTCATTTGAACATCAGGATATTAGAAGTATCTTGTTGGAGATGTGGGTGAGCCTCAAGCAAATAGATGAAAAACTTGACCATTTAACTACACGTCTGGATCAAATAAAGGCACGCCTTGATAAAAATAGTGACTATCTTGACGAGCTGGAACACAGGATCTCTGCGGTAAACAAATGGGTTGAGAGAATTGAATGGCAATGTTGTCCGCCTAGAGGCAGAGATGTCCAGAGTCTCAGTGAACAATGAATATCTGGAATTGCATTCCCGGCAGAGCAATCTTTGCATTGTTGGGCCTCCTGAATCTATCAGCCCAGACAAAATATAGAATTATATAGAACAGTTACTGGGAAACATGTTGGGCAAAGAAAACTTTTCCAGCCTTTTTGTTGTAGAATGAGTACTCAGGAGGCTGAGGCCCCACTGGCGCAGAGTCCCCCACCAAGCTCAATTTTGGTGCAACATCTGAAAATGGTGGAACATTGATGCTGCCTTGCACCTCACCAGAGTGTGAGACTTTATGTTGGCGATGCAGGAAGCTCGGTGGACCTTCATGAACATAAAAATACTCTTGCACGTCAAGGCTATGCAATACGCACTGTTATACCCAGAAAGTTGTGGTTCAGTTAGATGGCTACACTATTTTCTTCACTTCCCCCATGGATGCCATGAACTTAGGAACTATGGTGGTTCGCATGCAAGCTCAGATCAACAAATCACTGATGTCTCACCTCAAAATTGCAGTTCTGCATCCAACGTAGAAAGACTGTCAGACTCACAATTTCATTGCCTGATTCTGTTAATAATCAGGTTAATTACTCTTCACATTCTAAACAACAGCTAATGAATGGGCTGGAGGATGCTTTCTATCTGAAAACCAAGTCAATGTATTCCTATAAATTCTTTTGTTCTCCCCTTGCCTGATATGTGAGGTTTACTTTTATGATTCCATGTTGCAATACCACAATGGTTGGTCCAGTGCATTTTCTCAACTTCTACCCTCGAGGCAGTCCCTTGGCAGTGGGCGGATACCCAATACTCCTATAGTTGATAGATAGCTGGTGCAAGCTGGCTCCCCCTGTGTTAGTCACCAACTTGTTCTAGTGTATATAGAGGGATTCTCACTAAAAGCTGGAGTATTCAGCGTGGATGGAGGGTGGATGCAAGGGTTTTAATTTGTTCTATTTTTGTTACAGAGTTACGCTTTACAAGTTTTTACACTTGAATCCTCCGTAGGGTTGGACCACTAAAAGTTGCTCAATTGGGCAGTGGAGGGCATGGCCAATATGGCAGAGCAGTGAGACACTCTTCACCACTGTTTCTGCCAGCCACCCCAGTTTTAGTTTTGTTCTGTTTCACCTTGTGCTGCCAGGTCACCCTTTTGAGCTGGGTGGACCTCAGAGACTAGGTGTTCTGATCAATCTGCCATCGAGAGCAGAGGAAAGACGCAGACTGCAGAGTCTGAGCCACACACAGCAGTCATCCCCACGGCTGAGCCTCGGCAGTAGAAGGTGCGACCCCACCCTGTAGTCGTGGACTGTGGATAGCAACGTTTTACCTGACTTGGTCCGGGGTAATGGGGGTCAGGCCCCAGTACCGCTTGTGCTCTGCTACCATTAAAGAGATGGAGGGGTGGCCCAGGGCCACCCGTGCAGCTCTGGATGAGGTGTAGGGCTGAAGCCTGGTTCCAGTTCCGGAGAACTCGAGGCTGCTCATTCCCCGGGTGGGCGAGCAGAGAATAACTGGTGACTGCTCTGAGGAGAACTAGCCAAGACAGATGCTCCAGTGACCAGTCAGGGGCCGGGGGAGGAATATGCCATATGGTCCAGGAATTTAGCTGGACTCTCACCTCAGCTCTAAGGTCAGTGCGCAATGTGGAGACCCCATGAGGGCAGGGTCGCACTGGCATCGCTGATAGAGGGGTCTTCACTGTTGCTATCTAGGTGTGACTGGTGTGGCCAGTAGTCCTGTTCACAGTTCAATGCAGGGCTGGATGGACAGTGTAGTTCAGCACCTTGGGGGGTCACAGCTGGTCAAAAGGAGAGAGCACTAGGCGAGATATTGTTGAGATACAGAAGCTGGAAGACGAGATCTTATGGTTTGAACAAGAGCGGCTGCTGCAGTCCCTCCGTTGTAATACCCTTGTGCTCACAGTGGGCGGAGGCCAATTGTGCATGTGTTACTCTAAAGAGGCGGAGGTCTCATTATTACATCATGAAAATTGCTCCTATGTTTGGGTAGATAAAGTGGGTACCCTGCTTGCCCGACTGCTGTGAGGCAAATGGGAAAGGGAATATATTCGTGAAAAAGTGACACATATGGGGTCTCGCCTAGTGAACGACGAGGGTAAAATCAATTTGTTTTTCTCTTTTTATGAAAGACTCTTAAGCAGTGCCTTCCCTTCTTCAGGTGAGGCCGAGGCCTTGTTAGCATCCAGCTAACTGATAACTTTTATTGATAACGAAAGAGACTCCGTGGAGTGTCCAATCCTCCCGGAAGAAGTTAGGCTGGCCATTAAAACTCTCAAAACCAACCAATCTTTCTGGCCTGATGGTCTAATGACTCAATTTTATACCAACTATTTTTCACAGATGATACTGAAGCTCACTGTCCTTTTCAAGCATTGTGCCTTGAGGGAGATGGTTGTTCAGACAATGGGAGAGGCAGTAGTGACCCAATAAAGACGGTAAACTCTATGTTGCCGATGCCACTAACCTGGTGCAAGGTTCGAGGCCCCAATCCACAGGAGCGATGAGAAGTTCCCCACACTCCCCAAGCCAGTACCCGGATATAACACCCAACTCTTTATACCATGAAACTGACCCAAGGAGATGTGGGGAGAGATTGCTCAGGTGTGACTATTTCTCAATCCCTCAGCCGGTTCCCTCAGGGTCAGGGCAGAACTGGAAACAGGAGGGGCAACAACCTGTGGGAAGATATAACAAATAGCTATGAAACAATTCCCCTCCCACCTAAGAGAATACACGTAAAAATCAATGCCTGTTCTATAAAAACAAGACAATCTCTTACCGGCTGGACATCTCCAGTTGTCTTGAAGGGTCTTTTACATGAGAATTGATCAAGAGGGCAAATGTTCCTACTTGGCAAATACAGCAAGGTATATGTAAAAGAAAGACCGAGTCAAGGGAACGTTAGGGTCAGCTAGTAGCCGCTATCTGGCAGGTGTATGAACTCCTTAATTAAAGCTGTTGCCAGTAAGCAAGGAAAATAAAGGTAAAACCTTTCTTATAAGCATTAATGCCCAAGTTTTATAATGGAGAAGGGCAAACGCGTCTCGCGCGTGAAAAGAAAACAACAAAGCCGTCAAACGCGCACCGCGAATTAAAAAGATACAAAATATCTGCCCAGTCTTCAAAAGGAAAGTCAAATGCGCACCGCGCTTGAAAGGATACAATGTATCCAACTAAAAGAAAGTCAAACGCGGACTGCGAGTATGTAAAAAAACCATGTCAAATGCGCACCGCGCATAAAAGGATACAATGTATCCAAAAAAGAAAGTCAAGCACGGCCGCGTATACGTTAAGAAGCAGGACGCGGCCGCGAGTTCAGGAAGGCACACACCAATGGGGAGTCAGAGAGCAGCTGATCAAGAACTACAAAATGTCAATGTTCGAGTCAAAAGGTTCTGTGTGCAGTCTGGAAATACTGAAGCAAAGTCGGGACTAATGTGATTCGAGAAGTCTGGTGTCTAAAGTTAAGAATTCAAACGCAGGAGCACAGCAACCAGGAAAGGGAACAAAACGCTGGAAAGAGTAGAAGTGGGGCGTGGAGTCAGGTTCAGGAACTGAAAGCCAAGCACCGGTTCCCTTGATTGGCCTGAATTTAAATGTAGGGAACGTGTACAAACTCCGCCTTACATAATATGCAAGGGACTCTCTTTAAAGTGTCTTACTTTCTACAGAACAGGCACCTGAGCATCTTAGGAATTCCAGCTAACTGTGCAAGAAGCGAGAGGTCTAACACTTCTCCCACCCAAAGGTCTATTTACAGGACGGGGTTTTGAAGGGTATAGAGCATGAAATCTATGAACTATGGTAGGGGCATGTACGTTTTCTGCAGGTTCCCATGATCTCTCTTCTGGGGGGTATCCTACCCAATCTATTAGATACTGAAGTTTGCCATTGTATCTACAGGAATCCATAATTCTTTTCACTTCATATTCCATATCACCAGCCACGGAAACAGGAGGAGGAGGGCTTTCATGGTCAAGTGAGGGGACATATTTCTTAAGTAAGGAGGCATGGAACACTGGATGTATACGCATTTCTGCTGGTAACTCTAATTTCAATGTTACGGGAGTGATAACCCTGGCGATGGTATAAGGTCCTATATAGCGGGGTTGTAACTTACGGGGTCATTCCAGTGTTAAATTCTTGGTGGCTAACCAAACTTTGTCACCCACTTCATACTCTGGGGCAGGACTGCGGTGTTTGTCGGCTTGCTGTTTCATGGCTTCTTTGGCCTTCAGTAATTCGTGTTTTGCCTTTTCCCAAATGTCTAAGAGGAGTGTATGATGTGTTTGAACTGCAGGAATATCAGATAAGTGGGACGGCAAGGGAAAGGGTAGGAATCTGGGGTGGTGTGCATGTGCAAAGAAAAAAGGAGAAATTCCTGTAGAGGTGTGAGTAGTGTTATTATATGCAAATTCAGCTAACGGCAAGGTCTGTACCCAATCAGACTTTACAGTCGACAGTAAACAGCGTAGATATTGTACCAATGTCTGGTTGGTGCTCTCAGTTTGTTCATCTGTATGTGGATGGTACGCAGTGGACATTCTATGATCTATCCCCAGAGAGGCACACAAACCCTGCCAAAACCGAGAAACGAATTGCACTTCTCTATCAGTTATTATTATAGAGGGAATGCCATGTAATCAAACAACTTGTTCTATGAATATCTGTGCCAATTCTTTGGCAGAAGGTAGCTTCTTCAACGGAATAAAGTGGGATATCTTAGTGAACATGTCTACGATTACTAATATGGTAGTGTAACCTTGAGTTCGAGGGAGATCTATGATAAAGTCCATACTGATTGAATGCCAAGGAATCGAAGGTACAGCGGTAGATTGTAACAGCCCAGCAGGAGCAATGTAGAAGGACTTTTGTCTAGCACAAACAGGACAGAAGGAAAAATAGGCCAGTATATCTTTATTCATACCTCCCCACCAGAACCATCGTTGACATGTTTGTACAGTTTTTTCTCCACCGGCGTGTCCAGCTAAAGAAGAATTGTGACACCATCTGATTACCTGATGCTGTAGGTCTACTAGAGGCACATACAATCTATTGTTATGATAGTACAACCCATCAACAATAGTATTCAGGGGTTCTTTCGTCCACTCAAGGGGAGGGATAGCAGAACAAGCCGTCTTCAATTGAGCCAAAATTAGAGCCTGTTTATGGCCCACCTCTTCTACCCCTATGATCTTATGACAAGGTATAACTGGGGGGTACTAATTCAATTGGATTCTTCTTTCTGATCCCAGTCTGGACACCGCATCTGCTTTCCCTTGCTGAGCACCTGGTCGATAAGTAATGATAAAGTCAAATTGGTTAAAAAACAAGACCCATTTCATCTGTCGGGGTGTTAAGGCCTTCGCTGATTTAAAGAACTGTAGATTCCGATGGTCTGTATAGATAGTAACAGTGTGAGGGGACCCCAAGAGGTAATGTCTCCATTCCTGGAATGCGAGTTTGATTGCTAAGAGCTCTCTTTCTCCAATGGTGTAATTCTGTTCCGCTGGTAGAAGTGTCTTAGAAAAGTACGCCACTGGGTGTAAGCAGCCAGTGGCAGGATTACGTTGAGATAAACCCCCCCCACTGCATATTGAGAAGCATCTGCCTCTACATAATAGGGTTGGGTGTTGTCTGCATGACGAATGACAGGTGAAGAGGTGAACTTTTCCTTGAGTTGTGAAAAGGACTGTTCTGCTTCAGGGGACCAGACAAAGGAGGTTCCCTTGCGGAGCAACCGAGTAATGGGAGCAATGAGATCTGCGAAATGATCAATAAATCGCCTTTAAAAGTTAGTGAACCCTATAAACGACTGTATAAACGACTGTACCTCTTTTACATTACTAGGACTGGGCCACTTAACCAAGATCACAAGCAGTTTATTGACTGGTCTAGACATGACATGCTTAAACTTTTACGATAACTTGTTTTAATTAGAGTTTTTATGTCTCCCTGTATTTTTTCGGGGTTGTCATAAAAGTGTCCCAGACCTATTCTGTGCAAAGTATCGCTGACGTATGAAAGCCATGGGATCTGCATTGCATGGTCAAGATTTTTGCAGTCTTGAAGGATATCTTTAGAGAGCTGAAGGTCTTCTGATAGCCATATTTTACCCCATAATAATAAGGGCGAAATGCGAATGATGTCAGTCACATATTCCATTCCCATCTCAGTGTGACAGAAACTGTTAGATGAACCTGATGGGATTGACAACAAACGCTTCATAAATTTGTTTTGCATGACCTGGATCATGGCTGGGCTTTCTGTACCCCAGACCCCTGCCCCATAAGTGGCCACAGATAAGCATTTTGCTCTATACAAGCTTTTTAATTGTGCGACCGGTTTTTGCCCTAGTTTATTACAAAAGCGAAAAAGACCCTCTATGGATCGACTAGTACTTTGTACTCGCGCCTTCATCAAGGGGACCCAACTCAATTTACTGTTAAAAAGATTTCCCAAGTAATTAAAATTATCTACTTTTTCAATGGTGTTGTTGGTTACCATAAACTTACGGGTTTTTGTCCCTTTTGGACCACAGACCATTACGAAAGATTTTGCAAAGTTTACCTTTAGGTCCAGGTCCAACATGAAGTTATTAAATGCATCCAGACAAGTCTGCATGCTATTTGCTGTGAGGGTCATTAATACCGTATCATCGGCATAAGATAACATAGGTATCTTCTTGCTGTTTACCTTTGGAAAATCAGAGCAATGATCCAACAAGTACTTTTCCAAGCCATTTGTATAAACTAGGAACAAAAAAGGCGCTAAAATGCAACCTTGTCGCACACCCTCAGTTGAGGGGATAGATTTTGTCTTTTCCCCCCCTGGCCCAAACCTTATTGCCACGGTTGTAGCTGCATGTAATCTGCGGAGCAGGGTAACCAAGGGTTCCTCAAAACCCATATCTTCCATCATTCGCCATAATTTGTTTCTGCAAACAGTGTCAAAGGCACTGGATAAGTCCATGAAGGCCAGATGAACAGAAGAATTCCTGGCCTTCATGTACTTACTCATAATCAGTGCCAAGTTTAGACACTGTTCGATTGTTCCCTTTCCTCTTCTGAATCCATAGTGGGAATCTACAATTAGGCCCACAGAGTCTGCCCACGTCTCCAATCTAATAAGGATTATCCTTCCCAGTAATTTACATGATGCGTCAATTAATGATATTGGGCGATAACAACGAGGGTCGCTCTTATCACCCTTCTTGAAAATCGGCACCACCACTGCCTCCTTCCAAGATAGGGGAATACGACCAACAATAACCGCTTTAAATACATTTAGCAGCAATGGGGCCCATACAACAATGTTATGTTTAAAAAAGTCCAATGGCACTGCATCTGGGCCAGGGGCTTTTAGTGGGACACCTTTCCTCAAGGCCTCTTCAACTTCCTGCAATGTAAGCGAAGAACTAAGCAAAGAAGCTGTCAGCGAGAACTCTGTATCCTTTGTTTCATCCTGTAGTCCTAAGAGCGCTAGTGAATTGGGATTAAAAATTGCCCCAAAATGGGCCTCCCATGTCTCACCTGTTATCTGCATCACCATATTATCCTTATCATTGCTAGAAAATAGGGGGCGATTTACCACTTCCCAAAAAAGCTTGCTGTCTTTTAATTCCGAGGCCTTCTCCAAATCATCCCAAGCGAGGTTTTTTAAGTCCAACTTCCGTTTTCTAATTGCCTCTTTGTAGGTGCCTCTAGCCGTTTTTACCAGCTCCTTATTCCTTGGTTTTTGTTGCAAAGCCATTTTTAATGATTTTAGAGAGGCAGAACATACAGCATCAAACCATTTAAAACCCTTGATCTTATCATTACCAATTGGTTTTTTAAGATACTCTGCCACATTTCCACATAAGATTTCAAAGTTCGTAATAACAATTTCAGGGTCAGTTGTTGGTAATAAACAGGACTCAATTTCGGAGCTATTGGCACTTGAAACCTCCGCCTCTAACCCAATTGCGTCTACTTTCCCCCACTTCAAGATAACACCTTGGTACCTATTATATTTTATAGGTTGGTCCCAGATTGGGTGCCTTGTGCTAACAGGGGGGCATAATGTTAGAATCAGAGGGTTGTGATCACTTGCCAAATTTGCAAGCATCTCAAGTTTATCAATGTATTGAGAATAACCACTGGACACAATGGCAAAGTCAATAACACTCATCGAGCCTCTAGTTCCCTGGGAAGTTGGTATTGGGAGGGAATTTGGGGCAACCCATGGTTCCATTATGCATAAATCGTTAATTACAATAATGTTATTTAACGCATCACCATGGGGTGTGTGCTTAAAGTGTTGCACAGGGTGTTCATTTAGATCTTCCAAGCCACATACATTTGACCCACCAAATTTACACAATGAACAGTTGAAACCACCAACCCAAATGATAAAAAGTAGGGGTAAATCGCTACGCACCTTGGATATAGCTTCCTGCAAGCTCACAATTACAGATATTTCATTTTTATCAAAGACATTGTGATACCAATTAATCAACAATAAGGGCACAGGAAACAGAGATTGTAGCAAACGTAATTGGTACCAGGGAGTGTCCACTATTTTAGATGTTGTTAAATTATTCAATTTTAGGGAAAGTGCAGTCAGTATCCCACCCTTTGCCCTGCCTGCCTGTGATGGCACAGCTAGTACACTAAAGGACTAAAAACCGTCAATATCCTGATCAGTTCTACTCCATGTCTCCTGGAGACACAAGATATCATGGCTACCCGCATAATCTAGCCATGCTTCATCTTGTAGTCTCCCAGAAAGTCCTGCAATATTCCACGAAATCAGGCGGAACCTTGTTTCCCCTGACGGATTACCTGGATGTTCGATACGGGTGGCCCCATCCAACCTAGGGGCAGGCAAGGTCAGCTCATAGTCTACAATATCACAAACCTCTGATTCCAAGAGATTATCCCGTTGTACATTACAAGTTAATACCACCTCATTAGTATTTTCCCTCAATCCATCATAACTATGTTCCACTAAGGAACTAGCCTTTTCGCTGAATAATTCAATGGACATTTGACTGGTTGGTAGTCAGTCTATCCCCTCCATCCCCATGAGTGGGTCAAAACGATTACTTAAAGGAATATTATTTGGCATCCACCCAAGGTATTCCTCACCCTGAAATCTCATTCCGTGATGATTTCGCGGTGGTTGTAAAGGAATATTACTTGGTGTCCACCCGAAATATTTCTCACCCTGGGGTCTCATCCTTGGATAATTTTGGGATTGTTGAAAAGCAACATGCTTTAGATTGGGCTAAAAGTATTCTAAGCCTATACATTGTATATCCCCCAATCTACCAAACCTTGGTTTACAACAAATAAAATCTTTAACCTAATTGTCCCTAAAGTTTATGAGAATACAATCCCCCTCCAAATCTTTCTCACTTGGCCCCACCCAAGGAACCCTTCGGACACTTAATATTTCTGTTCTAGAGGCAGGGGGAAGCGCCCTATTTTTATTGAGCCAAAAGGTTACTTTATTTCTAAGATCCCTGTTTGACTCCAATTGATTTGGCCTGACTCCTGGGACTCCTGTCAAAATTGCGATAAAAGGAGCGCAGTCAGGGGGTAGATCTACGCAAACCGGCTTCTTTAGTGGAGTGACTGCCTGCTTGGGTGCGGATAACTTTGATGTGGATGCAGCGGCCACTGCGGGCTTTTGCTGACAACCCATAGCAACCACCAAAGTAGAATTATTTGAGGCAGTTTGTAAGGGTACTTTAGCAAGAGTAGCAGTTGCGGCCATTTGCAACACTGCAACTTGATTTTTTGGTCCCACTTTCTTTATAGCATTGGGGTTACCCCCCATGGTTTTAATAGGTTTACTGTTCTTAGCCAATTTCTCAAGACAACGAGTATTGACCGATATAAGATGTTCTAATTGGTCCAGTTTCAAATTTACTATTTGCGTTCTTTCTACAAGAGGCGTCAGAAGCCCTTTAACCAGCTTTTCAATATTAAGCAATAATTCATCATTATTTGGGCAGGAATGATTTGTATGTACATAATCCCCAGATGAAATCCCCCTTTGTTTTGCTGATTTCGATGTTACTCTTAAAGTATTTATTTTTACTGTTTTGGCTCTACTACCCTTATTGTGACCCCCTCCTCTTTTCCGTTTACTAGTTTTTATAATTTCAATTCCTACTGGCTCGGGTTCTAAGACCTGGGGTTGTGTTAATGTGGGCACTATAAGGCTCAAATTACAGTTTTGGATGCTATCCCCACTAGCAGTGCTTGATGATATAAAGTCTTCATTTGGGCAGTCCACCAGGTCAATCGAAGAAATTAAATAAGAATTAGAATTCATTACAGGAATTGGGCTATCTACCAGATCATTTACAAAACTTTTTTCCGGGGTAATTATAGAACCAATACGTCCTAGTGAAGAGCGTTTCCCTGTTAGAGCGATTTCTTTTTCCAATATCCCTGTTGCCCGGATTATAAAATCATCCAAAGTTCCAGTTGCTTTAACACTACTTGTTTTCAGGATGCTTGTTTCCGGTCCAGGGAAGACATGGCTTAGCAGTTCGGGTTCGACTATTCCCATGAGGCACAGGGTCAGACTGATTTGCATATGGCCATGTCTGAACTGGGGTGGCAGAGTGAGCTAAAGAAATATGATGGATTAAACCCAGATCTGTGACTTGGTGTGAGTGTCTGAAAAATGTCAGTGCTCCCTCCATCATCTCCTTGTGTTTGCTTTATATGTTAGAGTGGCACCATCATGGAGATTACATTTGGAACAAGGGAGTTCTGCATCTCCCTTTACACAGATGACGTGCTTCTGACCTTGGGCTCTCCATACACATCGATCATGGCGGTGGTAGCAGTGCTCGAGACCTTCAAGAAGGTTTCGGGCTATACGATTAATTGCTATAAGTCTAAAACTCTCATTCTGTCTCTTACAACCGAGGAAGTGGGGAATCTAGCATTGTGCTTCCAATTTACATGGACTAAAGCCCACTCAGTTAAATATTGGGAGTGTATCTTACTTGGTCGTAGACTGCGATCGTGCAAACAGACAGTCAGATACCTTCCACCTGCTTACTGTGTACTCCCCTACACTCTTACTGAGCTGCATTGCACACATCACACATTCGTCAAGGCGGCTGGTGGTGCCACTGATTCTCCCTCCTAAGTGCTGGCTTGAGAGGGCCTAGATGAAAGGCCCCAATTTCAAGTTATGTGACTGTCAGGAGGATGTAATTACGTGCAATGAAAGTGGCGGGATCTGTACCCCTCACCAGCCACCAAAGCTCAAAACAATATACACATGGGAACCTTTCAGAAACTACATATCACAGCTAGGATCCATGTCAGAGATCTTCAACTCCCCTCAATCCTGAAACATACTTAACCCACTGTTGCAGTACATCAAATTAGATTAAACCAGTGCTTCCCTGTATTAACTGTTCCTGCACTTGAAAGATATAATATGTTATATTCAGCACAATTGAGTTTGGTCATGAATTGTTGGGTCTCTGCTTTTGTTTACGTTATTTTTATATTCTTATGTACCTGCTAATTCGGACATGTTTTAGGTCCTTCAAGGCCGTCCATAATACCGATTGGCAACTGCATATGAATTTGTTATGTCCTATAAAGTATGTAATGGCTCAAACCTGTTCATTTTATAGGATGATTTACCTTCTGTTCACATTAGATGTGTGGTCTGATTTAAATTAAGCAAATGTTATTGTTATACGACTTAAAATGCCAAAAAACACAATAAACAGATATTTAAATACATAGATGAATGAATAAATAAATAAACACAAGTATCCTATCTCATACACATTAATGTTTGTAAATGGCTATGCCAGGGATAACCAAACATAATATTAGAAAACGTTATAGTGCAAGATGGCCCATGCCTCTGAAATTCTGTTTACACTGGGAGGCAATAGATAATTCCCATAGGTGCACCAGTTCACCCCAAATGCTGACAGACAGCTGACACAAGCCCCCGCTCGGTTGAGGTTGCTCAACAGCACTATCCCATTGGTACTAGGGATGGGGAGACCTCTCTCAAGGAGTGACTCTGAGAGCATCATTCTGCCTTTAGAGGGGCCACTAGGGGCAGTTCAAATTAGAGGACATTCAAACTGTTGTCAAAATGAAAAACCACAGGGGAAACTCATGGGACAAAACAGAAAAATGGTGGGCATGGTAATTGCAGAGTGTTTCTGGGGCGTCCCTTTTTATAGTAAACCTAAAAAAAATCAGGGATATGACTAAGGGCCTTATTACAAGTACGGCAGTTCACAGGACCGTAGTAGTCCGACCATTGCCATACTGCGGGTCTTCCCACAGTATTTTGAGTGTGGCAGTCAGACCACCCAAAAGACCGCCGGCTCCCCTGGGATCAAGGATCCCGTGCAGCAGAGGCAGTGCTGACAGGAGTAGCAATAAGCAGGCAGTGCCGCTGCAGCACGGCAGAGCATATTTCAAGTTACCTGCCCACCGCTCATTTCAAGGCTGTGAGCCTGCCATGAAAAGGGTGGCAGATAGGCAACTAAGGGGGCTCTCACAGGGCCCACTGCTGCTCCTGGGAGGCATGCGGGTGGCACATGTAGTGGCCCCCTGGATTTGTACCCCTAGTTCCTGCACGGTGTGGCATGTATGCCACATAGTGCAGGAAGGTGCAGTTGATGCTCTGATGGCAGCAGTGTGCATTTTAGGCTCTTTTATGCACCAAACAGAAGCCACCCACAGACCGCCGCAGAACCACCTGCGAGGATTTAATTCCTAATCTGGCGGGCGGTTGCATTACAGCTTTGGCGATCCTATAGTGGATGGTTCATTGCCGCCCCACTGTAGGACCACCAAAGTAGTAATCTGGCCCTAAGCCGTTATTTTCTTTACATTGTTTTTTATATGTTTGTTTTACAAGCTATGAGATGATGTGCATGTTCTAACTTCTTTTATTTTTCTCTAGTATTGTGCTTTAAAAAGGTGATCAACTCAAATATATTATTTTTGTATTAAACTACATTTGATACAGTAAAACAGGTGGGATTTACAGCCTCAGAAATACAAATTGCTATATGCAGTGCAGGAAGTAAGGGGGATGCATCCACAACCCAGATCAGGCAGCTATTATTGGCCACATCTGGCTTGCTTAATTTGTCTCGCTGTAATTTACGGACACTGTAAACATTCAGCAATGCAACACATTGTCTGTTTTGCATTTGAAGCAGCAGCATGCAAGCGGCCAGAGGGCTTACTTATTTTCAGTTCCAGTTGTCCCCCTAAAAAAGCCCTCCTTTAGTTCATCATCATTTTGGCTGAGAGCTATCAGGAGCCTAACACCTAGAGGACAATGCAATGATGAGAAACAAGGGCACAGAGCATGTTATCACTTCAGAAGTACTTGAAATAAACTTTTATTTGGAGGCAGGTTTTTGACTTTGTTCAACCCCTGTATGTAAGAGACATACGGGTACTGTAAGAATGTCGTATTCATCTGCCTATATGAGCAACTACTGACAATAATAACAATTTAAATATCACTTACTAATTATTTTTTTTAATTATTTTATAGCAAACTCATTCCAATGTAGGGCGCCAGAATGTTTTACATGTCACACACACATTCTACAGAGACATGAAATCTACAAGTGTGTAAATCAATGTACAGGAAATGTTACATGAGACATTGAAGGGTACAAGGTTTCGGAGTCACATATCGCCCATACTAGTAGTCATTATATGTCAAGAGTGCATAGTCAGTAGCAACACAAAGTCAGGATTCAAAATGGAACGCAGTAGCTGATTTACTTTATTAGTACCTAAAGGAACCCTTTTTAGTAAACTTAAAAGAACAACCAGTTAAGAAAAAAACACCATTGGGGTTATTCACAAATTACTTTTTGCAAAACATATTGTATTACTACAAAATGCTATTCAGAAACCTACACGTGGAGTTCATGCCTCCTCCTCTCCTATACTTAAAAGTTCTGAGATCTCCACCCCAACTGTGTGGTCTGCGCACACGTAAGGATGCGTTTAAGTAGTAAATGTGGGAGGGACACAAAGGAGTGGTGGGAAAAAGAATACGTATGAATAAACAGAAGGGTATTATAAAAGAGTAAAAAGTGGCTCATGGAATGCTAAGGAGGGTCAAAGGGAGGTTTGGAGGAGGCATATCAACTAATCTAGAAAATAAAAAGCCTATCATTCACATACTACACTTCTATAGTTACTATAGCCAAAAGTTTACCCCAAAAAGTAGTAAAGTACTCCATCTCCAAGCTAGAGAAAGAATAGCACCACACATGGCCAACCAGTGGTCTTTGTGATCCGCTCCCATAGAAAATATTTAAGTTTGGGGCTTAAAATAAAACCCAATAGGAAATAATGGCAAGTTAAAAGAAATAAGAAATTGTTTAACATAGTTAAAAATTGAAAAAAACATAATTTAATAATAAAAATAATTTATGAACTTTGTACATATTTTCCCTTTAATTAACCATAGGGAGACTCCAAAGTTCATGTGGAGATCTCTGCATAGTAAGTAAAAAACCAAAAAAGATTGTAAATATTTTTACGATACCTAATAATGTAAATTGATTGTATATGCACATTTTGAATCAACAGTCAATCTATCAATCAAGGAATTGTGAAGCGCGCTACTCATCCGTGAGGGTCTCAAGGCACTGGGGGTGGGGGGTGCAGCTCTGGGTCAGCCGAACGGCCAGGTCTTGAGGCTCTTAATGAAGGTGTGCAGAGTAGGGGAACATCTGATGTTGACCGGGAGCTAGGTTTCTGCTAGGGCGAGGTCGACGGAGCGGAGGTTTTGTTTGGGTATGTGGAAGGAGACTCTTTCATTGAGGTATTTGGGTCCGGTGCTATGGAGAGATTTGTAGGCGTGGGTTAGTAATTTGAAGGTAACTCTCTTCTTGAAGGGGAGCCAGTGGAGGTCTCGCAGTTGTTGGGTGATATGCTTATGTCGTGGGATGCCTAGGATGAGTCTGGCCGCGGTGTTCTGGATGGTCTGGAGTTTGCGTAGCAGGGATTTGTTGATTCCAGCATAAAGGGCGTTTTTGTAGTTCAGTCTGCTTGTTATGAGTGTGTGGGTGATGGTCTTTCTGGCTTCAGGGGGGAGGTCTTGCAAAGTATGCTGAGGGTGTTGAAGCAGGTGGAGGCGACAGCATTGATCTGGCGGGTCATAGTGGGGGAGGAGTCGAGTATGATGCTGAGGTTCCGGGCGTAGCCTGTGGGGATTGGGGGGTTGCCGAGGGCCACCAGGTGTGTCTATACCTACATGGAGGCATCCCCTTGCACCACATGAGGTGGATCCATGAGCCTCAGTATGCGCAAATACCCAGGTCAGTTCACAAAATTCCTGTGAGAGTAGTGATATTGAAGTACCGGGGATTTTAGGACCCCAGCGGTGCCAGGGATAGCACCCTATGACTTCGGGTTATCCTGTTGCTGTAGTATTATAAAAGACGCTCTCATGGTAATGTAACAAAGAACTTGGCAGAAGAAGCTGAAATATGAAAAAGACATCTTTATTAAACTCAAATGAGTGAGACTACGTCGCACAGAAGCCTTAGCAACTGAATGAGGCAGTCTGCAGAACAAAAACCAGTCTTCTATTTTATACAGAATATTACGCTTTGGGCAACACCGCCCCTGTTTTACAAGTGGTCATTCACATATTTTGGCTTCAAAGAAAAGGCAGAGTCATGGTGACAATCCCACATTCCTGTTCAACCAGCCCACAATTATTTACCCAGCGAGGCTCAGATCCCACATCAGATATCGATAGGCCCCAATAAACATGAGCATCTCCTGTTTGGGAAACAAGTCATAAAGCAGGAACAGTCAGGTGTGAAAGAGATTAGCTGGAGGCTCGTGTTTAATGTAAAGGCTTTATGGTGTGTCAAGCCCTGATGCTAATCACAGGTGGCCAGAGGACGGGGAGCTCTTGAGACCGGACTGACCTGGGGCAGCAGAGCCAAGCTGCCCAGGTCATAGAGAAGTCAAAGGAAGGCACATGTGCTCTAAAGGCCCGTATTTGCTTCATAATATGTAGCCTATGTGAGGGCAACCATAAGATGGCCACCGCTCTAAGATGGAACCCACGTAGTGATGTATAATATCGTATACATCGTGCATTTATCAATGAAACGTTATATAAAGCACTTGTACATACCGCATTGGCCATTCGCGGTTTGCTAATACCGGAAGAGACAGGGGTAGGGCCCTGCCTCCTACGCGGTCCCAAATTTTAAAGTACCACAGACCCTCCTTTTGCCCTTACATAGGCAATAACTATACTCTCATCAATCCGAGTCTAGGTCAATATTCATGAAGTCATGGAGATGTTGCTGTAGCATCATCCTATTACTTAGCTCATTTTCTGATACATGTTTCCTTACACATGTAGTAGCACAAAGGCCACATATGGCGGGACAAAATAAGGAATACCTCTGTCTGTAGTAGGCGGAATAAGATCACACACCCAATAATTAGTGATGTTCACTACTAACTAATGTTGATGCAGAAGCTGTACAAAAGAATTGCTTACGAATTCTAATCTTTTAACCTGCCCATGTTCAGGATAGGGTGAAAAGAGTACAAAGAAGCAGTGGTAGGAAAAGACATAGGTTGGGAAGCGGGTGCAGAAGTCAATTGAGTAGAGAAAAACGATCCCACCCATAAATGACAATGTCATGCTTGAAAAGACACTAGAAAACACGTTATTAAGAACATATAAACAACGGGAGAAAGTAGTAACCACTATTGCAAATGAAATAATAGTTTTTCACAACCCTAAGCAAAAAGCAAATCCCAAAATTATCTAGTAACATTTTTAGGGCTCAGTAATTTCAGTAATTCTTGTATGTTCAGGTGAAACAGTGTTGACCCTCATCAATGCTCTAAGGTGAAAAGGGGGTACTCTTTCCACAGAAAATGGACTTTATTCTGCTTATACTAAACAGAATAGTACTTTAAAACAATGCCAGCAAAACAATCTGTCTCCTTAACACCTACTCTATACAATCACACGGAAACCTCTTGTGAAACCACCTATGCCCAGAGTCCGTTCAAAAAGCCTCTCTGGCAGGCTTCTATTGTCCATCAAATCTTCTTCTGTTGTTTTCTTTTGCATGGGCCTCTTCATTCAAGCCTTACATGAGAAAAGTACTGCTTAGTTGGAGTGCCCTCCTGGCAAACACCCACAGCTCACTCGAGAGTCTCAATGTCTCAAGGCAGTGCGCCAGTATCTTTCCTTTGCGGCAGGCACTACAGGTAGTGTGCTCTCCATTGATCAAGGGCATAGGTCATCTCGTGCAGACCTGGGACCATTCTCAGGCTCCAACACTCATCATTCAGTGTCAGAGGACGCTTGGGTTGTTCTTCCATGGGCCCTAGAATTAGTGCCTTTTGTCAATCTTGGATCCGCCGGTGCACTGCACTTCCATTGGAGCAAAGGAAAGGGGGGTGTGTGGCCAAAAACTCAGGCCCAGGGGCTCAAGGGACTGCACACTGTCAGAGGTTACCAGCACATGACAGGCGCTCTTGTGCACTGAAATTCTGGTTCTGTGGCAAAACCAGCTCCTCCATCTTTTCTGATGTTGAACGCCTTCTGATGAAGCAAGTGCAATGCTTTAAACAGTTCATTGTATAACAAGGGGACTGCAAACAGGTGGCCTGCGGTCTTTCAAAGGAGTGGCCACACGCCATGGGACAATTTTGGTCTAGAATACACTGTCATTCTCAAAAAGCAATACAAATATAAAGGCAGTAGGTAAAACAGCGTCTCTAATCTTTTCAATTGGGTTTCCGTGTGAGAACCTCCATCATTTAAGGGTAGATAACTACACGAGAATTCTGTCTACATGGATGTCTTCACATATGGTGGCATTGTGTAATGGGGCAAACACATTTTTTTTTTCAAAGATTAGGTGTTCCTAAATTCCTTATCTAGAACATCTCAATAGAGAAATCACATGGTACAGATTATCATGGGCATGTAGAAAACTTTCACATCAGGTGCAATATGCAATACACAGGCTAATAGTCAAATATGCAAACAAAAGACAAGAACTAGAGGGTCCTGATATTTGCATGATTAGAACACATCTGATCCCACCAAAAATTAAAGCAGCAGGAACAAAAGGGTAAAAACCACATTAAAAATAGACATTGAAAATTCGTCATGGTCAAAAAGTAAACATAAGATATCTCCTTTTGAGATGGAAAACTTGTCTTACTATAATATTGAGTCAGTTAACCAGTCTATCGCTACTCTGACAGTCAGGCTGGAAAACATTGAAGCAGGCCTAAGGAAAATTCTTGGAAACCAGTCTGGTCATACAAAAGGGAATTATACATAATATGGGGAGCCCTGGTGCATCACTGCAGTCTGGAAGTGTGTACAATACACCTACAATAATAAATGGGATGACTGGTGAAAGGAATACGGAAAAGGGAATTGGAACTAGGACACAACTAAAATCCACAATAACTAAGCATGATGCGACATCGGTCAGGGGAGAAGCAACAAAAGAAAAAAAAAAATCTATAGGAAGAACAAAAATTATTTGGGTGATAGTCAGGCATGTGACACAACATCAAGAGTACGGATGATACACAAAAGGCCGGAGTTACACACATTGTAACTCTACCGCTGGTGACTACACCATATACGATACTCCTAGGTAATATTCCAGTTCCTTCTTCAGGAAAAAATGAAAACCTTTTTTTTTTTTTTAGGAACAAGAGCCATATGCTACTTAGGAACCAGAACATCATAAACTAATGTAATATAGAAATTAGGCCACCTTGAGTCACAGATCTATAATTTCATCCTTAGGTCCAATCAAGGATACATAAATGTAAGGCTGCCTGTTTCATCTTTATTGATAAAGAATTAAAAAGACACATGAACTCAGTTCCATTGATGAAAACTTGTTTTTGGTGTTAAGAATTATCTACGTATGTCAATGTATTCAATGTTCTATATTGTTTTGTCTTTGTGAGTAATTGTTCATTTACTACTGATACATACGACATATCCAAGTTATATTTTCATGTTTGAAGGTGATTACGCCCCACTTGGGCACTTGTAGTGCACTTGTCTTTCTAGGCACCTGTCTAGATTATTTTGTTGTGTCGTTCTACAAAGGTGGCTGGCAGTGCCACTTCTCAGGTGCACACAAAAACAGTTGAATTATAGATTACCCTAGAGTAGTATTGAGGCAACAGTTTGAGTTTGGTTTAAACGAGTGCATATTTAGCTGCTTTTGTACCTTTAAGGGAAGGGGCAGTAACGTGACTAACTACAGGTGACACACTTTGATCCTGTATATCTCTTTTATTTCCCTTCAATACAATTATAGCCAAATAGACATGCACTGGTAAAGTGTTGTCTCTCATGTTCACAGCATGAAATATCATTAGCTGTGGAATTTAGTAACCAGAACAAGTTCAACCAATTGTTGCGTAGCGATGGGCATCGTCATGACCATCCCCTCACAACACAGGTAAACTTGTAATAGTATCAAAAGCAGCAACAAAAACAACGAAAACATGCAAAAAAAAATAAAAAAACGCACAAAACGTCAAGCCATCAGATATACTTGCTGTATATCAAGCACAAAAAGCATAGGCAAATTTCAATAGCATATGTGAGTAAGCGGTGACACACAAACACCATGTCATGTACTTTATGCACTGTAAAACTGCAGCCCAAAACCCAATATTTGGGCCTGTTTAATTTGTCAGGTTTAAAATCCTTACCCTCATTTTTGACAGTAGATCCCCAGTCAATGGAAATCTGCTGTCAAACATAACTTTACTGTCTCTCTTCTAACATACAGGACCAGCAAGAACAATTCAATACACAAAAATAAATTTCCATTACTTAACTGTTACCCTCTTGTTGCAACATCAAGCCACCGTAGTTTTACCTTTCTGAAAGTAAAAATCGTTACATGACACTCCATATTAATTTGGCACCTACAATTTCCACTGTGAAAAAAAAAAAGGTCTTAATTGGCAATGCGTTCTCACGTAGGCATGTAGCCTTAAAAATGTTTTAGAAAAAGGCTGCATCTTGTTTTCTGTCGAAGACTTAATGCAACACTTCGTTTTCTGTTAAATAACACAAATGTATCAGTTCTGCAAAGCATTTAACATGATGTTTGGGCTTTCAAAGAAAACCCCTTTTCTATATTTTCCCTTTGGAATTAAGTTCTTTAGTTTTAGTGATGTTGTTATGGAGAAACCAGAAACCCCAGCTTTAGAGGCCCGTGTAGCAAGGTCATTCTGCATTCCACAGAGGCAAGACCCAAATTTAAAAGGTCATAAATGTCAACTCCATTGTTTACGGGAAAGATAGCATCTCAGCAGCATGACCGAGCCAGCCTCTGCAACTCTCCCAGCCCCCAGTTTCTGCCACTCTGAATTTGTCAAAGCCAGAAGGCCTTCCTAATTCCTCCTAACTTGCAATAATTCACTCTATTTTGAAAAATAATTTCTCCTTTTTAGGCGCTAAAAAAATTATCCCTATTCCCAGATTGTTAAACTACATGTACTGTGAATAATTCACAAAATGTAATAACACACATACCCGTTTTTAGAATAAATGCTTGTTGCAATCCTATGCAATGGTACACATTTCATCAACCTTAAATTAATGAACTTCTCAGTAGGCCCAGCTGAAGTTAGAACCTTCAACCCTGATATTAAAACAAGCCGTTGTACTGGCATATTAACTCATTGAATCAAAAGAAGGCACAACCTGTAAATATATATCAAACCTAAATGTATGTATTTACTGAAGCCTGAGACACTTTAAAAAGTACTCTGAATGAAAGAAAATACAGTTAAAACAGCGCTTTTACCCAAATTCGAATTTGATATTTTAGGTATTAAAAAATGAGTATCCTACAATTTTCTAGCATAATATGCATTACCAGAATGTCCATTACATAACCCATGAGTCAGGCATTGGAAATAATAACTTATACTTTATGAAAATGAGCTTGTTTGCGCCTGCGCCAAGGGAAAATTGTACACACGAATGCTTGCCATTTTAGTGATGCAACACAACTCAAATCAAATTTTAATGCTAGGAGGCCATAGTATGAGTATTAAGCTTTATAAATATCAAAAAACGATTTTGAAAAGCACTTATTTTTTTAAAATAATTTTTCCATGATTAATAATTTTCTTTAAAAAAAAAATCCCAATTATTCGTTTTTGTGATAATTCCATGTATAAAAAACAAGCTGCATCCCTTGCCTATCATTTTGGACACATTTAACTCACAAGCCTAAGCGCATAAGCCCAATTTGAAACGCGTCACATTTTTGCGCCACTTTCATTTAAAAGGACGGTTATGCAAAATTCCACCCGTGTTTAACTGGGAAAGTGCTGGCTGAATGAACATTCCTATCAAATATACTGCAGCTGAAAAGTTTGCCTGTGAACATCTAATACAATGCATCTAAGGAAAATGCTGTAAATTTATTTACTTTTGCAAAAATAGATAATTTCGTTTTTGGGGCCTTATTTATATCTATTGAATGTGGTTCTAATTTTATCCTTGAAGCATTTAACGGCAGTTTTGTATATGTGCACAACTGCTCATTCTATAAATTAAATAGCAACACATAGCTATTTTAGCACATCACATTGTTCATTTCTGGATTTTTCCTGTTTCTACTTAACATTAATTAACCAACATTTTGCTTAACAGACTGAAAACATCAGAAGACCCACAAACACATATTGAGCTCATTTCAGACATAAACGGAAAGGGGGGTCAAACAGACAATACAGCGTGCTTTAGCCATTTTTCATAAATAGCGCCGTCGCAATTTACTTACGGAAGTTGCACTAATGAGAAAACCACATAGACATTTAAACACACAGTTGACTTGCAAATCAATACGCATGACAGAAAGAAAGAACAGCTCACAGACTATACTTGAACCAAACCATTTGCAAATACTAGTTGTAAATCATATTTACAAGAAACGCTTCTCAATAGTATTCCAAAAGGCTGCATAAACAGCCCAACAGACAGATGTATGTCCAAGAAGTAGTGAGTGCGCTCAATTCACTAGCTTTGCCTAGCAGAACACCACACAAAATCGTTCTGCATATCTTTATTCATGAAACTGCGCAGAACGAAGGATCCTTGTTTTGTATTATGTCATATTTTAATTCCCTGGGGATACAAAATCACCAAGGAAGAAATATGTTTTCAAATCTAACCGATTTTAACTATGGTACCGTCCAAAAAAGCAACACATTTTTCCATGTGAGCTTACAAACAGGCATGCAACTAAACCAAATGGAGAAATATCTCCTCATTACCTGCCTACACAAATTGCAATTCGCATATCCAAACCTATACAAACCAAAAGTTGGCCAACACAAATTTCTACATTTCAAACTTGCTAAGATCAGGCATTTTATAGCTCACTAATCTAACTTCAAACTTCAAGGGGTTATCTCTATCAATACACTCGCAAATATACGAGACCCTTGGCTATGGTAATTGCAATGACCAAATTAAAAACCAAGAAACCAACCCCTCGGCTTTGGTAATTGAGATAACCAAATCAAAGACCCAAAGAACCAAAGGAGTGGGAGCGACCCACTTATACTTAACTCTTACTTTTATTAATCAAAAGGTTATCCAAATTCTAACTGTCAAGTTCTTCATAACAAAACGTCTTTTATAATACTCACGCCAAAAAGGGTTCTAATCGGGAGTGACATCTTTTGGAGAGTCAAAGTCAGAAAGATCAGAGATATACTGGGCTGCAGAGACAAAGAATCCCCCAGAACCTCGGTACCTGCTTAGTGGATTTCTGTCCTGTTCTCCCCAGTAGATTTCTGTCCTCTGACAAGATCGCTCCTCCAGATAGTCACTTGTATTGATGCCGCGCTGTCGGGCGCCAACTGAAGTACCGGGGATTTTAGGACTCCAGCGGTGCCAGGGATGGCACCCTATGACTTCGGGTTATCCTGTTGCTGTAGTATTATAAAAGACGCTCTCATGGTAATGTAACAAAAAACTTGGCAGAAGAAGCTGAAATATGAAAAAGACATCTTTATTAAACTCAAATGAGTGAGACTACGTCGCACAGAAGCCTTAGCAACTGAATGAGGCAGTCTGCAGAACAAAAACCAGTCTTCTATTTTATACAGAACATTACGCTTTGGGCAACACCGCCCCTGTTTTACAAGTGGTCATTCACATATTTTGGCTTCAAAGAAAAGGCAGAGTCATGGTGACAATCCCACATTCCTGTTCAACGAGCCCACAATTATTTACCCAGCGAGGCTCAGATCCCACATCAGATATCGATAGGCCCCAATAAACATGAGCATCTCCTGTTTGGGAAACAAGCCATAAAGCAGGAACAGTCAGGTGTGAAAGAGATTAGCTGGAGGCTCGTGTTTAATGTAAAGGCTTTATGGTGTGTCAAGCCCTGATGCTAATCACAGGTGGCCAGAGGACGGGGAGCTCGTGAGACCGGACTGACCTGGGGCAGCAGAGCTAAGCTGCCCAGGTCATAGAGAAGTCAAAGGAAGGCACATGTGCTCTAAAGGCCCGTATTTGCTTCATAATATGTAGCCTATGTGAGGGCAACCATAAGATGGCCACCGCTCTAAGATGGAACCCACGTAGTGATGTATAATATCGTATACATAGTGCATTTATCAATGAAACGTTATATAAAGCACTTGTACATACCGCATTGGCCATTCGCGGTTTGCTAATACCGGAAGAGACAGGGGTAGGGCCCTGCCTCCTACGCGGTCCCAAATTTTAAAGTACCATAATATAAGCCGGTGCCATGTGGTATGAAAAGTGTCGCCTCGCCATGCATTCGTGAGGGTGAGTCTCTCCATCCCCAGGACCCCCCATAAGCGGGGCAGCCAATTCAGAGGCGTCAGAATGGTGGCAGTCCCCCAAAGTGAGAGAATAGTTTGATATGCAGCCCCCAGAGCTATGCTTATTTGACATCCTCTGCGGGAAGCAAGGGGGTATCTTAAGGGATTAGGGAGGCCCAGTAGGATGTAGGACGTGAATCTTGGGAGTTGTTTTGAGAAGTGGGTGTCGATATCATTTAACACCATAGCCCAAACGGTGCCAGTTTTGTACATTCTTAAAGGATATGTGTAAGTGTGCCTTTCTCTCGACATTGTCTCCAGCATGTGTCACTACAGACTGGGTTCTCCCTATGGAGTCCCACCGGGGTGAGATAGCAATAGGAGGTGATTTTCAGAGCTGTCTCAGTGCTTGCTTTGTTATAGGTCATGTGTCTAGCTCTTTGATATATATCTCTCCAATCTTTTGCATCTGGAACTTTGTCTGTCTTTTGTGTGGGTGGCAAGAGGACATATAACTCAGATAAGAGTCTTTTATCAAATTGTTTGCTCACCAGCCATTTTTTAAAGGGAGTCAGTGTCCACTCGACTCCGCTCCTCACGGTTGAGTGTAAAAGTCAATACCTTATCTGGGAGTATCTAAAGCGTTCGCTCTCGGGAAGTGTGTAATCTTTTTTAAGGACATCAAAAGGTATTGAGCCATCCGTGTCAAAAAAGTGCAGCTTCCCTCCAGACCCGAAAGACAGGTCCGGTCCCAGGTATAAAGACCGGGTTATCAACTACCGATGTCAAAGGAGATGGGAAGGTGGATAATTGTCCCCTACGTGCACAGCCATCCCAAGCCTTCATAAGAGAATTTGGGACAAGAGAAATATATAAACTGGGCGCTCAATGACAGCGCTGTTAAATGGGACTTTCCCCAAGGATGTCCCCGCTATCACCCTATCCGTAAACACTCAGTGTTTTTCAGACTCTGGTCTAGACCACTCAACCAGGTATCATAGCTGGGCTGCCTAAAAATATCTAAGGAGGCAAGGTATCCCAAGTCCCCCGTCCACCGTTAGGAGCCAGCTATGTTCTTTACTCATCCTCGGCCACTTTCCCGCCCATATAAACCAGTGGAAAGCAGTCTGTATTGTTCCCGGTGGGGGAGGCAGAGTCTGGAAATAGAAAAGTATTCTGGGTAGGGCAATAATTTTTAAGACAGCAATGCAACCCATCAGGGAGAGTGGATAGCGCCCCCATTGCTCCAGATCCACACACACCTTCTTTGTCAATTTCCAGTAATTGGAATCGTTTGTGCGCTCCAATGTAGGGCATAGCTGGACTTCCAGGTATGAGGGGGACCCAGTCGACCACACCACTGGACAAGTGCGTTGCAGACTCTCCACCACGGCCTGAGGAAATGTGATATTAAGGGCCTGGGACTTCTGAACATTAATTTGAAATCCGGAGGCCTCACCAAAGGCCTCCATTTCTCTCAGAAAGTGGGGAAGGCTCTTCTGGGGATATTCCAGCATGACCATTACATCATCTGCGTATAAGCTGATTCGGTGCTCCTTCCCCCCAAGAGAAATCCCTGCAATGTCTGGATGGTCTCTCACCCGCTGAGCGAAGGGCTCTATATACAGAGCAAAAATGAGGGGGCATCTCTGCCTGGTACCTCATTGTATAGGGAATGCATCTGAACCATGCCCATTCAACCTCACCCTTGCTATCGGGGATCTGTAGCCACTAAGGACGCAAGCTCGGAATCGTTCTCCTATCCCAAACATGTTCCAGTGTCACATCTAGGAATGGCCAGTGAATCTGATCGAAAGCCTTCTTAACATCGACCGTAAGCAACCTGCTGGCACCCCCTTTGCAGCACACTTTATCAATGATGTGAAGCAGCCACTTGGTGTTATGTGTGCACTGCCTCTGCGGGATAAAAGCGGCTTGGTCAGAGCTGATCAGTCCCTGCATAAAGGGATTCAGGCGGGCCACTAGGATGCTCCTAAAGAGCTTTGCATCTGCATTCAGGTGTAAAATAAGGTGGTAATTAGCGTAGTGGCGTTTGTCTTTCCCTGGCTTAGGAATGACAACTATTTCCACTTCTTGCATTGAGGGGGGAGGCTGCCAGTGGATGCAATGTCATTAAATAGTCAGGTGAGAACTGGAGCTAAGTCAGATCAAAAGGCGTTATAGAATCCTGCTGAGAAGCCGTCTGGCCCTGGGGATTTTAGAGCTTTCAGCCTAGGGATAGCAGAGATAATCTCTACAATGCGAATGGGTGCCTCTAAAGAGGCTGTCTGCGATTCAGTCAGGTGGGTTGTCGCCGTCTGTCTTAGATATTGCGAGGGAGCGTCAGGTGCGGTTGGCTGTCCGGTATATAGTGATGCATAAAAGTCTCTAAAACGTGCTGCAATTTGGCTATCACCTTTTATCTCTTTATCATCCCATTAAGAACATCTACTTTAACTAACTGCCTCTGGGCATGAAGTCTGGCCGTGAGCAGCATCCCACACTTATTCCCATTAACATAAAAGAAATGTTTTAGTCTGAGAAGTGTGTATTCCGCCCTATCCAAATCCAGGCTGGCCAACTGTTTCTGTGCAGTTTCCAGTTGGCACCATATTCTTGGAGCTCCTAGCCATTGGTGCATATACTCTAGCTCTCTGACATGCTCTTGAAGTTCCGTTCGCTTAACCTTACGTTGCTGATTTTCTTTCGCCACTATTGCTATAATTACCCCCCGCCCCCGAATAACCGCTTTTAGAGAATCCCACAGAGTGGAGGTAGAAACAGCCGGGGTGTCATTAAACTGTAGATAATCGCGAATGGCCAACTGGATCTGCGCGACCACCTCAGGTCTTTGAAGAATCATCTCTCTGAGTCGCCATCTACGCTTGGAGTCCCCGCAGGATGGATGCTTAAGTTCCAAGATTAAAGCAGAGTGGTCCGAGAGAGATCGAGGCTCGATCTCTACTAAGTGCGATGATGAGAGTACTTCTCGAGTCCCCAGGAAGTAGTCTAGATGGGCATATGTCCTATGAGCATGTGAAAAACAGGAATAGTCCCTGGTTTGGGGGTGTGAACGCCATAGGTCAGTCAGCCCCATCTCCCTCAACCAGTCCAGCCCCTCCCCTCGAGAGTGCCCCAGAACCTCCCCCCCTGGAGCCTAAGCGATCCACCTCATTATTGAAGACTAAGTTAAAGTCCCCTCCAATTAAAACCAGCTGATCTTGAGGAATGAGGGATTCCTGTATGGCAGCCCTGCTAAAGTGTTCCTGCCCTTCATTGGGTGCATATGCGGAACCCAGGGAGAGGGCCAGGGCCCCCAGTTGCACCTGGTGTACCAGGAGGCGGTCTTTGATCTCCACTAACTTTGGTCCCTCAGTTCCTGCAAACTTGTGCACTAAAATTATCGCCACCCTGGCAGTTTTTACGCCCGGATGAAGAGAAGAGCTGGTGGGGAAATGCTTTGGTCTTAAGCCTATGTGTGTCTTTTGCTAAAAGGTGGGTCTCCTGAAAGAGACAAATATCGGCCCCAGTGTGCTCTAGATATGAAAGGATAGCTTTCCTTTTAACCGGGTTGTTCAGACCCTTCAGGTTCAAAGAAAGTATTTTAAAAGTTTTAAGGGCCATTGTCATGCGGGTAGAAGCTAATATCGTGCGTTTCACAGTTGTTGAGCTGGCCAAGGAGGTATGTTACTATGCATGTTAGGGCCTTACCTCGCAACAGAATATACACTATCATTACTGAGCCTGCTAGATCTAAAGACTCAAGTGATCTTATGTAATGGTACCAAGTGACAAACAACAATACAACAAAAACACAAAAAGAAAACTGCAAAGTCTCTGGAGTGGGCGAAGGTAGACAGTCCGTTCTTGCCATCTCCGGAGTGGAGAAAAGGATGGGGTCCATGGTGGCCAGCGGCTTCCATCAGGGTACCCCCATAAGCCAGCCTTGACAGCCATTGTAGTGCATGTTCCCGGGTTATTGTGTGCCTTCAGACTCGTTGCTACTCTGATCTTTTGCTGGATCTCCAGGCAGGCTCTCTATGACAGCTTCCCTCTCTTGGGCTACTGTAGCTAGATCCGATTTAGCTAGGCTCTTGCCTCTTACCCTCCTCCTCCATCTCGGGTATCTACAGGCCCAGTGTCTGGCTTCATGTTGCTCTATGTTGCCCTCTCTGTAGTTTCAGTATGAAGCAAATCGCAGGCTGCCTGGAAAGAGCGCAACTGATGTGTCTTCCCTTCCCAGCTAAAAATTAACCGGAAAGGGTGGCCCCAGGAGTATGAAATGTTATTCTCTCGTAGAAAGGCCACCACCGGGGCGGAACTCCCTCCATTTCTGCAGTGTGATGGCCGAAAAATCCTGAAAGAGCTGGAAGGGGTGACCTCGGAAGTGCACTGGGACCATGCCTCTTGTCTTCCGGAGGATTCGCTCCTTCTGTGGGAAATTGTGGATGCATGCCAGGGTTTCCGGCAGAGGTATGTGTGAACCTCTAGGTGGACCAGTCCAGTGGACCCTGTCTATCTTGATACCTGAGGCCTGTACATCTCTCAGTATTTGTGCGAAGAGCTCTGTCACATATTCTTCCACGTTCCCAGCTTTGGCAGACATCGGCGCATTCCGAATCCTGACGTTATTGCATCTAGACCTGTTTTCGAGATCCTCTGCATGTGACTGGAGGTCTATTTGTTGATCCGTGAGGCGGATGAGTCAGTGCGGGGGCTACACCGAAGTCCCAGAAATCCACCTGCCCAAGGGATATGGTCTAAACCTCGAGGGCGGTGCATTCCTCCACCACGATCCAGTCGCTCACAAGTACCCCCCTCTGTTCCCCCTGCACCTCTTTGAGTGCCTGACCAGCACAATCAATGGTTTCCGCAACCAGGAAACAGCTCCAAAGCATGTTGGCCTACACAGGCCAGCTGAGGGATCTACTAACCTCGGAGTCCTTTTTTCCGCCGGTGGGAGAGGGAGATATGGAGGCTCCCCCTCTCGATCTTCGCAGGAATCTCAGTTGCCCCTCCCTGTGACTGTCCCCAGCCTCAATCCGGGGTGGCAGCCAGGCGGCCC
Organism: Triturus cristatus; assembly: GCF_964204655.1. Taxonomy (NCBI): domain Eukaryota; kingdom Metazoa; phylum Chordata; class Amphibia; order Caudata; family Salamandridae; genus Triturus; species Triturus cristatus. Next base: position 770,964,236 of record NC_140582.1, on the reverse strand, counting down.
CCTGGCTCAATAGGACTTCAGGAGTTTCCACAGGCCCGGCTCGGGCATCCCCGCCCTCCGCCTCCTGGGCAGGTCTCTCTGCGTTGTGCGATCTAAGGGCCGAGGGGGTCCGGGGATTCACTGACCGCCCTTGAATACCACCCTTATGCCGCCTGTGCCTGTGCGCCTTTTACTGCCAATTGGGGTCTCCCCCACCACCTCGTCCCAATGGGGGGGGCCATCGTTGCTGGTGGGCCTAGGCTCCTCCGTCCCGATCCTCTCACCTTGTCACCTTCTCCCAGGCTCTGGCTTTTTCTGATCGCTTTGGCTTTTCAGCCAAAAACGTGCACGCGTTCTATTGCCTTCAATGGCAACGCGTGCACGTCTGGAGATTCACTTGCAGGAGCGCGCGGTGCCATATGGTAGCAATTATCGCTCCTGGTGCCGCTTGCTCACGCAAGTGAAACGCTTTCGCTCGCCCCCTCCTCTCCCCCCTCCCCCTGCTGCCTCCTTTTAGCACGAGGAACGAGCTTGTTATATTATGCCCTCAGAACATTTTAACCGGCCTCCATCTTCCATCTGCATTAATGCAAAATCATGCCAAAATCAACATCGTTCTGCATGGCAACAAAGTAAGACACAGAAATAGAGCGTATTTACAAACATGAAGGACTCGAAGGAAAAAAAAACCTAAAACTTTCACAGAAATAAAATCACATGAGGAGCGTTAGATTTGATCTGTCTCTTACCATAAATTAAATAAATACACATTCATTTCTGATTTTTGCAGCAACATCCCCTCACAGAGGGAGCCAAATGTTTGTGTAATAGGTATGTCGTTGCTTGCTCGCGTTTGTGCGCGCGTCCCATGAGGAAAAAAATCTTCCGGAAATGTGCGTTCTGTTACGTGTGTTGAAATTCGAGCTTTGTAGCAGTCTGCCTCTAGCAACCTGCCTGTTCACTTTCGGCGTGTCTGAGAATGCATGCATGGTGTGCCTGTCGGAAAAAACATCACCCCACAGTTTATGCTGAGAATGGCACAAAAACACCAACATGAAATATATGGTGCTAAAATTGGGGGGAAATATCAAGCGATAGCCACAGTTTAACTTTAAACTTTTTCAAAGGAGGTATACAGTTTAATGTACAAAGGACAAGCTTGACACCCCCTCCCACCGTCCATCTTTCGGCTGAGTGTGGCCTTTTTAGGTCTCGCCTTGCTGTCGCGTAAGCGATCGCAAAGCGAGACTATTGTAAAAGGGCTTTTCAAAGTGCTCCCAAAAGCGGATTGCATGGCTAGCACGCGCACAATCACGCGCATCGTTCCGCCATGCACTCCGCTTTTGGGAGCACTTCAAAGGGTCCGCTCCCCCGCCTGGAATGCGCTCCCCCGCCCCCGCCAAGCGCGCGCGCCACGCTCCGCCGGGCTTGTTTACCATCTCCTGTTCTACTTTCTCTTTCGTCTGGAAATACCACAGCTCAAGTCACCTCACCCAGCAGAAGGCGTTGTCCCGCTTCCCCTCGAGCACAGAAGAACAATTCTCTGTTAATATGGAGTTTTTGGATTGCATATCTGCTGCAGATAACATGTTTGTGATGCTATGTGTCTAATAAGTTTAAACATGTTTACACGTCTGTCTATTTTTCTGTAATAACAATGGTGCTTATAACGTGCGACACACGTAACTTTTAGAAAGGGATGCTGCGTTTTAAATCCCCTTTATGGTTCACAGCGTGTTTCCCCTTTTTCTAAAATAACGTGAGTCTTTTCTCATTCATTGCCAGGATATCACGGTTGGGACATTTTAACCAATGCACATACACGCGAGTCGCGGTATGATACGCGTTGGTTTGACACGTCGGTGTCAGCATTCGGCATCTGTGCTGCGACGTCAGCAACACACTCGCGGTCATTTATCCGCCTATTTAAGCCACTGACAGCTTAGCGCTCAGGTCCCCATCCACACGCAGGGAGTTTCAGAGCGAGTAGCGGTGAGTCATCTTCCGTCCTGGGTTGTTTCATGACTAATTCCTCTTCCGATACACTGATTCTAACTATCGGCGTGCTATTCTGTTTCCATGCAGAAACAGCACCGGTTTCACTGTCAAATGGAATCACGGCATCCCCGTTTCTTGGGGTGAGTGGATATTTTTAATCCCCCAATTCTAAACACGGAAGTCACTTTGGCTGTGCCATAATCGGCTCTCGTCACATGCTTTGTTATTTCAGACTCCGCATCTAACAATCACAGTCCAGGTCGTCAATGGAGCTATAATTAACCAGGTAGATCTTGAGGTGATTCATGGGTGTGGTGTTTGGTAGCTAATAATCGCCATGGGTCTATTTGGAGCAATACATTTGTCTCCCTTTCCTTGTTTTTAGACTAATTAATTTAAGTGATCAAACCAAGACCGCTGGTTGTGATCTACATGGGGACTAGAGAGGGATAATTAGTGTGCATCCTCTCCACAAGTAAGTGGCTTTGCCTCCATTTTCAACTGATAAGTCCTATTTTTTTTTCCCCCTAAGGGCAGTGTGTCCTAATCTAAATGCACCTTATTTCTTACAGGTACTTGTTTTTCGCTCGTACAACCCTTTGGAGCCTAGGGCTGTCCATGGTAATTTATTGGATGTTTCATCTTTCCACTTCTTAAATATTTTATTTCCTTTTGGCAAGAGTATTTAGTTTTATTTTCACCTTCATCCTTAGGTGCTCTCCCCCACTCTCATCACCGTCCTGAAGAGAACCCCGTTGTAAGGAAGTCAGGAACCTACGTGTTTTCAGGGGTCGAAACGTCGACACTTTGTTGATTGCCAGTCTAACCAACAGTGATTGTTTCGCTATGGTAACCCCCTTTGGGTGCATGGCTATGTGTTTATATGTATAAAAATGGACAATACGTTTAATCAACAGGCTGAATGATAGGCCTTGTTTGGAAACAATTTCTGAATATGTATTTGGCACAATATTCTGTCCCTTTATGCACACCCTCTATCCCAACATAAATCACTTTACCTTATCCCCTTTCTCCCCTCTGGGCACTCACTATTTATGCCTAATAATTGCCTATATTTGTATAGCATGGTTCAGTGTGATTAAATGACACTGTTAACTAAATATGGAACGTGGTTGTCTTGAATTTGTTTGTTTGAATTGTGTATATATTGTGTTTTGGTGCGATTTGGCATGTACTGTGACCAAGTTTTTTCATTGTACTTGACTAGGAGGCAGCAGTGACTGTGGCAGAGGACATCCTGCTATGTAGCAATATGGTGCAATATACGACATTTGTTCATTACGCAAGAAAAGTTACGATTTAAAGCGGGAATGTTTATAATTATTGACATTTGTACTTAATTCACAAAGTTTTTCCATTAAAGGTAGGAGGGGCCTTTTTTATTTATTGCAACCGATGCAGATGCGATAAATTCCAACTATTACGAGATTTGCCTTAAGAAGGGGCCGTAACACGCAATTGTGGGGCTTTCTGCACTACATTCTACATGTCCCAATATTTACCAGAACGTTTTTGACTAGTAAATTACAGCAGGCTTGACTTGTCGGTTACACTTGGTAACTACAGCATCCAGTAAACTTTACACCACTTCTAAACGCGTTCTCTGAACAAGCAGGTGTTGATTAATTCAGAGTATACTGTGCCACTCACAGTGCTCCTTATTTGTCAGAGGAGCTGTTGGCAAATGTGCCAGCTTGGTTTAGGGCAAGTGGCGCAGTTAGGGGTGTGACAGCCCCCAAATAAATGCATTCACGGCATGATAGTTGCGTCAGAGGAGCCTGAGTCTGGTTTGCTATATCTGTGACGTTTTTCTACTCCTGAGCCAAGAATGGAAGACAAAAAAGTCACCTTTGATGTAAGCTGCCAAAGAGGAAAAATCGACATCTGTGCGTATAAACATTCAGCAGATGCAGATTTTTGGGACTCGGGGGTGTGGAATTTATGTGTCAATTTGCTACATTTTCCATGCGCGTGAAGCAAGCACTCTCACTATAACGAAAGGTGTTCTTTAATGTGGACCAGGCCCAGAATTCGACATTATTTACATAAACGCGTACCTCTTAGGTACACATGCAGTCACGTGTGATGTTAACGGAGGAAACAAGCATTTGCAATGCAATAGGTCTCGCAGTTACGAGAGTTTCAGCTATTGGCATTGTAAATAACAATGCCTTTTATTTATGTTTTTAAAACAAAAATTTAAAAAAGGCATAACCCCAGAGTGGTCTGGGGGACTGTTCATGAAGGCTGAACCTGGTTCCCTAGTTCTAAATTCGGCAGCTCTGCCCCCAGTGGTACATCCACTCCCTCACTGAACACCATACTGCCCCACTGAGAGAAATTCACACTGCCTTCAACTACAATCCAATTTGACATGCTATAAACAATTGGATGCGACTCAATCAAATTGCGCACTCGGCAAGAGCAATATGCTGCCTAAAGGAACAAGCATTGGCATAGCCAATAGGTCTCGCCTTTGGGACCGTATAAGTGTTTAGCCATGCAACAGTTGCATAACTCAATACTTATAAGGTCCCAAAAGCGAGACCGCGAAAGTGAAAATGATCGCGATCACGATCAAACATCAATGCAGCCGTGCGGCCGCAAAAGTGAAAGTAATCACGGTAAAGCGCTGCATGCGCGCCCGCGCACATGCACTGTAGCTCTAGGCTGGCCTGGAAGCACTTTTTGGATCCCTCTCAATAAGTCTTGCCAGACCAGCGCATGCGCTGGGTCAGGCGAGACCTAAAAAGTAACAGCATCTTGGAAAAAGCAAACACTCATAGGGAATGAAAGATTAAATGAAGCATGTGAAATGTAGGCAGAAACAACATGGTGAACTTAACGCTTTTACAGTCATTATGCAGAAATCAACGAGTATTTTTGCCTGAGCACAACAGGGCCCAGAAAGGACCCAGTTCAATATCCACTGCTTATATGCTTACAAGACGTAAGCAGTATGGTTTAAAAAGACCACGGGGCATATTATCAAGGACGGCGTTAAAAATTATCGCCGGTTTAGCAGCAGAAAACTGCGGCTAAAGCTGCAATAATGGGCTTGATAATATGCCCTTGAGGATTCCAATAGAAGCCCATGTTCTGGTGTGAACCTGGGCTTCTATTGGAATTCTCTAGGGCATAATATCAAGACCATTATCACCGCTTTGGCGGCAGTTTTCTGCCGCTAAACCGGCGATAATTTTAACGCCGTCCTTGATAATATGCCCCCCAATTTGTGAACACGAAGCCGCCGTACACATTTTGTTTTCCAATCCACCCATCAACCAGGTATTGCAGTACCTCCAGGTTTGGCGCACTTCCCCACCGCGGGAAAACAGCGCTTCACTGGCAAACTCAGTAAAGTGACGCTAATGTTTTTGGGGTTTGAATAAAACCAATATGGCCACTTTAAGAACACTCCGTCTTGTTTTTTTTATTGATTTTTCGTATTATGAACCTTTTATTTCCGAGGCTGCACTTTGGAATAGAAAAATGTAAAAATGGCATTTCCAGCAAAAGTTTTATTTTTTGCATCCATTTCACAGGTGAACAAATGAACGACAGAAAGAAAGAGGGTGAGAACCATTTCTTGAGTCATGGTTTTCGGTAAGTGAGGAGGAGTTAGACAGACAGAGAGGGAATAGGAGTAAGAAAGAGGGTGGGTGACGGGGCAGCTGCCAGCGGCAGAGCAGAAGCGGACACTGTCCTTGTCTCGTCTGGGAAGGAAGCAAGAGAAGGAGACCTTTTCTTCCCTGCTCCCCGCCCGTCCCCGAACAGCCACTAATGCCAAGCTTTCTCTAAGGCCGTGGATATTTCTGACGTCCCGGGACGCATGTTCAAAATAAAAAAGTAGGGGAACGGAAGCTATAGAATTAAAGAAGTAGGGGCATGCCGTGCCCTGCCGTTTCCGCCCACTTCGACCACTGAACTAGGTAGCAACTGTCTTTCTCCCTCTCGCCTTCCATCTCCTCCCGCTTTCTATCCCTTTCTCTGTTCGCTCTCCCTCTGTTGTATAATACTGCGCATGGCACCGAGCAGCACCTACGTGGGCCATAGGTGCACTGCCTCCCATGTGTACTGCTCACAGAATAGTTTACCCCCAGCTGGGGCTGCCCCGACTCTCACTGTCCGAACGTGGCACTGCTCACAGAAAAGGTCCACCCTGGAGGTGCCACATCCTTCTCACAGAAGGCCTCCAAGTCTGAAGGCAAACTGACAGTCTGTTTGTTTCCCTTTTTATCCACATCTAAGGCAGGAGCCCACAAAGGTATTGTGGGATGTGGTGGCCTGGCGCGTGCCCCTGCCGGTTATACCGACTGGGGTTTAAGGCCTTTTTCTATCTATGCAGAGTTACAGTAAATATAGCAGGGTTGAATTAAAAACCACAAGGGAAGGAGAGACTCGTAGGGATTTGGAGGGTGGTGATAAATGGAGGAAAAGAAAAAGTGGAACGAGGTAGAGAACAGACAGGAGGTGAAATAGAAAGATGGGATGGGAGGAAAGGAGCAAGAGAGCATGAGAGAGAGGAGATACGACTTGGTTGTATCAAAAAAGTCAATACTGTGTCTATAGATGGAGAAGTGCATGTTGCTTGCCCTTTGAACACTGTTTCTTCTCCTCTTTGTAATTAATACGGTCAGAACCAAGGACACACACTATGGAGTTCAAGGGCTGCTGAACGCACTCGCTCAAGCAGCCAATGGAGGAAATGCTTGGGGCCGCTAGCCCAGAATATCCAGCGTCGACCCTCTCCCACATTCATTTAATTTGTTTATGAGTGATAACCATACCAGTATAAGGTGTTCTGACCTTATAAAGAGACAATGAATCACGTGTGCAAAGCAATCTAAAGGAAATGTTATATAAAACAAAGAGGATTACAAGGTGTATGAGTCAGATGTCATCCAGACTCTTCATGGTCTTGAGCGTGTTTGGTCTGGAGACGCGCAAGCTCAGTATTTAAAATGTGCCTCAGCGGTTGGGGTTGGCTTTACCAAGACGAATGCTTTTCTACCCAAAGGATCCCTTTTAGCACTTTTAAGATAATTTAAGACTGTGTAAAATTCATACTAGTCTAACCTATACCTTGCAGTTTTCATGCAGCTCTCTGATGACAGTTTATAGGTCACTGTGCAATCGTAGGATTGTAACTTATGACAAACAAGTAAAACAAGCATTGGCATAGCCAATAGGTGTCGCCTTTGGGAACTTATAAGTGTTTAGTTATCCAGCACAATATCCTTGGTGCAACAACATCAAGTGTTGCATGGCTAAACACTTATAAGGTCCCAATGGCGAGACCTATTGGCTATGCCAATGCTTGTTTTAGCAGTAACTTACACTTGTAAGTAAGTCTCCACACCATTTTACAGAGGGTCGAGGCATGTAATTTACACGTTTTGAGTAACTGTGAGCTCAGGTTTTGTGAATAGCCCAAAACAATTAAGTTACTCAAATGTGTCTGGGTAAATTACACATGCAAATTTACTCACAAGTGTAAGTAACCTTGGTGAAGTACCCTGAAAGGCTTTCTAAACACATGCCTTGTAGTGTGCCTGCAGCTCCGCGATAAAGGTTCATAGCTCATTTTTCCATATTAAAAGGGTTGCAACTTATGAACTGTATAGTAACAAAATTATTTTTATGCCAAAAGCATTCATTCATTCATTCCATCCACCTGCTGATATCTACCATTTCACCTTTACATTCTGTCATCCGTTCATACTTTCATCCATCATTCAGTCTTTCACCATTCCGTCCTTCTATTCATATCCAAACCTATCCATCTATCTCCAAACCTATCCATTAAACCTATCCATCCATCCATCTGTCCATCCAGCCACCCTTTCACCTGTCCCTCTCTCCATAACCCGTTCACTCCTTCGACCACCCTTTTAGTCATTCACCCTTTAGTTCATCCATCCATCACCCTTTCACTCAGCCCCCATCCTTTCACTAATCCATCTACCCTCTATCCATCCATTAATGTACCCTTTTACACATCCATCCATCCCTTCACTCATTCATCGATACCTCATCTGTCCATCCATCACTTATCCATCCAGTCTTTCGATCATCCATCCATCCTTTTATCCATCCTTCCATCCACCCCCTTTCACTTTTCAATTCATTGTTTCACTCATCCATCCTTTCTCTCATCCATCCACATTCTGTCATCCATCCACCTTCTCTCTCATCCATCCATCCATCCACCCTCCTTTAACTCATCCCATCCAACCATCATCCCTCTAACACATCCGATCCCATCCAACCTTCCTTTCACTCACTCATTCATCCATCCTTTCTCTCATCATCCATCCTTTCACTCATCCATCCATCCTTTCATCCATCCTTCCCTCCACCCTTCCTTTCACCCATCCATCCATTCTTTCTCCCGTCCATCCATCCACCCTTTCATCCACCCATCCATCCTCCCTTTCACTCATCCATCCATTCTTCCACATATCCATTCTTTCATCCAACCTTTTATTCATTCATACATCTACCCAACCATTGTTTTACTCACCCAACATCTACCTTCTCACTCACATCCATCATATCACTCCCTCACCTTTGTCTGCCAAGTTGCAGACAGAAGAGGCCCATCAACCACTTCACCCCCTCTGTAGCCACTAAAGTTGGGTGTTCAAGGTGCTCCAGCATCCATTCTTTTACTCATCCATACATCTTTTCGCTCCATCCATTCATCCACCCTTTCATTGATCAATCCGCCCATTCTTGCATCCATTAATTCTTTCACTTATCCATCCACCATTTTACCCATCCATTCAACCTCTTTCACTCATTTATCCATTCTTTCAATCATCTATCCTGACACCCATTCTTTCACTGGGGTGGCGAAGTGAGCTAAAGTACGATGATGGATTTAACCTAGATCTGTGACTGTGGGTGAATGTCTGAAAATTTTCAGCGCTCTGTCCATCATCTCCTTGTGTTCGCTTTGTACGCCCTAAGTTGGCAGGGTATGCCCAGAGTGGGTCCCTTGCTCACTTTGCCACTGGATTCAAATTAGCCTGTCTGATGAGGGCTGTTAGCCCGAAACCGGTCCCAGGATGCTTGTTTCAGGTCCAGGGAAGACATGGCTTGGCAGTTCGGGCTAGACTGTTTCCATGAGGGACAGGGTCGTGACTGACTTGCATATAGCTGTGTCTGAACTGGGGTGGCAAAGTGAGCTAAAGAACGAGGATGGATTCAGCCCAGATCTGTGACTGGGGGTGAGTGTCTGAAAAGTTTCAGCGCTCTGTCCATCATCTCCTTGTGTTCGCTTTGTACGCCCTAAGTTGGCAGGGTATGCCCAGAGTGGGTCCCTTGCTCACTTTGCCACTGGATTCAAACTAGCCTGTCTGATGAGGGCTGTTAGCCCGAAACCGGTCCCAGGATGCTTGTTTCAGGTCCAGGGAAGACATGGCTTGGCAGTTCGGGCTGGACTGTTTCCATGAGGCACAGGGTCGAGACTGACTTGCATATAGCTGTGTCTGAACTGGGGTGGCAAAGTGAGCTAAAGAACGATGATGGATTCAGCCCAGATCTGTGACTGGGGGTGAATGTCTGAAAAGTTTCAGTGCTCTGTCCATCATCTCCTTGTGTTTGCTTTGTTCGCCCTAAGTTGGCAGGGTATGCCCAGAGTGGGTCCCTTGCTCACTTTGCCACTGGATTCAAACTAGCCTGTCTGATGAGGGCTGTTAGCCCGAAACCGGTCCTAGGATGCTTGTTTCAGGTCCAGGGAAGACATGGCTTGGCAGTTCGGGCTGGACTGTTTCCATGAGGCACAGGGTCGAGACTGACTTGCATATAGCTGTGTCTGAACTGGGGTGGCAAAGTGAGCTAAAGAACGATGATGGATTCAGCCCAGATCTGTGACTGGGGGTGAGTGTCTGAAAAGTTTGAGCACTCTGTCTATCATCTCCTTGTCTTTGCTATCTTATTGTAAACGCCTGTGCCCTGGCTCTGTGTTCTTGTATCATGGGGCTTGGTATTGTGAAGGAAATGGAGGGGTGTTGTTACAGTATTGTTATTTGATTTCATCTTCTGTTTTTACATGTTCAGATGAGGAGAGCCCTCTGCAATCTTGCCTGGGAAAGCAGGTCAGAAATCAGGCTTTTTCTGATTCAGTTGCATGGTTGAATTGATGATCTTTCTTCCGTCCTAAGTCGATGGTTAGTGAAGGATCATTAGCAACGTGCGTGAAGATAAATGCGTTACTCTTTCTGCTGGATACAGCTCTCGTTGGTCGAAGTGAGCGAGGTCGCCAGTAACTGGCGCGCGCTTTTCAGCTCTGTTGCCTTGAATCCAGGTTAAGTGTGACATTTTCAAGAAATAACATTTACTCCTTTCACAAATGAGAACAAAAGCACCACCCACTGTGGAAGAGAAAATACCAAGGTAGCAAAGTGTGTGTTTTCTATTGGTGGGGTCGAACTCCAACCTGTTTCCCATTACAAACGTTTAATTCCAACCAAAGGGCACACAAACAGAATCTGCGAGTGACCTGCAATATTCCCTATGGGTCTAACTGGATGCAGCGCCCACTCTGAAAGAAAGACACGTTCAGAAGCAAAGGCATAGCAATGCATATCCAATTCTCCAGTGCTGTAAAAATAGTACTCACAGATGTCCTATTCTGAAGGACAGATTTATGGTATTTTCGATAATTCTACTTTATTGTGTGGTACATGAAGACAACGAAACAAGAAAACAAGAAAACGTTCTTGTTGCACATTTATGTTTTTAAGTAAACCTAGTTGTAGGTGTGTTGTTGTTTGTTGTGCTGCAAAATCCACTTCTTTGGTTGTCCTCTGCATTTAAAAAAATAATATGTTGAGCATGAATGTAGCAGCCGTTAGTAAATGTCTCCCAACCTTACTTTGGGATGGAATCACCACGGACACTTTATTGTTGTTGTCATACGGCGGCTTTATTCAGGAGCAAGCTCGGTGCACTTACTACCAACCATCTGCGTATTTCTGCACAGACTAAGGTCCTCACAGCACTCTAACAAATATTAACTATCCCCTCCTCTGCCGATAAACAATTCCCATCCCCCTTTAACATTTTCCTATTTAACTTCGGCGTGACAACTTCCTTTAGTGTCGAGCCTTTTTGCCCTTCCTCCTGACTCCAGTGTTTCTTTCCACCAACCCCTGGACCAAGCCTGCCTTCCTTTCATTCACCTCTTACTTTCCAGTGTTCTTTTCCTGTTACCTAAACTCAGGGCTTTAAGTGGGCTGAAAAAACTGGAGGGGACTCTCAAAGGGGCGTAATTAAGGGCGTGACTTAAAAAAATCTAAGCTAAAAATCTGTGCTTAGAATAGTGTGCCGCTCGAGTTGTATTTTGCTGTTTCTGCCATTGCATCCAGATATATGATACAAGTAACATGATACCTCAAACTAATCATGACTATTGGCTTTGTCAATGGTTGTTAGTTGCATAAGATAAATAAGCACCAACTATGGCTTGTGGTGACACCACAACAATGTTGCTGCTCCTGAGTTTCAAAAAGAGAAGGGAAATCCAGAGAGAAAATTACTCTTTTAAAGTATTTCCCTTCCCCTACAACGCTCACCTGGCATGATGTCATGCTATAACTTCTCCACTAGTGAGAAGTGAGAAGTGTGAGCACACGCACATCGATGTGCCTGCTGTAACTGCAGTCTGGAAAAAAAAGTCCGCCTGTCTCAGGGCACAAAACAGAGCCCGCTAGAGACCCGATTCGTGCCCCCAATTAAAAAACTGCCGGTGCTCAGCACCGGTGAGACCCGTCTAAACTCATCCTTAGTACCCTTTGATGAGCTTGACCCCTGTGACTAATGCCCATCCTCTGACTGCATCACCTTCCCAATGCTCAGCCTGCTGATGAAGCCTCTTGTCCCTGTACCAGTCTGGGTTGGTAGGCTCAGTGCTTCCCTACAGAAACTGCTCTGTCGCGAATCCAGTGCTGTGGCGCAATTACCACTCCCAAATCTCCCTGGGTGAAGACGGCAGTGCCTTCCAATACACCCAGGGCCCTGCAACTCTCTCAGTATGTGGTGTGCGTGTAAACTTCATGGGCATTAACACAACTGAATTTACCAATACTGAGTGTTTCTGTACTTCACGCATGTGGTGTAACTTCACCATTACAAATGGTTTAACCACAAGATTGAGGAATAACTGCACAAGTTTTTTCCTCAAATTCCCACCACTTTTCTCTAAACATTTCACAGCCAGTGCTTAATTTGAGCCAGTGGTTACCAGTGCTCAGCACCGGCACTTAAATGTCAGCACCGGCTCTTATGACAGTCTCCCACATGGTGGCGCTGTCTGCCTAATTAAGGAAGAGTACAACAGCTGTTTATTAATTGAATATACATGAACAATGATTAAAAACTGTCACTCAAGCCATTCTTATAGCTTTGGGGACCTGGAAATTTCACACTTGTTAGAGTGAGATGGTTAGTGGATGAGATGAGTTGGTATTGTCATTGGAAGCACTGGCAGGGGCAGTGGATGCTGCATGCTGCAGTGGCCCCCTCACGAGGGCCCTGGCACTTCTTCTTTTTATTTTTTTACAATTTAAGCACTGTTCACGGGTAAGATGCATTGGCAGAAACTTCCATGGATGTGCTATTACCACATATAATCATGTTTACGGCAGAAAATCCAGCACCTACCGGATTCAGGACTACCGAAATTCATACAATAAAAGTTTAATTATTCATGTGTATGCATCTCAGTAAGTGTAGCTTAAGGACCTAGCGGTAATCTGCCTAAAATCATTCTTTTTGGATCTCGAGCTTACCCAATTCTGTGACCGGGCAACTCACAACAAAGGAGAAATTCTGGACCTCATCACATCAAAAGGTAATACCATCACATTGGATGACATCACCCCTTGTGAGTGGTCCGACCATTACAGCATCTTCTTCTTTATTAACAGGGAGGTGTCCCGGAAGAGGGATCAACTGAAGAAAATTAAACAATGGAAAAGGGACCTCAGGATTATTGACAGGAAAGTTCTAGCAACTGAATGTAAATATACCTTGTCTTCCCAAGAGGACATGTCTGATGTACATGTTCTCACACACTACTGCAATTCCACTATCTCTGGTATCATGGATTCTATAGCACCTCTACAACTAAAAAATGCCTCCTTCAAAATCTCCAAACCCTGGTTCAACGACAACCTAAACTCTGAATGCCGCAACTTAAGGGCAGCTGAACTTTCCTGGAGATTCAAACCTTCCTCGGATCATCTAAAAGTCCTTAGACCAGATAAGGATCTCCTATAATAAAAAAATCAAGTGTGCTAAGGCCGATTTCTTCAGATCCCATCTTATTCAAGCCTCAAATCGCCCCAAGAAACGTTTTGAAATTGTCAAACAACAGTCAGCGAAAGCACTCAACCACCTTGACTCAGGAGACGACTCTCCTTGTGACGAGCTAGCTTCTTTCTTTATGGAGAAAACTAAACTCATCAGTATTGACCTTAAATCTAAGAAAGCCCTTCTTCCATCACACGCGACTGCGGCTCCTCCTACTCTGTCTGAGAGGCTCAAGCCATTTAGTATGAGAACCAAGAACCAGGCCACTAGGGGTTCTTTCAAACGACATCTACAAAACCCTTCCTAGTATCAACCCTTCTTATCACTTCAGCGACCCTTTGCCACCGACTGTTTTCAAAGAAATCAAGGATGTCTTCATCCCCCTTTGGGCAAAGATTGTCAACGCTTCATTATCACAAGGCAAGATCCTCGAATGTCTGAAAGCAACTTAGGTATCCCCAATTCTTAAAAAACCCAATGCAGACAAATCTGACCTTAACAGCTTTCACCCCATCTCCAACATCCCCACTCTGGCTAAGATCCTAGAAAAATGTGTGCAATCGCAACTTTGCACTCACATTATGAATTTCCAACTCTTGGATCAACACCAATCTGTTTTTTGGAGTGGTCACAGCACTGAATCAGTGCTCACTCACATTATGGATGGCATTTTAAAAATGCTAGACCAAAACGAATCTTGCCTCCTAATCCTCCTTGACCTTTCTTCTGCATTAGACACGGTTAATCCCGGCAACCTCTTAGCCATTTTGGAGCACAGGATGGGCCTTTCCGGTCCAGTTTTGCAATGGTTTTCGTCCTTCCTTCACAATAGATCCCAAAGAAGAGTCAAGGTGAATCAATCCCTCTCCCAGCCCTCTACAGTCTCTATGGGGGTCCCACAAGGGTCTGCCCTTTCTCCCATACACTTTAATATTGTCTTGGAACCATTAGTGAATGCACTTATTTCCATGAACAATCTTTTTCATATGTATGCGGATGACATGCAACTTTACCTGAAAATTACCTCCTCTGAAGACTTCACCTCACTCAACTCTACCTTGACGATTACCCAAAACTGGCTAACTGAATTCCTTCTCATATCTCCTCCTAATCACACCCCAAGATAGACCTCTGGATGAAACACATCACTGCCTTCAATTGCTCTCCTCACATTATCGACTCAGCTAAATCTCTTGGAATCACCCTGGACACGCACTTGAACATGAAGAACCAATTAGCAAGATGTGCAAGGGTGGTAACTACCAGATGAGGATTCTTAGAAATCTCAAACCATTCCTTCCACAAGATGACTTCAAGCAGGTGGTTCAAGCGCTTGTCCTGCCGAGGCTGGAATAGGGCAGCGCTATGCTCTGTGGCTTCTCCAAATATACCTTGGCCCCACTTAGGGCTTGCTTGCATGCCGCTGCCAGATTGATTACGGGTACAAAAAGAAATGCTTACCTATCCCCAGCCCTAAGATTTCTAAACTGGTTACCCTAGGAAGCAAGAACACAGCTGAAAATTGCCTGTTTGATGCACAAAGCCCTCCATTTCAAAACCCGAAGATCTGGAACTCTCTCCCACCGGAAGTTTGCAGAATCTCCTCCACGGCTGCCTTCAAACATGTAGTAAAAACAATCCAATTTAAGTTCTTGCCTTAAATGGTCATGGCTCTTCTGTTTTCTCAATGCCCCTCTGACTACGTTCTTTTTGGTCTACCAACTGTAAAGCTCAGGGTTGTCTGATTTACCCTAATATGTAATGTTTGTTCTACTCCTAGTACACTATGGTATTAGCTAAATATGATATTCTCTGCTACCCCCTTTGCCATTTCCCTGATTACTATGTCCTTCCCTTCCAAAATGTGAAGCACTCTGATACCCTTTGGGGTCATGTTTGCACAATACAAAACTTTATAAATAAAATAAAATTTAAAATAAAAGGCTTAATTTGCTAACTCAATGATATTCAATGGGTTTTGAAGCAATTATGTTGGCACTCTTGCTTTTAACAGGGTGTCAGATAAATTCTTACATGAGCTGTCGTCACATAGGTCAGGAATTGAAATTGGCCAAATAAATATTCCTACTTTTTTCCAGCAAGTCCTCAAGCACGTACAGTTCCTTCATAATTGTTCTACTCTTTTAAGACTCAAGAATTTGGCATGAGGTGGTCCATTCAATTTTTCTATTCCAGAAATGTTTTCTATAACTTCCATGTTCTTGGACCCAGTTGACGCTGAGTTGCCCTATTGATGGGCACGGACTTATAATTGCTGGTATCAATTGTATTCATATGCATGTCTTAAAACTATACTTTAGAATTATAATAAAAAAGAAACAATAAATAATCACGCATGTTTCTCATGGCAAGCTGTGGAAGTGGGGGTGCTATAACCGTTATCTGATAAGTACAAAATACCACATTTTTGTTTGATTGGGGAAACTTCCACAAACATGTTGTACCATTAACAATGTTAGGATTGTGGAAGTCAAAATGTTTGTCAGTCACGAAAATAAGTGACTTTTCTACCATTCACAAGTGCATTTTCTCCTGGTCAAATTTAGAACCAAATGCAGACCCTGCTCACTTATCCCTGGGTAGACAAAGCAGCCTTTAACTCACTTTTCACTGCAGATAGATGAGGAGACAAACCTAGTTCATATCCCTGCGTGTCTTAAATGTGTGATGGAACAATCCACAGGGTTTACGATACACAAGAGCAAAACATAAAACAATGGTTCCAAACATTTTTCTATTCAAGATTAACTTACTCTGGTTGTAAGTCTTGATGAATGTCAGTAAGGAAACTGCATCAGGTTGGAGTTATTCTTAGGCAACAATTATACTAACACTTTTCAATGACATAAGCAAGTATTTGGTCATGGTTGAGTTAGTTCAGAAACCTGACACATTCATGGCCCGCCAATTAATACCTTGTTTCCGCAATTCCAGATTCAGGTCAGGAGGAACCAAGGCCACTCATATGAGGGTTGGACCAAAACCACCTCTTATTTGGATTCAGCTATGAAACAAAGATGAGTGTGTCCTCCAAAAATTCGTTGGGTTTCTTCAAATGGAGTTAACACATAAAAGGTTCCCACATGAAAGATTGCCAATAAAAATAAATTGATTCCAATAAAGTTGTATTCCCAGTTTGATGCTAAATGTGATTTAAGCCAATAAGTGATTCACCCTGTGGAGGCATGCAGGCCTAGGGCTTTTTCAAGGCTGTATGTCTAGTACATATGCGCAGGATGATTCAATAATGTCTGGGCCTCTCTGGCCACTAATGAAGTAAGTCCTAAAGTAGGGGTTCTGAAAAAGGTGGTTGTTAGTCAACGGTTTCCCTGGAAAAGTCACTGCGGTCCGCCTCATCCGTTGTTACAAGTCCTACTTCTGGATTTGGCTTTTAGCTTACAGGACCTGGGTACACAGGGTACCATGTACTAGGGAATTCTAGGTAAGTTAAATGTTCCAATTAGAATTTATAACCAACCTGACATGTTTTTAGAGGTCAGAGCACATGTCCTGGGGCTTGGCTAGCAGGGCCCCACTGTATACAGTTCAAGTACCCAACAGAGTCAAAAAAGGGGAAATGATCTCGTAAAAAGAGGCATATTCATACAGTGCTGTGAAACGAAATTTGCTATCTTTTAAAACCCAAGGTTCCATCTTTTAAATGAAATGGTTCCAAGATCTATAAAAGTGGAACCTTTTTTTCTCAGTTTCAGCCTATGAATGGATTAGAATGAGTTTGTGTTTACTTGCATGTAAAGGATAGTTGGCCTTCATATAATTAGTATTTTTATTCCAACATGCATCAAACCTTTATTTTCATTAGGTGTTCTCTAGTTCACTGATTTTTTGTAGTTTTACTCTGTATAGAGCTGAAGTTAATGTACTTCTCTTGTAATCTGTAAATACTGGTGAACATGTGCAGCGACTTTCTATTGTGCAGGTAAGGTCCTGAGGGTGAGAGTAATCACAAGGAGTGCACCCACACCATTCTTTGTGGTTCCTAGAGTCTCTTCATTAGATAATATTAAGGCCCTCACTGACCACTTTTCTCAGTGTTTATTTCACCATTGACATACTTGTGGTAAATTGTGTGATCACTGGGCCTTTCCTCCACCAGGAGGTTGAGTCTCTATTCTCCAAGATGTGGTGGAATCTGTGCAAAATAAGTGACTTAAAATTGCTTACTGTTCTCTGAGGATGATACTTTTTATTCATTATAGAAAAGGAACAGTCACAAGGTTAAAAATCAAAGGGATGTGAAAAGGACTATTAGGTCATCCTACATATCCTATAGGTGATCAAACTGGGAAGTTGACATGTTTCAGCCGACTTGCGCACAATAAGGGTTGGCGGCTTTCTTCAGGACCAATTTACATATAACAGAACCCTCCAGTATCTGGTAGAATTATTTGTTCCCCTGGAGCCTTTTCTAATGGTTCTTATGGTGCAATTTGCACATACACCTGGGGTTAAAAACAAACAGAGAAAAGGGGAAAAGACAATGTAGCCCCTATAGGTACATACTTTGTACAACCAATAGAAAAACGTTTGCTGCCTGGTGAAATCGCTTCAATCATGAAACATTTCTAGGAGAATACAAGAAGAATAGGTGGAACGTGGACATTCTATTAAAACCATCTGTGTCCGAATATCTATAAACAAACAAGACTATATACAGTATAAAATATTCTCAATGTATATACGTTATATATGTTCTCTTTTGGATATTACTGGGTGATTATTTACCTATTTTGACAAGGTAATCGCTCCCCTCATAACCCGCAAAGAAGGTATATACTATGAAGGTGTCATAACGAGGTCAGCTCACTGCAGTGCTTAGTATATTTGCAAGGTGTTCACAGATATATGAAAGGGATAACACTTACTGAAAATGGCGTTACTAAGTCGTAGAACACGCTGTGATGAGCCCTGTCTAGTGCTGAAGTTAATAAATTTCTCTTGTAATCTGTATATACATGTGAATATGTGCAGTGACTTTCTGGTGTGCAGGTAAGGTCCTGAGGGTGCCTGCATGGCTGGCCTTAAACAGAAATCCTCATGGTCTGGCATCAGCTTGCTTAGTAAGGCAATAGGCACACAGGGGTGGTATTAGTACTCATCACACACAAAGTGGCCACCAAGAGATCTTGGTCATGTGAAATTTTGAACACACATTTCCTTATGCAACAAGGCTCTGGACATATATCTCTTCCATCCCACACTAAGATGGCAGCATCCCAGAAGAGCAGAAATCTATTACTCTGACCATGTGGACGTAATTCCTATCACATTGTAGAGAGCCATGGCTTTATGCTGCCAATTCACAAATGTCAATAATTTTGAATACATTGATGGACAAGTAGACTGAGAGAAAAATGAGCCAGCGCAGTTCATTAAGCAGCAGCCAGGCCTTTTGTAACACCCTTGCTAGTTTCTTTCTTGATAAAACAAAATCAAAATATTACCCATGAAGGAATCAACCAGCCTGTTTCAGACCAGCCAAAGGCTATCTTTACAGAATTCTATGCAATCACTAGCAATCAAGTAATGATGTAAATTCAAGCTGCTAAGTCAAGCTCCTCCTGGACCATAGCCCCCGTAATAACTATATTAGCCCCAAATGTTATTGCTACTCATCTCACCAGCATCTTTAATTCTATGTTTAAGACAGGATACATATTTTCCCAAGCAATGGAAGGTAGCCTCTATACTTCCTCCTAACAAAATCGCAGTCTTAATCCGACGGATCCCACAAGCTACCGTCCCATCTCTTGCCTTTCTCTGCCTGCCCAGATTGTAGAAAAAGCAAGGAGTCGGAAGCCTGCACAATTCATACAGAAACATCAGCTGTTGGATACCACACAGTTCGGTTTCAGAAGCAGTCACAGCACCGAGACGGCCCTGATTAAAACAAACACGGATATAAGGTCCACCTTGGACAAGGGAGCGAGTGCATTTGATACGGTTGATCACATATTGCTGATTGACCTGCTCTAGGCTGTCGGGATTGAGGAGACTTGCTAGAATCTTTTTGCCCAGGGTGACTGCAATCAGTTGCCATGGATCAATTTGTTTTTGATCCTTTCTCCCTGTCATGTGGGGTCCTTCCTTAATCCAACGTTATTTTACATTAATGTGACGTCATTGGCAACCGTGATCAGATCTTTTGTTTTGAGTTAACTTCCTATGCGGACGATCCATAAATTGTGGTGTCGCTGTCTACCAATCACAAAAGAACAGGTGTGAGATTTCATGACTACATGTTGGTCATCAGTAGCTGGATGAGCAGAAATTGTCTAAAACTTAATTCAGGAAAGACTGAGGTCATCGTATTTGGCTAGAGGAACTTGGAACCCTGCCTATTCCTGTTAGCAAAGCTAGTAATCTAGGAGTTGTTATGGGAAACAAACTCACCATTGGTGAGCAGGTGAATGCACTCATCTCGTCCCCTTTTAACATCCTGAGGATGATAAAAACAATTCTCCCCTATATTCCCGCCGATGCACAAAAAACCATGGTTACAGCCCTAGTTCTTTCAGAGCTAGATTATTGCAATGGATTCTATCTTAACATGCAGCACCATTATATGAAGAAATTTCAAATTCTCTCCAGAATGCTGCCGTTCGATTGCTCGTGGGGATCCCCAAATTTAAGGATGCTTCACAAGCTATTTACTATTTGCATTGGATCCCCTTTAGCAACAAATCAGATTTAAGGCTCTGTGTACAGCTTCTAAAGCCCTACATGACTCTGGTCCAGCCTACTTGAAACATAGGGGGCAGATTTACAAGCCCCCTGCGCCTCTTTGCGCCGCCATTGCGTCAAAACGCAACGGTGGCGCAAACAATGCGCCCTATTCACAACGTGGCGCATCTAGGGAGATGCGTCACGTTGTAAAGTCCTGCGTCACATTATACCTACGTCAGGTATCATGTATGCAGGGGGGCGTTCCCACACAGTAAAGCCTTGCAAAAGTGACACAGTGATATCTACAAGATTTCACTGCGTCACTTTTAGGACGCAACACGCATTGCTGGAGTTGCATCGTGCTGGCGACACGACTCCAGCAATGCGTGACTTTTGCCCCAACAGATGCGTCAGAATTTCTGACGCATCTGTCAATCCTTCCGCCATAGTGCGCCGTATTGTAAATACAGCGCATCCATGGTGGGGCAAGCATTTTTTAGGTTGGTGTAAGAAAGTGACGCATCTCGATTGATGCGCCACTTTCTTGTAAATCTGCCCCATAGTTTCAAGTGGTATGGGCCAAACAGAAACCTTCATTCCTCTGGAGCAAATAAAATGTGCTATCCCTAGGGTTAAACTGACCAACTGGGGTGGAAGAAGCTTTGCGTCATGCACTGCCAAAGCATGGAACAAACTACCTCCTCACATTAGACCCATAACCAATCTGTTATATATGTTATATAGGAAGGAAGAAAAAACTTGTTTTTTTCAAATTAAGTGCTATTTTCTGAGGACATTAAACAGAGCTAGCGCCAAGACACCTCTGGGTAGTCGTACACTCTAAGAGTACCTTTAACATAACAATATATGTAACATGTAGGCTAGTGTACATACTTAGCCAGTTCTTCAAAATCTAGTACTAGCATATCTTTGTCAAGGCTCGCGGTTGGAGCAGTTGGAGAGGAATTCATTTTACAACTGCCTTAGTAAATGCTTTTTAGGTCTCGCCTGAGACAGCGCTTTAGCGCTTCGCTCGCGAGAGCTTTTGTAAATGGGGGATCTGGAAGTGCAAACGAGTGCTTTCAGGCCTCCAAATACAGTGCATGTGCGCCGGGCGCGCGCACCATTTGGAGGCCTGAAAGCACTCGTTTGCTTTCACTTTCGCGGGCCACACGGCCGCTTTGATGTGATCGCGATTGCGATCACTTTCACACAGTGCGTGCTTATCTTATCTCCTTTCCTATCCCTGCGTCTTTTCTTTCTCTCACACAGTGCATGCTTATCTTATCTCCTTTCCTATCCCTGCGTCTTTCCTTTCTCTCCGCTTCACTTCCTTTTCTCCTCTTCTCTTAGCTTCTCTCCTTTAAATCCTTCAACGCGCCTCTTCCTTCGCCCATGTGCTTTGCCCCAACTCTTCCTACATTGCCTTTGCGCCAGTCTGCTTTCTCTCTGCCAGCTCCTTGTTCTTCCATCTTTCCTTTCACCATTCTCCATCACACTCCTCAGTGTTGCACTGTCTCAGCGTAGAATGCTGTATTATTCCGTCCTCATTTATAGGTGCTTGATGCACGTAATAGTCACACGTTTGTATATTAATCATGTGGTCTGAGTGCACGCGGAAAAGGCGGAGACATGTTCCATTAAGTGCAAACCGTTTTGGGTGCATTTAATGAAAGTCCTTGTTTGCAGCACTTTAAACTTCTGTGATCTTGCCGAGGTGCACACGGACATGCCCCGTTCATCACCCTGTCCAGAGCGGGATTACTCTGCCATGTGTGGTATTTGGCATTAGGCATGGATGCCTGCCCAGGACTTTTAACCGGCAGGGGGGAGCGGCGCTTCTCCAGTGTCCTCTGCGCTTTCTATGGGGGTGGAATCCATGCTCTAAAGCCGCCCGTTGGCTGCGGGTGCTACAGCCTTCCGTGAATGTGCCAGCCATGAGTGTCCCACTCTACTCAGTTTAACTAAAGATGGCGGGCTCCGGTCTACAGGTGCGGTCTCCTGTGCTTGTCTGCTCTGTTCGTGTGAGTTGAGGTAGTAAATAGTTGTGATTGTGTGTTGCAGAGCAGCCGACCTTTGTATTTCAAATAAACAGGCAAGCAGCCCCCATGGCTCCCAGGGGGGCCCGATCGTCAGTTCTTGCAGATACATTAGATATAATCTCGATTCTTGTGTTTGTTGTTTTGTTCGCTGTTGTAAAGTATATTAAAGTGTTTTTGTAGGCAGGAAGAGACGCACAGAAGGTTAAACAATTGCTCCTGGTTTTGAGCGCGTTTCTCCCGTTTAGGTGATACATGTGAAATTTAATTGGAATTTCTTAGGGAAGAGACGAAAACCAGGGGTTTGACTTTGGGGCCCTTAATACCATTCTGTTCGCAACTGAAGATCAGACATTTTGTAACTCATGTGGTAGAAAGGTGGTCATAAAAAAAGTGTCATGGACGAGTGGTATAATTCAATGTGGGTTAAAGGGCCCTTGGACAAGTGAGTGGACTAGAGTCATCTTCAAAGTTTCCACACGGTCGCGGAAATTGTTGGCACTAAAAGTGAAGCATAGATTTGTGACATTGACCCCTGAGTTTCTGATATTCTCTAGTTTCCTTTATCAATAGTGTACAACCCCCCCTTGCAAGCAGCGAGTTCCCAGTTATGTGGAACTACATAGATCATTATTTTTTGCACTGGGCTGTTCCAGTTTTCTCTTGTTACCCCGTGGTGCATTCATTCTCACTGAATATCAAGTAAACCATTTGTTTGAAGTTAGGAAGACAAGCAGGCTCTTCGGTCTTATAGACTATAGTTTTTAGGTTGAGCCTAACGGCAGCGCACATGCACCACTCGCTCTGTGAGGCATGCTGTATTAGGGTATGCACTGGAAGCCCCACCCACTCTCCCCCCATATTTGTCATTGGCTTGTGTCATTGTCCTTTGAAAATGCTGGCCTCTGATTCGTACCTAGGTGTGTTAGTCCTGCCTTGGTACCACCTTGTCTGCATTTATTATCGCCCATAAAGACTGGACTTTTTACTTGGCTTGTTACACGGTCTCCGTTATTTAGTGGGTGAGCACTATTTTCGTTATTGGTCTTTCCTTATTTGTTTGGTTTTTTAAACATAAATAAAACGCATTGTCATTTACAATGCCAATACCTTAAACTTGTGTAAATGCGAGACCTATTGCATTGCAAATGCTTGTTCTTGATGGTTGTTTACAAACAGTGACAGATTATAAGGTGGCCAATCGTGCTACTGTATTTTTTTTAATTGTACATCCTATGCACTGAAGACTTAACCATTAATTTCATTCCACTAGGGTGTTTGGTTGCCCACTACTCAATTTATGGAGGCAGCTCTGTTAAGAAGTACCATTTGGCCATTGCTCAACCTATAGAGGTTGCTCTGGTTAGGGGTGGGCGGAATTTGCGAAATTAACTTTCGCAAATTATCGCGAAAATGCTAAAAATCTCCGCAAACACGCCGGAAATATCGCGAAGACGCGGAAGTTTTTTCCCGCCTGTTCGTTGTATTTTTTGTGTGATCGCGGGTCGCCAACTTACCCATGCGGTTGCTCAAGGGCGCGGCCATCTTGTTTTCACTTGTCCCGCCCTCTCGCGATGCTTACTTCCTGTTCCGGGTCGCGCAATGCATGTTCGCGCCTGTTCGCGGTCGAAATTTCCTGTTCGCGACCGCTTTTACTTGATCTCGTTGCTTTTTGCTTGCTCGGGGAGAAAATATTGCGCGAACTTGCGCACGTGGTCGCAATGGGCGCGGCCATCTTGTTTTTCACTCTATTGCATGGTTCTGGGGCCTGATTTTCAATCCTCCCAAAATCCTTTCAATCCTTTGTTTATAGCCACTTTTTTTGGATCTTTATTACTTATTATTTCTCTAACTATTTTCCTGCTTCTATATTTTTGGTTTTTGTCTATTTTTTTTTTGTTTTTTAGCTACTTTTGCCACTTTCTATTCCATGCTATTTATTTCCTTTACTCCTTTATTTATTTTACCTTTCCTTTCCCGCCCCGTCCCCAGAACCATGTCCAAGGGTAGGGCTGTTCGCCGGCGCAGCCAGAGCCGCGACCGCCTTCCTTGCGGAAGGCGGCGCCCACAAGGGGTGCAGGCACGGGCCTTATTTGGGGAGGAGGAGTTGGCTGCACTAATTTTCTTTGTGCAGCGCCACCTCCCCTCAACCCTGGCAGCGGGTGGCAGGCCTGGGTCCGGGTACGGCCTCCGGGAGCGTCGGCAGCGGTGGGGGAAGGTGCGCCGGGCAGTGTCGCGCATCTCTGGGGTCCGGCGCACCCAGGCACAGCTGACGCACCGGTGGTCCGACATCCTGGACCGTGAGCAGGACCTGCTGGACCTGCTAGGAGTGGAGGTCCCGGGGCTTGGTGAGTACATATTTAATTACTACAGCTTTGTGTCTGTTCTTCTGCTCTGTGTTATATATTGCGAATATTTTTTTCCCTTCCAACCAGCTAGAATGTTGCTGCTTACAAATCAATACATTCCAGGTTAATAACGTTTAAAAGTCTTCTGTGATTATGGTGCTCTTCTGTGCTACTACTAATCTTACTTGTTTGCAGCTTGCGTTTGCGCTTGCTTAGCGTGATTCTTTACGAGTTTATTTTAGAGAAATTAAGTTACGTAATGCTACAGTGACTCCAGTCCACTCCTTACTTTGTCCCGTGACCGTCACTAATAGATAGGGGCGGATTGATGTTTAGGTACACTACTTTGTATGAGCTTCCAATTTGTTAGTGGTATGCGTGATGCCCCCTCACTCAGTTACGTGACGTGCTGCTAGTACGGCAGTCTTTAGAACCTTTTCTAGTTTGTTCAATGAGTGGTGGTAGGCTTAGAAGTTAATTAGCAGTAGCAGATCAGCAAGCATCAATCAAACCAAAATTTGGTGTATACAAAAAATGTAGTCATGTTCATGTGTCCTCCATGATTTGACCATACGCATTGTTGAGGAATACAGTGGAAATGCATACTTAATGCACAATTGGCATGCCTGGAATATGTGGGCTAGGTTGGGTGGTACGTTGTACTTAGGCTTAGTTGTAACTTAGTTTTCTGGAATCAGAATGGAAGACTGGATTACTGTTGATAAATAGTAACTTAAGTAGTCGAACTGCGAATCCCCCGATATTACATGTTGACCAGATGAGATCGGTCAATGTAGTTATTGCAATTGTTGTTTACATAAGTGTTTTTTGACCGTTGTTGAAAAATATTGTATTTGTTTGACACCATCCATCAATGTTTGTCTCTTTCTTATATCTTTCCTGTTCATCAGCATCCAGGGGCAGACCGACAGGTACTGGGCAGTCGGCGGGACAGGAACAACACCACCAGGAGGACACCGCTGAGGGCTCCTCTGCTGGCCCCAGTAAGTCTTCTTGTTTTTAATAATATTTCTTATTCCATAACTTTTACTGCCCCATATTTTTCCTGAACTATTGTTGGTTTCCAAATGCTATTTTTTTACCACCAATTATCCTTCGATCTGTACGGTTTCAAAAATCTTATCCCTGCCTCCGCTATGATGACTCTGAGTACTACTACTACTACATACTATCAGTCTGTCTGTACTGTAGTAGCTAGTCTTGTCCAGTTGGCCAGTGCCACTCTTTGTGAAAGGTTGTAATATAAAACTCATATTCACCAGTAGCTCGAGCCATTGAGTCAAATCCGTTGGGTCGTCGTCTTGTACTACTTTTACTCTTATTGATCTTGAGGCTTTGAAAATTCACAGCAACAACAGCCCTACCAAATTTATAACTATTTTGATATGATGCCCTATAGGACATACTACTGTTGTAGGGATCTTGCACATACATTTGCACCAGAAAATAGGATGTTGGTGATGGTAGGTTGGACCTTCCTTGCACACCTCAATCAGAAATTCCGCACCCACCACAATTCCACTGCTTGACTATAGTACTGTCTTGTCATAACTATTAGGTCTCGGAACCCTCCCCCCAAGATACCCAACAAGTAGACAACCCAGAACATAACACACCCAACCTCTCAGTCATGGAAGCAATTCACATGCACACCCTTACTTTAATTTGCTCACTCGTGTAAGTTAGTCCACACCAAAATACCACCAAGTCTATGTAAGTTCAAAATGTTTATTTCAATTTGAGAAGGTCTCTCTGGACACTGTTTTATTAGCAGCACCAACCTGAAAATCAATAACATTAAAACAATATACATTGTTGTTACACTTATACAGTTGGGAATTAAATCATGATAACTGAACAGTGGTGGAAGGCAGCACCACCATCCCATAGCAATTTAGTTTATATAAATTTATAAAAGAAGATGTGAGTGAAGGGACCCCTCACCTTAAAAGAACCAAGTACTGGTAGTTGTTGCATCATTCAGAAGCTCTGGTTCGTAGAAGGGAATCTTGCGTCTGTAATGCGAAAAAAGAAATGGTGTGCGTTAGTATATTGCAACTTGCAAGCATTTCTCAGCCGTGCCAAAAAGTGTAGCATCTATGGATAAGCAATATGGACTAACAGTAACAGTAGTACACCAGTACTTCCTAAAAAAGTGGCTTGTTAATGTTTGTGGACCGCTTGTACGCAGCGCGTAGACTAGACAGTAGCAGTGTGAGGCAGGTCATGTGGGCTCAAAGGTGTCTTAAGAAGCTGCAAGGTAAAGGTAATGTCACATGTGCAAAAATAAAAGCCACAAAGGTAAAATGGTAGCATGGCTAGGGCTAATTAAGCAAAGGCTACAATGATCATATATAACTATTAGTGTCTACACTACTACTACCTGATTTGTACTAGTGATGTATGTTAGTATTAACTCATTTTTCAACCTTGCTACTGATCAATAGGGGCAGGTGTATATGACGCCTAATAAATGTGTAATGTTTTCTAGGCGCACTACCGACCACCATTGCCGGGGCCAGCGAAGGCGACGCGGAGGGCGAGGATGCGGCAGTTGCTGCAGATAGTAACGGAGCAGTAGGGGGAGTGGCAGCACCAGTGGCGGGCGGTGGTAAGTTAGATTCATAATCCTTAACTATTGTTGAACTTGACAGTACACTCACTGCAAGGGTGTACTGTATGTATATATGTATACTGTACAGTTGTGACTTATGGCCCCATAAGGATGGTGGGCGACGCGTATAGCCCCCACCGGGCCGGCTGGAATTCACTGCTGACACCGCAGGGGCAAACCTCCCGCCATCGCTGTAGAAAATATTCAGACATGTCGACCAGGCGGAAAAGGGTTCAATATGGCGGTGGTGTCTCTCTCACCACACCGCCAGCCATATAATCTGCATTTTGGAATGCCTCTGCGTGGCGGCATTGCCGTCCGCCACGGAAAGGCACGCAGACATTGCAGAGTATGCTTGGGGGCCCCCATGGAGGGTACCTACCTATGCTATGGTATCCCCCCGCCTTTCAAAGCAAAACGCGACAGGCTCCGTGCGGGGCCCGTCATGTTGTGCTTGGAAAAGCAGCACAACATTTTAGCATTGCTTTCAGCAAAGCCAACCAGAATGTAAAAAAAAAAAAAACAGGGTGCACATCATCCTAATTAATTGTCCCCACGGGACCCCCACCCTTTTCAGCAGTGGGATGGCGGGCGGACAAAGTCCGCCCGCTATCCGATGTCGTAAGTAATTATGAGTTGTTGGGGACGTTTGAAGAGTGAACTAGAAGACTAGAATTCCCTTTAATTGGTATAGGACTAGGAGCCAGAGTATTGAGTAACCAATGGCCTCATCTATCTGATTTCAACTCCGCTTTGAAAGTTTTATGGAGAAGAGCACCTGGTGCACTGTTACACTTTTTAGTTGAAGACAGGTGGAAGGAAGAAGGACGGGCGACATTTAAAATGTTATGTACTACTGTGCTTTATTTTATAGTGCTACTCTACCATGCCACAATGTGTATAAATAATTACCTTGTCCTACTGTTTTATTAAGACTATATTTTACAATTGTCTTGTTTTTTTCTTTTTGATACTCAGCTACTCTGAAACTCAACCGGAAGGAGTTGGCCGCCAAGGCACGGCGCCGGAAGCGGGAGGCAATCCAGCGGGAATACCGGCGGCTGGTGGTCCTAGCCGAGGAGGAGGAGGAGACTGCGGCATCAATTGTTCAAGCCTCCTCCAGTGGCCCGGGCCCCAGCCACCGCCCTCCAGCGTTACGGCGCCACCGTCTGGCGGCTGCCCGCCGCCGCCGTGCCATCTCCGGTGCCCCCCCCACTGTGGCTGCAACTGCCGCGGCCTTAGACGCCGCGTCGCCCGTTTAGAGGACGAGATGCGCCAGATGCGTGTCCTCCTCCAGTCCCGCCCCACCAGTTAGTCCCTGTCACTGCCCCTTTTTTAATTCTTGTTCGTTTGGGCGTTAGACTTTTTTCTACTATGGACAGTGGTTGGGGTTAGGGAGGGGGGTGGGTCAGCTTTTGTGGGTTTAGTTTATTTTTGTTAGGGTACATTAAATATATTTTTCTATGTTACATGCAATGTTGTTAATGTTTTGTAGATGGGGTCACTGTTTTACATCACACTGTTTCCTTGCTGGTGCATGGCCGCCCATAGCCTGTGTTTGATTTCAATAATTTTCTGACTGTATAAGACACAAACAGATAGATGCGACACACCTCACTCATTGACTGGTCCTTCTAGTACTTTCAGTCTGTCCTCTAGTCTATGCATTCTTTGGAGTGGTGTGTGAAAAAATCATTGACAACATGTCCATTATTAATTCTGCCTCCCCCAAACTTCTCTCTTACCGGTGCTTGATGTTTATGTCCAACTGTGGCACAGCACTGGCTGCATGGTGAAGATGGTTTCCTTTTTCATACATGCCATGATTGGGGTGGTGGTGGTGGTGGTGGTAGTATAGTAGTAGTAGTAGACACTGGCAGGGCGGCAGCATTTCAAAAAAAAGAAAAGGAGACAGTCAATCGCCTTTGAGAGACTGTTAGAGGAGTAGTTGAATGAAGTACAGTACAGAACTTACCGAGCAACAATAATATGCTCAAATATTTGACAAAAAAACTGAATGGTGGATAGGAGGATAGCCTACTAGACAGTTACAAACTATAGTTGTGTTGAGTCACTTGACTATGCCTACAGTCTAACAGTTAGTGCTGTATATGAGGAATGACAACAAACAAATCCAATCAATGCCGGCAATTCATGCTGAGGTATATGTTCCTTTGTTAAATAAAATTAAATAACCTCTGAAATATCCTACTCATGGGTGGCCAAGCAGAAGAAGATCATCGTTCTGCCTTCAAATTGAAGTAGTGTTGCTTTCACCACATCCGCCCCAGCAAGTGTGTGATTAAGTATTGGTGTACATTTAATTTAGTTACACCTCGACAAAAAGTCACACAGCCCGGGGGGAGAGGGTTAGGGTTTGTTGAATGGATGGGAAGGGGGTTTTTGGGAAAGGTTTGACATAGAAAAACAGTATGCATACATAGACAAACAAACAACAATCATTGAAGACTACCATATCCATATGTTAAGGGAGAAAAAGGCAATGCATGCATGATGATGAGAGACCCGGATTACATACACTTCTAGTTCTTGTTCTGTTGTTCCGGCCTTAATACTTTAACAGATAGCAAATAGAAATTTTAAATATTGGTAGGGAGGAATCGTAAACACAGAGCAAACATAATGATGATTGATAATAACAACTCCAAGAACACACTGTTGTAAAGATTGTATACAAGATATTAATCAAATTATTTAAAAGAAGTTAAAAGTGGATACTGTTACTGTCTTATCCTGGTCAAAAATGTGGACTGGATTTTTGCATCTAGGCAGTCCTCTTGCTCCTCTTGTCTCATCCATCAATCTTGGGTGTGTCGCCTCGCCACTCGCCACTGCCCGGCTGGAAAAAAAAAGGTGATTGATTGGTAAGGTAATTAATATGCATTGTAATGTTTTACAAAGTTTTGGGCAATACCGGCCTGTAATTTTAGATGGAAAATCAAAGGGTATATTGAGAAAGAAAGTGAAAACAAATGCACAAGTGATGGTGTAGTGCAACAAGAACACTTTCCAAGGTGGCATGTATGCATATGCATCATCTCTACTCTACTTTTTTTCCAGCATTGACCTTCAACAGTAACAGGAGAGAGCAGGGCCAAAGTGCTTAGCATTAGCACATCCTACGTTAACACTTTAGACTAGTCCTTTTTTTTTCTCTCACAGAGTTGGACAAATGCAAAGCACATTATCCATTCCAAACATAGCATTTTACAGTTTAAGTTAGTAAAATCAATGCACTGCAGTCATCCCACCGCTACACTCTATTTAACTTCTACACAGACATTTGGGTCTGCTGTGGTTGTTGTTGACGTGTTTACCTTCAGGCTTTTCCGTTTTATGCCACTCCTGAAACATCCTCCTGACTTTATCATCATCTCTGATACTTTTACTGTCTAACTGAAGATCGGCCTGCAGTATAAGTATAATTTTTATGACACAACAAGAGTAGAAATATAAATATTACTGACTTGAGTCATTCTTTATTGTGTACAGAAAGATAGATTACTACTAGTACACTTTGACATCACTTTTTGCACAACAAACAACGCAAACACAAAGACCAATAGCTCAGAGTCAGGTGTCCAATGCATGCCATTAATTGTCATCATTCATTACCTGTTCCTTCTCATCTTAAGTTAACGGGCCATCTTTTTCGCCATCATCATGATGGACGGTGCTGTTGTGTCACAGTCATTTGCATTGCGCAGATTGAGTGAGTCCCCTTCCTGTATTGAATTAAAAGCAATGTATCACCAAGATGCAGGAGAAGTCCACATTTCTTATTTGCAAGAAGGGGAAAATTAGTGTGTTCTGTAGAAAGTTGATTAGTGGCAGTGCACAATTACATAAATTCATGCGCAACAAACACAACAAAATCTACATCATTCAGTCTGCGATTCTGCGGCCA
The DNA here is from genome assembly GCF_964204655.1 of Triturus cristatus. NCBI lineage: Eukaryota > Metazoa > Chordata > Amphibia > Caudata > Salamandridae > Triturus > Triturus cristatus. The sequence goes on along the minus strand of NC_140582.1, from coordinate 770,933,258 downwards.
ATGCATGGCAGCCATCAATCATTACCTGTTCCATCTCATCTTGTTAACGGGCCGTCTATTTTGCCATCATCATCATAGACGGTGCTGTTGTGTCACAGTCATTTGCATTGCGCAGATTGAGTGAGTCCCCTTCCTGTATTGAATTAAAAGCAATGTATCACCAAGATGCAGGAGAAGTCCACATTTCTTATTTGCAAGAAGGGGAAAATTAGTGTGTTCTGTAGAAAGTTGATTAGTGGCAGTGCACAATTACATAAATTCATGCGCAACAAACACAACAAAATCTACATCATTCAGTCTGCGATTCTGCGGCCAATGCATGGCAGCCATCAATCATTACCTGTTCCATCTCATCTTGTTAACGGGCCGTCTATTTCGCCATCATCATCATAGATGGTGCTGTTATGTCACAGTAATTTGCATTGCGCAGATTGAGTGAGTCCCCTTCCTGTATTGAATTAAAAGCAATGTATCACCAAGATGCAGGAGAAGTCCACATTTCTTATTTGCAAGAAGGGGAAAATTAGTGTGTTCTGTAGAAAGTTGATTAGTGGCAGTGCACAATTACATAAATTCATGCGCAACAAACATAACAAAATCTACATCATTCAGTCTGCGACTCTACGGCCAATGCATGGCATCAATCATTACCTGTTCCATCTTATTTTCAGTTAATGGCCAGTCTCTGTCGGCTCTGAAAGGAGGATAGCTATAGTGGTCATCTGATTCACGGTCCACTTGTTTTGGAAGGACGAGGAAAGTTTGAATTTGTTGTTACCATCATCCAATCATCATTCATGAGGGAAATGGAATTGAGCAGGAGATTCAGTATGATCGAGCGGAGGAGCTGGATTCGGAGGACTGTACTGTCAAATGGCAGACACCTGAAACTTGTATATTAAATTAGAAGAGTAGAAGACGGTGATAATGGATTTGTGGCGATTCACAAGTGTATAACCGGAACGACAGACACATAAACAAAGGGGGAAAAAAGGGAGGAAGACAGTAAGTGCGAGCCTAATTTTCAGGGAAGTATAGCTCGTCCTCAAACTCTGGGGGTTCTTCCAGTAGTAGGTAATCATCTGACACAATACTTCCGTCACCTGAGCCGCTGTCCTCATCTTCCTCTGTTGATTCATGCATGGTGTAATTCGGTGGTATGAAGTGCTGATTCATTTTGATCATTGTTAACCTCTCCACGTTTTTTGGAGATAGACTGGTCCTTCTCAATGTTACAATGGAACCAGCAGCACTGAAAACACGTTCGGAAGAGACACTTGCGACAGGGCAAGCCAGATAGCTTATCGCCAGCCTGCTGAGCGGTGGCCATTCAGACCTTTTCCTATACCAATACTGCAATGGGTTTTGATCAACGTACACCTCTGTTGGGTCGTCCAGATAGGCCTGGACCATCCGCTCAATGTTCAGGGTTGCTGATGGTAAGCTTTTGTGCTGTTTTTTCTGTGCATCAGCACTGTGCTTGCAATAGCCCATCTTTACATACCAATCCTGTGATGATGATGATTGTACTCGGCCTAATGATCCAGTTTTTGTTTCTGTAGTCGATAGTGATGGTGAGTGATGTGATTGTGAGCCAACCGCACTGCCCTCAGCCGACGAAGTTGCACTTGATTCTGCATGGCCTGCTTCAGTATCAGTACTTGTTGTGGGTTGATGTGGCGGGCTTTTAATTAGCAGCCCTTCGTTTTCAAACTTAATGGCTGCTTCAGCTATACAACTTTTGTAGCGGGCAACATCATTGTCGGAAAAAGCAAGGAATAGTCCTAATTTTGCACGTGGATCCAGAATTGTGGCACAAATGTAATGTTCTTGTGACAAAATTTTATTTTGTATCCTTACATTTTCTGATAAGCGCCTGGATAAGCTCTCCACCAAGTCATGGGCTTGCCTTCTGTCCTCTACACCTTTGTAGGATTCAGACACATTATTCAGCTCATGCTCTAGCATTTGCAACAATGGGATAGCTTGGCCCATTGTACAGTCCTCCTTGCTGACTTCACGTGTGAAGACCTCAAAAGGAGACAGCATCTCAGTCAGGCATTTAATTAGGGTCCATTGCTCCCTCTGAAGGGTCATGCCTTTAACACTAGCATCACTGCTTCTGTACCAGACATATTCATGGAGTGACCTGTGCTGTTCGTACAGACGATCAAGCATGTAATACGTTGAGTTCCAACGTGTTGCCACCTCCTGGATGAGTGCCTTGACTGGCATCCTAAATTCACGTTGGATGATCCTCAGCTGCTTCCGAGCTTTAAAAGAATGGCTGAAATGAGTGCATATTCTTCGGCAGATGGCCAGTAAATTGCTGACTATGGGTTCTTTTTTCAGAAAGTCTTGCACTATAATGTTTATGCAGTGTGCCAAACACGGAACCCTGAAATAGGAACCAAGTTCCATGGCCTTAAGTACATTACTGCCATTGTCTGTGGCAACAAAACCAATACCAAGCCCTCTGGGCCGCAGCCATTCCAAAACCTTGGTGCGAAACTCTTCTAAAATGTTTTCAGCCGTATGAGATTTCTCCATGGCGAACATGGCTACAGTTGCATGTTTCCGAGTACCTTAAAAAATCGCAGCTGTGTCAACAACACCTCATGCAGATAGTTTATCTCTAACCCCCACAAAAGAGATCCAGTGTGCAGTGATGCACATGTAATCTGTGGCTTGGCAACTGCTCCACATGTCTGTTGTCAGGTGGATATTGTGCACAGCACTCTGCTGCAAACCGTGACCAACCAATTCCAGCACATCATGATGTAGTGCCAGAACAGCAATTCTTGCGAAATAGGACCGGCTGGGAACTTTCCATTTCGGGCAGATGGCAGACACAAATTCAAGGAAACCCACCCCTTCCACAAATGAAAAAGGAAGAAGGTCCAGCGCTAACATTTTAGCCAGCTTCGTATTGTACAATCGTGCCGTTGGGTGGTTGCGTTGGAACTGCCCCTCCAACCTAAACATGCTCTCAATGGTAGGCTGGCTTACTTTCCTTAGTGGTGCTGTTTTCATTAACCCACTAAGGCTCAACGACACAGATTGTCTCATTGAGGTACTCGCCGGTCGCCTTGGTGTCTCACCCACACTCTGAGTATGGCTCTTACTGCGGTGCCACTCTGATGTTACTGAGGAGGATGTGGGCGTTACCACTGCAGTGACTGCACTACTGGAGACAGGGCTAGAAATGCCTCCCTGTTCTTCACCTGCCACCACAATAATATCGCTCCCTGATTCTGAATCCTGACCAACTTCAATGGGTTTAGTTTTCCTACTTTCTTTTAACTTAAGTAGGTGATCCTCCCACACGATAGTGTGGTGTATTCTGAGATGACTTGCTTGTCCTTCGGTACCATAGTTTGTACCAAGCTTACAACGCCGAACACCTTGCCGACAAATTGAGCATATAGCAACGTTCTCCTCCTTGGCGCTAACAGAAAAGAAGTCCCAAACTGGGGAGGAGAACTTTCTGGCACTGCTGGATGTGCCACTTTCAACACCAGATGAACTTGATGGGGTGCTTGAAAATATGTGACCCTGTCCACCTACACTGTGACTTTTACTACCACTTCCTACTGAGATGGTTGAGCTGGATGTAGGTCCCTGCCGGGCCTTGGAAAATATGGCAGCTGGAGGTAGTGGTGGTGTAACCTGTGTTGGTGAGATCCGTGCTACATCCCGCTCAGTAGCAGCCTTTCTGAATAGGGTGAGAATGTCGGTCTCCAATCCCTTTGGGGTGGGAGTAATGTGCGTGATGACTGGCTAGTCTTCATCAACATCATCACCCCCTCTTCTACATCTACCTCCATAACTCTAAGTTTTTCTGGGACCTTCCTTTTCAGAAGCATTGTCTTGTGACGTATATCACTCTCAGACCAAGCTGGTGGTACCCAAGTGTCATCACGATCATTCAGAAGCGGGGCTTGAAGAAAAAGATGATGGACTAAGCCTCCTTTTCCTTGCTGGTCGTCTGGAAGACAATAGATCTTCTGAAACAGTGGTTTGACTTTGCTCCACTTTGTCTGCAGGAAGCTCGATTTCCTGAAATGCCCCTACGTCAGGAGCAACAACTACTATGGTGGGCTGTTGCGGCGGCTGCTGCTGTTCTTGCTGCGGCGGCTGCTGCTGTTCTTGTTACGGCGGCTGCTGTTCTTGTTTCGGCGGCTGCTGCTGCTGTTCTTGTTGCGGCGGCTGCTGCTGTTCTTGTTGCGGCGGCTGCTGCTGTTCTTGTTGCGGCGGCTGCTGCTGTTCTTGTTGCGGCGGCTGCACACTGATCTGCTGAGTTTGCGCCTGCGTTGAACTTGATTGTGTACTACTTTGCGGTAATGACATTTCTTCAACATCGCTGCTCGTTCGTAGACTGGCTACCTCTGCGACACTAAAGCCCTTGGGCCTAGGTTGGGGGGTTGGACAGCTGTGCTGCTCCCAGCTTGGTTCCCGGACAACGCTTTGGTGCCAAAAAAAACATTGGCCGGCACACCACCAGTCGTGGTTAATGGCACTTGCTTTTTCTGTTCCTTCTTCTCACCGGCAACTTTCTTGGTACTGGACCTGGTACCTTTCTTTGGGGCCATCTTCTTCAGATGTCAGGCAGGATGCAGATGCACAACAAGTTCTGGTCTCACATGGACGTGATGCGCAGCAGGACTTCTGTCTGGCTGGCAGTACAACGGGTAGCCGGGTGATGCAGATGACACCTCCTACTCTGTCTTTTGTGAACCTAAAAGCAAATAAGACAGGTGAAGAACATCAGTGAAATGTTGCATTTGTTGTTGTGGTTCAGTTACTTAGTACTGTACTAGTGCAAACAAAAGATAGTCTAGCCATTTATGACTTTTTTTTTTAACTAGAGCTATGTTATACTACTAGTACTGTATACAGCCACACACTACACTCTCAGGAAGGATAGGAAAGTTAATAATAAACAACAAAATAAACATTTAATGGAAGTGGGGTGGACCATTGCATTATTTGAGCATCTCAGCATCCATGGAGCTGCTGCTGGCAAAGGGGGTGGATGGATGGAAGCAGTAAGCCAAAGAGCCAATAGGAAAACCATGCAGGCCTATGGCAAAAGCAGGACACTAATAACTCACAGTCCAAACACCAAAAAAGGCCACCACCCACATGGACACACACAAATCACAAACAAGCCGGGGGCCTGGGAACCACCAGGAGCTGACAAAAGGCCTATAAAAGCCAGGTAAAGGATGCCTGCTAAAGCACACTGCTCTGCCTTTTTAATGCAACAACATGTAAATACGAACATTCACAGGCCCCAAAAAGCTCTGCAGGGTGCATGCATTGCACACCAACACACCAGACACATACAACAAAAGCATGTCTTTAAGACAACCAACATCAGAAAGGCCACCCCCAAAAAATACACTTCCCCAACTCAATGCAATGCCAACCATGCCCTAAATGATGTCTAAATTCAGCAGATCACACAGAAAACACTTGATTAATAAAGCTGTGGCTACCTGCTCTGATCCTAGTGGATGAAAAAGCAGGCCTGTTGGCAGACAAGGCCAGGCAAGCTTGCAGGCCTAGGCCTCAAAATGGCCACCAGCCACATGGCCAGGCCCAACAACATCACAAAGGCCACCCCCAAAAAATACACTTCCCCAACTCAATGCAATGCCATCCATGCCCTAAATGATGTCTAAATTAAGCAGATCACACAGAAAACACTTGATTAATAAAGCTGTGGCTACCTGCTCTGATCCTAGTTGATGAAAAAGCAGGCCTGTTGGCAGACAAGGCCAGGCAAGCTTGCAGGCCTAGGCCTCAAAATGGCCACCAGCCACATGGCCAGGCCCAACAACATCACAAAGGCAACCCCAAAAAACACACTTCCCCAACTCAATGCAATGCCATCCATGCCCTAAATGATGTCTAAATTCAGCAAATCACACAGAAAACACTTGATTAATAAAGCTGTGGCTACCTGCTCTGATCCTAGTGGATGAAAAAGCAGGCCTGTTGGCAGACAAGGCCAGGCAAGCTTGCAGGCCTAGGCCTCAAAATGGCCACCAGCCACATGGCCAGGCCTAACAACATCACAAAGGCAACCCCCAAAAAACACACTTCCCCAACTCAATCCTATGCCATCCATGCCCTAAATGATGTCTAAATTCAGCAGATCACACAGAAAACACTTGATTAATAAAGCTGTGGCTACCTGCTCTGATCCTAGTGGATGAAAAATCAGGCCTGTTGGCAGACAAGGCCAGGCAAGCTTGCAGGCCTAGGCCTCAAAATGGCCACGAGCCACATGGTCAGGCCCAACAACATCACAAAGGCCACCCCCAAAAAACACACTTCCCCAACTCAATGCAATGCCATCCATGCCCTAAATGATGTCTAAATTCAGCAGATCACACAGAAAACACTTGATTAATAAAGCTGTGGCTACCTGCCCTGATCCTAGTGGATGAAAAAGCAGGCCTGTTGGCAGACAAGGCCAGGCAAGCTTGCAGGCCTAGGCCTCAAAATGGCCACCAGCCACATGGCCAGGCCCAACAACATCACAAAGGCAACCCCCAAAAAACACACTTCCCCAACTCAATCCAATGCCATCCATGCCCTAAATGATGTCTAAATTCAGCAGATCACACAGAAAACACTTGATTAATAAAGCTGTGGCTACCTGCTCTGATCCTAGTGGATGAAAAACCAGGCCTGTTGGCAGACAAGGCCTGGCAAGCTTGCAGGCCTAGGCCTCAAAATGGCCACCAGCCACATGGCCAGGCCCAACAACATCGCAAAGGCCACCCCCAAAAAACACACTTCCCCAACTCAATGCAATGCCATCCATGCCCTAAATGATGTCTAAATTCAGCAGATCACACAGAAAACACTTGATTAATAAAGCTGTGGCTACCTGCTCTGATCCTAGTGGATGAAAAAGCAGGCCTGTTGGCAGACAAGGCCAGGCAAGCTTGCAGGCCTAGGCCTCAAAATGGCCACCAGCCACATGGCCAGGCCCAACAACATCACAAAGGCCACCCCCAAAAAACACACTTCCCCAACTCAATCCAATGCCATCCATGCCCTAAATGATGTCTAAATTCAGCAGATCACACAGAAAACACTTGATTAATAAAGCTGTGGCTACCTGCTCTGATCCTAGTGGATGAAAAAGCAGGCCTGTTGGCAGACAAGGCCAGGCAAGCTTGCAGGCCTAGGCCTCAAAATGGCCACCAGCCACATGGCCAGGCCCAACGACATCACAAAGGCCACCCCCAAAAAATACACTTCCCCAACTCAATGCAATGCCATCCATGCCCTAAATGATGTCTAAATTCAGCAGATCACACAGAAAACACTTGATTAATAAAGCTGTGGCTACCTGCTCTGATCCTAGTTGATGAAAAAGCAGGCCTGTTGGCAGACAAGGCCAGGCAAGCTTGCAGGCCTAGGCCTCAAAATGGCCACCAGCCACATGGCCAGGCCCAACAACATCACAAAGGCCACCCCCAAAAAAACACACTTCCCCAACTCAATGCAATGCCATCCATGCCCTAAATGATGTCTAAATTCAGCAGATCACACAGAAAACACTTGATTAATAAAGCTGTGGCTACCTGCCCTGATCCTAGTGGATGAAAAAGCAGGCCTGTTGGCAGACAAGACCAGGCAAGCTTGCAGGCCTAGGCCTCAAAATGGCCACCAGCCACATGGCCAGGCCCAACAACATCACAAAGGCAACGCCCAAAAAACACACTTCCCCAACTCAATCCAATGCCATCCATGCCCTAAATGATGTCTAAATTCAGCAGATCACACAGAAAACACTTGATTAATAAAGCTGTGGCTACCTGCTCTGATCCTAGTGGATGAAAAAGCAGGCCTGTTGGCAGACAAGGCCAGGCAAGCTTGCAGGCCTAGGCCTCAAAATGGCCACCAGCCACATGGCCAGGCCCAACAACATCACAAAGGCCACCCCCAAAAAAAAAACACTTCCCCAACTCAATGCAATGCCATCCATGCCCTAAATGATGTCTAAATTCAGCAGATCACACAGAAAACACTTGATTAATAAAGCTGTGGCTACCTGCTCTGATCCTAGTTGATGAAAAAGCAGGCCTGTTGGCAGACAAGGCCAGGCAAGCTTGCAGTCCTAGGCCTCAAAATGGCCACCAGCCACATGGCCAGGCCCAACAACATCACAAAGTCAACCCCCAAAAAACACACTTCCCCAACTCAATCCTATGCCATCCATGCCCTAAATGATGTCTAAATTCAGCAGATCACACAGAAAACACTTGATTAATAAAGCTGTGGCTACCTGCTCTGATCCTAGTGGATGAAAAATCAGGCCTGTTGGCAGACAAGGCCAGGCAAGCTTGCAGGCCTAGGCCTCAAAATGGCCACCAGCCACATGGCCAGGCCCAACAACATCACAAAGGCCACCCCCAAAAAACAGACTTCCCCAACTCAATGCAATGCCATCCATGCCCTAAATGATGTCTAAATTCAGCAGATCACACAGAAAACACTTGATTAATAAAGCTGTGGCTACCTGCCCTGATCCTAGTGGATGAAAAAGCAGGCCTGTTGGCAGACAAGGCCAGGCAAGCTTGCAGGCCTAGGCCTCAAAATGGCCACCAGCCACATGGCCAGGCCCAACAACATCACAAAGGCAACCCCCAAAAAACACACTTCCCCAACTCAATCCAATGCCATCCATGCCCTAAATGATGTCTAAATTCAGCAGATCACACAGAAAACACTTGATTAATAAAGCTGTGGCTACCTGCTCTGATCCTAGTGGATGAAAAACCAGGCCTGTTGGCAGACAAGGCCTGGCAAGCTTGCAGGCCTAGGCCTCAAAATGGCCACCAGCCACATGGCCAGGCCCAACAACATCACAAAGGCCACCCCCAAAAAACACACTTCCCCAACTCAATGCAATGCCATCCATGCCCTAAATGATGTCTAAATTCAGCAGATCACACAGAAAACACCTGATTAATAAAGCTGTGGCTACCTGCCCTGATCCTAGTGGATGAAAAAGCAGGCCTGTTGGCAGACAAGGCCAGGCAAGCTTGCAGGCCTAGGCCTCAAAATGGCCACCAGCCACATGGCCAGGCCCAACAACATCACAAAGGCAACCCCCCAAAAACACACTTCCCCAACTCAATCCAATGCCATCCATGCCCTAAATGATGTCTAAATTCAGCAGATCACACAGAAAACACTTGATTAATAAAGCTGTGGCTACCTGCTCTGATCCTAGTGGATGAAAAAGCAGGCCTGTTGGCAGACAAGGCCAGGCAAGCTTGCAGGCCTAGGCCTCAAAATGGCCACCAGCCACATGGCCAGGCCCAACAACATCACAAAGGCAACCCCCAAAAAACACACTTCCCCAACTCAATCCAATGCCATCCATGCCCTAAATGATGTCTAAATTCAGCAGATCACACAGAAAAAACTTGATTAATAAAGCTGTGGCTACCTGCTCTGATCCTAGTGGATGAAAAAGCAGGCCTGTTGGCAGACAAGGCCAGGCAAGCTTGCAGGCCTAGGCCTCAAAATGGCCACCAGCCACATGGCCAGGCCCAACAACATCACAAAGGCCACCCCCAAAAAACACACTTCCCCAACTCAATGCAATGCCATCCATGCCCTAAATGATGTCTAAATTGAGCAGATCACACAGAAAACACTTGATTAATAAAGCTGTGGCTACCTGCCCTGATCCTAGTGGATGAAAAAGCAGGCCTGTTGGCAGACAAGGCCAGGCAAGCTTGCAGGCCTAGGCCTCAAAATGGCCACCAGCCACATGGCCAGGCCCAACAACATCACAAAGGCAACCTCCAAAAAACACACTTCCCCAACTCAATCCAATGCCATCCATGCCCTAAATGATGTCTAAATTCAGCAGATCACACAGAAAACACTTGATTAATAAAGCTGTGGCTACCTGCTCTGATCCTAGTGGATGAAAAAGCAGGCCTGTTGGCAGACAAGGCCAGGCAAGCTTGTAGGCCTAGGCCTCAAAATGGCCACCAGCCACATAGCCAGGCCCAACAACATCACAAAGGCAACCCCCAAAAAACACACTTCCCCAACTCAATGCAATGCCATCCATGCCCTAAATGATGTCTAAATTCAGCAGATCACACAGAAAACACTTGATTAATAAAGCTGTGGCTACCTGCCCTGATCCTAGTGGATGAAAAAGCAGGCCTGTTGGCAGATAAGGCCAGGCAAGCTTGCAGGCCTAGGCCTCAAAATGGCCACCAGCCACATGGCCAGGCCCAACAACATCCCAAAGGCCACCCCCAAAAAACACACTTCCCCAACTCAATCCAATGCCATCCATGCCCTAAATGTGCTTGAAAATGAAATACATTCAAAAAACAACAAAAGGAACAGTTGCTTCATCATGCCCACACACACACCCATGAGGCCATGCCCATGGCTAGCTCGGGCCTACTACCAATACCCACAAAATAAAAAAATAAAAAAAAGGAATGATGATAATTAATTATCAAAAATAATTTGTAGTTACAACAACTGCAATGCCCACAATCAAACAAACACAACAACCACTTACTTGTAAAATATCCTATTCCAAAAATCCTGAAATCCAATTGCAATGATGCAGCAGACAAAAAGAGTGATCTTTCCAGCTCCAAATCCAAAGGCAGAATGAGCAGGAGATGGACAAAGCACTGGGAGGAGCCTGCTGGACAGGAACAGGAAGTTGGAGATTCTGTGTCACTTCCTCCCTCTCTCCACCTTTTAAAAAAATGACTCCTTGCACAAAAAAGGAAAGCCAAATGTCAATGTAAGGAGTTCTTTTCATCCAAAATCCGCATTTGCAGATGGTTTCATGCTGCTAGAGCCGATATTCCTCTCCAAATTGTAAATTTTACGTTGTTGAGTTCTCGAGCTTCACATTACTTCCGCCGGCGTGTCGAAAACGACATGATCGCGTTCTCTTTTTTGTCCCTGTCGCGTTGGATATGTCGTGTTCGGGGTCTCTTTCTCCTGTTCGCGTTCGATTACACGTGCCCGCGTCCTCATCCTCTAGCTCGCGATGTAGAATGACATGTTCGAGATCTCAATCTTCTCATACTCGCGCGGTGCATGATCGCGAGAAGAAAGACGTGATCGCGCGACAAATGACGTGATCGCGTGACAAATGACGTTAATGCGGCCGCGAACTGTCGCGAGACAGCGCAAAATGGCTACCAAAATCCAACATCTCGTGGAGAACGCGACCGGGTCAAGAAAACTTGTCGGCGAACGCGGGGTTTCAGGTAAGGCGATCGCGCGAACGCGAGAATGTATTTTTTACAGCGCGAGCAAGAAACAAATTATCGCTAAGCTGCGGAATGCGGAAATTTTGACATTTTCGCGCTTTCCGCGGAACGCGAAAATGCCAAAATATCGCAATTTCCACGAACGGAACGGAATTTTGGCCCAGGCCTAGCTCTGGTTAGAAGCATTATTACTTTAGCGTTGTGCTTCCATGTATGTGGTAAACCATCAGTCAGTGTGTTCCAATGGCTTTTATATGTATGCTGGTAATGGAGAGTGGGTGTGCTGTTGAGGTGGCAGCAGTTTTCTAACTCTGCAGCGGTGCTGTGTGTCTTATGGTTTCCATAAACAACAATTGTTCCCCTTTTATTAACACAGACTTACAACGCCCCTGATATACAATTGAGAAGCAACTGAATTGTAAACAAAGAAAGATTCCAAGGGCGAATGAAGACATTTTGAAAGCTTGTATTATAAATGCAAAGGTGAATGAAGTCACGCAATGAACAAAAAATGCTCAGTGCAAAATCATATAGATCATATTATATAGGGAATGTGTCAGAAACGGCAGTACACTCTAATGTGACGCTCACTGCTTCATCCCTTTTCAAGCTGTAATGGTGCCGATAATCCAGTGACTGCTGCACAGAAATGGGCGGCTAAATGGTGAAACTGCACGAAAAGACAGAGTTCTGGATGTAGAAGTGTGATCTGAATCAGCTGGGGATAGCTACATTATATCAGCACTAGCATCCTGCACTTGACATAGCACGGACATGCAGTTTTGCACTGATAGTAGTAGTGTAATAAGGTGTAACTAGATTAAATTATCATCTATCGAGGGATTAGTTGGTCAGAGTGTGAGGTGATTCACTCTTTGAATGCTTTCATGGAGCCTCCTTGTAGAAGCTTGTGTGTACTCATATGGGGATTGAAGGGATATGGGAGGAATATAATTACAGCTGCCCAAAGGAATGGAGATGGTTGGACTAGTGAGAAGAGGAAAGATGCAAGGAGCAAGTGTCAATCCTGCAAGGGTAACTTGCATGGCTACTGAAATGTTTTCTATGTGAACTACTGCCTAATCGTCATGCCACACTATACTTGTATGTTAGCTGATAGATTTTCCCCGCCACATCTAGTAAGTTTACCCTTTCCCAATTTTTTTTTAAAAGAAGATTTTGTTGTTTATCTCAAACTCTAGTATTCCTTTTTCATAAGGAACGAGACAGTACAAAAACATCTCAAGGCATTCTTGTTCTTTCTGTTCTTTGTGGATTTCGCTTTGGGAGAGCCTGGCTCAATAGTACCACCCAACCTCGATCCTCTTGTTATGACCATTCTCATTCAATGCTCAATATACTATTGGGTCCTTTATGATAGTTACGAATACGCTGGCAATCAAGATTCCACTCTTTGAAAGTTTTTCCCTACCTTCATTCCTTCAATATCCTTTTGCCGGTGAATGAAAAGTCTCTCAATGGACATGCAATTGTAACCAGTCTAATTCTGTTGTATGTACCTTTGTAACCGGATCCAGATTCATCAGTAGTCTGGCAGTTCATTCCTTGAGTAATGTATTGCTCCGAACCTGAAAGTTTTCTTTGGAGAAGTATACTTACAATCGTGCAGTACATACTTATCATAAATCTAATCGGCAAATGTTTCATGTAGTCTTGAATTACACTGATTTTCTCTTAGAATTTGGAAAGTTACCCAAATACCATACTTCCTGTCTACTCCTTTCTGCTTTGTTGTGGATGGGTGTACGAATGGAAAAAATCACCTATGAGAACTGGCTTTCCTACAGTCCCCAAACTATAAACTTTAATCCATTACATTATTACTCCTTCCTCCAGGTCCACCCAACTTCTGGCTTACTTACCGTCTAACAGGATTTTATCACTCAGTGCGGGCTCTTTACTAACATTTGTATGGGATCTCCTGGCGCAAAGTGGGACAAAGCACTACGTTAATTCACGTGTGTAGCACAAAATTGTGCAAGGCCACGTGCGGTTATGGTCTGGCTTGACAGTACAGCTGTTACCAGAAAATGATGTGATACTCATAACCAGAAGAAGGGCTTTGGCACCGCCCACATGTTGAGAGACAGCTTTTACAGGATTCTATTTGGCAGAACTTCCCCTCCACTAAACAAGCATTTGCAAGCAAAAGGTCTCGCATTTACGCAAGTTTAAGCTATTGGGATTGTAAATGATAATACCTTTAATTTACATTTTAAAAATAAAAACATAAATAAAAGTCATTGTCATTTACAATGCCAATAGCTAAACCTTACATAAATGCGAGACCTATTGTATTGCAAATGCTTGTTCTCGGATGGCATGGTGTCTGCCACATCCCAACCGGCTGAGACTCTATTACTCATATCTTTTGAAAAAAACACAAGTGGTGCAGTTGCTAACAACCTGTGTGATATCGTTTTTTATTGTTGCCATCAAAACACCAACCAAGAGTACTATGCAAACCTTCGGTCAGACAGAGATGTGGATTGAAATGCGAGGAGAAAGAAATGTAAGAATGACTTCGGGCAGAGGTCAGGGCAGTCAGCGGTGAACGCATGAGGGGGACAGGTGAGTGCAGACAGGTGAGCACAAAGAGGACAGGTAGAAGTGGAGAGAGGCGAGGACAGGTGGAAGGGAGGCAGAGTGAAGTAATGACTGAAGCAAATCGTGAGTAGAATCTTCTTTATTCATACACTAGAACATCTGCATCTTCAGCTTGCCGCCAACGCTACGAGTGCTGGTCAGGCTCTATGTCAACATTACATGAGAGCCTTCCTTACAACATTCTAAGTAAGAACCATCTGGACAGGAAGAGGGGGGTGCAGGGATCAGACCAAGACGGAAAGATACAACACATCTTCCTCCCCAAAGGGAAAGGGACGGGGGAAAACTGGGAGAAAAGTAGGAGTTGGAAATACAGTGCAAAGGGGGAACAACCCAGAAGCCACCCCCCCGACACAAGATGTCAGGCATGCGGTGAGAGGAGTGAAAACCTGGGGTAAATGTTCCCCTTCAACACATCTTGTAGTCTTTGTGCCAAAGCGGAGAATTTCTGAGTCTTTGCTTTCTTCTCTCCTGCTCCTCCTCTAGCCTGCTACCCTGACCTTGTGACTTGTCTGCCTCTCTAGTACTTGAACTAACGGGACCCGTGGCAACTCTATCCATACTCCACATTTTCCCATTCTCTAATATGACCACATTACTCTTTACCTCTTTGATCTTTTCAGGAGGAAAGAATTTGTCACCTTTGGTACCAATGCCATATGGTTTTTTAATCCATACCCTTTGCCCTGGGACTAGTGACTTGTTCCTGGTACCCCATTTCTTGTCATACCACTCCTTGTATTTCTTTCTGAATTCCACCGGATTGACGACCACTTCTCTTTTCTGAGGCAACCAGTTGGGAGATAACTTCGAGCCCGCCTTCCTCCCCCTCAACAGCTCAAACGGGGAATACCCAGTGGCCAGGTTCGGAGAGGTATGGTATGACCACAGCATATCTCTAACTGCCGATTCAATGGGCTTACGTGAAGTGGCAGCCAACTGAATGCATCCTTTTAACAATCTATTTACTCTCTCCACCTTTCCATTAGCTTTAGGGCAATATAAAGGTGTGCGTATGTGAGCAATAGACATGTCCGCAAGAAATTCCTTCATTTCGTCTGATGCAAACTGTACTCCATTATCTGTTATGATAGTGGTCGGAATACCCTCTTTGGAAAACACCTCTGTTAAAAACTCTATGAGCGACTTTTTATTGATCTTATTCACAAATTTATGTGTAATCCAGTTGGAATAATAATCAATTAGAACCAAAAGATACACCTCCTGTGGACCTAACCCATGCAGGGGGCCCGCTATGTCCAAACCCAGTTTGTTCCAGGGATCCTCAGGTACCTCTACCGGTCTCAGAGGAATACGCCTAGTAATTTTACTTTTGTCACTCATGCTGCATGCCTCACATTCACTTATTTTCTCCTCCATCAATTGATCCATGTATGGAAAACAACAGTCTGATCTTAGTCTCGCCTTACACAGACTTTTCCCTAAGTGTCCCTCATGCGAGAGATCTATAATGTGGTTCCTGAGACCACCCGGGGGAACTAACTTTCCTGATTTGAGTAGAAAATTCCCTTCCACAGACAACTCATCTCTTACATTCCAAAAGGGATGTACTTCCTCAGGAAGTGTTTTGCACCTGGTTGGCCACCCCTTAATCACATAGTTTTTCACTGACTTAATGGTACTATCCTGCTCCATATGGAGATCCCATTGGCTTTGTGAAACCGCTTTTATGGAAATCTCCAGAATAGCCTCTTTCGAATCCAGAACCCCCTCTTCTGATTCAATGGGAGACCTTGATAAAAAATCTGCCACATTATTCTGCGGACCCGGTATATACACCATCTTGAAATTGTAACCTTGGAGACCAAGCACCCATTTTGCAATGCGAGGAGTCATGTTCTCCATGTCTTTTTTAGTGAAAATGGCCAGTAGGGGTTTGTGATCAGTACACAATTCGAATGGTACACCCCACACAAAAAACTTGAAGTGTTTTATTGCCCAATAAACAGCTAACGCCTCCTTTTCCACCGTAGAATAGTTTGACTCAGCAACTGTCAGGGTTCTAGAAGCAAATGCTACCACCCGCACCTTATTGTCAATCCTTTGAGCTAGGGTGGCCCCTATCCCCTTGCTACTAGCATCCGTTGAGATTAAAGTGTCCCTTGCCACCTCAAAGTTACCTATGAATGGGGCCGAAACTATGGATTCCTTTATCGGCTTGGTGGCCTCATCTTGTTCCTTTTCCCAGGTGAAGGTGGAATTTTTCTTTACTAAATCCCTTAGGGGTTGAGACAACATAGAAAAGTTATTTATGTACTTTGACATAAATTCAGCTAAACCCAGAAATGACAACATTTCTTCCCTACAGGTGGGAGTAGGCGCTTTTCTAACCGCCTCCATCAAATCAATTTTAGGTTTAATGCCTTCCTCCGAAATTGTGTGCCCCAAATAGTCCACTGATGTTACACCCAATTTACATTTTCTTTCTTTCGTAGTAAATCCTGCCTCTTTCAATTTATTGAGTGTCATTTCTACATTTTTCCCATGTTCATGCTCACTTGAACCATACACCAAAATGTCATCCTGAAAACACATTGTTTTCTTACAATCTTTTAGAATATGTTGCATTATCCTATGGAATGCTGAGGCGGCAGACGCCAAGCCAAAAGGCATCCTCAAGAACTTATAGTTGCCAAATGGGGTGGTGAAGGCCGTCAAAAGCTGAATGAAGATCCACCTGATGGTAGGCCGATGAAACGTCAAGCACACTGAAAAATTTTGCACCATGGATCGTGCTTAACATTTCATTTATCCTCGGTAAAGGATGTCTATCAACCAGAATATTTGTGTTCAAGTCCCTCAAGTCCACACACAACCTGATACTGCCCCCTTTATCCTTGGTTGTGAGAACGATGGGTGCCAACCACTCTGAACTCTCTATCTCCTCGACAACACCCTGCTTTACCAATCTTTGTAGTTCCTCCTTTAAAGGTTCTCTCATGAGCAGTGGAATAGACCGGGTTTTGTGCACCACCGGGACCGCTCCTTCCTTTAAAACAATTTTGTGCATGTAATTCTTCAACATACCAAGTCTATAAGAAAACACAGCAGGGAATTCTTTGATGAAATTACTGCCCACCTCCTGTGGCTCTACCAACATGACCTGTTCTTCGTTGTTTGGGTCCAAAGTGATGCCCAAATCCTTCTGGTGCTCCCACCCTAGAAGACTCGACCCTTGTTTGGTGATATAAACCTTGCCTACAGTGTGTCTATCCTTAAAAGTAATTCTCATCCTCACCATCCCAACTAAGGGAATGGGTTCCTTGTTGTACCCTGAAGGACTGATGTCTGCACTTTCTAACTCTAATTGTTTTCCCTTGAACTTTTCCTTAAATACCTTTTCCTCAATGAGTGTGAACGGTGAACATGAGTCCGCGTACATTTGAAATTTCTCCCCATCCAGGATAATGTCGCAAGAGGGGTATTGTACTTTCTCACCCATACTTCCTTGACCTATCTGAAAAATATACCTTTTGCTTTCAACAATCTCATCCTCCGCACATCCAATTTCATGTACTTTAGGTATGAATGCTTTGCACACTTTTGACAAGTGTCCCTTCTTGTTACACTTCCTGCAACCAATGTTCCTAGCTGGGCACTTCCAATTATTTGCCAAGTGATTTGGACTACCACACCTAAAACACACCAAACCCTCCTTGATTCTACTGGGTACATCTTTAATTCTTTCCCCCACCTTACAAACAGCCTCCTCAGCTTGGATATGTTTGGAGTCTCCTTTTTCTCTACTCTCACCAGCGGAAGCTCTCATCTCCTTCATGCATATAGCTGTGTGTTCTAAACCCTTCGCAATGCTTATCGCCTCCTCTAGATCTGGGTTCCTGGTCAATAATTCTTCTTGAACCTTCATGTTATTAGTACACCTAACCAACTGGTCCCTGATAAGGGAATCCGTTAGTGCACCAAATTCACAGGTTGCTGACAAGCCTCTTAAAACCGCTACATATGAAGAAACCTTCTCATCCTTCCTCTGACATCTTTTTAAAAATGTGTGCCTCTCCAAAACCACGTTTATTTTATGTTTGAAGTGCTCTTCCAACTTTCTTAATGTATATTCATATACATCCCCTCCTACGTCTTCATCATCTGTTTCATCATCAACTAATCTTCCCGTGATGTCCTCAAAAACCTTCCTTCCCTGGACACCTAAATTGTGTAAAAGAATGTGCTGCTTCCTCACATTTGAAAAATTTCCCCCACCAATGGCAATGAGGTATGATTTAAAAATACACTCCCACCTGTGCCACGGTATATCTGGTTCTCCTACTTCATTCAAAAACGCAGGTGGTTGACTCATGCCTGCTCCTGCCATCTTCGCTGGAGGGAATAACAAAAAAGAACTAAACTCATGGCTAATTTATAAACTCCTCCTATGTTTATGCTACTCTACGTGCAAAAACCCAGAGCATGTACTTATTTTCAAACTGAGAAAAGACCCCTTTTTTTTATCCAAAATATAGAAAAAACAAAACATTTCAATACTCTGCCATGAATGTCCATCTGAAAAGCAGAGGTTAATTGAACCACCACATGTTCTTAAAAAAATGCTCTCAAAATTGATTTAAATTACTCGTGAATTTCAAAAACCCACACGAATACTTCAAAGCACTGACTGTTAAGTCCTCTAAGTAACCACAGCCTCTCTTGACACGAACAACACCCTCTGCTGCCGGAATTACTTGTGGAGAATCAATGCAGAAACAGTATTTTAAACTCCAAAGCCGATTACTTGCACACTGAAGAGACGAAGCGCAGCCTCCGTAGTCAGATTCAGTTCGGCGATTCTGCCGCTGAACACCACAAACTTGTTTCCCTTGAAGAACACTCACTCCGGAAACTCGTAGATCGGATGAGAAAAATTCACCAAGCCCTCAGCCCACAGAGTCTCCTTGGGTCCCACACCAACGCTCCCCGCCAATGCACAGCAGAGTGCCCTGAATGTACCTCGGGCTAGAGCTACCAACACCAGCTCAGGAAGCGCGGCTGCAGAGTCCCTTAACTTCACTCCGTGTCTCCTCAGAAGAGCGCCAGCCCCGTTGCCACTGGAAAAGTTCCGACCATGACAGGAATCCTCGTTATGCGTCAACACCAGCACCGTCGCAGCATGAAAGCACAGCACCTGACAGGAACCTTCGCCAACCCTACCATATTCAGACTGCCAGAGGGGAAGGTACCTTAGGGTCTGTCATAGACGCTGATCTTAGAAAGACGACTCACCCTCTTACACAGGAATCGAAGGTCTGTACTGCGATAACAGTTCCAGGATAATTATCTCCTTCATGAGATTGGGGCTAACGATAGCCGGCAAGACAAATTTCACAGGGGATGATGCAGCGCTGTCCCTGACACAGCATCCCGTCCTCGTCGCCAATAAATGAAGAAATGACTGAAGCAAATCGTGAGTAGAATTTTCTTTATTCATACACTAGAACATCTGCATCTTCAGCTTGCCGCCAACGCTATGAGTGCTGGTCAGGCTCTATGTCAACATTCCATGAGAGCCTTCCTTACAACATTCTAAGTAAGAACCATCTGGACAGGAAGAGGGGGGTGCGGGGATCAGACCAAGAGGGAAAGATACAACACAGAGGCGGCTACAGCCAGAGGTGAGTCTGTCAGGGGGTCAGAGTTGTACTTAGAAGAGGGGGCAGGCACAGGTGGGCAGGTGAGGGCAGGCAGGCAAGGACAGGCAGAGGCGGGCACACTGGCGGCAGACAGGTGAGTGGGGTATGGAGAGGCCTTGCCAAAGGTGAGGACAGACAGCCATTAGGACAAGCCGAGGTGGACACTGTGAGGGGAGACAGGTGGTAGAACAGGAAGAGGTGAGGGCAGAGGGAAGGGCAGTCAAGGATTAGGACAGGCCGAGTCCTGAACTGAGCTGAGGACAGTCAGTGAGGACAGAGGCCTGGGAAGAAGAGATGACAATTAGAGGAGGTCGCCATGGAGACGGACAGGTGATTGGAAGATGCAGAAGCAAGGGAAGGTCCACGGGGTCAGGCAGGGGTGAGTTCAAAGACGGGAGTCAGAAGTGGGCACCGTCAGGACATGGGCAGGAGAGGCAAATGAGGTCACAGTGAGGGCAGACATAAGTAGGACAGGAAGAGGTGATGTCAGTGGAGTGACCAATGAAGACATGAAAAGGTCAGACAGAGGTGATCACAAGCAGAGGTGAGCACAGAGTTTCAGTAAGGTATGGAAATGTACAGGTGAGGCCAATGAGAGGTGGGCAGAGTCAGACTGGTGAGTGGGTCAGGGAAAGGTGAGGGCAGAGAGGCAAGGTCAGAAAGATGCGAGTAAAGGGAGAGATAAACTCATTGAGGGCATGAAGTGATGGGCACAGCGATGGCAGACAGGTGAGAAGGGCAGGCAGAAGCAAGTACAGAAGTGAGGACAGTTGGTCACTAGGACAGGCAGAACCAGGAGTTCTGTGAGGAGTTAAGAGGTGGGTACAATGAAGCCAAACAGGTGTGCAGGAGAAGAAGAGGTCAGGGCAGGGGTGAGGATAGTAAGAGGTAGGCAGAGAGAAGGCAACCAAGTGAATGACAGGTAGAGGCAAGGTCAGCCAGAGGATAGGCAGTGAGAGCTCAAGAGGCCAGGCAGAGGTGGGCACAGTAAGAGCAGGCAGGTAAGGGCAACCAGAGCGTGGGCACAGCGAGGGTAGAAGTGGGACATGCGGGGGCGAGGCCACAGGTGATGCCAGTCAGAGGTGGGCACACAGGTAAGAGGATGGACACCAGGCGAGGACACTCAAAGGTGGGGATACACAGAGATCAGGGCAGAGATTAGGAGAGGCAGAGGTCAGCGCAACGAGGCCAGAAATGTACTAGGAACACTTGTTATTTACAGAGTTTCAAATAATGCCCCAGCGTGTTATGCAGCCCTATGAAAAATGCGTTATTATTAAGTTGTCAATTTCACTAGCTTGTCAAGGATGCCGCAGGCCCTAGTGCAGGCAAGGAAAATGGCAAGGCAAGCGCAGCAGCAAAAGTGAAAGCGGCTCGCACGGCAACATAATTTAACAAAAAAAATAGAGTGCCGACTGACTTATGGAGATGTGGGTGTAATGCCGCAAATAAACGATCCAGTCCGGGTGGGCGGGGCCAAAAGGAGACAGGGCGGTAACAAGGAGAGACTAAAAAGCCTCACTAACATTGTAAAGCCAGGGTTTAGCATGCACGATGACGCTAGCCAATGGAAAGAAAGGGTGGAGCCTAGACTCTACTTCTGAAATTGGCTTGAGTACAAGAAGTCTCGCAGAGCAAGAGGCGCATGCGTGCTCCAACGCTAGGCGAGACCGAAAAAGTGCTTTTACTGCACTTCTATTGGCAAATGAAGGTTTTTCCCTCACCTGATATGGCTACTGCATTTAAACGTAATGACGCAGTAGCGATCAAAGGAAATGCTTTCACTTATTTTGCAAAGCTATTGGTTGAGAGGGGTTTCCTTCTAACAGCGATGGTGCGGCGCTGAAACGGAATGCTGCACCACACTGCACTGCAATAACTGGACGCCATGCAAGGGAAACCCTCCTTGAGTCACGTCAGTGATCTACATTAGTAAATAGTTTCTGTTTTTCCCAGATGCAGAACGTACAATGCAAAGAATGAGCTACGGCTGCATAAATTATGAGATCTGGTGCAGGGAGGTAGTTAATGCTGGGATTAATAGATTTGGGACAGTGCGGCACAGAGTGGTAAGGCGCTGAGATGTGGCAGCTGCTAAAATACCTTTTGATGGGTAGCACCGTTAATATTTCCTCGGGTGTGTGATTTTAGAGCGATCGAGGCAGAAGCTACAAGTTTCAAAGAATGCTTGCTGCTAAGGACTGGGTGAAATTCACACAGCACTCTTGAGATTTTTTGATGCGTACTTTAAATGTTGCATGGTCACTTTCTTTGTGCCAATATTTGGGGCTAAGGTCATCATGATCTCCTCTATTCTGCTAGGTTGGATGACTGGCGTGCCTTCTTTGTGGGGCAGGGTTGTCGGGAGCTGTTGCAGACCTGGTTCTCCAAGGTGGGCCAGGTGGGCTAGCCTTCCCAAGGTAGCCCGGTGGCCCCTCCTAGTAGTGGTTTGTTTTATTTTCTTCCTGCTGTGATACTATTCTTAAATTGTGGGTCTAAATGAAAATAACAGAAAATACCACACATTTTGACTTTTCTACCCCATGTTTTCTAACACAACACAAATACAGAAATTGGCAGGAGCAGTGCAAGTTCCTAATATACAAAGAACAGTAGTAGCACCTCTTCTATGAAAGCATTAACAACACCTACTGTCACTGCCCTGCCTACTCTGAATTATGTTAATTGTTAGCTGAATCTGCTAAAACAATTAGAAGGAAGTTAAGGTTCTGACACCCCACTTTCCATGGACTCTTGCAAATATTTTATGTAACTTCGTGAGTTCTGTCCACCCCTACTCGAGTGGGTCAGCAAGCCCTGCAAAAAAACTTGTATGTCCTGCCTTCAGTATGAACATTCTGAGCTGCTAGGTGTCCTTGGTCTTTATAAACAACACTTATTTCTGCTTTAAATAATTGTGATGTATTGGCTAATTTTGAAAGGTAGAACATATACCCCGCACATGCCGCTAATGTTATTGTCTGTCAATTAACCCACAACTGCAGATGGGTGGTGTCCTTTTGTCAGAAGTCCTGAAAAGCCCAGCTCCTCAGTTTTCACAAACATGGCACTGAAGGGTAACAAACACAATCAAATAATGTAGGGGGATATTCTCAAGAACGTGTGATAACTACCGCAAAAGTAGCATAACACAACTCTTCACATCGCAGTCCATCACGGGAAAATAACTCCGTGCCGACCTGGTATTCCGAAGCCGGTGGCACCATGCGATAGTCCCATGACAATGCGTCAAAATCAACGCGACGCCGCAAAAATGCGAAAAATCAACGCGAAAAAAGCAGTGATGACGCCAATCGTGATACAAAAATCAGCAAAAACCAGCCGCAGGCCTGCAACCCCCACGCAACATGCAGGAAAATGCACTACAAAAGGTGAGAAAAACACATACAAAAGCCAAACAACAGCAAAGCACAATTGAGTCAGCCGGAGCAAGCGCAGAGGACAACCAGAACCCCACAAGCACCCCGGAGGACCAGCCTGGGACTTCGGGGTCAGGGAAGGGCAAGGAGAAGAAGAGTAGGAAGAAAAGGTTCAGTCCGCAGGAAAACAGGATCCTGATAACGGAGGTGATAGAACACCATCAACTACTGTTCGTCACCTCCACTGTGTCACTGGCAACTAAAAATGGAATATGACAGACCATCGTGGACAAGGAAATTGCAGTCGGAGTGCTGAAGAGGACAATGGACGAGGTCAAGAGGTGCTGGAATGATGTCAAGCACAAAACCAAGCAGAAGCTTGCAAACAACCGGAAGGCAGTAATGCAGACTGGAGGTGGGAGTCCTGCGCCACAGGAGGAGCTGGACGAGATGGAGGATATAGTGTCTACAGTCATCAGTGGGTCGACGGTGGCAGGAGTTGGGGGCCTGGACACTGCTCAACAGGACCGAACACAACAGCAACAGGGTGAGTAATGACCAGGGACTGGGGGGACAGCGGAGATGGCCACAATGGCACACATACACAAGTAAGCATAGCACATCTTCAGACAAACCATCCCCCAAACTCCCACCAAGATAACAATGCACCCAAGAATGCAACATCCCAGCACTGTAGAAGCACAGAAGTCAAAGGCACACTGCATGTAAGGGCTCCGGGGCAGCCAAAGCATAGCTGCAGGGGTGACTCCCCCAAAAAGTAGCACACACATCACATGCAGAGCACATCAACATTGACAACGATGTGGCACAATCCGCAACACGTCCACAACAGTACAGGGGACACAACTGGTCCCGCTTGTGTGCAGTAACTGGCCAATCACATATGGCATCGCAGGGGAATGTGAGTTCACAATCTACCTGTACAAACACACATTTGTGAAGTTGTCGAAATGTCCACTGTCCCACATCACATAGGCAGCTCCCCACAAACAGTAACAATGTACACTGTCATTCAGTCTGTATGTAAATATGTACAATGCGTCAACATACACGTGAACTCAATGTTAAACTGCATCGCCCCTTCACATTGCAGAGGGAAATTCAACTCCTCCTGCAGAGCATTCCCAACCTCTCTTCTCTGATGATGAAGAGGACAACCAGACCTTCGACTCTGACACCCTCCAACAGCTAATGGACAGCCTCAGCAGCCCACTTCCAGGAGCAGGGCAGCCCAGCTGCTACGAGGAGAACCCACCCCTTGCACTGTATACACAGCAGGCAGCACCCACCACCACGGCTGCCTCACAGGACCCCCACAATGAACACATGGCCTTCCTACTCCGTGTGTTGGGGTGCCAGGAGAAGCTGGCTGAATAGGTGCAGGTGGTGTTTGACCGCATGGCAGCCAAACTAGCTGCCATACGTGGGTGTCTAAGTCCCATCAGGGACCACTCACAGTCCCTAATGGACACCGACAGTCTGCTCCATGCTCTCCAAGGAACCATGGCTTACATCGCCAGGATCCTGACTCAGAGGCAAGAACGAGCTCGCCCGGGAGTTGGGACTCATGCGGAGGCTCATGGAGGACAGGGAGTGTAAGCGTGCGGAAACAGTGGCTGACACGGCTGCACACCAGCGAGAGTTAGATGGGTCCCTCACTGCCATAAAGACCATCCTCATGGCATTGCTGCCACAAGGCCTGGCGCTGATGCATGCTGCTGCTACCACTCCATCCACATCTCCAGCCCCTGATGTGTCAGTGCCACACAGTGCGGCGGACATGCCACCTCCGGCCCCTGCGGTGTCATTGCCACACAGTGCTGGAGACAGAACACCACCACCCACATGTGAGGCACATGCAACAGCTGAGGATGAAGATGCGGATTAATCTGATCCCGTGGTCAGAAGGAAGCAGTAGCATTCATGTCCGCCATATGGCCTGTTTCGGCTTGGTTCTGCCCTCAGCATCATCCATTTCCACTGTCCCCCAATGCACTCTGCGACACTCACCTTGGACCTCGACGTGGACTGCCATATTATGTTTTGTCACCAATGACACAGATATCAGACTGCGGATTGAACTCCTCCAATGCTGATGTACATGTCATTCCCTGAAGGACTCTGACTGGCCCTCCACGGGCCAGCGCTGCAAGGTGGGGTTTGCATGACCCTGTTCTGCTCCAGCTACAACACTCCATTGAATGTGGATTAATCATTCATTTACACAATGGAGTGTCATGTCTATGATCTTGCAAGTGTGGAGGTACGGATGCATGTAGGGTCAATAATTTCACCTTATGTTCATGTTGCTTATGTTGTGGGACTTGGGTCACAGGGTGACACATTGCTGAATGTGTGCCGGGTGGCGCCGACACTAGAAGGGGGAAACACACATTTGTTACTTCCTTGTCCAGGCCAGAACAGAAGCACGCACACAGCCCCGGGGTCATTGTTCACACCCTTACACTGGACTGGCATACACCAGTCCAACCAACTCCGCTCAGCTGAAAGGGGGGCGGACAACGCTACATGTCTCAGGTCTTCCCTGTAGGGATCTGCTGCTCACAGGTCTAGTTGTCTGCATGCCACAGCCACGCCCTCACAGCTGGTTCACACCCACACCACATCCATTCGGCAACGGCGTAACAGGACATGTGACCCTGCCAATAAAAAGGGCCTGGAGCACGTGCTGGATGCCATTTCCACTCTCCAAATGGGTGTTTCTGTGTGGGTATCCATTATGCATGAGGGCCTAGGGTCCTGCCACGTCACATTGCCCAGTGCCGGTGGTGACATGATGGCGTCTGCACCACGGGAGTCAATCATAAAAGGTCCATGGCTAGCGGTGTACAGACTTGGTGGCACCGGATGCACTGCGCAGGCACAGGCACACCGCCATGGGACGGTGTCTTTTGGTGCACTGAGATAGGGGCACCTTCAGTGCTAAGCGGGTGTGCAGCCTGTGATAATGTGCCATCCGGGCGGTCCGGAATGGTGGCATTGGTGTGAGCCCTGATGGACCGCAGAGTAGGCCTAAGACAGTGGGCAGTGTGGGCCTCCTGCCACGTGGCGCTGCCTCGCGGTTCACAGAGTTAGAGGCACCTATTAGACTGTGCAGGTGTGCAGTCTGTGATGATGCCCTGTGCACTGATGTGTTCTCCGCCATTGCAAAATCAAGACCCAGAATCAGGTGTGTGACCTGGTGGCCCACGGTGTGTGGCTGCATGATGTGGAGGGTGCCATGGTCATGGGCCCTGGGCTTGGAGCTCCTCCTGGCACGTGGTGGGCCCTCTTGGAGACACACCGGTGGTGGAAGGTGAGCAGTGAGGCCTGGTTGAGCAGGGGCGGGCAGTCTCCGCTGGGTGGTGGGAGGGGCTGGGGTGCAGCAGCCTGTGTGCGCAGAGGTGGGCATGCGAAGATGGCGTGTGCTACTGTATGGACTCTGCCATTCATGTCTCTGGCAACGGTTTCAGATGAGTGACCTGGGGGACTGCAGTGTGTACCAGCACGTGGTTGGAGACACACCGGTGGCTGTAGGTGGGCAGTGGGGCCTGAGTCTGCAGTGTCTGCACTCTCCCTCTCTCTTCCTCTCTCACCCTCTCTCCCCCCTCTCCCTCTCTCCCTCTCTCTTTCTCTCTCCCTCTCTCCCTCTCTTCCTCTCATTTTCTCTCCCCCTCTCTCTTTCTCTCTCCCTCTCTCACTCTCTCTTTCTATCTCCCTCCCTCCCTCTCTCCCTCTCTCTACCTCTCTCCCTCTCCCCCTCTCTCTCTCTCTCTCTCTCTATCGCTCTCCCTCTCTGTCCTTTGATGGGCACATGTCACACCTTCTTATCTGTCTTTCTGTCTTGTAGGCTATGACTTATGGAATTCCCGGAGTAGACCTGCCGTGCCTCTTCTTGTAATAAATGTCTTTTTTTTGTTATATGATGTGGATGTGTGCTTCCATTTTTGTGGCCACACCTGCATGTTAGGTGTTGTGGTTGTGCGACTTCAGGCAATTTGCTTGGGTCATGGTTTCGTGGAGTTGATGTGCATTCTCTTTGTCGGAAGGGAGGGGGGTGGTGAGGTCCGGGGGAGTGGTGGTGTGTGTTGTTGCCCTCTTGGTGCTCCGGGCTGCATGTTCATTTGCTGGGGGGCATCTGTTGTTCTTCATGTTTGGCAATGGGCTCTGCTCCCTTGGCTGCTGCCGGTTGTCGTCCGACTTTGCACCAGGTCAGAGCAGGTGTTAGTTTCCTGCTGCTAATGCGCATTATCGCCTGTTTTGTGTTCTTATCGCAGCTCAGGCTGGTCGTTGTGAATGTTGCGGAGTGGTGTTGTTGCGGCTTTTTGCTCGGGAACGCTTACTCTGCATCTCATTAGCAATAGTTACCGGGGTCATCCGTGGCGATGTTTTTTGAGGATGCTATCGCAGGAAAACTGGTGGTATCAGCTGTTTGCACCAGCTTGTGAATGGGGTGGTAATTTTATCGCGACTTTGGCTGCGATAAAGTGCCGATAACATGGCGATAGCTCCTTGAGAATATGCCCCCTAGAATCTTGACAGGAGGAAATAGTGATAAGGTACAGAGATGAGAAATGGCGTGTGTTTGGAGGAGAATGTGAGGACAGAAAAGATGATTGTAAGGAACATGAAAGCAAGGATAATAGAAAAAAGTGGTAAGAAAAGAGGTGGATGAACTAAGATAAAGTAGTAACTAGAAAGGAAAAGAAGATATTGACCATTAGGGCTGATTAGAGAGGAATAGCAGAGTGATGAATGTCATAAAGTAGAGAAGACGATGAAGATGATGTTAAAGGTAGCTGAAGGAGGATAATGGAGTAGGAAAATGATGAGCAAAGTGGGTGATGGGAATAGGGTCATTGGTAGCAGGGCCGGACTGACCGTAGCGGGTACCGGGCATCTCCCCGGTGGGCTGGCAGGGTGGGGGCCAGTTTTGGACCAGTCGGCCGTTTTTGTTACTGGGAACCGGTTTTGCAGCAATTCTCCTAAAACAGCCCCCAGCAGCAAAAGCGCCACAGCAGTGTTCCCACCAGCATTCCCTGCCTCTCTCAGAGGCCGGTCTGACATAATTGTACTCAAAAAGAACTACTTCAAGATCGAAGACACATTTTACATCTAGACAAAAGGGACCAAATTGGTTGTCCTTTCACCCTAGAAATGGCGGTCCTCTTCATGGCAAAATATGAAGAGAAGTTTATATTCAATAACAACCCTTTCCTAAGTAACATTATACAGTGGCTTCGTTACATAGACGATATTTGGTGCCTCTGGAAAGGCACCCAAAAGGACCTAGAGATTTTTCACGGATGGCTAAATACCCAACATGAGGATATTAAGTTTAGCCTTAACAAGAGCAAAACAAGTCTGACTTTTCTGGATGTGAAAGTGCTTCCCTATGAGAATGAACTTACAACTTCATTACACCGTAAATATACTGATAAGAACACGATCTTACACCACAGGAGTGCGAATCCTAGAAGCTTGAAGGACAACCTTCCTTATAGCCAACTATTGCAGATACGAAGGAATTGTTCCAGAAACAAGACTTTGAATGGCATGCGGCAATCTTTTGTGAACAAGTGAGCAATAGGGGAAACTCCAAGAAAATGCTAAAGCACGCCACAAAAAGAGCATGGTATACACCCCGTGAAGTCCTCTTGCAAAATAAAGTCAAACCAACTCTGGAACGATTGGTCTGTGTATCCACTTTTGGTCCAGATACAAATACATTTCGGCAAATCATCCTAAAGAACTGGCACTTGTTACAAAACTTGGAATGTCCCTTCAAGAAGCCATTATTTGCCATGAAAAAGAATATGAGCATTGGGCAAGAAATTGTAAGGGCGGACATATTTCCATCTCACCAGAAGGGTAACCTACGGACGCAGTGGAAACTAAAACCTATGGAAGGCCACCACAAGTGAGGGAATTGTTCTGCTACTGACTCTACGATTAAAGGGACGGAGTTTGTATACAATACCATCAAATGGAGACGCACAGAATTTACAAACTGTTAAAACAAAACATTTCATATATGCGGTCCTGTGCCCATGTTCCAAGATCTATATTGGTAAAACCAATCAACAAATAAACCAACCAATTATCCAACATTGGTCCATATTTTAAAAGAAAGTAGTAGCTGCCCCTATGGTTGAGTACTACATGGTAAATTCACACAGTAATAAAGACTTTAAGTGGACAGTGTTATCTGTTCTAAACACAACAATACAAATGTTTGACATTGATGTAGCGTTGCTGCAGAAGAACGCCTATTACATTTTAAAATTCAACAGTACTATAATGGGGTTGAACGAAATGACAGAATTGTCAAAAACATTATTGTCATTAAAGTTTTATTAAGATACACCATTGGCAGTAAAGAACTGCAGTACCCATAATGCACAGTGTTTGCTACTTTTCAGTGAATCAATAACAAGCCACTTTGTCATTGGTTGCTAATACTGAACCACAATGCCCATGATTCATTGCACACCTTTAGTGCTTTGAAATATATCCCAACAGGAAATGTCGAGAGTTGTCGTTGACGCGATCATTCGCGCTGTGAAAGGAAGATGGAAGATGCTGATTAATAGGAATTCTTAGCTGCGTTTAAGTAAGTGTGTAGGTTTTCACTTTGCCTGAATACGCTCTCGCTCTGAGCACATGTTAATCTAAAACTCCAATGCGTTCTGTTACAGAGACACGGAAGCAATTTGGAGTGCAACATCGTGATAGAAGCGTTCTTCGAAGTCAAAACCTTAAAGAAGTACTGTTCAGGTACGCATTTGACTTCTGATCGTATCGCGTATAGTAAGCTTGAACTGTTTTTAGAAACATCTGGAGCTTCGCTGCTCGTCAAGCATGCTCCGCGAGTGAGTGCAAATAAACCTTGCATCCAGGGGCTTAACAAAGGCCCCCCGCAGCCCCTGCGGTGTGGGGGGCCGAGCTGTAGGGGGCCCCTTCAGCCCAGTATCCTGTCAGCGGAGCTCCTGAGTGTGGTTGGAGGGGGCCCCTTCATGCACTTTGCAGGGGCCCCCTCAAGTTTTGTTATGCCACTGCTTACATCTCAATGCGGATTTCTTTGTAGATTTAGCAGAAGCCTTCTGGCAGGCACATTGTTTTCTAAGCAACTACCACAGGATAAGAGCAAGGTTAAATCACCACGTCTGCTCAGGTATGCTACCACAGGATAAGAGCAAGGTTAAATCACCACGTCTGCTCAGGTATGCTACCACAGGATCAGAGCAAGGTTAAATCACGGCGTCTGCTCAGGTATGCTACCACAGGATAAGAGCAAGGTTAAATCACGGCGTCTGCTCAGGTATGCTACCACAAGATCAGAGCAAGGTTAAATCACGGCATCTGCTCAGGTATGCTACCACAGGATAAGAGCAAATTTAAATCACCGCGTCTGCTCAGATATGCTACCACAGGATAAGAGCAAGGTTAAATCACCGCGTCTGCTCAGGTATGAGCCTTAAGGACTATGCTGTTATTCACGTAGTGAATGAAAGTAATTCTATAATACATAATGAATTGACAGAAGCTCTTATTTGTACAGGGATTGCTTGAACCTCCCTTTACGAACCAATAGGAGTTTTTCTGATGGTGAACGTCGCCTCCATCAGGTAACTTTTTGTCTAAAAGAAAAAAAATTAGGGGGAGTATGTATTTTTAGTTTTGAGAATAGGAGAGCTCAAAATTACCTATACCTTTTTTTTGTTATTTATTCTGTAGACTACACCAGTATTTATAAATCAGAAAACCTGATGAGAGCCCCTGGAGTTTTTTCCGGGTCTTGAAACGTGTCGGCATTTCGTTAAACACTGAGGAATTGTCATTTGTTTTCTTATGTACAGTTTGAGGGAAATGCAATGAAAATTTAACCCCTACTATCTGCATAAATTGTTCCCAGTGTTAGACATTGCCCTTACTTGATGAAATGTTATGGGAAAAGGGGATGTCATTTTTGTGAATTGGAATTGGTGTATTAATGTTTATGTCCTTTGTTGAATGCACTCATGTTATAAGCATATGTATGTTGTTTGACATTTTTGTACTGTATATGTTTCTGGAATGAATAAGTGTTGATCTCTTTTCATACATTTATGAACCAAAAAAGACATACCATTTATATATGAAAAGGTTGAATAAATAACCAGATCAAACCAAAATGTTTACATTTTATCTTTTCTGCAAGTAGATAGCTTGAAAGTTAACAAGCAGCCAGATCTCACTTTTTGTTATTACGTATTACGGCCCTACCTGGCTTCTGTTCTTTGGGCCCAACCCCCCCCTTGTTGTCAACTTTCTAAAAGTATCATTTTCAGACCTGCAATTTAAGAACCAAGGGTCAGATGTATGACCATATTTTGAGGTCTCAAAGGGGATTTCGGCCCCTTTGCAACAGCAAAATACTAGGCCCAATTTACAAAACCTATTTTGCGAGTCACTAATCAATTAGGGACTCTCAAAAAAGGTTTTGCCACTCGCTATTAGGAAGGGGCGTTCCAAGGGCGTCCCTTCCTAATAGCGACTCCTAAACAAATGTATGAATGTTTTGCGGCCGCAAAACACTTGCAGTTTACCACCCTTCTCAGAAGTGTGGTAAGGCACTCGCAAACCGGGAGGGGTACCCAGGGGACCCCTTCCCCTATGGGAATGCATGCAAAATCATTTTTTAGGGGCAGGCATTGGTCCCAGGAACTACTGCCTGCCCTTAAAAACTGAAACTTCAAAGTTTTTTTTTTTTTTTTAAATGCATCCCGTTTTCCTTTAAGGCAGTCCCAGACATGGTGGTCTTCTTAGCCCAGCAAGCAACCATCCCTGGGAGGGCCAGCCATTTCCAATGGGGTCGCAAATTAATATGCATGAGGCATGCAATTTGCGACTCCATTGGGAATCGCAAACAGTGTACTGTTGTACTTTGTGATTTGCTACTCGATTGAGAGCGCAATTCTGATTGGTGGTTACATGTCAGTCAACATTCGAATTGGTCGAAATCGGGAAGTGTCGGCCGCCATTTTGTGTGTTTGGTGTGTGACAATGAAAAAGAAAGGTGGAGTTCCTGACCCCCTAGCCTTTGTCAGGGGTCCCTGAAGGACCACGAAGGGTGACATTTTTGTAAAAAAAAAATTCAAAAATTCGCGGGGTGCGCGCACGGTGAAAAACCTTAAAAAAAAACATTTTAAACGAGCCATTCCATATTTCAGGATACAGTCAATCTATAACTATATACATAGGTAGTTTATTGTAAAATAAATATATAAAAAATATAATAATACATACATAACTTAGCATTTAAAAAACCTTACAAATTCACTTAAAAAACCATAGGTTTCACACACGTTATAGTTAGGAATTAGCATTGAAAAAACCTTGCAAATTCACTTAAAAAACCATAGGTTTCACACAGGTTATAGTTAGGTGGATATTTCACTCGTAAAAAACCAATGAAATTCCCCTGTTATAGTTAGTTCAGATAACTATAACTCGCGCGACCGCCACTCTATCACAAGGATGATGTCATCACTGATGTCATGAGTGATGCCACTGACCATGTCATGAGTGATGTAATATGTGACGTCATGAGCAGTGGGTTGCGGGCGCGCGAGTTATAGTTATCTGAACTAACTATAACGGGGGAACTTCATTGGTTTTTTACGAGTGAAATGTCCAGCTAACTATAACATGTGTGAAACCTATAGTTTTTAAAGTGAATATATATATATATATAGTCACTGAAAAAAACATAGGTTTCACGCACGTTATAGTTAGGAATTAGCATTTAAAAAACCTTGCAAATTCACTGAAAAAACCATAGGTTTCACACATGTTATAGTTAGCTGGAAATTTCACTCGTACAAAACCATTGAAATTCCCCCGTTATAGTTAGTTCAGCTAACTATAACTCGCGCGCCGGCCCGCAATGCACTGCTGATGACGCCACATATTACATTACTCATGACATGGTCAGTGACATCACTCATGACATCACTGATGACATCTCAAATGACATCACTGATGACATCTTTGATGACATCATCCAGTGAATATGTGTCTTTCTGAAAAATACATATTTTTTATATATGTATATCTAAAGGTTAATGGAAGAAAAAATGGGTAAATAAGTGTCTAAATGGATGGTTTTTTTGTGGAAAATTAATTGTATAACTGACTTAACAGTATCTTAGTGAATACAAGTATTAGTGAGTAATGTTTAAATACTTAAATATCTGCATCAGTGTCTCACTTTTTGGATAAGTGGCTGCATGGGTTGTTGAGTAGCTATATGAGTGTGTATATGGGTTATTAGCTCGTTTTTAGAGTATCAGTATGAGTGTCTGTATGGTTCAGTGGGGGATGTTACTTAGCGTATGGACGCATGACTGAGTGACTCACTGTTTGTATTTATTTTGAAGACAGTATGTGAGCAGGACAGTATGGGTGGATGAGTGTGTGTATAGGTGAGTAAGAGAGTGAATGACTGTCTCGATAGTGTCTTTATGAGTAAGTCCATATGTTTTGAACTAGTATATGGTGAGTATTGATGTATATAAGTGAGGATATATGAGAGTGAGAGATTGGAAGAGTTCCTGTATAAATAAGTATGTGTTTCTATAAGTGATTGTTTTAGAGAGTAAGTATGTGTACGTTTCTGCAGTAGTAAGTGTATTGGTGTGTATATAGCTGTACATGCAAGTAAATGGATGTTTATTTGCATGTGTGAGTATGTGTGTGAGTAACTCTATGTATGAGTGTAGGTGTGTAACAGGATGTATAGGTGTATGAGTACATATGATGACTGAGTACATGTATGAGTGACTATATAGAAGTGTTGATGAATGAGTGGATGCGTATGTAGATTTTGGAATTACTGAATAGGTTGTTCTAACTGGTATTGGTTTTCAAAACTTTAGGTTGTATTTTTCAATGTGTGTATCAAAGTTTATATTAGGATAAGAGGAGGTCTCCCACTCTATATAAGGTGTATGCCTCTTAACCGACCTATCTAACTTTTGCTGGTAAGAACTCTCAGAAGTCAATATAACAACACAGCAATATTCCCCATAAATACAATGTCTGAACAAACTTATATTTACTCTTTTCTAGAATTTTTGTAAAGCACAAACAAAGAAAATATGAAAATGTAATATGAATATATATTTTTGATACAAAAAAATCTTTTTGCTTCTTACTAAATAAAAAAACAAAGAAAAAAAGCAATAAGTTTGTTCAGACATTGTATTTATGGGGAATATTGCTGTGTTGTTATATTGACTTCTGTGAGTTCTTACCAGCAAAAGTTAGATAGGTCGGTTAAGAGGCATAAACCTTATATATTTGTTCCTTTTCCCCCCTCTTGGACCCAAAAGTAACCGGGGAATACCTTCTCCCATAATTAATCGAGGTCTCCCACTCTTACACAAGGATGATGTCATCAGTGATGTCATTTGAGATGTCATCAGTGATGTCATGAGTGATGTCACTGACCATGTCATGAGTGATGTAATATGTGACGTCATCAGCAGTGGATTGCGGGCGCGCGAGTTATAGTTAGCTGAACTAACTATAACGGGGGAATTTCAATGGTTTTGTACAAGTGAAATGTCCAGCTAACTATAACATGTGTGAAACCTATGGTTTTTTCAGTGAATTTGCAAGGTTTTTTAAATGCTAATTCCTAACTATAACGTGTGTGAAACCTATGGTTTTTTCAGTGAATTTGCACGGTTTTTTAAATGCTAATTCCTAACTATAACGTGTAAAACCTATGTTTTTTTCCAGTGAATTTCAAAGGTTTTTTAAATCCTAATTCCTAACTATAACGTGTGTGAAACCTATGTTTTTTTACTGAATTTGTAAGTTTATTTAAATGCTAATTTATGTATGTATTATTATATTTTTTATATATTTATTTTACAATAAACTACCTATGTATATAGTTATAGATTGACTGTATCCTGTAATATGGAATGGCTCAACTCAACAGCATAGTTAATATCTTCTATACTTCTATAAACTTATGAACAGTTTAATTTTTATTTTTTATTTTTTAGGGTTTTTGACGGTGCGAGCACCGTGCGTGCTCGGTGTGCGCACCCGCAAAATAAAAAGCATTTTTTTCCTCTTGTGGATCCTTTTGAGACCCTGTGACAAGGCCTAGGGCATTAGGAAGTGTCTTCCGTTACTTGTTTTCACATTCTTAACTTTTCTCTTTGGCTATCTTCTGCCGCGGGGGTGCGCGCACCGTGCGCGCACCGTCTCCGTGTGCGCATGCGTGCTTCGTGTGCGTATGCATGCGTGCTCCATGCATGCTCCGTGCGTGCTCCAAGTGCGCATGCGTGCGTGCTCCGTGTGCGCATGCGCGCGTGCTCCGTGCGTGCACGGTGCGCGCACGGTGCGCGCACGGCAAGTCATGTGATTACGAAACAACACTTTTCATTGGTTCATAGTAGTTTCAGTTCCAGAATCTTCAAACACCACACCCACTCCCCTCATTATTTCTTCTTATTTTCTGGGAGAAGGAGCTGAACAGCAATGGCAAAACAGCAGGCTTCTTCAGAGAGTGAGGAGGAGACCTTTGAGGCAGCAAGGCAGGGGAAACAAAAGGACTCATTCATCTGGAAGTTCTTTACTTTTCCAGAGGGTCAGAAGAAGGTGAATACCCCAAAAGTCACCTGCACTGTTTGTGGAGTTGTTTTTTCTCGAGGAGATCCTAAAAAAAAATACTCCTTTAGTATTTATACTATGTTGAGGCACTTTCAAACAGTGCATCCCGTGGCTTATGCACGTGAGTGTAGAACAGCCACAAGGGACAACCCTCCAGGTCCTCAGCCGAGCACATCATCTGCGGCCGCAGAATCACCTGCTTCAAGACCTCTGGATATCCGCCCTCTGTTCCAGAATGTACATATACGGTGCAATGTGTGCAATGTTGTTCTCTGTTATGGTGAGAACAAAATCCAACAGCACACATGCACCACCCCAGAATCATTATGTTTTTTTTTTTTTGTTCCTGGTGAACAGTTTTTCATTTTTTTTTTTTTGCTGCTCCACCACATAATTTTTTTTTTTTTTTTTTTTTTGCTGCTCGACAAAAAACCCAGTTCTTTTCAGAAATCACTTCACTTCTCCAAGAAGAGCTGTATTCTTAATATACTGTGTTGTAATTTTATTGAATGAATG
Organism: Triturus cristatus; assembly: GCF_964204655.1. Taxonomy (NCBI): domain Eukaryota; kingdom Metazoa; phylum Chordata; class Amphibia; order Caudata; family Salamandridae; genus Triturus; species Triturus cristatus. The sequence goes on along the minus strand of NC_140582.1, from coordinate 770,897,081 downwards.
TGTAGTGTATACATGAATGATTGAAATGATTGAAATGACTGTGTGAAGAGGAGGAAAGGACCGACAGAATGAGTGAGAAAAGGAAAGTATGATAAGTCATGAAAGGGAAGTGAAAGACTGACTGCAACAAAAGGACTAAAGGTAGAGGATACAGGTAAGAAGAATGAATGAGTAAGGGGATGGCAGTGAGTAATGGAGAGTGAGGGAGGGGTGAGTGAGAAAAGGGGAGTAAGGGACGGAGATAGGAAAAGGGAGTAACAGATGAAGCGGATGAAGTACAGCAGGGTAAAGGGATTGAAAGTAAGAGAAGTGGAGTGATGGTGAGATAACAGGTATGAGGATTAGAAAAGGGGGTAAGGGAAAGTGAGAGATGGGGAGTGAGGGGATGGAGAGATTTAGGAAACTGGAGTGAGAGAAAGGGAGTCAGTATTTCAATGAGCAAAGCAGAGTGAGGGAGAGTGAAGGAAAGAATGCGAAAAGGTGAAGGGGTGTGAGATACAGACAGGAGGAAGTGAAGTAGGAGAATAGGAGTGACTATGAGAAAAGGATAGTGACAGTTAGGGAAGGTGAGGGAAGGAGAATGACGGAGAGGGTTAAAAAATTAACATAGATGGAAAATGAGTGATGGAAAGAGGAGGAGTGGTAGAAACAGAGAGGCAGATTTATAACAAACTAACGCAGCACGGTGCAGCAAGTAATTTTGCTACGCCGTGCTGCGTTAGTTTCGAAGCACAGAGATGCGACATATTTACAAGAATATGTCGCATCTCTATGCTTCCCTTGTGCTGGTGCACAAACTGCAGCCATGCGCCGGCGCAGGTTCCCTTGCACCATGCTGCAAGGATGCATGCGTGGTGGGGAGAGGAAGGGACATCTTCCTGCACAAAAACAATCACAAGAGGCTTTTTCCTCTTTCAATGCGTGCAGCACGCACTGAAAGAGGAAAAAACGAGGAGAAATGAAAACATTTCTCCTCGTTACGCCTTGCTACGCCACCTCTAGGGTGGCGTAGCATTCACACATATCTCCAGAGTTACGATTTCTCGTAAATCTGGAGATGTGTCTAGTTCTATGGGTGTTGCGTGGGAACACCCATAACGCTCCTTCAACGCACAGTGCTGCGTGTGAAGTGGCTGTATTTACGAGAAGAGGAAAAGTCACGCAGGGTGGCTTTTCCTCTCCTTGTAAATATGGAGGAGCCCCCTGCGCCACCAGTACGTCATGAAAAGTGACGTAGTGGTGGCGCAGAGATGTTAAGGAAATTAAGGGTAAGTCAGACAAAGGGAGGGAGACAGAAACAGAGACAGAGAGCAAGGAACTGAGAAGGAGTAAGGCAGTTAGAATGACTGAGACATATGGAGACAGGGAGAGAAACATGGTTGAAAAAATAGTGATGGAGGCAGTACACCTAGGGGAGTAGTAGAGAAAGAGTTAGGAAGTTACGAAAGAGCAGTAAAGGAAGAAGAGAGAGGAAAGGGCAATGAGAAAAGCAGAGTGAGGAGAAGTGAAGAAAAGGGAGCATGAAAGTGAAGGGGTGAGAAATACAGATATTTTAAACTTACCTGACCGACAAAATAACTTAGAAATAAATGTTTTTTTTAATTACAAGAAAAATGGATTCAATTTCCTAAATTTTCTTTCTCGATCTGAAAAAAAAGAAAAAGTAGTAATATTTAACAATACATTTTAGAATACAGTACACATATTTTCATATTTAACGTAATTTTTTGCCCTTTTTTTTGCTGTTTTCAGAATATATTGAATTTCACTGAAAATAGTGATATCAATTGCATACATCACTTAACAGCGGGCAAAAAAATAAACAATCTGAAAGATTGTTTAATAAAAGCCCTGAATCTATCCTCAGTAAAACATACCTTGATAGAAATGTAACATATATATTAAAAATATCTTCTAAGATCAATAACTATTTACAATAAATAACGTCTGTAAAGCTTAAGCACATACACCAAAATATTATCGGTCAAAGAAGTCCACAATAGAAATATTTACCTTTCCATGAGGCCAAATGGTAATTTTTAAACCCTTTTTAGGTGAAATATCCAATGGTGATCTTATAAAATCGAAATAATGGTTTCTTCAGATGCTGCAATTTGTATCTAAAATTTTGGTTTTAGAAAAATTAAGTAGGAATTTGGTAATTCTGCAGGCAAACGTTGCTTGAAAATCAATTGAGAATCATTACAGAGTGTCCAGCCTTTTTCACATTTTAGATAAACTGTGTAATGACCAGAAGTTATAGAAGGTCCATCACGGAAAATTATTGCAACTGCAACAAAAGTCTTTCCTGATATTGATAATTGATTTCCTGCAAACTTCTTTATTAAAGTGTCCAATTTTGTTCCATCAGCTCTACAACGTTGCATTATTAAAATGATATACTGTCCATATTTCTTTAAAAATAACGTTGATAACATTTCTGATTTACATTGAGAACATTCCATCTTGTGATTTGCATCTTTAACTAATTTACTAAAAGTCACTGCTTTACTCTCTGGTAATGTTAAATGTATGAACCTTTCAGAATCAACATTAGTGCTGCATGTGTTCATACAGTTTTCACAACAATGATCCCATTTATAAGAGAGACCAAACATATTTTCTATTTCTACCCCTTCATCTTCCAGTACCATAAGCATATACATTAAGAATTCCTGTGCATCTTGCTGGACATTTTCAGTAAACTGTGTACATCCAGAACATACATCTAAAAGATGTCTAACATCAGAAGCACTTTCTATTTTAGTTTTATCATTACTCAGCTTCTCATAAAGGAAACTCAGCAGAGAACATAATCTTTTTTCATGATTTAGTATTATCAGATCTTGCAAACTTTCAAGATAAAATACAACATTCAGCACTACATTAGCGTAGCAGTTGACACCAGAGCTATTTTCAAAATGACAACCAACAACCTCTTCAACATTGGCTTTTTTCTTTTTGCTTGCAATCACATCACTCTCCTTTTGTTTTCTCTTCTGTACATCTTCATTACAGATATTCTCAATTCTCCTTTTCCGACAAACAACACGTTTTTCAAACACAGGATACTGACCTAAATGAGGAGCATAGCTTCTTCTTAATCTATTATACTCCTTTACACAATTTGCATCAGCACTAACTTTTGAGTCATCAAAGTCTATCATGAATAAACCAGATAATTTTTTCACTCGTGACAAAGCAACATATGCCATACCTTCTTTAAACACACTAGATCCAATGTTTACAAAAGCACTATCTACAGTTAATCCTTGAGATTTGTGAATAGTTACAGCATATGCTAGAGAAACTGGAAACGGCTTCCTACGTACATATAAGTCTTTCACAAGCAAAAAACTAACTGAACAACAACTAATGTCTTTAACCTCTTCAATCTGATCAAATTTTATTTTTAAAAATTAAATTCCATCTTTTTTCTGGTAGTTAACAAAACCCACAACTTTACCCATAGCTCCATTCACTAAACCTTTTTCTACATTCAAATTACGTCTCAAAATTACTCGACAGTTCATACATACATACAGATTCTTTTCTAAACCAGCTGTTTTCGATATGTTTTTCTCTAGAGAATCCAATTTAGTTTTCAATTTGCCTGTCAATGTAATAGTAATTCCTTCATGCTGTATTTTATCCATGGCTTCCATGTTCATAATCTCTTCATTTTCCAATTTCAAAAGTTCTTGATTGAATATCGAGCATTCATGTAGTGTTGGCATTAAGCAGATTACAGTATTTTTTTCTGCAATTTTCTTGTATATTTTCTCTGGAACTATTTGTTCTGTTGGAATCAAATTACATAGCAATCGACTCTGTAAAGCTTTTCTACCATTTTCTGTGAGTAGTCCAATACTGATATCGTTGAGAATACTTGCATAATCATCATCATTTGCTTGCCGCATATTGGTAATGAGTTCTTTGTACTCAAAGTATGACCAAATATTCACATTACCTATACTTCCTAACGACTTTTTCGTGGCTTCATGTGTAACAGTATTAAATACTGGTTGTCCTTTAACTGGAGTGAGCTGCAGTAGATCCCCAAAAACTATAACATGTTTTCCTCCAAATAACACGTCATAGTCTGTCTTTAGAATTTGCTGCATTCTTAAATGCACAAAGGCAAGCATTAAGTTTGATACCATGCTTACCTCATCAATAATGAGAGCTTTCATTTTCTTTAACAGTCTTGAAACTTCAAAACATGCTTCTCCTGTTAGCTTGTGGTATTATATTTTGTTCTCATGCTCTACTGGTAACATTAGCAAATGATGTAAGGTAATTCCTTTTATGTTATATGCTACTAACCCAGTTGGAGCAGTAACAACACAAGACAAAGCTGAATCAGTTTTTTTCTGTAGGTAGCTTCTAATTACTTTAATTAAGAAACTTTTTCCAGTTCCAGCTTGTCCACTCACATACATTCTGATTGGTTCAAATGCTGTGCATGAGCACTCTTTATTTTCATGTAGTAATCCATGATCAATTTGTTTTGTGACTTCTTCATAAATTTGTTGTTGTTCATCATTCAGTTGCTGTTCCAAATTTGGTAAGTCTAATAAATCTTCCTGAGCTTGATTCATAGCTGTTTCCACTTCAGTCATGGCTATTGCAGCTTCATTTTCTACGATTGGTTGTCCTAGAGGATCTTGACTGAGCGTACCAGAACTTTGACTGTCTTGAGAACTGTCTCTAGCTACTTCAGCTGCAATTGTAGCTTCTTGTTCAATTTCTTCATTTAACATTTGTACGTAATTTGAGAATGTACTGCATTCTATGTTATCTTTGCATGCATTAAAGGAATCTTCATAGCTCTGAAAATCTCCAAGTAATTCATCCTCTGAACGCCATGGTTTAAACAGCTGTAAAAGTGCTAAGTAGTAAAATTCCTTTTTGTCAGTAGTGTCGCAACTCAGCTTCCTGTGATTAATCAAACTTCCTTTTGTTTGCTTCACCAAACATCCTTCCTCACCAATGACTTTATATTTTCCATTGTTGATGTCTTCTGTGGCATTCCGTTTATAAATGTAGTTCTGCAGCACTTCATAGAGACACATGTTCTCAAGATGATGACTTCTGTTTGGGTAATATGTGTCCAATATATATGTTTTCAAAATGTCTGTACTTTCTGGTTCGTTCTCTGCTAAACATTCAATTTCTCGAATAGATTTCAGTACCCGATTTCGCATTCCTGCAAGGCCTAAACTTACCCAAATTATTCTTCTGGATTTGGAGTACAGACTTGCAGATGATAACCTATCTGAGCATTCGTATGAGCCAATTTCTCGATGCGATAACATCTTTAAACTGAAACTGTAAAGCTTTTTACTGACAGTCTTCTCGTGAGAAATCTCTTCCCACATTTCTTTCAATTCCGTTTTCTCAGATTTAGTGATGTAAGATGTGACATACCGAGCAACAGCAATAGAATTGTCAGCTACATACTGAATATCCATGTTAGCATTCCACATGGATAAAATGACTGGGTTGTAGTCATTTATATATTTTGACTCTTCTTTTCTTCTTAGGTTGTAGGTATTTTTCGGAGATTTTCTTGTAATGGTATGTCGCACAGCTGACATAAAACTGTTTACTCTTCCTTTTGAAAGAACAGGTCGTGGAAATCCAAATCGACATTTTGTGTAGAATTTATCTTTAATCTTGTACTTTCGTCGACCGTATTTTCCACACCGATGACTTTGGAAACGTAAAACTTGCTCTAAGTTTTTTTCTTCTGTGCTTTTAGGTATAGCACATGTTGCATATTCTTCGATGAAAGATAAAACTGCATCATCAGAATCTGTTCCAAATTTTGGGGCATCCTTGATCCACAACAGCATATGAATATGAGGAGCACCTCTTGCTTGGTACTCTTTTCTCCAAAAGAAATCCACAACTTCTCCAAGAGGTGTATTTATTTTATTGCAGATGAAGGACATCATAGCCTCAGATCTATGATTGAAATATCTGCAAACATTAACCGGATCCAATGAGCACAATTCTCCTGCTGTCTTGTATTGGATATTTTCAATATTTGAATTTGCCTCTCGAAGAAAATCCAGTAAATCATCCCAAGCGTACTCAGCACAGCTTAGGGTAAGGAACCATGTAGGAGTTCCTAAATTCCGTAACATACATTTCAATTCTCCATGGCGTCGGTACCAATATTCATTAGTTCCACGCTGACAAGCCATCAGATTAATCAATTGAGATTCCAAATGATCATCTCGCTGTTGCACTTTGTTCATAAAATCCTTTGCAGACACATTATGTAGATGTATTCCAGTTTTTAAAATGTGATTTACTGCATAAGATAGTGCAGACAAGTCACTTTCAAATAAAAGATGGAACAAATAAGGAATACTTTGACGAAATCTTGGATCTTCTGCATATAATCTTGTAGTCCGATACTCAGAAGCAGGAATCTGTACTGGACGTTCATCATATCGTCCACCTTTTCCTGTAGGAAACAGCTGGGGAAAACAACGAGCTTCCAAGCTCTCCTCCCATACACTCACGGGATGTTCCTTTTGCTTTTTTCATCTGAAACAGATCAATAGTGTTTCCCATAAGTTCTTTAGAATGAAGAGGATGTATGCTGAAATGTTCATAAATTTCTTCTTCTTTTGACTTATCCACTTTTTCAATTTGCCCAGTTGGTATTCCTGTGTCTGCTAGTAAAACTTCTTCATCTTCATCCATATAAATTGATTCACAGTACTTATTATTTATTTTCAAATATAAATCTGCTCTTTGTACTTTTCGTACATCTACTAGCTCCTGCCAAATTTTCTTATTCTTTGTAGGTACACCATTAACCAGAATAACTAATGGTTCAGTTTCCAAACTATCTGCAGCAATTGTTTCAATATTTTTTTTTCAAATCTAATGGCATATAGACAACTCTTCCTTTTAAATCTCTTTGTAAATCTGAAGGAGGTAATTTACCTGTTTTGGGCTCCATACGAACTATAGTCTGAAACGGATGGACACATTGAATGAGTATAGACTCATACGTATTTAAATCACTAAGTTCTGAAGGAATATCAACCAATTCTAAATTATTATGTACAGCTCTAGCTGGCATTTTATTTTCTTCTAAGTTGTTATAACAGTATTTACAAATACACTGATCTTCACCCAAATCCAAACAATTTTCCAGAAACAAATATGTAGCAAAATCCTTCCACTCATAATTATTTTCTTTTTCACTTTTTTTATAGAGATCAACATTCCTTGTTTGAGTTTTATAATGCCTTCTCCGGCAACAAATACAAGTAATATTTGGTCTTTCATTAGAGATGATAGTAAATTTTGTCATTTGATCTTCAAATTTTTTACTAACAGTGGGTTCTACAGTCTCTTCCACATTTTCTTCAATAACTGTGTCATTTCCTGCACTTTCTTGCTCTGGACCAAAGTAACAAAACTCAATATCCTCACAAACCTTCTTCACATCTGATACAGATCCACGGAACAGAGCACTATTCAACTCATTTAACTTTAGTGCTGGACTTTTAGCAAAATACAATCTTCTCACAAACTTTCTCATTTCAGTTTGATGTACTGCCAGCATCCTAAAATGGTGAAAAACACTTTGACAAACTTTCCTAGAAAGACAAGCCAGAGAATGTCCTTGCAAACCAGTATTCTTTCTCACTCTGCATGGATCTAGTCTTTGAAGCACCTTAATCTTCTGTTTAACACTTTTATTTACTATATTCTCTTAGAAAGTCACGTAATTTATCAATAGATTCTTGTCGTACAGTACAAATACTACTACAATTCGAAGTGTACACTGGGGCTTTAGGACGTTTCCCCATAACCTCATCAGCTAACACTTCTTCCTCATTTCTTGGAACCATTTTCTCCTTTTCCATTACACAACCATCCTTAACTTCATAAGCTTGACCACTGGTGGCAACTGCATGCAGCAAACTATTACTTTGAAGATAACTCTCTTCAATAAAAAATGGTTCAGTACTTGAACTATGCTTCCATTCTCCTAAGGACACTTTACAAAAGTTATTTTTTTTCACTACTCTTTTCCTTTTGCTTTTTGACTTCATTACATTGACTATTTTATCTAATGTACGGATCCTGTTCAAAATTAAAATGAATAGTTTTCTTTTTAATTCCAAAGCCTTTGCAACAATTGATTCAATATTTTTCTTTTTCTTATAAAATGTTGCTTTCTTCCTATATTTTTTCACATCCTTTAGCAAATTGAACATCACTCTTCTCTGAAACATTTTTCTACGAAAGTTTTGAAATTCTGTTTTTCTTTTTCAGTTATTCTTTCCTGGTTCTGATTGTACATTAGCATTTAGTATTTCTTTCTATTGTCTTGTTGTTTTCTACTTGAAACACTATTTGCAGTGGATATATTTTTGACATTTTTTCTATGTTTGAAGATATTTTTAAAAAAAATCCTTAGTCTGCTTACCAGAAGACTTTTTCTTTTTTCCAACATGAGGTTCTTCAACTAATTTTTGTTGTCAAGTCGTCTTCAAAAATAAATGTTTTTGCTGTTCTTTTCTCTTTCTTGATTTTATAGGCATGTTTAATTTATTTCAGTGTTGTTCAGCAATACCTAAAAGAAACTAAAAAAAAAATACCTTTATGTAATTTAAATATATTACTATAATTTTTTTGAGCTTTTCAAATCCTATCATAAGAGCTGCCCCTTTCCTACGAGTGCAAGTCTTACAGAACAAGAGCAACACAAATTAAATCTCTGACAACAATTCCTGTGTGCACACAGACTCATGGTGTGATTCTAGGCAGAAAACGATATTTGATTGGCAATTTCAAAGCACATTTACTACTGTGGTAGAGCAAGTGATAATTACTGTAACAGCCTGACACATTTTCCTTATAGTTTAGAGAGGCAGAAAAGAGCACATGTCCTAACAACTACTTGAGAACATGAGCATGTGGAACCTGGGTGAGTGATTAGACTGGAGCAAAGGAAATGAGCCTTGGTGATGTTGAATGTGTTGGCGTTACACACTGCTATCTGAAATACCACACAGTGCTGAATAGTAAGCATGGGAGTGCAGGAGAAGCACCTGGCTGTGTGCTAAGAGTGTGCTTCTGGAGACTGTGTATTGTCAGGTGCAAGAGAGATCTGCATGGGCACTTGCACAACTGCATGAAGACTGCATAGATGTATGTAAGAGCACATGTGGTAAGGGTTAATTGGGCTTTTGAACATGTAGGAACTACCTCACCCATTGCAGGAGTGGAAGGAAAATCTACCCTGTTGTTTTCAAATGTGTTAGCATGTGCCTCGCATCTGTGAGATAGTGATTCCTGCTGAATGCTAACCATCACAGTTCAAGAAAACAAGCTGCCCCTTTCCTACGAGTGCAAGTCTTACAGAACAAGAGCAACACGAATTACATCTCTGACAACAATTCCTGTGTGCACACAGACTCATGGTGTGATTCTAGGCACAAAACAGTATTCCTGGGTGATACCAGTACACCTTAATTTATGGTGAAGACATACTCCATAATATCTTACAAGTTCAAGGCAGTTAAATATCTTCCAAAACATAAAATGTAAAACACCACTTTAAAAGAAGAAACACATTTCTATTATTTATATCAAAATACACCACATACATCCCCTCTCAAATTCATAACTTACCTTTAAAAGTAGTTAGTTGAGAAAGAAATGTGGCACTCACACAGCAGATTATCAGAGCCAGAACCAGTAAATGGCAAACTTTCCCTCTCTTTTTTCACACATATACATGTTAACTTCAAATCACATTGCTTTCCACATTTTTTCAAATGGAAACACACATTTCTATTGGTTGCAAATTTCAACCCTTTTCCAAATCATTCCTACCCCCAACATGACTTCTGCCTGCTACCATAGCAACAGGTCATGGAACACTGGTAGCAGAGAGGTCAGAAGTTCAGCACACAATGTTTCTAATCCAAAGAGCAAGAGTGCTTGACTTTTCAAACCTAACAGCAAATCCAAAGTAATGTTCTGTGGGAACACATTTTTCTTAACCAATACAAAACATGCTTTTCAAAATGTAAACATACAGCCTAGTTTTTAGTGTAGAATGGTGTGAAACAGCCAATGAGTTCTTTATATTAAAAAAAAGTATGTTAGCCTCCATTTGACAACTATCTTTCTTTTCATATTGTCATTCTACTGAAAGACACCTTCAGAGTGCATCTAGGTCTCCTCCTCACTCCCTGAAGAAGACTGCTGTTCTGCCATTTTCAAGTAAAATTCATAGCTGTTCACCTCCTTGTCCCAGCAAATAAGAAGAAATAGTGAGGGGAGTGGGTGTGGTGTTTGAAGATTCTGGAACAGAAACTACTATGAACCAATGCTTCTGAGTGGCATTTATAGAGGAGATGGTGTACATTTCACAGACTTCTGAGTGCATCCAGGTCTCCTCCTCACTCCCTGAAGTAGACTGCTGTTCTGCCATTTTCAAGTACTGGAAAAGCTGTTCAGCTCCTTGTCCCAAGAAATAAGAAGAAATAGTGAGGGGAGTGGGTGTGGTGTTTGAAGATTCTGGAACAGAAACTACTATGAACCAATGCTTCTGAGTGGAATTTATAGAGGAGATGGTGTACATTTCACAGATGAAGGGAACAGAGTCTTCCTCAATGAACACAACGGCTCTTTTTAGAGCCAACCAACATCTAAACACTTACACATGATTTTTAATTCTATGTTTTTTACGAATTTTTTGCCGCCGTGCGTGCACCCCGCGATTTTTTGAAAAAAAACAATGTTTTTTTCACCCTTCGGGGTCCTTCAGGGACCCCTGACAAAGGCTAGGGGGTCAGGAACTCTCTTCTCTGCCCCCTTTTCATGTTCTTCACCTTTATTTTCACTGTCACACACAAAATGGCGGCCGACACTTCCTGATTTCGACCGATTCGAATGTTGACTAACATGTAACCACCAATCAGAATTAGGCTTGCGCACGTTATGGTGCGCGCACCGTGCGTGCACGGTGCGCTCATATAGATATTTATGTACTTTTAACTGCAATTTTCTCAGGAACTTCTGTTCAGCTGTACCTTCGACTAAAGGTCCTATGGGAAAATGCATGGGCAAAACACGTTTTGGGACCCCCCTTTTTTCTCAGCCCCCGCTTGACGAATCACCCCAAGACTTTCAGGGTAGGAGCTGAGCGGAGCGCCCCATTAGTTTTGAAACTTTCGCGAGGATTCGTCAACCGGCGCCAAAGTTATTCAAAATAGAATTTTCAGATTTCCTATGGAAACTCGGTCCTAACTATAACTATCTACTGGCGACCGCCAGTAGATAATATATACATATATATATATATATGAACAGCAAGAGACCTCTGAGCCCAGAGGTCAGAAGAACAGGCACTCAAACGGAATCCGCTTGTTTAGGTTGCAGTTGGTTTTAATTCAATTTCATCAGCAAAACAACACTGGCCCAACGCATTTCGGTTCTTACTCGAACCTAAACAAGCGGATTCCGTTTGAGTGCGTGTTCTTCTGACCTCTGGGCTCAGAGGTCTCTTGCTGTTCAATTTTACCGGTTGCCCTACCGGGTGTACTACGCACCGCCCCAAACAAAGAGCGCCGACCTTCGACAAAGGGCATTACAGGATTCATATATATATATATTCACTGAAAAAACCATAGGTTTCACACATGTTATAGTTAGCGGAAATTTTACTGATAAAAAACCAATGAAATTCCCCCGTTATAGTTAGTGCAGGCAACTATAACTCACGCGACCGCAATCCTCTGCTGATGCTAATACTGTATTTAGACACTTATTGTCCCATGTCTTCTTCCATAAATTTTTAGCTATACATATATTACAAATATTTTTTTTCATAAAGACACATATGTCATCAGCAGAAGATTGCGGTCGCGTGAGTTATAGTTGCCTGCACTAACTATAACGGGGGAATTTCATTGGTTTTTTATCAGTAAAATTTCCGCTATGGTTTTTTCAGTGAATTTGCAAGGTTTTTTAAATGCTAATTCCTAACTACAACGTGTGTGAAACCTATGGTTTTTTCAGTGAATTTGTACGGTTTTTTAAATGCTAAGTTACTTTACGCCATTCGTGGCGTGCGCGCCCACTTAACGCAGTTCGTTCCGTGCGTGCACAGTGAGCACGCGGTGCGCTTCGCGCACCGCGTGCCCACTTTACGCAGTTAGTGCCGTGCACGCACATGGAGGACATATGATGCGCTTCGTTGTGAAAGGTAATATTTGAATTTTTCACATCTGTGATATGCCATGCTCAAATGGTGCTCTTCGGGCACCATTTGCCCATGGGGTGGGGAGAGTATGGATACTTTTTTTTTTTAAAAACTTTTTACCGTACGCGTACGGTAAGCGTAATCGGCAAAATTATCGAAAAAATTAAAATTCCATTTTTGGCCTTGGGGGATCTTTGGGGACTGCCCCAACATGGCTAGGTGCTTAGGAGCTGTCTAAACAGCCCCTTTACATGTTTTTGTCCTTTGTTTTTTAATCCCCACTCAGAGTGCGAGAGAGAAAATGGCGGCCGCCGCTTCCTGGTTTCGACCGATTCGAATGTTTACTAAGATCTAACAGCCAATCAGAATCGCGCTCGCGCACGTCACCGTACGCGTACGGTAAGCGCACCGTAAGCGCACCGTAAGCTGGCTCAGATATATATATTGATTTAAAGGCTATTTTCTCAGAATCTACTGAACAGATTTACACCAAACCTACAAAAGGCACTTCCTTGACCTGAGGACTACCTCTCTGCCAAATTTCATTTAACTCTGTTCAGTCGTTCGGGCTGTGGCTGTGTCTAAAGGTCCTATGGAAAAATGCATGGGAAAAACGCGTTTTGGGACCCCCCTTTTATCTCAGCCCCCGCTTGACGAATCCCCCCGAGACTTTCAGGGTAGGAGCGGAGTGCAGCGCCCCACCCATTTTGAAAATTTGGCGAGGATTCGTCGACCGGCGCCAAAGTTATTCAAAATAGAATGTTGCGGTTTTCCTATGGTAAGAGGGTCCTAACTATAACTACCTACTGGCGACCGCCAGTAGGTAATATATATATATATATATATATATATATATATATATATATATATATATATAGATATAGATATAGATATAGATATAGATATAGATATATATATATATATATATATATATATAGATATATATATATATATATATATATATACACATATATAGATATATATAGATATATATTTAGTATACTATGTATACATGTGAAAATGTGTCGGTCCACTTGTCTCGGTGGCATGGAAAAAATGGATGGAACTGACGTCAGCACACCAACGAGGTCCTCTTATGGCTCCTATGACGTAATACGGTGTCGCGAGCGGAGCCGTGCTATTATGACATAGTCGTTGATGTGGGAGAGCTAGGAAAGAATTTCCGCAGAATGCTGGCACAGGGGATATTCACCTGAGTGTTCAGGCTGGGCCTTTGGGAGCAACTGTTTACGTTACCACTCCAGAAACCTAAACCAGTGTTCCGAGGGCAGAGGCCCTGCAGATGGCACACGAGGTGGGGAGCCCAGTCATTTGCACCGGCGGAACAGCAAAGTGACAAGCACCACTACCCACAGAAAAGGTAACAAGGGCACTGAAAAACACAGGATCTTCTCTTTGTGTCTGGCAGGAACAACCAGGTTAAAATGCCCTAGTTCCGAAATGTAGAATTAGTGCTACAACGGTCTTCAAGAGGACCTGCAATGGATGCCGCTTCTGCCTTCCGTACACTGAAGGCGGCATATGGGTCACGCGGTACGGTCATACTGCGGTGGGATGCACACTCGACCTCTCATGGCACTGCTCCACACTTCGGGGACAACGCTTTCAATTAGCTGTGTTTTCTGATGATGTGTCACGCCTGCCCCGTCCAACAACAGAACCCCTTTAGATTCAAACAGACTCTTCCACTCTCTCACTGGAAGTGAAACCAGGCCACGCGGAAACTTTCACAATACAACAGCCGGGAATGCACTTTTCGGTGAAAAAAACACATTCCTTCCTCCTAATTTATCAAAAAAACGACAAACGGTAAACAGCCGTCACAACAAATTTTTCACTTCTCGATACCATTACAATGCATGCATTACCACTCATGCGTTGTACATCACGAAGTCATTACTACGTATTTTTTTTAGAACGCACGGTCATTTACCACGCATGCCTTTACAACTAATTTTGTTGTAAAGGTATGTGTGGTAAATGACCATGAGTTCTAAAAACATTTAGACGATCCACGTCGTTGTAAGGAAACAGGCTGTTCTGTTTCCTCACAACGATGTGCACCGCCCCTCAGAGACGACATGAAGAAGGAACCATGAGGAGAGAGGAACTACGAGGAATGAGGGGTAAGGGGGATTGGGCATATTGGGTGGTGGTTACTTTTCTAGGGTTTAGGGTAGTGCAGTGGTGTTTGTGTAGTGTAGGGGGTTGTGCTTGGGGTAGATTTAGGGTTTAGGGTAGTGCATTGGTGTTTGGGTAGTGTAGGGGGTCGTGCTGGGGATAGGTTTTTAGGGTTTAGGGTAGTGCAGTGGTGTTTGGGTAGTGTAGGGGGTCATGCTGGGGTAGTGTTTTAGGGTTTAGGGTAGTGCAGCGGTGTTGGTGTAGTGTAGGGGGTCATGCTGGGGTAGTGTTTTAGGGTTTAGGGTAGTGCAGTGTTTGGGTAGTGTAGGGGTCATGCTGAGGCTAGATTTAGGGTTTAGGGTAGTGCAGTGGTGTTTGGGTAGTATAGGGGGTCGTGCTGGGGGTAGGTTTAGGGCAGTGCAGTGGTGTTTGGGTAGTATAGGGGGTCGTGCTGGAGGTAGATTTAGGGTTTAGGGTAGTGCAGTGGTGTTTGGGTAGTATAGGGGTCGTGCTGGGGGTGGTGTTTTAGGGTTTAGTGCAGTGGTTGGGTAGTGTAGGGGGTCATGCTGGTGGTGGTTTAGGGCAGTGCAGTGGTGTTCAGGAAGTGTAGGGGGTCATGATGGGGGTGGTGTTTCAGGGTTTAGGGCAGTGCAGTGGTGTTTGGGCAGTGTAGGGGGTCATGCTGGGGGTAGTATGTCAGGTTTTAGGGCAGTGCAGTGGTGTTCGGGCAGTGTAGGGGCTCATGCTGGGGTAGTGTTTTAGGGTTTAGGGCAGTGCATTTGTGTTTGTGTAGTGAGCAGCTTATGTGCTGCGTCACTAGGCGAGACCTAAAAAGCATTGCACCAAGATGGCTGCCAACACTTCCTGGATTGAAGTTTTGGCAGCCAATTAGAGCCAAGCTCATCCTTGTGTAGTTAGGTCCCGACCAGATATATAAAGATTTTTTTCCTTTAATATCTCAAACTACTGAACGGATTTACACCATTTAAAAAAAGGTCGCTTTATGAACCAAGCACTACCTTTTTTCCAAATTTGGTATAATTGCGTTCAGCAGTTTCAGCTGTAACCGTGTCTAAAGTTTCATATGGGAAATTGATTTTTTTACCTCTATTTTTTTGAATTTCTCAGGAACTGCTGAACGGATTTACACCATTTAAAAAAAAAAGGTCTCTTTCTGAACCAAGGGCTACCTTCTTGCCAAATTTGGTGTAATTCCGTTCAGCAGTTAGGGCTGTAGTCGTGTCTAAAGTTTCCTATGGGAAATAACATGGAGAAAACGCATTTTGGGACCCCCCTTTTTTCTCAGCCCCCGCTCGGCGAGTCACCCAGAAACTTTCAGGATAGGAGCTGACCAGAAAGGGACCAACGTTTTGAAAATTTCGTGAAGATTCGTCAACCGGCGCCAAAGTTATTGGGAAAAGAAACAACACTTTTTTAATAGAAACAAGCACCTAACTATAACTACTTACTGGCGACCGCAAGTAGGTAAAAAAATGTATATATGTATGTATATGTGTATGTATATATATATTGGTATGTATATATATATATTCACTGAAAAAACCATAGGTTTCAGGGGTGTTATAGTTAGCTGGACATGTCCCTCATACAAAACCCTAGAAATTCCCCTGTTATAGTTAGTTCAGCTAACTATAACTTGCGCCCCCGCAATGCACTGCTGATGACGTCACATATTACATCACTCATGACATGGTCAGTGATATCACTGACGACATCACTGATGACATCTCAAACGACATCACTGATGACATCACTGATGACATCACTGATGACATCATCCATTGAGTATGTGTTTCTGAACAGTTTTATTATGTTTAATATGTATAGGGAAAGGCCTTTTGAAAAATAAGTGGATGTACAAGTGTGTGAATGGATGATTTTCTAGGTGCGTAACTGAGTCTATAAGTGAGTCATTAAATGTATCTTACTGCAGACTAGTGACTAAACTGTGTGAATGTCTGTATGTGTCTGTGTGTTGGTGTATAAGTGGCTGCATACTTTTGTGAATAGCTATAGGAGTGTCTATATGGGTTATTGATTGGTTGTCTGAGCATCTGTATGGGTGCCTGAGTGTTTGTGTGGGTAGGGTGTGTGTGACTCTGTGACTAGATGTGTGAGTGGGTGATTCAGTGGGTGCATGTTTTTAAGAGTGCATCTGTGATGGACTGTATGGTTGGGTGAGTGTATGTATGGGTGTGTTAGTGATTGAATGTATATCTCAGTTGTACATGTGTCAGTAACTACATATGTGAAACGCAGTGTATATGTGTGTCAGAGTATATAATTATCTATATGTGAGAGTGTGTGATTTTGGGAGTGGCTGTATGCGCCATAGTGCAAGGATATCTGTGTCATGTGCTGTTTGTTTTTCTGCAGGAAGACACAGAATTTGTTAGTATTTTTATGAGTAAGTGAACTTGAGTGTTTTAACTCTATAGGTGAGTACATTTTACTGTGATTAATTATTTGCATGACTGACTAGATGTAGCAGTACCTCAATGGATGATTGGCGGTGTGTGACTGTCTATATAGGAGTATAAATGCACAGAGTGACTGTAAGTATGAGTGACTGTACAGGTGAGTGAGTGGAGATGTATGTAGACCTAAAAGTCAATGAGTGGGTGAGTAGTTATTGGTATTGGAGTATCTATGGTTGTCAAAATGGCCGTCTGAAACTTTGATTCGGTGTATCAAAGGTTATATTAGGGTTTGAGAAGATGCACTAATTTATCACATGGATGACGTCATCAGTGATATCATCAGTGATGTCACTGACCATGTCATGAGTGATGTAATATGTGAGGTCATCAGCAGTGCATTGCAGGGGCGCAAGTTATAGTTAGCTGAACTAACTATAACAGGGGAATTTCTAGGGTTTTGAACGAGGGAAATGTCCAGGTAACTATAACACCCCTGAAACATTTGTTTTTTCAGTGAATTTCTAAGGTTTTTTAAATGTCAATTCCTAACTATAACGCCCCTGAAACCTTTGTTTTTTTCAGTGAATTTCAAAGGTTTTTTTAAATGCCAATTCCTATCTATAACTTATCTCTGAAGATATCATGAAAAGCATTCTTTTTTAAAAGTAGGGTGCACATTAGTTTTGTGGAAAAGCATCTTTGTGATTGGTTAAGAAAAAGCAGTTTCAACGTGGAGTACATATCAGAGGATAAAATTTGCTCAGCTCAACCACACCTGCTACTTGCATTTGGAAGGCACTGTTCGAACTTAAAACAATCGTCAAATTTTAACCTGCACGTGTCATTAAATGCTCTAGAAAATGTTACAAAAAAATATCGTAAAGTTTTTAACAATTGATGAACTTTTAACCTGCCCGTGTTGAAGAATGTTCTAGAAGGTGTGTTGATAGAATACGTTGCACTTCTGACTTCTATGTGTTGTTGAATATTAAAAAAACGGTTCATATGGAAAATTAAAAAGAAACCAATAGAGAAGTTTTGAAACCTAAAAGAATCAAGGAACTATTCTAATTTATTCTTTACATGTATTTATGTGTGCAGCAACAAAATTATAGACACAACAGGAACAGGAAGAAGCAGGGAGTGAGGGGATGAGGGGAGATGGGCAGAATGGCACACACGCACAATTAAGTACAGCACAAGTATAAACAAACAATGGCCAAAATGAAACACACCAACAAGGAGCAAAAGTCACACAACCCGCCAACATCACACCACTGAACGAGCATAGAAGTGAAAACCATGCTGAATTCATACAGGATGTGTACAAAGGCCAGTCGTTGTTGTTGTGGGATGTCTGCAACCGTGGTCATCATGGATGAGATGCCCAGCATGTGGCACATGGTCGAGTTCACTGTGTTGCCAAACGGCTGCTCCTCCCTCCCCTGAGCCCTCACACTTTTGTACGGTGAGCTGTTATATCTCGTGCACTCGTACGGCACGCCATTGTAATGCCTATTTGCGTATGTCCTGCTACATTCCAACAACAACATCACAGTGCCGTTTGGAGGTGGTACATGCCACTTTACAACATCGACTGCTGCGGCTCTTGTAACAGGCCACACCAGAACACAGAGACACACTTACCGCACTTCCTGTACACGGACATGTCCGAGACACCCCGTTCCCCTTGCCGGATAGGCACACCCCTCCACTGACCTGTGAACCCCAGACCAGCACACGCCAGTTGTGCATGCAGGAGGATGCGTACGTAGCTACACATCCAGGCTCACTGCCAACGCTGAGGTGACAGCACACTGTGATGTTGCAGGGCTCGTGCCTATCATGCTAAGACAATGACCACAGGGACACACTTACTAAGATATGGGTTTGGGGGGCATTGGCGGTCCTGGAGTTGTTGAGATGAGTCTTCTGGCCCTCATGGGTATCCCTGTATCATGCTCATTGACTCTATGGCACCTGTGGGTGTTCTGGTGTGGCTCTTGGCTGTGTTCCCTTTCATGGTGCAGGTAGTTGTCCTGCTTAACACCAGCAGAAAGCAGGTGTAAAATCCCTGGTGCTAATGTGTCTTATCGCCGTAATTTGTTTCACAAGTGAAATTTGTGATGTGTTTTTTTCGTATGCAGAACAATATACGAACTGAGCAGTGTATCTCGTCAAGATCCAGCACCTGACGCACTATTCCCGATCAATATAAATACAATGAGATTTCTTAATAGATTTCGTGTGTACACTGTAAGTGCAGCCAATACCTCAGTGCAATACAATACAGGATTTTAGTATTTAGAATAAATCGCAAAGGTGCACCTCATGTCTTTTTGCATGGGAACGGCTACTCTCCATTTCATTATCAGCACTTTAACGGAAGTAAAGTTGAGATAAATCTAACACACTATTCAGAAGTTGGTGCAAACTGCAGATATCACTAGTATTCCAGCGATAAGTGCCCCAAAATTTAACACCATGGTGGACTCCATCAAATAACAGTAATAAGAACAAGAAAGAGTCACACAGTAGTTAAGAGAACAACCAAAAACATTATTAACTTTTTTTTCAAACTTTATTTTTTATAATAATAAATATATAAACGATAAACTATTTTCAAACTTTATATTTTTATTAACATAAATATAAACAATAAACTAATAAACAAAATGTAACAACAATAATACAAAACAACAAAGCAGAACACTCCTGTGGGAACGACAGATGTCGACGAGAGACCTGGAAAATCAAAAAGATTGTTAAAAAAAAAACAACATGGTATTCTTAACAAAATACCACAAGAAACAAATCACAGATATATAAAATGTATACAGCTAACAAAATTTTATAAGTTTAACTTACAAAAACTGTAAATGTTGCCGCTTTAAAATATTTACCGAATCTAAGGAATTTTTTTTGCAGAAGGCACCACGCCCACTACGTTTTTCATCAGTGGTGAAGAAATTTTAAATTTTTTCCAAGGGGCAAGCAAAGACCAATGCCACCTTCTTCATTCGCAAGATTTGCCAAAGAGTTCTTTTACGAGGGGATCCTAACAAAAAATACTTGTGCGGCACAGCAAGTATGATGAAACACCTAAGGACCCTTCATCCAAACAATCTTGCACGAGAAGAGTGCAAACAGATGAGAAACACTCCTGTTCTGTATCTGTAAAAAAGAATCACAAATAAATGTATATTGATAACTTTCAAATTTATACTATTCCATTACTGTACAAACACATTTTATATAAAAACAGACTAAGAAACTATAGCCCTGAACCACAAGTGTGACTATCGTTAAAACACTACATGCATAGTGCATACTACTTTGAAGCAGTTCATGCCCTAAAGCCTACCTCACTAAAAGACTACATGCTAACTGACTAAATGATTACAGTACTATAAGGAGACACACTGGGTGAGTGACAGGGTGTTTGCTAGAAGAGTATGAATACTAACTAGAGAATTGAAGGTGTGAAAGACAACTGTGTAGGTGATTAGAGGCCTGCATCAATACTGCATAGGCATTTAAAGCAGTCCATGTGCTAAGGCCTGGCTCACTGCATGACTACTTGGGTACTGTCTGAATGATTAGAGTACAGCAAGGAGAGTGCCTAGGTGAATTTATAAGTGATAGGATTTTCGCACAGGGAATGGATTAGTACTTGGTACTGAATGAGTCACTAGAGGAGTGCAAAGGCCGTCACAAGTGCTAGACTGTATGGATACTGACTAGGAAATTGAAAGTGTGAAAGACAAGTGTCTAGGTGGTTAGAAGACAGCATGCACAGTGCATAGGGGTTTGAAGCAGTCCATGTGCTAAGGCCTGGCTCAGTGTATGAATACTTAGGCACTGACTGAATGATTAGAGTCCTGCAAGGATAGTATCTTGGTGAATTTATAAGTGTTTGGGTTTTAGCACAGTGAATGGATTAGTACATGGTGCTGAATGGGTCACTAGAGGACTTCAAAGGGAGTGACAGGGTATTTCCTGGAAGTGTATGGATACTGACTAGGGAATTGAAGGTGAGAAAGACAATTGTGTAGGTGGTTAGAGGACTGCATGCAGAGTGGATAAGGGTTTGAAGCAGTCCATATACTAAGGCCTGGGTGAGTACTGCAAGGAGTGTGCCTTGGTGAATTTATTAGGGTTTGGCGCAGTGAATGGATTAGTACATGATGCTGAATGGGTCCCTAGAGGAGGGCAAATGGAGTGACAGGGTGCTTGCTGGAAGTGAACGGATACTGACTGGGGAATTGAAGGTGTGAAAGACAAGTGTGTAGGTGCTTAGAGGACTGCATGCATAGTGGATAGGGGTTTGAAGAAGTCCATATGCTAAGACCTGGCTCTGTGCATGAATACTTAGGCAGTGACTGAATCATTAGAGTACTGGAAAGAGAGTGTATTGGTGAATTTATAAGTGTTTGGGTTTTGGCACAGTGAATGGATTAGTACATGCTGTTGAATGGGTCTCTAGAGGACTGCAAAGGAAGTGACAGGATATTTCCTGGAAGTGTATGGATACTGACTAGGGAATTGAAGGTGTAAAAGACAAGTGTATAGTATGTTAGAACACTACATGCATACTGCATAGACATTTGAAGCAGTCTATTTGGTACTTAGAAACTGACTAAATAATCAGACTACTTCTAGGACAGTGCTCAGATAAAACCTTTACATTTTCAGTTCTGCCACAGTGAACAGAATAGTACATGGTACTGCACCTTAGTGTCAAACCCTGACTCATTTTATCAATGCATACGCAAAGACTAGCTTCTAATGCTACTAAAGCTTGACAACATGAGAGGTTTAAATTAGTTATCTATCAGCAAATACACAATGTTACCAAATGCCTCTCTCACAGTGGTTCTCAAATGCACACAGACTCAGTGTGATTCTAGACAAGCACCACTATCCCTAGGACTTTACAAAAACTCATTCACTACAGTGGAAGTGGTAAGCAAACTGCACACAATCTTCATATTTCAAGACTGCACTGTTATGTCAAAGCCTGACTCATATAATCAAAGCATAAGCAAAGACTGGCTTCTAATGCTACTAAAACTTCACAACATGACCGGTTTTAAAACAGGTACATGTCAGCAAATAGACGATGTTACCAAATGCTTCTCTCACAATCCTTACCCAAATGCACACAGACTCACAGTGTGATTTTAGACAAGCAACACTATCCTAGGAGTTTACCAAAACTCATTCACTACTCTGGAAGAGTTAATGGTACTGCACACAATCTACATATTTAAGTACACCACATCAGTGTCAAAGCATGACTCATTTAATCAACGCATAAGCAAAGACTGGATTCTAATCCTACTAAAACTTCACAACATGACAGGTTTTAAAACAGTTATCGGTCAGCAAATACATGATGTTACCAAATGCTTCTCTCTCAGTGATCCCAAATACACACTAACTCACAGTGTGATTCTAGACAAGCACCACTATCCCTATGAGTTTACCAAAACTCATTCACTACAGTGCAAGTGGTAAGGGAACTGCACACAATCTACATATTTCACAACTGCAATTTACTGTCAATGCCTGACTCATATAATGAAAGCATAAGCCATAACTGTCTTCTAATGCTACTAAAACTTGACAACATAACATGTTTTACAACACTTATCTGTCAGCAAATACACAATGTTACCAAACACTTCTCTCACAGTGGTTCCCAAATGCACACAGACTCACAGTGTGATTCTAGACAAACAACACTATCCCTAGGAGTTTACCAAAACTCATTCACTACAGTGGAAGTGGTAAAGGAACTGCATACAATCTACATATTTCACAACTACACTTTAATGTCAATGCCTGACTAATTTAATCAACGCATAAGCAAAGACTGGCTTCTAATGCTACTAAAACTTGACAACATGACAGGTTTTAAAACAGTTATCTGACAGTAAATACATGATGTTACCAAATGCTTCTCTCACAATCCTTACCCAAATGCACACAGACTCACAGTGTGATTTTAGATAATCAACACTATCCTAGGACATTACCAAAACTCATTCACTACTGTGGAAGGGATAAGGGGACTGCACACAATCTACATATTTAAGTACAGCACATCAGTGTCAAGGCATGACTCATTTAATCAACATATAAGCAAAGACTGGATTCTAATGCTACTAAAACTTCACAACATGACGGATTTTTAAACAGTTATCTGTCAACAAATACATGATGTTACCAAATGATTCTCTCACACTGATCCCAAATACACACTAACTCACAGTGTGATTCTAGACAAGCACCACTATCCCTATGAGTTTACCAAAACTCATTCACTATTCTGGAAGAGTTAATGGTACTGCACACAATCTACATATTTAAGTACACCACATCAGTGTCAAAGCATGACTCATTTAATCAACGCATAAGCAAAGACTGGATTCTAATCCTACTAAAACTTCACAACATGACAGGTTTTAAAACAGTTATCGGTCAGCAAATACATGATGTTACCAAATGCTTCTCTCTCAGTGATCCCAAATACACACTAACTCACAGTGTGATTCTAGACAAGCACCACTATCCCTATGAGTTTACCAAAACTCATTCACTACAGTGCAAGTGGTAAGGAAACTACACACAATCTACATATTTCAGGACTGCACTTTTGTGTCAAAGCCTGACTCATTTAATCAAAGCATGAACAAAGACTGGCTTCTAATGCTACTAAAACTTGACAACATGACCGGTTTTAAAACAGTTATCTGTCAGCAAATACACGATATTACCAAATGCTTCTCTCACAATCCTTACCCAAATGCACACAGACTCGCAGTGTGATTTTAGACAATCAACACTATCCTTGGAGTTTACCAAAACTCATTCACTAGTTTAGAAGAGTTAATGGTACTGAACACAATCTACATATTTAAGTATAGCACATCATTGTCAAAGCATGACTCATTTAATCAACGCATAAGCAAAGACTGGATTCTAATGATACTAAAACTTCACAACATGACAGGTTTAAAAAAAGTTATCTGTAAGCAAATACATGATATCACCAAATGCTTCTCTCACACTGTGATTCCAGACATGCACCACTATCCCTAGGAGTTTACCAAAACTCATTCACTACAGTGCAACTGGTAAGGGAACTGCACACAATCTACATATTTCAGGACTGCACTTTTCTGTCAAAGCCTGACTCATTTAATCAAATCATAAGCCATAACTGTCTTCTAATGCTACTAAAACTTCACAACATGACAAGTTAAAACAGTTATCTGTCAGCAAATACACAATGTACCCAAATGCTTCTCTCACAGTGGTTCCCAAATGCACACAGACTCACTGTGTGATTCTAGACAAACAAAACTATCCCTTGCACTATATCAAAACACATTTCTTCATCTAGAAGTAGTTCTACATTTTAGTATAGAAACCTAACATAACTCATTTCACAAATTCATAAACAATGACTGGTTTCTAATTCTATCAAAAAATAAAAACTGCACAGTTATCTGTTTACAAACACATGAAAAATACAAATGCTTATCACAGAATCGTTTCTACATGCACACACATTGTAGAGAAAAAAAGTACTCCCTACACTTTAGCAGGAAAAATAAATTAGTCTGATTAAAATCAAAATAGTCTACATACATCCCCTCACAATTAAGTAACTCATCTTTCAAGTTCTTTTGTAGATTAAGAAGTATATAAATCACTCACCATATTTTCTTTTACAGAATCTCTGCACTGTGCACCTCTCAGCAAAAGCAAAGAATGAAAAAGTTTCCCTTTCATTTTCCACACATATACATGTAAACATCAAATCACAATCCTTCACACATAAACTCAAAAGCAAACACACATTTCTATTGGTTAAACATTTCAACCCTTTCCAACTGAAATACATTCCAACCCTTCCCCCAATCTGCCTTCTGCCTGTTACCATAGAAACAGGTCATGGAACACTGCACTGAGCTCACAGGTCACAAGTTCAGCACACAATGTTCCTACACAAGACAGGAAGTGTGCTTGACTTTTCAACATATCAGCTTATCATATATTATGCTCCTCACAATCTGTTTTTGTTAACCAATAACAATCATACCTTTAAAAAACAGAAATATACACCCTACCTTTCAGTGTAGAAAGTTGTCATTTTTCAAAAAACGTTGCCGTGGATCCGCGCACCCACCGCAAGAGGATCCGTGCATCCAACGTGATAGGATGCGCGCACCATGCGTGCATTTCGCCGTTTTTTTTTTTAAAAAAGGGGGGTCCCAGGGGACACCTCTAGAGGGTCAGAGTATTTCCACTCTGCCCCCTTTATATGTTTTACACACTTATTCCCCTTGCATCTTCAGCCTCGCTTCTACCGAGCGAGAAAATGGCTGCCAACAGTTCCTGGTTACGAATGTAGAAAGACACTCGACAGCCAATTAGCATTCAGCGCGCGATCGGGAAGGTGTGCGCTCTGTTCGGGGAGGGTGCGCGTACGGTGCGGGTACGGTCCGCGGATCCTCCGCGGCCATAGATATCACTAACTTTTTTACCCTAATTTTCTCAGGAACTACTGAACAGACTCACACCATATATGCAAAAGGCACGAGTCCGAACTGAGGACTACCTCTTTGCCAAATTTGGTGTCATTCCGTTCAGCGGTTCGGGCTGTAGCTGCGACAACAGATCCTATGGGAAATTGCATTGGGAAAACGCGTTTTGGGACCCCTCTTTTTTCTCGGCCCCTGTTTGACAGATCCCTGCAAAACTTTCAGGGTAGGAGTGGAGCAGAGATGGCCAAAAGTTTGGAAAATTTCGAGAGGATTCATCAACCGGCTCCAAAGATATTCCCAATAGAATGTTGCAGATTTCCCATGGAAAATAGGTCCTAACTATAACTATCTACTGGCGACCGCCAGTAGATAATGTGTATGTATATATATATGTGTATGTATATATATATATATATATATACATACATACACACACACACACTCCAATCCCCTTTTTCCACAGAGAAAACGGGACCAACACATGCTCAGAGTTGTCAGCTGCCTTTTATTTCTAAAATTCAAGCACTCGAGTTTGATGTTGAATGAAACGCTAGGCAGACGCGTTTCAGCCTGTCGGCTTTATATATTTATATATATATATATATATATATATATATATATATATATATAATCTAATTATGAACACTTCATGTCTGTCAGCCAATTGTTCTGGATATTCTTTGCACAGTTTCAGTGTAGACTGAGTAAATATTCATATGCAGATAGTCTCAAAACCTTAACAGTCCTTGACTTAATGTTAGGAAGAGTCTCTAGTATTCCTTTACTCCATCAGCAAGAGAATTTGAATTCTGTCATAGAGAAGTCTTTTTAAAGGACTAATTGTACTGAACTGAAGAATTCAGTCTCATAGAACAGTACTTAGTTGCAGGAATTACTAAAGGAAATAATAATGTATTTAATTCCTAATAGAGAAGCAGAATAAAGGAGGAAAAACAATTAAGTCTTAAACATACCTCAGCAAGATTTCGTCACAAAACTTCAGGAATCCTTCCAAGAATCCACCAGGAAGAACACCTTAACAGCGAATGATGAATTATACCAAAAATCACGATACCTGAAACTGGTACTCTCTCTCAGGACACACTGCCGACTGAATTATGAGAGCGCAAGACTGGCGGAATACAGATTGGAAACGCTAGTCTCCCACTGATATTTTCCTGACTGAAAAACTTCCTGCGCAATTCTCAGTCACTGCTCTCTCTTCAGGAGTGTCAGTTGAAGTGCGCCGAGCGCCAGAGGCGCGAGCGCTAAATCAGAACACTTCTCAAGCTGCTGATAAACACTAGACTGCCAACTGCGAGAGACACAAGCGATTGGCCGCCATCTTGGAATTCCACCAGGAGTTCAAAAGAAAAGACCAGCGCCTCTTCTGCGGAAGCACCCTGCATGAACATGGATGCTGCCTGACTGACGTGAATCAGGTATTCTCTTATATTTGAGGCCACACCTAACCTGGAACCGCCTAATATTGAGCCTGAATCGGGTAGACCTGACAGTACCCCCACCAAAGCCCCTCCTCCTCCCTCCTTGGGCTTATTTGGATGTGTTCTATGAGATTCTCGAACCAATCTGGGGGCATGAACATTAGAGCTTGGTTCCCATGACCTTTCTTCTGGGCCATAACCTTTCCAGTCCACCAAATAAAACAACCTTCTTTTTGTTTTCTTAGAATCTAAAATGCATTTTACCTCAAATTCATCTTCTGATTGGAACTGAACTGGATCGGGTGGCAAATCTTTCCTCAAATCTGGTGGATTTCTTTTGATCAAAGATACATGGAATACTGGATGCATTCTGACCCTGCTGAGATATTTTATCTTTACACTGACTGGGTTCACCATCTTTTCTACCTGAAGGGGCCAATAAATTTAGGCTGGAATTTCTTACTCCCCTTCAAGTGCATATTGTGCGTGGAGACCCACACCTTATCTCCTGGCTCAAAAACTGGGTTTTCCCTCCTCTTCTTGTCTGCCTGCTTCTTAAAGGAATTTTTTTCTTTTGTCAAATTACTAGTGGCTACTTGGTAGGCCTTCTGCAACTCTTTCACTACTTCCTCTACTGCATGTACCTCACTCTCAAGTTTTCCCACTAAAATGTTTAAAAAGAATGGAGTTTAGCCCGTGGAAGAATGTTCCGCATTATTATAGGCAAATTCTGCTGCCCAAATCAAGGTTGGCCAATCTCCTTCTTGATCCATCAGATACAGGCGCAAATATTGCTCCAAATCTTGATTCACTCTCACCGTTTGACCATCGGTCTCGTGATGGAAACCAGTGGACAAAAGAGATTTAACTCCCAATCTTTTCAGAAATGCCCTCCAAAATCGGGAAATAAACTGTGGATCCCTATCGGAAATAATCACCTTGGGGATCCCATGTACCTTTAACTATGTGTTGGGTGAAGAGCTCATCTTGGAAAAATGATCTACCACTACCCATATAGTAGAATAGCCTTGACTTGAGGGCAAATCATCCATAAAATCCATAGATACTGTATGCCATGGGTATGGGGCAACTGGTAAAGGCATGAGTAACCCTTGGGGTGCCTGTCTGATGATTGTTCCTTTGACACACTGCTCACAAGATGCCAGATATTGTCTCACCTGAGCTTCGACTCCTGGCCACCAGAATTCTCTCTTGATCAACTCAAATGTCTTCTTAACTCCTTTGTGGCCAACCAATGGGTTATCATGACAAAGTTGAATGACTTCTTTGCGTAGTTCCTCATTGGGCACTTAGAGTTCTCCTGGATAAAATGATTTCCCGTTCTTAATTTCTCTTTCGAACCTTCCTTAACCCATTTTAACATCTCTTCCGGAAAGGAAATCTTAAGTCTTTCTTCCAAATCCGTGAACGAGAGGGCCCCAATGATCTTTTCTACTGGGATAATCACCCCTTCTCTTGTATTCTCCTTAACTTCAAGAAACAAATTTGAGTGAAGAGGGTCCGAGGGACTATTTAAAGACCAAACCCAGACTCAATACCCTGTCCAATAATTCATAAACCAAAGGAGTCTGGTGGTCTAATCGTTCAAGAGAGACTCAAAAGATATGCAAAAAAGAAAGAGGAGAAAGCCTTAAAGTACTGTTTGACTAAGAAGGATTTCCATCAATAACCAGTGACTGGTCAGTTTCATCAGCTGGATATCCAACCTTCCCACCACTATAAACCTCTCCACAAAGAGGTATTCACTGTGGTATGGGTGTCAAGCAGATCACCGAAAATATACTTAGGAAGGAGGAAAAAAGAGAACAGCAAAGATCACTGGCTCGATCAAGACATATATCAAAAATGATATGAAAAGGGTGCAGTGCAAAAACGTGAGATCTAAAAGAGGATTTAGAGGAAGAAAGGAATATTTTATTTGGGGTATTCCTACTAATCCTTAGGATAAAAGTTGATGCAAAGACAGCTTTTAATATATAGGCTGTACTACAATACGGTCGACATGTTTCAGCCTTCCTGACTCAGTGGTCAATGGCTTTCCTCAGGACCTTTTACCATGTTCGTATTGCTACTGCAACAATGTGTGTGACAAAAATTAAATTGTAAGTGCATTAAATACAACCTTTGCGGTGTACATGTCTTCGTGCAACCGGTATATCTGTATTACCTATACACAATGAAAGAGAAAGGGAAAAAAAGCAATGTCTATCTTGAATATTTCACTCTCTTGATATAACAATATATATTGGAATTGATCAATATAATGTCTCCAAGTGCTTCCCTGTTTTGCACTAGGAATAAACCTCACCTCACCCGGTAATAACTCAGGTTGATGGAGGCCCCGCCCTGTGAATAGAGGGAATATCACAAAGATAACCATAAGTGAGAGAGTCATAATAAAATCTCCCATTCATTAGGCTCAAGTGGTTATTTGTTTAACAGATCACTTGATAGATCCAAAATAGGAATTCCGTCCCGACACTCCTCAGAAAATGCTCTCCAAAACGAAGAAATAGTTACATTGTAAAACCCAAGTCGTTTGCTGCTCCTAACCATAATAAAACAATTGTGAAATTAAGGTCTGAGTCAATGGTGTATTCAATAGATCTACGTAAACAGACTCTGGTGTAACATCTCGTAGTTAATCTCATATTTAAAAGTTTGTTAAACTGTTTATTTCAAGTTTGTTAAACAATTTTTTTCAAGAAAGAGAGAGTCAAAAGGCCGTTACTACGTTACTTATGAGACAGAAATAAGAATCCATTCCAAAACAGGGGGCTTACCTCTCCGTCGGTACCTCTGGGTCTGCCTGAGCCGTTTGGGAGGTAGCCATGGTTCTAGTTGACGGTCTTTTAAACGTCTGAGACGTCGGAATGCGCGCAAAATCGCGCGCATATCTAACGACCAATCCCCACTGAGTGACGTCATCACCAGGGGGTGTGTGTTGTTTTGTTAAGAACTACAAAGTGACGTGTACATCACAGGAAACGGTAGTTCGTTGGTTCTTATAAACATTTTGTCAATAACATCAAGACAAAAAAACTGAATTAACATATCCACTCCTGAATTTGATGGTATCGCAACTGGTCATAATGTAATTATCGCCATCTAACTCAGTTGCATCTCGTACTAGATGTTTGCGGGACTACCCGGTTTCTGAGGCTGGAACCCGTGGTTGCCAACTTGGTGCTCTTTTTTTGGAAATAGTCAAACTTTATTAGGTCAGCGATTAGAAGCACACGCACACCAAGTGCTGATCAATATGATGAATTTGAGATGTATGGATAACCTCGAGTATCTATTATTAGTGGTAGACCTTGCTCGCACGACTGGCTTATAGTTAGTAGACCTTGCTCGCACGGCTGGCTTGTTGTTGTCGGCGAGATAATACAGTCTTGCCGTAGCTGGTGTCTGTATAAAACACCAACAAGTGGGTTGTTAAAGAGGCTGTAGATGAAATGTATCATAGGGAAGACCATGGTATTCCGTCATTTAGGCCTGTGATATCACTATGGATTGTAAAAACCCATCTTTGTTCTTTACGGAATAGAAAGTGGGATACATCACTCACATGGGACAGCACATATGGTTTTTCTAAGACCGTCCAGGTGAAATCATTCGCTTGATGGTTGGCCTCAAGAAAATGTCTTGTTAATCTGGTGTTCGATTTCTTGCACCTGAATGTGCTTTTGTGCTCGAGCATCCGTAATCTGACTCTACGAGTAGTCATGCCTACATATCGGCATTTACACGGACACTCAATGAGATAAATCAACTGTTACAGTTTGTAAAAGTTCTTTGTTCCCAAGGTTTCATTGTGCCGATGTCTATGGACTTTGAGTGTTTAGTTTGTGGGCAGATGGAACATGCACCACAAGGATGGTGTCCCTGAACCCCTGGTAAATCCCATAATGTTCCGATTTGGCGTGGTTTCACTTCTTGAGGTCGAGTATGAACCAATTTATCTCGAAGATTCACTCCTCTCTTTAGAGAGAATAGAGGTAACTGTATCTTTTCTTTACATGAATTCAGGAGCCGCCAATGTTTCTTGACGCTTTTCTGGATGCCATTAATTAAGGTACTGAAAGTATGGATAAAAGTTAATCGATCCATAGGGGGTTTGTCAAATGGAGGTTCTATCAAAGCCTCTGTATTGTTATTAGTGGCTCCTTTGAGAGCTGTTTTTATCAGTCTCTTAGGATACTTTTTTTCCACCAGTTGTTCTGTAAGATTCTGGGCATGACACTGGTATCTGTCTAGTGTGGAGCAATTCTGTCTCACACGCAGAAATTGCCCATATGGTAAATTATCTCTTAGGGATTTAGGATGCTGGCTGTCGTATCTAAGGAGAGAGTTCCGGGCGATAGGTTTCCTGTAAAGTTCACTTTCCAATCCTGTAGGAGTAGCAAAGATGGACAAATCCAGAAAGGCCAGTTTATCTTTATGGACTTCAACTGTAAACCTCAGAAAATCATTTCGAGTGTTCAGCCATTGTAAGAAAGCAGAAATGGAAGTCAGATCCCCTCGCCATACTACAAAAATATCATCAATATAGCGCTTCCATACTCTAATTGAATCATGGAAGGGGTTATCAGAGTTAAGTACATGTTTCTGTTCGAATGTGTGTACGTATAGGTTGGCCAGACTTGGTGCAAAAATGCTTCCCATGCTGGTACCTGAGACTTGGAGGTACACTGTTTCTTCAAATTTGAAGAAGTTCTCTTTCATTGCTAGATGTGCAAGTGTCATAATGAAGTGAACAGGAGTGATAGAATCCAAGTCTGTGTCATTCAGGATAGAGGAGATGGTGTCCAGAGTTTCGTCTTGTGGAATGGATGTATACAATGATTCTACATCAAATGATACTAAAAAATCTCTTTCTGTATTGAATTCCACTGTAGGTAATAGACGCAGGACATCTTTGGTGTCTTGTAAAAAGGTGGGCATTTTCTTTACCAAAGGCCTCAAAAAAAGATCTACAAAAGTAGACAAGGGCTCCAGAAGCGATCCTAGGCCCGATATTATGGGCCTTCCTGGTGGAGGACGTTGAGTTTTGTGTACTTTGGGTAAAGTGTAAAAGTATGGCATCACAGGATGTGAAGTTTGAAGAAACAGTGCCTCTTGTGTAGTAATCCAGCCTTCTGCTAATGCCTCTTCTACTGTTTCTGTGATTGCTTTCTTGATTCTTTCTGTTGGATCTTCTTCAAGGGGTCGATAGAATCTTCTGTCCCCTAGTTGTCTCTTACATTCTTGTCGATACACCTCGATCTCCTGGATGACAATGGCTCTGCCTTTGTCGGCGGGCTTTATTATGATGGTCTGGTCTTGTGTAAGGGCTTTCAACGCCAGTTGTTCTTTCTTAGGTAGATTGCTGTATTGATTCCTCTTCTTTTTATTTTCACAGAGTGGTAATCTCTTCTGTTACTGCTTTCTCGAAAGTGAGGACTTGTGGAGGTACACTATGTGATGGAGGACTGAAAGTAGATCGCTTCTTTAGGCCTGTGTTGATGTCTTCTGTTGTAGTTTGAGAGAGATCTTTGTTTTTGAAGAAAAAATGTAAGCGTATCTTACGGAAAACTTTAGCCAATTCGCATTGTACTTGAAAATCATCTCCATCTGTCGTTGTTACAAATCCAAGACCTTTGTTGAGAATAGATGTTTCGTCTGTAGTCAGGACCTTCTTGCTTAGATTTATTATTAAGTTGTCTCTGTGCTCGTTCCCGGTTGTGGTTGACTCTTCTTGGATTAGCTGCGTGTACTCATTTGTTGAGGCATGGATGTTGACAGATTCCAATGTACTTGCGCCTGCCGGCCTCTTCTTATGCCTCTGGACCTTCCTTGGCCAGACCCTAAAAAAGGCAGGTAACTGGGGTCATGTTGATGCATTTGGAACGGACCTTGGGGTAGCGGCTGGAATTGTTGAGGGGGATAACCCCACGGTGTGGGCGGCCACCAATGTTGAAACTGGGGTGTATATTGTCGTCTCCAGTTCCTTCTGTTTCCACGTCCTCTAAATTGTGGTCTACTCATTTCTGGGCCATTTGTATCACTCATATCATCATCAGAACTGCTCCCTGAGTATGTGGAGCCATAGCGACGTCCTTTTTTGTTGAATTCCGGTGGAGTATACGTATCACTAGTGTATGGATAAATCACATCGTGTTTAAATTTGGCTAGATCTTTCTTGAACTTCTCAATCTTTGAGGTCAGGATTGAGTCTTTAAGTTCCTTATTGCTTTTGTTAGCCTCTTCTTGATTCTTTTTAAACAGAGCAGCTATAACACTGATTTTGATTTGGGCCTCCAACACTTGTATTTCATGTAGAATGGCATCAGCCACTCGCTTTGCTGTAATCACTATTAAAATAAGCCAGTCGCGCGTGCAGGGCCATGCGATAAGGGACCAATCTTTCAGGAAGGTTTTGTCCTGAAGAAATAATCGGGGGGCATTAGTGACAATCAAGCCCGAAGGAGCGCAATTTCCCCGTAGATATTCGGCCATGATTGCGCCATGTATCATGGTCCGTGTATGGGATTTTTTCAAGGATAGTACTTGGCTCCAATCATCTACTGTTGAGCCTGATGGTCCAAGAACATTCTTTAAAATGCTCGGAGTATTATCAAGTATGGATTGGTATACGGCGTCATCGTACGCCAGGCCGCTGAATTCTGCCATATCTAGGAAGACTAGAGACAAAGTGTCTACTTATCACAATATACTATTAGTTTAGAGACGCATTGAGGAGTGTCAAGATGCGGAAAACCATAAAGTTATGCAACACGTGCAAAAAAGGGGGCTACCCAAAAGGTGTAGTCAAAAAGCTATATAAACTTAAAAGGACCCGCAGCCGTCAGCTGCACATGAACAAGAAACAAATTTGAGTGAAGAGGGTCCGAGGGACTATTTAAAGACCAAACCCAGACTCAATCCCCTGTCCAATAAGTCATAAACCAAAGGAGTCTGGTGGTCTAATCGTTCAAGAGAGACTCAAAAGACATGCAAAAAAGAAAGAGGAGAAAGCCTTAAAGTACTGTTTGACTAAGAAGGATTTCCATCAATAACAAGTGACTGGTCAGTTTCATCATCTGGATATCCAACCTTCCCACCACTATAAACCTCTCCACAAAGAGGTATTCACTGTGGTATGGGTGTCAAGCAGATCACCGAAAATGAACTTAGGAAGGAGGAAAAAAGAGAAGAGCAAAGATCACTGGCTCGATCAAGACATATATCAAAAATGATATGAAAAGGGTGCAGTGCAAAAACGTGAGATCTAAAAGAGGATTTAGAGGAAGAAAGAAATATTTTATTTGGGGTATTCCTACTAATCCTTAGGATAAAAGTTGATGCAAAGACAGCTTTTAATATATAGGCTGTACTACAATACGGTCGACATGTTTCAGCCTTCTTGACTCAGTGGTCAATGGCTTTCCTCAGGACCTTTTTACCATGTTCGTATTGCTACTGCAACAATGTGTGTGACAAAAATTAAATTGTAAGTGCATTAAATACAACCTTTGCGGTGTACATCTCTTCGTGCAACCGGTATATCTGTATTACCTATACACAATGAAAGAGAAAGGGAAAAAAAGCAATGTCTATCTTGAATATTTCACTCTCTTGATATAACAATATATATTGGAATTGATCAATATAATGTCTCCAAGTGCTTACCTGTTTTGCACTAGGAGTAAACCTCACCTCACCCGGTAATAACTCAGGTTGATGGAGGCCCCGCCCTGTGAATAGAGGGAATATCACGAAGATAACCATACGTGAGAGAGTCATAATAAAATCTCCTTAACTTCACCTGAATTTAATTGAGACAAGGCATCTGCCTTTCTGTTTGCTGATCCTGGCTTGTAAGTGAGAACAAAGTTATAATCGGCGAAGAAGAGGGACCACCGCAATTGTCTGGGGTGAGAGTACATGCTGACTTTAAAACTTGCAAATTTCTAAGGTCAGTAAAGACTGTGATCTCCCAAAAGGTAATGCCTCCATTCCTTAAAGGCGCCTTTTACTGCCAACAATTCTTTATCCGCAATAGAATAGTTAACTTCTGATGCTGTTAACTTCTGGGATCGATAATTGACGGGTGGAGTTGACCCGTTTTAAAATGTCGCTGTGACAGGATTCCTCCAATGGCTAAATTGGAAGCATCTGCTTCAACAAAGAAGGGTTCTTCTGTATTTGGATGCAATAGAACTGGGGCAGTGGTGAACATAACTGAAAAGCCTTCTCTGTTTCAGGATTCCATTCGAACTTCTCTTTCTTCTTCAGCAGACGGGTTAGAGGTCTAACCTTTTCTGAAAAATTGAGGATAAAACATCAGTAAAAATTTGCAAAACCAATTAAGCTCTGTGTTTCCTTGACATTTGGAGGGGAAGGCCAATCCTTGATTGCTCTTACTTTAGCTTCATCCATAGAGACTTCATCAGGAGACAATATGAACCCCAAAATCTCCACTCTACTCATATGAAACACACACTTCTCCAGCTTTAGATAAAGTTGGTTGTCAAGCAATTTCTTAAAAACAGTTTGAACATGCAAAACATGCTCCTCCATATTCGCAGAGAAAATGAGAATATCATCTATGTAAACTGCTGCAAAGCGATCCAAAGTTTTTCGAAGAATGTCATTAACGAAATGCTGGAAGGCCGCAGGAGCGTTACACAGGCCAAATGGCATTACCTGATATTTGAAGAGGCCAAATCGAGTACGAAACGCCATCTTCCACTCTTCTCCTTCAGCCATTCTCACAAGATGGTAGGCCCCTCTCAAATCTAATTTTGTATAGATCCCAGCTTCCTTTACCTGATAAAAGAGTTCAGAAATCAGGGGCAGTGGGTATCGATTCTTCTGGGTCATTTGTTTCAGAGCTCGATAATCTATACAAGACATGAGTTTTCCATCTTTTTTCGGAATGAAAAACAAAGATGAGGAGACAGGGGATTGGGAAGGTCTGATGAAACCATTGTCAAGATATTGGTCTAAGTATTCTTTTAAATGTCGATTCTCCGCTTCCGATAGGGCATAGATACGACTGCAGGGTAATGATGCACCAGGTTTCAATCCTACAATCGTACTCTCGATGTGGGGGTAGTTTCTTGGCCTCCTGCTCATCAAAAACTGAAGCTAAATCGTGATATACACTAGTTATCTCTTGTATTTCTACAGTTCCTATCAAATGACTCTGCTCAGCCAACAAAGATGAAGAGGATGGTTGACAGTCTAGGATATTTTAGTGAAAGCAATGATTTTTACTGTATTCGGAGTTCCTTTCTACTGTTCTCTGTGCCCAATTGATCTTGGGATTGTGTTCAGTAAGCCATGGTAAACCAAGAATGAGCTGAAATTAAGGGGCATCAATAAGACTGAATTTCAACAAACTTTGATGCTGGCCAGGTCCAATTAACAAAATCTCCTCAGTGTCATAGGTAATGGGTCCAAATTATAGATTATTACCATCCACTGCACAGACCGGTTCTGGCCTTTCCTTCTTTATAAATAGAATTCCGAGTGTTTTGCCGAATTTTACATCGCAAAAATGTCCGGTCGCCCCTGAATCTATCATGACTGAGACTTTATCCACTTCTGTCATTCCAAACTTGATGAAGCTGGAAATAATTAAATGAGGGGCGGAGGATTGCAAAGTATTAGCGACCAATTGAGTATCAGGAGTTGACTTATCTGAAGCGCCCACCAGAGCAAAACCTCTTACTGGTGGGGCCTGTCTTTTACCCAAGTTTTGTTCTTCGGCTTCCTTGGACAATCTTTGACAAAGTGCCCAGAGTTTCCCCAATACATACACAACTTTCTAACTCTTCGTTTCTCCCTTTCTTCCTTGGTCAAAGGTCCTCAGACTGAGCCAATTTGCATTGGCTCTACTCCTGACGAGCCATCACTGGATTTAACCACCTCTGACTTGAATCTGTCGAAACGAGGAGGAAGGTGTCTAACATCCTTTCGGCGTTCACTTTTTCTCTAATTTTGCTGTTGATCAATTTGTAGGACCAAATCAATTAATTCAGAAACATGGGTGGGTCTTTTAGGAATCTCGGCCAAACCATCCTTTAATTCATCTTTGAGTCCTCTGTAGAAGATTACCGCTCTTTTGGCTGTCGGCCAATTCGTTTCTACAATTAGCTTATTAAATTGTGCAAGGTATGCGATCGGTTCACGATTCCCCTGCTTGAGGTCTAGAAGTTCGTTATCAGTAGTCTGTGAAATATTTCATCGGTCAAAAATGCGCAGGAACTCAGCCTTAAATTCTTCTAAATCATAAAAAATGTGATCATTACAATTTACCAGTGGCATCGACCAGGCTGCGGCATCTCCGTTCAGGTAGGACAATATGAAGGCCACCTTGGATTGATCTTCTTTAAAAATGATATCCCTACATAAAAAATGCAGTGAACATTGTGTGAGAAAAATTTGAGTCTTATGGGGGTCCCCATTAAAGCTTTCTGGGGCTGCTAGAGGAATCGTGGGGGAGATGGCATGTAATACTTGTGCAGTTAACTCGGCCGCTGAGGTTTTGATGTGTCCAGAACCTCACTCGTATGATTGTGAAGGTACTTCCAAAGCTCAAAGGGGTCTTTTTAAGCTATAGTCTTGTCCCTATAGGTTACATTGAAAATACATGGATGGAACAACCCATAACAACATCCCAGAGCAGGGAGTGGGAGGAAAAGGTCAAGAAATTCCTTACGGCAATTGGCCGTGACACCGACAATATCTTGAGTTAGGAAAAGTTTAATTCCAGACCAAATTAATTGTTTCTTGGTCTTTTCAGCATTAAGTACTTTGAGGAGGCCTGTATATTTAAGGAAAAATAGAATAACACATCTGGGTTTAAAAGGAGGAGTAGTAGAAATCATACATTAACCGCTCATTGGATATTTAATGCGGTAGAAGATAGTAAGTCAACAAATAGAGGCAAAAAGGTTGCAAAATATGTGGCAGGATCTGCACCCTCAATTTCTTCCGAAAGACCATGCGTTCATTATTTAGCCTATTCCTATTTTCCAAGTCATCTGACTGTCTCTTTAATAGGGATACTTTCTTTTCCAATATATTTATTTTACGCATATCATCTTGAATGTCACTGACTCTCTGTTCTTCCTCAGAAACCCTCCTTTCAGTGAGACACCACTTATCATCCAAACTCTTTATATTCTTATTGGTCTCCTCAACAAAAGGACCAAAGCTCCAATCTCATCTAATAACACCTTCAAAGAAACTGATGAGGCTGGTTTATCAGATGAGGGTTGGACATGTATAAGTCTCTTGGTGGAAGACAACATATTGTGCGACTTTGAGGAGGAAGAGGATGCCATAAGCTTTGGGATAGCAGAAGGAAGCAACTCACTTGAAGCTGGACCAATCGCCATTTTATGTAAACAAGGTGCAGAGGATAGAGGTGCTTTTTGGTGCTAGAGTCGTTTTAATCCTTCCCATACAAGTATGAATAAAACCATAGAGGTGAACAAAATAGTAGTAGATAAATAGTGCCAAATCCAAAGGGTGCTGGAGAAATACTAAAGAGGAAATAAGGCTCACCATTATACAGATTGTAATGTTCTTGCAAACGCATGGTGTTTCTATATTTTCGTTAGTGGAGCTACAATATGAGAAATCGCAGCTAGGTGGAAGCAGAGTGTGGAAAAAAGGAAAGGAGGGTCTGACTGTGTTCTCCATAGCACTGACGACGTGAGGAAATAGTTGATGTTTCATGGGTATGTGATGGAGTTACATCCTGTCACTCAGTTATCTTGAGAAAGCTGCCAGGAAAGGGAGAAAAATTGACAGCGCACGTGCTCACAGCATGAAGAAGCTGCTGACATGCTGTCCTGTCCTCCCAGAGCCACAAAGGTAACTCCAGCATGGTTGAAAGAAGGATGCTGTGAGAAGCTCTAGGCCTAAGCAGCCATATTCCCTGGCAGACAAGCCATATATCCCACACTTAGTTCTTATAAATTCACATGTTGTAATCCTTTGCCTTCACGTGCTGAGGCTGCACATGATACTTTGTGAATTTATGGATTGAATGCATGTCAACTGGGGATTGATCGGTGGTTGCTTTCAGTGGAAATGAACTATGGTAATAATGAGTTATCTTGCATGTGGCATGTAATATTGCACATCTGTCCATTCCTAGCGATGTAGATAACAGCTGTATTATCATTGCGAAGATAATGTTGCTCAGTTTACTGACCTCAGAAGGATGGAAG
Source organism: Triturus cristatus (assembly GCF_964204655.1). Lineage (NCBI taxonomy): Eukaryota > Metazoa > Chordata > Amphibia > Caudata > Salamandridae > Triturus > Triturus cristatus. The sequence continues at coordinate 770,857,988 of NC_140582.1, read as the reverse complement.
GCTTAATCAGCCTAGTTGGGATTTGCATTTGTGACCTGCAGATCACAACAGGTTTTCCTACTACTCGCAGTCATTATGTCAGCTTCAAATGCTATACAAAATGCAGTCACAGTAAAAAAGTTCTAAATTAATAAATGATTCTTGATGCAAATGTAATCTGTGCAGCCTTTGATATTAGTGCTGCAAAAATAGCATTTGAACAATGATGCTCGAAGTCTGTTTATCATGAGAAAATACAAAATGCATTTATGAATCGCAAAGTTTTTCCCATACATTATGGAATGTAACAGTCCATGATATATATAACTCTTCACATCGCCTGTGCATTGGCATCCCAGATTTGGCAACTACTTCTTGTTCCATGGGTCTAGCATCTTGCTAGGGATTTACAACCCCTTCTGCCTGCTTTTTAGGGTGTCAGGTCATTTCAACAGTGGGTGCTGTGGGTGGGGCTTGTAATTACCTACTGACCATCAACAGTAGGTAGTTATAGCTAGGACCCTGTTTCAATAGAAAAAGCATTTTTTGACTTGCCTATATCTATAGGGTTGTTTGAAAAATCTTAACCAAATTTTCCCCCAAAAAGTGCACCGCTATTCTTGTTGCACATGTAATGTTTTAGAGCAAACTGTCAAGGGGGAGGGTAAAAAGGGTGTTTCCTGTGTTAATTCCCAACGGACCTTTGCACACAACTACAGCCCAAACTGCTGTACGGAATTACAAGAAATTTGTCAGAAAGGTAGACTTGGTTGCACAGATCACGCTTTCTCTTATTTGGCGGAAATCCGTTCAGTAGTTGTTGAGAAATTTATGGAAATCCAACTCGGGATATCTGCGATCATGACTAATTTCAAATAATGGCGAACTTGTGCAGATAACTGTAAACCTCTGATTGGCTGCAACCATGAAATATTGGCAGCCCCCCTCTTGGAGCCATATATGGCCTTGGGGACCTCTACCCCCCCAGGGCCTGTTCCTTCTATGTCCGGGATACCCACCCCAGCACATAGCTGTTTGCTTTTGCTTGTCAGGAGCTTTGACATCTCCCGCCAAGCCAAAGCAAAAACTCTGTGTCCCAAGGATGGGAGCTGTCAAAGTGCTCCTGCCTGCAGGAAGTGGAGGTTTCATTTCTTTCCCTGCCCACAGACATGCGGGCAGAAAAAGAGATCAAACAGATTGCTCTTTGATGCAGGGAGCTGCATTTCCAGTAGCCCTCTTCATGCAAAAGCAATGTTGGCTCTCACAGGAGGCATGAAGCTGGCTTTGACTGCAGGGGTCTCAGGCCCTGCCCGCGGACCCAGGGGAAAAGAGCAGAAAGAGGCAAAATAAAGGTCAGAAATGAGCAGAAAGATGCAGAATAAAGGTCCGCAACTAGCAGAAAGAGGCAAAATGGAGATCAGCAACAAGCAGGAAGAGGCAAAGTAAAGGTCAGCAATGAGCAGAAAGAGGCAAATTAAAGCCCAGCAATGAGCAGAAAGAGGCAAAATAGATGTTAGAAGCAAGTAGAAAGAGGCAAAATAGAGGTCAGCAATGCACAGAAAGAGGCAAAATAAAGGCCAACAACGAGCAGAAAGAGAGAAATAGAGGTTTGAAATGAAGAGAGAGAGGCAAAATGGGGGTCAATAACAAGCAGAAAGAGGCAAGGTAAATTGAGCAACAAACAGAAAGCTGCAAAATATAGGTCTGAAACTAGCAGAAAGGCATAACAGAGATCAGAAATGAGCAGAAAGAGGCAAAATACAGATCAGAAACAAGCAAAAAGAGGCAATATAAAGGTCTGAAACTAGCAGAAAGAGATAAAATAGAGGTCAGAAACGAGCAGAAAGAGCAAAATAAAGGTCAGAAGTAAGCAGAAAAAGGCAGAAATGAGCAGAGAATGGGCATAACCCACTCAGTTACTAATGCACCCACTCACATAACTCTCGCAGCCACTCACAGACCCAGTCAGACACTCATGCACCCACTCACAGACTACCTCATACTTTCCCTCACTCACAGACCTACCCAGAGACTCATGCACTGACTCACAGACCCACTCAGACTCACAATCCCAGTCACAGACCCACTCAGACTCATGCACTCACTCACAGACTGACTGACACACTCATGGAGGCACTCACAAACCCACTCAGACACTCTCACACCCACTCAAAGACCCACTCAGACACTCAAACAATCACTCACACACCCACTGGGACACTCATGAACTCACTCTCTAAGGTTACAGTTAAGAAATAACATTAAAGAAACATAGAAATTCACTGAAAAAACAAAGGTTACAGGGACCTTATATTTGGGAAATAGTTGTTTTTAAACTTAGAAATTCACTGAAAAAAACAAAGGTTACATTGGATGTTATCGTTAGGCTCAGATTTCAGCTGTAGAAAATCAAAGAAATTCAGCAGTTATAGTTACCTGAGCTAACTATAACATATGCCCCAACAATGCACTGCTTATGACCCCACATATTACATCACTCACAACATGGTCAGTGACATCACTGATGATATCACCCATAGAACCACTCAAACACCCACTCATACCCTCATACACACACTCAAACACCCACTCACATAACCATTCACAGACTCATACAAGTACTCGCACAACCACTCAATTCACTTATCTATAGAGCCACTCACATACCCACTCACTCATACAGCCACTCACACAACCACTCACTCACCTATATAGCTACTCATACAGCTAGTCACTCATACAGTTTTTCAGAGTGTATGAGGTTTTATGAGGTGCAGGGTGAGCTTCATGCCTGTATGAGTGCAGGGGAGGGGTTCCCCTTTCTGAGTGAGTTGGGTCAGTCTGAGTGTACAGTGAGAACTCTGTGAGTGCACACACACATACTGTGAGAGCAATGTAAGTGGTATGCAAAGCAAGTTTTGTGCCTGTTTGAGTGCATGGTGTAGGACATTACAGCCAGGCATGCTGGCACAGCAATGTTGTTCTATGCATGCGTCCTCTTACATCTGTGTAAAAATCTTCAGTAAGAGTGAGGCAAACATAAGAGCTGTGCTTCTCGCTGTCAAACTTTTGCTTCGGGTGGGCCCAATGGTGCTGCTTGTGCAACTGAGGATGAGACGTTTGGTAGCTGGAGAGGTCACATGGGTCTGTGGAGACCACCTTTCGTAAGTAGACTCTCTTAGGGTCTATGATACCTGGACCTGGAACTCATTTCCAACATAGAAATGAGCACCTGTGTGAGGTCCCACTATCATTATGGGAGCTTATGCGACTTAAAGGATAACAGAGCCATCGAAGCCAGGGTTTGATAAAGGACTAGCTCAGGGGGGTTTCGCGAAGCAATAGTTAGAAGCTTGTAGGCAGGACCCGCGAGGTATTGGGAAAATTTAGAGTAAAATGAATTCAGAAGCTCAAAGGAGATTGGTGAGACAGCTTCAGAGGTGGGGTAGCTAGAGATTTATGGGATGAGCCAAGCAAGGGGTGTGGCTTGGCTCTCAAAGACAAACCACAAGCCAAGCCGGCATACAATATGCTAATTTTCTCTCACTTTCTTTCACTTCCCACTTGCTCTTTCTCCTTTTCTCTTCTTTCACTTTCTCCTCTTTCTCCACTTTCTTTGTTTGCTTTCTCTGCCATTTCTCCCTGTAAAGATGAGCGACAGAGTGCCTGTATGATGACTTATTGAGTACCTTACCACAAAGGCACTTTCAGTCATAAGCCGGACCTACTGGCATTGCCACTGCTTGTTTTTGAAGTGGCAGCTCAATTACGCCATGCTCTGCATTCTCGTTTGTAGAGGTGAGGACTGTTTGTTCACCAGTGTTTTCTTCTGGATAGGACTGTTGATAGCCTGCTGGATTGCTGATGGTCTGGCATGTATCAAGCCTCTGGCAAAATTATTCATGGTGTTTACCTACATGCATTATCAACTTTGGACTATTGGCTCTCCTCAGTATGGGCTCGTATAGTAAGCTGTCACAAATACAAGGTCCGATAACAGTGGTCCTGGAAGGACAGAGCAAATCGTACTGCTCGCTGTACACTTACCTTCTACTGCCCTCATACACTAGTTGGCCTTATCCCTATTTTTCTGGGCAAATTGTTCACACTTATTGTGTTATCAGAAGATTGGAAGAAGTATCCTGGAAAATAACTCTGAAAACAGTTATTTTCCTTTTTGGGATTTAATCTGTCTATATCCATCTTCATACTCTATGCAGTTAGTGAAGAGTATTTCCATGGTGTTAATTAATATGCTCACTTTTTGATAGACCTGTGTTGGAACTGTTCCTCATTTCTTGGAGTAGCATCTCTCTTCGTGCAAATTATATGCAATTGGTTTTTGATAAAAGCAGTGGAAATTCTTTCCTTGCCCATGGAATTCCCTAAACATGTAGGATATTATTACCTGACATGAATGTGAACTTTACCTGTGGGGCTGATCCATCACAATGTTTCAAGTATATGCTATTCATGAATAAAACACATTTTTCTCATTTATCTAATTCTGTCTTCATACTGTATGCATTATAAAATTATTCATGTTAATAGTTAAAACCATTTAAATATTGTGTAGCTTTCATTTTTTAGTTTCAGTTTAGAACACTATTCCCAGTAGGTCTCTTATTAGTGTTGAGCGCCTGTTGTGTAATTAGTGCCTCTTCCCACTCTTTTAACAGCATTTCAACCTAAATATCTCAGATAAAATAAAAATATGCTGCATAAGTTAGCAAATATAAGTGGATTTAATCCGGAATAACCACTAATTTATCCTAAAACCGATGTACATTAGAGTATAATATATATTTCTAGATTACTCACAGATGGGCGGCTTGTCAGAGCATTTTTAAAAACAAAGTAGCGAAACGTAATTTAAATGGTATTTGTGCATAATGCGTGCACAATACCTTCATCAGTTATGCAGAAGTATTTTATAGGCGTAGTTCTTTTTGCTGTGGAGATGGTGAGAGCAGTAAGTGGCAATACTCCTTATTTAGTCTAATACTTAAATTTCGTGTAGTTCTACTTTTTCTATGCACAATGTTGTTCTACAGCAAAAGTCCTTTGCAAATCTGGTTTCAAAAGAACATTGATACTGAATTCTGATCAAGAAGTTCAGATCTACGCATAATGCATATAATGCAGGCATAATAGAAATGCAAAATATCAGACTGACAGCAAAACAAAAAATCTGAAGGACTCATCCAATGGGCCCCAAATCTGGAACCCCCACTAACAGTGGCGAGGTACTAACCAAGTAACTAAAAAGTAAAACTGAAAACCCATCTTCTGTTTATGGCTTCTGAAAAAAACCCTGTGATATGCAAACTCTTCCAAAGCCCTTTGACTGTGATTCAGTAACTTTACCCAATAAACCAGTCAAGCATTTCAATGTAAAAGTCAAGAATTGTTTATGTTGTCAGATGGCAAAATCTTTATAACCATAAATGCTTGCCTTTGTACTTCTGTTGCTAAGATTCTGCACATTCACAGAACTATGTACAGGAAACCAGGACTTCGGTGTATTGTGGTGTACCAAAAACATGCCTCAGTGACTAGAACCTCTATTCGGCTAGCTATAGTATCCCATTTGTTCTCCATGCTCCAGGGGAGCTACCAATGATTGGATATCCTAGAACAAGTGACTCAGGGCCTCTCAGAATTCGTGGGAATAAGACACTCTTTCGCTTAGATACTCATACTTGTTCACAATGTGAGTACCCAGAGACACTGCATAGTTCATTTCAACTAACATGCTCTGTAATGCAGTACACGTGCTAACATTAGTAAAGAAATGCATAAAAACAATATAATCAGCATGGTTCCAATTCCATATAAGAACGGGAATAGCATATTATCATGACAGTGGACGAAGCCTGATAGTGCTTTACCACCCTCCCCATGCTACAAGCTATGTTCATTATATAAGTGGAAGACCTCTGGGCTTGGACTACATCAAGATGATAGGATTTGCATCTCCGGACAAGCACAGCTCTTCCTCTGGAAAGGTTTTCTTCAAGTGTTGTTAACTTGGATCTCGTGCCATATTAAAAACACCCAAAAAGTCAGTAGCGCAGCTGTGTTTCACGTTATGGATATATGTATGTGGGACAGACCAAAGCCGATTAACCAGTGAAGTTGTTTTCTGGTTTGAACACGATGTACAGATGACAACTCAGAGCACAACAGAAATAGTGAAAGGCAGACAGTTACCATGTGAAGCAGCATGTGCAAGAGTGTTTACGGGACTCCAGGCATGTAGTGTCGTGTGCATAAGCCGCAATATGGCGGTGATGCAAAGCACAAACTAATGCTAACTTAGCAACGTCCACTGGCACCCCTAAACCCTCATGACACTTCTATAAACGATGTCCTCTTCTCAAGCATAAAAGTAATAAACTATGCACACATAGGCAAACCAATATGGAAAAAAAATAGATGCAAACCGCCATTTTCTCGAAATCCTTTTCCGCATCCCCTGATTCATAAAATTGATCTGTACCTATTCAAAATGCTTTGCATTTTGTTGGTGTGGTGTATGAAATACAAATATCTTGCCAAATCCCACATTCATAAAGGAAGCAGTGAGATGTGCGCACGGCTTCCCCTTCTCAAGTCCTGCCTAGTCCAAACACGTGGACGGGAATGGCAAACTCTGAAAAGAGACAGAAATGTCCACGGCCAGCCTTGAAATTCCATGTACTCAGGAATACATTTAAGTTAGTAAAGTAATGCCATTCCATTCTTTGACATGCACAAGGACTCCAAATGCCTTATATGTCCGTTCTCATTTCGAAGGTAAGGTGTGTGCAATATGCAGGTCTAACTATGCCCAAGTGAGGTATGGTGAGCCAATGCATGATAGAAAAGTGGGCACACCTTCTGCTGTACAGTGCTTGGAGGAGTGTGGCTGTCCGCACGCAGATCTCCCATGTAAGAGGGTGACCACCTAAGTGCCGCATTCTGGCACATCTCCGTGCACTAGTCACAGGGATCCCCCTCCCGAGGGAGTCCCCCCAAAGTCCTGCTCTTGTGCCTCGTCACTTCAGGTGCACATAGGGCTGGGACCAGGTACTTATATCTGCCCCCGCCCATTGGCCATCCTCTTTGTCCCTCCTGGTCATTCTGTCTCGAGTCACCTGGTTTGGAGATACTGTGGGCGTCGGGTTAGATGCAGTAAGTGCAGGCCATTATACCTCCCTCATCAAAGTCCTAAGGCTCCGACCTCGATGTTGGCCCTTGCTGGGGGGCTTAGGGCTGTCCTGTTGTGTCCAGGTACCGACTGGGAGGTGCAGGCCATGTGGGTGACTACGGCCACGGCATACTGTACTGTTTTTTGTCCGGTGGTGGGTGGGGGCAAAAGTGCAAAGCACAGAAGGCCCACAGCCTCATCAAGACCCAATGGGTGGCTAGATGCCCACCAACCCCGGACAATAAAGGGGTCACGGTGTGCTCATGCTGAGATCCATCCCCCCCCGAGGCTGCGACTTTGGTCAAAGTCTGGTGGTCCGGCATGTACATCGAGCAGTGCTCCCTGCTGGGATGCGACAAGCGCATGCCCCACTGAGCGGCTCCATTTAGAAGATCATTTGACAGTGCCTTGTTTCGTATTCCAGCACCCCCACAAGTTATTATGCCAGTAGGCATGCTTACCGGAGTTGAATGGCAGAGGCGACATGGCCGATGGGTGCAAGGGCGAGTCGGGCCCAGCGTGAGCAGCAGGGATGATGGCCCGCGGCCTTGCGGTTTGACGGGCTCCATCTAGGTTCTGAAATACTTGAGGGGATGGCCTAGCTCAGTTTCAGAGGGGTGTGGTTAAGGGAGCCACACCGGCTGATTATAATCTGAGGCCGGAATTGTGTTTTGGGGCTGGCTAGGGGACATCAGGGATGTGCAGGTGGGGGCTGAGGCAGCCTAAGACTCGGTCCAAGTCGCAGCCAGGCCCAAAGGCGCCTGTGCTCTGTCTTCAAAATATTTTATTGAGTTTTTATAATAAGCAATAAACAATAGACAATGCAAAAAATAGTACTGAAAAAAATACCCAATTGCATTAGAGAGATATTAAGAACATCAATTAAATTACAATAGGTAAAAACAGTAAATATAGTATACCTGGAAAAAACTAAAAGGGAGGGAGAGGAAACATCTCTAAATATATTATAATATTCATAAAATAGAGCTACTTTAACGTGTATAGTGGACTACTATAATAGCAATAAATAACTAGAAATAAATACGTATTTAAGAAGATAAATATATGCCAACAGGTTTCCAAAAAGTGTGATAAGAATTAGAATTATGATTAATACCATTCAAAGATAACTGAGCTCCTCTTCTGGTAAAAATAACCCATGACCACCAAACGTGAATGGGCAATAGTGAAACATCTTTCCAACAGGATGTAATGGATTTTAAAGCTGATGATAGCAGAAAATTGAAAAGTTTACCTTCTAAGTCATTTACTTTTTGCAAGAGGACAGCAGATTAACATTTTGAATGAAACATCATCATGAATATTAAATATCTTTTTTATAATATCCCAAACTTCAGTCCAAAATTTAAAAACAAAAGGACAATCAAAAAGCATATGTTGTAATGAGCCAGTAAGTAATTTACAGTGCCAACAAGTTGAAGACGGAAGAAGTTTAGCTTGAAACAAACGTAATGGAGTCCAGAAACAGTTATAAAATATACGAGTTAGTTTGATAAAGCGAAACAGGTAACCAACCAGAAATACTATTAAGCCAAATATCTTTCCATGTATCAGTAGAAAAAGAGGTTAAAAGTTCAATATTCCTAAATGTTGAGATCACATTAATATTGGTTCCTTGAGAAATGGACATTTTTTTATATAATATAGAAACACCATGAGATAAAGTGGAAGGAGTTTAAATATAAATTGATAAATCAGATTTAACATTAGAAGGAATATTGTAAGGAAATTAATATAAAATAGAATTACATAAAAATTCATATTTCAGGAAAATCAGAAATAGGTAAAATACATTTTGTTTGTAAAGCTTCAAATAATATAAATACATTATTGTAATAAACATCTTAAAGGTAAAAAATATCAGCTTTAATCCATGAATACCAAAATCTAACATTTCTATTAAAGTTTATGACGGGATTATACCATAATGACATTTTCGGTGGTGGAAACGGGTGATTGACCGATTTAATCTAAATCATTTAAAATTAGTTTAGTGGACTTTAAAATAACAGATTTATGAAAAATTGTGATTTATTAGACATAGCTAGCAAAGTGGATAATGAAAAAGGTTCTACTAACGATTGTTCAATAAAGTAGGGGGATTACTAAAAACAAATGGTTAAGCCATAGGGAACTTTGTTTTAAAATAAAAGCTTTATGATAGTGAACAAATTCAGGTAATCAAAAACCTCCATTACATTTGGGCATTTTTAATTTGTTATAACTAATCCGAGGTGACTTGTTATTCCAAAGAAATTTGGAGAGGAGTTTATCTACATCTTTATAAAACTTTAAAGGAAATTGAATAGGAATCATGGCAAGGGTATAACATTTTTTAGGTGCAACTGTAATTTTTATAGAGTCCATTCTACCCCACCATGAGAGGTGAAGTGAAGACCATTTGCATATTTTATCTTTAATATAATTTAAAGATGGAGTCACAATTCAGCGATATTGTTTATTTCATAGATGAAGAGAACACAATACCAAGGTATTTCAATTTATCCTTTTGCCAAATAGTTTCATTCATGGGTATCGTATCAGGAGTACAATAAATATATAAAGGAAAGAATTCCGTTTTATTAGTATTTAACTTACATCCAGAAACTGTGGAAAAGAATGAAATAATCTCCAATAGGGAAGGGAATGAGGATACAGGATCACTAATAAATAAAAGTGCATCATCAGCATATGCTAAGGTTTTAATAATAACCTCCTTAATATTGATTCCTGTAATTTTATCACATTTTCTTATGGAAACAAGTAAGGGTTCAATACCGAGAAGAATCAAAAGTGGGGAACTCTGAACGGAGAAAATTGGTTTGAAATTTGGCCATTAATAAATAAACAGGCAGTAGCTGTAGCGTATAATGCAGAAATCATGTGGATAAGTATGTCACCAAAATTAAATGATAATAAAGTACGAAAAAAAATTGCCAGTGAATATTATCAAAAGCTTTTTCAGCATCTAATGCGAGAATTCCTGATGGTAGAGATAGAGTGGATCCTTGTTCAATAACATGTAGCAAAGTTCTTGTATTGTTGGCAGAATATCTATTCTTCTTAAAACCAGATTGATCAGAATGAATAATATATTCTAACACAGAGGATAATCTAGAAGCAAGTACTTTGGCATACAATTTACAATCTTGGTTTATTGAAGAGATAGGACGATAAATTGACACAAGTGTGGGATCCTTATCAGGTTTGGGTAGTACAATAATTAAAGCCTCAGTAAAAGAACCTGTGGTAATTCCCGTCGAACCAAAAAAGGTAAAAAGTTGAAAAAATGAGGAGTAAGCTGTAATTGAAATTTTTTATAAAACTCAGCAGGAGTACCATCGGGTCCAGGGGACTTACGTTTTTCTAAGAGATTTTGTGGCAAATAGAATTTCATCTTGAGTAATAGGCGAATCAAGTTAAATTTTATCTGATTGAGAAATCTTGGGTAATCCACATTTAGTTAAAAAAGAATCAATTAAAGAGGCATCGTCAAAATTATGTTTGTCATAGAGGGTAGAGTAAAAATCTAAAAATTCATTAACAATATCATTTTGGGATTAAGCAATTTTACCATTAGGGTCATAAATTGAATTTATTTGTATTTTATCTTTTTTTAATGCGTAAATAATTAGCTAAAAGTCTTCCAGATCTGTTAGCATTAAAACCAAATTTGGCTTTAGAATTTTAAAGCTGGATGCCAGCTTTTCTGCTAAGGATTGAGTTAAACTCATACCTAAGTTTTTACAATTTGAATCTAAATTGAGGATCTTTAGGCATAATAAAAAGTCTCTCAAATTTTGCAATTTGTTTTTCTACATATTTTATATTTGCATTAAAAGTTTTATTTTCATGGGCCTTGAGAGAAATAGTAACACCTCTAATATAAGCTTTAAAAGTGTCCCATCTATTCACCATGGAAGAAGAACCCTCGGGGTTAAGAAGGAAATAATCATGAATTGCATTTAAGAGCATTTAAGAGGGTAGAACGTTTATTTTGTTCATTAAGAACAATACTAGTATTCATTCGCCATCTGGATTGCATGCTAAAATTTGAATTTAATTTCAAAACAAAAGAAATTAAAGCATGATCTGAAATGTCAATGTTACCAATAATAGGAGTGATCACAGAGTTAATTAGTTGTTTGGAACTTAATAGATAATCAAGCCTAGAGTGAGAATTGTGTGGGTTAGAAAAAAATGTAAACCTTTTTTCTGTAGGAAAATCGCCAAATTTCATCGTCAAATATCAACTAGCTTTGTGGTTTGAAGAAATGATTTGAAAGCAAAAAAAACTTTAGGAGGTCGAAACTTAGCAAGAGATAATCTATCTAATAAGGGATCAGATGTAATATTAAAATTCCTCCAACTATGAGAGGAACTTTACCCAAATTGAGAACTTCAGTTGTAAGAGTAGACAAAAAAGTAGGATCATCAGTAGTAGGACCATAAACATTTAGTAAAAACATGCCCGAATCATGAACTTTAATTTTAACTATGACATATCTCCCATCGGTATTTGAAAATGTACTAAAAATTTGCCAATGTAATCTTTTTGCAAAAAGAATATCAACACCATTTTTTTTCCATTTGCAGGAGAAGAGACAATATTATCAACCCACTTTTTTTTTCATATAATCTAAGATTATGTCATCAATATGTGTTTCCTATATAAGACAAATATCTGCTTTGCAACTACCTAAATAATCTAAAATGTTTGTACGCTTAACAGGATGACGTAACCCCTTAACATTTAAAGAGACTATTTTGCCATTATAAACACTAGCCAGAGGAGAAAAAAAGTAAAGAAAGAGTGTGAAAAATAGTAGCTCCAGCACAGGAAAAAGGAAAGAGTAGGTAAAAGAATAAACAAACTAACATAGAAAAGACGACAACAAATAAACATTAATAATAAATGTGAAACGCACACATGCTTTACAAGCATGACCAAACCGTTGGAGTCCAGTGTGGAATCTACAATAAAGTTAGTCAGAAGTACATATTTAAAGCAATCCTTAAGTAGCAGAAATAGTCATAACCATAGAATGCTGTGAATGTTGGTCCAGGAACAATTTTAAATCTTACGGACGTTGGAGGAACCTAGAAAAATACAGGAATACATATGAAAGCAATGCTCAAGTAGCAGAATCATGCGTATCCATAGAGTGCTGTGAATGTTGGTCCAGAAACAATTTCAAATCTTCCAGACGTTGAAAGGACTTAGAAAAATTGTCTTTCCAAATTCTCATTGTTGAAGGATCAAAAAGACCATATTTAAAACCAAGACTTCTCAACTGAGGACGAAGGTCAGAGAATTCCTTACGAGTCTCAACAGTGTCTTTGGCAATTTTATTACCATTGACCATTAGGGAAGGAATTTCCAGTGCTGGTGTCCTTATCAAGACCAAATGATGGTGACGGAAAACCTGTCTTGGTTTAGTGTGGCGAGGATTACGATGGGACGGAATCCTATGCGCTTTATCAAACTCAAATTTCTCCGGAAATTTGATGTTTATAACACTAAGGGGTCTATTAGGATGGCCACCCTAGTGGTGCTGGGACCGTCCGCCAGTGGTGCAGCGGTCCCGCTGTGCCAATTAGGATGCGACTGCCACCATGGAGGTCACATCCTGTATATTTAACATTGTGGCGAGCGGTGCTGTATTCAGCACCCGCCACAATGTTAAAAGGGCATGTTGTGCATTTGCATGCACAACATGACAGGCACCGCGTGGTGCCTGCCACCTTGTGCATGAAAATGTCAGGGGGTACCATGGGTACCCCCAAAGTGCAACCTCATGGGGGCCCCAAAAGGCATTCTCCGCCATGGAAAGGCATCATCGTAATATGGATGGTGGTGCCTTCTAGGCACCGCCACCATATTGCAGGTCTTTTCCACCCGGTAGGAAACCAGGCGCATTGCCTATCGGCAGAAAACTGGCAGACGGTCTTTCCGTCAACCTGGGTCCCCACCGCCATCGTAATATGGCGGGGGGAAATTTTAGGCGGGCGGATGGCCACTGCCTTACAGGCGGTGGCGATCCACCCACCATCCTAATTGACCCCCAGGTAACAAATTCTCCAAATTTAGTCTGCAATTGGAATCTTACACATCCTCTGGCAAATTAAAAATACGCAAATTATATTGCCTATTACAATTTTCCATATCCAGAAGGAGAGCAGACATAGGAGAGATTTTTGCAACAAGTGGTGTAAAAGCATCAATTTTTACTTTGCTGTCTTATATTTTAATTGAATTATCTGAAACTTTCATTGACATGCTAGCCATATCTTTGCACAGGTTTTTAATTTCTGACCGTTGGACTTTGCCCTTTTTGGCAGGTTCATCCCTAAACTTTTTGCCTTTTCCCTGACATGATATTGGTGGTTTTAGGCCTCTGGGCACTCTAGCACTGTGGTCCAGTGTAAAGAGCATGCACTCTCTGTGTTACATTTTTAAGGTTGGCCTGCCCTCCCATAGGAATACATTTGGGATTCCCTGATCAGTGTGTCAGTGGTAATTCCTGTTATGAGAGGAGCAGTGTGGTCACATCTGGTATGTATGAAATTGTGTGAATAAATGCTGTGCAATGGTGAGCCCAGATTTATTGTGGTTATTTTAGAAATGCCACTTTTAGAAGTTGGCATTTCTGTGTGCTATGTGTCTGCCTGCCGGATGTTAATTGCATGTCTGGCTTGTGAGTGACAGGGGCTGAGAGGTGTGGGTGGCTCCAGGAGAGTCAGCGCTAGGCTGAATCGGACACCTGGAGTAAGAGTAGTGGGAGGGGTAATCCCTGACTCAGAATAGGATGATACCTGCCCTAGTGAATCTTGGCTCCCCCCTGTGGTGCGTCTGATCTCCTAGCCCCCACCTGACAAAAGGGAAGAGGAGCTTGCCAAACAAAGAGCTCCAAATCCCCCCTGAACCAGTTGCATCTGGTTCCCCCATACCCTGACTTTACACAAAAGAAATGGTGTATAAAAGGAGGGGCTGTGACCCCATGAGAGGGGTTGTTGTGTTTGTGCTGTTCCAGACTTGGGGGACCCTGCTGCCGCTGGGCTCCTGGAGAACCGCCACGAGGGACTGCCTCCCTGCTGGAGGGCCCTGTGTGCTGGCCTGCCTGAGCCCAGCTTTGCCCCTTCATCCCTGACCTTTTGACTCTGGCACTTTTGCTTTTATTTGGAGAAGCGCCTTGCTTATTTGGAAGAGCGCTTTATTTCTGTCCTGAGGAGCGCTTCTGTTTTTGGGCCTGCAGCGCTGAGCTGCGATCGATTTTGAGGGACTCCCGATGTAGGGATTCCCCCACATTGCTGAAATCTTTCGGGAGCCCACCCCGCGTTATTGCCACTAATTTGTTCTAAAAACCGAGCGGGAGCCCATCCCGCATCGGTACCTTCTAGCGGGAGCCCACCCCACTTTATGCTAATTAACGCTGGTGCCCACCCCACTTATGACTTGTTTGATTAATGGGAGCTTACCCTGTATTGCCCGCAAGGAAGTCACCGCCGCGGCCCTGAGACGTGAACCAAAATCAGGCGCGTCCTCCTGACTGTGGGCGGGGCCTCACGGACGGAAACAGGAAGACGTCTGGAGCCTGCCCGCCCACGTCGAAGCCCCGGTCCCGAGAGAGGGGACCAGGCGAAGCAAAGGAGAAGTCTTGAGCCCTAGGAGGGTTGGGGCTGCCGAGAATGGGCATGCTAATGCCCCCTCTTCCAAAAATGGGTTTCTGACCCCCTGGATGGCAGATTGGTCCAATAGCCCCTTATCTATTCCCCCACATGGCAGAAAGTCCACTAGGCACCAGGGATATGTTTATGGGCATGTCAGTGAGAAGCCGCATAGGCAAGGGTTGCTCCCTTTTTTTAGGCAAACATTTTGGCTGTTTTAGTGATATTTTTATTTTCATCTGCACCCAAGCGGGGGCAGAAAACCACTAGAAACCAGGGACAGTGTGTGTGTGTAAACCGGAGTTTGGCTGGCGGTCTTCTTGTACTGACATTTGGCTGGAATTTTGCTGGCGGTGTGTGTGGACCTGCACTTGGCTAATGGTGTGGGTGGACTCGCACTTGATGATGGAATGTGTAGATTGGTGCTTGTCTGGTTGTGTGTGTGGATGGCGCTTGGCTGGCGGTGTATGTGGACTGGTGCTTGGCTGGCTGTGGTCATGGGTGGTACTTGGCTACAGGGCCAGACTAGCTGTAGCATGCACTGGGCATTTCCCTGGTGGGCCGAAGGGGTGGGGGGGCCATTTTCTGGCCATGTTGGGGGGTTTTGGGGGGCCAGTTTTACAGCAGTGCCACGATAGCGGGACCCGGTAACAAAAGAGGGAACAGTGCTTTTTTCTAGCACACCCCCCTTCCAGGGCCGGTTGAGTAGCAATCTGCAGGGATGGTTGCTGTTCCCATCTGGACCTGCGTGGCTGATGGTGTGCAGGGACGATGCTTGGCTGGCATAGTGTGTGGGTGGCTCTTGGCTGGTGGTGTGTGAGTATATTGCTTGGCAGGGTTCATTGATAGCATTTGGCTGCCGGTGTACAAGGTTGGCGCTTGGCTGGCGGTGTGCATGGATGGCGCTTGGCTGGTGGTGTGCGTGGATGGTAGGGTGCATGTACGGACTCTTGGCTGGTGGTGTAGGTTGCATAGATCCCCCAGCGTTTTCTTACCCAGAATCCCCATAAACGACAAATTTACTCACAAAATCACATTTTCCTCACATTTCTGTGTGGGTAAGATGTAGGATCACCCGGCAGGCAAAAATGTCCTACTACCCAGAATTACCCTTGGTCTCCCGAGAAAAATTATACTTACTTGTGTGGGTCCCCAAAGTAGCGTCAGCCTAAAAATGTATACATAAACTGCCCTTTTGGACAAGCTTTTAGCCCCCCTAAATCTCTATATGTTTAGGCACTTGGCCCATCCACACAATTAACATATTATTTTTATCGGGAGAATGAGGGGAACGCTGAGTGTCAGGAAATTTGTGTCGTGCGGTGATCCCACTACTTACCCACACAGATAATAGAGGAAAATTTGATTTAGCTAAATTTCAAGTTTGCAGTGGATTATTGGTAGGAAAATGTTGGGGATCAATACAAGCCACACATCCCAGGACTCCCATGGGACTCTAGTTTTCAGAAATGTCTGTTTTTTTAGGTACCCCTATATCTCTGCAAGCCCGGGACCAAAAACACGGGTGCCCACCTATCTATCACAAAACAACCTGTTTTTTCAAGGGGGTTAACCGTGTTTTTCGTTCCGGGCTCAGAGGCCATGTACGGAAACCTACCAAACCCCGACATTTCCAAAAAATAGACACCCAGGGTAGTCCAGGGAGGTGTAGCTTGCGTGGATGTCCCATCATTTTCCTATACAGAATACCCTGCAAACCTTAATTTTAGTTAAAAAATTTAAATTTGCCTGACTTTTCTGTGTGGGAAAGATGTGGGATCGCTAGGCCGCCACAAATTTCCTACCACCCAGGGTTCCCCCAGGTCTCACTATACAAATGTTACCTCACTTGTCTGGGTAGTCATAGTGGCCCAAATTGTACTGTGGAGACTTCAAAATTACCTATCATAAAACAACCTGGTTTTGCAAGAGGGGACCAGTTAGGGAAACCTACTAAACCCAAACATTTCTGAAAACTAGACATGCAGGGGTGTTGAGGGAAGCATGGCTTGCATGGATCCCCCAAAGTAATCCTTCCTAGAATCCCCTGCAAAACCTCAAATTTAGCTAAACAAATCTAATTTTTCTCAAATTTCTGTGTGGGAAAGTTGTGGGATCACTGAGCTGACACAAGTTTCCTACCACCCAGCATTCCCCCAGGTCTCCCGATAAAAATGGTACCCAGCTCGTGTGGGTGGGACAAGCACCCGTGACAGGCAAGGGCCCAAAACCTATTATGGAGACATCAAAATTACCTACCACAAAACAACCTGGTTTTGCAAGAGGGGAACCTGAATTTTTGGCACCGGGCTCGGCGGCCATCTAGGGGAACGTACCAAACCCACACATTTATGAAAACTAGACACCATGAGGAGTCCAGGTAGGTATGACTTGTGTGGATCCCTCAAAGTTTTATGACCCAGAAAACCCTCCAAACCTCACATTTAGCTGAAAAAATCACTTTCTCCACACATTTTTGTGCGAGATCACCATGCCGGCACAAATGTCCTACAACCCAGTGTTCCCCTTGGTCTCCCAAGTAAAATGATACCTCACGTGTGTGGTTGTCCAATACAGAATCAGCAAATTATTATTTTTTCTTTTAAAATATTGTGTCAGCCCGGTGATTGCACAACCTCCCCACACAAAAAGTTGATAAATATGTGATTTTTTTCATCTAAATTTTGAGGTTTGCAGGAGATTCTGGGTAGGAAAGCGTTGGGGGATCCATGTAAGCCATACCTCCCTGAACTACCTCGTGTGTCTAGTTTTTAGAAATGTGTCGGTTTGGTAGGGTTCCCTAGATGCCGCCAAGCCGGGTCAAACAGGTTCCCCCCTTGCACTATGTCGCAGGGGGAAGTGGACTGAGGAGCCTCTCGTAAAGGTAGCAACAGTGACCGACAACCTCTCCCCTCTTTTTTCCCCCCAGCAGAACGAGTGGGTCCCTACAGGAGTACTGTCACCCGACACTAAGGAAGAAACAGGACTCTGTAGCTTTAACTGGAAAGATTTCGAGCTTGGCTCCGCCCCCAACAGTGACGATGAGGAAGGTGGGGCGGATATAGGCGGAAATACACCACGTCCAGTGTGCACGGACACCGGAGAGAGTAAGGAGGAATACGAGCAGCGGAGCGAGAGAGTGCATTTGGCAACAGGAGTGGAGGAAGACGAGAAGGACACGGATAACATCGGGAGGAGTGAGGACGAGGCGTGGAACATCGGCCGAGCGAAGGAGGAGCGGAGGACGAAGGCGAGAGAGGACGCAGTCCCCGAGCTACGAGAGCCAGGAGGCCACAGACCCTGTGAGCCGCCCAGCCACGTTCCCGGAGTAGCGTGGCTCTCCAAGGTACGAGAGCGTTTCTCGGGCTGGGGGGGAGAAAGGGAGGAGCACAGTAAGGGGGACAGCAGGGCACTAGCTGTTGGCGTGTTGGTGTATATCCCGTTCACACCCCTCCCCAAGCACCACTTCACACGACCTCTGATCTACCGTGCACCGAGTGTTCCCTCACCCCCTTCCCTAAACAAAGTAAAGAAGAAAACAGATGTACTCACCTCAGGATTCTTTTCCTTTTCCCGAGAAACCGAGACCCGAGGGAGGACGCAAAAGCCCGGGAGAATCCCCGACCAGTTCGGTAGCGGAGCCCGGAGAGGAAGGACCACGGCGGGAAGGAGAGAGACCAGAGAGCGGACCATAGAGACCCCTTTGCCTTACTATCGACCCTCCCCCATACGTAAACGGGTTCATAAAGTAATAAAACGTCTAAAAACACCACCCGAATCTCCAGAGTTGTCGTATTCCTCACACACTACCAGGTTGTTTTGTATTAGGTAATTTTGATGTCTCCACAATATGTTTTGGGCCCTCCCCTGCTGTGGGCACTTGGCCCACCTACACAAGTGAGGAACCATTTTTATCAGATGACTTCCGGAAATTCTGGGTGAGTGGAAATTTGTGGGCCCCCGCAGATTTCCAAACTTTCCATCACAGAAATGTGAGGATTTTTTTTTATATAGTTTGAGGATTGCAAGGGATTGTGAGTAACATAACCTGGTGAGAGCCACACAAGCCACACCATCCTGGATTACCCTGCATGTCTAGTTTAAAAAAATTTATAGGTTTGCTAGGATTCCCTGATTGCCGCCAGAGCTAGGGTTCAAAATCCACAGTTAGGCACTTCGCAAAAATGGGTCAGTCTTCACTGCAAAAATGTGTTGTGTCAACGTTGCGTTTTGGCCCATTTCCTGTTGCAGGAACTGGGCCTACCCACAGAAGTAAGGTCCCATTTCTTTGGTAGACTTTGGGGAATGTGGTGTAGGTGGAAGTTTGTAGATCCACGCAGATTCCAGAACTTTCCATCACAGAAATGTGAGGAAAATGTGTTTCTGTTTTTACAAAGTTTGAGGTTTGCATGGGGTTCTTGGTAAAAGAGCCTAGTGGGAGCCACATGAGTCACCACATCAGGGATTCCTCTGGGTGTCTAGTCTTAAAAAATTTATAGGTTTGCTATGTTTCCTTAGGTACCGACAGAGCAAGGGTTCAAAATCCACAGCTATGCACTTTGTAAAATTGTGGTGTGTCCACGTTGCATTTTAGCTTGTTTCCTGTCACAGGCAGAAGGTCTCCCCACACAGGTGAGTTACCATTTTCATCAGAAGACTTTGAGGAATGTGGGGTGGGTGGAATTTTGTGGATTCATACAGATTCCGAAACTTTAAATCACAGAAATGTGAAGAAAATGTGTTTGTTTTTTTAACAAAGTTTGAGGTTTGCAAGGGATTCTGGATATTAGAACCTTGTGAGAGCCACACAAGTCACCCCATCCTGGATTTCCTTGTGTGTCTAGTTTTCAAAAATGTATGTATAGGGTTGCTAGGTTTCCCTAGGTGTCAGCAGAGCTATGGTTCAAAATCCACAGCTAGGCACTTTGCAAAAAAAGGGTCAGTTTTCACTGTAAAAATGCGGTGTGTCCACATTGCGTTTTTGCCCATTTCTAGTCGTGGGCACTGGGCCTACCCACACAAGTGAGGTACCATTTGTATCAGGTGACATAATTGTAGAGTAAATGTTATTACCTTTTGACTTTCAAATGTAAGACAATGTGCAAAAAAGAAGTCACTTAAAAAAATTATCTATAATTCACATGCTAGTATGGGTACCTACAATTTGAGAGAAGTGCAAATAACTACTGCTTCTAAACTCTACATTTTGTTCCCATTTTGGGAATACATTGGTGTACTTGATACCTATTTTTCAGTCTTTATATTTAATTAAATGAATTGCTATATACCCGGTACACAATGAAAAACCATTGCTAGACACAGCTCAGTTATTAGCTGTGGGTTCCGTGGGTCCTTGGCGAACCTGCAAGTCTTATATATCCCCACAACCAGAAGTATCCAGCAGATGTAACAATATATTTCTTTACAAAATCTGTCAAAAGATACAGGTGAAAACATTGGCACAAATGGTTGCTTTTTTCAAAACATTATCAATATTTTTTACATTCAACTGTTACTTTCTATAAAAAAAAACCTTGAAAGATCTACACAAAGGACCCCTTGCTGAATTCAGAATTTATAGCATCAGATTCAGTAAATTTATAGCTTTCCGGGATCCATTATTGCTTTCACACCCATTTCTACCACTAACTGGAAGGAGGTTGAAAGTACAAAAATAGGCTATATACCAGTAAAATGCCAAAACTATGTAGAAACGTTTGGGTTTTTGGAAAAAGTTGGCCTGTCCCTGAAAGCTGGGAGAATGGTGATTTCAGCACAGAAACCCTTTGTTGATACCACTTGCAGGGAAAAAAACAGATGCTTTCTCCTGCAACACATTTTTCCCTAAAAAGAAAAACGAATTATCTGCATTTTAACAAATATCTGGGTCCCCTCCAGGGAATCCACAAATCCTGGGTACCTTTAAAATCCTCATGATGTTGTAAGAAAAGGATGGAAGTTTGGCTTGGATACCTTATGTGGACAAAAAGTTACAGGGGCCTAAGCTTGAACTACCCCAAATATCCTAAAAAAACCAATTTGTGACATTTTTTCAATGGTCAACACAAAACCTGTTTCTTCAATTATTTGTATAAACCACACAAACCACACTAAACCACATATGATTAATAAGCAATTGTTGACATATATTTAGACATCACACTTATTAGACAAAAAAAGACAAATTATAGACAACAAATTCTACATATTTAAATGAGTAAACACACTCAAGTTCCAAGAACTTCAAAAAGTGCAAAACTAACAAAGAAGGGAAAAAGGAAAAAACAGAGCCCAAAGGTGGATTTTCTAGACAAGTAGTATTTGAAACCTTGCTGAAAGCTCTTGGAACTTGAGCTTGTTTACTTGTTTAAATATGTAGATTTGGTGTCTATATTTGTCTTTCGTTGTCTAATAAGTGTGATGTCTAAATATATGTAAACAATTGTTTATTGATCAGATGTGGATTGGAAGTTGCACAACTTTAGAAAAAGAGTGTTTTGAAAAATTACTTAGGTTATTGTCAGATGACAACCACACTATCATGTTTAGCCAATAAAAATGTGTGTAGAGAATAGAGAAAGTAACATTTTAGCTAAGGAAGGGAAGTAGAGTACTATAAAGATTCCTGTGCGAAAGTGCTCCTCGACTTGATTACAAGATCTGTCACCTGCCCTGCGTTCATGGTATGCTGCATGCCATGCTGATTCCTGATTCTCTGGCTGGCAGATTCTACAGCTCCTAAGAGACTTTTCGAAGACTTTTCACATCATCGGCTGATGGTGCTGCCCTTGCTATGCTCTAACAGCCGTGAAGTTAGCCTTTCTTATTAATTGCACGTTGTGCATTAGTATTTCATCTGTAAGTGAGCTGTTGTTTCACTGATGTTTTTTATTCTCCTCTCACTCCACTATACCTGATTTCCTGATGTTATTGGAAGAGGTGTGACGCAACGGACAGGGTGCTTGACTCCAGACCACGGAGTTCATGGTTCGATCCCCGATGCCAGTGGTAGGTTAGCCCAGCACCATGTGACTCTGGGCAATAGCTCGCTTAATCTTCCCGAGGGCACCTAGCACCGGGACACCTCTCCGGAGGTAGGTGTGCGCTTTACAAATGCTGATATTTCATTTCATTGAACGATTTGTGATGATTATTGTGAACCTCTTCTGTATTTTATGAGTGAATTTATGACATTTCACATGTATTGTGTTTGTTTTTGACCATTCATATCATGAATTAATAAGAAACTAATAGTAAAGAACAAAGTGTGTCTTCATTCCAGAGTTATTGAGCCAATTGGACATGTTTATAATGACAAATGTTTAAAATATTTCTTCATGATAGGTCCTCATGAAGACATAGCATCTGTCTTTTATTGCTTAGTCCCTTTTAGCTCTACCAAAGATTCATCGGAGGACCTTTGGTATAGCTAGGTGTGAGACAAATAACGTATGGGCCTGTCACTAGAGTTATGCTTCTGATTATGATATAATGGTTGGTGTGGATAGATAGCTAATGGAAAAAATCCCCCCACACCTCCGATGCATCAGTTTTTGGTAGTTGCCTTGGATGGTTAGTTAGATTAAAATAATAGGTAATGAAGAGACAGAGTTTAGAGACAGGACAGATTTAAACAGTCTATGATATATGTGAGTTCGTACCTTTATGTACGTTGAGGTTCGTTGAATCTTAATGGAACTGACAGGTCTGTTGTTGGCCTGAGATCCCGGGATAAGCCTAAGGGCTGTCTTAGTGTGGTATACAATAAGCTTTATGTGCATTGTCTGCTTGTAATGGGGTACCAGAGGGTCGTTGAACTGAAAGTTACTGCACAAGGAACTTTTTTGGTTGAGGTAGTGGAGATTTATTTGGGTCAGTTCAGGAAGCGCAACTGGGGAAGCCCAGAGAACCTTCCTCTTGCAAGAGAGCATAATCGTGCTGGTTAAGGTTGTGCTGGAGTGTAGAGATGTCTTAGAATACATGAAGATACTTTTGTATTTCTTTTAGTGGAGCAGAAAAGCTGTGTTTATGTAGTTCGTAATTGTTTGTTAAAGACATCAAAGACATTGACGCTGGTTTTGTAAAGGCAGGGTCAGTAGAAGGAGTGATAATGATGTAATAAAAAGCTGTGCTGGTTTTGGTCATTGGTGAGTAAACATCACAAGAAGTGCCGTGCTGCTATAGGTTAGTTGGTGTGAGTCGCGCTGAGATTGGATGGTATAAAATACCTTTGATTGGAAGGAGAGAAACATAACATGGAAGAGAGTTTGTAGATATATTTACTAATACGGATTTTACAGATTTAAAAAGAGAATCCTGAAGATAATAAAATTGTTGAAGAATTTGTTTAGCAAAGATCAACCAATACAAATGAGAGAAGGAATTCCGATGCCTCCTGAAGGAACGCCTGCAGAATTCATAGTGTTAGAAAGGGGTTATCATACTTGTACATGGTTAGAAAATTGAATGAAATATACTGAGAATGATGCTAATTTAGCTTTTCCAGAAAATAGTACCTTTAATACCCGGATGTTAGAAAATTTGAGGTTTCGAATGAATAGTTTGAGTCCAAACCCAAGACCAATGCAGTACGAGGCTTTAGAAGATTAGGAATACAAAGCATGAGAGCGAGAGAGAGAGAGAGACACCAACATAGATTTAAGAATACAGTGAGTAGGCATTCTGAAGCAAAGTGGGATGCTCGTAAGAAAATGTGGGGTAGAGATGTGGTAGAAGGTAATAAAATGTTTCCAGGTAGGGAGGTTGAGATGAGTGAAGGGGGAAAATTCAAAGAGAAAAAGAATAATACAGAACCACAAGAGAAAATGGTAGACTTAGTGGATACAGATGAAATTGATGAGGATTTCCTAAATGAATTATTAATGAACAGACCTCCACCATATCAAGAGAAACAGATGAATACAAATACAAGTGCAAGTGCTTCAAGCATTTCACCAAGTGCTCCTTTAATTCAGCTTGAAGAACAAATAAATAGATCAACTAAAGTTGTGAGCCAGATTCAAAATGTTACCAGAGAAGAAGTAGTGAGGATGAATTTGATAACAAATCCATATGTTTTGTCAGTTCCAGAGACAATTGATCCTATAGTTTCAATATATAGTGAGCAAGGACTTACTCGAGTACATGCTTTAACTGTTCTTGGAAAGAGTAATGAACATTTTTAAATGGATAATAATGGAAATAGCAGTACGAATGTAAATGTAGCTGCAAAACAGGTGGAGCAATTGATTGATGTTTCAGAAAGGAATGAGACACCGAAACAAATTATACATCTAGCCCTAAGAGATTGATGCAAGTAGAAAAAGAATGGACACCCAGACACCTAATAGGTCAAGAAGTGATATGAGAGAGAAAGAACAGAGATCATTGGGTCAATCACCAGAAGAATTAGATGATTGGATTACAGAGATAGCACCTGGATGTAGTAGTGAAAACAAAATTGCTTTCATAGATGTGGTTACATTGAAGGGAGATTTGGAAGAAGGTTATGGCATACCCAATGAGAGAGGTACCAGGAGGTGGTGGTTTTGTGCATGTTCCTTGGTCAAGACAGGACATATTTTCATATATGAATGATTTCCCCAGGTTGAGAGCAAAACCTGTTGAGTAGTACAGGCAAGTGGAAAGATTTTTGAAAGTTTCAAAGGTTTTCTGGGTTGCTTTAGGTCTTTTTGATATTGTAGTTCCAGCACCTTCAGAAGAGGTCATGATGAATCTGGTCATTACGTACTTGAAAGGTAAACCTTTTCTAAAAGAAACATATTGGGTGAAAATAGACAGAACTACTCAAGAATTAAAATAATCTCTGCCAGACTTCCAGCTGTACTGTTGGGCTTACCAACTAAAGAATTGTAGAATGCTACTGCTCTCCCCTGACAACTCACTGATTGGCTGTATGTTTAAAGCCATGCTAGTAGGGGAAGAGGAGCTAGGTTTTATGTACAAATTTGGCTCTCCAAATTTTTTTTTTCAAATCCGCTTAAAGACTCTGTGTTCGGCAGCTAGGCTCTGGTCTGACTGCCGAAATTGTTTGGCATTATCTTATTACAGCGATTGGGCGCCAGTTTGGAACTCCCCCGGTACACCAGAGTGTATTTCGGACTCCCTTGCTTATCCATCAAAAGAGGCAGGGGTTGTATATTGGAGAGATCTTGTACTGGGTGATAAATGCCTTCCTTGGGAATACTGGAACCATAATACCAATTGCACTCTGCCCAGGTTCATGTTTTACTAGCTCTCTTCCTGGTGTAAGGGTCAATGCTGGCCAATCAAGGATGATAGCAATATGGAATGCGAGCTACAGGATCCAGCTCCAAGGAAGAAAGAAGTGGCACAATGGTATAACCATCTCCTGGCAGCTACAGGTAGGAAGATGGATCAACCATATAGAACCTGGGAGAGCTACTTGCCGAGTGAAGAGCTGGAAACCTTATGGCAAGTATCTCTAGACATTCTTTACCCCTTGATTAAATCTGCTGCACTCAGGAAAACCCACTTTTTTACACTCCATAGAATCTATTGGTCCCCCCTCAAGTTATCCAAGATAAAGGGTGGTGGAGAAGCCAGTTGTACGAGATGCGGTCATCAGAACGCGGATGATGTCCACGTATTTGTATCCTGCCCCAAGATACAAGAATTCTTGATAGATGTGGGTAAGACTTTTTCTAGAGCCTTGGGTTGCAATATAGAGGTAAGCCCATCTCTTATATTCTTTGGTTTTACTCCAGTATTGGGGGGAGTTTTGGACCCGATAGGGCCTCAACAAAGATTGGTCTTCTACTTGATTTTGCTGGCTAGGAGGGAGATCTGTAAACTGTGGCGCCAGATGACACCTCCCACTTGGAATGCTTGGTGGAGTTCTGTTAGATATTTTAGAGCGCTGGATCAAAGAGTAAATGTTTATAGGGGAAGCTCAGAGAAGGGACAGTTTTGGGATCTTCTGGATCTTCTGGATGATGCGATATCTAGTTGAGTGTAGGGATAGGACAATGACCCAATGATTAAAACCTCTGGTCAGCTCAAGTTGTATGTTATGGGCATCCCCCGTAAAGAACATCAGCTGAGAGTGGAACCACCAAGCTAATAGGCATCAGTGGTGGCACAGATCGAATGGGTGCTATAGCTACGGAGGTCATATGAGATGAGTAAAAAAAAAATAATTAAAAGAATCAGTGGATGCATATTATGAGAGGCTTCTTCAAGAATTTAAGCAGTACAGTGGTATAGAAAGATATGTGACATTTTGTGTATAGGTTCGTGTATGGATCAAGATCTGAGATAAGTGCTATGATTCAACAGCACTTGATTTGTTGGCAGAGTAAATCAGTTGAAGAAATACTTTGTTATGCAAAGTATTGTGGGGAAGACATAGAAATGAGACATAATAAACTGAAAGAGAAATGAATTTTGGTTCAGATGAAAGCAGCAAAGAAAGGAGGGTACTTGAGTGTTGATTCGTCCAATGACTTTCAGAATTTTGGTCAGACTGCCACTGGAATGAAAGGTGTAGTTTCAAATGGTAATGCTGTGACACAAATTATCCCGATCGGTCAAGAGAGAGGTAGAGGCAATGGCAGAGATAAAAATGAATTGATAAAGACGTATCCTTGTTATAATTATGGAACATTTGGACATTGGTGATGCAAGTGTAGGAGTTTGCTAAATAATTCAGGACAAGTACTGAGACGACCCTTGTGGAGGTGTCGGAGGCCATTAGGGAGTGCTTGGATGCTGGCAGCAGAGCGGCTCTTGTGTTACTCAACCTCTCTGTCGCATTCAACACCGTACCACATCGCCAACTTTTTGCTCGGTTGTCCCAAATCAGCATCTCTGAACAGGCGTGGGAGTGGACAAAATCTTTTTTTAACCAAAAGAACGCAGCAAGTTTGGCTGCCGCCCTTCGCCTCATCCCCGCGAAGCCTGACAACAGGGGTTCCCCAGGGCTCGACATTGAGCCCTCTTCTGTTCAATGTCTATATGACACCCCTTATTTACTTGGCAGAGGAGGTGGGCGCTATGATCATAGCTTATGCTGATGCTACCCAGCTCCTCTTCACGTGGAAAAAGACTAATTTCTCCCCGGCTATTCAGGGGCGTAACAAAGGCCCCCGCAGCCCCCGCGGTGCGGGGGGCCCCCGAGCTCCTGGGGGCCCCCTCAACACTTTACCCTGACCTGACAGCTCCCGAGGAAGCCAATTCCAACTGAAATGCATTTTCATTTGCGCCTGCCCCCGGAAAGTGAAGCCATAGCGTTGCTAATTGTGCTACAATGTAATAATTTGCACGCAGTGTCGGCAGCCGACTTTTGCTAGGCGTGGTACGTCACGTCCTGCTGGCGCCTGTGGCGCAGGAGGGCAGGGGTCAGGCAGCAAAGTTTCTGTGCGGCAAATGGTAGTTATGCTCGCACCTCCGCGGTCAAATTTATAATTAATCTACGTTGTGATACCCGATGACTGGGCTCTTGACCGGAGGCGGGTGTGACAGAGGGGTGAGGAGTCTGAGAGGCTTTCACCAGGGCGGAGCACTGCTCTAGCGCCATGTGGCAGAATGCATACGAGAGCTTCGATGCTGTACAAAACCAATATTTTGCCGGGCGCAAAGGCGAGGTGAGTTTGGTCCGCAAACCTTTATGTAATGTAAAGTGTATTTGTATGTAGAGCGCTGCCTGTCACCGGGGTCGTGAGGGTATCCAGGCGCTGGTTCTTGCAGGCTCATCCCAAATGCACAGAGTGGCGAAACCCCCACAATGATTTACTTTTTATTGCTGTGTTATTTTCATCTAACGCAAACCCTAACATTGACTAAAAGAGAACACCAATAAATCGGCATAAATGTAATCACGTCAGTACAGATATTAATCAACATGCAGACAGTTCTGTTCATTAGTGATTCGCGCATCCCACCGAAAATGGTGATGAAAGAGCGATTTGGAAACCTTCGAACAATGCCCCACACCAGACTAAAAAGTATGAAGCAATGAGTGTTGGTTCACGAGGGGTACTCAGAGGGTGGTGGGGTATCGCATCTTTGGGGGGGCAGAGTAGGGAGCACAGCATTCTGAAAAGCACACTACATCCCTGGCGCTCGGTCGCAAGGACTCCTACCCCACATGCACGCCAAGCAGATAGAATGGTGGGTTGATGCACCCATGAGATCCATGCAAAGAGTGACGCCCTTCTCGACTCACGGGACCGTGGCAGCCGCGATGTAGCCCAGAGCAAGAGAGCACACACCATTCACAGACTGTGCAGCTGGTGAGTACCCTTAAAATCATTGCCTGGGTGGCGCCGCAGTATGTGAGTACTTTTTCACTCTGGGGACGGGTGGGGTTCACACTGCCATGCTGTGGTACAGAAAAGAAAGGTTTTTTTGAAGTTTACAATGTGAACCCCAGCAAGACTTCATTAAAAATTACCCTCCACATCCCCTCGACGTAACAATCCTTGCGGAGTTTAATTATTATCAGCATCTCTATTGCTGCCATTGCAGGTCCGGACAGGCGGGAATTTCAAATGTATCTGATGGGTGCCAGAAGGAGCTTGTTTGGTGAGAGCCCCTCTCTGCAGTCTTTTTACTACCTTTGCCCTGTGTCTGATCGTTCTACTCTCACTCAGGGTCACTTAGTTGATCGCCCATCTTTGGCTAGACTGCCCCACTGAGCGCCCCCGCAAGCAGCAAGAAGTTGCAGCACAAACACTTAAAGTTACTTGATTTTTACCGCCGCACGCCTTTACATTTATTTCAGCACGGACTGCTCTCTCACGTTTCGTGTCTGCCAGGTATGTAATTGCTCTTGGTTGCTATAAAATTGGATTCATTCTGGGCTGCCTACGATCTCATTCACTCTAGGAATTATTGTGCAACAAGCAGCCTCTCTCATCTTCAGCAGTGACACGTTAGTGCACAATACTGTAGTGTAACAGCTTCGGTCGGGAGGGGGTGCCGTGCTAATTGACTAGCGCTGCACGCATTTTGCCTCATTATTCCACCATGGGTGGCGCCCTGCGTCAAATAAAACAAGATCTCTCCAGCAGGGGGGCCGTCCTGCCCAGCTTTACAGTGCGATCAGATTACAAGGGCACTAGTGCCCTCTAATTTCTAGTGATGCTTTGCAGTAGTTATAAAAATCTTTTTCTCATTGTTCATATGGCTGTAAATTCTGATATTTATATATTTCCCTCTTATTCATTGCTGTATTTTGCTCTCGAGATAGTGGCACTCATGGTCATTGAAATGTCCCTCCTAATCACACTGAAATTATGAAAATGTCCCACATAGCAATCTGAAACCCTGGCAGCTATGAGAGGGGGGCTCTCCATGACACAGCTCTACACATTCTACATATAAATATATCCATTACCTTTCTTCTACTCGAAGTTTCATTTGGTCCATAAATTAAAGAAACAATGTTGTTGTGATAAACGTCATAGAATGTAGCCAGGAAATCGAACGGGCAACCACTGCTCACGCCAATCAGGCCTAAAGTCACCCAAGTAAGGCTGGAGCTCGCGCCCAGTCCTTGGGGATTGGGAAACAATGGGACTATTCCCTCAGGACACATCATTGGAAAGTTAAACATGGA
This sequence comes from Triturus cristatus, assembly GCF_964204655.1. Classification (NCBI taxonomy): domain Eukaryota; kingdom Metazoa; phylum Chordata; class Amphibia; order Caudata; family Salamandridae; genus Triturus; species Triturus cristatus. The sequence continues at coordinate 770,828,526 of NC_140582.1, read as the reverse complement.
ACTTGGAGGGAGTAAACAGACAATAACTTATGAATGATCTCATGGAAGGTAGGTAGACGAATCCACGACTTAGAGGTGAGCGATGCAACAAATTAACAGTGCGAGCCAAGACAGAGCCGAGCCAAGGGTCTGGGTGGTTTTTGGAACCTGTGCACGAGCCGAGCCGTGAACACGTTTGCGATGTAAATCATACTTCTTGAACAAGTGGAAGCTGTGACATTATAAATCACATGGAAACACTGTCTGAGACGTACTTATCAAAAGTGATAGTTTTTAACTTGAGTTTATACCCATTTCTGCCCCAACCCTGGCAGTAGTGCTATTAATGAACTAAGAGGCAAGACAGTTTTCACGTTTTTGAAGGTGCTTTTATATGCAATAGTGAAGAAAAAGCAGGTAAAAAGAAATATCTGCCTAAGATCACACAATTAAGTTATGGGGGAAGCCGCAATGAATCCAAGTGGTCTGGTTCCACTTTGTACAGATCATTCACTGAATGGGTATCTGTTTGTCTCTCCTTTTTATCTCAAACGTTAAGGTTCTGTTTTCACCTCTTTGTCCATAAAGGTAGAGTGAGTGAGGGTGGCAGGCAGAAGGCACATGAAGGCTCGGCTCGTTATGGGCTCAAGGTTCCAATGGGACCTCGAGTTGAGCCAGATCCAGGCTTCAACTTTCAATGGCTCGCCCAACTCTATCTCAACTCAGCTCACTACATACCTCTGCACCACTTTAGTACTCCTTTTGAAGTAACATGCAGTTTCACACTGCATCAGGTATTACTGTTTCAGTTGTGAAATGTACATTGCATATATTTCACCAGCATAAATGATTCGATTTAAACACCATCACTTCGTTGTAGGAATAGTATATGTTGACAGAACCCTTGAAGGACGACGAACAGACAAAACAACTTTCCATAATTCATAATCATGATAATGAAAACACATTGGAAAGTGAACAATGAAAGGGTACATTCCATTTTAAAGCATTCATTTATCAAGACTAACACAGAGCAGGCAGAGTAACGGGCATCAGTAATGTACAGATGGCTGCCAATTAGAAATAGAGACAAGAAAAGCGGGCAAGGTGATGTGTAAATGTTTTCATTTCTATGTTTTTAAGATTTAACTGTGTGCCGGAGCTTAGACGATTTAGAAATAAAGCAAAATACATACATCCCTCCCTCTATCTCTCTCCCAAGCTATCAATACCCGGGATCCCAGTAACTCTGGGTGCAGAGGTGTTAGGGGGTTACGAGTGACACTTAAATGGTCCCTTAGAAACTTGCACTGGTAGAATCAGACCGCTCAAGCCCAGGCTTGAGCTGAATGCTTATGGCAGTGAGTAAAGATCTCAGTTCTCAGAAAAGCGTGCATTCAGCCAATATTTCTCAGCAAAGCTGCAAAACTGATCATGCGCAAGCTTTCTAAGTGATGATTTAAATCCATGCATAAAATAGAATTCGAGTGATGCTACAAATGTGGCCATTCAGTCGACATTTCTAAATGACTGCGAAAACATAAGCATGTACTGATTACTACTGGGCGATGGTGCAAATTTGGGTATGCAGTTAGGATTACTGAGTGATGATGCAACTCTGAGCTCGCATTAAGGATTATCGAGGGATGTGCATATTCAAACATATACTAATAATGAATGATGGGGCAAATCTAATTATGCATAATGATGGTAATTCTGAACATTATGTGGGAATACTTGGCACAATGGTGTCCTCCGTAATGCTTTCTGTGGCATAATGGAAGCAAATCCTAACATACTGTAAGCACTCTTGGCGCAATGGTGCCCACTGGGGCAATGGACCTGCCACCTACAGTTGTCATTCACAGTTTTGAATAGCCCAAAGGGCAGTCAATTGGTGGCTTGATTATCTGTCGCCATGATTGATGGCATGTCATCAGGGATGGGCAAGCTCCAGGAGGCGTAGTACCTCTCCATCTGTACCACCACTGCCCAAACACACCAGAGGGGGTCCTTCCATCAGTGCCGGGGTTCCGTTGCCACCTTACATGGAGGTGGCATGGCTCACTTATCACACCACTCCGGGAGCTACTCTTTGAGGTGTGCTGGAGCCAAACAGTGCACACTCCTTGCAGTATCTGGGATGTTCTTTCCAGGCTGTGCTTCTCCAGACTGCTGAGCAGGGTATGCAGGGCATTTCACTGACACGGAAACTGCAAACAAATGTCAGATTCTGAGTTTTGTCAGTCTTTGGCCAGACGCACTTGGACCAGTACCTGTTCCCTAGCCAAAAGTGAAGAACCTAGGAATAAGGTTTGACAAAATCTATCATTTGACAGCGAGACAGCCAGCCTTGTGGTGAAATGTGTTGGTATCCTAAAAACATTGAAAAAGATCAGGGGCCTTCTCCGTGTGAAGCCGCCAGGTAAACAGTAGTCCAGGCCCTGGCCATGTCCAGACTGGACTAATGTAATGTGTTATATATCGGAGCCACACAAGGGAGGTTGAAAAAGCTCCAGAGGGTGCAGAATTCAACAGCAAGTTTGCTGCTGAACATCACGAGACGCTCCTCCATGGGACCAGCCCTTGCTAAACTACACTAGATCCCGCTAAGCAAGAGAGTGTCCTTTAAAGCCACGTGCTTCTGCCATAAAATCTTGAATTATAAAGTACCTTATTACCAATATTCTCTGGTGAAGCCTTATTGAGCCAGAAGAAGGCATAAGTCTGCAGGAGCTGCGTTCACCATAATCCCCATCATGAAAAAAGCACCCATGGAAGGATGTTCCTTTAGTTTTCTGGCTTCCAAAATGTGGAACACCATGCATCTGGATCTGAGACAGGAATTCTCAGGATTAGTCTTTCGTAAGAAACTTAAGCTTTTTAAACAAATTTAGGGTGGGTAGACTGTGCATTTTGGCTCTATACTGGATAATTCATTTCTAGCGCAGGAACACTGTATGGAGTAACCAGGCGCTTTATAAATTTTGTATTATTATTATTTATTTATTTTACAAAAGAAGGTTAGTGCTTGTCATCCCAGGAAAAAGATAGACCCTTGAAAGGTAAAGTGGCTTATTTTAAATATAAATGAAACACGTGGAAAATGGTACAATATAAGGAAAAGTCAGCCTAATTATTGAAAATCGCATTTAAAGATTGCAGCAATAGAAGAAAGGATTGTGGGAATGTAGATGTGACATCAAGGTTTGCGGGTATTTAAATATCCTGCTCAGCCACCTTCTCTTCAGAGAAAGACTGGATCTTCATCCACTCTGGATCAGATGCTTCTGAGCAGGTAAAAAGGGACTCAGCGCAATACTTTTATTAGTAACACAGATCAATGTTGACTGAGTGTGGAGTTGGAGTCCTTTAGAGCAGTCTCAAGGGTTATTGCTCAGCTCAGAGAGGAAACTAAGGCTGCAAGGGCTGAGCACACAGCATTGTCCGGGGAATACTGTGTGAAGGCTGCAGCTCCAGTGGCAGCCGCTGGCGGTGCCTTTGGTGATGGCATGTCTAATAACGTGCACAATTGTGGTTAAGTGTTGTTTGCTTTGTTTAAGATGTGAATATTTTTGGGAGGTGCTTTACTTGATAATACCAGTTTGGTTACTGTGAACAATCTGATAGGCCCCCTCAAGCTGCCTACTTATGATGATCCTGTTTTCGTTAACAATAAAGTACTGGAATAAGCCCAACCCCAGCAATGTAATGGCCCCAGGGCTAGATGAATACATTCTGAAAGTAACAACTCAACTAACTTGGCAGGGTCTTTAAGGTCAAGTGATGGAGTTTCAATGCACTGCTGACAAACATCAACCGGGTTGTAAGTGTCTGACTGCTAAGGCAGCCAAGCACAAGAAAGAATCAAGGAGAGTCAGGTTGGATGTAACCGGTAGGAGTGCTTTCAGCTCATGGGCACTTTCCTTCGCGAGTACTTGGAACGAAGCAGATAATACACAAAGGTTTGGGATCCAAAATTGTAAAAGGGTAAACAATACTCAAGTTAAGAAGGCACCTCTCAAGCAAACGTTTCTCAGATTTGTACTTGTAAACCTGCAAAAGCAACCCTCTACATTCCCAGTTTTATAACATATGCCACATCACTTTAGTCATCTAAAATAGGGGACATAGCTATCATTAGAGCAGCAGGAACAGTGGCACCAGGGACATAAGGGTTACTGCACTCCGATTAGGGCTCTCTTTTACTATACAAATTAGCATTTTCTAGATAACTCTAGAATACGGAGTTCGGTTTTCCAGAAAGCTAGGTAATAAGCAGTGGGGTAACAATAGCCCCTGCAACCTCCACAGTGTGGGGGGCGCGCTCCAGGGCGCCACTCCGGGACTGTGCACGGGCGGTGGACACGTGGCCTGGCCTGCAAGCTCCTTACTTGGTTCAGAGAGTGGGGGGCCCCACTCCATGTACTTTGCAGGGGGGCCCCCTCATGTTTCGTTACGCCACTGCGGCTATTGCCAAAAACTGTCTGGCGGAAGTGTTTAAATGGCTAGCGCAGGCCCAATTAAAATGTAATGAAGAAAAATCAGAGGTGCTCCTTTACGGATCCTTCCCCCCCACATTTCAGAGAAGATATCTGGCCGGTGGGCTACCCCATGCCTAAATCTTCTGGGAGCTCAGCCAAAAATTTGGGGGTATGGTTCAGTGAGGAATTGAGATTTATGCCTCAGATCAACAGGCTGGCCGGCGCATGCTTTGGCACATTAAAAATGACTTAACAAGTTTCTGCCACTTTTGCCCAGAGTGGCCAAAGAAATGGTGACCCGGGCCCTCATCCTTTCGCGTTTGGACTACACTAATGCCTTGTACATCGGTCTTCCGGCATATCAGCTAAAAAAGCTGCAGATTGCCCAGAACGTGACAGCCAGAGCCTTATTGGGTATTCCAGGAAGGTCCAGTGTGAGGCAGGTTATATGGGATCTGCACTGGCTCCCGGTTGACCAACGCATTCTGTTCAAAGCTCTTACGCTTGTCCATGGTGCGCTTTACAAGTCTGGGCTTCAGTATCTTAGAAGTCGGTTCTCGTTTTATGTGCCACCCCGACAGCTACGTTCTACTGGTCAATGCCTCGCTCTTGTTCCCAGGTATCGCCTGGCTAGAATGGGAGGCAGCTCCCTCTCTGTTAGAGCAGCCATGGCTTGGAATACCCTGCCCTTTGAGCTTCGGAAAACTGGCCAACTCAGGCTGTTCAAAAAACACTAGAAAACTCTGTTATTTAAGTAATCTTCCAGTCTGGCCTGTCCATCTTCGCCTCCACCATTTGGCTACCACGCCGGGACACGTCCGAGTAGCCGTGTGCGCTATAAATAGAGGATAAGATAGCATAACAACTTAACGAGGAAATAGTGATCACATGCAAGTAGAGACTCAAAATTATCAGGTGCAGAATCAGGATTATCAAGTGAAGACGGATATGACACAGATGAATAGAGCACAAATGAATCAGATGTATAATCAAAGACCACAAATGCAGGTAACGAACAGAGGCCAGGGTTTGCAAATACCACAAGCTCCTATCGCATATCGAGATGTGGATGGTCAAATGCAGAGATACAATGTGAATGTGGGTTCTCATAATAATGGTCAAATTAACTCAAATGTGCAGGTGGCTTCACAATATATGATGACAGAAGAAAACAATTCAGATACATCACAATGATGGTGCCTGAGGGGGCAGGAGGAGTGCGTACTTGGCGCATCTCTAGAGGTAAATCAGTCAGTTCCTTATGTGGATGGTGAGGTTGATGGTAATTCTATTACATTCCTCGTAGATACTGGTGCTACCCGTTCCACTGTGAGAACTGTGGAAATCCCAAACCTGCCCCTCTCTGGAGAAAATATCCTAGTTGTAGGAGTTTCACATAAATTATTCAAAATGCCAGTAACAAGACCAATGAAAGTTCATATTGGAAATTTTCAAGAACTACACAAATTTGTGGTGTTTGACACAAGTCCAGTTAATCTGTTAGGAAGAGCCTTGTTGTGTGAGATGAATTGTTCCATTTATTGTACCCCAGATGGAATAACATTTCATACGAAAGATGAGAATGTGATTTTTAAAATGTCAAGGCAAGGGACAGAAGTGAATGAGTTGCATCCAATGCTTACAGCAAATGATTTACCTGATGAATTGAGAGAGACGCTGTTGACTGATGTGTGAGATTTTACAGGGAAAGATATTGGACTAATGAAAGGAGTTGCACCAATTTAAATAACAGTAAAGCCTGATGTAGATTTTCCAAGAACACGTCACTATAAAATGAGCCCTGAGATGATTGTAGGAGTGACACCTAGGATTGACATTTTGATTAAATAAGGAATACTAAAAGAAATCCTGAAGGGTACACAAACAGCCCCTCAATCTTCAATCAGATATTGAAGAAATTTCTGGAGTCACTGGCATTGCCTAAAGACTCAGTTCTCGTTCAATATACTGATGACCTTTTAGTGGTATCGAAGATAAGAGAATACTGTGTGACAGATACATTTGCCTTACTGAACCATTTGGCAGTAGGTGGGCATAAGGTGTCACCAGCGAAGCTACAATTTTGTGAGAAAGACGTTCTTTAGTATGGTCATGTCATTGAAAAATGAATTTGGAAAGTTTCTCAGGATCGGATCAATGCTATAATGCAAATGAATTCACCAAAAATACAGAAAGAAGTACAAATGTTTTTGGGAATATTTGGATTTTTGTAGGCAGTGGATTATGAATTTTTCGCTCATTGCCAAGCCATTACAAAGACTGACACACAAAGATGTAACAGATCCAATACATCTTGATGTCGAGGGGATGAAAACATTTCTGGAGTTGTGAGACAGTTTATGTCGAGCACCAACATCAGGAATGCCAGATTTTGACAAAGAGTTTGAATTTTTCTGTAAGGAACGTGATGGTTGTGCATTATCAATTCTAACACAAACTCACAGAACAGCACAAAGGCCAGTGGCATATTTTTCGACCACGTTGGATCCAGTGGCTGCAGCATTACCAGGATGTCTAAAAGCAGTTGCTGCTACCTGTGTGAGTCTTGAACAGAGTGAGCCGATTGTAATGGGACATGCTTTGAGACTATATGTGCCACTTTTAGTTGAGATTTTGTTAACTCTGACTCGCACACAGCACCTTACAAGCAGTCGGGTAACAAAATATGAGCAAGTGATATTGGGTGTGGGAAGATAACAATAGCAAGATGTACAACATTAATTCCAGCCAAGTTGTTACCAACACCAGGCTGTGAAGTGGTCATGTATGAAGTTGATCATGATTGTCTGGATGTGACTGAGTTGTGTCCTTAACCAAGACCTGTTATCAAAACTACTCCTTAGGTTGAGTCTGATGTTGGATTGTTTGCAGATTGATCATGGTTGAGAGATTCAGAAGGACTTTTGCAAGCTCCATATGCAATCTGCACAGTGGCAAATGTGATGCAAGCATCATGGCTGAAAGGAGTGAGTTCTGCACAAGTGGCTGAGTTGGTGGCTCTTACTGGAGCATGTTGTTTATCAAGAAAGTTGAGAGTGACAATATATACTGATATCCAATACGGCTTTGGGGCGGTCCGTGACATTGGGCACTTGTTGATCCAGCAAGGATTTTTGACCTCTTTGGGCTCTCCATTCAGAAACAGAGAGTATGTGAAGGATTTACTGATGGCACTACAATTGCTGGCACAAATTGTGATGATGCAGTGTTCAGCACATCGTTCTGGTTGTAAATATGTCACACTAGGCAATAGATATGCTGATGAGATCGCACAATTTTGTGCTTTGAATGCATATTTGATTAATGTGGACCAACAAATTGATCAAATTGGCCAAACAGAATGCAGGTTGATGTTCTCATCTCTTGATACTTGGGATGAAGTGAGAGAATTACAGGAAGAATCAAGTGACTCAGAGAAAAATGGGTGGATTAGGTCAGGATCTACACGTAGATCGGAGGATGAGGTGTGGATCTATACAGATGGAAGCCCAGTAATGCCAGATGGTCTGTTATCACAGATGACAAGAGTTTACTATGGTCCAATACATATGGGTAGAGATGCAATGATTAGATTGTTTCATCAAACATGGTTTAACCCAAAATTGAGAGTTATTGCAGAAAGTCTTTGTCAAAGATATGCAGTTTGTCAACAACAAAATGCAGGGAGAAAAACAGTAGTCAGCATGGGTCAAATTGGAAAAGCTGCAGGTCCATATACTAGTATGCAGATTGATTTTATTGAGCTGCCTCCTTGCTAGGGACTAAAATATGTTCCTGTGATTGTTTGTTTGTTTTCTTGTTGGGTTGAAGCATATCCAACAAGATGTAATGACAGCCTAACAGTTGCTTCTTAGAGAAAAAATACCTATGTTTGGTTACCCAGTCTCTTTGGAACTAGATCGGGGAAAGCACTTTAACAATAAAATAATTCTGATGATTTGTGTAACATTACAAATTGAACAGCAGTTGCACTGTGCCTACAGACCTGAGGCTTCAGGTGTGGTTGAACAGATGAATGGCATAATAAAATCTAGATTGGCTAAGGTTTGTGCATCCACAACACTGAAATGGCCTGATGCATTACCATTGGTGTTGATGAGTCTAAGACATATCCCTGACAAAAGAACAGGACTGTCCCCACATGAAATTGTGATGGGCAGGGCTATGAGACAGCTGACAGTCCCAGCGAATCAAGTAATCAACATAACTGATGATTTGGTACAGGATTATTGCAAAGCATTGGCTGATGTGGTATGTTCTGTGTTGCACTAGGTTTGAGAAGTTGCAACATCAACACAGCATGAACAAGGACATGATCTGTGTCCTGGGGACTGGGTGCTTGAGAAGAAATATGTAGGGAAGAATTACCCAGAACCGCATTGGCATGGTCCCTACCAAGTAATACTAGTGACGATGACGACTGTTGTTAAGTGTGGAAGTTTGCCAAATTGGATACACGCAAGTCACCCCAGGAGAGTTCCAAGTCCACTTGAAAGTGAAGAGCTTGCTGAAGAAGAACATCGATGAAACAATGTTCTAAGGCAAGATAAATGTCGAGTAAAGTGGGCACAAGATTTTGGGACTGAAGAAAATAATGCTGTGATTATTAGTGCAGAAAATGAAATAATCTCTGCTAACAGTAATAAAGATAAGAGAAAAAGAGATTCATTGGGAGAAAATACAAGTACTGGATCAATTGCAAGTGAAAATGAAAATGGAAAAAGAACAAAAAAGTGATATGAGTGGCCAAAAGGAGTGAAAAGAGTAAAATACTCCATGAATACAAAGGTTCCAGAGATAGTAATTGACATATATAAACAATCTGAACAGAGTGAAGCAAAAGAAAAAGAGCAAGTGAGAAGACAAATTACCAAATAAGAAATACAGAGCACCTGAATGGACGGATGTGATGACTACTTCAACGAATGATTGAGAAAAAGAATTTCTTGAATTTTGTTCAAAAGGTAATTGCTCATACAAGCCACCCTAGACAACCTGTTTTTCTTTTGGAAAGGGTGCAGAAAAAGAGAGGAGATATATGAAATAAATGAATTTTGAAGAAAACTTCTGAAGCAAAAACCAAAGAAGAAAGAAGGAGAGTAGAGGGAGAGTCGAAGACTCTAAAAGGTGTGCGGTGCACAACATAAAAATAATGTAGCAAAATTTGGTACATTTTTGACAAATTTTTATTTTTATATTTTTGATTTTTAGAATGGATAGAACTACATCTGAGAGTAGTAAACGGAATCAGGGTATATGTAGGCAAAGATGCCTTAATGTTTGTCTTGCATGTGTTACTTTAACAATGTTTGTATGGTTGGTAATAACATTTGTAGTGCCATATTTTATGTTCACTAATGTAGTAAATGCTACTAATAATAATGAGCATATAACAATTAATGTTAAGAGATATGAAAGAAGAACCAGAGACCAACATTAAAGAATTAACTGGTAGTGTTTTACATGAGGATACATCAATTAATGATTTCTCTTTGAATGTTTTTACTAAACTTCTCTATGAGTATGTTGATACTATGGATGCAAGAGAGCATTATATGTGCATGCAGTTACCTACGTCTGTGTCAGAAGGGGTGACTTACCATCACCTACCTTTAACATATGGTATTTCGGGTAGTGTATTAACCAGTTTGTTTTATGGTAAGGAGATGTTTCAGTACTATTATTCAAATTTTGACTTCATTTTTTCGTAAGTTCCTATTACAAAGAATATGAATATAGTGTATAGTGCTAGGATGCGGAATATATGGGTGACTTTTTTCATTCTACTGTGACGATAGACACAGTATATGCACATCAAACAACTTAACATGCAAGTTACATATTGTAGAAATAGAATTCATTAATACAGTAGAAGATAGGCATAGAAATATTAAACAAAGAGCTGTAGAGCAGAAAAGTAGAGAACCACCATGGGCACATAAGTAATGCAATTATAAACCAGGTGAGACGTGTGCTGCAATGACTTTGGATGAGCCTCATAGGGGGAAGCTTTGCTTACTAAGGCAGAAGACTGACTATAATATTTGTTTGTTTGGTTCCAGTGAATGTGAACATACTTTCCTTATTATAGGAGGTTGGGGATTAAGAGGAGGTACTGATCTTGTGTTCGCTGGAGTATATTTTGTGTGTGGAAAAAATGGTATTATAGGTTGCCACCACATTGGTATGGGTGTTGTTATATGGGCATAGTTTTCCCAAAAATGTATCATGTTGGTAAAAAACATGGAACCAATGATGTAGTGTAGTTCCTATATCCCTGATAGGCTCTGCGCATTGGAACAATATACACTATAGTTTTGATTTAGGACTAAGGTCAGTATGTCTCTATCAAGTACATTAAACTTAATTACTTGTGTGTGCCAGCTAACTCAGAGGTCACTAGAAACTTCTCGAATATACAAGAAGGGGTTCGTTTCTGACAACCTCATAAACATGACAACTTTGTGTCCCTTTGAGTCGGAACAATCTCAAAACCGTGGAAACAATAGATAACAGTTTAACTCAGTCAATCGTGCATGCTTCGTTTCTACAGAGTTGCACAGAAATAGAGAGACAGGCGTTTCAATAAAAAGTGTTTATTGAACAGTCTTATTTCTCATGCAAGAGATATGAACTGCTACAATCGTAAGACAGGCTGCGAAGTGCAATATGTACAGAGTTAGCAGTAAGATAAAATAATACTGCAATAGCATGGTTTGTAGCTATGACATATATTAATTAAAATACATACATAAATAACACAGGCTAAAATGTGGATACTCATCTGATGCTTCTAAATAGTTCTACCCCAGTGTACCTAACCTAAGTGTAGTATGAGGTAAGAAGTAGGTGCTGTTTTCTAAAGTATAGCTAACTATAGGTATAGTTTTAGTTTTGCCAAGAGTTGCCAAAAGTTTCTCTAAGTTCTAGTCTGCTCCATACCTTAGAATGTGTGAGGTTGGAATCTCTTTCCGGGACTCGATATCTAACACCCCGCAAGGGGAGTCAGAAACACTGCAGCTGGATTCTCTGCGAGGAGGATGACAGCGTCTGGTCAGTGCGTCAGGCTGGAACTCGATTTCCTTCCGAACTTTGCCGTGGCGAACCGCAAGTAGGCAGTCGAGCTGGACCGTACCGGAACCGTGGTTTGCCAGGGCAAGTGCAGGTATATTTATACCTTGAAGGTGTTTAGGAATGCATGTATTGACCTAAAAGTTGGGCATCAGAACGTCATGAATGAACCCCTAAGAAATAGATGTTCATGCATAATAAATGAGTTCCTTGTCCCGGGTTCGTGAAATGATGCATGCCATGCTGATTCCTTATTCTCTGGCTGACAGATCCTACAGCCCCTAAGAGACTTTTCGAAGACTTTGCACATCATCGGCTGGTGGTGCTGCCCTTGCTATACTGTAGCGACCATGGAGTTAGCCTTTCGTACTAATTGCACGTTGTGCATTAGTATTTCATCTGTAAGTGAGCTGTTGTTTCACTGATGTTTTTTCTTCTCCTCTATACCTGATTTCTTGATGTTATTGAATGATCTGTGATAATTATTGTGAAGCTTGTCTGTATTTTATGAGCCAATTTATGACATTCGACATGTATTGTGTTTGACCATTCATATCATGAAATAATAAGACACTAATGGTAAAGAATAGAGTCTGCCTTTATTCCAGAGTTATTGAGTCATTTGGATATGTTTATAATGACAAATGTTTAGCGTATTTCTTCATTATAGGTACTCATGAAGAAATAGCATCCGTCTTTTATTGCGAAGTCCCTTTTAGCTCTACCAAAGATTCATCGGAGGACCTTTGTTATTGCTAGGCGTGAGACAAATAACTTATGGGCCTGTCACTAGAGTTACGCTTCTGATTATGATATAATGGTTTGCATGAATAAATAGCTAACGGAAAAAGTCCCCCAACGCTTTGGCTGCATTACTATGTTATCGGTCTTACAGACCTTAGCTGTACGAAAGTGGTACATCTGTTTTTTTAAATCAGGAGGAAGTTGGGCAGCAATACATTTCTGATGGCTTGGTAGCAGTGTTTTGATCATGATCGGGATTTAGAGAGAGTTATTGGGTAAGAAACATTACGATTTCATGTTAGCATGTTAGTGTTGAACGTAGAATTAGTTCTGAACATCTGTTCATTCCATTCCAGGACAGAAGTAATGTGCGACAGGAGTAATCAATTGGTGAATATCATTACTCTGACACTCTAGAGTTATGTCGTATTGATATATTATGCATAATTAATGGATTCACTGTATTTACAAAAAACAGTCAACAAAATGTGTTTCTTCAGTGGCAGGAATAGGGTGACCAGCAAATGAAGAATAGAATGTATGAACTTATCACGTATTTTCTTCTGTTTGGCCTCACTTTTTTTGTGGAATGTAAGTGTCAGCATTCTCACTTAAAGTAGGGACTATGGTACACTGATGGTTATTTTAAGTGCACAATTGTTAGCATGATTTCACAAAATAAAGTGCTGGACATTTTAGAGTACATGCCTACCTGGGCATAAAGCGCACTTAAATTATCACTGGCAAGGTAGAACAATTTGATTTGAAGTTTTTTTTTTTACCAACATACACTTTTTTGGTGTTGGGTTGAAAGTCTGAAATCGGTATTTAAACTTCAAAAAACGGTTCAGTGAACACAGTTGATCACATACGAGTACGTTAAATACTGAATATATTTATCCTGTCTTCCTACTTTGTTTTCAGTTGCCCCTGGAGAAGGAATCATCGGATTTTCAAAATGCATTTGGGCATAAATCCGACAAAGCAAACAATTTTGGATTGTAAAGTATTTTTGTAGAATGATATCATTGATGCCAATCCGTATTATGTTAAAAAGAACTCTTTAATGGTGAAATTTGCAATTAAATGTATACATTGGGTATTTTGATGAAATTTGATAGATTAAAAAGTAGTGCATGCTGTTCCACACGATCATTATTGTATGGATCTATCCAAATTTTATAGAAACGTGTAAGAGACACGATAGGTCTCAGCATAGCACAAGTTAACAACTTTACTTTTTAAGGAAGGTGATTTAGAAATTCAAAAATAGGTGTGCACTATATACTTCTCCTTTAGAGTTTTCAAAGTGGGTGCACTTGCCAGATTGATATGGCAGATTAAAACTGCTCACAGACACTGAAATGGCAGGGCAGAGATACCTTTTCAGGGCTACTCATGTGGGTGGCACAATCAGTGCCGCATGCCCACTAGTAGCATTTGATTTACAGTTCCTGACACACTCAGTGCACTTTACTAGGGAGTTATGGATAAATCAAATGTGCCAATCAGGGAGAACGAATTGCTATGACTATTTACACAGGGGGCACTTGCACTCTGACACTGATCAGCAGTGGCAAAGTGCCCAAAGTATCCAAGCCAGCAAAAACGAAATGCAACTCAGCACAACAAATACAGGCGGTAGAGCAAAATGTCAGGGACAACCATGCCAAGGATTCCAAGGCTCACAGCAAGACACAGGCTGTTCAAGTGTAAATGGGGTTGGGCCCAGCTCCACCCTCTCATCTTGCCAGTGACGACCCATCCAGGCACACCTAATCTCTCTACAGTGCTTGTGGTACAGGGGGAATACACAAAGCCCAACTGTCAGCTACACCTTGTCAAGTGACCCACAGACAGGTAGCAGGCATGAAGTGGCTAAGGCAGAAAAATGATATAATCAAGAGAGTGAGAGAGAAAGGACACAGTGTGGGCTAGTTCACTTCTCCTAGTTCTGTAGATAAATATCAATGAGAATTAGCTATTGGATAGGAGCTAGAGACCTATGTCTGTGAAAAAAAAACTCTTATTTTTTTATGAAGACCCTCACCCACCTACCTAGTTGGTGGCATACTTCATCATCGGGTCCCACCCAAGGTACTGAGTGCACCTCGGGTGTGCTATGACACCTGACTTCAGCGGAGCGGGTTTTTGTGAGGTGAGAGTGCAGTGAAGTGGGTAAGCGTGTGTTTAAAAACTGTCCCGAAAAGTAGAGCAGTTTAATAATGGGCCCTTGGCAGTGTTAAAAAGAGAGAGCGGATGTATGTGGGGATGGATTTGTGTCTCCAATATCCTGTGAGGTCTACATGTTTCAGCAAGATTTTTAAGTCTACTGGCTTTCGTCAGGACCTATGAGTGTGAAGGAGTTATAGTGAAGGTCTAGTGTGGTTTGTTAGACCAATATGTGTCACACGTGCTAAGGTGCGTTTAATTAAGAGAGGAGGCGTTCCATTAGTTGCTCAATTCCTGTAAGGAAGGAAAGGACAGACAAAACAACACAGACATAAACATTCAAAGGGCAATGGCTTCCTACATTCACATGGAAATGTGACTGAATAGGTGTTGTGTTCGTACACTATGCGTAAAAATAACTGATAGTGAAGCAGATGGTGACGCTCGTAGAGGGTGGTTATACTTTTATGCCGGAATTATGCACTACTGTGCTCTGAATATAAGCACGTCAAGTCTGCTCAAGGTGTGAGTGAAAAGATAAAAAATGGATTGAAAAAATGCTTACACTAATACTTTCAGAGTGAGCATCATGAATCCCGTAGGGGCCTGGACCTGTAGTCACACACTGTGTGCGTGAAAAAGGGAGAGAAATGACGGAGGATTACTGCAAAAATCCCACGCAGCATGTGGACTTGTATTCACGTGTTGGAAAACGGGCCCCCCAGTGCCCCAGTTTCTTCATCAAGATCTCTGGCCCACCTTCCATACCTTCTGCCAGGATTCTGTTGATATCGACCGGTAGCTAGGATGTAGTTTAAGTACCCTAGTTTTACGCCAGGTGCTGTGCATTCATGCGGGCGTGTCAGTTATTGAAATCAAGTGTTTCTGTAGGAAAGAGGTGTCCTCGTAGCATGGACACTAAAGAAGGACTATGTAGAGCGTGCTTGGCTCTTTGTTTAATAAAGTTATGTTGAGAGGGGCTATGTTGTAAAAATGTTAAAATATGTCAATAGTGTGCCCGTGATTTGCTGGACAGAAAAAATTATATTAGAAATTGTGTGCCTGTTGTGATGCAATGAGCGGATTTCCGCCCGGGCCGAGTGCCGATCGGGCGGAAGGGGCAATGAAGAGAGACTGTGTAGACGCCAAATGGCGTATGGTGAACTCCGATGGAATAGTGGAGTTATATGACCAGATAGAAGAAAAACATATCTGGTCAGCCAACCCTTACTCCAGTAACATCTGTAAGTGGTGGCGCTACATCGATGATGTCCTAATGATATGGGAGGGAGATGCTGAAACATTGTTCAACTTTAATGGGTGGCTGTAACCAACTCAATCCACAATTAAAATTCACCATGACATACCATCATAATGAAGTCTCCTTCCTGGATGTTAAAATAAGGGCAAAAAATCAAGGCCTGTCCAGTTCTTTATACACCAAACCGACTGACAAAAACAGTCTTCTACATTTTGAGAGCGCACATCCACGCTCCCTCTGGGAAAATCTTCCCGCTGATCAGTTTCTACGTATCCGTAGAAATTGTGAAGATCTGAACGATTATAAATGTGAAGCAGATCTATTGGCGAAGATACTTGAATAAAGAGCCTACCCTATACGCATTATTGAAAAAGCTAAGAAAAGATCCCGTAATACACCAAGGGCAGCCCTGTTGGAGACAACTAAAAAAGAATCAAAAGATACCTTCATCTGTGTCACAACATATAATGCGGCATCAAATGACATTAAGAAAATCATCAACAAAAAGTGGCAGATCCTCACGTCAAACAAATTGAAGTTTGACAAACCTATGTTATCCTCCAGGAGGAATAAAAGTCTAAGACACACACTGATACACACAGATCTAAAAAAGAAAACATCTCAAAAACTAACACATTGGTACCAACCTTCGGTCAGTGGTCACTATCCATGTGGGGCATGTGTGGTATGCCCCCTAACCAAACATACGAAGGAGATCGATTTGGGCATGCATCACGCATGAGAACAATGAATCCATACAAATTGCAATAGTGATAAAGTCATCTATATGATCAAATGTCCATGCCAACTCATGTACATCGGCATGACCATGAAGAAAAGTCAAGGTTCGCATCAGCGAACATTGAAGTACCATTAAAAGAGCCATAACAGCTACAAGACTGACATCTCACTATGTCGAAATGCAACATACAGACATGGATGTATAGTAGACCGTTAATGAAAAAATCAAAGGAGAAGGAGACCTGACAAAAAAACTTCTTGAAAGAGAACAACGGTGGGTGTACCGCCTGAAAACACACATCCATGGACTAAACGATCCCATACCTTGGAATCAATTAAATAAAAAGAGCTAAAATATCAGTGATCTATGACACGTTGACATAACCTATTGGTACATGGGAAGTGTGTATATATGTAACACATAACACAGATGTAGGAATTAATACACAAAAACCACATTTCCCAACTCACTAAATAACCTGACAATATCAGAGTACAAATATCTCCTTTCAAACAACCAAAAATGATTTTGAACCTAATCATGGGGTCATTACAGGTAGCACCTTTATTCTGGCACATTTGCACCAGGTAATATTATCCTCCCTAAAAGTCTGTCTGAAAACCTTGTACATGCAAATATAAGAGAACCCTGGGCCCCGGAGTGTTTCTCTTATGATTCCACTCCCAATACATCATATTCGGATTGGTTTACTCCGTGCTCTACATCCCCTACCTGGCTTCAAATTTGCATAAAAGTTTTGGAAACATGGCCTGACATCATCGGCTCACACGTGGTATCAGCCAATTCCAGCAAAGTTCACGACCGGGTTCCACCACCACGTAGGACACATACTACATCTCCCACAATTACTTTCGTCAGTAGGACGCGTATTCCCCTTTTTTGGAAATGCCGGTCCACTGCACTTCATAATGACACAGTATTTTTGAAGTGCATTAAGTTGAGGCAGATATTTAATTCTGTCCAAGTTCACCTTTTGAAATCTATTTCTATGCCCCTGCACCGATAGCGGGATTCACGCTAATCTCACGTGATTTTGCTTGAGTATCCGGAAATGAATGCATTCTACTCAGGACCTTTAAACCACTTACGCAAGCTTGGCCTTTGCTCACAAGCCGATGGAATCCGCGCCACACAGGTCATTAGCAGGGGAAGATCCGTGAGTGTTTTGCTGTTTGGCTCAATAATTATAACAAGGTAAGCTTTTCTACTATCTCCGCACGGAGATTTTGCCAATTTCGGACTTAGTGATAATAGGTTTCCCTTGTGTTGTTTGTCTCCATATATATATATATATATTTTTATTTCCTTCTCCAAATTGACGGATTGGTACACATGGTTATTCCTTTTACCAACAACGCCCTATAACAGGGGCATCCCCGTTAAAGCGTGATTCCACATCACTCTCCAAACGGGGTAGGAACAGCTTTTTAAAAAAAAAACTTTATTACATTATCTGGCGGTATGAATGAAGATGAGCGAGTGTGTGGATGGTGAAGGATTTAAAACCCTGATCCTGTCACCTGGGTTTAAGGTACACTAAACAATGGCAATTAGCCAGTACGAGACACAGAATGTAAGAATGCGGGCACCCCTTGCGCAAGATATAGCTTCTGAACTATTGTGCTATATCACAAGAGGATAACTAATCTTCACTGGGAGAATATGAGGTCATCTCTTACGTTTTTGTTTATATCATGCTTCCAAACTCATAGTGAGCTGATATATGTCCTGTTATGTGTTGTGTTTTCTCTTCTTTCCACAGATGGAGTGATTCAACATTTAATTTAATAGTGACATACAACGGAGCAAATACCTGCCCTTTTATAAATAGAATAGGGTAATTCCTTGTTCTTCTCACTCCAGGGGGTGACACAGCCCTGAAGAAAGTCCTAGCACCAATTCCTTTTGGGCATACAAGGGCTGAAACATGATGGCCCTAGGGTCTTAGGACCATCATTTTCCAAACGACCCTACTGTTCACTAATTTTAATATTCCTGCCAGACTAAAGAATAAAGGGATACTGGGGGTCTGACAGTGGATTTTTAATCTTTATCCCCATGGCCAGATATACTATCTAAGTGCTCCCTGAAATATTGGTCGAGCCCACCGCGACTTATAGGGGTCGCGGTGTCCCGATGATGAAGTATGACACCACTAGGGTGTGTGAGGGAAAATAAATAAAAGAAAGGTCTTTTCCTACACCTTTCTAAGAGTGGTCACTTCACTTAGGGACTTCCCATTATTTCTCCCTCCATAATCAAAACCTTTCTCACAATCAATCACTTGGTAAGAACAACAGTGGAGTACTTTAACGTGGACTAATATTTAGAATCAGGAGGGTGTACTCCCCCCTTTCTCCTCTTGGCCCCTCAAATATTAAGGACCTCACGGTTCTATATATTTAGTGTGTAACAAGTACCTGTGACTTGACCAGTAGCTGAGAAGTGGGTAAATAGATTCAAAAGTGGTGACAGAAGGGACAGAGAAAAGGTTTAGAAAAATTTGGCGTTGAATCCGTCGGGTCCTGGAGCTTTACCAGATTTCAACTTATTGATCGCTATCAGTATCTCACTTTCAGTGATCAGACCATTTATTGACGATTTCTCATGTTCTGTTAGGAAGGGAAGAGAGACGCTGTTTAGGTAGTCATAACATTTTGAGTGTTTTACGGTAATGTTTTCTTTGTATAGGTCTTTTAGAAGTCCATGAAGGTATCAGGTATTTTTTGCGGGTTAGTAATAATATTCCCTGTCTTGTCCTTTATGACATTAATGGCATATCTCTGCATTTTAAATTTTAGATATGAGGTCATTGCCCTTTAAATGTTTATGTGTGTGTGTTTTTTTCTGTCCTTTCCTTCCTTACAGGAATTGAACAACTAATTAAACGCACCTTAGTGCGTGCAACAAATATTGGTCTACAAACCACACTAGACCCTCACTATAACTCCTTCATGCACATAGGTCCTGACAAAAGCCAGTAGACTTAAAAATCTGGCTGAAGCATGTAGACCTAACAGGATATTGGAGATATAATTTCATCCCCACATATATCCGCTCTCTCTTTTTAACACTGCCAAGTGCCCATTATTAAACTTCTCTACTTTTCGGGACTCATTGGACAGTTTTTAAACCCACGCTTATTCACTTCACTGCACTCTCACCTCACAAAAATCCGCTCCACTGTAGTCAGGCGTCGTAGCACACCCGAGGTGCACTTGGCACCTTGGGTGGGACCCGATGATGAAGCATGCCACCAACAAGGTAAGTGGGTGAGGGTCTTCATAAAAAACGAAGTGTTTTTCCTCCCAGACATAGGTCTCTAGCTCCTATCCAATAGCTAGTTCTCATTGATATTTATCTAAGGCAGAAAAATGCCAACTGTCTAAATAAATGATAAATTAAAATCCAACTTTACCATGAGAGAGGATTTTTCATTACAACTCCAAAGACACCAAACATGAACTAGGTACCTGTTTCCATTTGGAAATTATCACTAATTAAATACAACAAGGCAACTCCAATGTTATCCTACAGAAGAGATAGGCCTTGCAAGAGTATAAAAATATTTTAGGAGTTTTTCACTACCAGGACATGTAAAACTAAAAATGTACATGTCCAACTTTTTTAATCCAGTGTACCCTGCCCTCTAGGCTGTCCGAGCCTACCCCAGGGGTCACTTATGTGTATTAAAAAGGAAGGTGTAGGCCTGGCACACGTTTCACTTGCCAGTCCGAAATGGCAGTTTAAAACTGCACACACAGGCTGCAATGCAGACCTGAGACTTGTTTAAATGGCTAATTAAGTGGGTGGAACACTCAGTGCTGCAGCCCACTTGTAGCATTTAATTTACAAGCCATGAATACACGTAGTGGCAGTTTACTAGGACCATACAAGTAAATTAAATATGTCAATTGGGTATAAGTCCTTTCTACCAGATTTTAAATAGAAAGCACAAGCACTTTAGAACTGACAACAAGAATGCCAGGTCTAACTTCAGCTGTGCAGAGCAGTCTGAATAGGAAGAGATAATGTGCATGGGGCTTGGTTCAGTTCTGTAAACACACTGGAGCATATTTACAGGCCCCTATCATCACTTTTCATGACATTCCTGTGGCTATGAACTCTTCTTCTTATTTATAAGGCAGCATTAAGCCACTTAATAAGGCTAATGCTGCCTTGTTAATCCGCTACACTTAGCATGAAAGGGGCATGCATTGGGTGTTGCAGTGGGCGTTCCACCACGGCACCCATTGATTTTGATGCTGCCACCTATTTACAAGGGTAGCATAAATAGAAGGCAGTGCCAAAATTAAGACAAGCGAAAACCTGGTCTTAACATGGCGAAAAGATTTTGTAGTTTCTATGTGTGCTGCATTGTGCAGCACACATAGAAACAGCAAATCCCCATACTTGATTGTTAATGTGCAGGAAGGTGTCCTTTCCTGCACGTAAACAATCATTTAAGAAATGACGATTTGCAGCTTTTATGTGTGCTGCACAATGCAGCACACATAGGTGTTACAAATCCCCATTCTGGATTGTTTATGTGCATTTAGCTCCTGCGCTCGGGGAAATGCAGGAGTGCGCTGCATTCTTGTGAATACAGTGCATCCTTGCATTTTCAGAATGTTGGAGCATAGCGTTAGCATTGTTTGCTTAACGCCATGCTTCACCATTCCCTTACACTTACAGGTGGTCCAGCAAAAGTTCCACGGTTCTGGATTCAAGAGGTTTAGGGCTGTATCATGATCTTACTCCACGCGCGTAGCTAGGGGGGGGCGGTGGGGGCGGTCCGCCCCAGGCGGCACTATTTTTAGGGCGGCAGCCGCGCAGCACTGGTGGCCCGTTGCGGCGGCCTTTATAATTTATTTGGGGACACTGACACTACTGTTACAGTAGTGTCAGTCAGTGTCCCCAAATAAATTATAAAGGCCGCCGCAACGGGCCACCAGTGCCGCGCGCGCGGCCCTGTTTGAAATGTAAGCGCATGCGCACCGCCCGCCACCACCTAGCATAGGCCCGTGACGTCGCAGGACACGAGCTTCTGCAAGGTTGACAGCGATCCGGGGCGGGCGGAGGTGGTGGCAGGCCGACGGAGCTGCAGGCAGAGAGAAGATGGATACAATACAAATCTGCGAGTCTAGAAGCGATGTACCGCCCTAGGCTCGAAGCAGTTGATTGTTCGGGGACGTGGACTACAGGCAGGGCAGAGACCAGAGGACCCTCCACGGCACTTTCTGAGAACGCCGGGCGCAACTTCGCAAGTAAGTGATTTTAGATGAAGGGGAGAGGATGTGGTCCCTCGGCCGGCCTAAACTGCCGCCTTTGGTGCTGGACACCAGAGTTGTTCGAGCCTCGAGAGGTCGCCACACCAGGTGCTGGCTTCCTGGCGGCGCCGTGTTTGAAAGTTTTATTATGCTTTTGAAGCACCTGCTGCAGCGTTTCTCCCCCCCCCCCCCCCCTCCCCATTCCCCCCAATTACCAGGCCTTACCTAAATGTCAAGATAACTCGTGTAATTAATTACCTTCCTGGCGAGAGATCAGCATTTTGTATAGTTGAGGGTGCAGAGGGTTAATATTCCTGCTGCAAAGAACGTGTACCAAGTAGATTACAGAGTGCGTATGATGCAAACAGATCAGCAGGTTACTGCTATCAAAAGAGACATCCTTTTGTTACTTGCAATTTATAACTTAAAGTCCTAATATAGTATAGTGAGCTATTAACTTTCATCCTGGAACTGCATACAGACTGCAGAGTATACATTATTAGAACATTAATTAATGTTGCAAAAAGGGTTAATTTGGCTTGAAATAGATTCTTATTATTAAAGAAAACTCCCAACTACGCGGTTTCATTTTTGCCTCGGAGTTTGTGCTTCTCCACACCAAGCACTCTTAAACTATACTGCCTATCAGTATGGATGACATGTGACTCCTACACTTTTAGTCCTTTGGCTTATGTAACATTTCCTATACACTGATTTACACGCGTATGATTGATTGTCTCTGTGTAATGTGTGTGTGATGCAAAGTGCTCGGACACCCTACACTGGTATGAGTGGCGCTATAACTAATTCAGTGCATCTGAGAGAGTGTGGTTATGGAGACTTGGTCACTGTTAAAGGGTGCTAGCGAGAGATACCTGTGGTGGTGGAGGTGGTCATTGGGGGGGCGCCAACAAACGTCGCACAGGGCGCCACCAGCACTTAAGCCGGCCCTGGCTCTAATACCTTCGGGTCGAGTTTGCGCTATATAAATATGCAAAAAAAAAAAATGTCAAATTACACAAGTTTTGTGAGTTCTGCTATAAGCACAGTTGCTCCAATGTGCTTCCGTGTTCACACTCCACTGAGTGGGGGTGAAGGAGGGTGTGTTTGTGATATGTTTATAGCTTCTTTAGTTTCTTGAATTAAACTTGCCATGGGTTTATGGTGAGCCTGTGTGTCAGTGTTCAGCTGTGATATCTAGCAACCATATGCATGACGTTACACATTCTGCAGTAAACATGTGGTAGGTGCATAACATCTTGAAATAGTTTTTCACGTGTGATGCACTGGACAGTCCATGAACTGATTGGCTACAGACCGCCACTGTTTCACAGCCTAGCTAATGCATGCAGTAGATGACCCGAGGCCTGGTGATTGCGTGCGAGTGAGCAGGTGATTGTGTGCGAGCAGGTGATTGCTTGGAAGTGAGATCACAGAGAGCCATCACTGGGTCAGATCTGTGGAAGTTCTGCATGCTTTCACAGATACACAGCACCAAGTGACAATGGCTGTCTCTTCAAAGCACCAGCCATAGTCTGTGCCTACCTGCTCCACAGGGTTGTACGTGATTTCATAGAAAAACTGTTAAATGCCACATAAACTGACTGTTGGAAACTTTCGGGATGAATTGCATTTACCATTTCATAGAAACCGATGAATAGATTTAGCATGCTTATTGTTTAAGGTGTAAATCAAACCCTTCAGGATGTCATGATTGCAAAAAAAATCACAATATCAACACTTTTGTAAAAATGCCTCGCATTTTACAAAAGTGCCTGAAATTTTGATAATGCTTAAACTTTTGCCCTCCCCACCGCCCGCTCGTGAGGTTGGATCACTGCATTTGTAAAATGTTTTAGTGGCGCAGGCCCTGCATCTTCTGCAGCAAAGCAACTCTTTCTCTCCTCTTCAGTGCGAATATCCAAAATCAGCCTTACCCCAGCTAATTTAGCAGCAGAAGTAGGCTCCAGCCCCTGAAGGTGGGGCTAATATGTGCGTTCTCTCTCTTTAGTAATATAAAACCTGCGGGACTGTGAAACTGAATAGCTCCTCCGCACTTCTTTCTGGACTGATTAGTTATGTTTCAAAATGTGCACACACTGCACTTCGATGCCGAAGGAGTGGGTGGAGGAGTGGTAATACGTCAGCAGCCAGCAAGAAGGCCCAGCAAGTTAAGACCTCTAGTTTTACCTGCAGGTCAGAAGTTTGAATCACAGTAAAGTGGATCTTAGCCTTTCATCCTTTCAAGGTTGATAACCAGAGCACTCTGTGAGTAATTATAGAATATGTTATTTAATTTGGAAAAAAAATCCAATTTACTTTTATTGTAGTAATGCTTCAGGTGCCCATAACTCTTATTTATTTGAAGTTTTTGAAAAGTGCTCTTACAATTGTCCTTTCTCACATTCTCCATGTATCCAAGGCTGACATTCAGTTCTCCAGTGTGCAGCATTGAAGTAACAATTACCATGCAGCAGTGTACCCTGCCTTCTCATCACACCTCATTCCACCCTGGCCCACTCCTTCCTGTCCCACCCTATACCACAACTCTACCCTGTCCCATCAAACCAAACCCCCACCATGCCCATCTCACCCCTTTCCCTCACATCTCATTTCTTCCCTCACATCTCACCCCACCCCATCCCATTTTCATCAAATCCTACCTCACCATCTTCTCAATCCATCCCATCTGAACGTTACAAGATCAAACCCCAACCCCACCTACCCTCTCCTCATCTCATCACATCACCTCGCATCATAGCCCATCCCAAAGACCACCCCATCCCTTTTACTTTCCCATCCCCTATCCCATTGCATTCCATCCCACCATTCTCCCATCTCTTTCCATCCACTTACATTCCATCCATTACACTTCAGTTACCATTGCATCTCCCTTCCCCACCCTCCCTTTTCCCATTTCATCCCATCTTCTCACGCCCCATCTCACTCACCTGATTCCAGGGGCGTAGCTAAGAGGGGGGCGGTCCGCCCCAGGCGGCACTATTTTTGGGGTGGCGGTCGCGCAGCACTGGTGGCCCGTTGCGGCGGCCTTTATAATTTATTTGGGGAATCTGACACTACTGTTACAGTAGTGTCAGTGTCCCCAAATAAATTATAAAGGCCACTGCAATGGGCCACCAGTGCCACGCGCGCGGCCCTGTTTGAAGTACGAGCGCATGCGCACCGCCACCTGCTGCTTGCAACTGCTGCCTGCAGCGTACGCACGCCGCCACCACCACCTAGCATAGGCCCGTGACGTCGCACGAGCTTCTGCGAGGTTGACTGCACGCTGGGCGGAGGCGTCCGGGTTCATTGTGCGCGCCGCCTGGGGTCTGGTCCAGGTCGGGACACAAAATAGTGCTTTCGCTTCCTGTGGACGGCGCTGTGCAGCGGAGCTTGGGGTGCCTAGGCTTGGGGTCTCCTGGTGCTTGCGAGGACGAGACATTTAAACCTGGAGCACTGTTTGTGGAATGTAGCGTGAGGGGAGCTTCATTCAAACAGGTAAGCCCCGGCGCAGTTCTTGTCTATTAGGTTCCTCTTGTGAGAGAACTGGGGACAGAGACAGGAAACGTTTATCCTTGCACACTTCGTTACTTTTTAATATAATTATGTGAAATGGTGACAGGCTGTGCCCTTACAGCCCTAGATGATGCAGACTTGATACATACAACAGTGTATTCTTGGTGTACCTACATAGAAGTTTGATTCAAACTGTTTGAACGTCAATATTCAAGCTTAATTTGGGAAATTTTATAAAAAAATAATGGAAACACAATTGTAAGCAGCTAAATATAAAAAAAATTGACAAGGACAGTCATTTTGATTTCTTTTGTTTTTTTAAGTGGAACGGTCTCTTAAAGCTTCGCTAATTCACACACAGCATAGGGACAGTATGGACAGCTGGTATGCAACGTTTCCAAACACACAGAGCATTGTTTAGCATGTGTAGCAGCAGTTCTGTTATGTTGACCTGCCAGATATGGTTCAGAGATAGCCAATTACTTGGCCTCGGCACTTTATGCAGACATTGTGATTCATCCATCAGAGGTTTTCCAGTAGAGGAACTGAATCACATTAATGTGGGTGGCTGGCTTGGAAGACATTGGTTATCCTCATAGAGCTGTTCTATAAAGGGAGTTGGGGGGGGGGGAGGAGAGACTCTTGACACTTTCCAGCCTAACCTGTGTTAATGTTGAGTGTGTTTGGGGGTTCTGCATGGTGGTTCACAGTGGAGGTTAGGGCCTTGAATCCTTCCCCCTAATTAGTGTCAGCTATGGTAGTGTTGTTTGAAAGTAATGCCATGTGCCCTTCTACATGACACAGGTGGTTGATGCAAGAGTCATTCTAGTGCAATATTTGTGGATTTTATGTTTCTCCTTTGGTATGCATTGTTCCTCATCTAGGTTCAAATTCAAACATTCCACCCTAGGTTCTTATTTGCCTGCATCCTTGTAGTTGGAACTGGCCTGTCTCTTGCTTTCAATGTCTCTGTTGTCTTGTTCTGGCCTTCCATTTCTACTCTGCCTGATGTTTCCCAGCCTAAAGCCGCTCAATATTGAGGTCTCTCTGTCTCCAAGGCCGATCTATTGTGTCTCCCGGTTCCTTTGTTTTACCTGTCCCACTAAAGTATGAGAGGCTCTCTTTCTCTAAACGCCATCCTGAAAGCATTAGTTCCCGAACCCCTCTTGTTCACTGGTTCCCTGTTCCCTAGTTGCTTAGACACCGTGCGGACAGATTGTCAGAAGGACAATCACCTATCCAGGGATAGCTCAGCTGCTATTAAGGCATAGCTTTGCTCCCTGTAACTTGTTTGGGAATGCTCTGTTGTCTGGTGAGAGTAGCTCTGCTGACAAAAACCTTAAAGGATAGATTTGCTGTTTGTACTGAGTAAGAAATTAACCAGAAGAGCAAGGGATTGATCAGATGAATGGTACTAATCAGCTGCCTTTGACATGTGATGATAGCTGTGGTCACTGTGGCACATAAGTAGTACTTTTGCTATCTGTGACATATGAGTGATACTTGTACTATAAGCGCTGAGTGTGGAATAAGTCTTCATCTGAGCTAGTGGTGGCTGTGCTGTTAGCGCCAGTTAGACATGTGGGCTATTGCACCTGTCTCTGGGTAAATGTCAGTCTGTACCCTGCCCTTATGTTGATGTCTTCTTGTAATTCTCCTCAGGAAACAGCAGGGATAAACTGACCTCTCTGCTTCCATTCTCTCATTGATACATTTACCTGCGAGCACAGGCAAGCCTTTCTACTCTCTCTTCCTAAATAATGCATTCATCTGTAGAGCCTAGAGTTCTAGAGAGAGTCGAATGTTGTGTGAGCTATTTACCTTAAGCATTTTGGCTTGTGAGAGGAAAGGAACACAAAAGATTGAGATACAAGATACAAGAGAAGAACCTGGTATTCTCTGATCCCAGGGCACCAGGGCCTAGGTTACGAGAGCTCCAGTTGTGATCGCAGGTTGCCAGTGTGATTGCTCCAGTTAGTCAGCAGTTGTCTAGGCGCATTCAGGTCTGTGTCCACTAAGGTTATGAACCTTTTGAAATGCGTAAGGGATCTGATGAAGGGCTTTATTCCTGGATGTCTGTGAGTAGAGCGATACCAGTAGTAGCAAGCTACCACTGTCCAATGATTGAGCCGTGGACATTTTGAAACACACATGCGTAAAAGCACACATAACTTACTTCATATCCGGACTTCTTTTAAGTGGTTATTTTTCTCCAGACCTTGATTCTGCCATGCCTACATTCGGGTCTGGGAGGCAGCTGAAGACGTGTGTTACAGGGACGTGTGTTACACAGCCTTGGCGTTCCATACTAGACACGTTATTATGATTTTACTGTTTTTGCAGACTTAACACTGTTGGTTACCATGAAAGTAATGTGAAAACAAAATTGCAGAAAAATGTAATGTTTCTTGTTTCTTCTGATTATTCACGGAGTCCCTGGATAGGGTTGAACATATTCCCATGGCCCCTACAGCTTTAAGGATTGTGATGACAATGTGTCTCCACTCCCTATATTTTAGCTTTGGGCCCCCTGGGTAGGCTGTGCACCATGTGTGTGCTGAGGTTGCTCTTAAGGAGAGATGCACTATTACAAGCTGGCTTTGGGTCCCAGGGAGTTGGTTGCTGCTGCTTAGAAGTAATGACAGGGCGTGATCCCTGGTTGTTGCCATTGGGCCACCAGAGCGGGCTTTGTATCTGGTCTGTGTTGGCAAGGTTGTGGAGCTGACTGACCCCTTTGTGCTGAGTTTAGTTCTAAGGGCACCCAGTGAGTCATTCCCTGTGAATAATTAATTTGCTGTTTTTGAAAGATAAAGAATTACAGGCTTCGACACTGTTAAGTTGGCTCTGGGTCCTCAGAGCACATCACGTTTGTGCACGTCCCCACTGCTTTAATGGGGGGGACCATGATGTTTGGTCATTTATTGTCAGCTGTAAATGACGGATCCCCGAACAGTGTCATGTATGCGCATGTTTACATTGTGCTGAGGTGATTACCAGGTAATCGTTCACGCAGCTTTCTGATAGATGTCGCATGTGGTTTTTCTGAGTCCCCAGATAGATCATGCAGTCTGTGTGTCCTCCTTTGTACTGCCGGTCACTGGTGTATTCAGCTGTGTAGCCCTGGACCGTGTCATGTATGTGCATGTAACTTGCATGATCGAGGTAACTATTAGCGGCGATGCTACGTGTCTCTCGGACCTCTTTCAAGTGCGTGCTGTCCTTTCTCCCCCCCCCGGCCCCCCTCCCCCACCGGGGCGGCAATCTTAGGGATAGCCCCGGGCGCCACAAGCTCTAGCTACGCCACTGTCTTACTCTGTGCTTTTACAAGGGTGCATAATGGAACTGTGAACTAATTTTTATAGAAATCAGTTATTTTTACAATGCAATTTCTACATTTGTAATACTGCAAGTAGGTACATGTGCTGCCAAATGCAATGTTCAAAAATATATAGAAACACATATAGGCAACCATTCCTGTCCTCCTCTGTGTAATTTGATTTGATTGTGCAAAAGTACTATTCTTAAGTGTGCACCTACACTCAGCCCAGAACATGTTCATAATTAAACCACTCATTGTGTTAAACCTGTCGTTTTCTCATTGGCCCTTAGATAGAAAGGGGAGGAGAAACAGAAATGTGCTTTTTTAATCAGGCTCTAAGGGGGAAGGAGTCGCCTGTTTGGTAATCTGTTTGTCAGTCATTTAGTGATCTTAAATACTTGACTTCACCTCTTATAAATGTGAATTGGCCCCATGTCTTTAAGCTAACTCTAAATTAATGTTTCGTATTCTACAGGAGTAATGCTTTACCTTCTTCCCTCTGTCATTATTGATAAAAATAATATTTATTGTTGGCACAACCAGCCTCATCTATAGAACTTTAAAGCTGTGGGTTCGAAATACTTATTTTATAGGTATTGATAAATTAAGGAGGCAAAAAGCTACTGCGCCTTCTTCAACTTGATTCATCATTGAAATGAATGGCCAACACAGAAAAAGCCAATTAAGAGCCCCAGGAGAGTCGGTGAATGTGTTCTTACAGCGGAAAAACAGTAAAGCTAAAATACCATTAGAAGAAGCCTTCAGTATTTTCAGAACCTCTCTACAAATGCATTATTCTCGATCATGCATTCCTTATGAGCAGTACCCAATGTTCCAATTCCTTCACAGATAGAAAGCAATATATTGAGTTACAAAAGGAAAAAACTAATCTATGACTTTGAAGTACTGACAATTCTCAGTTGTGCAGCTACACTGTGTGTAAATTCTGTTTTCTTTTTCTTCATCTTTTGCATTCAGTGCTAATCTTTCATTTTGCTGTCGATTCATATTGTGCCCTCTCAGCACCGCTGTCTCCTCGGTAACCTCAATTTGTGACGGCCATTCTAATACAGTGGCACACATTTTTTGTCCCACAGAGCACGTACACTGCAAGCTGTTTATCCAGGATTTAATAAAGAGACGAACTCAGCAGTGCTTGATGGCTCTGTTTCCTATTTGAACCTATTCCCCTCCAGTTAAACTAGCCATAGGAGTAGTTTACTAGTTATCTGTGTCCCTGTGGAGTGCTACAATGCACTGGAAACTTGAAAGAAAACAACACCTCTGTTCTTTCAGCAACAATCCAAAATAACCTACTTCAGGCAAAAGTATCCTCTGGATGTGAGCAGTATTCTTGATTTTTTTCTTTTCGCATCTATCAACTCTAAGAAGGAAAAATTGTTTTCTTTCATTAGCATCCAAAACACTGTGTCACTGAGCACTACTTGCAGGAAAAACGTGAATGTACACAGGGAGACTTACAAATGTTTTTCACGGGTGCTGGGTTTTGATCACGAAAGTAACACACACCTACTCAAACTATTAATTTTAACAGCGGCTTATGCAGGGGCGTAACAAAGGCCCCCGGAGCCCCCGCGGTGCGGGGGGCCCCCGAGCTCCTGGGGGCCCCCTCAACACTTTACCCTGACCTGACAGCTCCCGAGGAAGCCAATTCCAACTGAAATGCATTTTCATTTGCGCCTGCCCCCGGAAAGTGAAGCCATAGCGTTGCTAATTGTGCTACAATGTAATAATTTGCACGCAGTGTCAGCAGCCGACTTTTGCTAGGCGTGGTACGTCACGTCCTGCTGGCGCCTGTGGCGCAGGAGGGCAGGGGTCAGGCAGCAAAGTTTCTGTGCGGCAAATGGTAGTTATGCTCGCACCTCCGCGGTCAAATTTATAATTAATCTACGTTGTGATACCCGATGACTGGGCTCTTGACCGGAGGCGGGTGTGACAGAGGGGTGAGGAGTCTGAGAGGCTTTCACCAGGGCGGAGCACTGCTCTAGCGCCATGTGGCAGAATGCATACGAGAGCTTCGATGCTGTACAAAACCAATATTTTGCCGGGCGCAAAGGCGAGGTGAGTTTGGTCCGCAAACCTTTATGTAATGTAAAGTGTATTTGTATGTAGAGCGCTGCCTGTCACCGGGGTCGTGAGGGTATCCAGGCGCTGGTTCTTGCAGGCTCATCCCAAATGCACAGAGTGGCGAAACCCCCACAATGATTTACTTTTTATTGCTGTGTTATTTTCATCTAACGCAAACCCTAACATTGACTAAAAGAGAACACCAATAAATCGGCATAAATGTAATCACGTCAGTACAGATATTAATCAACATGCAGACAGTTCTGTTCATTAGTGATTCGCGCATCCCACCGAAAATGGTGATGAAAGAGCGATTTGGAAACCTTCGAACAATGCCCCACACCAGACTAAAAAGTATGAAGCAATGAGTGTTGGTTCACGAGGGGTACTCAGAGGGTGGTGGGGTATCGCATCTTTGGGGGGGCAGAGTAGGGAGCACAGCATTCTGAAAAGCACACTACATCCCTGGCGCTCGGTCGCAAGGACTCCTACCCCACATGCACGCCAAGCAGATAGAATGGTGGGTTGATGCACCCATGAGATCCATGCAAAGAGTGACGCCCTTCTCGACTCACGGGACCGTGGCAGCCGCGATGTAGCCCAGAGCAAGAGAGCACACACCATTCACAGACTGTGCAGCTGGTGAGTACCCTTAAAATCATTGCCTGGGTGGCACCGCAGTATGTGAGTACTTTTTCACTCTGGGGACGGGTGGGGTTCACACTGCCATGCTGTGGTACAGAAAAGAAAGGTTTTTTTGAAGTTTACAATGTGAACCCCAGCAAGACTTCATTAAAAATTACCCTCCACATCCCCTCGACGTAACAATCCTTGCGGAGTTTAATTATTATCAGCATCTCTATTGCTGCCATTGCAGGTCCGGACAGGCGGGAATTTCAAATGTATCTGATGGGTGCCAGAAGGAGCTTGTTTGGTGAGAGCCCCTCTCTGCAGTCTTTTTACTACCTTTGCCCTGTGTCTGATCGTTCTACTCTCACTCAGGGTCACTTAGTTGATCGCCCATCTTTGGCTAGACTGCCCCACTGAGCGCCCCCGCAAGCAGCAAGAAGTTGCAGCACAAACACTTAAAGTTACTTGATTTTTACCGCCGCACGCCTTTACATTTATTTCAGCACGGACTGCTCTCTCACGTTTCGTGTCTGCCAGGTATGTAATTGCTCTTGGTTGCTATAAAATTGGATTCATTCTGGGCTGCCTACGATCTCATTCACTCTAGGAATTATTGTGCAACAAGCAGCCTCTCTCATCTTCAGCAGTGACACGTTAGTGCACAATACTGTAGTGTAACAGCTTCGGTCGGGAGGGGGTGCCGTGCTAATTGACTAGCGCTGCACGCATTTTGCCTCATTATTCCACCATGGGTGGCGCCCTGCGTCAAATAAAACAAGATCTCTCCAGCAGGGGGGCCGTCCTGCCCAGCTTTACAGTGCGATCAGATTACAAGGGCACTAGTGCCCTCTAATTTCTAGTGATGCTTTGCAGTAGTTATAAAAATCTTTTTCTCATTGTTCATATGGCTGTAAATTCTGATATTTATATATTTCCCTCTTATTCATTGCTGTATTTTGCTCTCGAGATAGTGGCACTCATGGTCATTGAAATGTCCCTCCTAATCACACTGAAATTATGAAAATGTCCCACATAGCAATCTGAAACCCTGGCAGCTATGAGAGGGGGGCTCTCCATGACACAGCTCTACACATTCTACATATAAATATATCCATTACCTTTCTTCTACTCGAAGTTTCATTTGGTCCATAAATTAAAGAAACAATGTTGTTGTGATAAACGTCATAGAATGTAGCCAGGAAATCGAACGGGCAACCACTGCTCACGCCAATCAGGCCTAAAGTCACCCAAGTAAGGCTGGAGCTCGCGCCCAGTCCTTGGGGATTGGGAAACAATGGGACTATTCCCTCAGGACACATCATTGGAAAGTTAAACATGGAACTTGGAGGGAGTAAACAGACAATAACTTATGAATGATCTCATGGAAGGTAGGTAGACGAATCCACGACTTAGAGGTGAGCGATGCAACAAATTAACAGTGCGAGCCAAGACAGAGCCGAGCCAAGGGTCTGGGTGGTTTTTGGAACCTGTGCACGAGCCGAGCCGTGAACACGTTTGCGATGTAAATCATACTTCTTGAACAAGTGGAAGCTGTGACATTATAAATCACATGGAAACACTGTCTGAGACGTACTTATCAAAAGTGATAGTTTTTAACTTGAGTTTATACCCATTTCTGCCCCAACCCTGGCAGTAGTGCTATTAATGAACTAAGAGGCAAGACAGTTTTCACGTTTTTGAAGGTGCTTTTATATGCAATAGTGAAGAAAAAGCAGGTAAAAAGAAATATCTGCCTAAGATCACACAATTAAGTTATGGGGGAAGCCGCAATGAATCCAAGTGGTCTGGTTCCACTTTGTACAGATCATTCACTGAATGGGTATCTGTTTGTCTCTCCTTTTTATCTCAAATGTTAAGGTTCTGTTTTCACCTCTTTGTCCATAAAGGTAGAGTGAGTGAGGGTGGCAGGCAGAAGGCACATGAAGGCTCGGCTCGTTATGGGCTCAAGGTTCCAATGGGACCTCGAGTTGAGCCAGATCCAGGCTTCAACTTTCAATGGCTCGCCCAACTCTATCTCAACTCAGCTCACTACATACCTCTGCACCACTTTAGTACTCCTTTTGAAGTAACATGCAGTTTCACACTGCATCAGGTATTACTGTTTCAGTTGTGAAATGTACATTGCATATATTTCACCAGCATAAATGATTCGATTTAAACACCATCACTTCGTTGTAGGAATAGTATATGTTGACAGAACCCTTGAAGGACGACGAACAGACAAAACAACTTTCCATAATTCATAATCATGATAATGAAAACACATTGGAAAGTGAACAATGAAAGGGTACATTCCATTTTAAAGCATTCATTTATCAAGACTAACACAGAGCAGGCAGAGTAACGGGCATCAGTAATGTACAGATGGCTGCCAATTAGAAATAGAGACAAGAAAAGCGGGCAAGGTGATGTGTAAATGTTTTCATTTCTATGTTTTTAAGATTTAACTGTGTGCCGGAGCTTAGACGATTTAGAAATAAAGCAAAATACATACATCCCTCCCTCTATCTCTCTCCCAAGCTATCAATACCCGGGATCCCAGTAACTCTGGGTGCAGAGGTGTTAGGGGGTTACGAGTGACACTTAAATGGTCCCTTAGAAACTTGCACTGGTAGAATCAGACCGCTCAAGCCCAGGCTTGAGCTGAATGCTTATGGCAGTGAGTAAAGATCTCAGTTCTCAGAAAAGCGTGCATTCAGCCAATATTTCTCAGCAAAGCTGCAAAACTGATCATGCGCAAGCTTTCTAAGTGATGATTTAAATCCATGCATAAAATAGAATTCGAGTGATGCTACAAATGTGGCCATTCAGTCGACATTTCTAAATGACTGCGAAAACATAAGCATGTACTGATTACTACTGGGCGATGGTGCAAATTTGGGTATGCAGTTAGGATTACTGAGTGATGATGCAACTCTGAGCTCGCATTAAGGATTATCGAGGGATGTGCATATTCAAACATATACTAATAATGAATGATGGGGCAAATCTAATTATGCATAATGATGGTAATTCTGAACATTATGTGGGAATACTTGGCACAATGGTGTCCTCCGTAATGCTTTCTGTGGCATAATGGAAGCAAATCCTAACATACTGTAAGCACTCTTGGCGCAATGGTGCCCACTGGGGCAATGGACCTGCCACCTACAGTTGTCATTCACAGTTTTGAATAGCCCAAAGGGCAGTCAATTGGTGGCTTGATTATCTGTCGCCATGATTGATGGCATGTCATCAGGGATGGGCAAGCTCCAGGAGGCGTAGTACCTCTCCATCTGTACCACCACTGCCCAAACACACCAGAGGGGGTCCTTCCATCAGTGCCGGGGTTCCGTTGCCACCTTACATGGAGGTGGCATGGCTCACTTATCACACCACTCCGGGAGCTACTCTTTGAGGTGTGCTGGAGCCAAACAGTGCACACTCCTTGCAGTATCTGGGATGTTCTTTCCAGGCTGTGCTTCTCCAGACTGCTGAGCAGGGTATGCAGGGCATTTCACTGACACGGAAACTGCAAACAAATGTCAGATTCTGAGTTTTGTCAGTCTTTGGCCAGACTCACTTGGACCAGTACCTGTTCCCTAGCCAAAAGTGAAGAACCTAGGAATAAGGTTTGACAAAATCTATCATTTGACAGCGAGACAGCCAGCCTTGTGGTGAAATGTGTTGGTATCCTAAAAACATTGAAAAAGATCAGGGGCCTTCTCCGTGTGAAGCCGCCAGGTAAACAGTAGTCCAGGCCCTGGCCATGTCCAGACTGGACTAATGTAATGTGTTATATATCGGAGCCACACAAGGGAGGTTGAAAAAGCTCCAGAGGGTGCAGAATTCAACAGCAAGTTTGCTGCTGAACATCACGAGACGCTCCTCCATGGGACCAGCCCTTGCTAAACTACACTAGATCCCGCTAAGCAAGAGAGTGTCCTTTAAAGCCACGTGCTTCTGCCATAAAATCTTGAATTATAAAGTACCTTATTACCAATATTCTCTGGTGAAGCCTTATTGAGCCAGAAGAAGGCATAAGTCTGCAGGAGCTGCGTTCACCATAATCCCCATCATGAAAAAAGCACCCATGGAAGGATGTTCCTTTAGTTTTCTGGCTTCCAAAATGTGGAACACCATGCATCTGGATCTGAGACAGGAATTCTCAGGATTAGTCTTTCGTAAGAAACTTAAGCTTTTTAAACAAATTTAGGGTGGGTAGACTGTGCATTTTGGCTCTATACTGGATAATTCATTTCTAGCGCAGGAACACTGTATGGAGTAACCAGGCGCTTTATAAATTTTGTATTATTATTATTTATTTATTTTACAAAAGAAGGTTAGTGCTTGTCATCCCAGGAAAAAGATAGACCCTTGAAAGGTAAAGTGGCTTATTTTAAATATAAATGAAACACGTGGAAAATGGTACAATATAAGGAAAAGTCAGCCTAATTATTGAAAATCGCATTTAAAGATTGCAGCAATAGAAGAAAGGATTGTGGGAATGTAGATGTGACATCAAGGTTTGCGGGTATTTAAATATCCTGCTCAGCCACCTTCTCTTCAGAGAAAGACTGGATCTTCATCCACTCTGGATCAGATGCTTCTGAGCAGGTAAAAAGGGACTCAGCGCAATACTTTTATTAGTAACACAGATCAATGTTGACTGAGTGTGGAGTTGGAGTCCTTTAGAGCAGTCTCAAGGGTTATTGCTCAGCTCAGAGAGGAAACTAAGGCTGCAAGGGCTGAGCACACAGCATTGTCCGGGGAATACTGTGTGAAGGCTGCAGCTCCAGTGGCAGCCGCTGGCGGTGCCTTTGGTGATGGCATGTCTAATAACGTGCACAATTGTGGTTAAGTGTTGTTTGCTTTGTTTAAGATGTGAATATTTTTGGGAGGTGCTTTACTTGATAATACCAGTTTGGTTACTGTGAACAATCTGATAGGCCCCCTCAAGCTGCCTACTTATGATGATCCTGTTTTCGTTAACAATAAAGTACTGGAATAAGCCCAACCCCAGCAATGTAATGGCCCCAGGGCTAGATGAATACATTCTGAAAGTAACAACTCAACTAACTTGGCAGGGTCTTTAAGGTCAAGTGATGGAGTTTCAATGCACTGCTGACAAACATCAACCGGGTTGTAAGTGTCTGACTGCTAAGGCAGCCAAGCACAAGAAAGAATCAAGGAGAGTCAGGTTGGATGTAACCGGTAGGAGTGCTTTCAGCTCATGGGCACTTTCCTTCGCGAGTACTTGGAACGAAGCAGATAATACACAAAGGTTTGGGATCCAAAATTGTAAAAGGGTAAACAATACTCAAGTTAAGAAGGCACCTCTCAAGCAAACGTTTCTCAGATTTGTACTTGTAAACCTGCAAAAGCAACCCTCTACATTCCCAGTTTTATAACATATGCCACATCACTTTAGTCATCTAAAATAGGGGACATAGCTATCATTAGAGCAGCAGGAACAGTGGCACCAGGGACATAAGGGTTACTGCACTCCGATTAGGGCTCTCTTTTACTATACAAATTAGCATTTTCTAGATAACTCTAGAATACGGAGTTCGGTTTTCCAGAAAGCTAGGTAATAAGCAGTGGGGTAACAATAGCCCCTGCAACCTCCACAGTGTGGGGGGCGCGCTCCAGGGCGCCACTCCGGGACTGTGCACGGGCGGTGGACACGTGGCCTGGCCTGCAAGCTCCTTACTTGGTTCAGAGAGTGGGGGGCCCCACTCCATGTACTTTGCAGGGGGGCCCCCTCATGTTTCGTTACGCCACTGGGCTTATGCAGGTAAGCGTGGTGAGCAGTGGGGCGGGTTGGGGTGGGGAGTCGACACACATGACAGAATAGGGAAAATTAAATAAACAAATAAAGCCCATTCCATCATCTGTCGACATGCCCCCCCGCTCTGCACCACCCCACTGCGCTTACCTGCACCAGCCTCTGCTGATTCACTTCGTATTTATTTCCCCGTGCAAAATCTTCTTTGGCTCTGGAAATTTCCCTGAAAGTAATACAAAGCATCTGCTTTATGGTGCTTTTCATGAGGGGGGCGTTCCATGGATGGTACATGGGTGTTCAGATAAAACCACTCATAGGTTTTACACAAAGCCCTACCTATTAGGAATTGCAACAGGGTTTTGGCCCAAACAATAAAGCCTTTTGAGAGTGGTGTTAACTTAGAGAAATGCCTTTATTTCTCCAAACTTTTCATACTTTGCACGTGTGCTGCACTTTAGAGCACACATCCAAAGTGGGAAAAGTTTCAGGTATAGTATTTTGTACACGAATGGTACCCTTCGTACAAAACCTATGCTAGACTTCATGCACACCCCCTTGCATTATGGTGCAAAGGTGTGTGCATGGCACCAAACAGTGTAATTGTGCACTAGGGAGTTGGCTGGACAGTGCCATATCTTAGTATGTGTTACTTTCCTGCTCACTGCCTCCCATGCAACGCAGTCAGGTTGCTGCACTGCTTTGTGTGCCATCTTCATGAATCTGCCCCACAGTTTTACGAAGATACAGGCTTTCATTTTGCAAAATGAATGTGATCATGCTCATCAGTATTACAAAGCTACCATATACTGTCTAACAGTACATGTTTTGAAAGGGATGGACAAATAACTGTTTTGTTTAGAGCTTGTGTAATTGTATTGATTGTTATCAGGAAAAAATTATAAAGACATTAAATCAAGAGCTAACCTGTTATATTCAGTTATTATTGGCATAATCCAATGCCTTTATGAACAAAGCAACTCAGCTAAGTTAGATCTCCATCTAACCATCATTGAGAAATTTAGAGGTAGATGTATCCATTTTTAGTACACAACAGCACATCCACTGCACTGGCACACAAACAGGCTGCATAGCAGTAAGCACATGCTTTGCGTCATAATTCGGAGGTATTGCGTCATGTGCAGCATAGAATTGGAACTGGAAGCATACTCTTCCAGTACACATTCCCATGCCTAAAACTAAACAAAATCTAATATATGACACACACTGGATATTTTCTGTGCTGTGTGCCACACATGCAGTGTGTGAAATGCTTGGAGAAATAAAAATATATCCTCAAATTTGTACCTTTTTCAAAAAGGCTACCTTTTTTGATGCAAAGTCCTAGCATGACTGTATTAGTAGATTACACTTTGGGCTACACCCATGTGGCATCTCTTTGTTGTAAAGTAGCTCAAAGGAGTGCAAAGTTACATTGTGCTAGAAAGTAAATCCCTTTCCAGGACTTTGCACGGCTTTGTGTCATTTGCATGATCTGGAGCTGTTGCAAAGTCTTAGCGAATCAGCCCTTTGCAAAGATTTCATTTATTTAATCACATCGGGATTGATATTCTTATTTGACTTTGTACTAATATAGATGCAGAGAGAAAGAAGTGACAGGTAAGGGGTAAAGAGAATAGGCGAAGGAAATTAAGAAAAAAGCAGTTTAAGAGCAGTAAAATAAACACAAATCGTTTTATTAGCTCATCCTTGATTATCTATATAATACACGTCAAAATCCAGTAGTGAGGAAAGTACATTTTCTCATTAAAACTACACATGCATTATTGGTGTATGTTTAGAGCCACCGTTGACTTTCCAACCTTCATACATTATGGGGTTTGCTGGGACTTTCAGCAAAAGGAACTGGAGACAGCAACCCTCAGCCTCCCACCTTAAACTCCTCTGTCAGGCCAGAAATATGTACAACAATAATATCCTTTTGTCCAAAAAAGAGTTCTTCAACTCCGAGCTGAAAAAATGCCAAGAACACACCACACAAACTTTTTGAAATAGTCAAACTTCAATCAAACAAACTAGTGAAATCATCAAAAGAAACCACTAAATCCCCAGTCACCTGCGATGAGTTCTCCTCCTTCTTAGAAACCAAAATCAAGTCACTGGGTAACGAACTCAAGGACT
Organism: Triturus cristatus; assembly: GCF_964204655.1. Taxonomy (NCBI): domain Eukaryota; kingdom Metazoa; phylum Chordata; class Amphibia; order Caudata; family Salamandridae; genus Triturus; species Triturus cristatus. The sequence goes on along the minus strand of NC_140582.1, from coordinate 770,789,278 downwards.
CCTTAAACTCCCCTCCTTCTCCGTCTGGGACCCTTCTATCCTCTCGTACCCACCAAGCAACACCCAAAGACAAGGCTCACTGGTCCAAATTCGAACTTTATGATGACCATTCCATCTCAAAAATTCTATCCTCCTTAAAACCGAATACCCACTTTAACGACCCCCTCCCCGCCAACTGCTTGGCAGCGGCCACCTCACTCATCGCTCCCATCTGGACTACCATTATCAATGCTTCCCTTCTCTAAGGGACCATACCGGACTCACTGAAAACCGGGCAAGTCATCCCCATCCTAAAAAAACCCACTCTGAATCCAGAAATTCCAGATAACTTCAGACCCATCTCGAATATTCCTCTTCTCGCGAAAGTACTGGAGAAATGTGTGCAGCTACAACTAAGCCAACACATCGCCATTTCAATCTACTCGACAAATTCCAATCTGGATTCAGGCCTGGGCACAGCACTAAAACTAATATTCTTCACATCATTGACGATGCTCTCCTAGCCCTTGACCAAGGCAAAACATGTCTTCTGATCCTTCTGGATCTCTCCTCGGCATTCGACACGTCAACCACGAGAAAATCCTTGAACGCCTCGAACACAGGATAGGCTTAGGAGGTACTGTCATCAAATGGTTTGTTTCCTTTCTCCATAACCACACAGAGAGATTCCTTGTCAACAACAACCTATCTGCTCCCTCCCCGATCTCCACTCTGTCCCCTGCCCTCTTCAATCTCTACCTCGAACCTTTAGCTGAAATTCTCCACTCGGTCAACATCTACTTCCACATGTATGCCGACGATACCCAGATCTACATTAAAATCTCCTCTCTTCAGGAGATCACCCATCTAAATGATGCCCTGAAACTGACTGACCAATGGCTTGCCAACAGCCAGCTCAAACTGAATGCCCCAAAAAGGAAGTTTCTTCTCATCTCCCCCCAAAAATATCTGCTGACATCCTTGAATGAACTAACTCCATCACAGCACTAAACTGCACCCCTACCATTGTGGATTCTGCCAAATCTCTTGGGATTATTTTAGATCGTAACCTGAATATGATTGAGTGCATCAACTCGATGGCCAAAACTGCCAGATTCCATCTGAGCTACTTGAGAAAACTAAAACCCTTCCTTGGAACTGCCGACCTAAAAATCAGGCATTAGTTATCTCCAGAATCGAAGATGGCTGCTCCACACTATCTGGCCTGCCTAAGACTTTGACTGCCCCCCTAAAAGCTTGCCTCAATGCAGCAGCCAGACTCTTATCTGGTTAACAAAAAATTGTCCATATCTCTCCACACCCGAAGGCCTTGAACTGGCTTCCCCTTGAAGGCAGAATTCATCTCAAGCTGGCCTGCATCACTCACAAAGCCTTGTACACAAACTCCCCGGCATATCTCGCCCAGAAACTCATGTTATCTGGAAGATCCAGAAACTCTAGATCCGCCAGAGACCGTGTGCTCCAGCCACCCCGCTTCCGCAAGGCAAAAACATACAATCGAGCATTTTCCGGATCTGCACCAAGAATCAGGAACTCGCTTCCTTCCTCCATCAGAAGAATACCTTCTCTGGCGCTCTTCAAAAAGAAGCTAGAACCTTCTTAATGAGCAAATTCCTACAATAACGCTCCCTTGGTGCACATTCATATGACCTACTATTTGTATCAACTCTCACTCCTTCCAGGGCTCCCTGTACCAGTTTTTGTACATATCTTTTTCGTCCTATTGTTACCAAATCGCCCGCAGATCTTGGAACTGTATTGACACTTGTATATATCCACGGCTTTGCCCTACTTTTGTCATTTCCCCAACCCCCATCCCTGTATTCTGCCAAAGCCATCCTGTACTTGGATCTGTATCATTTATTATATATATTTTCTCCTTGTGCACTATTGTACTCAAGTCATCACTGATTTTGGAACTGTATTGACTTTTGTATATAGCCACGCCTTTGTCCAACTATTGACTTTTCCCTATCCCCCATCCCTGTACTTTGCCCATGCCTTGATGTATGTAACGTACCTTTACTTGTAAAGCGCTCTGATACCCTAACGGGTCATGTTCATGCTATATAAATCTTCAAATAAATAAATAATTTACTAAGTGTGTGCAGGGGCAGTATCAGTGGTATTTGCTTGTGGATGTCTGTCCAGATGCAGAGGTAGGCAAGGGGGTGGCACTTGTATGATGGAACCATGCATGGAAATATAATACATGCCTTTGCAATGCGGTCATTACCATGACTGCGTCTTTAGCACGCAGGCCTTTACCATGCCTATGCCTTTGCAACAAATGACTTTACAGTAAAAATGTAAGCATTTAGCAATTAAGTATTATGCGTTTATATGTGTGTATATATATATATATATATATATATTCACTGAAAAAACCATAGATTTCAGGCACGTTATAGTTAGGAATTAGCATTTAAAAAACCTTAAAAATTCACTGAAAAAACCATAGGTTTCAGGGGCGTTATAGTTAGCTGGACTTTTCACTCATACAAAACCATTGAAATTCCCCCGTTATAGTTAGTTCAGCTAACTATAACTCGCGCGCCCGCAATGCACTGCTGATGACGTCACATATTACATCACTCATGACATGGTCAGTGACATCACTCATGACATCACTGATGACATCTCAAATGACATAACTGATGACATCACTCATGACATCATCCAGTGAATGTGTGTTTTTCTGAAAATTACATATGATTTATATATGTATATCTCAAGGTCGATGGAAGAATAAATGGGTATATAAGTGTCTAAATGGATGATTTGTTTTTGAAAAATTGATTGTATAACTGACTGATTAAGTGTATCTTAGTGAATACATGGCTTAGCGAGTAATGTTTAAATATGTAACTATCTGTATCAGTATCTCACGTTGTGTATAAGTGGCTGCATGGGTTGGTGAGTAGCTACATGAGTGTCTAAAGGGTTATTAGTTGTTTTTTTGAGTATCAGTATGAGTGTCTGAGAGTCTGTATGGTTTGGTGGGGGGTATTACTTAGTGCATAGGTGCATGAATGTGTGACTCACTGTTTGTATGTGTTGAAGACAGCATGTGTGCAGGACTATATGGGTGGATGAGTGTGTGAATGGGTGTGTTAGCGAGTGAATGACTATCTCAATAGTGTCTTTATGAGTAACTACATATGTTTTAAACTAGTATATGTGACTATTGGTGTATATAAGTGAGTATATGTGACAGTGAGAGATTGGAAGAGTTCCTGTATGAATAAGTATGTGTTTCTATAAGTGATTGTTTAAAAGACTAAGAATGTGTAAGCTTCTGTAGAAGTAAGTGTGGTGGTGTGTGTATAACGGTATATGCAAGTAAATGGATGTTTGATTCTTTATTAGCATGAGTGACTATGTGTGTGAGTAACTCTATGGATGAATGGCATTGTGTAACAGGATGTATAGGTGTATGAGTACATATGATGAGTGAGTACATGTATGAGTGACTGTATAGGACTGTTGGTGAATGAGTGGACGTGTATGTGGATCTTAGAATTACTGAATAGGTTGTTGTAACTGGTATTAGTATGTCCATTGTTTTGAAAATTTTAGTTTCTATTTTTGAATGTTTGTATCAAAGGTTATATTAGGGGGAGAGGAGGTCTTCCACTCTATCACAAGGATGATGTCATCAGTGACGTCATCAGTGATGTCATTTGAGATGTCATGTCATGAGTGATGTCACTGACCATGTCATAAGTGATGTAATATGTCACGTCATCAGCAGTGCATTGCGAGCGCGCGAGTTATAGTTATCTGAACTAACTATAACAGGGGAATTTCAATGGTTTTGTATGAGTGAAAAGTCCAGCTAACTATTTTTTGCGTTGCCCCCCTCCTCAGGCCACTTATGGCCCCAAGGACCCCATCCCCCGGGGCCGGCCTTTGTTTTTTATTATTTTTAAAAAATATATATTTAGAGAAACTCCTAGGACATGCTGGACAAACCGTATGTACCTATCACCATGACGATTTGCGTGATATTCATTAAAAGGCGACTATGCATACAATGAATCCACGTGGAATGTATTTACACCGCTAGTGAAGCTCTGACGTGTCTGACGCCCTACCGTGCCTAATCCCGCCCCCCTGCCAGTGGGTACTCTCCAAGTAAACAACCTTGTCGTTTATTTATACAAACATGGGTAGCTATTGACGGGCACATTTAATACACACGCACACCAAGCCATTCAAAGGGGACTCGACAAAAATTCGACCAAACTATGCAAGAAACCACCCTCACGGTTAATAAACCACACATCCACCGCCGGATGTGTAATACTTTTTATTTTACTCTCTGGAAAGGAGACAAACCTCACTTGAGAGTCACAGCGTGCTCCTGGCTGAGCCCAATGCTGTGTTACACCCACCAGTGCCTGCCGAGTGCCACACACCTCTGTGTTGTATTCCACCAGCTAGTGCGTATGCTATGACACTCTCTAGCACATGTGCACTGTAACACCACCCCGTGAATATGTCATGCCACACTTGCCATCGCACAGGTTATATTGCCCCATCTAACGTGCCTTCCTCGATGCCTATGTTATAACGCACAGCACTATGCCATACATATTACAATCAGGGATCCATATCTTTGTCACAGTGCATATGCAACGTTACACTCTCCAGCACATATTTTATATTACAACTTTAGAGACTAGTTAGGTTACACAACACTGCCCTGTGCATATTACACTCCAAGGCGCATATCGCATAGCACGCGCTAGTGCCTGTGCTATCTCGCGCTCTCCAATGAATCTGTCATTGCACACAATGTATTGCATATTATATTTCACGCTCGGTTCATCTTATATCACACTTTTTGGTGCATAGTTTATACCATATACTATATCTGGTTTTCATTTTCAATCGTGCTCTGAGGACTATGTTCTATATAACACTGCGTCCACCTACCCTTTTCACGGGCATTACATTTTGCGATGGGGGTGGAGGGTCAGGGGTGTTTCTGCCAAGTGAGCCTGGTGTCACAGTCACAAACGTCCTCTTCTTCCTGAATAAAAGTGAGATTATGCTGCATACTTGTTCATATTTTAATTAGTTCGCACAGACACACATTTTAAAAACAATAAAGTTCCTAATACCCACCTTCTCTGAACAGTTAGCTTGCTGCCCCATCCACCTCCTCCCTATCCTCTGTTGTCTGAATCCATGGACTAGCCTCCTCCCTCCTGCCATGCATGGTCTGATGTGCTGCCACTGCCCTCCATTTAGCATGATGTACCAGTCCACTCCTCCTGCCCTCCATTGCCCAATTCTATGGCCCATCATTGACCTCCTGCTTAACCTCTGTGCTTAGCTTGCTGCCCCTATTCTCCTTCCCCCTGCTCTCCGATGTCTTTGTGCATGCCCCTGCTCCATCCTTTTTGCCCACCATGTTCCATGGACCTGCCACTCCTATCTACTCTGAGTGTTCTGTTGAGCTGCCACTCCCCTCCCACCTGCCTAGCATTGTCAGATGACTGTAACCTGTCCCTGCCACCTCCACCATGCCTGTCCACATGCCATGCCCCTATCCCCTTCCTCCTGTCCTCCATGGTCCATTTTACTACCACACCCTTCTGCCCTCCCTGGTCTGTTGTGCTGCAACTGCTCCTCCTGCCTGCCCCACGCGGTCTGTTGTGAGGCCCCTTCCCCTGAACTCTCTTGTCTGTGCCCAGGTCCTGACCCTCCCTTCTATCCTCCATGGTCCTTTGTGCATGCCCCTGCACCCTCCTTCTTGCCCATCATAGCCATTTTGCTGCCACTAACCCTCCGCGCTTGCCATGCATGGTCCTCTGTGCTGTCAAGGCCCCTCCCACCTTCCCTGTGTGGTCTGCTAGCTGCCCCTGACCCCCTCCCACCTTCCCTCCATGGTCTGTGTGTATGCCATCATAGTCTTACTGTTGCTCTCCATGGTGTATCTTGTTTCTAGTGCCCATCCTGCCTGACCTCCATGGTCATCTAGCTGCTCCTGCACTGCCTCCTTGCCCTCAGCCCTCTGTTTCCATGTGCAGACCCCTATTCCCTCCCTCCTGTCTTGTCTGTTCCATTGTAATGCCCCTGATCCGTCCCTCCTGCCCTTTATGGTCTGTTATGCTGCAGCTTTCTCTCCTGTCTGTCCATTATGGTCAGTAAGCTACCATTGCCTCTTTCCCCTCTGTACTCTGTCATCCATGTGCATAGTCCTGTCGCCTCCCTATTGCTTTCTATGGATTGTTGTGCTGCACTCCCGTCCCGCATGCCCTGTGTGGTGTATTTTGCTGCTGCAAACCCTGCTGCATGCCCTGTAGGGTCAGTTTGGTGCACCTCTCTATGTCCCTCATGTCCTCTGTTATCCGAGTCCATGTCCCTACCCCAATTCCTCCTGCCTACCATGATCCAATGTACCATACTTGCAAACATTTTGAACTTGGTAAGAGGGAGATTTTGAAAAAAAAACTGGGGTATTGATTTTCCCCTTTGAGTTGCATTGAAAAAGAGGAGATTGTAGACAGGAGACAGATCAAATAAAGTCCATTTGAGCTTAAAAACATTGGATGTTTCGTGGCTGAAACGTGTCTGTTGGCATGTATGGTTGTACTACCACTGCCTCTTCCTTCTGCCCGCAAAGGTCTAATATATTGCCACAGCCTCTCTTGCCAGTCCTGTATTGTTGATTTGTTGCCCCTGCCCCCCTTTCCACTGCCCTCCATAGTCTGTTGTGCTGCCACTGCCCTTCCTGCCTGCCCAGTGTGGTCAAATTGTTGCCTCTGCACTCTCCTACATACCTTCAATTTTCAGAGTCCGTGCCCCTGGCCTCCTACTCTCAACACTATCCCAATGAAGAACTAGATTGCTAACATTCTATATTTTCTACAAAAGTGTGGAACACCTGACGTCATCTTGATGTAATCAAAACTGTATTACCTAGAGCATTTCCTTTAGAAATTACATATATGAGAGGGTCTTATTTGCATCAAAATTATGGTTAGTGCTCTAAAAAACTAAAATGAGGACATATTTTGTGAGTTTTCAAATAGCGACGAAGAACTTTTACATTATTTGTAATCTTTATGTTTTTTTATCTAGTTGACCACTTGATTAAATGTTGCACTTAGGGGAGAGGATGTGGTGTTACTTCCAGAGCTGCAGACTGGGGAACCAGGTTGGAGTTTCTGCTTCAGCTCAACATTCTGTGATTCTGGTCAAATCACTTAATCTCCCCATGTCTACAACCAAAATGAATTGGATCTTGTGTGATGTAACCAATGCTCATGTAAAGCACTCCAATACCTGACAAGTCTACACTATATAAACCTGCAAATACACAAAAAATAAGTGTTTTGCACACTTCTGTCATTGGGCTACATGCGGGCTACATCTGGGTGATATTTGTGCTGTATTTGGGCTCTTTTGCCTCTGGTGGCCATCTTGGGAGATTTATTTGTTATGAAGTTTCCTAATTTCCTCATTTACTGCAGTCTCCTCAGTAGAAAATGCTTTCAGTTTTTTACTTTGATTCCATCAAGAAGGTATTCAGATATGTCACACATTTGCCATACATTCTGAATGTTAGCACTCTAGTTGCTTATTAGATCACTGTAGTAAAGCTACTGCTCACCAGGGAAGTCTGCTGCTGGTATTGAAAGTGCATGTTTCAGTCTGCATGTCAGAATTTTTTAATGAAATAGAAGAGGATTTGAGAAGTCACTCAAAATGTGCCCTAATTTTTCTTTCTGCAGCACTAATCATACTTTCTATGGCAAAATGAACCCCCTCATTTTGTTCCTTTTTAAATTAAATGTTTTAAGAGTTACCACTTTATTCCAATCAAGATGGCTTCAGGTGTGCAATACGTTTGTCATAAGTAGGACTGTTAGCACTCTAGTTGTTCTTTAGAACACTCTGGGAAGCTGCAGTAGAACACAAAGGAATCAACTGACAGTCTCTGCCCTTGTTACGTTACGTTAAAATTATTTGTAACGCGCACTATCACCATCGGTTTCTTGGCGCTCATTGACAGGTAACGTGATCCAGGATGAGAGGGTTAGTCATATGCGGATTGAAAAAGCAGGGTTTTTAAAAGTCTGCGGAAACAGTCGTACTTTGGGCAGAGACGGAGTGAAGGTGGCAGGGAGTTCCAGGTGGAGGGGGCCTGGACAGAAAAGCTCAAGCCACCGTGCTTTTTTCTTTTGAATTTGGGGACCTCAAGGAGATTAAATGATGCTGAGCGAAGAACTCTAGAAGGGATGTGACGGGTTAAGCCCGAAGAGATGAACGCGGGGGCTGCATCCGAGAGGGCCTTGAAGGTAGAACATGCCAGTTTGAAAGTGCAACGTTTGGAAATAGGGAGCCAATGCAGACTACGGAGGAGGGGAGTGACGTGCTGATGTTTGGGCTGGCGGAAAATCAGGCGGGCAGCTTGATTCTGCACCAGCTGTAGTCGGTGAAGGTGGCATGCAGGAATTCCCGCGTACAGCATGTTGGCATAGTCGAGCCTGGAGGTGATGAGTGCAATGACAACTTGGGTCAGGGCTTCTTTGGTGAGAAACCTGCTGATCTTGCGGATCCGCCTGAGGTGGAAGAAGCAGGCTGAGGTGACCGCGTTGATTTGCGGTCTCATCGAAAGATCTTCAGACCTGTAGACAGAGTCACTCCTGAGGCGGAAGCCGGGAGCCCCAGACAGAAACCTTCGTATTTTAAAAATTGTATGTTGTGATTTTAAAACTGCCTGACTTATTTAGCAAACCTTGACACCCACCTCAGCTACGCCGATCAGCTGATTTACTTGCTGGAATCGGTTAAAACGCTCGTTTCTCTGCCGCCATTTCCACGAGCGAGGAGCCTAGAGACACGCCCATCTCTGTTGGCCACGCCCCCTTCACAATATAAACAGAGCGCGCTAACCACTAGCGCTGCCCTGTAGACAGAGTCACTCCTGAGGCGGAAGCCGGGAGCCCCAGACAGAAACCTTCGTATTTTAAAAATTGTATGTTGTGATTTTAAAACTGCCTGACTTATTTAGCAAACCCTGACACCCACCTCAGCTACGCCGATCAGCTGATTTACTTGCTGGAATCGGTTAAAACGCTTGTTTCTCTGCCGCCATTTCCACGAGCGAGGAGCCTAGAGACATGCCCATCTCTGTTGGCCACACCCCCCTCCGACACCTAAGCTCCTACTATAAAACCATGAATCCATGCCGGAGGCGCAGCGGACGGGTGCAGCGGACGCGACGATGGCGCGCCGAAGCCGCGCCAAAGGGGTGCCAGTCTGCGCCAGTCCGCGCCGGACCCGCGCCCATGGCCCAAACTTCTAGCCAGCCACCACACCATCCTAGTAAGTCAATGAAATACTCTTCCTCCGATCTGTTAGAGATTAAAAACACCATGCTTCGGCAGGACTGCCCACATCTTAACCTAGACAAGTATTCCAACGTGATTCATATAGCCTGCCCTAAATGCAATTTTAAACTCAATCATTCCCTCACTCAGATACCTCTAACTCCAGGGGCACCATGTAATGAGACCATACGCATTAAGTGCGCACTAGTGAACGCTAGATCTATGTGTAAACATAGAGAAGAGGTGGCCGAATTAATATCAGCATACAAATTGGATATCCTGTTTATAACAGAAACATGGGCCGATTTGGCCTCCGACCCCGATCTGGTGACAGCCGTCCCTGAGGGCTATTATATTGTCAGACAAGATAGACCGGCTGGAAAAAAAGGGGGTGGCCTTGCCATAATTCTACAGCTAAACCTAGCAGTAAAAACCGGAACCTCAGATACCATCCCTGCTGAAACATTATCCTTCTCTATCACGCTTTCCCCCACCCAAATGTTCAATGGGGTTCTGCTCTATCGTCCCCCAGCGTCCCGAACACCTTTTCTCCAATCCATTAGCACTTTATTAGAAACAGTGCCAGAAGTCTCTGACTTCACAATACTTGGAGATTTTAACTTTCATTTAGAAAATACATTAGACAAAGATACTCTGAGCCTGATTGAGGATTTCAAGGCCGTTGGCCTAAACCAGTTGGTTACTTCACCCACACACAAAGCAGGTCACGTCCTTGACGGATTATTCACGAATAACCCGGCCATTACCCCCCCTACTGTTATTCCCATTGTATGGTCAGATCATGCAGTGGTGGTTTTCCACGCCTGTGTCAAGAAACACAAAAATCAACCCTCGGCAAAAAAGCAACAGAGGCCCAGCAGGGATTGGAAAAACATAGATATGAATATACTAGCCGAGAATCTTGAAAATACTAAACCATCCAAAGTGTCATACCCGCAACTAGCAGCAAATAACTACAACCAATGGCTTACAGACACCTTTAATCAAGTAGCGCCTCTAAAGAGAGTGCGGTTAAATCGTCCAACACCATCAGCCCCTTGGTTCTCTGAACTGCTAAGAATAGAAAGACAGAAATGCCGCAATCTAGAAAGGCGCTGGCGAGTTAAATATGACAACAACGACAAAGAAAGATACAAACAGGCGCTATCAGGCTACAGGAAGATGCTAAGACTGGAAAAAAGCAAATATTTCTGTGAACAGATAGAAAAAGCACAGAACTCCAGTAAGCAACTATACCAGGTAGTGGCTACACTAACAACTATACCAACAGCCAATACTACTGAGACTACCCAAGACTTCTGTAATCAAATGGCTGACTTTTTCAGAACCAAGGTCACAGAAATCTTTGATAAATTTAATAACATCAAGACTGGGGAACTTTCAGATAGCACCAAGAACGTACAACTCACATCCTCCTCTCTGAATGAATTTCTCCCTCCATCTCTATCAGAAATAAAAGATCTCATTAAAACAACTATGTCAGGTTCCCCTCTGGATCCTTGCCCACCAACCATCATCAAATTAACATCTGATTTGGTAGCACCAATCCTGGAGAACATCTGCAGTACCATCTGTGAATCAGGAAACTATCCTCAAAGTTGGAAAACTGCTATAATAAAGCCACTTCTAAAGAAACCTACCCTTAACACCTTGGAATTAAAAAGTTATCGCCCTATAGCAGCCCTTCCTTATCCATCAAAAATACTTGAAAAAGTTATAAACAAACAGTTGGCTAGCTATATTGATCGTAACAACCTGTTAGATAACACCCAGTTTGGGTTCAGGAAAGGACATGGAACGGAGACGGCGCTCATCAAGGCTTCTGAAGAGATCAGACAGATCATGGACCAGGGTGGCTCGGCTGTTCTGATCTTGCTTGATCTCTCGGCAGCCTTTGACACGGTCGATCACAACATCTTGATCGACCGTGTCACAGCCATGGGCATAAAGGGCAAGGCTGCGGAGCTTCTGGCTTCTTTCCTGGCTAACAGAGAACAGTCAGTAAAGATGGGGAATTTCTATTCACCAACGTTTGTGCTGCCTTGCGGAGTCCCCCAGGGATCCTCGCTGAGTCCGACACTTTTTAACATCTATGTGTCGGACTTGGCGAGGGTCATTAAAACCCACGGAATGGGAGTGACTTCGTACGCCGACGATACCCAGTTGGTGTTGGCAGTGCATAAAAACGGGACCGAAGTGGCAGCTAACTTTCAGACGGGCATGAGAGCCATCAGTCATTGGATGGACAGTAATTGTCTAAAGCTGAACACCGATAAGACCGAGGTAATGGTGTTTGGAGACCTAAAACCATCTTGGTCTCCAATCTGGTGGCCACCGGAAATGGGCAACCCACCCATCCCAGTCTCAAAGGTCAGAAACCTAGGAGTGTTGTTTGACAACAAACTAAGTTTCACTAATCATGCCAATGCAGTAGTCTCCTCTTCCTTTTTTACGCTACGGAAAGTGAAAAAGTTACTACCTTACCTTCCCCTGTCTGCAGGGAAAACCCTGATGTCCTCCTTGGTGCTATCCAAGGTGGACTACTGTAATGGGCTTCTGCTGAATGCTCAGGAGCAGGTCTTCAAAAAGTTACAAATGGTGCAGAACGCCGCTGCACGAATCTTGACCAAAACTCCCAAGTTCGCGCCTATTTCATCCGTCGTCTACCAACTGCACTGGCTCCCAGTAAAAAAAAGAACAAAATTCAAGGCTTTGTGTATTATATACAAGGCACTGAATAGCCAAGGACCCGACTTTTTTAGGGAATCACTGCAGCTGTACGTTCCCAAGAGAGCGTTAAGATCTGCCTCATCCGCATCCCTATGCATTCAACGAGTGAGAACAGTCACTTGGGGAGACAGACGTTTCTTGGTAGCTGCCTCGAGGCTCTGGAACTCCTTGCCCCATCACATAAAAAACAGCTCTTCACTGCTGCTCTTCAGAAAGCAAGTGAAGACTTGGTTATTCACTCAATAAATGCACAGGAAGTGCCTCTCTGTCTGCCCAGCGCCGAGACACCATTCGTGGTATTTGTTCGCGCTCTAAAAGTTTAGAAAATAAATAAATAAATAAATAAGAAATGATCACCCCCAGGCTTTTGACTGAGCTCACAGGAGTGGGTGCTGTCCCCAGAGATGTTGGCCAGAAGGTGGAATTCCATGGGTGATTGGGGCCTCCTACCAGGACGAGCTCAGTTTTGGTAGGGTTCAGCTTTAAGTGGCTGTGGTACATCCACTCCGCAATGGTCAGCATGGTGGACTGGAAGTTAAGACGGGAGGAAGGAAGGGAGTCTATGGGAAAAATTAACTGGAGGTCGTCCGCGTAGTTAAAAATTGTGACCGGGGAGTTGCGGAGGGAGGCTAAGAGGGGTTGGAGATACAAATTAAAAAGAAGAGGGGATAGTGCAGAGCCCTGTGGGAAGCCGCAGGGAAGGGATGTGTAGGGTGCGGAAAAAGTGAAAAGATGGACGGACTGTGATCGCTGGTGATGGAAAGATCTGAGCCAGTCAAGGGCCACTCCCTGAATGCCGGCATTGTGGACACGGTCGATCAAGATGGTGTGATCGACCGTGTCGAATGCCGCCGAGAGATCTAATAGGACAATGGCCTGGGAGGTGTTATTGTCAGCGCCCTTCCTGAGGGTGTCCATGACTGCTACTATGACCGCCTCGGTGGAGTGGAGGGGTCTGAATCCCGCTTGTTGAGGGTCCAAGAAGGAGGATTTCTCTATGAAAGAGCTCAGGCAGCGGGTGACGTAGGTCTCCAGAATCTTTCCTAGGTAGGGGAGGAGGGAAATGGGTCTGTAGTTGCTGAGTATTGTGGGATCTGCGTTGGGTTTCTTTAGGATAGGTAAGACGGCAGCTTGCTTGAAGGAAAGAGGGACCTCCCCAGTAGCAAGAGAGTTGTTAAGTAGTGCTAGGAGGGGCCTGGACATGCGAGAAAGGCTTCTCTCAGGATCTGCGGGGGGCAACAATCATTGGGGGATCCCGAACTGACTTTGTGAAGGAGTGAGGCGAATTCTTGTAAAGAGATAGGTGGGAACTCCGACAAGGTGCTGGTATTTCTAGGGGGAAGAGGAGGGGGAGTAGGAGATGCCGGGGTCGGGATGTTGTTTTTTATTGTTGTAATTTTCTCTATGAAGTAGGAGTTTAGCGAGTCACAGAGGGTTTGGGTCGGCTGGGGTTGGGGGGTGACCCTATCCGGCAAGGAGAGCTCATTTACAATTGAAAAAATATCTTTTGTTTTGTTGTTTGAGTCCAAGATTATTTGTGAGAAATATGCCGTCTTAGCTGCCAGGATTGATTGTTTATAAGATTTTAAAGCCTCAGTGTAAACAAGTTTAAGCTGTGGGTAATAGTGGCGACGCCAGCGGCGTTCAGCTTGCCGCAGGGCAAGTTTGTCCGCTTTGAGTTGGTCCGTAAACCATCGTTGTGCGTCGTGGGGGCGCTTAGCTTTGATCTTTTTTAAAGGGGCAACTTTGTCACTAGCCTGACGTATCCATTCATCAAGTTTGTCAACCTGATCCTCTAGTGAGGTCAAAGACGTGGGTGCAGTAGAAGCCAGTGAGTCGTGAAATTCAGGCAGATTGGCTCTTTTCCAGTTGCGAGCCATAAGATTCTTAATACGGGGGGGAGGACACAGAGTGTACAGATGTAAGTGAAAGGAGATGAAGTAATGGTCAGACCAGGAGCAAGGGAGAACTGAAGGAGGTGAAATGTCGAGGTTAGATGTCCAGACTTGGTCGAGGATATGACCTTTCTGATGGGTGGGGGTGTGGATGTGTTGGGAGAGATTCATGCCTTTTAGAAGGTCTGTGAATTCCACCGACGATTGGCTTTCATGGACATCAGAAGGCCAATAATTAAAGTCACCAATCACCACGATGTTAGCGTGGTTGATTGCTAGTTGGGCGATAGAGTCGCTGAAGAGTTTGGGAAAGAGAGGCATATAGTCAGGGGGTCTATATACGAGAACACAAATAAAAGACGACTTAGGGGAGGTAAATTTTAGTGCTAAGTAATCAGTTTTAGGGATAGAAGTCACCGTGATCTCGGAGAAGATATGTTCAGAGCGGATGATAGCCGCCACTCCGCCACCAGTCTTCCCCGCGGGCCGGTTGGCGTGTACATGTTTTACTGAGAATGTCAGACTTCATTCTCACATGACTGAGAAAGATAATGTGAATTTACAGAAAATATGCTCTCAGTTTAGCTTATATATAACCTTCCAAACCTCTGTGGGAAAAGCATGAGAAATTAGTTTTCTCTCAAACATGATTCATGATATCACAGCAGAAGGCTTTTTCACATGGTAAAATCAACTTAGAGCACACCACAATTCCTAAAATGAGTATGGTACCATCAACAAATGATTTATAATGTAACTAAAGTCTTAAAACCTTCTATTAACTGCAATGCTTCTTAATGAGGTGCTATCATGTATATTGGTCCCAAGATGGCTACCAACACCTCTTGGATGAAGTACTGACAGCCAATCAGATCTCACGATGAGATGTGTGGTTAGGCTCCGCCCAGATATATCTATCTTTTTAACTCTAATTTTCTCAGGAACTACTAAACAGATTTACACCATTTAAGCAAAAGGCACGAGTCTGAACTGAGGACTACCTCTTTGCCAAATTTGGTATAATTCCGTTAAGCAGTTCGGGCTGTAGCTGCGTCAACAGGTCCTATGGGAAAATGCATGGGGAAAACGCGTTTTGGGACCCCCACTTGACGAATCACCATGAAACTTTCAGGATAGGAGCGGACCGGAGCTGGCCAAAAGTTTGGAAATATATATATATCACACTCTTCCGTGCATTGCAGGATTGCCTCCAGAGACGGACACGGACCCGAAATTGCTGCAAAAACGATATTGTATTGCTCCTCACCAGTCGCCATTACGCGTTTCGCATGACAGTGGTAAGTTGAAACAATGCAATATTTAAAGCGCTAGTGTCCCCACTTGAAACTCATCACGTGTGCCTTACTTCAATGAACCTGGAAGACAGACTAGAAACATTCCTATTCCTGTTGTCACTATAATACAATTCTCAGATCATCACAAAATTATTTTCAGTATTGAGTGAAACTTAGTCCAGAAAATATATATATTTATCTTGAACATCAAGTCAATAAAATCACAAGCTCATTATATACATTGTGACCTGCAAACTGTCAGTAAAATACATTATGTTATTTTACTCTGCTTTAAATGTAAGCGATTGAGCAGCGAATCGCGGGTTAAATCCCTAATGCTGAGTATAATCTTCCTATGTTCAATATTTACATCTGGCAACAGTGTGAGTTGATACCCAATAGTGCAAAGTGTAAATTAAAGTTCTTTTGTTTTTGTGCTAAATAAGCAAAAAAATGTGCATATAATTCCAAGTTTGATCTATTTCTTTCTCTTAAACTTGTAACGTGGTGGGATATCTTTACATATTATTTCATTTGTTCTACAATTCTTTAGTTGTTAAGTGTATCCGGTATTGATGACATCTTAATTGATGATAACCATCATTTGATTTCGTTCTCTTATGGTTCCTACCACCCCTACTATCATAAAGGACCAATGGTATTGCCCCGGCTTGTTCAAAAATGTAGAAAAGCCAAGGTCTGGAGAGTTTGTGCAAAATAGCTCCTGCCTGTATAAATACAATGATCACCAATAAATAAATAAATAAATAATTCAATAGATATCATTCACTACAGATAAAAGGTATAAACCCAATAAAATTCTAGTGATAAATCCATAAAACTATCAATGATTCATTTATATAGTCTATTCATAATCTCCTGTTTTTTATAAATGATAGTTTAAAAAAAAAAAAACTACGATTGTAGTACAATTCCTTAGTAGTACCAGTCGCCAGTAGGTAGTTATAGTAAGGACCTAGTTTCCCTAGGAAAAGTGTTTTTCTTTTCCCAATAACTTTGGCGCCGTTCGACGTATCTTCGCGATATTTTCAAAACTAGTGGGGCGCTCCGGTCAGCTCCTGTCTTGAAAGTTTTGGGGTGATTTGTCAAGTGGGGGCCGAGAAAAAAGGGGGATCTCAAAACACGTTTTCCCCATGTAATTTTGCATAGGAAATTTTAGCCAAAGCTACAGCCCGAACTGCTGAACGGAATTATACCAAATTTGGCAAAAAGGTAGCCCTTGGTTCAGAAAAATCCCTTTTTGTTAAATGGTGTAAATCCGTTTAGTAGTTTCTGAGAAAATAGGAAAAGAAAAAGTTTTGATATCTGAGGCAGCGGTGGGTTCGCGAACCCTCCCAAGCACGAGCTGCACTGTGATTGGCTGACAAACACTCCCTACTGGGAACTGTTGGCAGCCATTTGTGACTCGGTAGAACCGAGTCACAAGAAAACAGAAAAATAAATGTTTAAAAACAAGAAAAGGGTGCAGGGTAGAAATACTCATACCCTTTAGGCCTGTTCCGGGGTCCCACAAGCGCCAGAAAAAGTATTTTTTTTCTTTACAATTTCGGCAAAAAGCGAGATGGGGTCATGGATTCTGCCAAAATTATAAAAAATAAATAAAGCGCGGGCTTCACCGCTTGATTTAAATGAGGGGGCATTGCCCTATTCATAATTGTTGGGGCTATGTAAAGTATATGCGGGAGGGCACACAGCCCTCCCACAGCCCTGGGGACTGCCACCTCCCCGGGGCTTTTTAATTAAAAAAAATTAAAACTGTGTTGGGGTCTCGAGCAATGTTCCCTCTAATTTCTTTTCTCTGTGTGCGGCAGTGGAGGGTCTCTGTGCGCTGCAACCATGGCTATGTGCGCCAGGAACCAGACTGCGCATGTGCGCGGCGCCAAATGTCACTCAGAACGTTCCATCCCGCCCTGTCATAGCAAACACTGCTTTGGATTTTGGAAGGTAGAGCAGGCAAAATCCAAAGCAGATTGCTTATCCACATGAGGAGCTGCATGTTAGCAGTTCCCCGTGTGGAAAAGCAATACCAGCTCCCAGACGAGACGGGGAGCCGGTGTGACCGTGGGGGCATTGGGGCTCCCCCCACGGTCCCTAACCATGAGGCCAGGTCCCAGGGGATGGGGTCCCCCTCCGTTTTAAAAAAAAAAAAAAAAGAAAGAAATAAGTATATTTGGGTATGCCACGGGGGATGGGGTCCACGGGGGTGAATGTAAATTAATGAAAGTGGATGGGTTTTTAAAAGAAAAATTGGGAGTCACGACCCTAGCGTGGTGCTCAGCGCAGCCTATAGTGTGAACGCGATGGGTGCGCGGCACTCAGCGCGGATCCCCAGTGTGAACGCGATGGGTGCATGGCACTCAGTGCGGCCCACCAGTGTGAACACGATGGGTGCGCGGCGTTCAGCACAACCCCCAGTGTGAACGCAATGGGTGCATGGAGCTCAGCGCGGCCCCCCATGTGAACAAGATGGGTGTGCGGCGCACAGCGTGGCCCCCTAGTGTGAATGCGATGGATGACTGGCCATAGGTCGCGCTGGGTGCGTGACTCCAAGCAAAAATAATTAAGATTATTTTTATTTAAACCTAGGTTATATGTTGGGTTATTGGGTGGCTCTAAAAAGAGCCTTTGTGTTTATTATGAGTTTCTAGCAGCTACATGTATGTGTGGATGCAGAGCTTCAGGTTGTTGAGAAACATACTGTTCCCTTAATCAGTGAAGTGTACTCTGTCACTCCTGTAGATGCCCTCCATATGGAAACATAGATTGTTTTTATATATGGAGCTCATCCTATGGTCTCTGAGGTAAGCAGAAACAGATTTGTTGACATTTTTTATAGCTTTCTCAATCTGAGGATAACATTGATTGGCCAACTTCCATTTCTGTCTTTGGTATATGTTAGAGTATACCAAGACAGTTTGGGGGAAAAGCAACATCAATTGTGTAAAGGTGTCCTTCATTAGCAATTCCAGACCTACCCCAGTCAATGTGCTTAGGTCATTGCCACCACAGTGCACAATCATGAGGTCTGGGGCTTGGAGATGCAAAAAGGTTTTAACCAAAGGCATCAATTGGTGCCACTTTAATCCTCTCTGTCCAATCCAATGCATTTAATGTCTACATTTTGCAAAGCTAGGTCTTTGTCAATCCCTGTGTTCAGCATACCTTTTGCACCAGAACACATAGCTGTGCTCAACAATCCACACTGAAAGCATCTTGAAATGATGACTGTAGGTAATGAAAGATGTCTGTAGCTGAGGTAGTCAGTTAGTAGAATGAGAGATATCTAAAATGGTAGACAAGATTCTGTTTTAAAGAAAGTAGAGATTTGATTGGCAGTTTCAGAACAGTGTACATTAAAAAATAGGGTGCTTTACTTTGTTTAAAAAGCAAGTTTATTATTGGTTAGTAAAAATGTTTGAAAAGTACAGCAGAAAGGATAAGGTCATGCTTTGCAATGCCAACCACACCTGCTGTTCTAATTTGCAACATTTTGTGGTGAACGTGTGACCTGTGAGTTAAGATGAATGTTGCATGGCCTGTTGCTATGGAAACTGACATCAAGCAGAAGGGGTGAAGAAGTCAGTTGATAAGGGTTATTATCTGTGACCAATGGAATTGTGTTTTACAATTTGAAAAACTCTGGGAAGCAATGTCATTTGGTGCTTATGTGTATTTGTATGGAAAAAGGAGGGAAATCTTGCCATTTTACTGGTTTTACCTTGCTGATTCTGGTGATTTATATAGACTGTGTGTAAAAGAAAATCCTGTCTGAGTGTGTGAGATTTTTTTTCCCACAGATTTATTTGCAAGGTGACTTAAATATTTTTGATGTTATTTTAAAAAGATTTGACATTAATCTAAAACTGTGTTTTTTGAAATATAGTATTAAATATAGAGATGTTTATTGGAATTAGTTTCATTGTACTTGAAGTTTGCTTGAAAAATAGTTTGTACAATAATATATATTTTTTTAAGTCTGTTCAAAGGTATAGATAAATGATGCTTCATATAGTTGTTTGAAGATGCAGTACAAATGTGTATTTTGAAAGATTTTCATATAAGGTGTAGTTTATTAGGCATCATTTTTTTCCCTCTACAAAGGAATAGTTTAATGATAGTGCATAATTATAGATACTTTGGTAAAGATGCAACTGTGGTGTTTGAAACATGATCATATCAGGTGTTATTAATTAAGTTTGTGTTATTAGTTTGTACAGAAGGTAAAGTTGAATTATGGCATATAATTAAAGATAGAATGATGAAATAAGGTGCTGTTAATTAGGTTTCTTTTTGTAGTTTAAGCAAACGTATAGTTGAATGATTCCACATAATTTTAAATAGAAAACTGAAGATATATGTGGTTTTAAAAAAGATCATTAAATGTGTTGTTAATTGTTCTTGTTTCTTAAGTCTGTTGTGAGATATAGTTTAATGATGTCGCATATTTGAAGATTGAATGGTCAAGATGTAACTCGAAAATAAACCACCATATATTACCCTTTGTGGCACGTTGGACTTATCTACTTAACTAGAGAGTATGTAATGAGTTATCTATGTGTTCAGATACTATTTATACAGTTGCATGTACTCATGGAATGACCCAGATACTAACATATGCAATGCTACAATCCTTTGAGGGCTACCTATACAGTTTAGTAATGTCCCTGATACTACCTATGCACTCCTCCAATTACCCAGCCAGTCCCATGTCCTTATCCAATCACTCTGCCAAAACCCAAGCACTTAGAAATTCACCATGCACGCTCCTTGCAGTACTCTAATCATCAAGTCAGTACTCATGTAATCATGCAATTACCCAGGCACTAACTCATGCACTTTTACAATCGTTTGACTGCTACCTAAACAGTTTAGTAATCTCCCTGTTATTACCTATGCACTCCTCAAATTACCCAGCCAGTCCCATGTCCTTATCCAATCACTCTGCCAAAACCCCCGCACTTATAAAATCACCTTTCACGCTCCTTGCAGCACTCTAAGCATCCAGTCCCTATCTATGTACTCATGCAATGACCCAGGCACTAACACATGAAGTTTTACAATCACATGTGCACTATCCATGCAGTCCTCTAACCACCTACAAACTACTGATTCATTACTCCAATTAGCCAGGTAGTACCGATGCAGTCCAGGAATCACACTGTCACTCCCTGTGCACTCCTCCAATCACCCAGAAAGTCCCATGTCCTCATCTAATTATTCCGCCAAACCCAAGCACTTATAAATTCACCATGCACTCTCCTTGCAGTACTCTAATCATC
This sequence comes from Triturus cristatus, assembly GCF_964204655.1. Classification (NCBI taxonomy): domain Eukaryota; kingdom Metazoa; phylum Chordata; class Amphibia; order Caudata; family Salamandridae; genus Triturus; species Triturus cristatus. The sequence goes on along the minus strand of NC_140582.1, from coordinate 770,768,687 downwards.
CAGTCAGTACCCTACTCATGCAATTACCCAGACACTAACTCACGTACTTCAACAATCTTTTGAGTGCTACCTATACTGTTTAGTAATCTCCCTATTACTACCTATGCACTTGTCTAATTACCCAGCCAGTCCCATGTCCTTATCCAATCACTCTGCCAAAACCCAAGCACTTATAAAATCACAATGCACTCTCCTTGCAGCACTCTAAGTACCCCGTCACTATCCATGTACTCATGCAATGACCCAGGCACTAACACATGCAGTGCTACAATCACATGTGCACTATCCATGCAGTCCTCTAACCACCTGCACACTACTGATTCACTCCTCAAATTACCCAGGTAGAACCCATGCAGTCCAGGAATCACGCTGTCACTCCCTGTGCACTCCTCCAATTACTCAGCCAGTCCCATGTCCTTATCCAATCACTCTGCCAAAACCCAAGCACTTATAAATTCACCATTGACTCTCCTTGCAGCACTCTAAATATCCAGTCACTATCCATGTACTCATGCAATGACCCAGGCACTAACACATGCAGTGCTACAATCACATGTGCACTATCCATGCAGTCCTCTAGCCACCTACACACTACTGATTCACTCCTCAAATTACCCAGGTAGTACCCATGCAGTCCAGCAATCACACTGTTGCTCACCATGCACTCCTCCAATCACCCAGCCAGTACCATGTACTAATCCAATCACTCTGCCAAAACCCAAGCACTTATAAATTCAATACCAATGTACTCACACAATGACCCAGGCACTAGCACATGCAGACCTACAATTACCTGTGCATTACTCATGCAGTCCAGCCATCTCCCTGTCACTACCCATGCACTCTTAGAATCAATCATGCTCTACACATGTACTCAAGCAATCACCCAGATATTAGCATGCAGTTATTTCTCTTTTTAAACCAGATAAGGTAGTTCTGAAAAGATCTCTTTTTTCTTTTAACATTTTTGTTTGTGTTTTTTGACCTATTTTGTGTTTTTGCTGAACTGAAAAAAGCAACAGGCTAAAGTCTTAACTTTTGGAATTCCAACAATTTTTTTTTTTTTGCAGCGATGGTTCCTTGCTGCAGAACAAACAGCATCCACAGATTGTTCACCACAACATAGTATGGTGTTGCATTTTATGCAGTGCTGCTTTAAGTTTGCGAACTCTGAGCGTATGTCCAGCCCTCGAGATGGTGTAGTTTCCGCTCCTGAAGTGCTGGGACCAGCTCCCTGGTTACCTTGCTGCATATTTTGTTCAGCACGTTGCATCTGCTCTTGTGACAAATGTCTTGAATGTATTGTCTGGAGGTGCTTGTACATGCTTGATGTTCCACAAGAGTATTTTTTGTCGCTTCCTCTGGACAAAACCCTTGGACAGGATTGGAAGAAGCCATTTCCAAAAATCTCCCAAAACACAACAGGTGTCTCTCCAATGAAGCTGCAGACAGAATAATAAAAAATGGGTGGGGTCCTTGACCTGCTAGAATGGAAAACCTTACGAACCAATAAAATGCTTTCTTTTAAAGTCACATAGGAGTCGCACACCCGGCACGCAACCAGCGCGTACCTGATGCGACTTCGCGAAAATATATTTAAGAATAATAGAAGTTTATTACAAGTACAAATATATTATTTTCTAAATAGTTTAGATAATCTCTCGCCCCGATATGTACATTAAGGTTACATACACATAGTTTTAAAACATACATTTTTTTTATGGGAGTCACACACCTGGCGTGACCCAGCACGTATTTGATATCACGCGGGTCCCAGCACCACGCACACGTCGCATACGAAATGCGCACATGACGTAAGCCCATACGTATATGACGTTATGCTGGGCCACGCTCCTGTTGCTTACTAATCACGCACATGATGCGCTCCCACACGTATATGGCGTTATGTGGGGCCACGTACCCATTGCAAAACAAATGCAGCTCCTTCTCGACGCTACCAATATGGCAGTTTGATTTCGCGTACCAACCATTATAGGTACACGATGGGTACGCGACTTCAGTAGTTTTTTTTTTTTTAAACATACATTTTAAAAGCAATAGGACATTACATATTTAAATTAAAATTAAAAAATAAGAGAAAATAATTATAGGATATTAGAGTTACAAAATATCTTTAAATAAAATCTTGTAATTTACAGAAAAAAAGGTATTATAAGTTTTACATTTACAAATTAGCATTTAAGAAAAGTTGAAATTCCCTGAAAAAAACCATAGGTTTCAGGGACATTATAGTTAGAAATTAGCATTTTAAAAACCCAGACATTCACTGAAAAAACCATAGGTTCTAAGGACGTTTAAGTTAGAAATTAGCATTTAAAAACCCTTGAAATTCACTGAAAAAACCATAGGTTTCAGTGTTAGTTGGACACTTCACTCGTATAAAACCATATAAATTATAGTTAGTTCAGCTAACTATAACTCGCGCCTATGTAATGCACTGCTGATGACATCACATATTACATCATTCATGACATGGTCAGTGACATCACTGATGACATCACTGATGCGAGTTATAGTTAGCTGAACTAACTATAACAGCCAAATTTAATGAAAATGTCCAACGGAAATGTCCAACTAACTATAACATCCCCTGAAACCTATGTTTTTTCAGTGAAAATATATCTATCTATCTATCTATCTATCTATCTATCTATCTATCTATCTATCTATCTATCTATCTATCTATCTATCTATCTATCTATCTATCTATCTATCTATCTATCTATCTATCTATCTATCTATCTATCTATCTATCTATCTATCTATCTATCTATCTATCTATCTATCTATCTATCTATCTATCTATCTATCTATCTATCTATCTATCTATCTATCTATCTATCTATCTATCTATCTATCTATCTATCTATCTATCTATCTATCTATCTATCTATCTATCTATCTATCTATCTATCTGTATTATATATGTATATTTGGAGGCTTTGTAGTTACCTGTGAAATACTTACATTTTCATTGTATACAATGTGTGGTAAAGGAATATATCGCGTTACTCCGCTAACCATCACTCCGCATACCGTCATCACAAAATGTAAATAATGCAAATTCTATCACCCCGCAATTTATATAACGCAAACTTTTACCACGACTATACTTTTACCACGCATGCCATTACAACGCAAAGGCATGCGTGGTAAAGGTATACTCCTAGGAAAAGTTTTACAGGTAAGTGAGAGTACACTAACACTAACCTACACTACACAAACACTACCCTACACTCCATTAACACTACCCTAAACCCTAAAACACTACCCTACACTACACAAACACTACCCTGAACTCCACTAACACCACAACCCTAAAACACTACCCTAAACCCTAAAACACTACCCTTCACTACACATACACTACCCTACACTACACTACCACTACTCTAAACCCTAAAACACTACACTACACAAAAGCTACCCTACACTATACTAACACTACCCTAAACCCTAAAACACTACCCTACACTACACAAACACAACCCTACACTACACAAACACTACCCTAACCCCTAAAATAATTAACGCTCACCCCATTCCCATTCCCCCTTACCTCTCTCTCCTCGTTGTTTTTCTTGCATTCTGCTTCCTGCATCACGTCGTCTTTCTGTGAGGGGCGGTGCACGTCGATGTGAGGAAACGGAAAAGCCTGTTTCCTCACAACGACGTGGATCGCCAAAAATATTTTTTTTACTCCGCATGTGCATTTACCGTACATACCTTTACAACGATTTGCGTTGTAAAGGCATGCGTTTTAAATGCACATGTGCAGTAAAAAAATGCAGAGTGATGGTATGCGGGGTAGGTGCACTATGCACAGAAAATGTATGCGGGGTCAAAGTCCGCATTGTAAAAAAAACGTTGTAAACGATATTTACAGTGGTAAAGTCATAAGCATTAAAAAAGTAACATTACATATACATATAAAATACATTTTTTTAAATTAGACATATATAATAAAAATAAATATATATTTATATATATATTTTCTTTTAACAAACCTTACCCCAAACCCACCCTAAATCCTAAAAATTCCCTTACCATCCAAAAGCCCAAACCAACTTAAATTCTAAAAATTTCCTTGACACCCAAAAACTCCAAACCTACACTAAACCCTAAAAATTCTCTTACCACCCAAAACCTACCCTAAATCCAAAAAATCACTTTCCACCCAAAGCACCAAACCCACCCTACACCCTTATAATACCCTTGTCATCCAAAAACCCAAACCCATCCTAAACCCTAAACATTTCCTTGCCACCCAAAATCACATACTCATCCTAAACCTTGAAAATCCCTTTGACACCCAAAACCCAAACTCACCCTAAACTCTAAAAATCCCCATGCCACCCTAAATCTTAGGTCCACCCAAAAACCCATACACGCCCTTAACTCTAAAACTTCCCTTGTCACCCAAAATTCCACACCTACCCTTAACCCTAAAAATCTCCATTCCACCTATAAACACCCTTGCCACCCAAAAACCCACACCCACAAAAAACCCTAAAAACTCCCCTGCCATACACACATTTATATTTATTTCTAACGGCTTTGGACTTACCTGCAAAATGCTTATATTTTTATGTGGGTGTAAAGACGTATATGGTAACGCTTTCGTTGTAATGGCATGAGTGGTTCAATCCGTGTTGTAAATGCTGTTTCCAAGGGGAAAGTTGAGGAGGACCCCTGCTGCAAGCTCAATCACCTAAGTTTGTTTTCAAGGTGTACCATGGAGGACGGGGTGGCGATCGCAGGACAATCGTCAAAATCCTTTTTGACACAGGATGTCATAGCCGTTAACTTAGAAATCTTGGCTTGCCGCAGTAATAACACAGATCTTCCAGTAATGGCAGAATCTTCTTGGTCCTCTGCACAACAAGAATGGTGACACTGGAGAAATGGGATTGGGAAATAAAATTGGAGTCTTGCTCTGGTATTGAATCAGCACCTCTTTTACACCTACAATACATCCAGTTGAGACTAACCACAGCTAGCCAACTTTTTCTTTGAGAAATACACAAAGATAATCATCATACACATTCACATAAGATTCTATATACTTCTACTACATTACAATTGATTAAAATGTTTATTCCTAGTTACAGTGTTAATGTCCTATTACTTTTTAAGATGGAAAGGCCTAGACCATACATGCTTCATAGGTTGATTTGAATAAATCAGCTGTTGTTCAGTGATTACCACAGTGGTATATTTTATGAGAGCTTCTGCGAGGTTAGCTGCAGGATTACATTTTGACTGTTAGTAGCTTTTCCTTTTACTGGTTTTAGTAAGAGGTGTTGGCCTTGTGTGCTTAGTTCTTGCCTGCTTTGTTCAAGTAAAGACAATCTGCACATTTGATTCATAATCTTTATTTATTACGTTATAAAGCTCTAACAATCATCCCTAAGGATATCACGGTGCTAGGTAGCAAAAATTTGTTGCACAGTTACCCGCGGGAGTGGTGGCTCTGACAGATATGAAGGTCTAGAAAACTAATGGGTTTTGAGCTTTTTCCTAAAAACCAGGTCATCTGCTGTAAGACATAGGTCTTAAGGTAAACAAAATTGCGAAAAGGATATTAAGTGTGTAGGAAGTAATGGCGCTCAGCAAGTATGCGTGTAGGGTGTTAACTGAACAAGTAAATATGGTGCTAGACAGGAAGGGGAGACCCTTAAAACCCCTCAATGTGTGTAGGGCAAGCCCTACAACAAAAAAGTACAATATAATCCTGTGCACACATATATATTGAGTGAAATAGATACTGTGGTGGAGAAAGCAAAATAAATCAAAATCTTCTGTGGTAATCGATGTTTTTTATTCCTTTCGGAAACACAACCAGCCGACACGTATTTCGTCAGGGAAGGTAATCCCATGACTCTTCAGGGCTGGGAATGATACAATATATATGTGAGCACAGGATTATATTATAGATCTTAAAGTAGTTTGTTCCACTTTTTTGCTGCCATATATGAGAATGAGCGTCCACCTGCCCTCACTTTTTTCTGGCTTGCGCTTGGTAAAGTGACCGTAAGCAGCCTGTAGGAGCATAGAATTCAATTTTATTCTGTAGAATTCAAGGTCCACTGCGGTGTAGTGCCTTATGTGCCTGGCTGAGCAGCTTGAACACTGCCCTTTGTCGCATGGGTAGCCAGTGGAGTTGTTTCATGCACAGGGATGCGGAGCTCAGTCTGCTTTTATTGCATACCAATTTCACTGCAGCGTTTTGTAGTACTTGTAGGCATGTAAAGAGGTAGTCTGCCATGCCTACAAACAAGGCATTGCCATAATCTAGCTTGCTAATGAGCAGGGCCTGTATGACTGTTTGTCGACACTCCAATGGGATCCAGGGAAAGAGTCTCCTTAGCATTTTCAGAGTAGCAAAGCCCCTTCCACACAAGGCCCGCACATGGTCCTTCATGGAAAGGGCATTGTCAATGAGTATGCCTAAGTTTTTAGCACATTGCTTGGGTGCTGGAGCGTCTCCCAGGAGTTGTGGCCACCAAGTGACATCCCAAATCAGATTAGCTCCACCAAAGAGCAGGATTTCCAATTTGCCTGCGTTTAATTTCAGGCAATGTTCTGAGATCCATTGTGCCATCTCTGCGAGGCAGTTTTTCAGTTTTGCTTTGCTGTCATCATGTCTTTCCTCAAGCACCACCATCAACTGGGTATCATGCATTGAAAAGTGTGGGCCTCAGGGATGCTCCTTGTGGCACGCCACAGCCAATGGCCCTGGGTTTAGAAAAGAGCTGGTCTAGTTGCACCATTTGGGTTCTGTTACTCAGAAACTAACTGAACCACTGTAGGGCTTTGGCATGGATTCCTTTTTCATGCAGGATTTCCAGCAATCGGTTGTGCGAGACCGTGTCGAACACTGCCGACAGGTCCAATAATATCAGGGCTACCGCTCCCCCTTGATCGGTCTGTGATCTGATGTTATCTAAGACAGCCAAAAGTGTTGCCTCCATGCTGTTAGTGGCTCTGAAGCCAGTTTGTGTGGGGTCCAATAAATGTTTGATCTCTAGATAGTTGGATAGTTATCTGTTCACCAATCTCTCCAAAACTTTGGAGAGGTATGGGAGCTGAGAAATTGGCCGATAGTTTTCGGGCTTATGCACATCGGTTCCTGCTTTCTTCAGCAGGGGATTCACTATCGCCTGCTTACAGATCTCAGGGAAGGTGGCAGAGTTTAGAGAGTGGTTAAGTAACTGAGTGACATAAGGACATAGCACTGCTGTAATCCAAGCAAAAATAAAGTGAGGACAGGGGTCTAAAGGAGATCCAGATTTCACTTTCCCTATTGCTTTTAGTACCTCATCCTCTGTTAGGGGGGAAAAGTTACCCATGCTAGAGGTAGCACTTGGGTGAGGAGTCCGATGCTCCCAGTTAATTGAGTTTGTCGTTGTGTTTGGGTTAAAGGAAGAGTAGACTTTACTGATTTTGTCGGAGAAAAAAATGCTGATTTCTTCACAGGCTTCTTCTGAGGGGGGGGGGGTAGTTTTTGGGACATACTCGCAGGTTTGCTAAGTTCCCTTACTATTTTGTAAAATTCTTTTGCTGAGTTGCAATTCTCGTTAATTAGTTGCGCGTAGTAGGTCTTCTTAAATTTTTTAATGGCGTTATTGTAGGTCCTGAGCTCAGACTTATACCTTAACCTTTCATGTTTCTGCTTAAACAGTCTCCATTGGTGTTCAGTTGTTTTACACTTTCTTTTGAGTGCCCTCAAGTCCGTTGTGTATCACTTCTCAGAGTAGGGTCTATGTGTCTTCTTGGGTTTTACCAAGGGGGCACATAAATCCAGGACTTTTGTAATTTCTCTTTCGAGGATTGGCTGCTCCCATGTGTACTGGGAGAGAACTCAATGATTTTATGTTATCCGGGAAGAAGTGAGCCTGAAAGACTTCCTGAGTAACTAGTCTCCAGGCTCTATTGGCCACCTGCGAGGGTTTGCCTGATTTTGCCGGCAGGCTAAATGAGAAAGATATAAGGGAATGATCGGTCCAGGAAAGAGGTTGTATCTCCTGGATAAGTGTGGATTCAATATTAGCGAAAATTAGGTCTAGTGTGTGCCCAGCAATATGTGTGGGCCCCTTGATCCATTGCTCGAGTTGGAGAATTTGCATATCATTTTCTAAGTGTGTTGCTGCAGGGTTATTTGCTTTCTCAAAGTGGACGTTAAATTCCCATATCACTAGGAAGTTTTCGTATTTCAGACAGATAGGGAAAAGTTGGGTGAGTTGTCTGGAGCTTAGTTCACCTTGATATCCGGGGGGATTATAGATCACTGTTCCAGCAAGTATTGTGTGGCCATCTTTGGAAAGCTGAAATGGTAGAATTTCATGTTCTCCCAGTTGTGCCATATGAATATGCTGCAGGTCAGATAGTCTTTAAACACAATGGCTGTCCCTCCTCCCTTCCGACCATGTCTGTCTTGCTTTAGTATTTTGTAGTTTGCTGGTAAGGCATGAGAGATATCAGGGGAGTTGTTTCATCCAGCTAGGTTTCAGTTATGAAGATCAGGTCGGGATTCCTCTCCTTGAGAATACCCCAGATTTCGAGGGAGTGTTTTGGTACCGACCGGGCATTAAAATAGACGCAGATCAGTTTACACAGATCCACCTCTTTGTCGGGCTGGTCTGATTGTGTTATGCTGCTCCATCGGAAACCTAAGCAGGAGAAAGGACCCTCGGTGTGCCCTGGGTGGGTGTTTGTGCAGGATGTGTTGTCAGTCGCTACCGATTGGGAGATGTTTAGGAGTGTGTTTCTAGTGTAGCGCTGAGCAGTGCTTGGGGCTAGTTCATGGGAAGCAGGGGTCATGGCCCCTGGTCCCGGACTGGCACGGGCAGGCGCAGACGGGCTTGCCTTAGGCGCGCCTTTGGTGCGACAGCGGCGTGTGCGCATCCGCTGTGTGAACGCTGGCACATTAGACTGATATCGAGGGAGCGCGCTGGAACATAGCTCCACCTTCTCGACCAGAAGTGTCTTGTGATTGGCCCCGCTGCTTCCTGGAACACCCTCCACTAAAGCAGCACTCAGCTGTGTTGGACTAGGGCAGGGAAGGCAGCAGAAGACCCACAATGTTGTGCAATATCGTCAGTTGAGAGGGGGTTGGTAGTAGTGCGAAAGTGCACGGTGCAGAGTTTAAAATTAGGTCCAAGCGTGGTAACGTTAAAAGTAGTTAAGACTATCGTTTTTAAAAGATGCCAGTAAAATTAATCAAGGATAAAATCACATCAAGTTTCAAAATAGCCTGCCGCCAGCAGTGTTATCAGAATTCCTGCTGCGTGGACGCTGGTACATCAAACTGATATCGGGGGAGCGCGTGGGAATGTAGCTCCGCCCTCTCCTCGACCAGAAGTGCCTTGTGATTGTCCCCGCTGCTTCCTGGAACACCCTCCACTCAATCGGCATTCCGCCATGGTGGACCGGGGCAGGGAAGACAGCAGAAGACCCACAATGGTGAGCAATATCGTCAGGTGAGAGGGGGTTGGTAGTAGTGTGAAAGTGCACGGTGCAGAGTTTAAAATTAGGTCCAAGCGTAGTAACGTTAAAAGTAGTTAAGACTATTGGGCCCGATTCACAGAACTAACTTAAAACAAAATCCTAAACTTAGTACCATTTTGGTATTCACAGAAGGCACTTACTCATTTTGGTATTCACAGAAGACACTTACTCATTTCTGTATACACAGAAGTTCGGACTCCTAACTTTAGGACTCCTAAATGCCTTCTGTGAATACCGAAAGCCTTAAAATTAGGATTTCTCTCAGTTTACTAGTAGTATAGTTAGGACTCCTAACTTTAGGACTCCTAAATGCCTTCTGTGAATACCGAAAGTCTTAAAATTAGGATTTTTCTCAATTTAGTAGTAGTAAAGTTAGGACTCCTAACTTTAGGACTCCTAAATGCCTTCTGTGAATACCGAAAGCCTTAAAATTAGGATTTTTCTCAGTTTAGTAGTGGTAAAGTTAGGAGTCCTAACTTTAGGACTCCTAAACTGAGAAAAATCCTAATTTTAAGACTTTCGGTATTCACAGAAGGCATTTAGGAGTCCTAAAGTTAGGACTCCTAACTTCTGTGAATACCGAAGTGAGTCAGTGTCTTCTGTGAATACCAAAATGAGCCAGATGCCAGTAAAATTAATCAAGGATAAAATCACATCAAGTTTCAAAACAGCGCACTGCCAGCAGTGTTACCAAAATTCTTGCTGCGCGAACGCTGGCACATCGGACTGAAATCGGGGGAGAGTGTGGGAACATAGCTCCGCCCTCTCCTCGACCGGAAGTGCCTCGTGATTGGCCCCGCTGCTTCCTGGAACGCCCTCCACTCAATCGGCACTTAGACGTGGTGGACTGGGGCAGGGAAGGCAGAAGAAGACCCACAATGGTGTGCAATATCGTCAGGTGAGAGCGGGTTGGTAGTAGTGTGAAAGTGCACGGTGCAGAGTTTAAAATTAGGTCCAAGCGTAGTAACGTTAAAAGTAGTTAAGACTATTGTTTTTAAAAGATGGCAGTAAAATTAATCAAGGATAAAATCATATAAATTTTCAAAGCAGCGCACCTCCAGCAGTGTTACCAGAATTCCTGCTGCGCGAACGCTGGCACATCGGACTGATATTGAGGGAGCGTGCGGGAACGTAACTCCGCCCTCTCCTCAACTGGAAGTGCCTCGTGATTGGCCCGCTGCTTCTTGGGTTGCATTTACTTTGTCTCAGCAAGATGTTGTATTCTGATAACCAGACAGGAAGGAGGATTCAAGGTGAGAAGCTGAGTGTAATATCCTTGAACCAAAATGAACCCCCCCACAGGCAAGATAGATCCTGCTGCCTCATCACATGACATAACAGATTACATTAACAGAGTCACTTGGGAGCCCAGAAGCGAGTGGAGAGACCCTGGATAAGCACGCCTGAGGGGGACTTGAGCCTATGGGAACTGATGCCAAAAGTGATATTTTTTTTAAAGAAACGTGAGTTTCCGAAGAAAGCCATCCTGTGACTGGAGATGCCATTCATGGAACAAAGTGGACTTGTTATCAGTGGCCTGGGATGTAGAAGGGAAGCTCCACTTTACTTTTGTTGGAGCGTGTTCTTTTTTTTTAGAGGGGCACATTTATCCATAAGCCCTGACAGTGGAACTAAACACCTAACAAATAGGTTGCATTCTGCAGAGAACAGGGAATTCAGCAGGAAGCGGATGGAATAAGCCATTGCCAGGGAGTACCTGTAGCAAGGCAGAAGAAATGACCAATCAATAGCTAAACAGTGCAGTATACTGAGATGGTCTGGGATCTCAAGACCGGACACAAAATGGACAAAATAACACTAAGGAGAAGAGACATATAGAGTTTGGGCCACATTGGGTCTATGGCCAGAGATGCTGCCCTTTTTTCCATTTACCAGCAACTACCTTAAGCCATCCACAGCCTCAAACATATAAACACAATCTTAGCAAACACACACTGCTCAGTAACAATATATTATCTCTATCTCACATTTCAGAGTCTCAATAAGCACTAAAAAATCCCACAAGCCACATTTAAACACCCTTCTACTATCAAATTAACTCATCACCAACACAACACAAACTCAAATGATACATAACCTTAATCCCTTCAAACACACAGTCCCTGTTCATACAAAACACCAGCTCTACTCCCTATTTACTCCTAACAGACCACTTTCCAATTTCACCAACCATATAGTAAACATTCTCTCATATCAACTAGAAACAACACCCTACACTGCTTTGCACTAAAAACACATAACCAAACCATCCTTACAGTCCACTCCACCACACATATTACCTCTTTCTGTTACCAAATCTAATCAAAAACACTTATAACCTCTATCCATCTCCTGTCACACACCACATACACACTAAACCATTGCACATCACCACTCCATTACCAATCAATTTCCACTCACCAGCAGTACTTTACATCCAAATTCTTTATAGAAATTCACTACATCAGTATTTCAGCTCAATACTCCACAAAGACAAACCATAACACACATGCTAGCACATCACAATCACTAACACCCACACACACCCAATTCCATACTACATTCTGTCACAAAATAGAAACAAACACCCACTCTCACCATCATGACTACACAAATATTTCAAATTCAAAACCAATTTTAATCCAAACGTTTCTATCTAAACCAATGCCTGCCACAATCCCCCAAGACAACAACACTTGTTCACTATAAACAAAGACTGATAAGTATCCCTCTTGACCTCTATTTCTTTTACTTGACAATTGATTTGTTGTGGGTTCACATGAAAGACAGACAATCACTTATGTTTAAGCATTTCAACTCATATGTTTATTTTTTTGTTTTTTATATAAATTGTTTTTATAATATTTCCTTGTTCATATACATTTTTTTATTTACATACATTATCTACAGATGTCATCTTATTCCTAAACACACCTTGTACAATGATATATTCAATTACTGTGCTTGTTTCATATTCTCAACAAAGTGCTTGACGATATAAGCTAATACTCATTATAAAAAACCTCTCTCCTATAATTTTAAGAGAAATCCCCACAGCAATCACTCCTCTGTTCATACCACATGCATTTCACTATCATACAACGCATTCACACTCCACCCCAGATGTGCACCATCGATGTTGCTGGACTAGCCAGAGCTGGGCTAATTACTCAACCCTTAGATTATGGTGCCAATTCCTAGGGTGTGACACTCTGTCTTGGTCGACGCACGTTTCGGTGGATCTAATTTCTTTTCTTGCCACCTTCTTCAGGACCTTTTTGTTTGCGAGTTTATCGCGGGCAAAAATGAGGGGATTAATGTTCTGTAAAACAATTGGAGAATATCCGCGATTAATTTCATACAATTATGTGTCCCACAGGAGAATGCCAGCTTCATTCTCCAAAAACTACAATTAAAAACCAAGAATTTTCACTTCTGTCAAGTTTGCCAACGTGCCTCTGGCTATGTAACTCTCTACTAAATTGAAAGTAGTGTATAGTAAGGAATCAAAGAGTAGAAAGAATAGGTAAGAGTGATGTATACTACAAGTAAACGTCATTTTAAACAAGGAGTAATTTATCTCTCTCTATGGACCTGTATCCTCTATTGCGAGTCTTACTATGGTCTCCATACTCTATTATGCACAATCATGAAAAAGTAACGGATTTGGAACTACCTGTATTCTGGTATTGCGCACGTAGTGAGAGTTTTCCCCACAAGCGATGTTGCTGGTGACGTTCTTTTCCTTTTTACAATGCAATCAATACTGCAAGAAGATATTATGTGATTATTATTTCATGTACTGTTACTTCTATAGGCCCTCTCCATTCAGCTTGTGAGTATTAGAGCTATTTTGTAAATACCTTAATGAGACCGTATTGCAATCCTAATAGTCAGTTGCACATTTCCTCATGTGTTTATTCGGATCCTATACTCGGATTTGCTTTTTCCAAGCCTTTCTCGTAGTGCTGGTGGCTCACTAACCCCTAGGGGCTGCTCATGGAGCTGTGAAAATTTGGATAGTGTTTAAATAACAATAATTAGCAATTTAGATCTTGTTGTTATACATGTTTCTTAATTATGGTTTTCTTACGATTACCTCCACAGGCGTTTTCTAAGAAAAACCCGACTGCGATCCTGCCCTCCTCTTCCTGTATTGTAATGTCCAAAAACTCAACTGATATGGTACTGATGTTGCTAGTAAATTTTAGATTTTTATCACTGGCATTAAGCCAGTTGATGAACATATCGAGAGTTTCTTTGTCTCCACGCCAAATAAAGAAAATGTCGTCGATGAATCTATGCCATTGACTGACATTTTCGTAGAAAGGGGCAATTTCATTGAAAATGTGTTTGAGTTCGTATTCCCCCATATATATATTAGCCACACTAGGGGCACATGATGCCCCCATGCTGGTACCTTTAGTTTGTTGATATAGGTCCCCTCTGAACTCAAAATAATTATTTTTTAGCACTATTTCCAAGCATTCAATTATGAACTCATTAGGTCTTTCTCCTGGTGATCTTTCTAAGAGTGTTTTAACCGCCTCTATTGCCTCTTGTTGCGGTATATTTGTATACAGTGCTTCGATGTCTAGAGTGACCATAATTTCGTTCTTGGGGTCATAGGGTACATTTTCCAGTTTTTTGATAATATCCCCTGTATCTTAAATGTAGGATTTATATTGGGTGGTGAGAGGACATAAGAACTTGTCCACATACTTGGACAATGGTTCTGTCGAGGAGTTGATTGAGGAAACTATGGGACGTAGAGGTGGATCTTGGATGTGTAGGAAATTAATATCCAGTAAAGTACGCAGAGTTCATTATTTTATAGCGGAAAGCCTTAAGCGAACGCACAAGAGTGGCAGATATTAGTGAGATAAGAATATTTAAGGGGACCTCTATAAACAATCGAGAGGACTAAAATGATAAAGAATAGGAAAAAGGTATTAGCGGTCATGTGAATATAGGCTACAGTCCATCAGTATGTATAAACTAAAAATATCTTGTTATCTATTAGAGCACCAAAGAAGATAGATATCGGTAAACTGGGTCACCGTACTACGTGGCGAAAAAAACAAACGGAATAGACCAATATCACGCTGTTTCCTTAGAAAACGCCTGTGGAGGTAATCGTAAGAAAACCATAATTAAGAAACATGTATAACAACAAGATCTAAATTGCTAATTATTGTTATTTAAACACTATCCAAATTTTCACAGCTCCATGAGCAGCCCCTAGGGGTTAGTGAGCCACCAGCACTACGAGAAAGGCTTGGAAAAAGCAAATCCGAGTATAGGATCCGAATAAACACATGAGGAAATGTGCAACTGACTATTAGGATTGCAATACGGTCTCATTAAGGTATTTACAAAATAGCTCTAATACTCACAAGCTGAATGGAGAGGGCCTATAGAAGTAACAGTACATGAAATAATAATCACATAATATCTTCTTGCAGTATTGATTGCATTGTAAAAAGGAAAAGAACGTCACCAGCAACATCGCTTGTGGGGAAAACTCTCACTACGTGCGCAATACCAGAATACAGGTAGTTCCAAATCCGTTACTTTTTCATGATTGTGCATAATAGAGTATGGAGACCATAGTAAGACTCGCAATAGAGGATACAGGTCCATAGAGAGAGATAAATTACTCCTTGTTTAAAATGACGTTTACTTGTAGTATACATCACTCTTACCTATTCTTTCTACTCTTTGATTCCTTACTATACACTACTTTCAATTTAGTAGAGAGTTACATAGCCAGAGGCACGTTGGCAAACTTGACAGAAGTGAAAATTCTTGGTTTTTAATTGTAGTTTTTGGAGAATGAAGCTGGCATTCTCCTGTGGGACACATAATTGTATGAAATTAATCGCGGATATTCTCCAATTGTTTTACAGAACATTAATCCCCTCATTTTTGCCCGCGATAAACTCGCAAACAAAAAGGTCCTGAAGAAGGTGGCAAGAAAAGAAATTAGATCCACCGAAACGTGCGTCGACCAAGACAGAGTGTCACACCCTAGGAATTGGCACCATAATCTAAGGGTTGAGTAATTAGCCCAGCTCTGGCTAGTCCAGCAACATCGATGGTGCACATCTGGGGTGGAGTGTGAATGCGTTGTATGATAGTGAAATGCATGTGGTATGAACAGAGGAGTGATTGCTGTGGGGATTTCTCTTAAAATTATAGGAGAGAGGTTTTTTATAATGAGTATTAGCTTATATCGTCAAGCACTTTGTTGAGAATATGAAACAAGCACAGTAATTGAATATATCATTGTACAAGGTGTGTTTAGGAATAAGATGACATCTGTAGATAATGTATGTAAATAAAAAAATGTATATGAACAAGGAAATATTATAAAAACAATTTATATAAAAAACAAAAAAATAAACATATGAGTTGAAATGCTTAAACATAAGTGATTGTCTGTCTTTCATGTGAACCCACAACAAATCAATTGTCAAGTAAAAGAAATAGAGGTCAAGAGGGATACTTATCAGTCTTTGTTTATAGTGCCTTTCTCCCCCTGATCCCTGACCTAAAATAGTATTTTCAAGGGGGTACCTTTTCCTAACTAACAACACTTGTTCACCCACCTCTCATACATTGCACAATTTAGAGTCTTAGAACATCACCCACATGCTCTTCCACCTCCGCAACCATACACCTTTCAACCTAAACAGACACAAACAAACTACCCCACTTACCGCTCTACACAACTTTGCATCTCCTTGCCTATTACATAACAAAGCCATTGGGCAAAAACCACACAGCTCACAAAGTCACCCTCAACCATCATCTCCACTACCTGCACACACAGATCTAACAAAATGCCTACTAAGCCTGCTGGATTAAAATTACGATATACACCATTAATACTATTGCTATCCTGATACAGTTAATACCAACACTAATAATATACCTTCTACTAGTTCAAAGAGTACTGCTCTAGAAAACAGTCACGCCACCACCAAACTACAATCTCTAGACTGTCTACTAAGAACTGCTCACTCACTCTCTAAAAGCAAACACCACATGAATGACATACTCACTGACACTCAACTAAACTTACTCTTCATAACTAAATCATGGTTGGGAGATGGCATGGCTCCAGTATTGCATAAAGTTATTCTTCGAGGCTATCAAACTGTCACTCAACATCTTATGGGCAAAAAAGCAGGTGGACTAGCTGTAATATTCAAATAAACAATGAACCTTACCACAGCTGACAACATTTCCATTCAAGGCTGTGAGGCCCTCATCTACAGATGCAACCATATACCATCTTCCTCTTGTAACATCCTGCTTCTTTACAGACCACGCCCTAGCAATGCAACATTCCCCAACATTTTTCTAGACACAGTTTCAAACCATATGGCAATACACTTTAACCTATGCCTCCTTGATTACCTAAACATATGATTAGACAACCCTAAAATGCCCCACTCCATGAACTATAGTCACTGGACTAGATAAACTGAACCTATATCAGATCATCCACAAAACCACACATATCTCTTTGAACATCCTGGGTGTCATTTTTGCAAACCCAGAACTAGTTACCTTTCAAATGAGTACTCCAGTCTCAATGCCAGACCACCATTCGGTAGCTTTCCAACCCAAAACACCAGAAATCACCACACCTAAGCCCACCTTATATGCAACCACATATTGACAGTGCAACAAACTCAATGTTGAATACTTAGAAACACAACTAACACCCAACACATATCTTGACACAAAAAATCAGTTACAAAAATCTATCAGTGGATTCAGAAAGCTTTTGATATCCTGATACCACTCAGAACCACAAAACAGGACAAAAGAAAAAAAGCACATTGAATGCAGACAGAACTAAAAAAGATAAATCAACAATTTGCAAAGCTGCAAAGCACCCGGCTGAAAACACATTACAATCAAGACAAGCTTCACCTACACAAACTTAACAGAATATACACGTCAACAAGCAAAAATCTGAAACAGGTACTATTCAAAGATAATTCACAATGCTAAACGTGCAAATAATGTTTTTTATAAAATTCTCACTGAATTTTGTAAACATAAACTCACAGAAGGAACTCATCCCATATCTCAAGAATTTACTGACAGACTGGCTCTTCATTACACAACTAAAATAGACATGTGGAGCTCCTATTTGAAACAAAGAAATACCACCAGTACCAATCCATTTTGATCAATCTCATCCAAGGGTAGATTAACCCAGTCTCTACATTCCTTCAAATAACTATCAAAAAGTGAATTTTTGGATCTTGGCAAAGCAAGCAGGGCAGCTTGCTACCTTTATGACCCTTGTCTGCCATACATCTTCAAGAATATTCTTATAACTGCCTCTGCTGCCACACCAGTCATACCAGAAGACTTAAAATAGGCATTCATATATATTAAATAAAACAAACTTGGACCCACATAATGCAACCAGCTACAGGATGATTTCATATGGACCTTTCCTGACCAAACTACTAGAAAGAGCAACATACACCCAGATTTCGTAATTCACTAAAGATAATTCCATACATTCCAACTTCCAAACAGGATTTCATCCAGGAAGAAGCACAGAATCTGCCCTCATCACCATCTGGGATGGCCTTAAATACACAGTAGACTGAAACAGGGTGCTGGACTACTTATGTTAGACCTTTCAGCTGCCTTGGACACAATTCATCATGACACTGTAATTCAAAGACTCCACAAATGCACTGTAATCGAAATCCTCCCATCCCTTAAAAACTAACTGGAACCACTCCCACCCCCTAAAATTACCCCATACCCCACTCCCTAAAAATAAAACCAAACCCCTTAAGACTACCCCATACTGCACCACCCACTAAAAACTATCCCATGCCCCTCATACCACCTAACAACTAACCTGAATCCCTCTCACCCCCTAAAAACTAATCCAAACCCCTCCCACCGCTTAAAAACAACCCTGTACCCCATCCCCGAAAAACTAACCGAACCCCTTAAAACTGCCCAAACCCCACCACCCCCTAAAAACTATCCCATACCCCTCCCACCCCTAAAAACAACCCCAAGCTCCTCACCCCTTAAAAAAGACCCCGAACCCCCACCCCCTAAAAACTTATGTGAACCCTTCCCACCCCCTAAAAACTAACCTGAACCCCTCTTACCTCTCCAGTTCCTGTCCTTCGCTCCTCTCTCCCTGCCCATGCCCGAATACTAGATGTTGTTCCAGAGTCTTTGTTCAAGATGTTTCCCATTACATATAGTAAATTTATATATATATATATATATTACCTACTGGCAGTCGCCAGTTGGTAGTTATAGTTAGGACCGTGTTTCCATAGGAAATCCGCAACATTCTATTTTGAATAACTTTTGCGCCGGTCGACGAATCCTTGCGAATTTTTCAAAATAGGTGGGGCGCTCCACTCCGCTCTTACCCTGAAGGTCTCGGGGGGATTCGTCAAGCGGGGGCTGAGAAAAAGGGGGTCCCAAAACGTGTTTTCCCCATGCATTTTTCCATAGGACCTTTAGTCCAAGGTACAGCCCGAACGGCTGAACAGAATTACTTGAAATTTGGCAGAGAGGTAGTCCTCAGGTCAGGGATGTGCCTTTTGTAGGTCTAGTGTAAATGTGTGCAGTATTTGCTGAGAAAATAGCATTTAAATCAATATATATATCTATAAGCGCGCACCGTGCGCGTACGGTAAAACTTACCGTACGTGCACGCTGCCGTGCGCGAGCGCGATTCTGATTGGTTGTTAGATCTTAGTAAACATTCGAATCGGTCGAAACCAGGAAGTGTCGGCCGCCATTTTGTCTCTCGCAGTCTGAGGGGGTGAAAAACAAAGGTGGAGAATGTGAAAAGGGGGCAGGGTGGACAGTTCCTGACCCCCTAGCCTTTGTCAGGTGGTCCCAGAAGGACCCCCAAGGGCCAAAATTTCCTTTAATTTTTTTGCGAAAAATGACGCAGTACGCGTAGCGTGCGCGTACGGTAGAAACGGAAAAATTCCACGAACTGCGTAACGTGGGCGCGCGGTGCGCGAAGCGCAACGTGCGCGTACGTTACGCGCAAGGTGAAGAACCTTAAAAAAAAAAAAATACATAACTTAGCATTTGAAAAACCGTACAAATTCACTGAAAAAACCATAGGTTTCACACATGTTATAGTTAGCTGGACATTTCACGCGTGAAAAACCATTGAAATTCCCCCGTTATAGTTAGTGCAGGCAACTATAACTCACGCGACCGCAATCCTCTGCTGATGATGTCAGATATTACATCACTGATGACATATGTGTCTTTCTGAAAAAAAAATATTTGTAATATATGTATAGCTAAAAATTAATGGAAGAAGACATGGGTAAATAAGTGTCTAAATACAGTGATGTAATATCTGACGTCATCAGCAGAGAATTGCGGTCGCGTGAGTTATAGTTGCCTGCACTAACTATAACGGGGGAATTTCAATGGTTTTTCACGAGTGAAATGTCCAGCTAACTATAACATGTGTGAAACCTATGGTTTTTTAAGTATATATATATATATATATATATATATATTACCTACTGGCGGTCGCCAGTAGGTAGTTATAGTTAGGACCACGTTTCCATAGGAAAACCTCAACATTCTATTTTGAATAACTTTGGCGCCGGTCGACGAATCCTCGCGAATTTCTCAAAATAGGTGGGGCGCTACGCTCCGCTCCTACCCTGAAAGTCTCGGGGGGATCCGTCAAGCGGGGGCTGAGATAAAAGGGGGGTCCCAAAACGCGTTTTTCCCATGCATTTTTCCATAGGACCTTTAGAACGAGCTACAGCCCGAACGGCTGAACAGAATTACTCAAAATTTGGCAGAGAGGTAGTCCCTAGGTCAAGGAAGTGCCTTTTGTAGGTTTGGTGTAAATCTGTTCAGTAGATTCTGAGAAAATAGCCTTTAAATCAATATATATATCTGAGCCCGCTTACGGTACGCTTACCGTACGCTTACGGTAAGCGTACGGTGGCGTGCGCGAGCGTGATTCTGATTGGCTCTTAGATCTTAGTAAACATTCGAATCGGCCGAAACCAGGAAGCGGCGGCCGCCATTTTCTGTGTTTCACTCTGAAAAAAAAAGAGTGAAAACAAGAAAAGGGGGCAATGAGGAGAGTTACAGACCCCCTTACATTTGTGAGGGGGTCAAAGAAGGACTGTAAAGTACAAAACAAACATTTATTGATTTTTAAAAAAAATCACGGGGTACGCGTACGGTAAGCTTACGGTAAGCGTACGGAAGAAACATGGCGTGCGCGAAGGAGATTCTGATTGGCCCATAGATCTTAGTAAACATTCGAATCGGCCGAAACCAGGAAGCGGCGGCCGCCATTTTGTGTGTTTCACTCAGAAAAAAAAAAGAGAAAACAAGGAAAGGGGGCAATGAGGAGAGTTACAGACCCCCTAACATTTGTAAGGGGGTCAAAGAAGGACAGAAAAGTACAAAAAAAACATTTATTGATTTTTAAAAAAATCACGGGGTACGCGTACCGTAAGCTTACGGTAAGCGTACGGTAAAAAAAATAAAAATAAATAAATGAAAAGCAGATTTAAGAGTTTAGAAATTCGGGAGCTCTAAAAAGAGCTGTTGTGTTTATGAAGTCATTTTTTTAGTGGTACCTACAAGTAAGTACCGATGCAGAGTCTAAGGTTCAAGAGGAAGACTCTGTTCCCTTCATCATTGAAGTGCACACCATCTCCTCTATAAATGTCTTGCATGTCATAACGCAAGTTGTTGTGGTAAATGGCACCCATACCATAGTCACGGAGGAAAGCAGAAACAGATTTGTTGACGTGCTTTCTTGCTTTGTCAATCTGCGGACAGAAATGATTGGACCAGTTCCATTTTTGCCTTTGGCATATGTTGGAAAACACAAAGGCAGTTTTAGGGAAAAGTGTAAACAGTTGTGCAAAGGTGTCCTTCATAAGCATTTCCAGACCTACCCCAGTCAAAGTGCCTAGGTCATTGCCACCACAGTGCACTATTATGAGGTCAGGGTGTTGGATTTGAATGAAGGATTTCACCAATGGCATCAATTGGTGCCACTTTAACCCTCTCTGACCAATCCATTTAATGTCTACATTTGGCAAAGCAAGGTCTCTCACCATACCTGTTTTCTCTGCAAACTTTTCACTCCAGAAGACATAGCTGTGCCCTACAATCCACACTGTGAACATCTTCAAAGGAGAACTGGATGCACTCAGGAGGTGTCTTTCAGTAGAATGGCAATATGAAAAGAAAGACAGTTTGGAAATGGAGGCATACATATTTTTTTCAAAACAAAAAGAACTGATTGGCTGTTTCATACCATTCTAGAATAAAAACTAGGCTGTATGTGTAAATTAATAGAAGCATGTTTTGTATTGGTACAAAAAAATGTGTAACCAAAGAACAGTACTATGGATTTGCTGTAAGGTTTGAAAAGTCAAGCACTCTTGCTCTGTGGAATTGAAACATTGTGTGTCGAACTTCTGACCTAACTCTACACAGCAGTGTTCCATGAGCTGTTGCTATGGTAGCAGGCAGAAGTCAAGTTGGGGGAAGGGTACTAGGCAGAAGTCAAGTTGGGGGAAGGGTACTTTTGGAAAAGGGTTGGTTTTCAACCAATAGAAATGTGTGATTACATTTGAAAAAAAGGGGGAAGCACTGAGATTTGAAACTTACATGTATATGTGTGGAAAAATAGAGGGAAAGTTTGCCATTATCTGGTTCTGCTGAGAGGAGAGAGGTGAACACAACAGAGATCCTGGCTCTGATAATCTGCTGTTTGAGTGTCACATTTCTTTCACAACTAACTAATTTTAAAGGTGAGTTTACAGTTTGAGAGGGGATGTATGTGGTAACTTAAGAAATGAATAATAGAAATGGGAATTGTTTTTGTTGTAGTTACACATGGTGGTTTCATAATGTGTCAGTCTGTAAAAGTGATTTACACTTGCCCCGAAAAAAAAAAGAGCAGTAAGTGTGCTTTCAAATTGGCAAAGAAATTTCGTTTTGGGACTAATGTGAAAACATGACTCTGTGTGCATAGAAGAATTATAGGCAGAGATTTATTGCGTCTTGCTCTGGTGATTTCACAGTTGCATTAGATGGAAAGGGGGAGCGAATTTTTGGGGGAAGAAGCAGAGTCTTAGCACACACCCATGTGCTTGCCATGTATAGTCATGCACAGTATTTAGAAGCGAGTGGGGTTTTCAGGTTTAAGTCTGTAATGCAAATACATTCAGCATCACTAAGGCTGGTTGCCCTTGCTGGAGTGTAGGCAGTCACAGAGAATACACATGGTGGTGGTCTGAAAAAACAGCTTGGACATGTGCATTTAAATAAATCAAAAAAAGTGGTTTTATAATGTGTCAGTCTGTAAAAGTGATTTCCAATTGTAAAAAGTGATTTTCACTTGGCCCGAAAAAAAAAGAGCAGTAAGTGTGCTTTCAAAATGGCAAAGAAATTTCGTTTTGGGACTAATGTGAAAAAATGACTCTGTGTGCATAGAGGAATTATAGGCAGAGATTTATTGCGTCTTGCTCTGGTGATTTCACAGTTGCATTAGATGGAAAGGGGGAGCGAATTTTTGGGGGAAGAAGCAGAGTCTTAGCACACACCCATGTGCTTGCCATGTATAGTCATGCACAGTATTTAGAAGCGAGTGGGGTTTTCAGGTTTAAGTCTGTAATGCAAATACATTCAGCATCACTAAGGCTGGTTGCCCTTGCTGGAGTGTAGGCAGTCACCGCGAATACACATGGTGGTGGTCTGAAAAAAACAGCTTGGACAAGTGCAATTAAATAAATTAAAAAAAAAGGTTTCATAATGTGTCAGTCTGTAAAAGTGATTTTCACTTGCCCCGAAAAAAAAAAGAGCAGTAAGTGTGCTTTAAAAATGGCAAAGAAATTTCGTTTTGGGACTAATGTGAAAACATGACTCTGTGTGCATAGAGGAATTATAGGCAGAGATTTATTGCGTCTTGCTCTGGTGATTTTTTTCCAGATAGATATAGAAAATTTTCGAAAACTACAAACATTTTTAAAACTATTTTTAAAAAAAAGAAATGAATAAATAAATTTTCAGTGAGTATGGTAAGTCAATAATAATAATTGTAGTCTCTCAAGGACAATGTAATGTGATAAATGATTTTTAGTGTTTTTTTTAAAAAATAAAAAAAAAGTACGCGTACCGTACGCGTACGGTAAAAAAAAATAAAAAAAAGTTTTTAAAAACATATGTAAAAAAAAGATGAAAGATAAGGTTGGCTCTTAAAAGAACCGTTGTGTTCATGCAGGGACAGAGGAAAGGAAGCATGGGAAAATTATTCAAAGCGACAAATGTGCTGATCTATTTTGTTGTTCACTAGGGAAACACTGGTCTCCCTATGGCAAATTAGATCTTTACAAAATGTGCAATGAATATCAACCTTCCGAAATCGAGGGTTCATTTCCAGAGGGCCAGCAAAAGGAGATTCTCCCCCCACAGATGAAGGGCTCACCTGACCTGCAGAAGAAGGAGTAAGCCCTGCAGGTGATGGTCCAGGCTGAGCTGCTGTGGATGTACTGGCTCGTCTTTCTGAAGAGTTACCTCCAAAAAGATGACCATGTGTCCTTCTGTGTACATCCTGGAGGTGTCTCTTCATGGTGTGATTCCCAAAGGAATACTTCCTGTTAGGATTACCTCTAGAAAGTACACGCTGACACAGCTTGCAAGTAACTAAGGGTGCATTCACCTTTTGCTGGCCTTCTGGAAAAGTAAAATAATCCCAAACATAAGAAGGCTTTTGTTTCCTCGATCTCTGCCTCAAGACAGTGCTGCTAGTGCTAGCCTCACTCTCAGAAGAGCTCTGCTGTTCTGCCATCGTATCCCAAAGACAAACCAGCTCCTTCTCCCAAGGGATCACAAGCAGAAATGAGGGGAATGGGTGTGGTGTAGGAGAGTTCTAGAACTGAAAGTAGTTTCAACCAATCAAAAGTTGTGTTTCAAGATCACATGACCTACCGTACGCTTACGGTACGCTTACGGTACGCTTACGGCAAAAAGTACGCGTGCGCGTAAAAAAGACACGCGCTTGCGCGCATGCGCATAACAGTCACTCCCCGTCACTTCCGCGTAACGTGCGCGTGTGGCGTAAGCGCGCACGCGTCCCACGCGCAGTACGCGCGGCTACGCAAAGTGCGTAACTATACGCAAGCAGCGTAGATAGATTACGGACGTTGCGTAAACCGTACGCTTACCGTGAGCTTACGGTACGCGTACCAAAAAAAAATAAAAAAAAAAAAAAGAACTGGAAATAAATTTTACATGTTTATTTTAAAAAATATATTAAAAAAAAATATTTAAGGATTTTAAAAATTAAAGCATAGTCTTTATAAAAGGTAAGTAAATTAAAAATATGTTTGAAAAAATTGAAGAATAAAAAAAAAATTAGCATTTAAAAAACCTTGCAAATTCACTGAAAAAACCATGGGTTTCACACATGTTATAGTTAGGAATCAGCATTTAAAAAACCTTTGAAATTCAGTGAAAAAACCATAGGTTTCACACACGTTATAGTTAGGAATTAGCATTTAAAAAACCTTAGAAATTCAGTGAAAAAACCATAGGTTTCACACATGTTATAGTTAGCTGGACATTTTACTCGTAAAAAACCAATGAAATTGCCCCGTTATAGTTAGTTCAGCTAACTATAACTCGCGCGCCCGCAATGCACTGCTGATGACGTCACATATTACATCACTCATGACATGGTCAGTGACATCACTCATGACATCACTGATGACATCTCAAATGACATCACTGATGACATCACTGATGACATCATCCTTGTGATAGAGTGGCAGACCTCCTCTTCCCCTAATATAACCTTTGACACACACATTCAAAAATAGAAACTACAATGTTCAAAACAATGGACATACCAATACCAGTTAAAACAACCTTTTCAGTAATTCTAAGATCCACATACACATCCACTCATTCACCAACAGTCCAATTCAGTCACTCATACATGTACTCACTCATCATATGTACTCATACACCTATACATCCTGTTACACAATGCCACTCATCCATAGAGTTACTCACACACATAGTCACTCATGCTAACAAAGAATCAAACATACATTTACTTGCATATACAGTTATACACACACCACCACACTTACTTCTACGGAAACTTACACATACTTAGTCTTTTAAACAATCACTTATAGAAACACATACTTATTCATACAAGAACTCTTTCAATCTCTCACTCTCACATATACTCACATATATACACCAATAGTCACATATACTAGTTTAAAACATATGTAGTTACTCATAAAGACACTATTGAGACAGTCATTCACTCAATAACACATCCATGCACACACTCATCCACCCATACAGTCCTGCACACATGCTGTGTTCAACACATACAAACAGTGAGTCACTCATTCATACACCTATGCACTACGTAATACCCCCCACCGAACCATGCAGACACTCAGACTGATACTCAAAAAACCAACTAATAACCTATATAGACACCCATGTATCTACTCACCAACCCATGCAGCCACTTATACACAAAGTGAGAGACTGATACAGATATATACATATTTAAACATTACTCACTAAAACATGTATTCACTATGATACACTTAATCAGTCAGTTAAACAATCAATTTTTCAAAAACAAATCATCCATTTAGACACTTATATACCCATTTATTCTTCCATTGACCTTGAGATATACATATATAAAACATATTTAATTTTCAGAAAAACCCACATTCACTGGATGATGTCATCAGTGATGTCATCAGTGATGTCATTTGAGATGTCATCAGTGATGTCATGAGTGATGTCACTGACCATGTCATGAGTGATGTAATATGTGACGTCATCAGCAGTGCATTGCGGGCGCGCGAGTTATAGTTAGCTGAACTAACTATAACGGGGCAATTTCATTGGTTTTTTACGAGTAAAATGTCCAGCTAACTATAACATGTGTGAAACCTATGGTTTTTTCACTGAATTTCTAAGGTTTTTTAAATGCTAATTCCTAACTATAACGTGTGTGAAACCTATGGTTTTTTCACTGAATATATATATATATATATATATATTATCTACTGGCGGTCGCCAGTAGATAGTTATAGTTAGGACCACGTTTCCATAGGAAATCTGCAACATTCTATTTTGAATAACTTTGGCGCCGGTTGACGAATCCTCGCAAATTTTTCAAAATAGGTGGGGCGCTACGCTCCGCTCCTACCCTGAAAGTCTCGGGGGGATTCGTCAAGCGGGGGCTGAGATAAAAGGGGGGTCCCAAAACACGTTTTTCCCATGCATTTGTCCATAGGACCTTTAGACACAGCTACAGCCCGAACGGCTTAACAGAATTACTTGAAATTTGGCAGAGAGGTAGTCCTCAGGTCAAGGAAGTGCCTTTTGTAGGTTTGGTGTAAATCTGTTCAGTAGATTCTGAGAAAATAGCCTTTAAATCAATATATATATCTGTGGCAGCTTACGGTGCGCTTACCGTGCGCTTACCGTACGCGTACGGTGACGTGCGCGAGCGCGATTCTGATTGGCCCTTAGATCTTAGTAAACATTCGAATCGGTCGAAACCAGGAAGCGGCGGCCGCCATTTTCTCTCTCGCACTCTGACAGGGGGTTGAAAAACACAGTCCAAAAACATGTAAAGGGGCTGTTTGGACAGCTCCCAAGCACCTAGCCATGTCGAGGGAGTCCCCAACGATCCCCCAAGTGAAAAAAGGCAATTTTTTCGAAAATTTCGCCGATTACGCTTACGGTACGCGTACGGTAAGAAAAAAAAAAAAAAAAAATTCCACATTCTCCCCACCCCGTGTGCAAAAGGTGCCCGAAGGGCACCTTATGTGCATGGCTTATGAGATGTAAACCTAACATATATTTTACCTATCACAGCGATGCTCATCATATGTCCTCCATGTGCGCACGGTGCGCGAAGCGCATCGTGCGTTCATGGCCCATGTAGCGTAACGTGGGCACGCGGTGCGCGAAGCGCACCGCGTGCTCACTGTGCGCGCACGGTGCGCGAAGCGCACGGAACGAACTGCGTTAAGTGGGCGCGCACGCCACAAATGGCGTAAAGTAACTTAGCATTTAAAAAAACGTACAAATTCACTGAAAAAACCATAGGTTTCACACACGTTATAGTTAGGAATTAGCATTTAAAAAACCTTGCAAATCCACTGAAAAAACCATAGGTTTCACACATGTTATAGTTAGCTGGACATTTTACTGATAAAAAACCAATGAAATTCCCCCGTTATAGTTACTGTAGGCAACTATAACTCACGCGACCGTAATCCTCTGCTGATGACATATGTGTCTTTATGAAAAAAAAATATTTGTAATATATGTATAGCTAAAATTTAATGGAAGAAGACATGGGCAAATAAGTGTCTAAATACAGTATAAGCATCAGCAGAGGATTGCGGTCGCGTGAGTTATAGTTGCCTACAGTAACTATAACGGGGGAATTTCATTGGTTTTTTATCAGTAAAATGTCCAGCTAACTATAACATGTGTGAAACCTATGGTTTTTTCAGTGAATATATATATATATATAACCTACTGGCAGTCGCCAGTAGGTAGTTATAGTTAGGACCTATTTTCCATAGGAAATCCGCAACATTTTATTTGGAAAGACATTGGCGTCGATTGATGAATCTTCGCGAGAGTTTCCTAACTTTTGGCCAGCTCCGGTCCGCTCCTATCCTGAAAATTTCACGGTAATTCGTCAAGCGGGGGCCGAGAAAAAAGGGGGGTTGCAAAACGCATTTTCCCCATGCATTTTCCCATAGGACCTGTTGACGCAGCTACAGCCCGAAGTGCTGAACGGAATTACACCAAATTTGGCAAAGAGGTAGTCCTCAGTTCAGACTCGTGCCTTTTGCTTAAATGGTGTTAATCCATTCAGTAGTTCCTGAGAAAATCAAAAGTAAAATCACATATATATCTGGGCGGAGCCTAACCACACATCTCATCATGAGATCTGATTGGCTGCCAGCATTTCATCCGAGAAGTGTTGGCAGCCATCTTGGGACCAATATACAGGATAGCACCTCATTAAAAAGCATTGCAGTTAATAGAAGATTTTAAGACTTTAGTTACATTATAAATCATTTGTTGATGGTACCATACTCATTTTAGGAATTGTGTATTCTAAGGTGATTTTACCATGTGAAAAAGCCTTCTGCTGTGATATCATGAATCATGTTTGAGAGAAAACTATTTTCTCATGCTTTTCCCACAGAGGTTTGGAAGGTGATCTATAAGCTAAACTGTGAGCATATTTTCTGTAAATTCACATTATATTTCTCAGTCATGTGAGAATGAAGTCTGACATTCTCAGTAAAATATGTACATCCAACAAGGGCAGAGACTGTCAGTTGATTCCTTTGTGTTCTACTGCAGCTTCACAGAGTGTTCTAAAGAACAACTAGAGCGCTAACAGTCCTACTTATGACAAACGTATGGCACACCTGAAGCCATCTTGGTTGGAATAAAGTGGTAACTCTTAAAGCATTTAATTTAAAAAGGAACAAAATGAGGGGGTTCATTTTTCCATAGAAAGTATGATTAGTGCTACAGAAAGAAAAATTAGGGCACATTTTGAGTGACTTCTCAAATCCTCTTCTATTTCATTAAAAATTCTGACATGCAGACTGAAACATGCACTTTCAATACCAGCAGCAGATTTCTCTGGTGAGCAGTAGCTTTACTACAGTGATCTAATAAGCAACTAGAGTGCTAACATTCTGAATTTATGGCAAATGTGTGAAACATCTGAATGCCTTCTTGATGGAATCAAAGTAAAAAACTGAAAGTATTTCCTACTGAGGAGACTGTAGTAAATGAGGAAATTAGGAAACTTCATAACAAATAAATCTCCCAAGATGGCCACCAGAGACAAAAGAGCCCAAATGTAGCCCAAATATCACCCAGATGTAGCCCAAGTATAGCCCAATGACAGAATGTCCCAGAGTGTTCGAACGAACAACTAGAGATCTAACAGTCTTACTTATGACAAAAGTATGGCACACCTGAAGCCCTCTAGATTGGAATAATGTGGTAACACTAAAAACATTTAATTTACAAAGGAACAAAATGAGGGGGTTCATTTTGCCATAGAAACTATGATTAGTTCTGCAGAAAGAAAAATTAGGGCACATTTTGACTTCTCAAATCCTCTTCTATTTCATTAAAAATTCTGACATGCAGACTGAAACATGCACTTTCAATACCAGCAGCAGATTTCCCTGGTGAGCAGTAGCTTTACTACAGTGATCTCATAAGCAACTAGAGTGCTAACATTCAGAATTTATGGCAAATGTGTGACATATCTGAATACCTTCTTGATGGAATCAAAGTAAAAAACTGAAAGCATTTCCTACTGAGGAGACTGCAGTAAATGAGGAAATTAGGAAACTTCATAACAAATAAATCTCCCAAGATGGCCACCAGAGACAAAAGAGCCCAAATGCAGCACAAATATCACCCAGATGTAGCCCACATGTATCCCAATGACAGATGTGTGCAAAACACTTATTTTATGTGTATTTGCAGTTTTATATAGTGCAGACTTGTCAGGTATTGGAGTGCTTTACATGAGCATTGGTTACATCACACAAGATCAAATTCATTTTGGTTGTAGACATGGGGAGATTAAGTGATTTGACCAGAATCACAGAATGTTGAGCTGAAGCAGAAACTCCAACCTGGTTCCCCAGTTGCAAAGTGTGCAGCTCTGGAAGTAACACCACATCCTCTCCCCAAGGTGCAACATTTAATCAATTGGTCAACTGGATAAAAACATAAAGATTACAAATAATTTAAAAGTTCTTTGTCGCTATTTGAAAACTCAGACATTATGTCCTCATTTTAGTTTTTTAGAGCAGTGGTTCCCAAACTTTTGACTCCTGAGGACCCCCATTGAATTACCTCTGGATGCCGGTGACCCCTACGCAAATTGTATGATTTACATTTCAAACATTAAAACAGTAATTCCGAAAACAATAAACACATGTGTGCACACAAAACAAATACTCAAATTACTAAGGATTTTAATATTTTATATTGGAAGAATTTGCAAAAAACAGGAAGGTTAGTGCTGCATCTCCGTGACTAACTTTTAAATGGTTGGTTTTATTTCGCAGTACGAGGCTTCTGCCAGGGCCAGACTAGAAACCCAAAGCAGCCCTGGCAAATGTTTTCAGACGAGTCCCCATACAGTGCACACAAAGTGCAGTGAGTGAGCCTGACCACTACAAAGAGGGCTTTGGGGGGCTCTCCCCCCAAGAAAATTTAGGAAACATTGGTGCATTCTAAAACAAATGTATCATTATATATTGAATTGTATCCGATTTTAAAGAATAGTAAAGGATGACCTTACTATGCACCAGGATACGACAATCTTTGTTGGAGTTCTTCAATGATTCCCTTATCACACTCCAACAGTGCCTCTCATCTCTCCATAGCCCCTCGGTCACATGTATTTCATTTGTTTTATAGCATCTCTCATACCATGGAAGGATGTCAGAGCACTTTACATCACACACATATAGGGGCAGATTTATAAGCCCCTTGCGCCACAGGTGCGCCGGTGATGTATTTTAGTGCCCCATATTTCCAAGGCAGGAAAAGCCACCCTGCGTGACTTTTCCTGGTCTTGTAAATATGGTCCATTTGCACATAGCACTTTGTGTGAAAGGGGCGTTCCATGGGTGTTGCTGTGGGTGTTCCCACGTAACACCCATGAAACCAGACACATTTCCAGATTTACTAGAAATCGTAAATCTGGAAATGTGTCTGAATGCTGTGCCTCCCCAGGGGAGGCGTAGGGAGGCGCAACGAGGAGAAATGTATTCATTTCTCCTCGTTTTTTTCCTCTTTCTATGCGTGTTGCATTCTGCAGCACGCATAGAAAGAGGATATCACCTCTGGTGATTGTTTTATGTGCAGGAAGAGACACCTTCCTGTAAACAATCAGTAAAACAATGAAGTTTTACAAGTTCTATGTGTGCTAATGCAGCACACTTAGAAGTTAAAAAACACCATTTCTGATTGTTTATGTGCATGAAGGAAACCCTTTCTGCATATAAACAATCTTCCCACGATGCGGCATCATTGCACCATGGTGCAAATGTGCCCGTGCAGGCGCATGGCAGCAGTTGTTGCGCCAGCGCAGGGGGAAGCACAGCGATGCGACATATTGTTGTAAATATGTCGCATCCCTGTGTTTTGAAAGTGACTCAGGGAGGCGCAGCCAAATGGCTTGGGGCACACACTGGGTCACTTTCTTTGTAAATCTGCCCCATAGAGACAATGATTCATACGTGTAAATCAGCGTATAGAAAATGTTACATAAGGCAAATGCGACTACAAGGTGTAGGATTCACATGTCATTCATACTGGTAGACATTTTTAAAGAGTGCTTGGTCTGGAGAAGCACAAACTCAGGATTCAGAACATAACCGTGGTTAGCATTGACTTTAACAATAAGAATGTATTTCCACCCAAATATACCTTTTTAGCAGCATCAGGATAATGAAAGACTTGGAAAAAACATATGTTTCTAACTTGCACCATGGAGTTTGCAAGCAGCTCTTTGATGACAGTTTATAGGTCACTGTGCTAGATAACGATTGTCACTTATGGACTGCACAGTAACAAAGGAATCTCTGTGACAAAAGCAGTAACCCACTAACATATGCACATAAACTGTTTTTTAAAATGCATGGTACACGTTCTGTGCAGTAGGCATATTAACCCTCTGTGCTACATTAGATAAGTCAAAGCTGCCACTTGACAAAACTCTCTTCTCTCTCCAGCAGGTACATTAATCACTGACGTTATCTTGACACTTTTATTGTTGCTGGAAAACTGCTAATTCTACAAGGAACTTTGTTGTGCTTTTAAAACTACTGGCTGAGGACCCCCTGGGAATGTGTCACGGACCCCTGGGGGTCCGCGGACCACAGTTTGGGAAACACTGTTTTAGAGCACTAACCATAATTTTTATGCAAATAAGACCCTCTCATATATGTCATTTCTAAAGGAAATACTCTAGGTATTACAGTTTTGATTATATCAAGATGACGTCAGGCGTTCCACACTTTTTAAATAAATATAGAATGTTAGCAATCTAGTTGTTCATTGGGATACTGTTGAGAGACAGAGGCCAGGGGCACGGACTCTGAAAATTGAAGGCAGGTAGGAGAGTGCAGAGGCAACAATTTGAACACACTGGGCAGGCAGGAAGGGCAGTGGCGGCACAACAGACTATGGAGGGCAGTGGAAAGGGGGGCAGGGGCAACAAACCAACAATACAGGACTGGCAAGAGAGGCTGTGGCAATATAATAGACCATTGTGGGCAGAAGGAAGAGGCAGTGATAGTACAACCATACATGCCAACAGACCCGTTTCAGCCAGGAAACGTCCAATGTTTTTAAGCTCAAATGGGCTTTATTTGATCTGTCTCCTGTCTACAATCTCCTCTTTTTCAATGTAACTCAAAGGGGAAAATCAATACCCCAGTTGTTTTTCAAAATCTCCCTCTTACCAAGTTCAAAATGTTCGCAAGTATGGTACATTGGATCATGGTAGGCAGGAGGTATTGGGGTAGGGACATGGACTCGGATAACAGAGGTCAGGAGGGACATGGAGAGGTGCACCAAACTGACCCTACAGGGCAGGCATCAGGGTTTGCAGCAGCACAATACACCTAAGATACACTTAATCAGTCAGTTATACAATCAATTTTTCAAAAACAAATCATCCATTTAGACAATTATATACCCATTTATTCTTCCATCGACCTTGAGATACACATATATAAAACATATGTAGTTTTCAGAAAAACACACATTCACTGAATGATGTCATCAGTGATGTCATCAGAGATGTCATTTGAGATGTCATGAGTGATGTCATGAGTGATGTCACTGACCATGTCATGAGTGATGTAATATGTGACGTCATCAGCAGTGCATTGCGGGCGTGTGAGTTATAGTTAGCTGAACTAACAATAACGGGGGAATTTCAATGGTTTTGTAAGAGTGAAAAGTCCAACTAACTATAACGCCCCTGAAACCTATGGTTTTTTCAGTGAATTTCTAAGGTTTTTTAAATGCTAATTCCTATCTATAACGTGCCTGAAACCTATGTTTTTTTCAGTGAATATATATATATATCTTACCTACTGGCGGTCGCCAGTAGGTAGTTATAGCTAGGACCAAGTTTCCATAGGAAGAACATTTTTGTTTTGCTTATAACTTTGGCGTCTTTGATGAATATTCATGAAATCTTGCAAACCAATTCTTTGTTCATATCAGCTCCTATGTTGAAAGTTTGGGGGTGATTCGTCAAAGGGGGGCGAAAAAAAAGGGGTGTCCCAAAACGTGTTTTCTCCATGCAATTTCCATAGGACACTTTAGACAAGGCTACAGGTCGAACGGGTGAACGGAATTACCCCAAATTTGGCAGGGAGAAGGGTCTTGGTCTAGAAAGCACACTTTTGTTTATTTGGTGTAAATCCGTTCAGTAGTTTTTGAGAAGTATCGAAATTTACAGATATCGATATTTGGGAATTCTGCAATCTGATTGGCTGAGGCGTTACGAGCACAAGCTTGCTGCTTATTGGCTGCAAGCGGTGTGAGCGGTTGCTACTAGGAAGTGTTGCCAGCTTTTTTGTGATTCCGTTGAAGTGAGTATGGGGAAAAAAGGGCGAAAAAGTAGGAAAGAGGAGGCTAGTAGCGCTGTGAGGTCTGTGGGGTGGTTAGGGTGTGCTACACAGGGAGTGTGAAGTGATGTATTCACCCCTACCGGTGTGAAAGTGCTGTTTTGCACAGAGTGAAATGGTGCTGATGTGAGGTGCCGGTACACTCAGGGATGAAACCATGAGCTGATTGCTGTAAACTAATGTGCTCTGGGCGCTGTAGCATACTGACTGCTGTAACATAGCTGTGCAAGTGGTGTTAGTATGGGTTTATACTATAACGCTGTGAGCTCTGTGGGGTTGTTAGGGTGTGCTATACAGGGAGTGTGAAGCCAAGTATCTACCCCTAGCGGTGTGAAAGTGCTGTTTTGCCCAGAGTGAGATGGTGCTGAGGTGAGGTGCCGGTACACTCGGGGATGAAACCGTGAGCTGATTGCTGTAAACTGATGTGCTCCGGGCGCTGTAGCATACTGGCTGCTGTAGCATAGCTGTGCAAGTGGTGTTACTATGCGTTTAGGCTATAGCAGGAGTGGGAAGCAAACTTCTCTCCCATACCGGTCTGAAGACTCGAATGGAGTGTTTTAGCAAGCAGGAATAAAGAAATAATCGTGAAGAATATAATGCAGAATGTTGCAATGCCACAGAAGACAAATGGTGAAATCAGGCGTGTTTAAGAAAGTGGCTGTGTGGGATAAAGCGATGGAGTCTGCAAGTTATATAAAAAGTGTCTTTATTTAAGTGCCATAAATGGACCCACTGGTGCAAGATCTAAGGCATCCAGCTGAGGGCAACTCCAACCGCTTCTGCTGTATTCAAACCTAAGCTCCTGCATCAGTCAATTCCATATTACATGTTACAGTTCCATGTGACATAAACAATACGTATTAGGCATGAATGACTGTAAATTGTAGAATGAAAATAAAGGTAGGATACGATTACCACACTGTGCCAATCAGTTCCTAAACAATACCTTGTTTTTTTATCTTGATCGCCAGCTCGTGAGCAGAGCCTGAGGATGAGATAATTTGTGTGAAAGGGCTTCGTGGATAACAGGAAGGCAGAGAGATGTGTGTACAAAGAATAGACATGGTTTCAAAATGGATTTCGGGTTTTGGCTAATTTAGCAAGTAAATAGCGTATTTGCATAGGCCATACATCACCCATCCCTGGTTAGTCTGGAGACATAAGGGGCAATAATGAAAACAGAGTTCAAACATCTAAGCATACTTAAAAAGTTATTCTATGAAAATTGTTCAATTGAAGTGTATTAAAAAAATGTATAGGAAAAAGTCAAAAAAGTTAGAAAAAAATCAATCAAAGAATAAAGTGAATTTCTTACAAGTCTTGGAGGTTGCAGTCCAGAAGTTCTTCAGCGGCTTGAGATGCGTAATGTTCCAAGGGGCAATTTTTGCCATTGTGTGAGAAAAGCGAAGCGATCCAATTCATATCCTCGAAGGGACAATAATGTTCCTCGAATGTTGGAGTGACAATTTGAATTGGCAGGCAATCTGCGATGTTGTCAAAGGTCGCACATTGCAGGAGATCTTTCGCGCTGCGCCGAAATCCCATTCCTTTTTGCATTGCATCCGCCATTGCTCCACCGCCAGAACAATCAAGTTCATGGTTTTCAAGATACTCCATTACCTGCTGGATATCGGGAGCGTTTGCTGGGATGTTGGCAAGGCATAGATCCATTCGCCAGTCGATTGGGCAAGTTTTGCAATAAAAACATGGTTGCACGCAGATTGTATATCTGTAATTAAATGTCATGTTGTATCTGGCTCCGATAATATATAGAGGCAGCCAGCCGAAAAGTTGTTCCATTTTTTCACGGTATTGATGTAGCTTCGTGTAGAGGTGTATTCTGTCGGACATGCTTGTTACCACACGTAGCGCAGCCATTTTTAACAAGCTAAAACAATAGTAGGATAGCTGCAAACAGAGCGAGAATTATGGGCACTGTTCCTGTTATTCCAGAGATGATCGAATGAATGAAGTCTGGTATTAGACTAAAAACAGTTTGAAAGCCTGTGACAAGGCCGGAGGAGACAGTGTTAAAAAAGTTTGCCAGATCTTAAATGTCAGATGTGTAGAAAATTGTGTAACAATTCACAAAGTGTAATGGTATGTTCGTATTTAAAAGGGAGTGTATTTTACTTGAAGTTCGTGCTTTCTGAAGTCAATAAATTACTTTTGGAGAAGTAAGGGACACTTCTGTTTGAAACACAAGCGCCTTCAGTTTGCTCCATTTAATAAAATCTGTTTTCAAAGTAGGTATTGAAGGCCTAGTTGAACTTTGGGAGTTACTTTGTGTGGGTGGGAATAGAGATTGCCAGAGGAAGTTATCCAGTTTGAAACAGTAAGGACATACGGTATGCCAGCTCACATTACGTAGCAGTCCATGTTATTAAGAAGCAGATAATTGCCATTAGAAAGCTGTGTGAATGTTGGTCTGATTGTGGGAGTTGGCGTGCTTTTAAGAAAGCACGCAAGATTGGGGGCTGTAAGCTTAGAAGCGTCGTGCAGTTGAACATTCTTGCATAGTAATGAATGACTGCCATTGTGGTCCCACTTTTCACCTGTGAGAAAAACTTCTGTATCCTCTTTAAAACAGCGATATGTAAATGGGAGAAACCACTGCTTGTAAATAAATGCGCTACCTTATATAATCACATACAACATGACAAACAACATGTACGCCTAGCAGACACAACAACACTACGTACTGTGGGAACCGTGGCTAGCCATGTACACAAACCAAACATAGCACCTCTGCCACACAATGCAGTATGTGGGGAGAGATGGGGGCAAAGTATGTGTGAAGGTGGCAAGTGATTCTCAATTATAAAAGTATACAATTCAAAGTGTTGAGGGATGTGCCGGACAGACTTGAGTATGCAGAGCACAGACATGTACATGTCAACATGCACTGATGGTCTATTGAGTGAAGTGGACAGTGGACGCAACCATGATAGTACAGTCAGTAGGGAAGATTACGAAAACATAGCCCGTACGTGCCCCCTTACCCCCTCAAATCTTTAGAGTAGTGTTCTGGCTAAGTGTACGCAAGGCTAGCGTAGGGGTATGAATAAAATGCCCATTTCTCTGGGTGTGGTTCTCTTCCGGAATGGCGAACATGTCTGTCAGGTCTGCACAGCTCACACCGCCACGAGGCTGACGCCGTGAGCGAAGGTTGTGCGGGAATAATGCACTCAGCCTGCTGGTACCCAGAACCGGTCATGGCCGCTGCGATGCACATATGCCCCACAGTTCACCTTTCGACACCGCCGTATGTGAAAGAGGGCCCACAACGTGCCGGCGGAAGCTTTTGGGCCGAGGTCTGCGAGCTGGGAAGACTCCTGAAATCAACGCTGGCTACCGCGACACAGGCAGAGGGCGCCCAGCCTGAGGCCCAGCACCGTGGAGTGCTCTGTATACTACTAATACAGTAGTCCAACAGGTACCAACAGTGGAACGGTGTCTTGATACATCTGAGAGTGCAGATGAAGGTACTCCCTTCGACCAGGTGTAACCAACTATAGGTCCCAACAGTGGAACAGTGTCTTGATACCACAATGGATGATGTTAGAACTACATCTGAGAGTGGAGATGAAGGTATTCCCTTCGACCAGGTGCAAGCAACTCTAGGTCCCAACAGTGAAATGGTGTCTTGATCCCAAAATGGACGATGTCCGATATTAGCTGATGCTTGTTGTTTTTACAGAACTCCCTCCGTTGAGGTGCATCAGACTCTGTGGCTCCGTAGCTAACTGCTGCACATGATCATTGGGCTTGGCTGACTGCAGTCGCTGGAGTACACCGTGGTACAGCAGGTCCGAACAGTGAAACAGGGTCTTGATCCCACAATGTACGATGTTAGATCTGCATCTGAGAGTGGAGATAACGGTACTCCCTTCGAACAGGTGCAACCAACTCTACGTCCCAACAGTGGAACGGTGTCTTGATCCCAAAATGGGCGATGTCCGATATTACCTGCTGCTTGGTTTTCACAGAACTCCCTCCGTTGAGGTGCATCAGGCTCTGTGCTTCCGTAGCTAACTGCTGCACATGATTATTGGGCTTGGCTGACTGCAGTCGGTGGAGTACACTGTAATACAGCAGGTCGGAACAGTGAAAAGGGATCTTGATTCTGTGATTGAGGATGTCAGAAGTTAAAGTCTGTGATGATTTGTGTGTACCCCTCCGATCAGGTGCAACCAACTCCATGCTTTCGAATCCAACGGCATGTGGCTTTGAGGCATTAATGACCACTGCCTCTGGCCTACACTGCGGTCAGCAGGACTCACAATTCAGAGGGAGTGGTGATTGTTTAATTACAGAATCCAGTAGGCAACTAACTACAATGTCTATTGAAATATACACAATAGCCTTTTAGTATACTTGCTTGAAGAACTTTTTTAAGATGACTTATAGGTCTAGTACAATGACTAAATTCTTCCTGGTAGTGGTAAAGAACACTGAATAACAGTCTACACAGTGGACAGCAGAGATCGCAATTCGAATTGTTTTGATTTATTTATTGCAGAGTTTTATGTAATTTATTGTTGTTGTATTATGTGAGTGAGAAAACGTATTCCTGGAAGACTGTGCTCACTACTGCCTTCAATTTACACTGCTTACAGCAGTGTTCACAATTCAGATCGAGTCGCTATTGTAGATGACGCAGTCCTGTAGTCAAAAGACATTGCTCCAGTGCGCTAAGTCCGCACCACGCATACGCATCATCACAGGGTCGGCACACGATTTTTGTTGCTTCGCGTATGGCAAACAGGACAGCTCAAGTCAACGCCACGTGGCTGTGAGCCCTTGCTAACCGCTCAGTGGCCTACACTGCAGACAGCAGTGTTTACAATTCAGATCGAGTCGCTATTGCAGATGAGGCAGTCCTGTAGGCAACAGACATGGTTCCTAGTATGTCCAGCCCGCAGCACGCATCATCGCTGGCTGTGCACATGCTGAATGCTTTTGATGTGGCTATCTGAGTGCACTAGACCTGAT
Organism: Triturus cristatus; assembly: GCF_964204655.1. Taxonomy (NCBI): domain Eukaryota; kingdom Metazoa; phylum Chordata; class Amphibia; order Caudata; family Salamandridae; genus Triturus; species Triturus cristatus. Next base: position 770,729,367 of record NC_140582.1, on the reverse strand, counting down.
GGACACTTTATGATACAATCTTTTTGTGTATGATTTCAGATCTACTGCCTGTATCTAAGTATACCACAAGTTATGGTTCTTTTACGGTAGAATCTTTTCTGTATTATTTCACATCTAGTGTCCCTACCTTACTGCAGCACAAACTATTAACCCTTTTATTATTAAATCTCTGTGTGTGATCCAATGATTACCGTTGCAGTTGATGCTAGCAGCAACCATTCCCTGAGTGCTGGTTTACACCCACCCCACACGCATTCATCACAGACATCACTGGATATGTGACCCTGGTAATAAAAAGGAGTCGAGCGTACGTGCCCGTACCCACTTCCACTATCTATCTGTGTCCGTGTGTTCATTATCTATGCATGATACTGCCCCTGGGCAGTACCACATTACATTGTGCTGTGGACAGCGTATGCAACCATGTTACTTCTGGCAGTGGGGAAAAGTTCTGTTATGTAGCTTTTAGATGCATGGCTATCACAGGTGGAAGGCTACTTTACAGAGCATGAATATTGATGAAGATGATGGTTGCATGTTTTGTGTAGTGTCAGATATGTGTACATAGCAAAAGGTTTTCAAAAAAGCTCTCTAAGCAGAAGAGGAGTCCCTCATCAAACGCTGTACAGAGAATGACTAAAATGGGTGGGGTCCTCCAACTGTTACAATGGGAAATGTTATGATCCAATCAAATGCTTTTCTTGAAGGTCACATGGCAATCGCGCACTGAGTGCAAGGAGTCTGCACCCGACGTGTTTTGAGAAAATATATTTACCATAATATAAGTTCATTACAGTTAGAAATATATAGATGTTTAAAATATTTTAGATTATCACTTGTTCTCATATACACTTTAAACTTATTTAGATATAGTTTTGAGACAAAAAAAATGAGGGAATGGCGTACTCGGCGCGACACCATACGACTATGAGGTAACACAGGGTCTGGCAGCGTGCACTCGTCGCATACGCAACACGCAGCGGGTGTGACCCCATAGGTACATGACATAAGGCACGACTTGGTACTGCGTACCCGTCACATACCAAAGTAGCAGCTGCCGCGACCACATATGTATATGATGTTACACGGGACGCGGTGCCACGAACCCGTCAGATACGAAATGCGCATCCTTTACGAGTTTAGCAATATAGCGTGCTGATGGAGCTTGGTACACTACCGGTATAGATATAGATGCTTGTTTTTTGAAGATAAAAAACATTACATATTTCTTAAAATCAATTAAAAAAAAGGATAATAGAGTTCCAAAATATTACCAAAAAAAATAGAAAATATATAGGTTTTATAAATATTAAAATATGAAATTAACAATTAAAAAACTTTCGAAATTCACTGAAAAAAACATAGGTTTTACAGACGTTATAGTTAGGAATTAGCATTTAAAAAACCTTTGAAATTCACTGAAAAAAACATAGGTTTCAGGGACGTTATAGTTAGTTGGACATTTGACTCATATAAACCCAGAGAAATTCACCTGTTATAGTTAGTTGAGCTAACTATAACTCGCGCGCCCTCAATGCACTGGTGATGATGTCACATATTACATCACTCATGACATGGTCAGTGACATCACTAATGACATCACTGATGACATCTCAGTGATAGTTAGGACCTATTTTCCATAGGAAATCCGCAACATTCTCTTCCCAATAAGTCTGGCGCCGGTTGACGAATCCTCGCGAAATTTTCCAAACTTTTGGCCAGGTCAGCTCCGCTCTGCTCCTACCCTGAAAGTTTTGTGGTGATTCGTCAAGCGGGGGCCGAGAAAAAAGGGGGGTCCCAAAACGCGTTTTCCCCATTCAATTTCCCATAGGATCTGTTGTCGCAGCTACAGCCCGAACCGCTGAACGGAATGACATCAAATTTGGTAGTCCTCAGTTCAGACTCGTGCCTTTTGCATAAATGGTGTGAATCCGTTCAGTAGTTCCTGAGAAAATTAGAGTTAAAAGTACATAAATATCTATGGCCGGGGAGGATCCGCGGACCCTACCCGCACCGTATGCGCACCCTCCCCGAACCGAGCGCGCACCCTCCCGACCGCGCGCTGAATGCTAATTGGCTGTCGAGTGTCTCTCTACATTAGAAACCAGGAACTGTTGACGGCCATTTTCTGCCTCAGTAGAAGCGAGGCTGAAGAAGTAAGGGGAATAAGTGTGTAAAACATATAAAGGGGGCAGAGTGGAAATACTCTGACCCTCTAGAGGTGCTTAGGGGGTCCCAGAAGGACCCCCTGGGGCCCCCTTTGTAAAAAAAAAAAAACGGCGAAATGCGCGCACGGTGCGCGCATCCTATCGCATTGGGTGCGCGGATCCATGGAAATGTTTTTTTTTAAAAAGACAAGAAATCATTGGTTGTATGACTACTTTGTACACTGAAAGGTAGGGTGTATATTTCTGTTTTTTAAAGGTATGATTCTTATTGGTTAACAAAAACAGATTGTAAGGAACATTATATATGATAGCTGATATGTTGAAAAGTGAAGCACACTTCCTCTCTTGTTTAGCAACATTGTGTGCAGAACTTCTGACCTGTGTGCTCAGTGCAGTGTTCCATGACCTGTTTCTATGGTAACAGGCAGAAGGCAGATTGGGGGAAGGTGTTGAAATGTATTTCAGTTGGAAAGGGTTGAAATGTTTAACCAATAGAAATGTGTGTTTGCTTTTGAGTTTATGTGTGAAGGATTGTGATTTGATGTTTACATGTATATGTGTGGAAAATGAAAGGGAAACTTTTCCATTCTTTTTTTTGCTGAGAGGTGCACAGTGCAGAGATTCTGTAAAATTAAATATGGTGAGTGACTGATATACTTCTTAATCTGCAAAAGAACTTGAAAGATGAGTTATATAATTGTGAGGGGATGTATGTAGACTATTTTGATTTTAATCAGACTAATGTATTTCTCCTGCTAAAGTGTAGGGAGTACTTTTTTTCTCTACAATCTTATTGACAGTGTGTGTGCATGTAGAAACCATTCTGTGATAAGCATTTGTGTTTTTCATGTGTTTGCAGACAGATAACTGTGCTGCTTTTATATTTTGGTAGAATTAGAAACCAGTCATTGTTTATGAATTTGTGAAATGAGTTATGTTATGTTTCTATACTAAAATGTAGTACTTCTTCTAGATGAAGAAATGTGTTTTGGTATAGTGCAAGGGATAGTGTTGTTTGTCTAGAATCACACAGTGAGTATGTGTGCATTTGGGAACCAATGTGAGAGAAGCATTTGGTAACATTGTGTATTTGCTGACAGATAAATGTTTTCAAACCTGTCTTGTTGTCAAGTTTTAGTAGCATTAGAAGACAGTTATGGCTTATGCTTTGATTAAATGAGTCAGGCTTTGACACAAAAGTGCAGTCCTGAAATATGTAGATTGTGTGCAGTTCCCTTACCACTCGCACTGTAGTGAATGAGTTTAGGTAAACTCCTAGGGATAGTGGTGCTTGTCTAGAATCACACTGTGAGTTAGTGTGAATTTGGGATCACTGTGAGAGAAGCATTTGGTAACATCATGTATTTGCTGACAGAGAACTGTTTTAAAACCTGTCATGTTGTGAAGTTTTAGTAGCATTAGAATCCAGTCTTTGCTTATGCGTTGATTAAATGAGTCATGCTTTGACACTAATGTGCTGTACTTAAATATGTAGATTGTGTGCAGAACCATTAACTCTTCTAGCCTAGTGAATGAGTTTTGGTAAACTCCTAGGATGGTGTTGCTTGTCTAAAATCACAAAATGAGTCTGTGTGCATTTGGGTAAGGATTGTGAGAGAAGCATTTGGTAACATCGTGCATTTGCTGACAGATAACTGTTTTAAAACCGGTCATGTTGTCAAGTTTTAGTAGCATTAGAAGCCAGTCTTTGCTTATGCTTTGATTAAATGAGTCAGGCTTTGACACAAAAGTGCAGTCCTGAAATATGTAGATTGTCTGCAGTTCCCTTACCACTTCCACAGTAGTGAATGAGTTTTGGTAAACTTCTAGGGATAGTGGTTGTTGTCAAGAATCACACAGTGAGTCTGTGTGCATTTGGGAACCACTGTGAGAGAAGCATTTGGTAACATCATGTATTTGGTGACAGATAACTGTTTTAAAACCTGTCATGTTGTTAAGTTTTAGTAGCATTAGAAGCCAGTGTTTGCTTATGCTTTGATTAAATGAGTCAGGCTTTGAAACAAAAGTGCAGTCCTAAAATATGTAGATTTTGTGCTGTTCCCTTACCACTTCCACAGTAGTGAATGATTTTTTTTAAACTCCTAGGTATAGTGGTTGTTTGTCTAGAATCACACTGTGAGTATGTGTGCATTTGGGAACCACTGTGAGAGAAGCATTTGGTAACATCGTGTATTTTTTAGCAGATAACTCTTTTAAAACCTGTCATGTTGTCAAGTTTTAGTAGCATTAGAAGCTAGTCTTTGCTTATGCATTGATCAAAGCACTGTCCTAGAAGTAGTCTGATGATTTAGTCAGTTTCTAAGTACCAAATAGACTGCTTCAAATGTCTATGCAGTATGCATGTAATGTTCTAACATACTAAACACTTGTCTTTTACACCTTCAATTCCCTAGTCAGTATCCATACACTTCCAGGAAACACCCTGTCACTCAATTTGCAGTCCTCTAGTGACCCATTCAACACCATGTACTAATCCATTCACTGTGCCAAAACCCAAACACTTATAAATTCACCAAGACACTCTCTTTCTAGTACTCTAATGATTCAGTCACTGCCTAAGTATTCATGCACTGAGCCAGGCCTTAGCACATGGACTTCTTCAAACTCTTATCCACTATGCATGCAGTCCTCTAACCACCTACACAATTGTCTTTCACACCTTCAATTCCCTTGTATCCATACACTTCCAGGAAACACCCTGTCACTCCCTTTGCAGTCCTCTAGTGACCATTTCAGCATCATGTACTAATCCATCCACTGTGCAAAAACTCAAACACTTATAAATTCACCAAGATACTATCTTTGCAGTACTCTAATCATTTAGTCAGTGCCTAAGTTTTCATGTACTGAGCCAGGCCTTAGCACATGGACTGCTTCAAACCCCTATCGACTATGTATGCAGTCTTCTAACCACTTAGACACTTATCTTTCACACTTTCAATTTCCTAGTCAATATCCATACAGTCCAGCAAACATCCTGTCACTGCCTTTGCACTCCTCTAGTGACCCATTCAGTACCAAGTACTAATCCATTCCCTGTGCGAAAAGCCTACCACTTATAAATTCACCTAGGCTCTCTCCTTGCTGTACTCTAATCATTCAGTCAGTACCCAAGTAGTCATGCAGTGAGCCAGGCCTTAGCACATGGACTGCTTTAAATGCCTATGCATTATGGATGCAGTCCTCTAATCACCTACACACTTGTGTTTCACACCTTCAATTCCCTAGTTAGTATCCATACACTTCTAGCAAACACCCTGTCACTCACCCAGTGTGTCTCCTTATAGTACTGTAATCATTTAGTCAGTTAGCATGTAGTGTTTTAGTGAGGTAGGCTTTAGGGCATGAACTGCTTCAAAGTAGTATGCACTATGCATGTAGTGTTTTAACCATCGTCGCACTTGTGGTTCAGGGCTATAGTTTCTTAGTCAGTATTTATATAAAATGTGTTTGTACAGTAATGGAATAGTATAAATTTGAAAGTTATTAATATACATTTATTTGTGATTCTTTTTTACAGATACAGAACAGGAGTGTTTCTCATCTGTTTGCACTCTTCTCATGCACGATTGTTTGGATGAAGGGTTCTTAGGTGTTTCATCATACTTGCTGTGCCGCACGAGTATTTTATGTTAGGATCCCCTCGTCACAGAACTCTTTTGAAAATCTTGTGCGTGACAAAGGTGGCATTGGTCTTTGTTTGCCCCTCAAGAAAAGTAGAAAATGTCCACATCACTGAAGGAAAACGTTGTGGGCGTGGTGCATCCTCCAAAAATTCATCTTTAGATTTGGTGAATATTTTAAAGCGACCTCATTTACAGTTTTTGTAAGTTAAAGTTAAAAAATGTTGTTAGCTGTGTGCATTTTATATATCTGTGATTTTTATCTTTTTTTTTTTTGAGAATAGCATGTTGTTTTTTTTTTAACAATCTTTGAGAATGTGTTTTTTTTGCCCGCTGTTAAGTGATGAGTACGATTGGAATCTCTATTTTTAGTGAAATTTAATATATTCTGAGAACAGCAAAAAGTACAAAAAAATTACTTTGTGGAAGTTATGCTGTGTTGTAAAAAATGTATTATTACATGTTATAATTTGTTTTTTCCTTTTCTTTCACAGATCCACATTTTAAAATAAGCAATTTTTAAGAATTTAGATTGGAATGAAAATGTGAAAAAATGTGTACCATTTTTTATTCCTATTACTGTGAAGGTAAGTTTAACTAAGTCTCAATATGCTGAATGAGGAGGTCTGCAAGATGCTACAAAGTGGAAACATGTTTCTAAAAACACTCTGTTTATACCTATGTAGTTTTGAAATGTGACCATAATCAGATATTATGTGACCTGCAAAAAAAAGAGATTTGAGGGGTTCATAATATTTCCTATTTTAGCTATTGAAGGACCGCAATTATTTCAATCATTCTTCTTTGAACATCTTTGCAGACAAAACTCTGTGCTTACCTTTTATCATTTGCAAGGAATTTTCAAAACGGAAATACTTTTTGTAACATAGTTATTGTGTAAGATACTCTTTCATATTTACAAAGAGAGGAAAAGGCACTCTGTGCACTTGTTATACTCCATGTAAATACAACCTCATCATGCAGACCACTTTGTTTTGAAAGGGTGTTCTATAAGTGTTGTTGTGCATGATTACTCATAGAACAAGACATGTCTAGATTTATCAGAAATCATAAATCTCGATATGTGTGTGAATGGTGCACCATTCTAAAATTGATGTAGGAAAGCACAACAAGGAGAATTGTTTTCATTTCTCCACATTTTTATATCTTCAATGCATGCTGAAATGTTCAGCATACATTGAAGGAGAAAAATGCATTTTCTCATTGTTTTTGTGCAGGAAGGTGTGTCTTCCTGTAGAAAAACTAACAGCACATGACACAGATATCCTTGCACTATGGTGCAAGGGTGCCTGTGTCACCACATGGCTGCAGTTTAAGCAGTCGTGTAGACAGAAGCATAGATTTGCAACATATTTATGTACATATGTTGCATCCCTGTGCTTCGGAAGTACTACAGCACACTGCAGTTAAAGAGGTTACTGTGTGATGCTGCAGCACTTCCTCATACTTCTGCACTTATACATTCACCATACGCTACTAATGCATTCATTCAGTCAATTACGTACTACACATACATTCATCTAAACTAACACTAACAAAGAAATTTAGCTCTTTTTTTAAACCAGGAAAGTTAGTTCTAACAAGAACTTTTTTTTTTCTTCTTTCTTCTTTTATAATTTTTTTGGGTTTTCTGAACAATTTTTAAATTTTGGGGGTTTTTCTGCCAAAAAAAAACAAAACAGTAGAAACCAAACAATGAACTTCAGGGAACAATTAAAAAAAAAACAAAAAAAAACTAGCAAATGTAACTTTCTTGCCGGCGGCAGATCAGATCGATCGACTGCTCACCATAGCAAAAAGTCTTATTGCACTTAGTGCAGAGCACTTTTAAATATTGAAATTGAGGATGGATGTCCAAGGTTTGGGCTGATGGATGCACTCTTGATGTGCTCGGCTGCGATGAGGTGGATGGCGCAGGAGCAGGAGTGTTTCTCATCCATTTGCACTCTTGTCGTGCAAGATTGTTTGGATGAAGGCTCCTCAGGTGCTTCATCATACTTGCCGTGCCGCACGAGTATTTCTTGTTAGGATCCCCTCGTGACAGCACTCTTTTGCAAATCTTGCACGTGACCAAGGTGGCATTGGTCTTATTCTGCCCCTCGGGAAAAGTAAAAAATGTCCATACCACTGAAGAAAAAGGTTCTTTGGGTGGTGCCTCTGCCAAAAATTCATCCTCAGAAGTATGAGGTGATGCAGGTGATGCCTGCTGCCCTGAAGCCATTTTTGGTTGAAAAAAGTTAGAGCTAAGTGTAAACTTAGTCTAAAAAATCTTCTTCTCTGCAAAGAGATGGTGCTCTAAAGAAGGTCAAAGAAGAATGATTTAAATGGGTGGGGTCTTTCAATAGTTAGAAGAGGAAGTGTAATGAACCAATCAAATCTCTTTTTTTTGCAGGTCACATGGGATCCGCGCGCCCTGCGCTTACGCAGCACGCACCTAGCGCGCATCCGCGAAATTGAATTAAAAAAAATTATAGGATAAGATGTAAAAATATATTAGTTTTAAGACTAGTTTAGAGTTTGTCTTCGATTAATATTCACATGAAATACATATATATATGTTTTTTTAAATGTTAAATATTTTGTGGGATCCGCGCACCTACCGCGTCATAGACGCAGATGACGCATCACGGAAGCGTGTAAACGTCGCGTTACGTACATCGAACGTGTCGCGTATACGCTGGGAGTCACGTACCGGTCGCATTGCTATCGCGCACTAAACACGTACCCAACACATACCATACGCGGATGCTACCGCGGAGGGATCGGGAACGGTGCGCTTAGGGTGCGCGGATCCAACAACATTGAAAAAAATATATAAAATAAAGTTTTGCACATATAGTTAAAAAAATATTTTGAAAAATATAAAAAAATATGTTTGAAAAACCCATTCAGTTCAAATAATATTTTTTAATTTTTAAAAGAATTAATTGAAAAAATAAGTTTAAAAAAAGGTGATTAAAAAGTATTTTTAAAAAAATGTAATTAATGAAATTGACACACTGAATTTGAAAAATATACAAATCCAATCAAAATCTCATTAAACATGATATCTTTAGAGATAAGTTATAGATAGGAATTAGTATTTAAAAAACCTTTGAAATTCACTGAAAAAACCATAGGTTTCATGCACGTTATAATTAGGAATTGACATTTAAAAAACGTTTGAAATTCACTGAAAAAACCAAAGGTTTCAGGGGCGTTATATTCAGGAATTGGCATTTAAAAAACCTTAGAAATTCACTGAAAAAACCAAAGGTTTCAGGGGTGTTATAGTTAGCTGGACATTTCCCTCTTACAAAACCCTAGAAATTCCCCTGTTATAGTTAGTTCAGCTAACTATAACTCGCGCCCCCGCAATGCACTGCTGATGACGTCACATATTACATCACTCATGACATGGTCAGTGACATCACTGATGACATCACTGATGACATCTCAAATGCCATCACTGATGACATCACTGATGATGTCATCCATGTGATAAATTACTGCATCTTCTGACACCCTAATTTAATGGTTGATACACCAACTCAAAATTTCAGACGTCCATTCTCAAAACCATAGATGCTCCAATACCAATAACTACATACCCACTTATTAACTCTTAGGTCTACATACACCCCCACTCATTCACCTGTACAGTCACTCATACTTACAGTCACTCCGTACAAGACTATCATATGCATTTATACACCTACATAGACACTCACACACCACCAATCATCCATAGAGGTACTCTCACACCTAGTCAGTCATGCAAATAATTAATTACACTCCCATTTACTCACCTATGCAGTTATACACACTCAAGTTCACTTACTCATAAAAATTGTACCACATTCTTACGCTCTTATACAATCATTGATACAAGCACACACTCATCCATACAGCCACTCTCACAATCACACACTCTCGCATATAACAAATTATATACTCTTACACGCATATATACTGCCTTTCACATATGTAGTTAGTCACAAATGTACCACTGAGATATACATTCAATCCCGAACACACCCATACATACACTCACTCAACCATACAGTTCATCACAGATGCACTCTTAAAACCATGCACCCATAGAATCACCCACTCACACATCTATGCACAGAGTTACACACAGCCTACGCACACAAACACTCAGGCACCCATAGAGATACTCAGACAACCAATCAATAACCCATATAGACACTCATATAGCTATTCACAAAACCATGCAGCCACTGATACACCAATACACATACAGACATTCACACATTTTAGTCACTAGTCTGTAGTAAGATACATTAAATGACTTGCTTATAGAGTCAGTTACACACCTACAAAATCATCCATTCACACACTTGTACACCCACTCATTCTTCAACAGGCCTTTCCCTATATATAGTAAACATATTAAAACTTTACAGAAACACATACTCACTGTATGACTGTCTGACGTCATCAGTGATGTCATCAGTGATGTCATTTGAGATGTCATCAGTGATGTCATCAGTGATGTCACTGACCATGTCATGAGTGATGTAATATGTGACGTCCTCAGCAGTGCATTGCAGGGGCGCGAGTTATAGTTAGCTGAACTAACTATAACAGGGGAATTTCTAGGGTTTTGTACGAGGGAAATGTCCAGCTAACTATAACACCCCTGAAACCTATGGTTTTTTCAGTGAATATATATATATATATATATATATATATATATATATATATATATATATTATTTTATGCCTAACATGTGTAGACGTCACTGCATAGTTTACATATAAGTTATACAATTGTATGCTTATGGGTCTCTGTTTTATTTATTGTATCTAACACAATTGATAAATATGATCATAATTGTATCTATAAATGCTTCATTATTGAAATATTTGGAAACATATAAAATAAATCCATATAAATAATAAATAAATAGGTAAATACATAAACAAATAAACACATAAACACATTAATAAAAATCCCCAAAATATAATTAACAATACATAAATAATCAGCTTTATGTGCAGCATTACTTGAAATTCCGATTTTCTATCTATATATCCATACATGAGTTTTACGATAGTACAATGCAGGTAATTACTGCGCATGCCTTTGCCACGCATTTTGTTTGCGTGCATGTCTTTACCTCGAATATGCATTTACATTGCATGCCAATGTTTAGATTTAAAAACCATATATTTGTGGGGGGGCCCAAGGCCCACCCTCCCCAACTTACCTTAAATGCATGGTATTGGCATGCGTTGTAAATTCATTTGTGCGGTAAAAATATGCGTGCTAAAAAATCAGTGGTAAAGGCACAACGAGGTAAAAACCTTGTTGTAAAGGTTGATTCCCCATACATGTATATATGGGACTTTCTATAATACAACTTTGTAGCTCTTTATTTTTTTCCATACACATGTATACCTTTCTATGTAGTTATGTTCCCTCTTCTGTCTCTCCCAAACCTCATTTTTACTTCTATGATCTCCCAAATTACACTTTCTAGACTCTTATCTTCTCTATCCCTCCTTTATACTATTCAATCTAACTATCAAACAAACATGTCCACCGCCCGAATTAACAACTTTTACATCCCTATACTAATCCATGACTAATTTGCTTTGGGTTCTGGAGTAGCGTGCTACTTGCTGAAAAGCACTTCAATGGCTCGTCAGTGGTAGTAAGCACTCTATGAATACAATAAAAATTACAGTTGAAGCTACCATTACTGAACTCTAGGCCTAGGCATAAAATTCCACTCCACTCGCGAAGTTTGCAGATTTTTTTCCCACTCCCCGAAGCATGCAGATTTCTGAAAAACTCCGCCAAGCGGAGCAGGGGCTTTTCTTTGCTCACACTGGAGAGCGCGAGCAAGGTAAACTTTACTCCAGTCCACCTCCTGGCAAGAATTCTCAACGCAGGCAGTCAGAACTACTTTCCTTGGAAATCTGACCCTAGAATATAGCCCCAGGAGAGGTCTCACCTCTACTTGTGAAGTCATGCTCCTCAGTGGTGCAGGTTCTGGGTACCTGGTGGCATGTTCCACATATCCTTGTTTTCTGACTGTGAGAGGGGATTAAATGGACTACCTATATCTATTCCTGCTTGCACAAATGGAACACCTACAACTGATAGAGGCACTAACAGTACTTTAGTTTTCCCTCCTGTCCTGTTGCACATCTGGCAAGCAGGACAGGTTATACAGAAACTTTCTGTGTCTCTGCACATCCATGGCCAATAGAACAGAGGATCTAACCTATCCTGGGTTTTTCTAATCCCTTAATGTCCTGTAAAAAGCCCTTCATGGGCCAGTGACAACAGGAAGTTCCTGTGCACTAATGGAACCACCAGGCTCTTGCTAGTTCCTGGCTCACGATTTACTGGCTCACTATAAAGTAGGCCATCCTCCCAACTAACATAGTATTTTCTGACTACTCCTTTGCCTGGGCTCCCTTCCAAAGTTCCACAAGTGTAGGGAACTCCTCCGGTGCCTTGCGGAGATCTTCCTGGGTAGGCCCCCCACCAGTGGCAAATCCTGCAGTTCTAGAAGCGATCCATATACCAGCTATTGGTCCATTGCAAAAGCCTCATCCTCCCCTTTCCTCTGGAGCAGAAGCTTTGCCGTTGCCTCTGCAACTGCCTCCCCAAAGTATTCCTTTTCCTGCACGCTACCTAGTCCTGGTCCCTGAAATTTTGGATGATCCCAGCTATGACAACAAAAATCAGCATTAGGGATCCAGACATCAGTGCAGTTGGACACTCAGGGTAGGGATGCATGTCCATTACCAGGCAGAGGCCTTTTCATTCCCAATAGAACCTATGTAACCAATGTATCTAGGCAACCTCTGACATTTTGTCCTGTTCTATATATGTGGGTTCTAAATTATGAAACAACTTGTTCTGCACCCAGAAGCAATGATGTTTGCAGTATTGTGCATTATAATATATTGAAGGCTGCAATCCTTTCTCTAATATCCTCATTGCAGGCAAGTTGTGTCGCCTCTAGTCACATGTAGTAACAAAATTACATAGCTGCTCAACTGTATTAAATTATTACAGTTGAAATGTGAGATCATAATGTCTTCTGCCAGAGGCAACAACAAAGGTAAAAGGCAGATCACAGAGCATAATTACATCTGCAGTTTACCACCCAATACAAGAAATGACTTTTCCGTATCACTATCTGTTTTTCTTTTACATGAACAGTCATCAGCAGAAAGGAGACATTTATAGCAAAATCTTTATTTTCAGTGAACTATAGGTCAGTATAGGAAACATAAAATGTCTGCATATTTCTACATAGTCTGGTTGTGGGGCTTGGCCCTTTTCAGAGGGTCATCCCCAAATATTTTGCCTTCATCTTCCTGGGAACCCATTTTTGTTGCTGTTTAGGATTCTGAGCACTTTACCATTACTGAAGGGACTGTGAGCCCTCTTTAAAATGTGGATAACATGGTGTATTCACCTTTGGCATATTTAATTTACTTTTAAGTCCCTAGCAAATTGGTAATATGTGAACCCAGTGCCTGTTAATGAAATGCTACTTGGGGGCCTGCAGCCCCGGTTTTTGCCACTCAACTAAGTAACTCTTTAAACATGTCCCAGGCCTGCCATTGCAGCCTGTGTGTGCAGTTTTAAAGTGCCATTTCGACCTGGCAAAATAAACCTGTTGCCTGGCACAAACCTTCCTTTTTCATACATATGTCATACCTAGGGGAGGCCCAGGATAGTCCGTGGGGAAGATGCTGTGTATGTAAAAGTTTGGACATGCACTTTAAAGATTTTTAGTTTTACATGTCCTGCTAGTGAAAAACTGTTACATAAATTTGTAAGTCCTGCTAGGCAACCTCTCCCATAGGGTAACATTGGAGTTACCTTATTACATTTAATAAGCTGTAACCTTCGTATGGGAACAGGTATTCAGTTCATATTTGGTGTCTTTTGAATTGTAATTTAAAATTCTCTCTTATGGTAAAGTCACACTTTAAGTTGCAACTTTGGAAATGCCACTCTTACAAAGTTTGAATTTTACTGTCTTAGCCATTTAGTGCCTGCAGCCTATCTCTGAGTCATATTACTGGGTGTGTGTAGCTGACAATTGGGCTTTGCTTATGTCTTCTATAATGCCACACACAATAGAATGCTTATCTGTGCCTGGATGGGCCATCAATGGAAGGATGGGAAGGCAGAGCTGACCACAATGTAATGGGCTGCATACCCCCTGTAGTTAGTCTGGAGCCTGGGCATGGAAGGTAGGGTTCCAGTGCACTTCAAAGGAAACCTCTAAAGCTTTTCTCAGTTCAAAGATGGCACCTGGTATAAATATTGGACCTAAGACACACAACAAATACACCTATAGACCTGTGGAAACTCAGTCAAGGAGAAGGACTGCTGTGTGGCTGAAAGGACTGCCACTCATCTGAACTGCTACACTGCTCTCCTACTGCCTTGCTGGACTGCTGCCTTGTTGGATTGCTTCCCTATTGCCCTCCTGATAGGGAAAGAGAGATTGGACCTGCACCTGAACCGAGGACTCTGAGTGGCTCCCGTTGAGAGCCACAGGGACCTAACAGACGCCGAATCACCTGAACGAGCACCCAGTTCCAGCATGAACAAGCTTTTGACCTCAAATTGATGCAACTTAAGTCCTGGACCCTTGGTGTGGCCTCAGTGAGGCTCAATTGAAGTTTTTAGGCTCTTTGAGACCACAAACTGGCCCATCGGCTCTAAAACCTTGTCATTCGCACTGCCCGAAAATGCAAAGTTCCGTCAACCCGACCCTTCGTTCTACAGCATCAACCCCTTGTGTGGAACGTCTCCACAAAACTCCAGCCTTACCGTATGTACACAATGGCAACAGGAGCTTTGCACTACATTGATGACTGTCTACAATGCAAGGCATGCTCGTCTGTAATGCCAGGCCTGCTCTTCATGCTACACTGATGAAAGTCCACGACACTGCTCATCTTGGCCCCCTCTACCATGAACCGGACTCTTTGAGCTGGACTCAGAAGGTAACTTGCCAGTAGGAGTAACCTGGTCCTGTAGCAGACCCGCACTTCATCGCAGTTGGCCTGAACTTGTTACTTTCTCCCATTCTCGCATGATCAGATAGCCGCAAGTGGCGTTTGGGCTTTTGAAACTATTTTCACTCACATCTTTAGAATTGCATCTCTTCAGTTCTACTGATTGACTTTTTGTTGTTTTTGTCTTGATATATTTATTGCATTTTACTCTATTTTTCTAAATTGCTGTGGGATATTTCTTGTGTTGCGGTTATACTTTAATACTGTTTGAAGCACTGCTTAAATACTTTCCACATTGCCTCAAAGGTAAGCCTGACTGCTCTATGGCAGGCTACTAGAGGGTTGAGCACAGTATAATTTTGGGTTTGCTTGTGCCCCACCCTGACAACGATTGTGGTTTCTGCTTCATTAGGGTTTCACGCCTCCTCAATCAGAAACCCTATTTCTCACACTGGCTTTCCTCATTTTATTTTAATATGACATACATTAAGCTGCATCGAATAAGTTGTTTCCAACAAATTACAAAATACTTTTTGGTGTGTTTAACTTCTCACTACAGGTTCTGTTTGTATACGTTCATGTTTGCAATCATATTTTCTCCTTCATATGAAAGAGTAAGTCATCAAAGATTAAAGTTGTTTGCAGGAAAAGGGATTGTTTGCCTGTGTATTATAAGGAATAAAATACCCTCTGCTCTGTAATAAAATCATATTCATCTTGGAATTCCGTTATCTAATAAAAAAAACTCCTCAGTGACTTGCAATATCCTTATATTGTACAACAGAGTATACTTTATGCCATATATAAACAAAACAAATATAAATTTAAAGGGAGCTATTCACAAAGGTATATCTACTTGTGTATGTTTGCTACAAGTAAAGTTACTCTTAGACTTTTGAATAACTTTACCACTTTTGACAATTCATTACTTACAAGTGTAAAGTTACTCAAAAGTGTCGACTTACATGTTCCCACCCCTTAAGTAGGTGGTGGAATCATTAAAAAAGTAAAATATAACCATAAAGATACTGCTAATGGGGACTTTATGGCTCCATTTGACATCTTGCATACTTTGTGGAGACCACAATTGGAGCGGATATCCCCCTATTGTAAAATATAGAGGAAATGTTTCAAAAAAATTAAAATTTAAAAAAGTAGACAATATTTTAATTAAATAATTATGTCAACATTATATACGTATTTTAAATATTGAATGAAAATGCTACAGCAATTATATAAGTATGTAATTATTTGAAAATGATAAATTAAAGCAGAATAATTTTTCTGAAGTTGAAATTATAAATGGGGGGCATGGCTAATTGCCGATATGAGGGGAAGTGGACTCCAGGGCTCCGTCCATAGCTTCCTCCCGCCCGCAACGATCCTGATAAAATAGGGGGGCCCGATCCCCGAAACTGGTGGCAGAACTACTGGTGCCGATGCAGAGTGACCACGGAGTGGTGAAGGCACCTTGACGGTGGAGAAAATGCAGATCGTCCTCCCGGCGGCTCCGAGCGTGGAACAAACAAGATGACAGCTGGGTGCTGATGTGACTGCCTTCGCCGCACGCTGCTGAAGAAACCAGGGGCCTGCAGTGAGTACAGTCTGGCGGCTGGGGCGATGGCTGATCGGGGCCCGGCCTGGGGGAGAGCAAAGTCCCTCCATATGCAGAGTACAAGTCTCACTCCTCGGAACGTGTTGGTGTGTCAACCCCCGCAAAATGGGAGACACGAGTGGAGAGATTGGGCCCTAATGGCAGAAGGACTCAGAGACTGTTTGGAGGTGGCGGCTGCCGATACCCCTGCTCCCGACTATTTGCTAGTTGTGTGGTGTGCCACAAGTCCTGAGGACCAAGCTGCGAGATTGAGAAGGTGGAAGGAGGAGCTGCGGTCAGCCTCTTTGGCTTAGGTCCCTGCCTGGGGGCACGGCATGACGCAGGGCAGCTGGCGACGAAAGGGTAGGAGCACACAGAACCTGCTTGAGGCCTCTGCCGGTGGCGCACGGAAGACATCCTTATAGCGGAGAAATGCCGCTTCACTTGCCATTTCCCATGCCCTGCCCAGAAGAGACAACAATACCTGAGCGGGGGTGGATTCCCGCACTAGGGCTCGGACGCTGATGTCCATGGTGCATGACAGGGAGCTCTGAAGGTAGGGCAGAAGACCTGGGGACGCTGGCTAGTCCACTCCACTTCGATCCGGGACTAGACGCCGGCGTCTGAAATACCCATTTGCCACTGCCCCAGAGACTCTTGTGGACCGCCATTGACCATGGGGAGAGTGTCCAGAAAGAAAGGGTTTGCCGCACTGCATGTGGAGGACATGGGGCCGCATGCTGATGATGAGGATGAGGAGGCAGAGGGGGGACACCCCGGACACCCCGGAGGGCCCCACTCTGGTGGATATCATGCAGGCCATCACTTCTTCGTGGGAAGCGCTGGAGTCCAATATGGATTCCATAGGAGCGGTTCTCAATCTGCTGAAGGACGACCATTGCAAGCTCAAGGAACGAGTGAAGAATAATGAGAAGACTCTGGAGGAGCTCCTGGAGGCAATCACCACACTACAGCGCTCCCTGAAAACAGTCGAAGCCAAGGTCAAGGTGCTAGAGCTGCGAGAGGAAGACATTGCGTATTGTGGGGTCCCGGAATAGGCAGAAGGGGATGATGCGGTGCGGTATATGGACAATTGGCTTGAATCAGAGGTGTTCCCGGAGGGGCTCTCCTCCTTCTATGCTCTTGAGTGAGCTCACAAGGTCCCGACTAGACCACCCAAACCTGGGGCCCCTCCTCGACTGATAGTGGTGAGGCTGCTTCACTTTCGGGACAGGGATCATATCCTGCAACAAGCGAGAAATGAATCTTGCAGATTGAGAATGCTAGATTGATGATTTTCCCGGACTTCACCAGGGAGGTGCAGCGACAGCGGGCTTCCTGTCTCTCTATCAAGAGGAAATTGCGCCAGTTGCAGCTCCCATATGCAATGCTGTTCCCAGCACGTCTCCAGGTGGTCGACAACACAGAGACTCATTTCTTTAAGGCTCAACAAGAAGCCTGGCACTGGCTAGAGATGAAACGGACACAGGAGGAGGGTGCACCACACAGCGATCTCCGAGGGCTCCACGGCAGACAGGTCTCCAACTTGAGAGGCACAGGCTGTTGCGGAGATTAGCCGGGGGGACTAACCCAAACTCGACAGCTAGTGACCATCAGGGCCGGACTGGGAATCAAAATCGGCCCTGGCAAAGTGCTCGGCTGGCCCCCCTCCCCCCGCGGGGTGTTGGGGGTGCCGCCAAGCTCTTTGCCAGGGCCAGTTTTCGGACAATTTTGTTACAGGGCCGATTTTGAAGCTATGCTGCAAAAATGGCCCTGTAACAAAAACGGCCCCCTGGGGCCGAAAACCGGCCCCCACCTGTGCGGCGCACCGGGGGATTGCCCGCTACACCCAGTCTGGCCCTGGTGACCATGGCATGAACAGGTCTGAAAGCTCCCATCCCAGTATCACAAACAGAGACTCTGAAATGGAATTGCCGGATGTCACACCCCAAACAGCGAATGTGATTGTCTGATGGACTCATGCCGAGCTGCAAGTGGAATGGTCCCGGTGCTGACAAGGACTGAATGTTGGAGAGGCCGCTGCCTGGTGACTCCAGAATACTGGCACCAGAGCAACGGCTGGGGTCACCCTTGCTATTGCAGGCAGGGGGGGTTTAGCCGGGGGGGGGGGGTTCTGGGTCCCACAGGGCCAGCCTACGCCTTTCCACTTTTTGTGATTTATAGTTCATTGCACTAGTTTGGATGGGTACTGGTTGGTTGGTACCTGTCCTGGGGAGGGGGAGTTGGGGGGTTTGAATGTTGAGGGGGATTTTTTTGGTGCCAGGCATGTCGCTATGGGAAGGATTGCAGGAAGACTGACACAGTTTGAACAATGGGATCCCCCGTAGGCATCAAATGCATCTCCTGGAATGTGCGGGGGATGCACACGATGACATGTCACCATAAAATACACACATACCTAGTGCGAAGAGGGGTACAGATTGCCATGTTGCAGGAAACTCATTTGACAAGGAAGGAAGGGGTCGCACTGCAGAAAAGATGGCAGACAGATGTTTTACACTAAGTACTCGGCCTATGTTAGAGGCACACTGATTTGGGTATGAGCAGGGGTTCCTTTTCAGAGCACCACCCAGCACCACCCAGCTGGTAGACCCAGATGGCAGGTGTGTGGTGGTTTTGGGGTGGTTGGAGGGAAGGGATATAGTTCTAGGGAGTATCTTTGCCCCCAACGTGGACCAGTCTACATTCTTTGCGCACCTTTTCAGGGGCGCTGTTGACTAAGCTGACAGGGTCGGTACTGCTGGGGGGGACTTTTCCAGCATTACTGTTGTTGACCTGGACCGATCTCACCCACCACTCCCAGACACACCCATACATAGGCTTGCAGCGATCAGGCGTGACTGGCAATGATGTTGGGGACTGACGGATACCTGGAGGGCCCATCACCCGGACAAAAGGGATTACTCCTATTATTCTGCACTACATGAACTGCACGTTAGGTTGGACTCGATACTATGTTCCCCAGACGTGCATGGTGGGGTCACACTTAGTGAATATCTGACCAGAACGGTTTCTGATCATAACCTGTTGTTGATGTCCTTGGCCTGGCTGTGGACCCGGCCTACTATACCTAGTTGGCGCCTGCTCCCGGAGGCATTGGAAGAACCAGTGTTTCGGGCCACAACAGGCTCCGCTATTGCTGATTATTTTTTAAACAATGCCAGAACAGCGACGAGTCCACTTCTTGAATGGCTTTTAAGGTTGTCATTAGGGGTCGCTGCATTGGGGAAGTAGTTGGGGTACGGAGGGTACTGCTGAGGGAAGTGCAAACAGCAGAGGGCAGGTTCCAGGAAATGGAGAAAGAGAGACCGGAGCGATTAGATAGGCAAACTGACCTTCTTGCAGCCCGGGAGGGCCTGGCCACGCAGGTGGAGAAGCTGCGCTGCTTTAACTATAAGGCATACATCTCCCAAGCCCATGCCTGGTTGGCCAATCATGCGCGTTGGGGCGGGACGTGTTTGGAATTGAGGGGACAGGGGGCAGAGGCATTCTACACTCAACAAGATATCAATGCTCAGTTTTTGCAGTATTATGATTCCCCCTACAGAGTTGACTTGACCCAGGGGCTGAGGAAGTGTCAAGTTTCCTAGCTGGAGTGGACCTTCCGACGGTTGATGCGGAGGCGGCGGAGGCGGCGTAGGAACTAGGCAGGGACGTGGAGATTGGGGAACTTCGTAGCGCCATCCAGCACAGGCTAGGAATAAGACACTGGGGACGGATGGGCTCCCGGTGGAGTTTTACTCTGCCTACACTGAAGTATTGCCTCCATGACTGGTAGCACTGTACAATAAAGCAAATCAGGAATTTTGCCTGACTGCCTTAACGAGGGAAGCGATAATTGTCCCACTACTAAAGCCTGGCAAATCACCAGAGGACCGGACTGCGTATTGGCCCCTAGCAATGCTTAACTTAGACTATAAAATATTAAGCCGGATATTGGCGAGTCTACTATTAGCCCACTTGCCGACACTTATCAATGAAGATCAGGCAGGTTGTATCCCATCAAGGAACACGGCGATGAATGTCCGCAGACTGGTGCGTTTGCTGGGAGCAGACACCTATACGAAGGAGGAGGCATGCATTTTTACAGTCGATATTGAGAAGGCTTTTGACAGCCTAGAATGGCCATATCTCTTTGGGGTCCTGCAGGCCTTTGGCCTGGGGGACCGCTTCATAGAATGGACGGTGCTCCTCTACATAAATTCCACTGCCAGGGTCTGGACTAGGGGGTTGATATCAGAGGCTTATATGGTGGGCAGAGGGATGAGGCAAGGTTGCCCGCTCGCGCCCTTACTGCTCGCACTGGCGATGGAACCCATGGCAGCAAATGCTAGGTCAGGCCCTTATTATCAGGGGATAATGGTGGAGGGACAACTGCAGCACATTGCATTATATGCGGATGACCTGCTATTGTTTCTGGCTAATTCAGGGGAGGCTTTGCAGGGTGCTAAGGAGCTGCTGCCTGCCCTGGGGAGAGTTGCAAGACTTAGGGTGAATTGGACCAAGTCATGTCTTTTCCCTATGCGACCTGGTAGAGATGGATATGCGGAGGCGGAAGGTGTCCCTTGGGAATCCAGGTGCCTGCCTTACCTGGGCACTCGGGTATATCATGGCCCTACAGATCTACTGGAGGTTAATGTGGGGGGTGCGCAGTGCATAATGCGAAGGGCAACTTTGAATTTTGGGGGACCCTGCCCTTATCTGTGGCCGGCAGGGTGGTGCTGGTGAAAATGTCCACTTTACCCAGGCTTCTCTATTTCTTTGGGATGTTGCCACAATGGATCCCACCCAGGATCTTTAGGCACCTCAATGCACTGCCCACGGGTTTCCTCAGGGGTACGGGGAGGCAGAGAGTGGCTCTTGCCACTATGATGAGACCTCGGGCGGAGGGAGGTTATGTGGATTTTGAGGCCTCCTATCATGCAGCGCAACTGCAGTGGTACACAAAATGGATGGCCGGACAATTAAAAAACACGGAGGACCATGATGGCCCGAATCCGAGCTTGGCCCTCCTTTCTAGAGTGCTGCTACGCCTCCCTATGAGGGTGGGGGGAGATCCCCCTCCGATTTACAAACGGTGCGCCAATGTTGGAACAGGCTAGCTAGACGAGCAAGGACACGGACCCTGTATGCTCCCGAGATCCCGTTGGTTATTTGTGAAGCACTTCCACATGGAGGGGGGCTGGAGTTTATTACGACTTTGGATCTCCACTAAAGGAGATTTATTTGAAGATAATAACCTGCTTCGTTTTAATGATCTCTGGGAGAGATATGACCTCCCCAGAGGTGATTTCCTCCTGCACGCCGCACTGATGGCAGCTATCAGGAGGCATTGGCGAGGGGGGATGGTGGAGCCCCAAAGCTGCTTGGCCTGCCAATATGTGTGACAGCGGCGGATACAAACAAGGCAGTTACCTGCCTTTACAGGTGCATCACACAGGGACTGCGCTGACCCCTCACAGAATTGCGTCTCAAATGGGAGGAAGATCTGGGAGAGGCAATTAATGAAAAACCATGGGAGGAAATCATAGAGAGGGTCTGGAAAAGCTCCAGGAATGCACGATTCCAGCAGATTCACTTCTATGTCCTGCACAGGGCATACCTTACCCCGGGCAAGATTAATGAATACTTTGAGGCTAGGACTGCGTACCCGAGATGCAATCTGGAGGGCGTGGGGTTCCTTCACATGTTACGGCACTGTCCATTTTTGAGAGAGTTTTGGAGGGAGTTTGAGTTTGAGTTTGAGTTTAAAAGTATTTGTAGAGCGCACTTTCACCAGCGGTTTCATGGCGCTGTTTACAGACAGGTCTCCAGAGTAAAAAGCAGCAGAGGTAAGAAGGGAACAGAAATATAGCAGGAGGTTTTAGAAAGATTTAGAGAATAGATGGGCTTTGAGCTTTTTCCGGAATTGGGGATAGATAGTTAGGGATCTGAGCTCTAAAGGAAGAGAATTCCATAGAGCTGGGGCAAGGGTCGCAAATTTCGATCCTCCCCACTTCTTCCTCCGGAAGCGGGGGACTGTCAGTAGGAATAGCGAGGATGAGCGTAATTCCCTGGTAGGAACATAGGGAACGATTTCAGTTGAAACAAAGGCCGGTGCTGCGCCCAGTCGAGATTGAAAAATGATGGAAGCATGTTTAAACTGGACGCGTTCACGGACAGGAAGCCAGTGTAAGGATTTAAGTAGGGGCGTTACATGGTGGGATTTAGGAAGGTTGAACACCAACCGTGCCGCCTGGTTCTGGATCAGTTGCAGACGCCTTAAACTATAAGCAGGAATACCTGCATACAGGGCGTTGCCATAATCCAGGCGGGAAATGACCATAGCCAGGATGATCAGTTTTAAGGCATCAAAGGAAAAGAAACGAGATACCTTACGAATGGTCCGTAGTGACAGAAAGGAAGAAGATACCACAGAACTAACCTGGGAGTGAAGGGTGAGCTGAGAGTTAAGTTTGATGCCTTAGGTTTTGACTGAGGTAGAAGGAACCGGGGGAGAGCCTAGGGAAGGGGGCCAAAACAGTGAAGACCAAGGACTGGAGGAACCACCTGTCAACACCAGCTCGGTCTTATCCGGGTTGAGTTTCAAGTGATTGTGGTTCATCCAGTCCTGGATAAAAATCATAATGGTCTGGAAATTTAAGATAGAGGCAGAGGAAGAAGATAGGTTAAAGACGAGTTGGAGGTCATCCGCATAGTTAAATACGCTTACCTCCATTTGCTGCAGTGAAAAGATAAGGGGGGCGATATAGAGGTTGAACAAAAGAGGTGAGAGGGAGGAAACTTGGGGAACCCTGCACTGGACTTTCCGGAGGTCTGCAGAAAAATCGCCTAGTCGGACAGCCTGGGTGCGGTCCCTCAGGAAGGAGGACAGCCACACCAGGGCTGTACCCCCGATCCCCGCCGCCCTGACACGGGAAAGCAAGATAGTGTGGTCTACCGTGTCAAAGGCGGCAGAGAGATCGAGGAGAACCAGAGCCTGAGCCTGGTTGGTATCCATTCCCTCCCTGAGGTTATCCAGGACCGAGAGTACTACGGACTCCGTAGAGTGAGCGGGGCGGAAGCCTGCTTGGCGAGGAGCCAGAACCCCACACTCCTCCACAAAGGTGCTCAAAGAACTGGTAACGTGGCGTTCGAGCACTTTGGCCGAGAATGGTAGGAGTGAGATGGGGCGATAATTGGCGAGGACCGAAGGGTCAGCGCCAGGCTTTTTTAAGATGGGTACAATAACAGCTGTTTTCAGTGAGCTGGCTACAACCCCTTGGGAGAGAGAAGTGTTAAGAAAGTGAAGAAAAGGGTCTGGACAGGTTGTATAAATGTGACGAAGGAAGTGCGCGGGGCAGGCGTCCAATGGAGATCCTGATTTGACAAGGGGAATTATCGAAGTCAAGGATTCCTTAGTCAGCGGGGGAAGAGCGTTGAGTTGACCCTTGGATGGAGGACACTGAGGGTCAACAAAAGTGAGGGGGGGTGAGGGAATATTGGCTTTGATGATGGCAATTTTTTCAATAAAGAAGTTGTTGAGGGAAAGACAGAGGTCCAGGGAAGGGGAGGGCTTAAGAGATGTCCTATCAGAAAAAGCTAGTTTGTGGACAATCGAGAAAATTTCCCTAGGTTGATTCTCTGCTGCTAGGATCTTTGAGGAGAAATAGGCCGTTTTGGCAGCCAGGATAGCGTTCTTATATTGAGCTAAGATGGCAGTGAACTCTGATCTAAGTAAGGGGCAATAGTTCCTCCTCCAGGCACGCTCGGCTCGGCGTACCGCAAGTTTAGTAGTCTTAAGATCCTTGTTGAACCACAGGTTGGCGTCTTTTTCCCGTTTTGAGGTCACCCGCTTCAGTGGGGCAATGGAATCGCAGCCTGAGGAGAGCCAGTGTTCGATGGCAGTGGCCTGAGAGAGGTTAGATAGGCCTTGCAGAGTGGTGTAGGAAGAGGTCAGCAGGGTGGATAAATGCTCCGGTTCCACTCGGTTCCATGAGCGGACCCAGACATTCTTAAGGAGCGGGGGCTTAACAATGGGATTGATGTGAAGGGTAAATGAGATCAGACAATGGTCAGACCAGGTGCAGGGTGAAATGGACAGGGAATCCACCGGACAATTCAGGGACCAGATCTGGTCTAAGATGTGTCCTTTAACGTGGGTGGGTAGGTGAACATGTGGGACAAAGTTAAGAGAGAGAAGGCTGTCTGAAAACTCTTTCGAGGAGGGACATTCTGCTGGGTCTGATGGCCAGAAATTAAAATCTCCCAAAATCAGGATGGAGGAGTTATTGACCGTAAGGGTGGCCAGTACCTCTTGAAAGTCGGGGAGAAACTGCAAGGGTGACTGCGGAGGACGATAAGTGAGAACACAGGTGAGAGGAGGAGTGGTAGATGTAGTACGGATAACGAGGTGTTCGGTAGTGGCGATTTCTGGCACAGAGAGTAGTTGGAAGGGGAGGTCAGCCCGGGTAATGACTGCTACGCCGCCCCAGCTCGACCGTCTGCGCGGTCTGCTCATAGAGCATAGTAAGGGGCAGGGAGGGTGGCCAGTAAAACAGGGAGGGAGTCATCACTAAACCAAGTCTCAGTTAGGAAGAGGAGATCCGGTGCGTGAAGGTCCAGCAGTACCGATAGTTCGTGTGAGTGGGCCACTGCTGACCGGGTATTAAGATAATAGGCAGAGAGGGTCCTAGATGCGACAGGGCTAGCATCTGTACTGGGAAGATGGAGGGGGATAGGGGGGGGAAGAGGACGGGAAGACGGGGAGGCCGGGGACAAATCAAGTGAGGATATGAGAGAGCGAGTAAGGGCAGGCAGATGCGACGTGCCGTGGAGACTACGAAGCTGGGAGGAAGTGAAGGTGATGAATTCGGCAGGGCGACCTGCCCCTGGCCCCAGTCGGTCGCGGACGGGCGCAGACGGGTGCAGACGGGCTTGCCTTAAGCGCGCCTTCGGCGCGCAGACGGCGCGCCCGCTGCGCTCGTCCGCTGCGCTTCTGGTTGGTACACATGATTTATGCTGAGAGGGGTGATTGGATGGGCGTGGCCTAGGAAGGGGCCTGGCCTCTCTCGTGTCGGTGATGGCGTCAGGGGAAGTGTTTGTGGGAGGCTACGTGGCAGCGTTAGGATCCGCTGTGCGTGCCTGTCCCGTAGGAGCGAGTGCTCTGAAGTGGCCTTGCTGGAAGGTGAGTGGAATTTGAAGTTTTAAAAGTACAAAGTTATTCGTGACAATCAGCAATCAACAATTTAAAATACGCAGAGTGCGCGAGTAAAAGCTCCCGGCTTCCACCTCAGGAGAAATGACTGTCTGACGGTCGCTTGTTATCAGCGTATTTATGCTCGGCAGCGATGGGCGTGGCCTAGGAAGGGGCCTGGCCTCTCTCATGTCGGCGATGGCGTCAGGGGAAGTGTTTGTGGGAGGCTACGTGGCAGCGTTAGGATCCGCTGTGCGTGCCTGTCCCGTAGGAGCGAGTGCTCTGAAGTGGCCTTGCTGGAAGGTGAGTGGAATTTGAAGTTTTAAAAGTACAAAGTTATTCGTGACAATCAGCAATCAACACTTTAAAATACGCAGAGTGTGCGAGTAAAAGCTCCCGGCTTCCGCCTCAGGAGAAATGACTGTCTGACGGTCGCTTGTTATCAGCGTATTTATGCTCGGCAGCGATGGGCGTGGCCTAGGAAGGGGCCTGGCCTCTCTCGTGTTGGCGATGGCGTCAGGGGAAGTGTTTGTGGGAGGCTACGTGGCAGCGTTAGGATCCGCTGTGCGTGCCTGTCCCGTAGGAGCGAGTGCTCTGAAGTGGCCTTGCTGGAAGGTGAGTGGAATTTGAAGTTTTAAAAGTACAAAGTTATTCGTGACAATCAGCAATCAACAATTTAAAATACGCAGAGTGCGCGAGTAAAAGCTCCTGGCTTCCGCCTCAGGAGAAATGACTGTCTGGTGACAACTAGCCTGATGACTGTGACGGAGAGGGACATAGCATTGACGCCAGGTTGTTGTTTGCTGCACTGGTTTCCACACAATGCTAGGACTAAAGTTACTAGTAAGTTCATAGTTCTGTGGTTGGTGTTGGTTAAGAAGGAACGTACTAGTAATTGGAAAATGAAAAACGGCCCAAATGTGACATGATGGACCAGGGAACTCGAGAAGTGGGCGGATTGCGAGGGGACCTTCCAAATGCAGATGGCCAACCGCACTGCTAATGAGAAAACACTAGAGATGGTACGGGCATGGGTGGCACTGGTGGACCTGTAAAAACACCCGACTGACGATGATGATGATGTCCCGGGGGAGGTGGGCCCTGTAACAGGAGAATGACCTTGGGCTGCCCTGTGGCCTTGTTGGCAGTCCGGAACCGGACAGACAGGTTGACCATCTCATCCACTAGCACCAATAAGCAGAAACACGGGAAACAGCGCTCCTATTATATGATTGAACTGACCAATAACTGACCATGGATGATTGACTGCATTAGCGACATGCCTGGGGGGTGGGGTGGGAGGGGGTGTGGAGGCAGTTGGGGGAAAGTTGGGAGGGTGGGAGGGGGGTTACTGTTTATCATTCCTGCAGGGACGACCAGTGGAATCTTGAACACATGGAATGCTCAGCAAGTTCCACAGAACCTTGAATAGTGGGTGAGCATTAGATTAAGATGTGCATTTTTATGCTCCCCTGACAGATGGGCTGATATTTGCATTTGATGGACAATTTTGCACTTTTATATCCCATTATGTTGAAACTTGAGCTGTATAGCTTGTCTTCTGCAACGCCCTGAGGACTGTTCTCACTGTTCTATTACAAATCAATAACATTTATTTACAACCAAAAAATTAATGTTAGATTACAATATTTAAAAATAAAATAATTATTCCTTATTGACTTCTTATAACATTAAAAAGCATTTATTTTTATTTTCATATAGCTTAAATAATGTAATTTATTTTAACATTTGTTTCTGTGGTGTAAAGGACCTGATTTAATTCTTGGCTGTTAGAATACTCAATTGCAACAGAGTATCCTTACTGTCAAGAATGGGGTGTGCCCGCCAAATTTATATGCGGGCGAATCATAGGATTTATCATATCGGAGAATACTCCCTCGCCACCATGATTAATTCCCTCCAACGGCCCTACGGAGTAAGGGCCACTGGAGGCTGACTTGACTTTCTGCTCACCTAATTTAGATGAGCAGAATTATATCACTGCCTGTGACCATCAAGAAAATCCCAGTAGTAAGGGACAGTGAAAACTGCTAAATGCTCCCTTCGTCATGGAAGTTGACTCTCATAGCAAAGGAAGCATTTTGTTTTTTATTTAAAAAAAAAAGAAATTCAGTCTTGGAATTTTCTTAATGAAAATAAAAGAAGTGAACTGTTTGTTGCAGGGATCCATCCTGCTGACAGAGCCATGTATCAAGCAGGAAAATGTGTTGACAGGAACACCCACAATGGTGGTTGCTGACAATGTTTTATAAATGACTGCCAGCTTGGCAATCATTTATAAATTTGGTGGGCGGAATAGTCTCAGCCTGGTGGACGTAAAGTCCTCCACTAGACCAACTAAAGAGCAATGGGCTTTCATTTGTGCATAGCTATTTATCCTTCCCTAAACCTTTATAAACCCCTCCTTGCTCCTCTCGTTCCCCTTTAGTTGTAAGTGTTTGCATTTTCCAGTGACTCACCTCTGTCACTCCCAGATTTATCACTAAAGTGTATACCTAAACATGTGTGGAGATCTCCACAGTCGGTGTGAAGATTTTCACACAGAAAAGACAGGCGATACGGAGGCATAGATCCCAACACATAGGTATGTGAGTACCATTTTGTAATACATTAGCAGTACTATTGTAGTACTAATATGCATACTATAAAATGCAGTTTGTAAATAGGCCCCAATTTATTTAATAGTCCTATTTGGTGTCTAACACTGCAACTGTAATATTAACATCTGAATCAAGGAGTAGCATGATGTCTGAAGTGCAGCCAACAGATTTTGGAGTGAAGATGGTTTTAGGAGCAAGACTCACAGAATTCAGTTTATTCACTCATGCAGTTCGATATTCATGCTTTCCAGAAGACAATGAGAAAAATTACTTTTTTCATAAAATAGTCTTAAGTTCTGTGGGGTCCAAGACTGAATCTTAAGGAGGTTAGTGTATGGAAACTGTTATTGCAATGTTTTTGTACATGTAAATGAGTATTTTAACTTTTTTGTGAAAGGAAATTCCTTTGTAGGTCAAAATGTCGTCTAGATGTTCAACGCAGAACAGGCATCGGAGGACAGGCAGAACACAGTCAATCCAGACTGGTCTAAATGACAGGAACCAAGACTCGCTCAGTTCGCGAAGGTGAGATGTTCCCGGGTGGAGTACCATCTGATCTTGGTATCAGCGCTACAAGATCATTTTTCCATCTCCTTGGTGACTGGGAGGTCTATTGTGTAGCAGAAAAATTACAATAGGATTCCTGCTATTAGGAACAGGATCAGAGCTAGTTCTCCAAAAATGCTTCCAAAGACGGAGTGTATGAGGGCTGAAGTCACTCCGAAGACTCTCTGAAAGGTGCTTAACAGTCCAGAACCCATGGTCTTAAAAAGGTGTAGTATACCTGTTGTATCAGAAGACATCTTCACTCCACTCCACTCTTATTTCTGACTTGTCTGCAATGAATGTCTCTCTTCACAATTCAGGCCCTATCCTCAAGGCTGGACATTTATTAGACCCCATTTTCTCTAACTTAACCACTGTCTCGTGCCAGATTGCCATCCCTATTCCTTGGTCTGACCATTTTTTGGTGGAATTTAAAGTTAAACATGAAATGTAGAATTTGGAAAAAACTAGATGTTAACTGTCTGAACCTCCATCTTAATAACACCATGGCTGTTACCTCAATAATTCATATAGGTGACGTTGATGTTGTCCATAACTGGCTGACATCATCAATTGATGCCTGTCTTCCACTGTCCAACAAGAAATTGGACCACCATCGCCCTCCCGCCCCCTGGTTTTCAGAGAAACTTAAAATAGAAAAAACTAAATGTAAAAAATTTAGAAAGAAGTTGGAGGAAAAATGATGATCCAGTAGCAAAATCCACGTATAAATTAGCTTTAAATAGCTATCATTCAATGTGCAACGTTGCTTGAGCTGAGCACGCCACTCAAACTATTTTACGTTCACAAAATTGTCCAAAAGTGTTGTTTAAAGTAGTGAAGGAATTGTCAGGTGCCACTTGTCAACCAGAGTCTCAGGGTCTTGACTCAAAACACTATAACGAACTGGCGGCTTTTTTTGTTGATAAAATCGATACAATTTATTCTGAATTCAATAACACTAATAAAATCCCAGATTTGCAACCAAATAATACTGCACCTCTATGTGATGGATCCTTGCAGGAGGTCCTTAAAGATAGTCGAGGTATCCTGCTCAAGGAATGGACTCGACTCAATATCTCTTCATAATGTAATATTCTCACCAGTATTAAATCTGGTCCCCCCAAGGATCCGGTCCTCTCTTCCGTGATGCAAAAACTAGACCTCCCCATACTTTTCCACGGAATCCACACTTTTGGGATTCACTGAGATTATTCACCAACATGTCGACAAAGGGGAGACTGTGGCACTCATTTTACTGGACTTGAGTGCTGCGTTCAACACTGTCTCTCAAACGTCCCTTTTAAGAATTCTACAATTGAGGGGCATTGTCGGCCCAGCACTCAAGTGGTTATTCAGCTTTTTGTCTAACAGGACCTTTCAGGTCTTTTCCTCAATTGCTCACTCCCAGACTCAGGTTTCCCCGTATGGAGTCCCTCAGGGCTCCATACTCAGTCCATTGCTTTTCAACATCTATGTCAGCCCCTTGGCCACAATATCAGAGGAAGCAGGGCTGACAATATATTCGTATGCAGATGACACCCAGCTTATTTTCTCTCTTTCCTCTAAAGAGACTGCGAAAGGATCATCGCTCCATTCGAGGCTAAAAAATTATTGCTGACTGGATTCACGCAAACAAATTGAAACTAATTGGTGGGAAAACAGAACTCATTTTTGGTGAAAACAAAACTCTCTGAGGCCCCCAACATTGGCCTCCTCAAATGGGCGATCTTCCCTCCCCATCCCAATCGGCTCGCAACCTTGGCGTTATTATTGACGACCAATTGTCTATGAAGCAGCAAGTGGTTAAGGTCGCCTCTACCTGTTTTGCTATTCTAAAATTGCTCAGAAAGATTCTCTGGATGCTCCCATCATCTACACAAAAATCTGTCATCCAGATGTTTGCAACTGAGCCATTACAGGCCCCGTGAAGCATGATATCCTGGCAGATGAGAGATCCACTTAAAGAGTTTTTGCAGTTTGTACCCCTTAGAACCCTTCCATGTCCCCATTCCTGCATCAAAATCTATATGGCAATCCCCAAGATTCCTTGATGAATCCCCTACCCATCGCTTCATATCTGCCTGCCTGTTGTTGTTCTAGGCAATACTGAAACTGGAAAGTTGTGACTGTTAATGTTATATGGCCATGGATTAACCATTCTGTGAATGGTGACTCTGCCAGAGTGAAAGGTAATTGGTCCAGTTTTTTATTATGCAGCATTATATATTTTGCCCACTATTGTGCCATAGTTATCTGTTTTTCAGTTAGATTGTATGCCGAGAACAAGGCAAGTAACCAGAACGCAATGATTGTAGCGTCCAGCTTAACAACATAATAGAACGTAGCTGAGACTGTCTGTGCTGTAGTATGGACAAATCTCGTTCTAGTATATCTATAGCAGAAGATACGATGTTGCCCAGTAAATAAATCCTGGCTGTTAATGTAGTCATACTATTATCAACTACAGCTAACGCTTTATCTATATTAATTCTATCAATTTCACGAAGTCTCTCCACAGCTTCTTGTTGAGAGATCTTTCAGATTTTATTTTAAACAGCGTATAAGAAACATTCCTGACATGTCTTTCGGGGATCCAATAAAAAGTCCATTAGATCCATATCTTCTGATAGTAAGGATAAGTGTTGTTTCACCTGGGACAGTGTCGAGGTTTTAAGCCAATCGATATATAACTTGCAAACATTTATTGATGGCACCACCCCCGGATGTTCACGTTGTACATTGCGTTAGTACGGCCTATGGATACTAAACCCTTCGGTGGTACCTCTGAATCTTGTCTGAAATCTATTTGTGTCTGTACGCCAAACTAACCATCCCTTCCAATTCGGGTCTGATGAATTATATGGAACTGAATGTATGATGTCATCTACTGTATCCCCACCATGTGTTGTTAAGTGTTGCCACCCCTCAAAGTTTGATGGTGAGGCAATCTGAGGTGTGCTCAAGTCTTTGTTTTTTGGCTATTCCAAGACAGGATGTCTGTTGTACAGTGTCGTTCAGAAACATGATCTGTTGTGGAATGAGGCATGCTTGAAATAGTACTTCTGTTCCCTGACCTTGCCATTCCTTTGAACCCCAGACTGATTTTCTTTCTATTGTGTCCTTCCATAAGTCGAAACCCTGTTCAGTCAGTTGGGAAATAAAGGATGCAGAGTAAATCTTTATGGTGTTTGTTAGCATATTTTTCTTTGCAGTTGTTGGTGCAACCTTATAGTAATATGAGGTCAGGTCAGAAGTGTTAAACCCTGAAAAATAAGAAAATTTCAGTTCAAATGTTCTTGAACTACCTCTCTGTGGTGTTGGGCAAAATTCCCATTGGTGGTATGTAAAAATATTGCTTGGGATACTGGATTTATGTAAAAAGTGATGACCATAATGTTGGTAACAATTCATAGTGTCATAATCAGATGTGTCCTCTAACAGTTCAATTCTTAAAAATGCAGCGTATTGTTCTAAATCAGACAACATATTGTTTACAGTTTCAAAATCCCAATAGTCAGAAAATGTACTGGAGGTATTGATATCATTTAACGAAATTTTGAAACATGATGTATTTCCAAAATTTCTGTAGGACCAAATACGTCATATGAAACTCTGTCCAAAACTATATCATCAGAAATTGGAACAGCTGTAATGTTCACAAAGGACAGGTCTCTTTGTTCACGATGAGATGACATATGAGGTTTCAGGACCAAGTTCACATTTGATGCTGCAGAGCATTCTGGGAGATAGTTTCCATTCATGAATAAGCAAAAGACAGTCACTATGGCCAATCCAGAATAGAAAAAACAATATTCCAGTTATTATCCAAAGCTGTGTCCTTGGTGAAACTAGGTAAGTCTTTTTCAGAAAAATGTAGAATTCATGAAGTTGTTTTTTACAGGAAACTTGAGCTGGCATTGTTTCAGGTTCACTATGATCCAGAGAGAAGGTATCAAAATCGATGAAGTAGACAGATGCAGTTCGATCTATCTTTGGTAGCTCAGCAGGTTTTGTTGAACTGGCAGACGTTTCTTGTAGAGGCATATTTATGTAAATGTCGGTGATAGGCCGAATTGATATTTTTCTTTCATTTGTATTTTTATGTTATGTTTCAACAGGAACGAGTTCCATTTCATTGTTGGTAAGTCTATCACTTTTGACTCAAATTTTATGAGTTTTTCTGTCTGAACTTCCTGTATGGTATCGTGAGGAGAGCACCGGCTACTGAGGAGCCCACAAGGCCTACTATTCAGTATCAGCCTTATAGTGTGGTTTGATCAGATTGATGGAGACAAATCTCTTTTCTTTTTGCCGGCAAGAGGCAGAAGAAGTGCTGTTCTTGTTCCTTCAACAGCCAGGACAGGTACAGGCTTTCTGTATGATGACCCAAATTCTTTCATGTCCACAATCTTTTCTCTGACCAGATCTCTGACTTTTGGGATCTAGGCAGGTCTGGCCATGACTGATATGTCTTGCCCAGTGTCGGTGCATTTTACTTACACATTGCTTTGTAGTGCCCGGAATTCATTGAGATTCTGTAAAACAGCCAAACGTTTATCGATGTCAAATGGTTTTTCATCCACCACTGTGCTTTCATTAAGGGTAGGCGTCAAATTCCCTTCCGCTCGCGGAATTGCGATATTTTGACATTTTCGCGTTCCGCGGAGAGGGTGAAAATGCCCAAATTTCCGCTATTTGCCGCGTTTTGAAGATTTTTTTCATGTTCGCGCTTGGAAAATGCGTTCTCGTGCGCGCGATGGCCTTACCAGGATTCCTGCGTTCGCCGATGACTTTTCCAATCCGTTTGCGTGCGCCACGAGATGTTGATAGCCGGTCGCGCTATCCCGTGAGAGTTCGCAATCGCGATCACGTCATTCTCCTCGCCATCAGACACCGCGAGAGTCTGCGATCGCGAACACGTCATTTTCCAGCCTGAGAGAGAGTGTGAGGTCGCAAACACGTCAATCTCTACCACAAAGACCATGAGATCGCGAACACGTCATTTTGGACGTGCCATCAACATCCGGCGGAAGTGTGGTGAAGGTCGCAATCGCGAACACGCCAAATTTTCGATTTGGAGAAGAATATTAACTCTAGCTGCATAAAACCTTCTCTAAATGATAATTTGGATGAAAAAAACTCCTCTGATTGACATCGGGCTGTCCTTTTTTATGCAAGGAGTCCTTTTTAAAAAAAAAACCTTTTTGAGGGGAGATGGAGGAAGTGCCACAGAATCTCCAACTTCCTGTTCTTGTCCATCAGGCTCCTCCCAGTGCTTTGTCCATCTGCTGTTCATTCTGCCTTTGGATTTCAGCTGGAAGGATCACTCTTTGTGTCTGCTGCATCATTATTATTGGATTTGAGGACTTTTGAATTTGATATTTTACAAGTAAGTTGGTGTTGTGTCTGTTTCATTGGGGGCATTGCAGTTGCTGCAACTACAATGTTGGTACTTATCATTCTTTTTTTTTTTTTAATTGTTGGGGGTAGCCAGTAGGCCCAGAGCTAGTCATGGGTGGGTGCATGATAAAGCAACTGTTCCTTTGGTGAGTGTTGAATGTTTTTCAAACATCAATTAGGGCATGGATGGCATTGGATTGAGTTGGAAAATGTGTTTTTGGGGGGTATTTCTGTTTTTGGGGGTGTGTTAAAGAAATGCCTTTTTTGTGTGTGTCTGGTGTGTTGGTGTGCACCCTGCAGACCTTGTTTTGCCCTCTGGATTTTCGTTTTTGCATTTTATTGCATTAAAAAGGCACAGCAGTGTGGTTTAGCATGCATCTTTTGCCTGGTTTCTTTATAGGCCTTTTGGCAGTTCATTGATTGCCAGGCCTCCAGCTTGTTGCTTGTGATTTGCGAGTGTCCATGTGGCTGTGGGCCTTTTCTGGTGGGAGTTATTAGTGTGCTGCTTTTGCAATATATGGGTGTTCTGCTTGGGTTTTCGGATCAGGTGGAACCCGCTCAACAGAGCCTTTCTAACCCAAACCAGAACGTTACCCCCTCCCTAGGGCCTTTTTACACCTAAATAACCACATATATATGTACCACCTAAGGACAGGGAATTCCTATTATATATATATATATATATCAAGACCTCACAGTCTCGCGATCTCAGCAACCACAGTCTCGCGGTCTTAGGCAGACCCAGAATCTCCTTCCCAGACGGCAGCAACACACAGTCTCGCGGTCTCAGGCAGACCCAGAATCTCCTACCCAGACGGCAGCAACACACAGTCTCGCGGTCTCAGGTAGACCCAGAATCTCCTACCCAGACGGCAGCAACACACAGTCTCGCGGTCTCAGGCAGACCCAGAATCTCCTACCCAGACGGCAGCAACACACAGTCTCGCGGTCTCAGGCAGACCCAGAATCTCCTACCCAGACGGCAGCAACACACAGTCTCGCGGTCTCAGGCAGACCCAGAATCTCCTACCCAGACGGCAGCAACACACAGTCTCGCGGTCTCAGGCAGACCCAGAATCTCCTACCCAGACGGCAGCAACACACAGTCTCGCGGTCTCAGGCAGACCCAGAATCTCCTACCCAGACGGCAGCAACACACAGTCTCGCGGTCTTCAGGCAGACCCAGAATCTCCTACCCAGACGGCAGCAACACACAGTCTCGCGGTCTCAGGCAGACCCAGAATCTCCTACCCAGACGGCAGCAACACACAGTCTCGCGGTCTCAGGCAGACCCAGAATCTCCTACCCAGACGGCAGCAACACACAGTCTCGCGGTCTCAGGCAGACCCAGAATCTCCTACCCAGACGGCAGCAACACACAGTCTCGCGGTCTCAGGCAGACCCAGAATCTCCTACCCAGACGGCAGCAACACACAGTCTCGCGGTCTTCAGGCAGACCCAGAATCTCCTACCCAGACGGCAGCCTTAGCACGAGCTCATCCTATTATTACCGTAGTACACGACAGGGGAATCGGGGTTACTATATATCAGATCACACAAAGACTATTAGTTGAGCACAACCTGTTCTTTAGTTCGAGGGGCTCTTTTCTCCCTCATTCAGTTACCACTTACCTGATCAGGATTAACATCTGTTCATGTCAAGTTGAATCTGACTAGAAGAATAGGCTATCCTCCTATACAAGGATACACAACACATGCTGACTCACAACAAGCTAAATACTTTATTTAATTGCTACATGCACACTCACAGAATACATCATATATACAATCTGCAAGGAAAGTAAAAGGTTAAGTTATACACTTCAATAAAAAGGGGTCGACATCACCTTAGTCGTATGTAGCCTGTGCTCAATGGTCATCTAGGTTCCCTTCTCGTCTGTGCCTCGGCTTCGCCTGGAAGTCACACCTCCGCAGTCTCGGATCTACTCCCTTCTCCCTCTCCGAGTCACTGGAACCTCTTCCTCATCGGCTACTCTCTCCTCTTTAGATTCAAGTTCATCATCTGTCTTCCCTGACATAAGTAGTAGCTTTTCTGCTAACGGCCAGGTGCCGTCTATGGACTAGAAGCAAGTGCCAATATCTAACTCAGACTTTCACTAATATAGAGGTGCATTCTCTCATGGAAAATTCCAGCTCGAAACCTGCCGCCCACCAAATTCCTGTACCTCCCCGTGCCAAGGACACGTTCCCAGCCGGCCGGCCTGATGTAGTGTCTTCGGCAGGGGAAAAAATACACTCCTTCGATAAGGGCCGGCCTGAACCGGTTCTCTCCGAGCGAATAACACCTCATAACTAAAATATCACCCTTCACCTAGAAATGTCCCAAGCTGCCGGGGCAGAAAGAAAGATGGAGTCTCTCCTGTCTGAGGCCTACCAGGCCTGAATTCAGCACAACTCCATGAAATACCCTCACTATAGGGCAGGTTATCCTTAATACTAACGAATCTATCCCCTAGGCTATGTATGTAAGCCCTGATCTATGGGGAGGAGCACAGGATCGTGTCAAAGTGTCTAATAAATAGGCTCTATTCACTACTCTAATTCTTAGACTTGGATGGAAAGAGACTGAAGTCATATTAATCGCTCTACAACACAAGAAGGCCGGGAAAATCGAGCAGTACAATGGGCCTGCATGGTATTCCTTTGTGGCCTAGGCTTCTTGTTGTGGGCCTGGCCATGAGGCTGGTGGACATTTTGAAGGCAGGCAGTGTGTTTTTTGCAACAGGCCTGCATTGTCTGTCTTCTGTTTCTTGTAGTTGGGTGGGCCTGGCCATGTGGCTGGTGGACATTTTTAAGCCTAGGCCTGCAAGCTTGTGTGGCCTTGTCTGCCCACAGGCCTGCCTTCATCCAGTAGGCTCAGAGCAGGTAGCCACAAGTGCATTAAACAAGTGTTTATCTGTGTGTTCTGTTGAATTTAAACATCATTTAGGGCATGGATGGCATTGGATTGAGTTGGAAAATGTGTTTTTTGGGGGATATTTCTATTTTTGGGGGTGTGTTAAAGAAATGCCTTTGTTGTGTGTGCCTGGTGTGTTGGTGTGCACCCTGCAGACCTTGTTTTGCTCTGTGGATTTTTGGTTTTGTATTTTATTGCATTAAAAAGGCACAGCAGTGTGGTTTAGCATGCATCGTTTGCCTGGCTTCTTTTATAGGCCTTTAGCAGTTCATTGTTTCCCAGGCCTCCTGCTTGTTGCTTCTGAGTGTCCATGTGGCTTGTGGCCTTTTCTGGTAGGAGTTAATATGGGCCTGCATGGTTTTCCTATTGGCAGCAGCTCCCTTCCATTACATTTGTATTTTTGTGGTTGTTCTTATTCTTTCCTATCCTTCCTGAGAGTGTAGTGTGTGTATACTGTACACAGTAAGTAGTATACTATAGCCCTTGTTGCCAAAGTCTTACAAATGGCTACACTATATCTTCTATTTGTTTATTTGTACTAGTAGTAACTGAACCACAACAACAAAAGCAACATTTCACTGATGTTCTTCTCCTGGCTTATTTGCTTTTAGGTGCACAAAAAGACACAGGAGGAGGTAACTATCAACATCATCCATTGTACTGCCAGACAGAAGTCCTGCTGCGCACCACATCACGTCCAACTGTGACCACAGACATCTCTGCAACTTGTGCACCTGCGCCCTGTCTGACCTCTGAATGAAATAGGCCCAAAGAAAGGTACCAGGTCCTCTAGTACCAAGAAAGTTGCCGGTTAGAAGAAGGAACAGAAAAAGCAAGAAGCACTAACCACAACTGGTGTGCCGGCAAATGTGTTTTTTGGGACCAAAAAACACACGCCTGCTGCATCGTTGTCCGGCGGGAACCAAGCTGGGAGCAGCACATCCGCACCAGCGGGCCAACCCCACCAACCTAGGCCCAAGCCCATGAGTGTCGCAGAGGTAGCCAATCTACTATCTACAATCAACGCATGCAGAAACTCAGCAGATAAGTCTGCAGCAGCAAGCGCAGCCGCAAGAACAGCAGCAGCAGGCGCAGCCGCAAGAACAGCAACAGCAGGCGCAGCCGCAGCCGCAAAAACAGCAGCAGCCATAAGACCAGCAGCGGCCGCAAGAACATCAGCAGCCGCAAGAACAGCAGCAGCCGCAAGAACTGCCACAACAACAGCCCACAATAGTAGTTGTTCCTCCTGAAGTAGGGGCATTTCAGGAAATCAACCTTCCTGCAGACAAAGAGGGGCAAGCCCCTGTTTCAGAAGATCCATTGTCTTCCAGGCCCCCAGCAAGGAAAAGGAGGGTTATTCCATCATCTTCTTCTTCAAGCCCCGCTTCTGATGATCTTGATGCCACTTGGAAGCCACCAGCTCAGTCTGAGAGTGATGCCCGCCACAAGACAAGGCTAGTGAAAAGGAAGGTTCCAGAAAGCCTTAAAGTTATGGAGGTAGATGTACAAGAGGGAGATGATGATGATGATGAGCCAATCATCACAGACATCACTCCCGGCCCAAAGGATATGGAGACCAACATTAGTACCCTTTCCCAGCCGGTCCTATTTCGCAAGAGTTGCTGTTCCAGCACTACATCATGATGTGCTGGAATTGGTTGGACAAGCTTTGCAGCAGAGTGCTGTTCACAATATCCACCTAACAACAGACATGTGGAGAAGTTGCCAAGCCACTGATTACATATGCATCACTGCACACTGGGTCTCATTTGTGGGGGTTAGAGATAAGCTGTCTGAAGGTGCTGTTGATGCAGCTGAGATTTTTAAAGCTACTCGGAAACATGCAACTGTATCCATGTTCGCCATGGAGAAATCTCATACTGCTGTAAACATATTGGAAGAGTTTCAGAGCAAGGTTTTTGAATGGCTGCGCCCAAGAGGGCTTAAGATTGGTTTTGTTTCCACGGATAATGGCAGTAATGTACTTAAGGCCATGGAGCTTGGTTCCTATTTCAGGGTTCCGTGTTTGGTGCACTGCATTAACATTATTGTTCAAGACTTTCTGAAAAAAGAAGCCACAGTAAGCAACATATTGACCATCTGCAGAAGAATATGCACTCATTTCAGCCATTCTTTTAAAACTCAGAAGCAGCTGGGGATCATTCAACGTGACTATAGAATGCCAGTCAAAGCACTCGTCCAGGAGGTGGCAACACGTTGGAACTCAACATATTACATGCTTGACCGTCTGTTTGAACAGTACCGGCCAATCAGTGAATATGTCATGCGAAGAGGGGATGCTACTGTGAAAGGCATGAGCCTTCAGATGGACCAATGGTGCCTAGTTAAATGCCTGACTGATATGCTTCTTCCTTTTGAGGTGTTCACACGTGAAGTCAGCAAGGAGGACTGTACTATAGCCAAGCTTTCCCATTGTTGCAAATGCTAGAGCATCAGCTGAAGGAGGTGTCTGAAGCACACAAAGATGTAGAGGAAAAAAAAGAAGCATATGAGTTGGTGGAGAGCTTAGCTCATCGCTTAGCTGACAATACAAGGGTGCAAAATAAGATTTTGTCACAAAAACATTACATGTGTGCTGCAATTCTGGATCCACGGACAAAATGGGCACTGAAAACATTAATTCCATTTTCAGAAATGGATGTTGCCCGGTACAAAACGTGGATAGCTGAGTCAGCGAGTAAGTTGGAAAATAAACGACTGCTAATTAAAAGCCCGCTAGATAAACCCACAACAAGTACTGCAGCAGGGCTTCCGGCGTCAAGTTCAACTTGGGAGCCTGAGTGCAGTGCGTTTGGCTCAGACCACTCACCAACACTATCTACAACAGCAAGAGCTGTATCTTCAGGCCCAGCAAAATCGGTACAGGATTGGTATTTACAGCAAGGCATTGGTAAGTCCAGTGCTGATGCAACAAGAAAAGAGCCTGAAAAAGGTTTTGCACCCCTGAACATTGAGCGGATGGTCCAGGCCTATCTGGACGACCCAACAGAGGTGTACATTGATCAAAACCCATTGAGGTATTGGTATGGGAAAAGGGCCCAATGGCCAGTGCTCAGCAGGCTGGCGATAAACTATCTGGCTTGCCCTGTCGCAAGTGTCTCTTCAGAACGTGTTTTCAGTGCTGCTGGTTCCATTGTAACAGTGAGAAGGACCAGTCTCTCACCCAAAAACGTGGAGAGGTTAACAATGATCAAAATGAATCAGCACTTTATATCACCGAATTACACAATACATGAATCAAGGGAAGAAGAAGAGGACAGCGGCTCAGGTGACGGAACTGGTGTGTTAGATGATGATTACCTACTTCTGGTTGAACCCCCAGAATTTGAGGACGAGCTATACTTCCCTGACAATTAGGCTTGCACTTCCAGTTCTTACTGTCTTCCTCACTTATTTTCTTTTATTGGTGTATCTGTCTTTCTGGTTAGAAACTCTGAATCACAACAAATCCATCACCACCGTCTTCTAATTGTTTTATTGCCATATACAAGTTTCGGCTGGCTGCATATCACAGTACACTCCTCAAAATCCTGCTCCTCCATCCTCCTGAATCTCCCTTAATCCATTGCCCTCAAGAAGTCAGATGATGATTGGATGATGCAAAATAGAAGAAAAAAGAAAAAATATTTTCAAGTCCCTCTAAAATAAGTGGAACATGATTGATGATGACTACTATAGCTATCCTCCTTTGCGATCTGAGAGAGACTGCCCATTAACTGTAGATGAGAAGGAACAGGTACTGAATGATGCCATGCATTGGACGCTGACTGAGTGATTTTGTTGTTGTTTGTTGTGCATGAAGTTACTTCATTGTGTACTTTATGTAATAATCTACACACTAAAAGTAACTCAAGTCCCTTTTCCCTTCTTGTATTTTTAATACCAAATTTGTACTTCTACTGCAGGCCGATACCTTGCATTTTGAATATAGGAAGGGGACTCACTCGGTACACCCAGACTGAGTTGAACAACACCATCATGATGACCACAGTGACATAGTACCTTCACAGTCACTCGGATCGGAGATGATTGATGGAATAAGTCAGGCCGCTTCATGAGTGGCATATAAGGTAAAGATGTAAACAACAACCACAGCAGAACTAAATGTCTGTGCAGCGGTGGAGTCAAGTGTAGTGGTGGTATAACTGTGGTAAATTGTGAAATGCTATGTTGCTGGATATGTGCTTTGTCCAACTCTTTCAAAAAATGTACGCTAAATGGAGGATGTGCAAAGGGTGCCATCACCGTCGGCCTGCTCTGTCCTGTTGGTGTTGTAGGTTAATGCTGGAAACAGACTAGAGTAGAGATGATGCATCCATGCAGCTTCGGAAAGTGTTCTTGTTGCACTACAACATTAACTTGTCCATTTTTTTCAACTTGGTTTCAATCTCAATATCCTTTTTGTTTTTGCATCTACAATTACAGGCCGGGCCTTACCCTGTGCTATACTTGGGAAAACAACAATGCACACTTACCTTACCAATGAATCTACATCTGCCAGGCAGGCAGTGGCGTCACCCAAGATTGATGGACGGAGCATCCATGGAAGGGAGGACCAAGAGGAATGCCGAGATTCAACTCACCATTTGACCAGGATAACACAGTAATAGTATCAACTTTCATCTTTCAAATAATTTGATTAGTTTTTTTGTCTACAATCATTATAACAGTGTGTTCTTGTTGTTATTACTATTATTATCATTAGGTTTGCTCTCTGTCTATAAATCATCCCTACAGATATTTTAAAATTTTCTTTGCTGTCTGTAAAAGTAAGCCCGGTAACACTGAACACAAACTGTATGTAATCCGGGTCTCTCCTTATCATCAATCATCATGCATGCATTATTTCCTTTTT
Organism: Triturus cristatus; assembly: GCF_964204655.1. Taxonomy (NCBI): domain Eukaryota; kingdom Metazoa; phylum Chordata; class Amphibia; order Caudata; family Salamandridae; genus Triturus; species Triturus cristatus. Next base: position 770,687,373 of record NC_140582.1, on the reverse strand, counting down.
CTCCTTTAACATATTGATATGGATATGGTAGTCTACAATGATTCTGTTGTTTAATGTTTGTCCATGCATACTGTTTTTCTTTCTCAAACCTTTCACCAAAACCCCCTTACCAACCATTCAACAAACCTTAACCCTCTTCCCTCGGGCTGTGTGACTTATTGAGATATGACTACATTAAATGTACATCAATAATTTATCACACGCTTGCTGGGGCGGATGTGGCAAAAGCAACAGTACTTCAATTTCAAGGCAGGGTGGGGATCTTCTTCTGCTTGCCTACCCATGAGCAGCATATTTGTGAGGTAATTTTTTTACCAAAGGAACCTGCTAATATATCAGCATTAATTCCCGGCATTGATTGGATTAATGGATTTCATTCGTTGTCATCCTCCTACACAACACTAACAGTTACGCTTGTGTCAGTGTGCTGTAGGCCTAGTTAAGTGACTCGACACAACTAGAGTTTATAACTCTTTGTACTACTAGGCTATCTCCACCACCATTATGTTTTGTTGTATTTGGGCATATTATTGTTTGGCAGTAAGTTCTGTACTGTACTTCATTCTACTACTCCTCGAAGAGTCTCTCTCAGGCTACTAACTGTCTCATTTTCTTTTTTGGCAAATGCTGCTGCCAGTGACTACTACTACTACTACCACCACCACAACCATGGCATGTTAGGAAAGATAACCATCATCACCATGCAGCATCGCTGTGCCTAAGTTAAACATCAAGCAAAGGTAAGAGAAGTTTCGGGGAGGCATAATTAATAATGGATATGTTTTCATTAATTCAATTTCACACACCCCTTTGAGCCCAGTTGCAGAGTGCCTAGAGTAGAAGAGACTGACAGTACTAGTAGTAGGACAAGTCACTCAGTGAGGGGTGCCGCATCTATCTGTTTCTGTCTTACAAAGTCATCCAATTATTAAAATCAAACACTGGCTGTGTGTGGCCCTGCACCAGCAAGGAAAGAAGGATACAGTCTGATGTAAAACAGTAACCCCACCCAGAAAATATTAACAACATCGTATGTAAACTTAAGTAGAAATATATTATTTAATACCTTAACAAAAATAAACTATGTAAAAAAAATCCCACACCTGACCCACCCCTCTCCCTAACCCCAACCAATGTCCGTAAAGAATATGTCCAATTGTCCAAAAGAGAAAACCCAACCCACCCCAAGAATAATTGAAAAAGGGGCAATAAGAACAGGGTCTAAGATCGGTTGGCTTTTTTCAGGAGGACACGAACTTGCTCCTCCAGGCGGGCAACACAGCGCTTCAATGCACGGCAGTTGCATCCACGGGGGGGGCAGCACTGAGGGAGGGGCGGCGGCTGCCAGACTGTGGTGCCGTACCACTGGAGGGCGGTGGCTGGGGCCCAGGGCATTGTAGGAGGCTGCAGCTCCTGCCACCACCTCCTCCTCCTCTTCCAGGACCACCAGCTGACGGTATTCGGTCTGTATGGCCTCCAGTTTCCGGCGCCGGGCCTTGGCTGCCAACTCCTTCCGGTCAGGTTTCACCCTTGGAAGGAGTAGCTATATATGAAGAAGAAAAAACAAGACTATTGTAAAATATACTCTTAGCAAAGCAGTAAGACAAATATTTCTACACATAGTGTCACAGTAGCACTAGCAAGCACATAACATTTGTGGTATGTACTATCTATCCTCCCACTTTCTTGGACTTTAACATTTATGGGAGTTTCAGGTATTCAACCAACCATGCATCTGATTCATCCTATCAGCCACCAGTATGCATGCTGCATGCATCCCACGAATCCTTCTCTGCCAGTCATAAATCTTAAATCTCGCCCGTCCTTATTCCTTCCACTCTTCTTTCCCTTTTCGTTCAACCCATCCATCAAGGTCATCTGATCTGGTTTTTAGTCTTCTCCATAAAACTTTCACGGCTGAGTTGAAATCATCAGATAGAAGAGGCCATTGGTTACTCAACAACACTCCTGCCACTAATGCTTGTACTAATGCTAAGTAAAGGGTGTCTTTAACCGTTCACAACAACCTCTTACTTAGTAAGTCAACTGTACATTATTATACAGTACACCCTTGCAGTGAGTGTAATGTCAATAAGTAAGGATTAGGATACTAACTTACCACCGCCCGCCACTGCTGCTGGCTCACCCTCTGCAGTTTCTCCTGCAACTGCCGCCTGCTCCTCTCCTCCATCAGCAGCCGCGTCGCCGCTGTCCCCGGCACTGGTGGTTGGTAGTGCGCCTTCAAAAAACATTACACATTTTTTAGGTGTCATATCCACCTCCCCCTATTTTTCACTAGCAAGATTGAAAAATGAGTTAATAGTAATACAATCATATACAACATACATCACCAGTCCAAATCAGGTAGTAGTAGAGTAGACACTAGTAGTTATATGGTCCCTAGAGTCATTCTAGTCTTTGCTTAGTTAGCCCGAGCCATGCTACCATTTTACCTTTGTGTCTTTTATTTTAGCACATGCATCGTTACTTCGCAGCTTGTTGTATAAAGAGTGACGCCTTTGAGCCCACATGAGCTCATACTGCTACTGTCTAAGCGCTGCATTCAAGGTCAATCAAAACAAGCCACTTTGTTATTGAGTTCTGGTGTTAGTCCATATTGCTTATCCAAAATGCTACACTTTTTGCCACGACTGAGAAATGCTTGAAATATTCTAACACGCACCTTTTTTCTCCTAACAGAAGGAAGATTCCATTCTATGAACCAGAGCTTTGCAGAGCTTATGATGTAACCAGTGCTAGCTTCTACTAAGGTGAGGGGTCCACAGAATTCGCTCAGATCTTCATTTATAATTTTATATAAACTATATTCCTATTCCTACAAAGAGGATGGTGGTGCTTCCACCACTGTTCACTTATTTATTAATCATGATTACGCTTTTTTTTTCTTCGTTCTATGGACTTGTAGTTGTTGTAAGTGTAACTAAGTGCAACAATGTTTATAGTTTTAATCTTATGCATTTTGCTGTTGATTATAGAACAACGTACATAACTTGTCAGTTGCAAATAAAATGTTTGAACTTACATAGACTCGGTGGTATTTGGTGTGGATGGACTTACACGAGTGAGCGAAAGGAAGGGTGTGCAAACTGTGCTTGTGCATTGCTTCCACGACTGAGAGGTCGGAAGTGTTATGTTCTGGGTTGTCTACTCATTGGGTATTTTGGGGGGGGGTTTGGAGAGCTAATAGTAATAAAACACTATTATAACTAGTCGGGCAGGGGATTGTGGTGGGTTCTGTTCTGATTGAGGTGTGAGTGTGAGGAAGGTCCAACCTCCCATCACCAACATCCTATTTTCTTGTGCAACTGCAATGTTCTGTATGTGGAAATCTCTACAACAGTAGTAGTATGTCCTATCCTATCAAAATAGTAAAATCTGGTTGGGCAATTTGTTGGTGGGAATTGTCGAAAAACATCAAGATTAATAAAACCTCAAAGATGAAGAAGAATAGAAGGAGTACAAGAGGACCACCCAAAGGACTGGACTCATCAATGGCTAGAGGTACTGGTGAATCTGAGTTTTATTTAAAACCTTTTAAATAAAGAGTGGCCAACTGTGCATGCTTAGCTACAGACAGACTAATAGTAGTAGTACAGAGAGTCATAGCAGAGGCAGTTAGAGGCAGGGATAACAAGAATCTAGAAACAGATAGTCTAGATCGAAGGGTAATTGTTGGTAACAAATAGAAATAGGAAACGGAAACAATAGTTCGGGAAAAAAATACGGTGCAGTAAAAGTTAGTGAATAAGAATTAATATTAAAAACAGGAAGACTTACTGGGGCCAGCAGAAGAGCCCTCGTTCTGGTCCTCCTGTCCGACTGGAACTGCTCCCGCCAACTCTGCCCCCGTCTTCTTGCCCCTGCATGCTGATCATGAAAGATATAAGAAAGGAAGAGACAAACATTGATGATTGGTGTGAAACAAATAAAATATTTGTATAAGACTGTCAAAAAAATATTTGTGTAAACAACAATTGCAATAAAATTGACCTATCTAATCTGGTCGACAAGTAGTATCTGGTGATTCGCGGACCGACTAGTTATTATTTATCTACACTAATCCAGTGTTCCATTCTGATTCCAGAATACTAACTAAGCCTAAGTAGTATGCACCACCTGACCGAGCCCACCTATTCCAGGCGTGCCAATTGTACATTAACTAAGCATTTCCACTTCTTTTAGTCCTCAAAAATGCGTAAATGGAGAACATATGCCTGTATTTTTGCATACACAAAATTGTTGGTTCGTTGATGCAGATGTTCTGCTAGTGCTAAGCCTATTAGCACTCACTGAACAAATTACAAAAGGTTCTACTAAGGACTGGGGTAAGCACTAGCAGCACTCAGCAGCACGTGACGTAATAGAGGGGGCGTCGCAGACCACTAAAAAATTATAAACTTATAATAAGTAACTAAACCTAAGTATCAATCCACCCCTATCTCTTAGTGACAGGACAAAGGAAGGACCAGAGTCACTCTAGCATTACCTAACTTAAGTTTTCTAAAATGAAATCTTATATAATCACGCAAAACAAGCGCAAACGCAAAGTTGCAAATAACAAGATTAGTAGCGCAGAGCACCAGTGTCATAACAATCACAGAAGACTTTTAAACGTAAATTACCTGTAATATATGTAAGCAGCAGCATTCTTTCTGGTCGGAAAAAAATATATTTGCAATATATAACACAGAGCAGAAGAAAAGACACAAAGTAGTAATAATTAAATAGCTACTCACCAAGACCCGGGACCTCCACTCCTAGCAGGTCCAGCAGGTCCTGCTCCCAGTCCAGGATATCGGACCACCGGTGCGTCAGCTGGACCTGGCTGTGCCGGACACCCGAGCAGCGAAACACTGCCCGGCGCACCTTTCCCCACCGCTGCCGATGCTCCCGGAGCCCGTACCCGGTCCCAGGCCTGCCATCTGCTGCCAGGGTTAAGGGGAGGTGGTGCTGCACAAAAAAAACCAGTGCAGCCAACTCCACCTCGCCAAATAAGGCCCGTGCCTGCACCCCTTGTGGGCGCCGGCTTCCGCAAGGAAGGCAGTCACAGCTCAGGCTGCGATGCCCCCTGTGGCCCTTTGCCATGGTTCTGGGGTAGGCGGGGGCGGAAAAGAAAAGGTAAAAATTAAAAAAGTAAGTAAAAGAAATGAAAAAAGCAGTTAATAAAAAAAGAGTGAAAAAGTAGTTAAAAAACACAAAAAAAGTAGACAAAAACTAAAAATATAGAGTCAGGAAGAGAGATAATAAATAAAAAAGATCAAAAAAAAGTTTTCAGAAACAAAGGATTGAAAACATAGAGGGAGGATTGAAAAGCAGGCCCTAGAACCATAGCATAGAGTGAAAAACAAGATGGCCGCGCCCATTGCGACCGCATGCGCAAGTTCACGAGATATTTTCCCCCCGAGCACGCAAAAAGCATCGCGAACACGCAATACGCATTCCCGAACAGGAAATACCTAACGCGAACAAGCGCGAGCATGCATTGCACGACCCGGAACAGGAAATAGTATTGCGAGCGGGCGGGACAAGTGAAAACAAGATGGCTGCGCCCATTAGCGACCGCATGGGCAAGTTGGCGACACATTTCCAACGCAATCATAAAACAAACATCGCGAACGGGCGGGACAAAATCTTCCACGTCTCCACGATATTTCCACGCGTTCGTGATAATTTTTTGCGTTCTCGCGAAGATTTGCGTAACGCGATTATGCATTTCCGCCCACCCTTAGCTTTCATAATTGAGATCAGGTACCCACATTCTCATTCCAAATAGGACTTCATAAGTAGTGACACCTCCTAGGGAACTTCTTGGCATATTATTGAGTGCGCTCTGGACCCCACATAAGTGATTGACCCAACTACCTCCTGAACCAGTACTCTTGCTGTTAAAGATTGCTTTAAGTCTCGGTTTTTCCTCTCCACAACCGAATTTCCCTCGGGATGGTATGGAGAGAAGTACCGCAGTGCAACACCCAAACTTCCCATGGCTTCCTTGTAAGACCTATTTATTTATTTATTTAGGGAATCTTGTATAGCGCACAGATACCCCAACGGGGTGTCCCGGCGCTTCTGTGAGAGCAGATGCTGTGTCTGACTCAATTGGTATCAACAGAAGAGAAAGGTTTTTAGAGCTCTCCGGAAGGGGAGTTCCTCCTGGATGGTCCGGATGGACAAGGGAAGCTTGTTCCAGTGGGAGGAAGCACAGACTTGGAATGTTTTTCCCCCAGAGCGAACTTTTTTAACTCTGGGGGTGGAAAGGAGATGTTTAGAGCTCGAGCGGAGAAGTCTGGTATTGCTGTATGGACGAAGGCAGGAGGATAAGTATGCGGAACACTTTCCCTTGATAGCCCAATGAGCTAGGGTAAGTGCCTTGAATTCCGCCCTTTTATGAACCGGGAGCCAGTGCAGCCTATGTCGATGGGGAGTGATGCGTTCACGAAGGGGGAGACCACAGATCAGGCGAACAGCAGCATTCTGGACTGTCTGGAGGCGACGCTGGAGGCCCAAGGAGAGACCAAGGTACAGTCCATTGGCGTAATCCAGATGGGAGGTGATTAGAGCCTGCACAATAGTTTTCCTAGTCTGGCTAGGTAGGAAATTGATGTACTTTTTCATCATCCTCATCTGAGAGAAACAGGCCGCGGATACCGTCTGGATTTGTTTTTGGAAAGAGAGATTGGTATCCCAGATTACCCCGAGATTTTTAACTGAGTCTTTAGGTGAAGGGGGTGTACTCAGTTCAAGGGGCCACCACAGGTAGGGGTCCAGAGGCGAGGGCTGATGGAAAAATATAACCTCGGTTTTGCTGGCGTTAAGCCGGAGGGAATTGTTATCCATCCAGCTTGCGATGTTGCGGAGGCAGTTTTTCAATGGGTCAAAGGTAGATTGGGAAGGGGAATCGAATGAAAACAGTAGCTGTATATCATCAGCGTAAGAAGTGGCCTTGATTCCGGATTGAGCGATGATCTCGGCCAGAGGGTAAAAATAAACATTGAACAGAAGGGGGCTCAGTGAGGAGCCCTGACAGACTCCCCACCTGAGAGGGCGACAATCTGAGGTAAATGGGGGTGTGAAAACTGCCTGTGTCCGATTGGACAAAAAGGAGGCAAACCATTCCAAGGCCTTACCTTGTATGCCTTTTGCCTGCAGACGGTCAAGGAGGACGGGGTGGGAGACAGTGTCGAATGCTGCCGACAAGTCGAGCAACACCAACACCGCTCTAGATCCCTCGTCCAACTTCCATCTGATGGCGTCAGCCATCTCAATGAGGGCGGACTCGGTGCTATATCCGGGCCTAAATCCGTGCTGTGAGTTGTGGAAGGCACCATTGGTTTCCAAGAAGCTAGCCCGTTGCCGCTGTACGAGTTTCTCAAGCACTTTAGCTGGTGCAGGGAGCAGGGAGATGGGACGATAGTTAGCAGGTTCGGTGGGGTCTGAATTTGCTTTTTTGAGTATGGGAACCAATCTGGCGTGCTTCCAGGAGACGGGATAGATTCCTGTCTGGAGGGAGTCGTTCCAAATTTCATTTAAGATGGGATTGAGCAGGGGGGCTAAGGATTTATACTGTTTTGCCGGCCAGGGGTCCAGGGGGGAACCAGATTTGCATTTTAGTAATTCTGCCAGCGAGTGTTCCAGGGTAATCACCTCAAAGTTAGAGAAGACCTGTGCATGGTTCGAGATTGTCAGGATTAATCTCGCTGGGGAAGGAATTTTGAATAGTGGCAATCTTGTCTTCAAAGTAGTTAGATAGACTGTCGCAAAGGGTCTGGGACACCGGGGGTTGACGCTTGAGGGCAAGAGGGTCAGTGAAGGATCTGACGGTATTGAAAATAACTCTTGAAGACCCTTGTGCCCGGAAGATTTTCTCCTCTATATGGGATCTTTTGTGATCTATGATTTTCTTCCTGTACTCCTTAAGGGCGGATTTATACTTGGATTTACTGTTTGGGGAGTAAGATCGTCTCCAACTTCTCTCAAGCTGTTTACAGGCCGATTTACAAATGCGGAGTTCATCCGAGTACCACGGTGCGGAAGGGGTGGCTCGTGAGGATTTAATAGGTCTGATAGGGGCTAGGAGGTCAATAGCAGAAGTGATCCAATGGTTGAAATTAGACAGTCTGATGTCTAAATCTGTAGCCTCCTCGGGGGCGGACAAGGAGAGATGAGGGGCTAAATTCTCAGGGGAAATCATCCTCAAGTTACGACCCACTGAGTTGGACAGGGGTCTCGATCGATCCTGTTGGCAGAAGGAGATGGTAAAAGGGATCACGTAGTGATCAGACCAGATTACAGGGAACCTAGAGCTAAACACGGGGCCGCGGCCAAAATGTAATGTGCTAACTGCGTATGTCTCTATGAAGCCTCGCAAATCTTTTATAACAGTTTGAACTTCAGCCGAGCACAGAGGCTAAACCCCCAGGAATCTAGAGCATGAATCCACTGCCACCAAGATATACTTGTAAGCCCCATCTGATTGTACGGGGCCGCAGTGGTCCAAATTGACACATGCTAGTGGTCTGTCTGATATCAATAATGGTGTCTGCTCTGGATGTGCCACGGTGTAACCCTTCATTTGCTGAAAGATGTCACATTTTAAGACAAAATTCTTTGTTTGATAGTTAGTCCTTGCCACCAATAGTGTTGTTTCAGTAAAGAAACCGTCGCAGTAACTCCTGCTTGTGCAGAAGCTAGACCCTTGTGTGCAGCTAGATTTAACCCTTGCCGGCAATCCATGTTTGGTATTACTCCAGCCCCCTCTCCTGGAATCTGAGCATACGGAATGTTATTTGAATCTAACTTGTAGGAGTACTTGAGTGGAAAACCTTTCGGAAAGTCTTGGCTTTTTTTGCATGAAGTAATGACAGCTACCATTGTGCTTCCATATATTCTCGTACTAGTACAAGTGTTTGCAGCTACGGCAGCAGTTCGTACTGCCCCTTTTGCGGGTTCATCAGCCAATGAATTCCCTTCAATGTTAACGCCATCACATTGATGACTCAGTGTGTGTATAACGTGAGCTCTCGGTAGCTCGTTTTTCAACTCAGCTACCTGTTCCATAGCAATTTATGCTTATTGTGCCAACTCTTGAGTCTTTAAAACCATTTTGACCCCAGTAGTGAAGATATTCATTGTATCACTGGACACAATAAAAGGAATTGCACACAATCTGTGTGGCGAATTCTTGATCCATATTTATTAGTACCAGTAACAGGACTTTTAATTCTGCCAGCTGTGCCGTGCAGTCTCCCAGAGACTATGTCTTCATATTGGTAGGATGGAACTTGCCTTCCTGCATACGACCCTTCACAATCACACACACAGTGCTGTGTTGTTGTATACTTCTTATGGCTGGCTGAGCAGAACCGGCAGTGTAAATAATGTATTCATACTGATCTAGAGGCATTATTTCATTTGGGAGAGGATATTCTTGTTCATGTTGCAGAAATGCAGAAATGCTTGCGTCTTAATCTACATCTGTTGCAGTGAGATAATTAGCCCATTGTATCCATTTTGGATGTAAAGCTTAAGCATTTGGGAATGCTGGCTTTTGTAACAGCCTCTAAGGCCGGTACCGGAGTTACGACAATTAATCGTTTCCCTTGAGCCAGTGCTCTTTCTCTCACCACAACAGTCTATACTGCTGTCAGAATTTTTTCTGTGGAACCAAAACGCATTTCTGCATTTGAGTACAGGTGTGATTTGTTTGCCATGGGTACTGTTTTGCCTTCATAGAAGGTTAGGTAAGTATACCCGGATGGACCCACTATAACATGGATCACCAAATTTGTGGTATTTACATGTGTGTGTAGGTGTTTGGAAGCTATCATGTCAGCTTGTAAGGAAAAATGGATATCTGTGTGTTTCTGTATCCAATGCCTAACTTGATAAATCAGGCCTTATTAGGTCATAGAAAGGTTTCACTTTTTCCCAATATGATTGAAGTTTTTCAACGATTTAGGAGGTTGGAGCAGCGCACTCTTTTCTAAAAAGTTAGCTGCCAGGCTTTTCCCTTCACTTGAAAGCTCATATCCCAAAAATAGGCAATTGAGGTGGGCTCTTTTCGATTTTTAAAAATTACATTTGTAGCCCTCAGAGGCGAACCCCAAAATTATGTTGCTCACATTTGTCAAGTGATCCTCCAAATCATCATCTGTCAGATAAATATCATCTGCATAGGACAATGCCTTCATTCAAATTCCGAAGTAACTCTGTCACCCTAGCTAAGAACAACCCAGGGCTATTCCTATACCCTTGGGGGAGTCGTCAAAATTGATGCTGAGAACCAAGCGCTGAGAATGCTGTCAAATACCTGTTCTCAGGCACTATATTTTGGCAGAAAAATCCATTTGAGATATCTAATGTAGTTTTGTATTTTTTCCGCACATTGTTATTCATCAATGTGGCTCTGTGTGCATTCTGTACTGCTAATGTTTTAGTGCATGTGTTCAGATGTCTATAGTCTGAAAATTGACAGTATGAATTCGCGGGTTTCATTACAGGAAACAAAGGATTATTCATTGAAGGGATGCAAGTTTAAATTACACCTTGGTATTCCAGTTGATCTAAGAGCTCCTTGACTTGTTTTTTCGCTTCTTATTTTATTGGGTGCTGTCTCTGTGGAGCTGAAGTAGTTTTACTGGGATTTCATGGTGAGGTGACTCTGCGTCCCACCCAACATGGTTGCGATATAATGCTGGAGCAAGTGCTATTGCCTAATCCTGCGCGTATGTATGTTTTAAGTATATTGGAACGAGGTCGGAAAAGGAAGGTAAAATTACAATTTTCCCTTTGGGCACTTCATAACAATTTCAGGTGGCCAATCTTTTTCAGCCAAAAGGATGTCATATCCATAAGTCAAGTTCTCCAAAAAGAGACCTTTAATTTTTCTGGGTTTGTCCCCCTCCATTTGTAGTATTATTTCATGTAACTTATGCAGGACACTTAGCCTCGTATTAGGTGTCTCTGTCGTGATTACGTTCATTCAACTCTGCTGTCACCAGAAATGACATCAGGTTCTGGCATGCTATTGGAACGTCTTCTGTGCTGTCTAGCATCATCAGAGCCCATTCCCCATTCAGAAGTTGAGCCCTCAGAATTCTGGGCATATCTAACTTTGAGACATGCTACCTTCTTCTTTATAAATTAAGGTTTTGATTTCTCTTCTTTTCTGGATGTATAGTCTGAAGAGCGTTGCATGTCTCTGGACTTTGTACGGTCTTCTTATCTGTGATCTGACAATCCTTCCCTCTCTGAGTTTTTTGATGAACTCTGAAAGGAACTAAAGGAACGTGTATCAGTTTCCTGATACCTGTCAGGTTTTTTAATGTTATCTCTATTCCTAAGGTTGTACCTCCTTTTGTAGGGCTCCTGCTGAAGAGACCCACCACTGGATTGTGATCTATTCTCTCTATTCTTTTGTTTTTTATTATTATCTCATTTCTTCTTAGAAGATTCAGGTGCTTGCTTGGTGTTCTCTTTTTCAGGACCACCTATGAGTTAAGGTTTTGTTGCTCTAGCTCCCAAACTATCCTACCTAATTCAGCATAGGTGTCTTCAATAATTTTAGGTAGTCCACATTCCTGTTGTAAATGAGTGAAATCCCTCAGACGTTGGCGTATATTGCCACTGCTGCTGCCTCTCCTTTTATGTTTGCTAATATAATAGCTGATACATGGGCAAAATTTCCTAACAATTTCATCCCTAAGTTCAGAACAGGTTCTGCTCCATACTCATTCTGTATTTGTCTTAATACATCTGGTATTACTGCTATTGAAGGGATACCATGGGTTCTGGTATATATGTCAGCAAAAATTGTACCCCAAGAGGTACAATCCTCTATCTGGGGAGCTATCCCCATTGGCAAGCAGATTGCTAGCATTCTGTGTTTTTCTTGAGCGCTTGTGTGTGGAAGTACTGCCTCTAACAGTGTTATTTTCTGACATATCCAAAATGGCATTTGCTCACGTCTGGTGGGCATTTTGCTCATAACTGTGTTTAGCGTTTGTGGAGTTATTTTACTTGTAGATCCCTGAATTTGTCCTGCTGGTGTAGCCCTTGCTGGCTGAAGTGTGAGTGTTCTCATCACAAACTGTCAGGTTCCTGTAAAGTTGTATTATTTCTTTATAAAGTGGACATAAGTCTGCTACTGGCATTGTGTCAATGTCTGGATGCAGTGCGTAAGATTCTAGGACTGGCCAAGTTGCTCCATCTCTTCTGAGCGGACCTAGTCTCACTTTTTCTTTTGCGTATCGGAGGGCTCCTTTAAACCAGTTTATGTGATTCTGGTAGGTGAGCGGAATTTCAATGCCCTCATACTCATCTGGTGTTTCATCTTTAGTATAGGAATTAAATGTGTGTGTTTGTGCAACTGCTTGTGGGAATTTAACCCATGAATATAATACCTCAGTTCTGTATGATTCATGTGCCTCAATCACAAATGTTACTGTCCCACCCCTAGCTGTGACACCATAGTCTGCTGATTTTAGAGTAAGGTGTGCTGGTGCTGTAGCGTCTTCGGCAGCCATTATTTTGAAAAAGGAAAAAGTTTCAAGGGAACAGAGATAAGGTGTTATGCACAATAGGAACTATTTGTTCTTCAACCTTGATATACCTACAGCCAATACATAATATATGCCTACTCAGCTGTGGCGGATTTTTCCCTTCCCATTCCAGACGCCTCTCGGAAAATGTGAGTAGGGGTCTCTGAGAAGAGCACGACTGAACTACTCAGATTTGACCATTAAGTACAACCCAAACCAACCTTGGCGGCGCCATGTTGTGTAGTTCCCGTAAACCTGTATATGATCTGCAGGTTTAGACAACATGGACTGTGGGATTGGTGTTCCGACTGATTCCAGACATCCTCACCGTGTATGTTCACCTGTATACTAGCTAGCTCACAGTTCCAGTAGAACCCCTCTTACCAAGGAGAGAATAGTTCTTGGCAACTATCGAACATGACAACTCTGTCCAATCAGGAATTGTGGAAATAATGCAGTACTTTTCTCTCTGTCACGCGTGCTTACTTTGTCTCAGAGACATACACAGAATAAACAGTGGGGATGTTTTCAATAGGTATTTATTGAACCAGCATCATTCTAGTCTAAAATAGGTGTGCTAAAATAACCATAAGACACAAACAGATATAAATGATTATAAGCACCACCAAAGTAAAAGGAGGGTAGAGTTCTACAATGGTGTTAAAACAATAAATACAGGCAGGAATATAAAATACATGACAGTAATAATGCGTACTCCTACGATGCTACCCTAACTAGATGTACCTAAGTGTACTTAGCATCTATGTAGGTGAAGAGCCAAGAATCCCTCAGGGATAAAGTCAACCCCATTACCTGAAGTGAGAGACTGTGGGACCCTGTCTTGGTCTTGAGATGGACACCCTGAGAGGGATGTCAGACCACTGCGAGCTGGAGTGTCTGCGTGCAGGAACGTCAGTGTCTCACGTCAGTGTTTCAGCATGAAAGTCCTTTTCCTCCTCTCCTTCCTCAGCAAAGATATGGTGTTTATATACCCAAAGTGGTACCCTCAGGGGATCTACCTTGCTGTGTCATGTCGGACTTAGGATGACGGCAGGAATGACAATTATACTTAGTTATTATGCAGGAGATGGTAGTCCTGCTGAGTCATGCATAATGAATGAGGTTAGTTCTCAGGAAAAACCCAACCGTACAATAACTAGGTAAAAGGTCAGTCCCAAGAACCATTATGTAGTATAATGGCAGGGGAAATATAGGTGAAAGGTTTGGTTGTTACCTGAGGATATATTGGGGTACCTATATGAAACAGATACACCTGCAGCAGGGAATCAGCTGCAGTTGCTTGCAAGTCAGTTTACTGCAGTCTATAATTCCATGTTAGCATGTCCTTCAAATAATAGCTCTTGATCCAAAGGCAACCATATTAATTTCTTCATACTAAAGTTCTGTTTCAGCATAACAATAAACTAACAACTCTTCCTCCAAAGACCAACATACTTTGTCATCCATGCACTACTGTCACATTTGTTTGCATGAGCTAATTGCGCATTTGATTCATTGCTATGCAAATTTTCAAGTCTCCTGATTAACAAAAATATTTCCAAGTAGGGTCATGCACTTTTTCGAAGATAGGGGAATTAGTAGTGGAGTGACTTTGTTCACATAAATCAGGACTGGATTAGAAAATAGTTGAGCTCGCTGATGTAGTGGGGGTATGGTTATCACACAACTAGTATGCATTGTGTAAAGGGTTTTCTACTTTGGAACTTCTTCAACTGATTATTCTTTCCCTTGAGCTCTACAATACATTCATGTTAATTCTGTTATGGTTGCACTTTGTGTTGTCATCCTCTTAATTTGTCACAAAAGAACTAAGTGAGTATCTCACTCATTGACCCAAAATATCTTCTTTAATGTACTCTTTAGAGACAAATTTTAAAAAGCATACCTAGTAAGTGGGTGGAAAGCCTCCACCATTTGAGAAATGTAGTCTTTATCTTGTAAGCCTCTTTTTGAAACCTGCTGTAAGGCCAAGTATCCATAACTATTAGTTAATTTGGTCCATACTCACCATTTTTCGTCACCTTGGTGGATCTGCACATTTAGGATGAAAGATCCTGTAGGAAGCTGGGTTCCCACAATGAGGAAAACTGCTCTATTCCTAATCAGACAAGTACTTTCTCTCTGATATATAGTCATACCTGCCCTTTGTTAGCAACTAGATATGAGATGTTTCACTTTCCAGAACAAGTGTGCTATGGACACAGAGAGTAGAAACACACCAAAGCAGGCAGAGTCTCTCCTGTTCCTGCCAAGCCTCACTAAAAAAGCCAATGGTGCCCTCACTTGTGTAATGTGTAAGTAAACTCTTTGGTGCTAACATTGGACATGTCGCCTTCACTTTACATTTGTTTTTCAGGTTACTAGCTCACAGTGAGTGGAACTTGTCTTTCTCACTCACTTAAAAGTTTCAACAATTAATCCTTACACAAAGGCCAGTGCTAACCATTTCAAATTGGTAAACTAGTCTGCTTAACAAGAAGAATCCTTACAGGTGCCCTTGTTGTATCCTTATGGGCTACCACTCTTATCCTTTTGTAGACTCAGAGTACTTGGCCTAGGCAGCAACAACTCTTCTTGTCTGTCCCAGCAGTCTCTACTCTGCTTTCAAGTGATGTTTTACTTTCGTTCATGGTCAGACTGACTTCTCAACATGTTCAGACCTCCAGCCATATTCTGTCAATAGGCCATCCGAAATGCAGATTTCAACGTATGTTGACTGACTAATCAATCCTTTATTTTTTGCCCCTTGCACAGACTGACAATATCCTCAGCAGGTGATGATTTCAGGCTATTTCTGAAGCTTCAACATCTGTCAACATCAAGATTAGCACTATTCGGCAACAGCCCATACTAATGGGCTGAAGGGCTATGTCCCCTCAATTTGTGCCTGTTAGAGTGTCTGTCAGGCTGAGCAAAGGTCAGCAGCAAGGTGCTAGACATACTTAAATGTGCAGGCTCCTGGCTGCATGAGCAGAACTTTGCCGGGCTAAACAATTTACAGCTCCTGTGGGCGTGACTTCTTCAGCCTGGGAAAGCACCTTAATGCCTTCCCCCTCGTGATGCGGGGGAGTGTCACTGATTTCTCAGACATGGGTGTTCCAGTTCTAATCCCTTAAATGCGTAGGGCTGAGTATCAGTCAATGACACCTTTTTAAAGAGTGGGGTGGGGCCAGCAATTTCACTGACCCCCATCCTACTCTGTGACAAGTGAGGCACTGTTGCCTTCCATCATTCGCTGACCTAGGTTCAGCCAATGAGGGAAGGAAGCAGTCTCAACCTTCCTGGGACCTCTGAGGCAGACCTGCTCAGGTAAGTGTGATTTTCTTTTTACATCTTTGGTGCATGCATGAATATTTGGGAGTGAACATTGCAAATGGATGTGTGTGTGCACATGTGTGTGTGAATGCAGGAGTGTGAGTCAGTGTTTATGTGTGCATTTGTGTCCCGTCTGCACCCTCCCAGCTAAAAGTACCATCCGCCACTGGTAATATTAGAAGAGGAAGAGGAAAATCCATACTCTCAATCTCCACCCTCAAACACTGCCTGGTTTGCTACAGATTACTCATGGCTAAGAGTCTGCAAAGTAGTGGTCAGATCAAAGTTGTTCAAAATGTCACTGCCCTAATGGGTAAAAAGGTATTTCCAAAGAAAGTTCATTTGCTTTCTTTCCCACTGCAAAGCTATGCTTGCTTCACTCAAACTGGTGTTATTGACTCATGATCCCAAGTCCCATGGAAAAGCAGCCTGGACCATAATTGTGCTCCTTATGCCATCCATATTCGTCTGTCCTTAAATGTTTCACCACAGCATAGGCCTAGACCCTCTCCCTACACATTCCCCTTCTATCCTCTCTGCTCTTCTCCAGCAGAGACATCTTTAGCACATACGCTACAACAGCAATGATTCTTGCAAATGGGTGAGGCTTGCTGTTTCTCTCCAGTTCTCAGCTCAGAGACCTCAGTAGAAAAGAGAGGCAGGTTATACATTTCCAACTAAAGAATTAAATACAGTGCATTTACAAACAACCACAAACACTCATATGATGAGTCTTAAAATCTCTCTTCATGTTCTAAGGGAAACACATACACTGAGAAACAAGTTGGTGATGCCTCAATGATAGGGTCAAAATATCAGCAGTCTAGCGGACAAAATGAGGGAAGCTGTGCAAAAAAGTGGACGTTTTTTGAGAAAAAGAAGATATTCTTACACAATTACTCAGAAGTGGCTGTCTGAGAGGTGCTCATCCTACAAGTGAGCACACGCAGGGGGTCAAAAAAGGCTTGTTGAGAACACCATGAGTGGGTGCTCAACTTTGGAAAGGTTGGGATACTAGCATTTTTTATTTCCAGACCACCACTGCTTGTTTTTGCTAGTGGCAGGTGACATGCATATGTTGGACGACTTGCTGAACTCTGTTTAAAGTGGTGAAGGCTTCACAAAGATATAGAAAATGCTTAGTGGAGCCTTTCACTGATGTCTTCATGAGCTTCTCCATCCTACATCCAGCTTTAAGTAAGATGCTGTGAGGCTGCTATTTTCCACAAGCAGGTTTGCATTGTTCCTGGAGTAACATAGAATTAAACATAAATGTAATTGCCTTCACCTGAATTCTGATGTGCTCATTTCTCGGTCCTCTTCCCTGGCACCTGGTATCTGCTAGAGCACAGGTATGCTTTTTGGATCTGCAACTTGCTGCAAAGTGATCCAGGGTGATTATTGTGAAACGTGTACAACCAGGAAGGCACCTTTTATTTACCATTATTTGTTTGAGGGCCCTGAGGACTGATATTTGATGTTGCTTTATGCTGCAAAGTCAGATGTCCCTGCAAGTTAGATTCAGCCTAGGATTGGCCTATTACAGCCACCCGGTTTTTTGTGCATCTTATTTTTTAAGCCACTGGCTTACCCCTTGATTTGCATTTATCTTCCTTTACTTAATCTTGCATAGCAGGTAAAACAAAGTAAGATCATCGGGGTACACAACTTTCTTTTAAAAATAAAAGTAGTGTGGGCCCTGTTAGAGTGGGGACCTCCAGAATCCAGATTCCCAGTTCAGTAGATCTCCTGTGTTCCCAGAGAACACTCATTAGGTGCAAATAGTCAGTTTTTTAAATAGGGACCCCTTTAAGAAAAAAGAAGAAACTAATTTGTAAATTAAATGCAAAGTCTCTCCCAAAACATGTCCTTTGTTCCCACTTCAGTTCCTATAAAGCAGTAGATGGAGGTAGATGAGTTCAAGGGAGAATACACCACAGAACACCATTACATGAGAAAAAGAAAGTAGGAAGGTGGACTGCAATGTTGCCCTTCTTATCCTTGTAGATCCCTGTAAGGAAACAAATTCTGGCAAACTCAACAGTTTTTTCTTTTCAGCCTCTGGTTTATGGACCTCTGCAGTAAGGGAGTCTTTTTGGTTGAAGTGTCAATTGTGTAGTGGCTGTACTGTGTTTCCATTTTGGTAAAGTGTGCCTCAAATCTAACTTTCTATTGGCATGAGGTAGAAAATTCAATTACATTTGTTTTCCTAACTTGTTCTGGACCACAAACTTAAACACATGGATTTATAAAGTTGGGACTATTTCCTTGAGCTAGCCTTAATAGAATTCATGCTTTGAGCTTCCTGCTCAGCCAATTAATAGATATGCAGGTGAAGGCATGGTAGTTCAAAGCTACCCCTGGAATAATACGTGCTTCCTGGTAAAATAGCCTACTCCTGACAGAGGAAAGGAGCCAAGGATGGCCTTTTCTTATGCTATCTAGCTCCTTCTGCCCGAGGAAGGTGGAGGCCCGCTCTGGTTAAAACGACAATCTTTGTCAGGGTGAACCACAAAAAGTCACTAAATTAACCTGTGCTTAACCCTATGGTAACTTGGCTTATAGCAGTCAGGCTCAACTTAGAGGCAATGTGTAAGGTATTTATGCAGCACACAAATAGTAATAAAGTGTGAACAGTACACAAGAAAAATCTAAAACCAATCTAGAAACAATGAGTACATTTTTCTAAACACAACAACATTTAGAGTCAAGAATCAGAATGCGCCACTCAAGGTTATCTGGCCGCACCTGACCGGAGAAAAGGCACATGTTCAAGATGACCAGATGGAGAGACTTTGGATATAGGAACCAGGTTAGCCCTCCTGAAGAGTAACCTTTTCAAGTCTAATGCAAAGAGTTCCATTTGCCTTGGAAGAGGCCACGAGGAGGAGACGTTTGGTGCGATGAGCAGGTCGAGAGCCCTGGGCAGTCATTGCTGTAGTGCAATCAACTCATTATCACTGGAGCTTCGTGGTGGTGGATCATCATCACCACGAAGCTCCAGTTACATGTTCAATGGACGCTGTCAGCACAAAGTGCAGATCTTGCATTGTCGGTTGTAACTGGTGGTTGCAGTCAGTGAAAAGAGGTAGTCTCGCTGGAACTTCGTGTTCGCTGTGGGGGTCTGAGTCTTGACATGAATAGGACTGTTTCTTGGTCAAGAGGAGCCCAAACATCAGTATTTTCATGTTTTCTTGTGGAGGAGCTGGCAGTTCCTCTAACAGCAGGGCACTCTTTCTTCACAATCTTCTACAGGGCCAGGATTGATATGATTTGGCGTCTAAGAGGGCCACCTTTTATCCCCAGCAACTTCCTTTGTGTAGGGAGAAACCCCTGTCCCACCCCCAATTAGTTCTGACTTATTCCTCTGTCCTTCCTGGGTTTGGCTACTTACTATCTACTGGTACAAAAGCAAGGGTAGGCCTGGTGTCAGTTTCCTTTGTTTGTTGTGCAGGCATGGTCCTATGAAATGTAATCAGGGCTTGGTACAACTGCCCCTTCAGTCATCCTGCCATAATGGTCCAACCTGTCCACAATTAAGTCACTTTGTCCACATTTCTGTAGGAAAATAGCAAACTTTCACAGGCAAGACAGCCAGAGTCATGTGACCCTGGCTAAAGCCAAAAAGGCACTGTTGATTTGTGTTATCCAAGAAAATTTGGTACTCAGGGCTTTTTAAAGAGGTCTAGCGTACCAGCCCTATCAATGTATTGAACAAAAAGAGGTATGCAGTTCCTCAACGTGTACATGTAAGACCTACTGAGTGCAGGTCGGCGTGCAGGTAGTGCCTCAGGCACCCAAGAGGGGGGAAATCCTCCTTTCGGAACTAGGGCCCTCACACACCCAGCATGCTAGGTGTCATGCTTCATTATATGGGCCTGCTCCTCGTTGGGTCTGCGCTGCAATACTCGACGGGCACCCATAAATGGGTTCTTTGCCAGAAATCTTTTGTTCCTGTCGTATGGGTGCCGTGAGTGTGAGGGGCCTAGTTATGTGTAGATGTGTTGAATAGTGAAATTAAAACAAGAAGGGAATCCTAAGAGCAACTTTAATCTAGGAGGTTCCCTGCCTGATCAAAAATAGTGAGGAGAGGCGACTGTCAAGCTATCAAGAGTAAAGAGGCGCTCTACTCCTGGGTGGTCGACATGTTTCATGCCAATCAGTCTGAAGGATCAGGCGGCGTTTCTTCAGGACAGTGAAATATGACTATCTACAACAAGTGGGGTGTAATATGTGCGACTAAATAAGAATTAATACAATACGGTGGTCTGTTAAAGGTTTACCTGCCACCACAAGGAAGTGCGGGGTACTACCCGCAGGTACTGGGGCAAACCTGCATGGAAGAACGTGAGATAACACATAATTATTTAAGATAATGCCCAAAGGTGCTGACCGCGTGTCAAATAATGCGGGGTTAATGACCCCTTACAATTTATTCATTTCACTGTGCAGGCGATCGAAGGGTAAAAACAAATAGCAACACACAATAGGAGAAAAAGATGGCAGCAGAGATAAAATATCGTTGTGACTTAATAAATGACATCAAGATTATGCTACCAATAGTGCCATTGTGAGGGGTGGTGAACTTAGACTCTAAGACTCACCTATAATTGGTAAAGATTGCGCCCCATCTGCTTCAGCACAACTTATGACATCTATATTAGGATGTCTATTTAACATGGGAAGAAAGCATACGCTAGAAATGTTAAAACATCGTGAAACAGGTCCTGTATATCTGCTCACAGAAAAGCAGTTCCACCTCTCAGGGACCACGTTCGGTAAGGAGTGAGATAGGGTAGTGTGCAGGGGCAGTTTCAGAGCATACCCCTGGACTCCCTCCTAAACCCCGTGCCAAGGCAAAGGAGGGGCGTGGGTCCGCAGCCCCACCTTCCAGTCCCAAAAACTCAAGAACGTCCTGCCACTGGTTCCGTAGTTTCAGAGTAGCTCAAACATGACTGAAATAATGAATTGAAATCTTATAAAGTTAATTTGGGAATGTCAGAGGATTTTACTAAGTTAGCTCAATAAAAAGTCTTGCTGGTGAATTGGAGCATGGATAAGAAATAAAATATTTGAGGATAAACAACCATTTTAACAGACTCAATTTTCCCTCACTATGAGAAATGTAAGGGGTACCATTTATTAAAGTTATCTTTGATTTAGAGAGTAGACAATCACAATTCAAAGTAAGGTTATTGTTTAATAGAGTGTGGCAATTGGATAAATGAATATTTTATTTTCTCTTTTACCGAAAATATAGCATCATTGGTGAGCATATCCATGCAGAAGGTTTTGCAATGGAAAAACTCTCAATATATATCCTGGCACTTGAAAATAGGTATATCTAAGAGAAAATAAATGAGGAATGGAGGATTCTGAACCACAAATATATAAAAGAACATCGTCTACATAAGCAGAGATTTTAATGGTAACATTGTTAATAGTAAAACAGTGGATTTCATTAGAAATTCTGATGGTCAAAAGTAACCATTCAATAACTAGAATTTATTTTTTAAAGGTGATAGTACACAATCTTGTTTAGTACCTCTAAAATGTTGAAATGGACTTGAAAAATGGCCATTAATAAATAGCATAGCAGAGCAACAGGAGAAGAGAGTTCATATCATATGCATGAATGAGTTGCCAAATTGCATGCAGAAAGGGTACGAAATAAGTATTTCCAATGGACTTCATCAAATGCTTTTTTCAGCATCAAGTGCTAGAAGGCCATAGGGGAAATAAAAAGACAGACTAGCTTCAATTGTGTGCAAAAAAGTCTAGTGTTATAAAGTGAGAATCTGTTTTTCATAAAACCTGTTTGATCTACATGAATAATACTTGATAGAATGGTGGATAATCTTGTAGCTAGAAGTTTTGCATATTGTCTGCAATCTTGAATGATTAAAGATATGGGACGATAGTTAGAAACTTTGATACGATGTTTATCTGGTGTAGGGCGTGCAATAACCAAAGCCTCAGTAAAAGATTCTGCAATTGCGCCAGTATTACAAAAGAGAATAAATAGTTTAAATAAATGAGGCAAAGGGTGAATGGAGAACATGTTTTGCAAACTTCTGCTTGGATGCCATCTTTTCCTGGTCCATAAAGTGATTTAAATGACTTAATGGAGACTAATATTTCTTTTCATTCTTGATGTTTTAATGTTTTTAAGAACTTGAAAGAAAAATTAAAAGGGGAATTTTAAAGAATTGCACAAGGGTGCTGATTTCTGAATTGCACTGCAATTTCCGCCAGAGACGCCAAGTGAGGTCGACGCTCTAGTTTTTTTTCCGATTTTTCACCTTAAATGAAGGCTGGGGTGTGGATGCGCCTCTGGCATGCTGCTGGCATGCCAGTGGAAAATCAGTCCGCCCCCTTACATGCCCAAACAGGATCAGGGCCAGAAATTCTGCCTCCTCCACTTTAAGTAAGATCTGTCACCTACATGCCTTATGGACTACCCCTTTTAATGTCTACTTTCACTCCATTGATTTGAATAAATCTGAGTTGCAATGTATGAATTGTTCCTTCTCTCTATGTGTGCCAGAAACTATCACCTAGAAATTAAAACTGCTCAAGTCTCTTATTTTGAATTGAAGATTGATTGGCACATCTAATTCTCCTTGTGAACTATTTAAAATTGTTAAATTGTTGACTGTATTGAAATCAGACAGCCTACAACCAGAGCCTGTGGTAGCCCACTGTAATCACCTGGCAATGCTCTTTTAAAAGAAAATTACAGATATTATCTTATTTACATAGTACTAAAAGCAGGCTTGACATTACCACAGGTCAGAATGTGGTAGACAGTGCCATGATCTGTTGAACAACCTTTCCAAACATCACACCTGAGCTACTTCCAAGGCTCATTAGTAAGGTGAAGTCTGGTTCCCCCCTTGATCCTTCCCCCTATGTCCTCCTTCAAGCCACAGAATTAATTTTTCCAGCTCTGCTGGATCTTATTAACCTGTCACTATCTAGTGATGTAGTCACTCCAGCTTGAAAACATGCAGTTGTAAAACCTCTGTTAAAAAAGGATAAGCATGATACTTTGTGTCCAGGAAGTTATTGGCCTATTACGCTGCTTCCTGCAGAGGGTAAGATACTGGAGGAATATCTATATCGCTATCTGCCCTTGTTTCTGGAGGAAAATGCCATATTACACACCACCCAGACTAGGTTTCACCCTCAAAATAGCACTTAAACTGTACGTTTGGAAGTAACTGTGGCGCTCACAATGCTGCTGGATAAGGGAGGGTCAGCTGCCATCATACTCCTTGAAATCAGTGAGGCGACTGATATAATAGATCACAAAATTCCTGCCTAAGAATTAGTGATAGTGGAATAAAAGACCATGCTTTGAAATGGCTCACTTCATTTTTGGGGGACAGGAACTTTCAGGTATGTGACAAAACCTGGTATTCTGATACTTTACCCCTGAAGTGCAGAGTACCACAAGGATCCAGACTTAGTCCCACACTACTTAATCTTTACATGTGTCCTCTGACAGAGATTGTTTTTGAACTCGGGCTGGTGATTATTTCCTGGGCAGACAACACCCAACTGGTTTTCTCCATTTCACCAGAGTCAGATCCACAACCTCCACAAGATGGCTTTTGATGGGAAAAGGTACCTAGTTGGATGGGCAGCTGCTGCCTTTAGTGGGGGCAAGATGGAGGTCATGATGATGGGTAACAATATGAATTTCCAGGCTTTGTCAGGATGGCCTGATTGTCTAGATACTGCACCAGCCCCTAGTACCCCAGAGAAAGCTTGGGGATGTGGCTAGATAAATTTTTCAATGGAAGCAAGGCAACTTGTGCCACCTGCTATGGGCTTCTTAGAACATTCCAGAAAATGTTTTACCTGCTCCCTCTCCTTTCTATAAGGATTATTGTACAAGCTTTAATACGTTCATGCCTGGACTATGAGAATGCCTTATACCTTGGGGCTCACTGATATGTGACCAGAAGGTTACAAGTCTTCCAAAATGCTGTGACTTGGCTTCTGCTTAACATTCCAAGACATCTTTCAGCTAAGAATGCCCTGGCTTCCCGTTGATCAGCGGGTGTAGTTTAAGGCTCTATGTATGGCACATAGAGCGCTCCATGCAAGAGGTCCTCTTTTGTTTTGGGCCCTTACGTCGCTTTATATCCCAAGCAGGCACATGAGTTTAACCAATGCATGGCTCATGAAAGTTTTTCAAGTACACAGGATGCGATGGGGTGGGCACACTTTCTCTTTTCTCATTTTCAAACTCTGGAATTCTATGTCCATTAGCCTGTCTGATGGAGACTACATTTAGAAAGCACCTAAAAGCCTGGCTCAATGTAGCTTAGTCTATACCTGATCAGATTCCCCTGATAAGTATCAGTGTCGAGCAATTTACAAAAGAGACCTTAGGCATAAGAATACCGCAGTTGTTACACAGTAAGGGTGGTGTCTAAGTGGTGCTAAGATCAGGGGAGCAAGCCTCTTAAACCCCTGTTAGTGGAGAATATCCACATACACATAAACAAAACAAATCAGCCCCCACTATTTTCAATTGATTTCACTAATATCAAGATTGAAATAGGCTATTATGATACTGATTAGGTTCCAAAAAGTGTTCCAAATCACATTTGATAAATCACAATCAGATCCATGGAGACGTTTATGTTAATTCTGAAATTCTTTATTCTTCATAAAAATTGGTCTTCCAAAAGTAGCCAACGTGTTTCGTCCTGTCTTGTAATTTTTTCAGGGCTTGTTTTTTGTTTATTAATTTCCTTATTTCTGATGCATGATATCTTCTCTATGGTTCAGGTTAAAATATCTTGATCTTAGTATTATAAATATTAATCACTGATCCTTGGTTGCAGTCTGGTTCATCAAGAAGGGGTTCAGGCCCATGTCGGCCACCGCACCTAGTACTTAGTTAGTTCCTGGGCATAGTCAATCTTCACGTGCAGTCCCCGCTTTAAAGAAAATCTGGGAAAAAAGTATCGGTGTCAGTAGTGTTGTAAATGCTAGTCCAGGGTAGCCTTTTGGTAGCCAGGTGCCTTATTAATCCAAATAGAATAGAATAGACTAGATGGAGTAGAATAGATTAGAATGGAATGGAGATGGGGATATCTAATTGAGACTTATCTTATTTGGAAATTACACATAGACCACACAACTCTAAAAATGCATCAAAAATAAGATTACCAATTGGAGTAGGTTTATTGTATAGGGAAAAGAAACATTTTAAAACTTTGTAAACAATTTCTGTCCGAGTTGAAACAATATTACCAATATGCCCATAAGTAGAATTAATTTGATTTTTATCTCTTTTAATACAAAGGTAATTCGCCAGGAGTCTCCCAGATCTATTAGCATTGAAATAGAATTTAGCTTTGTTATTTGAAACTTGTATGTTATTACTTTTTGTTAAACATGTATTGAATTTGTAACAAAGTTTTTGTAGATGTAACTTGTAAGTAATATTATTAGTCTTATAAAACAAGCTTTCAAATTTAACAATTTGCTAATCCAAATTATTAAGTTTAAAGTTAAGTGATTTCTTTCATGAGGCAATACAGATATTGTTATACCTTTGATGTACGTTTTAAACACATCCCATCAAGTAATGTTAGATGTAATGCCTTTAAGATTAAAAGAAACATAATAATTAATAGCTGATAAGATTTTAGTCATGTTATCTTCAATTAAGTGCAACATCAACATTCATACGCCCTCTAGACTGGGAAGTCAGAATTGTGTTAAATTGCAAAACCAGTTTGGTGAGAGCATGGTAAAATATATCAATATTGTCACTAACAGGGTCTGAAGGTGAGGATAGCAAATAATCAATTCGGGAGTATGAATTATGGGAATTATAAAAGAAA
Source organism: Triturus cristatus (assembly GCF_964204655.1). Classification (NCBI taxonomy): domain Eukaryota; kingdom Metazoa; phylum Chordata; class Amphibia; order Caudata; family Salamandridae; genus Triturus; species Triturus cristatus. Next base: position 770,661,608 of record NC_140582.1, on the reverse strand, counting down.
GCAGAATCCTTTACTATGGTATGGTGTAATTGTCAAAGATCCCCAAATTTGGTAGTTTTAAAGAAAGATTTGAGTGCATAAAGAGCTTTTGGAGGGTGTTAATATAGTAGAAGAAACACTATCTAGTAGTAAATATGTATTACATATAAAATTGCATTTTCAATTTAGATTTTGGCAATTAGAAAGTGATCTTCAGTATCAGAATATTTATCTAGAATTTGAAGTTGAAGCTTTTTGAGAAAGAATAACTACATCATTCTTTTTGCGTATTGCAGGGGAGGAAACTGTCTTCACAACCCATTTCTTTTTCATATCTGATAAACGTTTATCATCCATATGCATTTCTTGGAGTATACAGTTAGCTTATGTCTTGCTAAATAATCTAACATTGTCATACATCTAACAAGTTGTTGCAAGCCTTTAACATTAAGAGGAACAATTTTAATCTTGTTGAATTTCTCCTTAACTTTGAATAGTAGTCACAAACAATATGATATGATAATCAAGACCATCATAGCTCTGATGGACAAAGCAAGTATGAAGATGAAAAGGAATAACAAAGACAAACATGTAAAAGTCAGCATGTAAACGTTAATAAAGATATGGAATCACATACATGCATGCACAAGAGCAGCCATACGATAAGATACCCTGATAACAATATCATACTAATGGCTAACCAACTATGAATGAGAAATAGTAAATATAGTAGGATCAGGTGAAGGTCTCATCAGTATCTATAGACAAAGGAGAAAGGTGATTTAGAAAAGTGCATAAGTTGTCTGGGTGGTGGAAGGATTTAGAGATGCCATCTTTCGGAATTCACATTGTCGAGGGATCAAAAAGACCCAATTTAAATACAGTGCTTCACAGCCTTGGTCGTAACACTATACATTTTTAACAAATATTAACTCTTTCCTTTGCGAAATCATGATGACTGCAGATTTTGGAACCATTAACCAAGAGGGATGGAATGTCTCTTGCAGCCTTGCTTATCCTCACTAAATAGTTAGGATGTAGCACCTTGAAGACCACTTGACTAGGTTCAGCTTGACCAGGTTTGCGGAGTGATGGAATTCTATGCGCTATATCAATTTCAACATCTTCAGGCAGCTTAAAAATGCTTAAATTGTATTGTCTGTTGCCGTTTTCTAAATCGAATTAAAGTTTGCTCATAGGAAGAATTTTAGCTGTGATAGGTAGAAGACTGTCTATTTTAGATTTATTATCTTGAATTTCAATCACATAATCTGTAACTTCATAGATAGACCTGCAACATCTTTGCGAATATTTTTTATTTCTAAAGCAATAATATCAGTGTTAGAACAAACAGTCTGTAATTCTTCCCATAATGTGGCTAAAAAATGTCCTGCATAGTCTACAATTTTAGATTAAATCAGAGGGGGAGAGATTGCCTGTTTACGTTTATTAATATCAACATATACTGTTTTTTTCTTTGCCTGGTAATAAAATGCCACGCTTAATTGCAGAAATGAAGAACAAGAGGTGATAAAGAAATAGAAAAAAAACATACACCAAAGCAGCTGTAGGTGCAGCAGATAATACCAGCTGTGGGAGTGGTCCAGGCCCCTGCTGTGTCTGTTCCTGAAAGCAGCTCCTCCCTCCTGCCAGGAACTTTGACTGCAAGGCCAAGGAAGATTTGGTGATTAGCTACGCAGCCCCACAATCTATAAAACATGAAGAAAACTGAAGACCAAGGAATCCAGTAAAGAGCTGCAATCAGCAGTGAAAAGTAAGCGATCATTTTAGAGACAGTGTGCCGATAATGTGGGCATCAGCAAGAGCTATCAAGCGGGGGCGGCTGTCTATAAAGAGTGCACCTTCTATGGCCTTGAAGTCACTATGAGCAATAGTGGTTGACATCTGAGTGTCGCCTGCACTATATCTACAAATATCAAGGGTCACTAAAATATTATTGATTCTGGTTAACCAGATATCAACCTAAATGTGAAAACACTACTTGATAATCAGTTTGTTCATTCAAATGGATCAGAAGTTTGGTTGGAAGAGTTTTATAGTCAACAGCACGGAATATATTGCTTGAATTATCTTCAGTATGAAGTTTCACTTTGGATTGTGCACACCTAATTTTATTTCTGGACACTTTTTGTCCAGCTTGATCTTTTGTGTCTATTGACTATGCATAACGTATTGGAAAAGGAAAAGTAGTAAACAGATTGTCCTTACTCCTATATTATCTCCCACCCACCCAGTGTACGTAGGTATAATATCTGGTGATAAACTACGTCTCAAGAATTTACTCCTCAAATAATCTACCAAAGTCAGCATATTGCATAAATGACTACAAATGACTACAAAGCATTCCACTGTATTTAATTTAGTGAAAAGGTATTTGGTTAAGAATATTCAAGATGTGATATGAGTAAAGCACACTGTATATTTAGACCTTGGTATTACTAATGCTGATTAGAATCAACAATCTTTATCTACTAAAACACCGGTTAGCTATATGTCAATTACAAGCAACTACAGGGCAGTAAAATGTGAGCATGTGAGTATGGAAATATTCACAGAGGTCATCTGAGATATGACAACAGTATGAGAGTCCACTCATAATAACTATAAGATTGCCTTAGAACCTTATAATTCTGTAATGACCATAAATCCATCACACTGAACACAATAAAGGTAGCAAATGTTTACCCAGTGAAATTGGGAAAATTAGAGTGTCATGGGTCTACATCAAACAGCTTCTATAAACAATCAAAAAGTAAGATCTTAGCGTCTATGCACCCAAAATAAGAATAAACTACTGCAAACAACTCATTCCACAGAAGAAAACAGAACAAGAAGTGAGAAATTATGATACAATATTGCTTTTCACTTCAAAGATATTAGATTTTTTAAGCTCATTCAATAGGTTTCCAAGACAATGAGCAGGCGTTACTGAGATAGCACCAGGTTCCCACCGGCACGCAGCATCAGGGAGCTACATATAAAATAACTGTAGTTTAAATGAAAAATTAATTTTAAAAAGTTGTTACTCAGTGGGTAATGCACTATAGTACATTAAGAAACATATATTAGTTAATGCACTGCAGAGGTATGTGTGTAACCAGCAAGCCAAAGGTTTATATCTTGGTTGGTGCAGTGCAGAAGAGTGACTTGTTTATTGTTAGTGCTACGACATCACAGCCTGTGACAGAAAGCACTGTGAATATGTAAGTCATTATTTTAAACTTGCATTACACACACTATAAGATAGACTGCTACAAAATATGCAAAAGATTTTAAGATAAAATGGTGCCGCCAATATATAGATTTTATTTATACTCGGACTGTATGTAATACAATTTTCTTACACAACAGAGCTTTCAACATCTCCTCAGGGAAAGTAACCGCTATGTACATACAACTACAATTAAAAGCATACACTTCACAGCTCAGTTGCTAACTCTTTCCACTACCACTCAAATAAAATAAATCTTTGTCACCACACAGCTTTTAGTGTTATTAGATCAATTAAAGCCAGTACCGGCTCCCATGCATCCTTTACATTAGCAGATTACCCTTTACATAAGCAGATTAACTCATTATGCACATTTACATTTCTTTCAGGCATGCATTCACCCTAGGAGGAAGGCTTGTTTAGCTGTTCGCCATACTTAAAAATATAAGTTGTGGGCTTACCTTTATCTGGTATCCTGTGACCGCATAGATGAAGTTGCAAACAGATATCCAAAATGGGGCAATCATCGGGCATTGCATAAACATGTGTATGTCATCCACCGCTGGGAACTTACATTTCGGACATCAAATTTCTCTCCCAGTTATTGAGAGCTTTCTTGGTGATCAGTAGACCCTGTGCGTAGTAAACAAATGGTTTCTCTTGAGCGAGGCAGGTTTCACCGTCGCACATAATCTGGAAAAAGATACTTGCCATAATCTTCTTAAATTTCCTGTGGCAATTTCCCCTTCCCAAATTGGCGTTATTTCCAGCATGCTCTTGTCTTCGGCCTCCAAAAAGGGCCCAATACCACATTGATACTTCCTTCTTTAGGGGGCCTTCCTTCTTTAGGGGGCCGTCCTTCATAACCTGTCCCAGCCATGTTTCCTCCTCTTCAGCCCACTCTTGGGTTGTCCACCACGATCGTAACTGATAGAATGTCAATCTTGTGAGCTGACCATTAGCACTAGCCCTCAACACTTTCAACTCTACCAAACCTGACCCTGATCTAAGGTCTGCCCAACAACTTAAACCAGCTGACCTGAGGGGGCGACTAAGCTGATTGACCAAGCAGTACAGGATGCCCAGGGAATCGCAGATTGGTGCCGACAACATGTAATATGGTATAGGTCCTAATGCCACTTTAAAAACGTGACTTTTTAGAAAATATTTTGGGTCCCCGTACTCAAACAAAAAGTGACTCTTCCCAAGTCCGCCTAGCATTGCGTCATTTAGTCTGCCCATAGAGGATCTATTGGATTTACTGACCAACATACGAAACTACGTAAAACGAAAGGTATAACAATAAACCTGGAGATCATGGAAAGCCAAACCCCCTACACCCAGCTTTCGCCTCAATTTTTTCCAGGCAATCCTAGATCACTTAGTGGCTCAAATAAAGCTTCCAATCTTACCTTGCAGTTTAGCACAACCCTTTCTCAAAAAGGTATGGGGAATAGAGTTGAAAAGAAAGGTTATCTTTGGGAGAATAATCATCTGAATGAGGTTGACCCTATCATAGATATTAAGTGGCAGGTTAGACCATCTTACTAGGAGTCTGTCAACCTCTCGGCTCACTTTTTCTCAATTGACCCACAGGATGTCTTCCAATTTCTGAGTTAAGATACCCAAGTATCTCATTTTGACATTTTGCCCCCTAACTGATCTTCCCCTGGTACCAATCCATAACTTCGGTTTTATCCACATTAACCTTATACCCAGATATCTTGACAAATTCCTCAGCCCTCACCATCAGCCAGGTATTGCAGACTGCAGATTTGTTGTATATACTACCATATTGTCCACATATAGAGCTAATTTAACCTCCAATCTAGCTGCCTTGAAAGGAGTGGTGGTGGAATCTGCTCTAATCCCGTGCGCTAGAGACTTGATTTATAGGTTAAAAAGTAGGGGAAATAGGGGGCAACTGATCTGAAAGCACTCTATATACCAACACTCTCGCTGTGGGGGATCTGTACAGCTTCCATATTGAACTTATTATATTTTGGGGAAATTCAAAGCCCTTAAGGGTGGCAGAAAGATACTCCCAGTGATCCCTATTGAAGGCTTTGGCTGCATCTACCACCACAACTGTTAGAGGAGATTTCTGTTCTTCTGCCAAATCCATGGCCCCATCATCAAATATGTAAGCTAATTTAGCTGCCTCCCTGGGATAAAGCCCTCTGATGAGTATGAATAATACCCTTAATAACCCAAGGCACCCTCGAGGGCAATATCCCCAATAAGATATAATAATCAACATTTAGTAGGGATATTGGTCTATTTGATTTGATTTTAGCATAGTTCTTATCCATTAACAAGACAGTATAAAGTTGTTGCTGGGACAAATTTGTGGCATGGTGTGCATCCAGAAACATTGATCCCCTTTCTGCACCTTTATCTCAAGTTCACTTACTCGTTCTTTCTCTAGCCCAGCATGGCTCTACTTTGGTCAGTGTTGCAGGTTACTTGTTTGCCATTTTGGCAGTCTTGCAGTTGCTGGACCAACCTTCTTTGTTCAAGTCACCCATTGTGCCTAGGTTCCTGAAAGGACTTGTACATGTTTCCACATGATCTTAAATTGGTGCTTACTTTCCTCAAGCCTGCAACTTTTTTAACTGCTTCAAATCTGCTCATTTCACTTGCTAACTATCAAAACAGTATTTTTAGTGGCCATAACATTAGCCAAGAGGGTCAGCGACGGTCTTGTCTCTACACCCTGCTTATACCACCTTTTGTCCAGACAAGCCGGTTCAGAGTGCTTGTGCCTCCTTCTTTTTGTATGTTGTAGCACCCTTTCATGTAGGCCATAACCTCATCTTGTCTGCCTTCTTTGCTCTGCCTCACCCTACTAAAGAAGAGGAGGGACTCCACCGTCCTGACCCAAAAAGAGCATTGTTGTCCTACATTGATCACACAAGAGAGTTCCAGGTCGAAGATCAATTCTTGCATTCTCATTCTACCAGTTACAAGGCTGCGACCACTGTGTTAGTACGCAAAGTCCCCGTCCTGGACATCTGTCAAGCAGCAACGTGGACGTCGTTACCAGCTGTCATGGTGCATTAAAAAAAGGATGGGAACTGTGATGTTGCATGTAATGGAGGCAGGATCAGTGAGTGTGAGGGCAAGGTCATAGGTGTGGCTAGAAAAACAAAATATTCTATAGGTCTGTACATCTATGTACATGTTTTCGAAATATACTAATTTATATCTAATAAATAATCCAGAAAGTAATCAAAACAGTAAAGTTTATAACAATTTCAAAGGTAATTTAAGTGTAGTGTAAATCCCTTTTGTACTAATGAGGTCCTAGCGGTTTTGCTAAACTAGAGACCAAGGAAAGCTTCAGGAGTGGCAGGAGATTTAGAAATAAGACTACCTCAACTATGGGGCATTTGTATACTAAAATTATCACACAAATTATTTTTAAGGGTATAGTGCTGTACATTTACAGAGAAAACCGGGGCAATTGTAGACTCATTAAAATTCATTATAGTGTGTTGGACTTGGCCCTTTCTGCAGGTTCATCCCCAGGCCTTTCTCCTTGTATTTTTTTGTTGAATTTGTGTTTGTCAGCTTTAGGACTCCATGCACTTTACCTCTGCTGACCAGTGCTAAAGTGCTTGTACTCTCTTAAAACATGTGAGATTGGCTTATACCTAGTTGGAAAATGTAATGTACCTGGAGCTTGTGAAGTGGTATATCAAATACACAAGGCCTGTGAAATAAGTGCTACAAGTGGGTCTGAAGCACTGGTTGTGCCACCTACTTAAGCAGTCCTTTAAACATGTCTCAGATCTGCCATTGCAGCCTGTGTATGTGCAGCTTTCAACTGTCATTTTACCCTGGCAAAATAAATCTTTTGCAGGGCCAAAACCATCTTCCTGATAATATATAACCTTACGTTAGGCCCTGGACAGCCCAGATGGCAATGTGCAATGTATTTAAAATGTTGGACATGCACTTTTAAGTTTTACATGTCCTTGTGGTAAAAAACTCTTAAATTTGATCTTCCCTACGTCGCTGCCTACCTCTCCCATAGGATAACATTGGAGTTACCTTATTACATTTTATAAGTTTAATTTCCAAATGGGAATAGGTAACAAGTTCATGTTTGATGTGTCTGGGATCACAATTTTATTGGACCTTAAACACCACCACTTCGTACACTCCTGAACCTATGGATACTCTGCCAAGAAAAAGGACTCCTGTGCTGCCCTCTTGAATGGGGAAGAAGAACTGCCTTGGTTAGCTGATCGAAGCATACGAGAGGGCAAATAGGGGTGCACCAAAGTTTGTAGATACTTTGGAGAAGAGCCCATTTTAATTTTGTGCATATAACACATGGCTTTAAACTTCATTCTGTTTCCAATCTTAATCCAGTGCAAGTTATGCAAAGCACTTGAAGTGGAGGGGTTTTTAGGGAGCAGGCAAAGCAGCCTGGCAGCTGAGTTTTGCACCACTTGTAATTTCCGTATGATCTCCTTGTTAACACCCAAATAAAGAATGTTACCATAGTCCAGTCTCGAGGTCACAAGTGCCTGGACTACGGTTTTCTGGGTGGACACAGGAAGCATCCAAATGTTTTTTTTTTAACCATTTTAGGATGGTAAAACAAGTGGCAGCTACTTTTACAACTTGTGGTTTCATGGATAGATTGACATCAATCAGAACTCCCAAGTTACGGACACAATCTGAGGGCTGAGGGAGAGCCCCCATCTCGCATGACCAATGTTGAGGACCCCAAAGATCTTTGTTCTTCCCTAAGATAAGGAGCTCAGTCTTATCGCCATTGAGCTTAAGGAGATTGCTCTGCATCCACGATGCAATATTCCTTAAGCCCGTCTGGAGAACCGATTGTCCGCATAGCTGTCCTGACGAAAGGGAGAAGATGATCTGAGTGTCATCGGCGTATGAAAACAGGCTCAGTCCTGCTTCCTCTGCTATTGTTGCCAGGGGTTGAACGTACAGATTGAAAAGAATAGGGCTCAAAATAGAGCCCTGTGGCACTCCATAAGAAGAAGGGTAAATTTTAGAAGGAGCTCTGGAAGAAAAAACTTGAAAGGTCCGCTTGGTAAGAAAGGACGCGAGCCAATCAAGAGCTGTGCCACTAATGCCAGAGGACTGTAAAAGTTTTAGGAGCACAGTGTGGGACACCGTATCAAATGTGGCGCTCAAATCGAGCAAGATAAGAGCTACGGTGTCCTTAACATCCAAAAGCTGCCGTAACAATTCAGAAACTCCAAGCAGAGTAGTTTCTGTAGAGAAACCTGTTTGAAAGCCAGATTGAGAAGGATGTAGAAGACTAAAGGAGTCTGCAAACTGAGTAAGTTGTTGATTAATGTGTTTTTCCAAAACTTTGGAAAAGATGGGAAGCAGGGAGATAGGCCTAAAATTAGACAGCTGAGAAGGATCAGCATTGGCCTTTTTCAGAAGAGGAAGTACCATCGCATGCTTCCAATCAGAAGGCACAACAGCTTCCAGAATTGAGGAGTTCAGCAGCTGCATGATAAGTAGCAGAGAGGAAGAATCCAGCTGCAGTAACACGAAAGCCAGAATTAGATCACGGGGAGAGCCCCATTTGATACTATTTAGAATTTTTTTGAAAGAGGTAAGATCAAGAAGTGACCAGGCTTCCAGATTCATAGGATTGCATGCTCTATGATCAGGTTCAGACAGAAGAGGAGTCGAGCTAGATGCTACTGTCTGTGTATTTTGTAAAACAGAGAAGATTTGTTCGACTTTGTCTACAAAATAGCTGGCAAGATTATCGCACTGTTGTTCGTTAAGAATAGTTGGAAGTGACTGCGTATCAGAGCCAGCAAGTTTTTTACCGTACTAAACAAAGTGCGTGAGCAGTTTTGAGCATTAGAAATGGTCAATGATACATAGTCCTTTCTGGCCAAATTACAATAAGCTCGGTATTGCTTTGAAGCTAATTTATAGTTAAATTTGGTATCCTGAGAATAATTCCTCCTCCAGTTCCTTTCCAAAACCTTACATTTAGTTTTCTCTACTTTTAATTGCTCTGTAAACCAGGGGGCAGGAGAGAGGTGATTAAATGCCTTTTTTATGGTTAACGGAAGACAGCGGTCAACTGTATCTGAAATCCATTCATATATCAGATTGGAAGAATGAGTTGAAACATGTGAGAGAACAGGAGCATTTTCTTTAAGAGTCATATTAAAAAGTTCAAGGTCCAGTTTACTCCAGTTCCGAGTTCTATAGGGCTTACTCACAGGGGTTACAAGAGAGGATTTTGTAAAAATGCACTGAAATTTAATAGCAAAGTGGTCAGACCAGCATAGGGGGAGGGCAGGGTCACAATGAATATTAGTTAAATTCGAAAAATAGGATCCAGCAAATGTCCTGCTACATGGGTGGGGCCACTGTTGCTAAGTAGGAAATTTAAGGCAGCCAAATCCGTAATTAGAGAACCACTAGTCATACAATTCAGATTTTCAAGATGTAAATTAAAATCACCCAATATAGTGAAATTCGATGCTTTGAGAAGATAGGGGGCAGTTAGTTCAGGGAGAAGCCGAGCCCAAGAGTTGGAGGGACCTGGGGGACGGTAAACAAGAATACCTGAAAAGGTAATCTGGGGATACAGCGTAATTTTAAATAGAGCTGCTTCAGAGTTTAAAATAGCTAAGTCCTCCAATTTGCATTGGTAGGACTTGTCATAGATTATAGTGATTCCACCACCCTTTCTGTTGACCCTGTCTCTTCTGGCTATAGCATAGTTAACTGGAAGCGCCACCGCCACATCAGGGCCTGTACTGGGGTTTAACCAGGTCTCGGTAAGGAAAATCGCGTCAGGACGCTCACTATCAAGAAAATCAAAAATGTCCAGTTTGTGTTTAGGTAGTGATCGACAATTCATGTTCCAAAATGTAAAGACCTTTGTGCCAGTATTGTTACCTAGTGGCAAAACAGACATTTGTAAGCATGAGTAAGGAGGTCTGATCGGATTTTCATCGCGGGTGCCAACCAAAAGTGGCGTGCAGAGTGAAAAGCTACAGCCAGGGCAAATCAAAACTAATGTTACAATTCAAATCTGAATGAGGGTAATATTTCAATAGTTGTTCAGATGAATACCTCAAAGGGGCAAACTTATTAGGAAGAAACTGACCAGGGGTCATGGCCCCTGGTCCCGAAAGGGCGCAGACAGGCGCCGACGGGCTTGCCATTGGTACGCCTTCGGCGCGCCCGCTGCACCCATCCGCTGTGCGACCGTTTGCTGCTCATTAAATAGTGAATGAGTCAGGGCGGCGTGCAAAAGCTAGAGCGCTGACAAGGGCAAGCGCGTGGCACCTTCAAAATGGCTGCCGTTCAATGAACCCACTGGAAAAGCTCAGGGTTTACAGAATAAGTGTGCAAAGTCGCAGTAATCAATTAAAAACAAACATTCAATTCAATAAGTGAAGCAATACAATTTTCTGTGCAATTTTCGCAAAGTAGGTCTAAAAAATACAGTTTTTAAAATCTCCCCAGAAACCTGTCAGGCGCTGCGCGACCGTTTGCTGCTCATTAAATAGTGAATGAGTCAGGGCAGCGTGCAAAAGCTAGAGCGCTGACAAGAGCAAGCGCGTGGCACCTTCAAAATGGCTGCCGTTCAATGAACCCACTGGAAAAGCTCAGGGTTTACAAAATAAGTGTGCAAAGTCGCAGTAATCAATTAAAAACAAACATTCAATTCAATAAGTGAAGCCATACAGTTTTCTGTGCAATTTACGCAAAGTAGGTCTAAAAAATACAGTTTTTAAAATCTCCCCAGAAACCTGTCAAGCGCTGCGCGACCGTTTGCTGCTCATTAAATAGTGAATGAGTCAGGGCGGCGTGCAAAAGCTAGAGCGCTGACAAGAGCAAGCACGTGGCACCTTCAAAATGGCTGCCGTTCAATGAACCCACTGGAAAAGCTTAGGGTTTACAGAATAAGTGTGCAAAGTCGCAGTAATCAATTAAAAACAAACATTCAATTCAATAAGTGAAGCCATACAATTTTCTGTGCAATTTCCGCAAAGTACGCCAAAAAAATACAGTTTTTAAAATCTCCCCAGAAACCTTTGAAAAAACACTTTCAGACCCACTCAGACACCCACACAGGTAAATTCACACCCATTTACAGACCCACACAGACAGTCATGTACTCACCTACAAACCTAAACAGGCATTTATACATCCATCACACACCCATTCACAGAGCCATACATGCATTCTCAGATCCACTCACAGACCAACATATGCATTCACCTTCCCATTCACAGACCTATGCAGGCATTAACACACCCACTTTCAGAACCATGCAGGCACTTACAGACTCACTCACATACCCACATAGGCACTCACACACACTCAGATACCCACACAGACACTCACAGATGCAGATAGACACTCAGACACTCACTCAACAGACCCACTCAGATGCTCACACGCCTACTCACAGACCCCCTCATACAATCACAAACACACTTGCAGACCCACTCAGGCACTCACAAACCTACTCACAGACCCACATAGGCACTCCACCCACTCACAGACCCATGCAGGAACTCATAGACCTACTCACATACCCATGTAGTCACTCACACACCCACTCACAGACCTATGAAGACACTTACACACCCACTCACAGTTCTATGCTTTCACTTTCAAACCCACTCAGAGTCCCACAGAGACAGTCACACACCCACTCACAGGCATATGCAGCTACTCATAGAGCCACTCACAAACCCATTCAGGCACTCACACACCCATTCACAGACCCACTCCGGCACTCACACACCTACTGACAGACCCATACAGCTACTCACACACCCACTCACAGACCCACACAGGCACCCTTACACCCACCTACTTAGAGACCCACAGAGCCACTCACACACCCACTCATAGAGCCACATAGACAGTCTCATATCCACTCACAGAACTACATGGCTGCTCAAATACCCCGTAATAGACCCATGCAGGCATAGACAGACCCATTCACAGACCAACACATGCACTCATAGACCCAGTCACAGACCCATGCGGGTACTCACACACCCATTCACAGACCTATTGGCACTCACATACCAACTTACAGACTCACAATACACTCTCATACCCGCTGATTAAATCACACAGGCACTCACAGACCCACTGGCAGAGCTACAAAGGCACTCACACACCCACTCAGAAATCCATGCAGGCACTGACAGACCTATTCACATATCCACATAGGCACTCACAGACCCAATCACAGGCTTATGCAGGTACTTACACACCCACTCACAGACTCATGCATCCACTTACACATCTACTTATAGACCCACAGTAGCACTCTCACACCCACTCACAAACCCACACAGGCAGTTACACACTGACTCACAGTTCTATACTGGCACTTTCACACCCACTCAGAGTCCCACACAGCCAGTCACACACCCACTTATAGACCCACACAGCCACTCAGTCGTAGTCCCACACAGGCACTCACAGACTCACTCACAGAACCACTCATCCACTCAAACACCCACTTACAGACTAATGCATAGAGACACTCATATACCCATGCAGATACTCACACATCTACTCGCAGTCCCATGCATTCACTTACATGCCCACTTTCAGGCCCACAAAGGTACTCACGTACCCACTCACAGAGCTATGCATGCACTAACAGACCCACTCACAGAGTCCCAGAGAAGCGCACACACCCACAAAACCACTCACACATCTAGACAGATACTTTTACACTCACTCACAGACCCACACAGACACTCACACACCCACTCAGACACTCACACACCCATACAGTCACTCATTTAGCCACACAGTCAGCCAGATGGCCACTCATACAGCCAAACACTCACCCATCTGGCCCACCACACACCCAGTCACTGACCCATACAACTATTCACACACCCACTCACAAATCCACACAGCTACTCACAAACAAATACAACCACTCACACACCCATAGGACCGCTAGCACACACATTTACAGACCATATAACAACTCACACACTCTCTCATATACCCATACAACTACCTACACACCCATACAAAAACTCATATACCCACTCACATACCCATACAGGCAGTCACACATTCAGTCACACACCAACAAAACTATTCACGTGCCCACTCACAGACCCATACAGTCACTCACATATTGATACAGCCAATTAGACATTCAGACAAAAAACAAAACAGGTCCTCAAACACCCATACAAATACTGATACAGTCAAAGACACACTCAGCCACACACTAATACAGACACGAACACACCCATGCACATATTGTTACAGACACTGACACTCCCAGGCAAACACCAATATAGCCACTGACACATTCAGGCACACACTGATACGGCCACTGACACACCCAGTCACACACTCATACATCCAATAACATACCCCCTGACACATCGATAGAGCCACGTACACACCCAGGCAAACTCCAATACAGCTACTGACACACCCTGCCAAACACTAATGCACTCACTTACACACCCAGTCTAACACCAATCCAGCCTCTCAAACACCCATATACACACACAAATACAGCCACTGACATACCCAGCCACACACTGATACAGAGTATGACACGCCCAGAAGCACATTATTAGACACTGACACACCCAGGCACATATTGATACATCTAGTGATACACCCAACCACACTCTGATACAGAGACTGATACATTAATGCACACAGGATACCGCCACTGACACACCTAGGCACATATCAATAGAGCCACTTTGACATTTAGCCAAACACTGATACAGCCTCTCAAACACTAATATAGACACTAACACACCCAGGCCCACATTGTTGCAGACACTGACACATCCAGATTCACACCAATGTAGCGCCTGAGACCCCCTGGCACAGACCAAAATTGTCACTGACTTACCCAGGAACACACTGATACAGTGTCTGACACACCCAGGCACACATTGTTAGACATTGATATAGCCATGCACACACTGATGCAACTACTGACACACCTGAATGCAGAGAGTTGCACACCCTGGTAAATGCTCATTCAGCCAAAAACACACCCTCTCACATATTGATGCAGCCAATTAGACATTCATCCAAACACCAACACAGCCTCTCAAACACCCATATGCATACTGATACAGCCAGTCACACACAACCACATACTAATACAGGCACTAACACATCCAGGTACACATTATTACAGATACTGACACACCCAGGCAAACACCCATATAGTCACTGGCACACTAAGGCACGCACCCAGACAAAAAGTGATACAGAGTCTGAAAGGCCCAGACACACATTGTTTGACACTGACACACCCAAGCACACACTAATAAAACTTGTGACACACCCAGTCACACTCCCATACAGAGACTGACACATCCTTGCACACATAAATGCAGTCACTATCACACCCAGGCACTCACCAATACAGCCACTGACACACCCACGCTCAAGCCAATTCAGCCTCTGACACATCCAAGGACACCCCAATACAGCTACTGACATACCTGGACATACATTGATGCAGCTATTGACACACCCAACCACACTCTAATACAGAAACTGACGCAAGCAAGCACATACTCATACAGCCAATGACACTCCAAAACATCCAGAATGCCTCCACCAGACTAGTCCTCAACCTACTGCGCCACTGCCACCTCACCCAGCACCTGCAGACACTACACTGGCTCCCTGTTGAGAAGAGAATCATCTTCAAACTTCCCACCCATGCCCACAAAGCCCTCCACAACACCGGTCCTGCCTACATGAACCACCACCTCTCATTCCACGCAAGCCAAGGATTCCTCTGCTCAGCCCAGCTCTCCCTTGCTCTGGTCATGCCTGGGCAGAGTTCGCCGAGTTCTGCTACGCGGAACTCCGGGAAGTGCAAAAAAACTCTGCTGCGTTACGCGGAGCTCTGCTAGTGGCGGAGTGCATTGGATAAATGGTGTTTGCTGTGATTTCCAGTGCCGCGTAACGCGGAGTGTGGATATCTCCGCAAACTCTGCGTGGGGTGGAGTTTTTACCACCCAGACTTAGCTATGGTACCACGCATTAAGAAGACCACAACAGGAGGGCATTCCCTCTCATTCCTCACAGCCGAGGCATGGTACACCCTCCCTCTCCACTTCCGACAGACATCAGCGCTCCTGAAAAGACCTCAAGACCTGGCTCCTCAATGAATCTCCGTGAACATCCAGGAGCTGCAAGCGACAGCCCCCCATAGTGCCTTGAGACCCTTTCAGGTGAGTAGTTGAGCTTGACAAACCCTTGATTGATTGACTCATGGTGCCCATTCTCTGCTCCATTGCGAAACGCGACTATTCGGTGTGCTTCTCCTGGGGGACAAGAGGAACAGCAACTGGCAATCCAGTAGTTGCAGCAGGGAGAAGGTGCTTATGTGGGCACAGCAGTTTCGAGGTCCAACCCCCAGTGAGAGCGCTCGACCAGCAGAGCAGTAGAAAGCCCCAGCACACCACAATAAGCTATGGAGGATCACGTGCACCTTATAAATGGACTCTACCATTCCGCGATCTGTATGCAGAGGGTAGAACTTCACCAAAAGGGATTTAGCTCTCCTTTCAAAATCAAAAAATGCCAATAGTTACTGGAAAAAACAACAAAACACTTGCTAATTACCTTTGTTCTATAATATAACCAGCAGTAATCCACTCAGTCTGTTAAAAACTACAAGTACTCATGTCACACCAATTCCCCTTTAAATGTTTGCAGCATAAAGTGTACAAAATGAAGTCCTCGATTCATTTCCAGCAGTGGTGGTGCCAGTAAACTCTGCTCTGAGGTAGTTGTTGGAGTTTTTGCACAACTCCGTGCTCCAAGCAGAGCGTGAAGTGCCAAAACTCCATGAACTCCACTGGCAGAGCAGAGTTTGCCGTCTACCCCTAATAGTTAACTCAGGCCAGTTGCTGGACAGTGACTGAGGGGCAAAATTACTTTATAACTCGACCAAATACTTACCTCAGGGCCGATACTACACAGTGACTGGGGGCTAAAATTACTATTGTAACTCGACTGGGTACTTACCTTAGGGCAGGTGATGGACAGTGACTTAGCGGCAAAATTACTATTCTAATTCCACCGTGTACTAACCTCAGAGCAGGTGCTGGAGAATGATGAAGTGGCAAAATAACTTTTCGAATTCCACTGGGTACTTATCTCACAGCAGGTGTTTGACAGATTTAACTCAAACAAGATGCTCCAGATCATAAAACACATACTTCATAAAAAACAATTTAACACATTTATTTTATTTCTTATTGAAACAGATGCACCCATCTACAAACAACTTGAAATACATCAAACTGCAGGACATATCCTAAACCACAAGAAACAGAAATATTCATGTAAGTATTGTAAATATCAACAGTAAATAGTCAGAAAAACAGCATAAAATGTAATCATTAACTAATAAATTGCATTTTTCTTTTTGGAATAGAAAACAACAGACTTGAAGAAAGAATAATTTACCTAAATAACACATCAAAGTAGAAACACTTACTATCAATAACGTCCCTCTGAACTAAACAACTCACTAATTTCCAGTTAGCCAAATAACAAAATTTTCAAACTTAACAATTTTTTCCCCAGGTGAATATTAAGAACTAACAATAAATATTTTCTCTTTAACGGAGTTTCTACACTTCTTTTACTCTCCACTGTAAAAACATTAACAAAACATTTCAAGTTTTTAACAGGCAAATAAAGAAAAAATATATATATATATATATATATAATACAAATGCAAAAACATAAACTTACACTTTTTTCTTTTTCTCTTTTCTAACAGAACCAACATCAAAGCCATTAGCTAGTCAAGCAAACTATGTGAATACCCGTAGAGGCAACAGAATGTTAGAGTATGCTGGCTACCTTTATTGTATGGACACTTTAAGTGAGCTCGATAATGCCCTTTGTTGTGCGGTGCCGGGTCCGCCCAGCTGCCGCACTACCAACGCTGTGGTCAGGCTGCCTGCCAGATTTGGAGTTTCCTCCTGTCTAGCTTTTTTTGGGGGCATTTCCATGGCGGTGCCTCTAAAACCAGGCACCACAATGCAAACACCAAAACCAGTTCCTGCACGCCATGGACTGAAAAGTTCATGCCGTACTGAAACTTGCGTGCATCCTATCAGTGGGGCACATGTTGTGCTCCCTGTGTGAATTCACAGGGCGAAAAGATGCCATGGGGCACTGTAGAGCCCCCTTTCTTTCCTCTCTGCCAGGGTTTTCATGGAGGAGAAACTGCTATGAAATCCCTGGCAGAGAGGAAACTCTTAATATGCTTGACAGGACTGGAGCTCTCCTGCCAAGCATATTGATGCCTCTACACTGCCGCACCACCACCAGGGAATGGTCCGATCACCCGATTCATAATAGGGCAGTCAGCAGACCATCACCACCGCGCCCCCATGAGTTTGGTGCTCCATGAACAGCTAGACTTGAAATCAGGCCCCAGGTGTCATCGGAGGTGCCTGGAATACTTTTCATCCCATTGCACAGGCAGAGCAGTTACTCTGGAAGACACTGTAGTTACAACAACTGAGCATAACCACTCTGCCTCTGCAATGGAGATTGAAGTACATGAAGACATAAAAAAAGTTACATCCACCTCCAACGAGCACTTTAGCTTAATTTTGAGACACGTTTCTAAAACCAATCACATGCATATAGCCAGTAGTATGCCCACAATACCCATATTAGGAGAATGGTATAAAGACAAAAACTGGCAAGTAATCCTCAACAAATAACGCCACAGACTAATTCTGACATTAACATCCCCCTGAATTAACTATCCCTTTCTCTAAAGTGCTTTTTCTACTGCATGACAACGAAAACCCTCAAAAAGAATTCTAATATTTAGCACAAATGATAACCTTTTAACACTTGCAAATTGTGAAATTTGGATGATGGATTGTACTTTTAATTCAACACCCCATCCGTTTTACCATTTGGACACTATTCATGCTACGATAAATACCACAACTGTCCCATTAGTCCATAGTTCACTCCCTGACAAGCAATCCTCAACATACCCTGAAATATTCCCTGTTATAAAATCGAAAAACAATGAATAAAAGTTCTAGAAAAGTAATAATTGACTTTGAATCATCAATGATTAATATAATTACAAAAATGTTCCCTACCACCCTAATTCAAGGATATTTTTCACTTTTCTCAGGCATACCGGCGTGGAATGCAAAAATCATCCTTAGATGAGGATTACCTAATCAATAGTAAACTTCTTTTTTTTTGTTACACTTTTTATGTGGAATGGCACAATTCCTTAAATAAATCAATTGGCAAATTATACCGAAACCTGTATCATTTTAATAACATTTTGAAGAAGGAACAAAGTTTCCCAGAAATGAGACTTGCACAATCACTGTCAGGTATCATGAACCCACGTATATCCAAAAAGAGTAAAGAAATGTCTGAAAATCTATTGGGTCAAATTCAACAATTTATGTTGATTGGGGCTTCAGACTACCTAGACAGTATTACATACATATTACATTACTAATGCTCACTAGTATTTCCTTAAATTACTTGCCTGTTTTAACAATCGTATACAATTCAATTGGCATTTTTTAAATTTTTTAACCAAATTAAAATAATTTAGTGTTCCTAAATGTAGTTGTCTTCTTTCTTCAACTCTTGGTGGCTTTTTCAAACAACGTGTCACCAATGGTCAACAGTACTCCAGTAATCTATATATGTACAAATTAACATTCACAGAAAGAAAAAAATCCCAAAAAAGCATGACTTTAAATGCAAAACTATTGCCTGTAAGTCAATTATAAAAAATGTATGGATTTGAAGTAAAACAAATGCATTTTCAGAAAGCAAAAATAGAAAAAAATGATTTTTGTTACAATAGCCTGAATAAAATCCATTCTCCAAAAACAAAATGATCCATCCATATTGGAAACTCTGTTAAAAAAAAACATAACCCTAAAAATCAAATCAAAATATCCCAAAATGATGCTGTAGTACTGGATTAAATACCTCCATCTTCCTCCTGCAGCCATGTGATCTTCATACTGAGAAAACACCAAACAGTCTAAAAGACATGTAGCCCAAAAAGTAAAAATGTTGCTTTTATTTCAAATCAATTTTCAAAAGTTGTAAAATGTTATCTTTTAACTTTCCTAAACTTACCTTGACAAAAAACCCAACCTGTTCTAACGGGATATGGATACGACGTGCATGGGATTAGAAAACCATTAAAAATGCATAAAACATACTAAGTATTTCTAGCTACCATCTAACTACCTTCTCCTCTACCCCCTGTACCTTACAATAAAACTAAACGCCTATATACCTAGTAAGGTAAAGTAAATTGTTCTTACCTGACCGCAGCTCTTCCTTGCTTCCGATCTTGACCGCGATGCTCCACTGACTGAAAAAACAAACATAGAGCCGCGAGCATCAACCACAAAAGTAGAAACAAAAAAGGACAATATTTGACATTGAACTTAATTGCAAACCATGGGAAAAAAATTATAAAATGTTAAAAAAAGATGTTAGAAGTTTAAAAAAAATTGATTTATTTTTATATAAAATATGGTAAATGATTACTATTTATTTACTTTTTTTATTTTTATACGATATCTAAATAAATATTATAAATATTATTCCTTTCCATTACTTTTGCATCTTTTCATAAAATGTATTCAAATGTAATTTTGACATCTAATATTTTTAATTAAATAATACTATTTTAATGATAAATATTTGTATTTAATTGAAAATAATGTTTAATGTACTTCAACCTTTTTTTACTTAATTATTAATGTTCAGCTACTACAATTAATACCTGAGCATAAATACACTTTCCCACCCAATACCCTTAGAAACCTTGAATATCATCTCTAAATATTAATACGTTTTTATTTATATAACAGTAATAACAATTAAAATGTTAAACATTTACAAAACAAAACATTAATACTAAAAGATGTAAATTAATACCTGAGTATTAATTCAGTTCCAATACAAAACCCCTATTTCCCTTACATCCCATCCCTGAATACCAATTTTACATTTTTTGACATTTTATAATTGTAATATCATTATTAATTTTCCTAAATTACAACTCATATATAGTAATAGTAGCGTATTATAATTAATACCTGAGCATGAATACACTTCCCTACCCAATACCCCTTGCATCCTGTCCCAAATTACTTACTTTGTAATTTGATAAAATAATTTAACATTTTACATTATTATTTATGTCTAACAATTACAATTCATAAATGCTAATACTAAAGTGTTAAAATGTATACCTGAGTATTAATACATGTTCCCACCCAATACCCCTACATGCCTTGCATCATGTCCCTAAGTACTAATCTTGCAATTTTATTAAATATTTTAAGATTTTACATTATTATTACAATTCATAAATATTAATACTGCTGTAATTAGCTTAATACCTGAGTATTAATACACCTCCCCACCTGAATACCCCTATTTCCCTTACATCCAGTCCCTAAAACGTATTATCATTAAAGAAATATGTATATAAAAACTAATTATAAAATTAATATTGACCAAATATCTATAACATATACATATATATATATATATATATATATATATATATATATATATTCACTTAAAAAACCATAGGTTTCACACATGTTATAGTTAGCTGGACATTTCGCTCGTAAAAAACCAATGAAATTCCCCCGTTATAGTTAGAGCAGGCAACTATAACTCACGCGACCGCAATCCTCTGCTGATGACGTCCGATATTACATCACTGTATTTAGACACTTATTTACCCATGTCTTCTTCCATTAATCTTTAGCTATACATATATTACAAATATTTATTTTTCATAAAGACACATATGTCATCAGTGATGTAATATCTGACGTCATCAGCAGAGGATTGCGGTCGCGTGAGTTATAGTTGCCTGCACAAACCATAACGGGGGAATTTCATTGGTTTTTTACGAGTGAAATGTCCAGCTAACTATAACATGTTCGCGCACCGAGCAACCACGGTTCGCCATGCGCGCATCGTGCACGCACCCCGCGATTCAAAAAAAAAAATATAAAATGTATTTTTCATACTTTTGGGTCCTTCTTGGACCCCCTGACAAACGCTAGGGGGTCTGCAACTCTCTTCGTTGCCCCCTTTTCACGTTCTCCACCTTTGTTTATCAGTGTGAGACACACAAAATGGCGGCCGACACTTCCTGATTTCAACCGATTCGAATGTTTACAGTCATGTAACCACCAATCAGAATTAAGCTCGCGCACGGCCGCGTGCGTGCACGGTAAGCTTATCGTACGCGCTCGGAGCGCGCCTATAGATATATATATTGATTTAAATGCTATTTTCTCAGGAAATACTGAACAGATTTACACCAGACCTGAGGACTACCTCTCTGCCAAATTTCAAGTAATTCTGTTCAGCCGTTCGGGCTGTAGCTTGTACTAAAGGTCCTATGGAAAAATGCATGGGGAAAACGCGTTTTGGGACCCCCCTTTTTCTCAGCCCCCGCTTGACGAATCCCCCCGAGACTTTCAGGGAAGGAGCGGAGCGGAGCGCCCCACCTATTTTAAAAATTTCGCGAGGATTCGTCAATTGGCGCCAAAGTTATTCAAAATAGAATGTTGCGGATTTCCTATGGAAACACGATCCTAACTATAACTATCTACTGGCGACCGCCAGTAGATTATATATATATATATATATATATTTATATATATATATAAATAATATATATATATATATATATATATATATATATATATATATATATATATATATATATATATATATATATATATATATATATATAGCACAGAGGTTCTCCCCATAGATCCAAGGAAAGAAGACGAGCCACTCCTTTGTTTGCAGAAAAAGGTGTAAAGTTTATTCACACCGGACGACGCGTTTCGGCTGACAAGCAGCCTTGGTCACATGACCTCGCTTGTAAACCAGGAAGTACATATCGAAATCAGTTTCGAGCACGTCGCAGCGTGCACAGTTAACAGTGAAAACAGACTTGGTCCCAGAGGTCAAAAGGTTCTTCAAAATATACAATAACATTCGTAAATTAGAAACTGCAGTAGTTAAATCAATTGCAAACATAGAAACGAGATTACAAAAATTGTAAAACATAATTACTCAGATTTCTTGATATCAGCAATATTGTGATATCATACACAGTGTTTTGTGACCATAATTATACAAATTCATGATAATTCCATCATAGGATATTAGTTATCCTGCAAGGGGGTAGTATAGTACTATGAGGTCCGTAACGTTTGAATGCAAATCCAGAAGGTAGTGGTCATTTATTTTTCTACTATACTATAAAGCTAATGGTAAAGTACCAGTTAATGCTTCAACCTATAATTATAGGGAAGACCACTACTGACAATAGGTGCATGCAACTACAGGTATAGTACCCCAATTCTTTTATTGAACTTTCCATATCAAGTGAAAAACGTGTGCATACCAAAAAATTAGCCAGTAATTTCTATCGGTGACTATTGGTGAGGAATTCATCTATTCATAGGCCCCGTGCTGCAGGAACAATAAGAGATAATAGATGGTTAATAAACATTCATATTTCAGAGAAACCAGTCACAAAACAAATAGTGTTTGCATCAAGACATAGAGTACATTCGAATAGCGTGCATAAGAGCAAATATCCAAACTGGGACCAACAACAAAAAAAAAAAAAAAAGAATTTGATTACAAAAACAATGACAAAGGTCAAGTAGGTAAATCAGAATTAGACTTTAAAACTGGTTACAATGATAGGGAGGGAAGCAAAAAAGGGGGGGGGGGAGGAAATTCCTCAGACCTGGTTAAAAAACAGCAGATTAACAATATTTACAGATAAGAATACATTTCCTCGTCATTATTGAGACCTATCCGAAAAAGACTGCCTGCTTGTAAAATAAAACGAGATTCCAGTCTCCTCAGGGATTGTACTCTATTACCACCTCTGGGGTGTTTGGGCACACTATCTAGTGCAAAAACTTTTGCTTTCATCCAATCACTGGAGTGGTGTTCCTTGAAGTGCCTGGCAGTGCTATAGCTAAGATCTTGATTAGTTATAGCCCGCCAGTGCTCCAAGATTCGTTTTTTGACTGGGAATGTGGTGGACCCCACATACCATTTGGAGCAGGGACATGTAATGGCATACACCACATGGTCAGTATTGCAGTGGATCATTTTGGGGATCCTCCACAATTTGCCTGTCTTTTGTAGAACAACTTCTTTCACATCTTCAGAGTGGCTACAGGCTTTACATTTCCTGCACCGCTTGAATCTCTTCCCCTGTTCTAGCCATGTCCCTTTTTTGGGTTTCAGATGGCTGTTCACCAGCATATCTTTTAGGGATGGACTTTTCCTAAAAGAGAAGGAAGGACATGATCCAATCCTGACGGATAATATATTATCCTGTGTCAGGATATCCCACCTCTTTTTCAAAATGTTTTTCAATTGATTAGTTTGTGTAGAGAAGGTGGTTACAAATCTGATAGGTGTCACATTGGTGGGGGCGTTTGTTGGTATTTTAGAAGTTTTGAAAAGGGCCTCAGTCCTACTGATATTGTCTACCTTTTTTGTCCCCTTCACGAGCATTTTATCAGTGTAGCCCCTCTCCCTCAGCCTGCTCATCATCAACTTTTTGGTGTTTAGATATTCTTTTTCGGTGCTGCAATTTCGATTAGCTCTGAGGAATTCACCATAGGGTAAACTCCACCTAAAGCTGGGTGAGTGGCAGCTGGTAGCATGTAAAATGCTATTTCCAGAGGTTTCTTTTCTGAAGAGGGTTGTCGTCAAGGTATTATTGGTGACCGTGAGTTTGATGTCTAAAAAATTAACAGTTTGTTGACTATGCACCATAGTGAATCTCAAATTCATACCATTCTCATTTAGAGTTTCGTAAAAAGTCAGAAGTTCACTTTCACACCCCTCCCAGATAAAAAAGATGTCATCTATGTATCTTAGCCATAGATTGATATTTCGTGTCCATCTTTCCATGTCTTCATTCCAGAGCACTTGCTTCTCCCACCAGCCCATGGTGAGATTCGCATAGCTGGGAGCGAAGCAAGTGCCCATAGAAGTGCCCTGTATTTGTTTGTACAGATTGCCATTGAACAAAAACACATTCTCAGTAAGGCACATCTCAATCATTTGGAGGATCATGTGTGTGTGGTCAGATATATATATATATATATATATATATATATATATATGTATATATATGTATATATATATATATATATTCACTGAAAAAACCATAGGTTTCAGGGGTGTTATAGTTAGCTGGACTTTTCACTTGTACAAAACCATTGAAATTCCCCCGTTATAGTTAGTTCAGCTAACTATAACTCGCGCGCCCGCAATGCACTGCTGATGACGTCACATATTACATCACTCATGACATGGTCAGTGACATCACTCATGACATCACTGATGACATCTCAAATGACATCACTGATGACATCACTGATGACATCATCCAGTGAATGTGTGTTTTTCTGAAAATTAAATATGTTTTATATATGTATATCTCAAGGTCGATGGAAGAATAAATGGGTATATAAGTGTCTAAATGGATGATTTGTTTTTGAAAAATTGATTGTGTAACTGACTGATTAAGTGTATCATAGTGAATACATGGCTTAGTGAGTAATGTTTAAATATGTAAATATCTGTATCAGTCTCTCACTTTGTGTATAAGTGGCTGCATGGGTTGGTGAGTAGCTACATGGGTGTCTATATAGGTTATTAGTTGGTTTTTTGAGTATCAGTCTGAGTGTCTGCATGGTTCGGTGGGGGGTATTACGTAGTGCATAGGTGCATGAATGAGTGACTCACTGTTTGTATGTGTTGAACACAGCATGTGTGCAGGACTGTATGGGTGGATGAGTGTGTGTATGGGTGTGTTAGTGAGTGAATGACTGTCTCAATAGTGTCTTTATGAGTAACTACATATGTTTTAAACTAGTATATGTGACTATTGGTGTATATATGTGAGTATATGTGAGAGTGAGAGATTGAAAGAGTTCCTGTATGAATAAGTATGTGTTTCTATAAGTGATTGTTTAAAAGACTAAGTATGTGTAAGTTTCCGTAGAAGTAAGTATGGTGGTGTGTGTATAACTGTATATGCAAGTAAATGTATGTTTGATTCTTTATTAGCATGAGTGACTATGTGTGTGAGTAACTCTATGGATGAGTGGCATTGTGTAACAGGATGTATAGGTGTATGAGTACATATGATGAGTGAGTACATGTATGAGTGACTGTATAGGACTGTTGGTGAATGAGTGGATGTGTATGTGGATCTTAGAATTACTGAAGAGGTTGTTGTAACTGGTATTGGTATGTCCATTGTTTTGAAAATTTTAGTCTCTATTTTTGAATGTGTGTATCAAAGGTTATATTAGGGTGAGAGGAGGTCTGCCTCTCTATCACAAGGATGATGTCATCAGTGATGTCATCAGTGATGTCATTTGAGATGTCATCAGTGATGTCATGAGTGATGTCACTGACCATGTCATGAGTGATGTAATATGTGACGTCATCAGCAGTGCATTGCGGGCGCGCGAGTTATAGTTAGCTGAACTAACTATAACGGGGGAATTTCAATGGTTTTGTACAAGTGAAAAGTCCAGCTAACTATAACACCCCTGAAACCTATGGTTTTTTCAGTGAATTTCTGAGGTTTTTTAAATGCTAATTCCTAACTATAACGTGCCTGAAACCTATGGTTTTTTCTGTGAATTTCAAAGGTTTTTTAAATGCTAATTTCTAACTATGCCTACAGAGATAGGACATGTGAAGAAAGAAGAAAAAATGCACAGAAAGAAACAAAAGAAGTGCAGAAAGAAGCAACAGAAGTCCTCAAATACGAAGATAAGTGCAGGAAGAAGGATAACGTGCAGAAAGAACAAAAAGAAGAGCAGAAAGAAGCCTTGTTGCAAAATCATCCTGTACCCTCAACTTTTTCAGACGGATACTGGTGGTAACTGAGTCTGACTAACCAGTCCTAGAGCCAGTGCTATGTTAAAAGACACTTAGAATACAGTGAAAACACCTACATACACTAGGGAACATTATGCGTTGGGGTCCCCCTGTGATTAGCATGACCTCCTCTGTAAGCCCCTAGTGTATAATAGGGCATGGGGATTAAAACTACCTCTTAAAACAGGCCACAGGGCGTTTTTGCACACGTTAACTCAGGCCCCGTCCCCTCCCTTCACCACTGTGTAAACACGCCCTGTGTCCATTTTTAGTTGGGAGATTAAGTTCATTTGAATCCTGAGGGTCCCTAGGGTCCAACTAGCCCACTAGGTACCTCCAGTAAGTGCCACAGAGCTGCGTTGCAGAGAGGTGTAAAAAGTGGCACGGCCTGGACCACCTCTCTGCAATGCAGCTCAGTGGCGCTTACTGGAAGCACTTGGTGGGCTAGTTAGCCCCCAGGGGCCCTCAGTATTGAAGGGAAATTATATCCCCAATTTAAAACATGCCATAGTGCGTGTTTGCACACGTCACCTCAGGCCCCGTCCCCTCCCTTCACCACTGTGTAAACGCGCCCTGTGGCTGTTCTAAGTTGAGAGATTAAGTCCCCCTGAATCCTAAGGGTCCCTAGGGTCAAACTAGACCACTAGGTACCTCCAGTAAGCGCCACAGAGCTGCGTTGCAGAGAGGTGTAAAAAGGGGCTTGGCCTCAGAACACCTGGCTGCAGCGCAGCTCCCTGGCGCATACTGGAGATGCCTGTTGGGGGCGCGTTTGCAGAGTGCTGCACTGAGGGGGCATGGCCTCCGGCACGATGCCAGTCTTTTATTTATTTTAGTTTTTTAAGAAGGGGGGCTGTTTGGTTCCCCTTCTTATTCTAATTTATTGGCCCTGATGACCCCATCCCCCAGGGCCAGTCTCCTAATTATATTTTTTTGACCCCAATCCCCAGGGCCGGCCACTGTTTTTTATTATTTTTAAAAAATATATATTTATAGACACACCTAGGACATGCTGGACAAACCGTACGTACCTATCACCATGACGATTTGCGTGATATTCATTAAAAGGCGACTATGCATGCAATGAATCCACGTGGAATGTATTTACACCACTAGTGAAGCTCTGACATGTCTGATGCCCTACCGTGCCTAATCCTGGTAGACACCCTTGTCGTTTATTTATACAAACATGGGTAGCTATTGACGGGCACATTTAATACACATGCACACCAAGCCATTCAAAGGGGATTCGACAAAAATTCGACCAAAACTATGCAAGAAACCCCCCTCACGGTTAATAAAACACACATCCACTGCCGGATGTGTAATACTTTTTATTTTACTCTCTGGAAAGGGGACGAACATCACTTGAGAGTCACAGCGTGCTCCTGACAGAGCCCAATGCTGTGTTACACCCACCATTGCCTGCCGAGTGCCACACACCTCTGTGTTGTATTCCACTAGCTAGTGCATATGCTATGACACTCTCTAGCCCATGTGCACTGTAACACCACCCCGTGAATATGTCATGCCACACTTGTCTTCGCACGGGTTATATTGCCCCATCTAACGTGCCTTTCTCGATGCCTATGTTATAACGCACAGTGCTCTGCCATACATATTACAATCTGGGATCCATATCTTTGTCACAGTGCATATGCAACGTTACACTCCCCAGCACATATTTTATATTACAACTTTAGAGACTAGTTAGGTTACACAACACTGCCCTGTGCATATTACACTCCAAGGCGCATGTCGCATAGCACGCGCTAGTGCCTGTGCTATCTCGCGCTCTCCAATGAATCTGTCATTGCGCACAATGTATTGCATATTATATTTCACGCCCGGTTCATCTTATATCACACTTTTTGGTGCATAGTTTATACCATACACTATATCTAGTTTTCATTTTCAATCGTGCTCTCAGGACTATGTTCTATATAACACTGTGTTCACCTACCCTTTTCACGGGCATTACATTTTGCGATAGGGGGTGGAGGGTCAGGGGGTGTTTCTGCCAAGTGAGCCCGGAGTCACAGTCACAAACGTCCTCTTCTTCCTGAATAAAAGTGAGATTATGCTGCACACTTGTTCATATTTTAAGTAGTTCGCACAGACACAATGTTTTAAAAACAATAAAGTTCCTAATACCCGCCTTCTCTGAACAGTTAGCTTGCTGCCCCATCCCCTTCCTCCCTATCCTCTGTTGTGTGAATCCATGGACTAGCCTCCTCCCTCCTGACATGCATGGTCTGATGTGCTGCCACTGCCCTCAATTTAGTATGATGTACCAGTCCACTCCTCCTGCCCTCCATTGCCCAATTCTATGCCCCATCATTGACCTCCTGCTTAAACTCTGTGCTTAGCTTGCTGCACCTATTCTCCTTCCCCCTGCCCTCCGATGTCTTTGTGCATGCCCCTGCTCCATCCTTTTTGCCCACCATGTCCCATGGACCTGCCACTCCTATCTACTCTGAGTGTTCTGTTGAGCTGCCACTCCCCTCCCACCTGCCTAGCATTGTCAGATGACTGTAACCTGTCCCTGCCACCTCCACCCTGCCTGTCCACATGCCATGCCCCTATCCTCTTCCTCCTGTCCTACATGGTCCATTGTACTGCCACACCCTTCTGCCCTCCCTGGTCTGTTGTGCTGCAACTGCTCCTCCTGCCTGCCCCGTGTGGTCTGTTGTGAGGTCCCTTCCCCTGAACTTTCTTGTCTGTGCACAGGTCCTGACCCTCCCTTCTATCCTCCATCGTCCTTTGTGCATGCCCCTCCACCCTCCTTCTTGCCCATCATAGCCATTGTGCTGCCACTAACCCTCCCACTTGCCATGCATGGTCTTCTGTGCTGCCATGGCCCCTCCCACCTTCCCTGTGTGGTCAGTTAGCTGCCCCTGACCCCCTCCCACCTTCCCTCCATGGTCTGTGTGTATGCCATCACAGTCTCACTGTTGCTCTTCATGGTGTGTCTTGCTTCTAGTGCCCATCCTGCCCGACCTCCATGGCTATCTTGCTGCTCCTGCCCTGCCCCCTTGCCCCCAGCCCTACTCCCTCCCTCCTGGCTTGTCTGTTCCATTGTAATGCCCCTGATCCGTCCCTCCTGCCCTTTATGGTCTGTTATGCTGCAGCTTTCTCTCCTGTCTGTCCATTATGGTCAGCTAGCTACTATTGCCTCTTGCCCCTCTGTTCTCTGTTGTCCATGTGCATGGTCCTGTCCCCTCCCTCTTGCTTTCTATGGATTGTTGTGCTGCACTCCCGTCCTGCATGCCCTGTATGGTGTATTGTGCTGCTGCAAACCCTGATGCCTGCCCTGCAGGGTCAGTTTGGTGCACCTCTCCATGTCCCTCCTGTCCTCTGTTATCCAAGTCCATGTCCCTATCCCATTTCCTTCCATGATCCAATGTACCATACTTGCGAACATTTTGAACTTGGTAAGAGGGAGATTTTGAAAAAAAACTGGGGTATTGATTTTCCCCTTTGAGTTACATTGAAAAAGAGGATATTGTAGACAGGAGACAGATCAAATAAAGCCCATTTGAGCTTAAAAACATTGGACGTTTCCTGGCTGAATCGGGTCTGTTGGCATGTATGGTTGTACTACCATTGCCTCTTCCTTCTGCCCACAATGGTCTATTACATTGCCACAGCCTTGAAGGAGGGTAGATTTTGTATCACAGGGGGCCCCTGGCCCGTTCTGTCCACACCTGAAGTATGAGACCCTTGTCCTTGCCCTGCCAGCCGCATTTGTAGGCCGTATTAAATTGACCAGCGGGTCCTGTGTTGCTATATAATTATCCTGAGACATCCTTACCACTCAGCCAGCATAAAACCCCTGTGTAGGCCCTTCTGTTCAATATGTAGGCCTCTTTGTTAAATTGACCATAGCTCTGCAATTTTAGTGTATAGCAGTCTGAAGGCAGGTCTGCGAGGCCTTCTGATCCAAACTAGTAGCCCCCACCCTACCCGAGTGCTCCGTGCTCGGTATCAAAGTTCAACATCCCCCTGAAGCTGTCGACATACAGTAGGCTGCATCCTGGACTGGTACTTGCTTCCTGGGCAGGTTACCCGCTTTTAAGGAAGTGGCAACCGCAGAGCGTCAAGTTAGGAGAACTGAGGAGATTTTATACATGAATATATTGAATTCCCGTACAATACCCATTATTTTCTGCTTGCTCTATGGAACTTACGATAAGTGATTGGCCTGAGAGACTGACCTATTTCACCCAGTCCATTGTCAGCATTAAGTGGGTAAATGACGAAATGTCTGGTAAAATCTGCAGACGAAGCTTTTGGGTAGCATACGTAGGTAGATGTAGCGTGCAAAGGAGCCCACAAAATGATATAAAAAGGGAGCACCCACAGATATCGACGGACTACCTCGCCGTCTGTATGTAGGTTAACAGGCAGTGCAGGTTTTCCCCAAGAGCTGGGAGCTCTTGTCTTCCTTTGCTTAAAATGTCTTGCTCTGCTTTGCTTGAAGTATCTTATTCTATTTTACCTATATGAAATGTCATGTTATGTTTAACCATTGTTCTCTTTACTTTTGCATTTAAAAGATTTTGTATTGTAATTGCAGGAATGCTTGCTCTAAGAGTAAACGTGAGTGTTCCTAGGTAACATTTTCCTTGGTGTAACTTGTTTCTCATGATGCATTTATAGATGTGTTTTCTCTCTCTCTCTGTCAGTACATTAATTGAGATACAGAGAATATTATGACAGCTGTATGATTATCTGGATTCTGTATTTTGTACTTTATGTCTCTATTCTGCGGTTTCTTTGAAGTTGCATCTTCTCATTAAACTGCCATTGTATTCTGCCTCCAATTCCATGTCTCATATGTCTGTTTTCTTCATTTTTGGAGCAAGCGTTCCTAGGCACCCCGGCTCAAATTAAGGTGCCCCTTTTGTCCCTGACTCACTCTCCTGCTCAGTTCTGTGGTGGCTCCCGGGGATCTGGGGACCGCCCCTAGCTTCCTTGACCCGTAATAGATCTTCCCTCCAACAGCCTCTCTTGCAAGTCCTGTATTGTTGGTTTGTTGCCCCTGCCCCCCTTTCCACTGCCCTCCATAGTCTGTTGTGCTTCCACGGCCCTTCCTGCCTGCTCAGTGTGGTTAAATTGTTGCCTTTGCACCCTCCTACCTGCCTTCAATTTTCAGAGTCCGTGCCCCTGGCCTCTGCCTCTCAACAGTATCCTAATGAACAACTAGATTGCTAACATTCTATATTTATTACAAAAGTGTGGAACGCCTGACATCATCTTGATGTAATCAAAACTGTAATACCTAGAGCATTTCCTTTAGAAATTACATATATGAGAGGGTCTTATTGGCATCAAAATTATGGTTAGTGCTCTAAAAGACTAAAATAAGGACATATTTTCTGAGTTTTCAAATAGCGACAAAGCACTTTTAAATTATTTGTTATCTTTATGTTTTTTTATCCAGTTGACCACTTGATTAAATGTTGCACTTAGGGGAGAGGATGTGGTGTTACTTCCAGAACTGCAGACTTTGCAACTGGGGAACCAGGTTGAAGTTTCTGCTTCAGCTCGACATTCTGTGATTCTGGTCAAATCACTTAGTCTCCCCATGTCTACAACCAAAATGAATTTGTTCTTGTGTGATGTAACCAATGCTCATGTAAAGCACTCCAATACCTGACAAGTCTGCACTATATAACACTGCAAAAACACAAAATAATAAGTGTTTTGCACACTTCTGTCATTGGGCTATATTTGGGCTACATCTGGGTGATTTTGGGCTACATTTGGGCTCTTTTGTCTCCGGTGGCCATCTTGGGAGATTTATTTGTTATGAAGTTTCCTAATTTCCTCATGTACTGCAGTCTCCTCAGTAGGAAATGCTTTCAGTTTTTTACTTTGATTCCATCATGAAGGTATTCAGATATGTCACACATTTGCCATAAATTCTGAATGTTAGCACTCTAGTTGCTCATTAGATCACTGTAGTAAAACTACTGCACCATGGAAGTCTGCTCCTGGTATTAAAAGTGCATGTTTCAGTCTGCATGTCAGAATTTTTTAATGAAATAGAAGAGGATTTGAGAAGTCACTCAAAATGTGCCCTCATTTTCTTTCTTCAGCATTAATCATAATTTCTATGGCAAAATGAACCTCCTCATTGTGTTCCTTTTTAAATTAAATGTTTTAAGTGTTACCAGTTTATTCCAATCAAGATGGCTTCAGGTGTGCCATACTTTTGTCATAATGAAGACAGTAAGCGCTCTAGTTGTTTTTAAGAACATTCTGGGACATTCTGTCATTGGGCTATACTTGGGCTACATCTGGGTGATATTTGGGCTACATTTGGGCTCTTTTGTCTCTGGTGGCCATCTTGGGAGACTTATTTGTTATGAAGTTTCCTAATTTCCTCATTTACTGCAGTCTCCTCAGTAGGAAATACTTTCAGTTTTTTACTTTGATTCCATCAAGAAGGCATTCAGATGTGTCACACATTTGCCATAAATTCAGAATGTTAGCACTCTTTTTGCTCATTAGATCACTGTAGTAAAGCTACTGCTCACCAGGGAAAACTGCTGCTGGTATTGAAAGTGCATGTTTCAGTCTGCATGTCAGAATTTTTTAATGAAATAGAAGAGGATTTGAGAAGTCACTCAAAATGTGCCATAATTTTTCTTTCTGCAGCACTAATCATACTTTTTATGGAAAAATGAACCCCCTCATTTTGTTCCTTTTTAAATTAAATGTTTTAAGAGTTACCACTTTAATCCAAGCAAGATGGCTTCAGGTGTGCCACGTTTATCATAAGTAGGACTGTTAGCGCTCTAGTAGTTCTTTGGAACACTCTGGGAAGCTGCAGTAGAACACAAAGGAATCAACTGACAGTCTCTGCCCTTGTTGGATGTACATGTTTTACTGAGAATGTCAGACTTCATTCTCACATGACTGAGAAAGATAATGTGAATTTACAGAAAATAAGCTCTCAGTTTAGCCTATAGATCACCTTCCAAACCTCTGCGGTAAAAGCATGAGAAAATATTTTTCTCTCAATCATGATATCCCAGCAGAAGGCTTTTTCACATGGTGAAATCACCTTAGAACATACCACAATTCCTAAAATGAGTATGGTACCATCAACAAATGATTTATAATGTAACTAAAGTCTTAAAACCTTCTATTAACTGCAATGCTTTTTAATGAGGTGCTATCATGTATATTGGTCCCAAGATGGCTGCCAACACTTCTTGGATGAAGTGCTGACAGCCAATCAGATCTCAGGATGAGATGTGTGGTTAGGCTCCGCCCACATATATATATGCTTTTAAATGCTATTTTCTCAGGAAATACTGAACAGATTTACACCAGACCTGCAAAAGGCACTTCCTTGACCTTATGGCTACCTCTCTGCCAAATTTCAAGTAATTCTGTTCAGCCGTTCGGGCTGTAGCTGTGTCTAAAGGTCCTATGGAAAAATGCATGGGGAAAACGTGTTTTGGGACCCCCCTTTTATCTCGGCCCCCGCTTGACGAATCCCCCCGAGACTTTCAGGGTAGGAGCGGAGCGTAGCGCCCCACCTATTTTGAGAAATTCGCGAGGATTCGTCGACCGGCGCCAAAGTTATTCAAAATAGAATGTTGCGGATTTCCTATGGAAAAGGGGTCCTAACTATAACTACCTACTGGCGACCGCCAGTAGGTAATATATATATATATTACCTACTGGCGGTCGCCAGTAGGTAGTTATAGTTAGGACCATGTTTCCATAGGAAATCCGCAACATTCTATTTTGAATAACTTTTGCGCCGGTCGACGAATCCTTGCGAATTTTTCAAAATAGGTGGGGCGCTACGCTACGCTCCTACCCTGAAAGTCTCGGGGGGATTCGTCAAGCGGGGGCTGAGATAAAAGGGGGGTCCCAAAACGCGTTTTTCCCATGCATTTTTCCATAGGACCTTTAGACACAGCTACAGCCCGAACGGCTGAACAGAATTACTTGAAATTTGGCAGAGAGGTAGTCCTCAGGTCAAGGAAGTGCCTTTTGTAGGTTTGGTGTAAATCTGTTCAGTAGATTCTGAGAAAATAGCCTTTAAATCAATATATATATCTGAGCCAGCTTACGGTGCGCTTACGGTGCGCTTACCGTACGCGTACGGTGGCGTGCGCGAGCGCGATTCTGATTGGCCCTTAGATCTTAGTAAACATTCGAATCGGTCGAAACCAGGAAGCGGCGGCCGCCATTTTCTCTCTCGCACTCTGAGGGGGGAGCTGATAAACAAATGCCAAAAACATATAAAGGGGCTGTTTAGACAGCGCCCATGCACATAACCATGTTAGTTGAGTCTTCAAAGATCCCCCAAGGCAAAAAACGGTAAAGTTTTATTTTTCGAAAATTTCGCCGATTACGCTTACCGTACGCGTACGGTAAATAATTATTAAAAAAAAAAAAAACACTCTCTCCACCCCGTGTGCAAATGGTGGCCGAAGGCCACCATTTGTGCATGGCATATAAGAGCACAGCATTTCCCCAAAAAATTTCAACAGATTACCTATCACAAGGAAGCGCATA
Source organism: Triturus cristatus (assembly GCF_964204655.1). Lineage (NCBI taxonomy): Eukaryota > Metazoa > Chordata > Amphibia > Caudata > Salamandridae > Triturus > Triturus cristatus. Next base: position 770,626,828 of record NC_140582.1, on the reverse strand, counting down.
ATATGTCCTCCATGTGCGCACGGTGCGCGAAGCGCATCGTGCGTACATGGCCCATCTAGCGTAACGTGGGCACGCGGTGCGCGTTGCGCACCGCGTGCCCACCGTGCGTGCACGGCACTAACTGCGTAAAGTGGGCGCGCAGTGCGCGAAGCGCACCGCGTGCTCACTGTGCGCGCACGGAACGAACTGCGTTAAGTGGGCGCGCACGCCACGAATGGCGTAAAGTAACTTAGCATTTAAAAAAACGTACAAATTCAATGAAAAAACCATAGGTTTCACACAGGTTATAGTTAGGAATTAGCATTTAAAAAACCTTGCAAATTCACTGAAAAAACCATAGGTTTCACACATGTTATAGTTAGCGGAAATTTTACTGATAAAAAACCAATGAAATTCCCCCGTTATAGTTAGTGCAGGAAACTATAACTCACGCGACCGCAATCTTCTGCTGATGACATATGTGTCTTTATGAAAAAAAAATATTTGTAATATATGTATAGCTAAAAATTTATGGAAGAAGACATGGGCAAATAAGTGTCTAAATACAGTATTAGCATCAGCAGAAGATTGCGGTCGCGTGAGTTATAGTTTCCTGCACTAACTATAACGGGGGAATTTCATTGGTTTTTTATCAGTAAAATTTCCGCTAACTCTAACATGTGTGAAACCTATGGTTTTTTTCAGTGAATATATACATATATACATGTGTGTGTGTGTGTATATATATATATATTTACCCATATACTTATATATTGATGTGTGGTAAAGATATTTGTGGTAATGACACTAGTGGTAAAACACATAGGAAGTAATGGCACTAGTGGTAAAAATAATGCATAGTAATGACAGTAGTGGTACACACATGTCTGTTAAATATCAAGATCTTAAAAGCATTATAAACTTATGTGTGGTAATGGCACTAGTGGTCAATATGTAATGCTTGATTATGAGTTTGACGGTGCTGAGGCAGGACTGTTCCTTCAGCGGCACCGCCAAACCCGTGTGTGCGGCACTCACCATAATATTACTTTTTTAGTCACTGGTGGGTAGTTCTTCAGCATTCCAAAAGCAGTGCCCATGAAATAGGCACCGCAGTGGAAACGTCAAAGGCTGTACCTGCACGGCATGGACTGGTGCAGTCCATGCCGGGCAGGTACTGGGGTGCATGCACACAGGGGGGCACAACATGTGCCCTCCTGGATGCAACTCATGGCCCTGAGGCACCCCTTTGTTTCCTCTCCGGCACAGTTTTCATGGAGGAGGAACCACCATGAAAACAGAGGTAGTAAGAAAACTCATAATCCGGTCCTGCCAAGCATACTGATCCCTGGTAGTTTAGGTGGTGCAATGGTGGTCTGACTGCCCTAGTTGTAATAGGGTGGTCGGAAGACCGTCACTGCTGTGTCCTCACGAGTCTGACGGTCCATGACTAAGCCAGGTGTATTACTAGTGCACTTCTGATATCAAGAGTAAGCCCGCAGTCTTAAAAAGTATTACTAACGCATACAGGAATGATCGTCACACCAACAACGTACGTTTAAACCTAGAATATATTTATTACTTTTTTGTTTAATAGCAGGATGTTGTTTGCATCCTATGTTGGTCCATTATAAAAAGGTTCTATTCTGTTAGTGCAACCGTTTATAAGACCATAGAACAGGGTATGTGGATGTCACAAACTCATATTAACTAACAGAAACCCCGAGGAATAAATACAAGAAATATACAGAATGTATCCTTTCTTTGGATAATCAAACTGCTGTATGGGCTTGTGTAAAATATTGAACACAAAGGCACAGTCAATTTTGTCTTACAACGCGCATGTCATATAAGTCTCAAGAACATTTTGGCTCAATGTTGTTTAATTCATTTTTCAAGACTTTAATCACTTTTTTTATCTGCTACTATATGTTTCACTTGCTGTCATTATCGATTTTAGTCCACGGATATTATAAATAAAATTGTTCTGTTGTCCCCAGGCTTTACCTTTCAAATAATACCATTCTCTGCAGAAGGGACCCTTGGGGTTCTGAAAGTTTACACACATGCATGTTATTTGTGATGGTTGACCCAGCTCTTCTCTATATTGTACATTCTTCGAATAGTGCCTTCTTGGGCAACACTACAATAGTGCTACAGAAGGATCCGTATTAAAAATGCAGTGCATCAGAGACGCTGTCGTGATAGGCAGTGAGCATGCAGCTCAATGCCGAGCGCCTATTTTAAGTGCCTGCTGTGCGTAAAGTCAAATTATTTAACCCAATATTTCTCTTAGCTTGTACTTTATTTTCAGTCAGCACAGTTCAGCAACAGAAAGAGGCAAAACTCGCTCCCTTTTCCTAACTGTACTTTCTGAAAATAAAACATTAACTTAGAGAAATAAAGGGGTGCATGAATTCAATGCATTCACTTAAAGGAGCATAAAACAGGCGCTGGGGTTTCCGCTGAAGCCAGCAAAGCCCATTATGACACAGTCCCAGGTTTTCCGAACGAGATTGACTAGAAACAAAGGATGCCGATCATAAAGACACTGTTAACATTAATAAATTACTCCTTTTGTAAGTTATGAGGGTTGTGTGTAGGCTGTGGCTTTATTTTGTTGCAAAGAAACATATTCATAGTGTTATTAACCACGGGAATGGTGTCGCATTCACAAAGAGGGCTGCTTTACAGCTATTGTTTAATCATACTCATGCTTAATTACACCCTGCTTTCACTCTACTTAAGCCGGATGTCCGGCCTTTGTGAATGTTTTTGAAGTCTATTACGTTATGAGTATTAATGAAATGTGTCCTACATTTCCTTGACAACTCGTCCGATTCTCTACATTTAGGCCCTGGTAATAAGCTGCAGGGGCAGATTTGCCTTGTGGAACTCTGCTCTGCCCGATCATGACCGGATTGGTGTTCCTGGACCCAGGTTTCCTGGTTGCAGAACATCGGAACCAATTTTAGCAGCTGGTAATTCCAGCCAGCAAAATTCACATGAGACATTCGCTCCCCTCCCCCCTGCCAAAACCATTCTCCCTCGCCCCACCCTCCCAGTTACCTCAAGCCCTTCTCAGAGAGGCCACTGCCTCCATTTACAACCCCAATAAAATAAATAGATTTAAGTATTATCGAAATCAGTTTTACTCAGTTTTTTAATTGACTTTTTAGAATAAAAACCTGAGATCTGTAGGGTATGTGACGTGGCTTGTGAAGTGGACTTATCAACTCATTCAAGCAGTATAGATTTTTTTGGGTTATGACACTGTGTACTAGTATGTGGTGCTCACTTGCTTCTTGAACAATATTGGGGCATATTCACAAGGACTTATCTCTGATTTATCTCCACCTTAACGCATCAAAAGTGGAAATAGCGATAACTGCCCCAAAATTTATCTCCACGGTGGATACCACCAACTAACCACAATGAGATGCAGAGTAGGCATTCCCGTGCAAAGTCACATGCAAAAACCACAACACCACTTTCACGACGAACTGCCAGATCTACGAAGCGAAACAAAAAAAGGTGATAAGCCGTGGTAGCCGCAGGTATTTAACACCTGCCTCAAGCAGGTGTAAAGGCGGACGACTACCTGCAGTAGGCAATGGAGCCCCACACACAGCCACACCCGAAGAACAAATGACGCCATGGAGCTACTCATCATGCAGCTCGGAGCCCCAACAGGGCCACAACACCCACTGCCACCACCCCCAGGACCTGGACCCGCCCCCCCCCCGGGCCACCACAGATGCAGCACAGACTAAGACAGCAGACCTAACAAAAACGCACCACTCTCACAGACCTAACGCCTGAGGAATTCATTGCCCACCGAAGGCTCAAAAGGACAACCATCCTACACATCATGACCCACATCGCCCACAGGCTGACGTTCCCAACACAGCGGAGAACCAACATCCCTCCGCAGACAAAGCTGCTGGCTGTGCTGCACCTGTTGGCCTCTGGTACCCTCCAACCAACAACTGCCAGAGTCGGAGGGGTCTCACAGCCAGCCCTATCAGAGTTCATCACACCTGTCCTGGATGCCATCCTCAGCTTCAAACCCCAGTACCTTTACTTTCCCAACACTGCGCAGGAACAGCTGGACACAAAGCAAGGCTCCTACGCCATAGTCAGATTCCTGGCCAAGTTGAGGGCAATCGACTGCACACATGTCTCACTTGTGCCACTTGCAGATACTGCACACCACTACCGCAACAGAAAGCACACACATTCCATCAATGTGCAGGCAATACTGTACCACCGGCGACTCTTCATAAATGTCGTCGCCAAATACCCAGGCAGTGTGCATGATTCCTTCATCTTCCGACAGTCCATCATCAACCAGCGCTTCCAGGATGGCACATATGGAACTGGACTGCTCGTTGGTAAGTGCCAAATCAACAAATCACACACCCCAAAGCCACCAACACACAACACACAACTGTGGGAATGCACACATGACCAAACCACATACAACATGTCAAACTACACGACCACCTACCAGACATAACAACACTACTCCACGGTCATCCTGGGATACCCCTGCACCCAATACAGACATATCATGGCACCACAGCCACACAACAGCTGAACGTGTGGAGATGCAGAATGCAGCCATGTGCGAAGGATGCAAGTGACCCGTGAATGGGAGTGTACACAACGAGAAGTGAGACGTGGATGTGCTGGACAGACATGGGTATGCAAACCACAGATATGTCCCTGCAGACCACAACTGCTGGTGACTGGAGAGTAGTGAGCAGTGGACGCAACTATGTCATCCTAGGTCGTGGGTCAGATAGCGGAAGTGTTGCACGCTGTGTCCCCCCTGTGTGAGTGAGTGTAGTGGGTTGGCCCTGAGTACGCCAGGGCTGCGCAGGGGTGTGGTCAAAAACCCTGTTGTGCAGAGCGTGGTTCACTCCCAGGAAGGCCAACATCACTGACAGTGCGGAGCCGTGCCACCTGCCACGAGGCCGACGCCATGAGCAGCGGGGCCTGCGACCCTGTGCACCTGCTGCACCCCAGGACGCTGATGCACAGACCAGGCCTGCCTGCCCCAGCGCACCAGGGCTGCACTGCTCACCTGCCGACACCATTGTGTGTCTAAGAGGGCCCACCACATGCCGGTGTAAGCTCCAAACCCCAGTTCTGCAACCTCTGCAGTCTCCGCAGACCATCGCTGGCCCCCCGACGCTGGATCACATCACTCCTTTCTTATTAACATACTCCACCGGCGTCCTCTTAGGCCCAGTAGGTCCCACATGTGGAATTGTGTCCTGAGTCCTGAATGGCAGTGACTCCAAGTACATGGCAGCGGCCACAGCACCAGACTCCGTTCTATCAGTGAGTCATAATTCCATATCGCAGACCTGTGACACATGGTGCCACTAACCCTGTTCAACGCAAGCCGGCAACTCGTGGTGCCACTAACCCTGTGCGCCATGAGTGACCGTCATCCTCTGGCGGAACATCATTGGTGTCTGAGCCTGTGGCCTGGGGGTTGTCATCAGCATCGGGCAAGTACAGACTTGGTGTCTGGCATGGGTCTGTGGCATTCATATCTGCCATGTTGCCAGATACAGCTGGCATGTGCCCTCTGCATCATGCCCTGGGGGTAGACCTCCCATTCTCCACCGTGACACTCCACCGAAGGCACCTATGACACATGCTCTGCCCTCATGACCCTACCCCAGTCTCCCGCAGGTCAGCGTCCCGTGGCGGTGGGCCCGTGCCAGCCGTTGTGCCTCCGGGGCCACTAGCCCTCTGCGACTCAAGTCATTCCCCCTTGTTGTTCTGACATTGCATTTCTGAGTGCCTGATGGCTGTTGGAGTTTTTGCCAGCACCAGCTACTCCCTGAGGGCTGGCTTACACTCACCCCACACACAGCCAGCACAGGCATCACTGGATTAGTGGGCCTGCCATCACATCCTGCCGAACCAAGTATTGACTCTTTTCTCCTTGCATTGTCACAGGTGATCAAGGATATGCAGTCTGCCCTTGGATGATGACACCCCTCCAGGACCCAGACACACCCCCCAGAGGCAGTACAATGTGGCCCACATATGCACCAGGAGCATCATTGAACGCACATTTGGCAGGTTGAAGTCACGTTTCAGGTGCCTGGACGGCACGGGTGGAAAACTCCTGTACAGCCCGGACATCGTGTGCAAGATGATCGTTGCATGTTGTGTGTTGCACAACATCTGTGTTCGCACCAGTGCCCCATGGATCCCAGTTCCAGAGGCATCGGATGATGATGGTGATGATGGGGCAGGTGGCCCACATCCCACTGCAGCTGCAGCAGGAATGGCCGTAGGAACACCATCATTCACACCTACTTCTCATGAGCACGTCACATTGTGGCCTTCCATGGCAATCATGGGACAATACAAGATGTCCAATTGCACAGCATGTGTGATTAAAACATATTTGCACGTTACAGGTTGAACTTGTGCATTGTCATGTTACATTTTCCTACGATTGCAGATGTGATTTGCCATGTTGTGCACATTCGCAGCACCAGTTGTGTCCTGTGTTCTCTTGTGGAGGTGTTGCTGTTCGTACCGGGATGTTGTCAATGTCGAGGTGCACTTATGCTTATCTACGTATGCTACACGGTGGGTGAGTCGCTCCTGCGGCTCTAATTTGTCTACCACTGGTCTCTTTCATGCGGTGTGCCTGTCGGTTCTGTTCTTCCATGGTGCTTGGATGTTGTGGGGTACATGTTGTCCTCTGCAGTCGGTCAGGGGACATCTGTGGTACTCCGCAGTTGATGTATTTTTTCTGTGGCATTTTCCGTATGCTGTGCTTGTGCTTTTTCCCACATTACGCGTGGGTATTGCTGCCCTCGCGCTGGTTGTCACTGTTTTCTGGTTTGTGTTTTTATCTCCATCGAGGTGGTTGTATCGCGGACATTGTCCGCTGTGTCGGCAGACTATCGCATGGTACCGCCTTGTTGTGAATTCCATGTTGACACAGGGTTATTTTCCCGCGATAGGCTGCGATGTGGTAATTTGCATTAACATTTTTGGGTGATGCTTATCACACGTTCTTGTGAATATACCCCATGGTTTGTTTCCATATATTGAGAAAGGCGTGCCTGCTGAAAGGTGTTTTCCTCTTAATAATTTGAACTTCTCATACCTGTGAGTGCTCTTTGTTTGCTCCAGGGGGAGCGTTTTAGATTGAATCTGATGACGTGAATCCCCCATTAGGAAAGAGAAATACCCGTTCGGCAGTTAATTAGTGGCATTGGTAAAACAAATTTGTTTTAAATGCAGAATAAAATCATAACGTTACAGCATTACTGACTTAATCCAAAAATAATAAATAATTATTGAGACTAACTTAAATTTAAAATCACATCATTTTATGATTGTCTAAAAATATATTTTTGCTATGTATTTAAAATTAGTAAAAGTGGCGTAGAATTAACAATAATATATACTTTTTAAAATATATTTAAATGTTATATTATTTTTTGTCTTTAGGCTACTAAAATGGTTTAAAATTAATTGATAAGTATATTTTATTGTTAGACATTTTAACATTATATACAATTTGATTATATTTTAAAACTGTTTAAATATTGTAATTTATTTTAACATTAGTTCCTACAGGGTTTTATTTTAAGGTCTTATCACCATTAGAGTCTATGGCAGTGTGTTGCAATACTTTTGAGTAGCCATGGGTAGTCATGGAGTTTTTCCAGGTTTTAGCTAGAGTACATTCACAACTCTTTTGAGACTTTTGGCTGTAGGAACTTCAGAAGTGCTGTTTCTGAATAGGAAGGGGTTTACTCTTTTGGTGGTTGGTGCATGTGCCCCTCTCTAAGCCTTCTTTAATTCCTCCTCACTCGTCCCTTAAGCCCTCCCATTCAGTAGTAAGTATTCCCTATTTTCAAGACACTCCCTACATTGCCTCCCAAAACACATATTTGCATAGGTATAGACTTGGCAGTTGGGGTGGAGAGTAATACGCAGGAAAACATTGTAGAGGTGGAGGCAGAAGCCTCACGCATGGGTTTGTGAATAGCATTTTGTAGTACGTTAATATTAGTATTATAGTTGGACTAAATGTATTACAAAATGCAGTTTGTGGCTAGGTCTGCATTTTGACAGTTTAGATTGTGGTTGTGATGGGACAGCTGCCAGACGCAAACTGCACTTTTGTAGTAATTTACACTTTTATAGTAATTAAGGGGCTAATTATGATGAAGGTGGGACCATCACAGTGTGGGAAGAAATAGTTGAATTTACAAACTGTATTTAAAGCTGATATTTGAATGATAGGGAAATGTATCACTAATTAGTACCTTGGTACAATGGGCAATCCATCTACAGTTGCTCTCTGTTACCCATGTTGAGGCATTCCAAACTGATAATTTATTTTTGACATTACTGATAATGCACAATCTTGCACAGGTCATCACTGATGTTATCTTGTCCTGTATGTCACTATTACCACACTGATAATATTAGTAAGTAACTAGGGATAATTGTTATTAAACATAAGGAGCTCTCATTACAGGAAAGGTTGGAGACCCCTGCACTAGACCAACTACTTTTGGGCGATCCATCAGAGGGCCTGATGGCCAGCGATTCTTTGGTTCCTGTACTTTGTTTTTATCTGCGAAGTCAATGGACTAGTCCCACTAGTCCAGGGGAGTCTGGAGTTGCCTTTGGCTCTCAAAGTGTTCTCTCTGTCTGGGGGAATGGAGCTTTAATCCAGGGCAAGTCAGAGTCGTGCAGTTTCAGGAATGTTGCCTTTGCTTTGTGCAGATTCTCTTGTTGCATACACGGATCTCCTCTTTGTCTTTTGTTACAAGTCAGATCAGAACTGAGGTTCTGGTGTCAGGAGCAGCCGATAAATCCTAGATTTAGGGGCATTAGGAGTGTGGGTGCAAGTAGCCAATGGGCTACTAGCCGCAGCAGCTAATTCTCCCTTGAGGTGACCCCAACTGGATGTTTATGCCACCTGTTCTACCCAGAATCGTCTGTTCTAGCTCTTTTAAAAATGGCAGAATTCTTCCATAGCTGTACAGACCAGGTAGTTCATTTTAGCGGTGTCGCTAGCAATCTGGGGGTGTACACCTCCTGAATCTTTAATTTTCCGTGCCTGCCCAGGTGCAAATATGCTTGAGCACAGGAGTGAGGCTTTTTCTTCTTTTGGGTGGCAGCCTTGTTGCATATCACAGGCAGTGAAGTCTTTGAAGTTCACCACCTTTATGTGCGACTTCACTAGCCATCCTGTCAGGGAGGGTAGAGTGACCTCCTTTCTATCCAGGCCATTGTTACTGTCTCTTTGGAGACTTCACACCTCGTGGCAGAGGTCAGATTTCTGTCTTAGTGGCAGCAGCTGTGGGCTGGCAGCCAGAGTACAGGACAGGCTGGGGAAACCAGGTGTGCAACATCGAAGGGAGCCACCTGGGTGGATGCCTCATAGTCCTCGACACGAGATTCATGTCATGGGTGATGAGGCACATTGTTTGATACCAAACATCACATATTTTCGCATTGCAATAATGGAGCTTCCAACATCTAGTTTGCCCGGGTGCCACTGCCGGCCCAAGTTATCCTATGCACCACATATCACTTACAGTAGCCTCTACTGGTAAAATATCACTATAGAGACATATAATTTTGCTCTTACATGTCCACACCTTTAATATAGGGTGCCTTGCCTTCTGGGCTTAGGCGCCCTTCTTTAGGAGTGACTGGCATATATTAAAAATAGTACATTGACTTTGTGCCACACATGGTGACAGCAAAGTTGAGTTCAAGCAGTTTGCACTACTTGAGTTAGTCCTGCCTGATGCAGGGCCTGCAAAACGTCTTTCAGGTGGGCCAAGTGATCTTCCCAGGGGAAATTAAAGACAGCTACATCTTCTAGATATACTGCACTATTGTTTTCTAGGCCTGAAAGAACTAAATTCACCAACCTTTGAAATACGGCTGGTGTATTTTTCAGACCAAAAGGCATCCCCTTAAATTGAAAGTGCCCTTCTGGGTTTGAAAGTGCTGACCTTTCCTTTGCTCCCTTGTCGAGTCTTATCTGCCAGTCCCCTGATGTTAAATAAAAGGTACACAAGAATTTGGCTAGACCCAGCTTTCAAATTAGCTCACCTACTCATAGAATAGGATGAAACCATTATAAACTGATGGGGTAACCCATTCACCGTCCGTGGCCCTGGGTATAATACAGTATAGAGAAAACAATTGGTCCTAGGACTCATTTAGATATGCTATTATAGCAAAAACCACATTGGTAGTTCAAAGTAAGTAGCAATATATCTAGCATGCAATATGAATATAATAATGCACCTTCAGAAGAAATACTAGGGTAACCACTGTATTTTTGAGAAAACAAGGTCTAATTCATTAGCACCAATTTTTAAGGTAAATACATTACCAAATACATAAATGCCGAAGGGTCGCTCAAGAAGAGAAAGGGGGTGGAATGAAAGTGCTCATGTGAGTATAGAAATGAAGGAAGGCATAGAATTGAAATGGTTGAAACACAAACAAATTTAACTGTTTTGTCATATGCAACTGATTAGAAGATTTAACACAAGTTGACTGTGGCCTGTCCAGGGAAAATAACAAGAAAAATAGCAGAGATTAATCATCTGTTCTCAAGGTGGGGGTCGTGGTGTTGTAGATACAGGCCTTGGTTTGGATGTCGATGTTTCGACCCGACTTATGGCGCAAGGTGTGTCTTATACCTCCACTTGCGGGTCTTCCTCAGGAGTCAGGACAAGGGAGAGGAGCAACCTATAAGACTAAGTATCATGTGAGTGACTTGCTCAATTCAGTAGGAATACAGTGGAACCTGATGCAAGTGTTGTATACTAACCTATTCCAGGTGCCTGATGTGGGAAGGCTTGATGACAGCTCCCTGGGACGGGTAGTCTGTAAATGTCAAATGAAGGTGCATGTTGGGAAGTCCATCAATAAATTAGGACTAGGACATAGGTAATTAAGAGTGTAAAACACAAAAGGGGCCCCCTTTGACTTACCCGCATCACATTTGCGGCGAAAGAGCCTAACGGACCCTGGAGGGTCGGTGTAGGAGGACATAGTTGAATCCACAGGAAAGGGTTGATCCGATTATAAAGATCCTCAGAGGGCGAATCAATCGCACAGCTCTGTGGAAGAGTAATAGTTTAAATAAATTAAATAAATTAAAGGTAACGTAACCAGGTGAAAAGGGTGATCAAACACCCATTCGGGCGAAGGAATTACCTTAAACTAGCCGAGAAGAATATCAGCGGCCGATCGTCTCCAGTGCGGCATGTCACTGACACGCATTGAGCCTCAGGTTTATGACTGCTCATAGCGGTTGCACATTTGCAGGCAGCCACCACTTGGGCCGTGACAGAACGTCCCTGTTGCTGGGCAACCCTGAATTAGCTGGGAGATCAGCTGTTCATGGACAGTGACAGAAAGTCTTGCCATAATGAGTCAGAGGGCTGAAAACATAATTCTTGGTCCAGGTGAAAATTGGATTGCAGAAGAGTAATTCACTGGATCGAGATGTAATGTCTCGAGATTTACTGGAAATTAAAATTAAAATAAAAGCGATTGCATTTCAAAGGTGACTAAGGTGCCCTGTTAATGTCAACACAGTGCCCTATTGCTGGCGTTGCAGTGTGGATTACGCCAGCAGGTGGCGTCTGATCAATTCACTGAGTTGGTCAATTGAGCATACAATATACAACACACTAGACGGCATGAATAATTATACAGACAAGAAGGACATCATAAAGTGTAGATCATGGTTCAAACATACGAGTGAATGTTGGTAGCCAACAAAGTACAACATTTAAATATTTACATTGATTAATAGTGAATATTTACATTAGTTAAAAAGTTTAAACCACAAACATTATTAAACACATGTGTTGATCATGGTGAGTGTGGATATAGCGTCCACCAAACATATACCGAGAGAAAATATTTACATAGATCAAAGGGAAGTGTATAATGTGCAGGAAGGCATATTGCAGTGTAGAGAGAGTTTGTGAAAGGTGGGGGGAGTGGCGTACAGCATCCACCAATCATATACATGACGCACCACCACCTTTCACAAAGGTTCGGGACCAGCACCACTGGGCTAGCCCAAGGACTGTCAGAGGGTTTAATCACCCCTGGCTCAAGCATTTTGCTTACCTACGCTTTGATGCATACATTGGTATGGTCGGACAGTTTATATATTTAGTTTTTGACAGGTAGGCTGTAACAAATGTCCGCATCATGTGTACACCATGTTGTTTGATCTGGGGACAAAGAAAAAAGCTCAGGAAACTGGCCTAGAACTTGCCTGCAGTCAGCTTCCTGTTGCTCAGTCAGAGAGTCTGATAAAACAACACCCTCCACTGAACCATCTTGTGAGTTATTGGACAGTAGGTCAGAGAGAGGTTCACTTTCCTCCTCATGGCCTTCATCATGACCATGAGCATGGTCATTTCAGCTCTCTCCGCCTGATGTGGCTTTAGGTGATTTACATTGAGAAATCTGTGAGAACTTCTAGGGGTGCCTAAGTCTGCCAAGTATACAACTTCCCATTTCGTCCCCAAAATGGACTGGGCCAATAGGGCCCAGTCCACTTGTCCTGGAAGGGTGCCTTACTCAACCAGTTCTGATGTTTGGGCAAACCAGTGCTTGATAAGCTCATGGCTGGCCCCCAAATGTTTGTTTGCTCTTTTCAAGTACTCAGTCATGCATGAATGCAGGCCCAGTACACACTCCACTATGTACTGTTTGGGCTCTTTGAGAGGATGCTCCTATCCTCCCTTCAACAGGCTTAGAGGGCCTCTTACAGGATGGTCAAACAAAAGTTCAAAAGGGCTGAATACAACCCCCTTTTGTGGCACCTATCTGTAGACAAACAAGAGACAAGGCAAAAGGAAATCCCAACCCCTTCTGAGTTTTTTCAGGGAGGCCCCTTTATCAGGCCTTTCATGGTTTTGTTGAACCTTTCAACTAAACCATTTGACTGAGGATGATGGGGTGGTGAATCTGCAGCTCACTCTACATTCATCCCACATAGCTTTTAGGCATGTAGACAGGAAATATGGTTTCCAGCCAGAGACCACCTCTTTAGGAAACTCTACCCCAGTGAGGATAGCTAGGAGGACCTTTCGCATTGCAGGGTCAGTGTCAGTGACAGTCCTCCAGGTACCCAGTGACATGGTCCACTACTAATTGAATGCATCTGTACCCAGATTCAGTTTGAGGGTCGAGAGGCCCAACAGTATCAATCCTTACCCTCTCAAAGGGAGTTCCAACCAATGGAGCCTTTGGTTGTGTGCCCCTTTCTTGCCACTGGCTTGCCAGGTGACACAGAAACAACAAATCTCGTTCACTTTTTTGGACATCTGGGACTAATAGAAATGGGAAACCAACCTGTCTCATGTTTTGGTTTGTCCCAGATGCCCAGCCACGGAGATGTCATTTGTTAAGGTCAAAATAAACTCTCTGTACATTTGGGGAATGACCACTCTCATGGCTGCCCTGGTTTGGGGTCCCTGGCCTCAGTGTACAGAGGCCCATCTTCTCAGTAGAACTATGGGTGTCACTGACATCTCTCTCTTCTTGCCTTGAATCTTCCTGCCTAAGGCCTTCAAGAGTTGGGTACGTATTTTGTCCTTGGTATTGGTCCTCTTTTGATGACCCCCCTGCACCTAGGATCTCTGCCAGGTCAGGCTAGACTCCTTGAGCTGCAGGCACCAGGGCATCTCCCTTTGGAAAACGCTCTCCCTGGCCCTCTGACCACTTTGAAGCTGCCTTGGCAGACTTATTGCCCTTTCTCTTGCTTTGGATACCTTGCTAATTTTCCAACACACAATTTGGCAGGAGACATAACCACCTTCTTTGGTCCAGTAACCCCTCCCCATTCTAAGGTTACCAAGGCCGTTAAATGGAACTTCTGAACTGATGTAGATCTTGGTGGTAATGGTTTCACCGCCGCTTTTCTGTTGGATTCCCCGCCCGTCTACTAGGCAATCTGAAGGCTCTATTTAGATGCTGGCGGTTTGATGGATAAAAGACCGTTGGAGTGCCGCCAACTTTGCCAGGTATATTCATCCGGGTCAACAGCACCATATGCAAAAGCGGCAGTCAGAGGGAGGACAGCCAGTTGTCCCCCGGGCCAATCACGATATGTCTTCCTGCCAAAGTGACTGTGGCAGTTAAACCTCCACACTTGAGTTGGCAGATTGGAATGGATATAAAGCAGAAACTCACCTTTTCTCACTTTCACACTTTCTTTTCCGCCATGGACCAGACCTTCCCAGTCCTGCCTTTGTTGCTGCTGCTTGATGACAAACAAAATCAAGACCGTCGTGGAAGGAATCGAAGGTAAGCTTCACTTTTACCTGTCACCTTTTAACTTGTCTGGACTTGTGCTTTTTTAAATCTCTCTCACAAGCAATAGCATACCGATGTGCAATGCTTATGTGTGTAATGTTGACGTGTAATAAATTAACGAAACACTCTTGTATGACTACATTGTATTTCAAAATTTGGTGTGAACTGCCTTAAAAAAATTACATTTACACAAAAAAGGACATCAATCAAACAATTAAACAGTGGTCATACATGTGTGTTGAAATCAATTGCATGCATAGATTGTCAACTTAAAAACATATGCACTGCTCATCATTGTTATAAGTGATATGTAACATTATGTAGAAATTGCACTAGACAAGGAGTCAAGTTTAATTTTTAAATACCTGCAAAAGCAATGTCAGTCACAAACTTTAATCTGTTAGCATATTAATCCATGTAACATCTCCTCTTGTCTAGTCCAATTCCTGTATTTTATCAAATTTTAATTGTTGCATTATTTTTAAGGTGTAATGCACATGTGCTAATTCTCAAAATCTCAAGTTGAAATAACCATACTTCTATTAACACTAAATAGGGTGCTGCACGTGTAACTATCAAATATATAATTAAACAAAAGAAGACGGCACATATATACACTCACACCCACAAGAGGAATCACAAAAAGCAAATATAAGACATGTCCACATATAAGGGAAATTGCAATAATAGTAGCAGAAATGTTTACCACATTGTTCTTCCTGGTACAGTTATGGCAGGGGAATTGCAGCTCCTGGTGAAAGCGGAATATTATAGTGCCTCAACCACAGGCCCCAGATCTTGTGGAACTTATGAGGGCACCCTCTACTTGTACACGTGACCTGTTCAGCTGCCATATAAAGTGTTATTTATCCCTCTCTTCCACTCCACCAGTGTCGGGGAGTAGGAACCTCCCCGACACATCACGCTTAGTCAGCACCAGCCCTAAATTGTAGAAGGGAAGTTGCGTGCTTGGAATATCTGCATCTCCTGGCACTCCCAAAAGATGTACTTGGGATCAAGTAGAATTAACTCATCCACTACCCAACTCAGTTCCATCGCCACCCATGGCTAGTAAATCTGAATAGTCATGCAGCTCCAGAGAGTATGGAAGTAGGAACCCCCAACCCCACAGTGTATAGACTGATCTAGGGATTCTGCTCTCCCCATGCGATGTAGCCTGTCCCTATCATAGTAAACCCGGTGAAGAATATTAAGTTGGACCAGGCAGAATTTTATTGCCACCTCCCTTGAGTGTATCAACACCGCCTCCCAATCCACCTTTTCCATGTCTCCCACCTCCAGGTTTCACCTTTCTCTCAATCTGATCAATCTATCTGGTATGTGGTTGTTGAGTATTTTGTATGTGAGGGAAATGGCTTTAGAAGATAATTCATCCTGTAATAACCATGCCTCCAGAGGGGTAACTCGGGTAAACCCATAGACGCAATTCCCTCTGCCCTCTATGTGTGGCGTAGCAGGACATATTTCAGGAATTGGTTGTTGTGCATGGAGTAGTCTTGCCATAGAGATATAAACGGCTGCAAATCACCACCTTCTGGGAGATCCCCCACATGCAAGATCCGGCTCCAAACCCTCATATTCTCCCAGTTTCTTTCAACCACCCACCCTCCCAGAGCGGCGTCTCTCATTTCAACTCACCTGACCAGCCCATACAGCTGGTGGCCTTCAGTCAGCTTTCTTTTGCCACTTGAGTGGCCGGCAGCAGTTGTAGTTCTCCCTTCGCCCTATAGAGGTATTGGACACAGGATAAGCCAGTAAATTGATTGCATTCAAACCATAGGTGGGATGGTCATGGGGTGCAAATAGTTATTCAGTCACTGCAGCCAAGTGTGATGCACAATAATCAGACCTAAAGTCCGGGAGCACAATGCCTCCACTGAATGGGTTGCATTGCAGGTTGAACAGGGTTTTTCTCAGGTGTTTGCCGCACCACAGCATGGAACACAGGCCACTCTCCAGCTTGGCAAACACAGCTCTGGGGAGTGGGTAATACGTGTTCTGCAACTTTGGGAGCGTAATCATTTTGAAGAAAGCTGTGCGTCCCAGAACCGTGAGGGGCAATGCACACTACCGCTTCACTTCATCATGGAAGGCAACGATCACCCAGCCAAAGTCCCTGGCAAAACACATCAACTGATGTGGCATCACGTAAATGCCCAGGTACTGAAAACCATCAGTCACCACCTGTAGCATCTGGGAGAGACCAGCGCGGTCTAAAGGGGTATAGGGATAGTACAGCAGAGATTTATTCCAAATGATTTTATAGCTGGAATGGGTCCCATACGACTCAAAAGGCCTAGGATCGGTGGCATTGTGGTTTCGGGTTCAGTGATGTACAACAGGCTGCCATCCTCATAGAGCGAGATTTTGTCTTCTTTTCTATCCTGAGATCCCGAAACACCAGATGTCTTGGCGGGAACGAATCACCGCGGCCTGTTGCTTGAGTATAAGAGCGAACAGCAAAGGAGACAGGGGGCAACCCTTTTCGGTGCCACGTTGTATGGAGAAAACTGAAGCAAGAATCCTGTACACTCAAACTGCCCCCAGGGCCTAATACAGCAGGGAGATCCACTGCTGAAAGAGAGGACCATACCCAAATGTACAGTGTCTGGAAGAGAAAAGGTCAGTGAATGGCATTGAATGACTTCTCCTCAACTATGCTCAGAAGGCATGTGGGTCTTCCCTCAGACTACCTGCCGACACCCAGTTATGGATTTGCCGGAGGTTGATCCTTGTGGATCGTGGTTGCATAAATCTGGACTGACCCCTATGGATGAGTGGGGCGATCACTGACAGGAGTTTCATGGTGAGGACGTTAGCCAGCACCTCAACCTCTGTATTCAGCAAAGAAATGGAGCAGTAGGAGCTGCAGTCAGTCTCAGTCTTACCCTGTTTGTGAATAACAACAATGATCGCACATTATAGATCTGGCAGCAGTGCTCCACGATCTCTCAATTCCTTATAAAGGTTGAGCATGTGGGGGGCCAATAGTCCTGAGTATCTTTCAAAGAATTCAGCTGGGAGTCCGTTTGGCCCCCGGTATCTTTCCTGTTTGCTTTGCAATCGCTGGCGTGACCTCCTTCAGAGAAATGTCATCCTTTAATGCCATCCGATCGTCAGGGGGCACAGTCAGTAAATCCACTTAAACCAGGTACTCGGCTATGCAAAGGGCATCCACCAATTGGCGGGCCCAATAAAACAAGGCATAATAGCCTGAAAAGGCCTCAGTGATCATTGAGACCACTACGCTATGAATCCAGCTGGATGCCATCTCCCATCTACTAAGCCTGGCCAGTAGCTTGCCCACCTTGTCTCCTGCTTCGTAGAGATGACATTGTGTGGCAAATAACTAGAGACAAGCAAATGGATAACTCCCCAAAGCTCTGGATTGTTCCCCAGGATGAGAACCTCAGTCTTAGAACCGTTCAGCCTTAAAGCATTTCTAGACATCCACAAGGAGATGTTTTGCAGACCAAGTTTGAGTAAAGAAGAATCCTGATGTTGAGCAGACGACAAAGAACAAATAATCTGCGTATCATCAATGTATATAAAGATGGTCAACCCAGATTTGTCTGCAGTGTCCGCCATAAAGATTAAAAAGCACAGTATCGAACCCTGCAGAACTCCAGATGTCAGGGCAATAGGGTTAGATTTAGCGGTGTGAGAGAAAACTTGAAAGGAGTGATCCTTTAAAAAAGAGATCAGCCATTGCAAGGCTACAATTCCAGAGCTTTCGAGGCGATCCACCAGAATAGAGTGGGAGAACGCGTTGAAGGCAGCGCTCAAATCCAGCAGGATGAGCGCTGCTGTGCCCCCACAGTCAAGCTGCTGCCTAAGGTCCTCCGTGACCCCCAGCAGAGCTGATTCAGTACTGTGACCAGGACGAAAGCCAGACTGTGATGGATAAAATAGCTTATGTCTTGTCACATGTGCAGAAAGTTGAGAGTTAATGTGTTTTTCCAATATTTTGAAAAAGGTGGGGAGAAGAGATATTGACCAGCAGAGGGGATCCAAGCCAGTCTTTTTCAACAGATGAATCACAAGAGCGTGCTTCCAATTACGGGGCAACTGGCCAAGATTTAAGGAGGAGTTAAGGAGATTAATCATCAACTCAAGGGCAGACTCACTCAGGCATCTGAGCTTAGATGGAGGGAGAGGATCCAGTGGGGAGCCAGACTTGATGTTTCCTAGTAGGGTTTTCAGATATATTAAATCAAGTTGGAGCCAGACCTTAACTTGACAAAATTCAGCAAATGCGAGGCCAGGGAGAGCAGTCTCAAAAATGTTCAGAGAGTTGAGTGGTGGGAAAGATGAAGTTGTCATGAGGGGAGGAGTCCAACTCAAGCTTGCGATGGATAGACACGACTTTATTGTAGCAAAGCAGCGCAAGTTCATTGCACTGATGTAATGGAAGGGCAGGGGACGACAAGAACCTGCTAGGCACAGAGAGTTCCGTCACAACTTTAAATAGGGGTTTCTGGCAGTTTTGAGCAGTCATAATTTTATCCGTGTAAAAGGAGGCACGAGCTGATCTGCATAGAGCATGATTTGTTTTAGTGCCTCCAGATAGGTAACTTTGGCCTCTGACACATAGTGCTTTCTCCACAGTCTCTCCAAAACTTTGCATTGATTTTTTTCAAGTCTAAGAGAGTCAGTAAACCACGGAGTGGGGGAAGCACTTTAGGTTGAGATTTAATAGAGAGAAGAAAAATAGAATCGATAGCCTCAGACAACCAGTGACCTACTAGAAGCTGGTCCGAGTCAAGCTGAGATGTAATAGAGGGAGTGGTCTTCAAAAGCTGCTCATTAAGTGCCTTCACATCAAGTTGAGACCAATTTGCGTTTTCTTTTGCTAGGCGGAGGGACGAGGCAAGAGAGCAAGTGAGGAATCAATAAAAAAAGGAATAGCAAGGTGATCAAGTTGAATGGGAGGCGCAGTGGACAGTGTGGGGAGATTAAAAAAAATAGGGTCCAGAAGATGCCCTGCTGCATGAGTGGGTAAGGAGTTGATGAGTGAGAGATTCAGGGTCATGAGAGCATCCAAGAATGTTCGGACATATTTGTTACTAGGATCATCAAAATGGAAATTAAAGTTCCCAAGCACTGAAAATGTGCCACCCGAAGAAAATGAGGGGCAAGTGATTCAGACAGCAGTCAACCCCAGTTGTTAGATGGCCAAGGGGGAGGGTAAATGAGGGCACCAGAGAAGGTGAATTAAAGGGAGAACGGAATAGAAGAAAACAGGACTTCACAAACAGGAATCGCGAGTGCATCAATTTTCCAATTATACCGTTTTTTAAAGACAATGGCAATTCCTCCACCAGTTTTCAGTGGTCTGTTAATACCTAGTAGTGCAAAGTTCAGCGGTAGTGTCGCAGTCACATTCGGCATGGACCCATCAGGGAGCCAAGTCTCAGTTAGAAAAACCACATCCAAGTGAAATAGGTGCAACTGGTGTTTGGAAAGGGAGCGACAATTGGGACTGAAGCAACGGAGAACCTTGGGTGGATGTGGGACAGAATTTCCAATTCCAGAAATGTGGAGGGTCTCTTCACCAGTGGAAAGGTGGGGGCCAGGCTAAGAGTGAGTGGGAATAATATTGTCAAATAGGCAGTGAGAGCAGTACCTGATGCTGGTTTAAGATTACTAAGGTCTTGAGAGGTGTAAGTGAGTCGAGGCTGCAAGGAAAAACGAGCTGGGGTTCTGGCCTCAGCCGGATGCGGACGGGCTGGCCTTTAGCGCGCCTTTGGTTCAGTGAAGCCCGACGCCCAATCGGCACACAGCCATGGCGGAACGGGGCGGAACCTGTAAGCAGGAGAGGTTCCCAAAACTGTGCTGAGCACGAAGAGGTGAGAGCCCCATAAGTTAAAATATGTGTATGCAATAATCAGCCCACAAGTTAAAAATGTTAATAATGCAATCAACATAAAAGCAAAGCATTTGAGGAGCGAGCGCAACTGACATCACTCAGGGCCGCTGCTCATCCGCCATGGCATGGTTTTAAATAGAGCAAACCCAGAAGTGCCATGGGACGCAAGCCTGGCTGGTTCAGTGACGCCCTCCGCCTAATCGGCACACAGCTGCGGTGGAACGGGGCGGAACCAGGAATAAGGAGAGGTTCCTCAAACTGTGCAGAGTGCGAAGAGAGGTGAGAGCCACAGAAGTTAAAATATATATATACAATAATCAGCCCACAAGTTAAAAAAGTTAACAATGCGATCAGCATAAAAGCAAAGTGTTTGAGGAGCGAGCACCTATCCTACAACACAATTTTGTAGGTCTCCCACAGGACCACTGCAGACTCAACCAAAAGTAGAACTCTGAGTCAATTCTAAGCTCCTTTGGGACTGATGTGTCTCTCAGGTCCCACACATTCAGTCACCAACCCACGTCTCTGGGCCGACCCGTACCCTCCATAGTAATCCAGAAGGGAGAATGGTCCGACAGGCCTCAAACTAGATAAACTGCTCGGAGGATTGCGGTTGCCTCGCCTGTAGTGACAAAGATGTTGCCCAGCTAAGAGAACACCTTATGTACCCTGGAGAAGTATGCATATTCTCTATACGTAGGATGGTGTCGCCATCAGAGATTGCTAAGACCCAGGGAGTGTGCACATTTTCCCAAAGACTGACTCCTGCCGGAGTAGCCAGCACATTCAAATGATTTAACCCCTTCAGTGCCCGCCCCTTTCCCCGCCCTGTGCCGCGCCTTTCATTAGCGGGCGGGGTCTATGACGAGCTGGACTCGTCATGGGCACAGCGCAACCGCGGCCCATGACGAGTCCAGCTCGTCATGGGCACTGAAGGGGTTAAGGCTGGAAACATAATATTGTTGAAGTCCCTTCCAACCGCATGTACTGCTAAAGTGGTCTCCAAAAGGATTTCCATCAGATGATAAAATACCAGCTGCTGGAGGCAAGGTGGTGCATAAATCCTAGTGTCATTGTCATCCTGCCCCATCACTCCTGGACACCCACATACATACTTTTGTGGTCTACCCACGTTCTGGATACCGTGAATGGGGGATGTTTTTTAATGAGTATTACCACCCCTTCAAACCAGGTATATCTTGAATGCGCTAGGACTGTGTAGGAACCATGCCTAGGAAACAACATTGAGTTCCCCTTAAGTGGGTTTCTTGGAGCAATACAACATCTAGCTGGTGACGGCGGATGTAACTCATGACCAGGCCCTTTTTCACCTTGCTGCTTAACCCAATGACATTCCAGGACATTAGGGTGTAGTGAGGGGTGTCTGGTGACCTATCCTGCATCATAATTGCGTTTGCTGCTTGGTCCGCTGTCTCGGTAGATGTGGCGCTACTATGCGCACCTCCCCTCAAAGTTTAACAAGTGCAAACAGGAATGCCCAAACGAGCATTATTCTTGCATCCTTACACCCTCCCCACCCCCACTGATCCAACGAACATAGGAATGCATTTCAACTGGACAACTGTGTGCGAGGCAAGAAAGGTTTGTCACCCACCCACAATCCCTAAACCCAACTTAGAGTTTCAAGCTATCACAGTGTTCGATACAAAAATATAAACTCCCGCCCCCTCCTATAGTCAAACAGAGGTAGAATATAAAGAACAAAAGAGATTCGCATTCAGTCTCATGAGAAGACGAGCGAACAGAAAGAAAGATGTGGAGGGGGAAGGAGAGAGGACCCACTGAGCCCACAATCCTGCCCGTAGGACCCTCATCCACCCTGGTATGCCCCACATGCAGTGCACGGTATCATTACCACCACATTAAAGCAGATAGATTTACCATTGCCGCAGATCCATCAGCTTTAGCAGTGATTACCGTGCCTCACCTCTCGCGCCCAATATAAGCTCAGTCAGACACTGGTCAGTCTGAATGGGCTCTCTGCAAGTCAGGATGAGCAAGGTACAGTCTAGATTCAAGTAAGTGGTAAATTGTGGAGCAAGCTAAAAAGTTACATCATTAAAGTCCTATCTCTGGAGTGTCATCTATCACGATCAACCCATTGTCTGCCAATGTTACCAAGGTGACCACCTCCACCAGTGCCCTGGCCTCCTCTCTTACTTGACTTCAGGCCCCCATGTCCAGGGTCTCATCTTGTTGCACCACCTCTCGGGCCTCCTAGGCAAATCTCCTCAGTCTCTTGGATCAACTATGCTGTGACGCTCCCCGCCGAACCTCGTCCAAGATCCCATCTTCTCCGCCCCTGGATGTCGTTCGATGGGGTGGCCTTCTCTATAGATTTCCAGCCAGTCCCTTGTCTCCTCCAGGGCCACAAAGAAGTGGGAACATCGATCGTGCTGCTCCTTTAGCTTTGCCGGATAGGGCAGAAGGCATGTAAGGCCCATAGCTTTCAAATTTTACTTAACACGGCAAATGTTTTCCACTGCTGTCGGACCAGCCAGGTATAGTCAAGGATGATGCGAATAATGTGATTCTCAAATCTCGGGTCCCCCTGTTGTCGGACCTCTCAGAGAATGGCGTCCCTATCTCAGTAGTTACAAAGTTTTACTATCAGTGTTCAGGGAGGGCTTCCCACAGGGGGGTGGCACCAGAGAGCAGTGAATTCTCTCTACCACAAATACAGATGACACAGCAGACTCTGTGAAATTCTCCCTGATCCAACATTCCAGGAACAGCTCAGGTACAAACCCGTAACTCCCTCTGGGAATCCCACAAATCATAGGTTGCATCTCCTGGATCGGCCCTCGGCATTTTCTGCAAACACCTCCAGTCTCTGTATCTGCATTGTGAGGGTCACCACTGTGGCCTTAAGGGACAACAGTTCCTCTTGCAGTTGAACGACTTGTTGTTCCATCACCTTAGATCTGTCCACAACCTTGCGGAGGCCCACTCTGAGAAGATACATGACCTGAGCGACAGAGTCAATCTTGGCCTTAACATTTGCACTGGACGTCTCGATGACAGCAACTATTTGGGTGCCAGTTCGTACCTGGTGCACCTGAGTGTCTCCAATCGGGCCATCCAACCACCCTCTAGTTGGGCCACTAGCTGTGTATTGGTCCATTTTTGTCTGTTGGGGTCTGTGGGGTGCTCTGTCTTGGTCTATGGTGGGGACTCTCAGGGAGGAGGGCAGGGTTATCTGGTGCGGCACCTGATGCCCCCACAATGTTCTTTACAAGCATGAGCACTCTGTCTCAGATGCAGAGGAGCTCCACAGGGCAGGGGCTGGCAGTGACTTAATAGACCTAGCAGCAGGACCTCCCATGTCCAGTCTGCATGGCTAAGCCACTCCTCTCCCCCAGATCCACATCCATGGAGACCTCCAAGGCAATAAGATCCTCTGGGGGCAGCTGCGCCATGCTTCTGGCACTACTCTGGGAGCCAAGACACACAGGGTGGAGAGGACCACGGTCAGCCATCACCACCTCCACTCCAAGGGCTCCCCACAGTATGGTGATCTGCCAGGCAGATGAGGGCACAGGTAGTGGGTGTGGAGGCAGGAAAAGGTCCCAAAATGTCTTAACAGAAAAAGGGGGAGGGGAGGGAGTATTCCAGAGAGTATGTGTCACTATAAACCGCTCACCATGTCACAGGAGGAGGACAGCTTGGCCCCAGGCACAGTTTAGTTTCCTTCTCGCTGCTCCCAGGGATGCCCAGACCATGACCAGGCTGCCACCCCTGCTCCACTACAGATCCCCAGGAGTCCAACACATGAAGCTGCTTTATTCAATCACCCCTCACAGAGGGCCAGTTAGGCAGTCAATTAGGCTATAGGGAGATCCCAAAGTATGGGAGCCTCACCTCTTGGTTGCACATGTGGCTCAGCATCAGTCATCCATTTTCACTGAAGGCAGCACAGAGGGGCCGGCATAACTCCCTCCTGGAGGCCTCCAGTAGCCCAGAGTGCCTTCATGCGCCGATTGCACTGCTGAGCCTTTCTGTGGCTTCCAATACAGGCACTGCTGACCAGTGCCAGGCAAGAAACAAGGAAGACACATCTTCTTGCTGCCACTGATAAGCCGTGTGGAGCCGCCCACCTAGGCCACCAGTGCAGCAAGAGGGGCCGCTTGGTGCCATTCCTCTCCCACCTCTTCAGCCAGCAGACGGCTTCCTCACTGCCGTAAGTCGGTTTGGGGCAGGGGCCACTTCGCTGCAGCAGATGCAGGCTCTTTCCAGGCAAAGTATGCAGCTCTATGCAGCATCGATGCTTTGGATGGGCTTCCCGCCCTGGGGCACCACACCAGCAGGGTTTGGCCAGCAGTAAGGGGCATTGAAAAGATTTTGCACATCAAACAGCATGACGATGCCTTAAGATAAAATCAGATGGGCCGGAAACTAAGCAGTTGCACACCCGGTCAGCCATCTTGGCAGTCACACACCGACCAGTGTCCGTTATCATGATGCATCCTTGCACCTAAATTCAAAAGACCATCAAATACATTTTTAACCAGGGTATGCGCTTCACAAATTTAACTTTAAAAAAATCTTTTGCATTTCCTGCCATTCCTGCCATAACGGTAATTACTAATCTCACAATTTAGTCATAAACATTTCTAGGAATCAAACAATTGCAAATGGAAATTAATCCCAGGACAAACTTGTTGAAAATAAAAAAGTGGTTTTATTATCCACATGAGATACTTCTCTCAAAAAATAGCTTTCAACAAATAA
Organism: Triturus cristatus; assembly: GCF_964204655.1. Lineage (NCBI taxonomy): Eukaryota > Metazoa > Chordata > Amphibia > Caudata > Salamandridae > Triturus > Triturus cristatus. The sequence goes on along the minus strand of NC_140582.1, from coordinate 770,601,831 downwards.
ATAGAAGGAGAACCTAGTATCTCAGTGCTGTGCCCTTGGTGCAAACGTGCCTCCTATCTAACTGCCAAGGGGGACATCCTCAGGAAGGCGCTTCCAGGGGCACAGAGCAGGCACCAGAATGGTCTTTCTTGGGACAGCTGGGTTGAGGAGGGGTGGGTTTGGGTTTGGGTGGGTGGCAGGGATGGTTTTAGAAGGGATGGGAGGGGGTGTTTGGAAGTGGTGGGATGGTTAATATGGGTTTTGGAGGGGTTGTTTTGCACTTGGAAGGGGGAAGGTCAGGGCAGAAATAAAATTTAAACTAGGATAAAGGGTCGGTGGGGTGGGGTGGGATAGGTCTGGCTTTTAGAGGTAGAGGGATTTGGACTGTGTGATGTGTGACTGTCTGTTGTACAATTGCAATTGGTCTGGTGTATGTTTTGTATGTGTAGGTGTGTATTTCTTGGCAGATGGGTGCTGGTCAGGTGAGTGTGGGCATTTGTGTTTGTGGTTGTTGTTTTGCATGTAGGTGTGTGTTTGGATGAGTGTGCTGTTGAGGTTGTTGGTATGGTTGTGGTGCTTGTCGATGTGGTGGCTCTCGTTGGTGTGGTGCTTCTGGGTGTACTTGTGGATGTGGTGGTAGTTGTGGGTGTGATGGTTGTTTTGGGTGCAGTGGTGGGTGTAGAGCTTGTGGATGTGGTGGTGGTGGTGGGTGTGGGTGTAGTGTTACCTGTGGGTGTGGTGGTAGTATGGCTTTGTGGTAGTGGTGGGTGTAGTGGTTTTGGGTGTGGTGGTGGATGTGTTGGTTGCAGTGGGTGTGGTGGTTGTGGTGGTGGGTGTGGTAGTTGTGTGTGTAGCTGTGGTGTGGGGGTAGGTGGGGGGGTTGTGGGTGTGGTGATGGTTGTGGTGGATGTAGTGTCTGTATATTGTTTGGGAGTGTGCTTGTGTTTCTTTGTGTGTTTGTGTTTATGTGTGCATGTGCTGCTTGTGTCTGTGGGTGGGTACAGAGGAGTGAGTGTGCATGGGACAGGGCTGGGAATTGAGAATTGGGATGGGGAAGGGGCCTGAGTATGGGCACAAGGTAGTTGGGAGGCTGCAGTCAGTGAGGAGGCTAGACCTGTAAATGCTCTCTGCAGGCCAGACATAGCATTATGAATGCTTTCCAGGTATGTTACCAGTTGTTCATGTGGCAACAAAGGCCTTGGATGGCATTCATTATTGAAGTCTGGCCTACAGAGATGTTTTGTAGGAGGTTGAGCGCCTCCTCACTCAGCACAGCTGGGGGGACAGGGCCAGGGGGTGAGGTACCTGCAGCAAAGGGGACGACATACTTTTTAGACGGGCTCTATGAGTGATTGAGAGCCTTTGACATTTAGACTGTTTGCGTAATAAATAACTATCCATTTCATTTTTCTGCCATTTAAAAGCATTCAGAAGCATAATTTTGTTCACAGCTCTGATTTTGAGGTGAGAAGGTCTAATACCTCAGTGCTTCAGTTGTTCACCACTATGACTCAGCCCCAGCCTAGCCCACAACTCTGACTGACCATGGCTCATTGTCAGGCTCTGCTATCTGCAGCATGATGCTCATGATGTCACATGAACACTGCCTTCCCTTAACTTAGAATTGAAAATATGACCTTGTGCCCACCCACTACGCCGGCCATACGCTCGACCCCGTCTTCTCCTCCAGCAAGGACATCACCTTCAGCCACGCCACCGGACTCCACTGGACAGACCACAGCTGCGTCCACTTCAGCTTCAGAAGGACCACGACTCACCACCACCCGCAACTGGTCCCCCGCAGAAGCTGGAACAAGATCACTGCCGAACAGCTCACCACATCCCTGAGCCAGAACCCCCCCACCAGATCAGCGAACCCCAACCAAGCCGCCAACAACCTCACGAAATGGATCAGCAACTGCGCAGATGACCTCGCTCCACTGAAGACCCCCCCCGCCAGACCCGGCACCAAGAAAGCATCTTGGTTTACCAACGAACTCAAGAGCTCCAAGAAGAACTGCCGGGCCCTCGAGAAAGCCTGGCGCAGAGACCCAACTACAGACAACATGACCACCCTCAAGCTCGCCACTCGAAGACATCACCAGCTGATCCACGCCACCAAGAAATCCGCATTCAAGGAACGACTGGACAACAACGCCCGCAACAGCAAGGAACTCTTCAACATCGTCAAAGAGCTCTCGGACCCCAGCGCCGGAAACAACGACATCACGCCCTCGCAAGACCTCTGCAACTCGCTCGCCTCATTCTTCCACAGCAAGATCGCAGACATACACAACAGTTTCAGCACACAGCCAACGCACCCTACGACCGGAACAACGCCCCCCACCACCACCCTCCGCGCCTGGACCCCAGTCAACACCGAAGACACCATCCGCACGATGAACTCCATGCACTCAGGATCTCCAACCGACCCCTGCCCTCACCACGTCTTCAACAAGCCCGATTCCGTCATCGCACCCCACCTGCGGGACATCATCAACGCCTCCTTCGACACCGCCACCTTCCCAGAGAGCTGGAAGCACGCCGAACTCAGCGCCCTACTGAAGAAACCATCAGCGGACCCTACCGATCTCAAAAACTACCGCCCCATCTCGCTCCTTCCTTTTCCGGCCAAAGTCATCGAGAAAACCGTCAACAGACAACTGGCCGCCTTCCTCGAGACGAACGGGTCCCTCGACCACTCGCAATCCGGCTTCCGGGCCAACCACAGCACCGAGACCGCCCTCATCGCAGCCACCGACGACATCCGAGCTTTGCTCGACAACGGGGAAACAACGGCCCTCATCCTCCTGGACATCTCCGCGGCGTTCGACACTGTCTGCCACCGCACCCTCCTGCAGCGCCTCAACAACATCGGTATCCAGGAGAAGGCACTGGAATGGATCATCTCCTTCCTCGCCGGAAGAACACAGAGAGTCCGCCTACCCCCGTTCAGATCCGAGGCCACCGAAGTCATCTGCGGCGTACCACAAGGATCATCACTCAGCCTCACCCTCTTCAACGTCTACATGAGCCCCCTCACAGTCATCTCCTATGCCGACGACACCCAGCTGATCCTCTCCCTCACCAACGACCCCGCCACCGCCAGAACCAACCTACACGAAGGGATGAAAGACATAGCCGAGTGGATGACGAACAGCCGCCTGAAACTGAACTCAGATAAGACGGAAGTCCTCATCCTGGGATCATCACCCTCTGCCTGGGACGACTCCTGGTGGCCCCCTGCCCTTGGCAGCGCACCCAATCCAACAGACCACGCACGCAACCTAGGCTTCGTCCTGGACTCCTCCCTCTCCATGACCAGACAAGTCAACGCCGTCTCCGCATCGTGCTTCAACATCCTACGCATGCTACGTAAGATCTTCCGGTGGATCCCCACCGAAACCAGGAAGACGGTCACCCAGGCCCTCGTCACCAGCCGACTGGACTACGGCAACTCCCTCTACGCCGGAACCACAGCCAAACTCCAGAAACGACTCCAGCGCATCCAGAACGCCTCAGCACGCCTCATCCTGGACATTCCCCGACACAGCCACATCTCCGTACACCTGAGAAACCTGCACTGGCTCCCCGTCAGCAAGAGAATCACGTTCCGACTCCTCACCCACGCACACAAAGCTCTCCACAACCAAGGCCCAAGATACCTCAACGACCGCTTGACCTTCTACACTCCCACCCGCCAGCTTCGATCAACCAGCCACGCCCTCGCCACCGTCCCCCGCATCTGAAGAGCCACAACAGGAGGAAGATCCTTCTCCTACCTGGCTGCCAAGACGTGGAACTCCCTCCCCATCCACCTCCGCCTGACCCAAGACCACCTCTCCTTCAGGAAGCAACTCAAGACCTGGCTGTTCGAGCAGTAGCGGACCCCCCTCCCCCAAGCGCCTTGAGACCCTCCGGGTGAGTAGCGCGCTATACAAATGCTTGATTGATTGATTGATTGATTGAAAAAGAGCTCAAGGCTGTGAGCTACTGTGAAGGTGTCTGTGAGCTACTGGTAGCTCCCAAACGACTGGTTGGAGAATCCCGATCTAGGCTGAGTGATTTCTGGGATAATACACATAGCAAACATCATTTTAATTTGGTATGTAAACAACTATATAGATATGTACAGTTGAAAATAAGATATAATGATGTGCTTTCAATTTTTACATTATGTGAAATCTTTACATTTCACATTTAATTCATACATATACATAGATATATCTCAAAATACACACCAAATAAAATGTATCGCTCAAAGCACATTTTAATGTAGTTGTCCCTAATCATAAAGTGCTTAAAAAATTCACACCATCATTATTTTATGTAATGTAAAAAGTATCCAACACTTCAGTTTAATCACTACACTTCACTCAGGAACTCAAAGGGATATTCTAACCTGTGTTTTTAAAAAAGAAAACAGATAGACAGATTTAATAATACATGTTAAACATGTATTTGTTCCTTTGGTGAACCACAGAGCTGATTGCCAGGAACTCCAGCTCCTCTGGCGAGAAGGCTGGAGCCCTGCCTCCTGCTCTTCCTCTTGTCCTGGCTCCCAGACATTGGAAAAAGCAGCAAAAGTAGAGAAGGTCTTTATGTCTGAAAAGTTAGGAGGCAAGTGAGCTTTTTCTGAAACCCCACGTACATGTACACAGCGTACATGATCGTCAACGGAGATGGACACAGCCATTGGCTTTTGTACATTACTTTCACACACATTACCCTAGGATAGTGTTCAACATGGAGTTTCTCACCCACTATCCGGTCAACTTCTGCCATGGCCGTCTAATGCCAAATGTTCTGATGGCGAGGTCAGGGCCCGCCATTTTAGATAGTCAAATAGTGTGTTTGTGAATGTTTAGTGCATCACCACAACTCAAAATGGTGGCTAGTCTGTTTACATATACAAAATGCTAATATCACTCATTTATTTGAAAGTAATCATTTATAAGTTTTGTGTTACTGTAGTTAAATGCGATAGTTGGGCGTTGTTGTTTATACTTCCGTCGACATTACTTTATTTAGAAATGTGTTTTTTAAATAATAGATTGTGTAGATAATACATTTATGTATTATTTACACATTAATCAATATACAGTTATTTTATTTTTTGAATAATGGTCAATGCTACATGTTGTTTCAAATAGTGTTAAGAAACCATATATATTTTTAGCAAAACATTAAATGTGTGTTCTATTAATTTTGTAAATGTTTCAATATGTTGACAATTTTTTAATTGCATACATATGAACCCAGGGAGATTGAGGAGACGACAGCCTCAAGTGTTTTGACCATTTCCAGACCTTGTCACTATGGATGAACAGGATTTTATCAAAAAAAGTCTAATTGAATAGGCAAACTATAGTGGGTGGGTGTCATCAGCTGTAACAAGATCTTCTGCCTCACAATAGAAATCCTTAATCTATTAAACCAATTGTTAAATTCATGGCAGTACTTCAGTTTGTGGTCACAGGATTACTCCAATAAGCTGTGGCAGTATCTGGTGGAATGTCACAACCAACATTCAGTGGTGTGCTACAAGAAGTTATTTTTTCAATTTCCATAACATGAGGATTTGGAGTACGTGAAGGGAGAATTGTATTCTTTGGGTTGCCTACCACATGTGGTTGGAGCAATTGATGACACACATTTTGCCGTAGTGCCACCACACACCAGGGAACAAGTCTACCAGAATTGGAAGCATTTCCATTCAATCAATGTGATAGTTGTCTACCTACCTGATTTGTACATCACAAGTGTCTGTGCTCGTTTCCCCGGACCGGCCTATGATTCCTTTGTACAATGGAACAGCAGTATACCCCTGCAAATGTCACAATTTGGACCTGACATGGCATGTTTTGTTGTTAAGTACAATATGTCAGTATATGCTGTTTGATTAATTTCAAGTTTCATTATTTACATATAGAAGACTCAACTTATCCTAACAGGCCATGGTTGTTGGCACCTATGAGGAATGCATCAAAAACGCCAGGGGAAGCCCACTTCAATGAGTCCCCTGGAAGAACATGGAGGTCAGTGGATGGACCTTTGGGCTCCAGAAGGTCAGATTTGGCTGTCTGGATAAGACTGGTGGAGCTCTTTTTGACTCACGCGATAAGGTGTGCCAAATCACCATGGCCTGCTGCATGCTGCACAATATAGCCCTACGACAGAACATCCCATATATCGCAGAGGATGGAGACCATGAAGAGCCACCAGGTGACGATGTTGAAATACCAAATGAAGATGTTAGTGGTAAAGAGGAAGAATTTGACTTATGGCAAGATGTTATTGACAATTTCTTCACATGAGTATAGTATAGTATATATTTACAGTTTTAGACAATAAATATTAAATCCAACTTTATATCTAATTAGGATAATGGTCTATGCTGGACATTTTGTAGAAAGGGCAAGTTACGGAAAATCCAGGGAAAAGCTGTTTGTTGATCAAATATTTGACACATTGACCACTGTGTTCATTTACATTGTTTATCTTTGATTGTCCATTGAAAATGTGTCCTTAAAATAGTTCATTAGTGATGTATTTAAAGTGTTTTTATTTTCCTGTATAAGGTTCCTTCACCATGTCATCTTCATTTGGACATCTCAAAGTTATGTCATTTGCTGGGCTCATCCTGTTAAAGACACACAGACTTTAGTGTACTTATAGAGAGACAACTTGCACAGTAAATGAATGGAAGTTTTAAAGATTGCATTAGACTTTTTTTCTGTTGAATGTTGCCACCAAGGCAATATGTGCTGTTTAAACTGCTCTAACCACATGCGGTAGTCAAGCCAAGGCATACTAATTTTACTTTCCATTGGCAAAAGCATCTTTTTGTGGTAAGTGTATGAAGCTGCTGATTTATCCCACCATTGTACAAATATGTTCTAGTAGCATACCACTGGCTGTGACATTGCACCAGATACTGCAACAGTGTATAGGAATGATATTGTGGCCTCAAAATGCAGTAATGGCATGATTTTGAGTATTGGTGTATTTGATGTGAAATTCCTAATATAAGATCTGTCTCCAGCTAATGAAATAAATCAATCATTGTTTGCCTATTGAATATACAGTTTTTGACTATATCTCGTCAATCTGTGGTGGCATGGTATGGAACTGTAAATGTAAAAATGGCACTGAGTATTTGGGTTATGCATATGCTGTAATGTTTTTGGTAAACCATGACGAAAAAATATCTATTACATTTTCATAAAATACTAGTTGTTGGTTTGTGGTTCCTCTTTTTTTTGTCATTTCTGACAGATGTGAGGAACATTACAGACATGGAAAATATGTATGAATGAACATTCTATTTTTGTTTACATTTACAACTGGATTATGGAAGGAGAAATAAGTAATTGAGAAAAGTAATACAAAACTAGCATTTGACTTTGTTAGTTTTGCATTTATATAACAAAACCAAATAAGCTTAAGCTTAATGAAAACAATGATGCACATTAAAAAAAAGTCAGTCATGGTGAATGAAATTATTGTTGAAGAGACAGATTTGTTTGAAGTCCAATGTACAAGAAACAGCTGGCATCAGAAAGGTAAATGTGTCCAGAAAATAGTCCACAGAGTAAATGGTAGTCGCACACTGGAGGAAGTTAGGTTTGGCGTCTCTTAATGCTGTTGGTCTTGCCATCCTCTCCTGGTGGTCTGGATAAATGTGCACTCATGCGGGGGGCTGGTAGATCCACAGTTGCAGAAACTGAGGTGGCTGTAGGTGATTCCTTTTGTGGGAGGGCATCCCTCTTTGTGGCTGAGGTAGATGTACTTGGCCCAGATGTTGTAGAACCACAGAAAGGGAAAGCTGGAGCAGGAAAAGCCCTGCACATATGGTTAAATATGTCATGCAACACCCCAATTAGGTAGCCCATATTGGAGTTGTGATCTTAAATCTGAACATTGAGCTCCTTCTGCAACTGTTTCATCTTCTGAAGCTCCGTCGAAACCTGGCTCATCAAGTCTTGGGACTGATAGAGGGATCACAAGACTTTCTTGATGGTGTCTTACGTGACAGTTAGCCCATTGACCTCACTTTGCTGACCCACAGGTTCCCTCACATGACCCCTACCCCCACTACCTTGTGAGCTTGACCCAGTACGCCCCATCCCACCGCTTCTTGGCTGGACTTGAGGTGGTGCTGGGTGACCAGCAGCCAGGACTGGGGTGTACAAGATTTGAGTGATGTTGCTTTGGACATGGGAAATGGAGGTATCCATGGCCTGAGATGTGGACAGCTGGGGTGCGTGGTCTAGGTGAGGGCCGAGTGATACTCATTGAAGCTCCTCGTCATCCAGACCTGCAGGAGTGGAGTCCTCACTGAAAACATGTTCCTGCTGTGGAGTACAGCAGGTGTTTGCCCATATACTCTCGGTGTTGGACCTTTTATGAATGAAAAAATAAATTATTACAAGTTTGGATTATACATCAAGTGTATTTGAAGCTAAAAAAGTAGCAAACTAAAAGGAAAAAGATACTTAAAATAATGAGTGTACATTTCAGTGGTATATAATCAATAACAGAAACTGTTTAAATGATACACAGAAGTAAATCAGAAAAGCAGGTAAAAAGATGTCCTGAAATGACAGTATCCATTAAATATACCAAACATTCCAAACAACATAGTAGCGAGGAGAAATTTGAAATCAATCATTCCAAATCCCGCTAAAAATCTGATAAATATTACTGGGTTCATTAAAAAAACACATATTCAGCATAAAAATGTACATATCTTGAAATTTTTAAGTCAACAAACTTTGTTTTGTGAAACATATGACATCAATTGTATAGCATAACAAGGATAGGGCAACTTGGAAATTTAAACCTTACAACATTTCTAAACTTAGCATGGACTATTGATTGATAAATACATTACACGTTAATATATGTGAAAATGTTGTAGAAAAGAGAGAATGAGCGACATGTTATGTTAGGAGCTTATAAAGTGCCTGGGGCCAGATGTACGACCTGTTTTTGCATGTGCAAACAGGTTTGCGACCCGTTTGCGTATAGAAAAACCTACAGGGCCATGTACAAACCCTATTTAGCGAGTTGCAATTTATTTGCGACTCGCTAAATAGTATCTGCGACTCGTTATTAGGAAGGGGCGTTCCCTTCCTAGTAGCGACCCCAAATGCCATGTATGACTGTTTGCGACCGAAATTGGGACGCAAAACAGTCGCAGTTTACCACCCTTCACAGAAAGGTGGTAAACCACTTGCAAATTGTGACTGTCTCAAATAATTTTTTGACCACTGCCTGCCATTACAAAATGAAACAAAAACGTTTTGTTTTTCTTTTTTTAAATGCATCCTGTTGTCTTTAATGAAAACGGGCTGCATTTAAAAAAAAAAATCCCTGCTTAATTTAAAAGCAGTCCCAGACATGGAGGTCTGCTGAGCCCAGCAGGCCACCATCCCTTGGAGGGCCAGCCATTCCCAATGGGGTTGCAAATTGCCAGTACCTCATGATTATTCATGAGGCACGCAATTTGGGACCCCAATGGGAGTCGCTCACAAATTGCGACTCGCAATTCGTCACAATTTGAGAGTCGCAATTTCCAATGGTCGTACATCTGGCCCTAGGTAACTCCATTTGAAGTGTCCCTGAGCTATATTTTCACTTAGAGCATCACAGAAACCTACCAGAGCTCACTAAGGCCTGAAAATTGCCTGAAGAACCAAGTCTTCAGTTTTTCTGGAAAAGGACTTCAGAAGGTTCCATTCTTAGGTCCACAGGGAGTAGATTCCAAAGCCTGGCAGCCAAAAAGCTAAAAGAACCACCTCCCAAATGCACGTTTCGTATGTTTGGGATCACTACCCGGGCAGTCCCTGAAGATCTGCGGAATCTGTTTGGAAGATAAGGTTTAATCAAGGGAAAAAGGGAGCGAGGACCTTTCTGATTTAGAATTCTTTTGTATAAACATAATGCCTTAAAGAAGGCTCAATGCTGATTGGGAAGCCAGTGGAGCTTTGAAAGAGCTGTATCTGTGGAGAAACATCTTGGAATGTTCAATGGCATCCACACAACGACATTCTGAACCCTTGGAAGCAATCCCTACTTACACTTAGAGGCTCCTAGATAGCGTACATTGCAGTAGTCTGAACAAGACACTACAGGCATCTAGATTACAACCGTCCTAGCAGAGTCAGGCAGGATCTAAGATTTTGTGAAGCATCTTTAATTCTAAAACAGGTTCCTGCCTTAGAGGACATTTGGCCATCCAATGTCAGGGAGGAGTCAAACCAGATGCCAAGGATTTTGACTTTAGATTTAGGAATGGGTGCCCGCTCTAGTTTGTTGGGCCACCACACAGTAGACCATAAAGACAGTTGTTTTCCTACCACTAGGACTTCCGTCTTACCTGCATTTATTCTGAGCAGCTGGAGTCCATCCATCTGGCCAGATTCACCAGACATACCTTAAAGTATGCTTCAGCTTTACCTTCATCCTGTGCAAAAGTAATAATCAGCTGGGTGTCATCTGTATATGACACTAATTTACCGCCTTGGCACTCTATTAACTCTGCCAGGGGGCACATATACAAGTTGAACAGAGTAGGACTAAGGCCAAATCCTGTGGCACCCCCTGTTGCAGAATTATTCGACTGCTGAAAAATCTGGAAGGTGCAATCTTGGAGGAAATCTGCAATCCAACCATGAGGACGACCCCCATATCAAACTTCCAAAGCTGTTCTAGTAACACGCCATGAGACAAAGTGTCAAAGGCCACACTTAGGTCCATCATAACCAGGGCTGCAGTATTACCTCCAAGATAGCAATAATATTTTCACAAAAACAAGCAAGGCATCATGGTAGTTGTAGTCATTTCGATTCTATATCAGCAACACTTGCAACATTGAAAGTTCAACATACCTAGTGAAAATATGCAGTTAAAAATAACAGAAATTTAGTATATAAGACACATATATGAAATATGTTATTTGGTGTAAAAACACTTACAAGGGCCATTACATCATGTGACATGTAATGGAGTTTGAAACCTATAATCTTAAATAAAAGATAAAACATTGAAATACACAAATGAGACACATTCAACTGTCTTCTTTACCAGTCGCCATGTCACCAGACATTCCTGACAAGCCTTCAGGATGTAGGATTGACAAGACCTTCTCCTCCCAGGGAAAAATTATAAGGGGGTTGGGGAGAACCACCACCAGTCCTCTGGCCCTCCATGTGACGCTTGAAGGCCAGGGATCGCACTTTCCCCCGCAGGTTGATCCATCTCTTATTTATTTTTTATAATCTTTATTACATTTTTGTTCAATGCAACTTACAGCAGTATATTTGACAAAATAAAGTACATGTTTTTTAGTACAACACAATTTGCATTTTTTTGTCCACTAGAAAAGGGGGGGGGGCGAACCATTATTCTCAATGTCACGAACAGTTAACAACGACATTAAATTCACCTCAGGATTTGTCAACATATATTACGTTTCAAAGCTGCATCAAATCATAATATAAAAAAAACATAATTCCACCTAACTAGTGAGGTTGTTCCATCTCTTCCTAGCTGTAGCGTTCACTCTGTCAACTACTCTGGCCCATATTAGCCTTTTCTGACATATGGTTATTTTTTGCACTTGCGCTCGAAACAATTGTGGCTCTGCTTGAATTATTTCATATACCATGACTGACGATTTTGTCTTTGTAAAATGGTGATTTTTCTTCACTGCCATTATCTACATTAAAGGATTTTAAATTATAGTAACAACATGAAAATAAATGAAAGAAGTAAAAAGGAAAAAGAAACAGGGAAAACAAAACAAGACCCTGACTTAACTGAGAAAAGTCCAGCTTTTAAATGTTGTGGTGCAGAGAAATGAGCAAGGATCACGGGCTGAAATGGATTGTGTTTTATAGTGTGGCATGCAGGTGTTAATAATTAGCCAAACACATCATGTATGAGGACTAGCCTCCATCCAATGGCCCCAGGAATGGTACATTGTTGAACGTGTCCTGCAACAGGATCCCTCCATAGGGAAACCACTGCTAGGACACCACCATCACAAATGTGTGATCATCATCATAATCATCAAAGCACTTTATTTTGGTTGTATGACCATAAAAGTGCAAATGCAATAAATACATACAGTACATAAAAAAGCAGCCATCATAGATATACAGTCTCCTGTCCAATTAGTGACCTATTAATTATCATGCAATGTCCTCTGGATGGACAATAAACTCAAGACAACATAATCCTCTGGAAATCCTAAACTGGACTAAAGGGGTCCGCCATGTTGAAAGTCTTGCCCATATCAATCTGAGGATAAATTAATCTTAAAACTCGTGAATGTTTAAAATTATTCCAGTCCGCTATTGGATAGTTCATAACACCTCTAACAATATAAAATTATTTATATACATCAAAGTTAAAAGATGGAGTCTTGAATCATCTCACTTGATTAAGCAATACTTTTTGTTGCCCGAGTCATATGCCAGTACTTCTAAACACATGTATCCTCATGTTCTAGTACATATATATACGAATGAGCGGATACATCTTAATTTCGGCTGTGGCCATAAAAACACAAAATACATGCAAGTGAAAGTAGAAAAGGAATGTTCTATATTCTAAGGGTATCAACTTATTTAAAATACTCAGATAAAAACCAAGTCTTTGGGCCATTAGCAGAAAGTTTTCTAAAGTGCAATTATAGTTAGCAGCAAAAGTCCAATTAGTCTCCACACTACTCTGTCAAGGGTTCCTAGGAATTAAAAATCATTAATACAGGATGGCCTGGGCCTTTACCAAGGAACACAGAAATTTGGTTTAGATGTGGGTAATTGTAATATAATGTACACTTTAGTATACTTATATATTCTTATGTTTCTTATGTTTCTGAGTGCATGCTTCATGCTTGTTTGTGTTGTCATTTGATTAGCACCATGGAGATGGAATCTTACATGGTTGAGATGAGTCAGTTGCACCTGACTCCTGCTGGTTGATGGATGGGACTTTTCATTTTCTGGATTAAACTTACATCTTTCTACAATGGTCTCCTCTGCGGTTTGGATTACTTAATTTTACACTGGCGACGAGTTGCTGAAACCTACCCTGCGTTTCCAGACTAAGGAAGATCAGCCTCAATATCATTCTTAAACCAGGACTACAAACCCTTACTCCTGAACTTAAAAAAACAATCTTTTTCTTGCGAGAGATTTTCAAATTTACTATTGGGAAGTGAGCATCCGCCACATGCCTCACCTTTTCTTTTCATTCATTTTGGAAGGGTTGGGAGGCTTGAATGTGGGCTCATTACAGCTTAACTTTCTCTCTATTCTGACTTGGTAAACTTTCTTACTGAAGAGTAATTCATTAATGAGAGTAAGCGACTTTCCAATGATTTTGAAGATTAACTGTTATGATGTTTAACTTTCACGTGTAATCTTTCAACTTTTGAGGAGTTAACTATTATACATGTCTACAGCACCTTTATTTTCATCTGGATACAACGCTGTGGAGGATTCAATATACTTAAATTTTTGTAGTCTGCGGCGCTTTGTGAACTTGTTTGGGTCTTAGTGCTATTAAGAAAAGGATTTTCTCATCCATACTTTTTAGCGCATTGGTTTCTCAAAGTGGGTGCACGCTGTCTACATGCGCATTGTAACATTGTTCATTTGAGGCAGCACTGCAAAAATTCTTCGGGAGGTACTGGCACTGAATATAATGCACCGTGGCGTACCTTGGAGCAACGTTTGCGCCGTTTATAGTTTCCAAATTCTAAAGGATACCTACTAAATTGTGTTGGGTAAGTGTCAGGTTATCCCTCGCTGTCAACGCTACAACAATAGTGTTTGGTAACTGTCAAGTTATCGCTGGCTGTCAACAATACAACTGTTGGAGTGGTTCATACGGAGACATCTCCTAACTGCCTAGTGTTGCTTGCGATCTGCGCCCAACTTGGTAAAGACTTCATATAATAACATTTTCAAACTGCCAAGCTTACTTGCTTTTGACGCTGCAACTTGGAACTTTGTTCTTCTGGAGTTCGGCGCCGCGACACGACTTAGAACTTCAAATGCTTTAGCAGCCTTCGTTGTTACCTCGTCATCATGAACTTAGTCACGTTACGTTGCACGCTATGTGCGTAACGTGGCGGCCATCTTGGATTCCTGTTTACACTTTAATTTTCAGGTGTTTTAAGCTCAACGCTCTAGTCTTTAGAGCCAATTCTGTACGTTGTTCGTGTTTGAAGGAAACATTACTTACCTAAGGTAAGCACAATTCTAGAAAGATATCATTTTGGTAGGAGGAATCAAAATGATGGAGAAATAGTGGAGAATTTTATTACTGCATTGAGAAAATTGGGGTCATCATGTAAGTTTGGTGCTCTTATTGAGGAGAGAATTAGGGACCAATTGATGCTAGGCTGTAATATACAAAAGGTAAGGGATGATATTTGGCAAAAGGATGAACCTTCGCTAGATGAGGTAATCACTATTGCCAAACAAATAGAACATTCCCAGAAATGTGTGGAGATCATCACAAAACGTGAGAATAACAGTGAAGTAATTCATGAATTAAAAGTTTCCACTAAAGGAAGTATCAAGAAAAAAGGTGTCAAACCCAATTCTGAACCTAGTGAATCTCGATCTTTTCATAGGAGTAGTTTTTAACCCAAGTATTTTCGTTGTGGGAATCTTGGTCATTTGGCAAATGACCAGAAGTGCCCTGCACTGAAAAGCACACGTGGAAATTGCAAGAAGGTTGGTCACTATACTTCTGCTTGTCGTACTAAGAAAACCAAGGCAAAAGTAAACTTGGTGTCTCAAAGTAGTGGTATGGAGGATGATTCAGACTCAGATTTTGATTGTGGGCAGATTGTCTCACAGGTTTTTAGTATGTTATTCTGGTGCAAGAATCACAATTATCTCTAAACAATTTTATTCCCAGTGTTTGAGAGACATGGTTAAAATTATTAGAGCAGACATTAAACCACTAGCTAATGGTGGTGAACCCATCAAACTTATTGGCTATTTTGAAGGATTGATTGAATACAAAGGGAGGTTCACTTCTGGAAAGGCTTATGTCTCTCACAAAGGAGATAGCATCTTGAGGTGGTTTCACCAAAAACATCTAGGTGTTATGTTGGATCCAAATAGTAATCCTCCCATTGTATTAAAAGATAATTTCAATGTGAATATAATTGACACCAATGATGGTGATGGCGACTACATTTCCAATCTCAAGAAATCCTTTCCCAGGGTGTTCAGTGGTGAACTAGGCTGTCTTCGTGGTTACACACACAAAATCAAACTAGTTTCAGGAGCTGTACCAGTCTCTAGTAAAGTTCACAGTGTACCTTTTTCGGTGGGGGAGGAAATGGAAAAGCAGTTAGTTAAGTTGAAGTCAGATGGAATTATTGAAGAAGTTGAAGGGACCCAATGGTTAGCGCCAGTAGTCGCAGCATGCAAATTGGATGGAAGTTTGCGTTTATGCATAGATTTGAGAGCTCTTAATAAACAGTTGATTGTTGACGTACCCACTACCAAAAATCTCTGACATATTGTTGTTGAAGGACGCAAACGTTTTTTCTACAGTAGATCTGAAATCTGCATATCATCAGATTAGATTAGACAATAATTCAAAAGATTACACGGCCTTTATCACTCCATTTGGAACTTTCAGATTTGTAAGGTTACCATTTGGTTTGGTATCGGCAGCATCAGTTTTCCAAAGGGCATTGGAAAAGGTTTTGAAAGGTCAAGCTGGAGTAAAAATGTATCAGGACGATGTCTTAATTTTTGGAAGAGACGACACAGAACATGATGTAAGAGTAAGGCAAATGATGGAGAGGTTCAGTCAACATAACCTTACTGTCAGACTGGACAAATGCAGGTTTAAAAAATCCTCCATAAACTACCTTGGGCATACCATTTGAGAGAAAGGCATAGAACCGAAACATGAGTTGATTGAAGCCATACAAAACTTAACCCCTCCATGCAATAAGGAAGAATTAATCAAATTCCTTGGTATGACTGAATACTACAGTAAGTTTGTACAAGGTTGATGCTGAGAAAAGTATCAACATGCGGAAGTTGTTATGTAAAGGAATTGATTTTGATTGGTCTTCACAATGTGAAGAAGAATTTAACAACTTAAAAGCTCATTTAAGAAAGACTCCAAAACTTAGGACTTTTGATCCTTCTTTGAATTCAGTATTAATCACGGATGCGAGTATGAAAGGTCTTGGAGCTGTTTTGCTACAAGAAAAAGGTGATGAGGATAATGTAATTGTATTCCTCTCTAGAAGTTTGAAAGGGGCAGAGCTTAGATACTCTGTGATAGAAAGAGAGGCCCTGGCAGTACATTGGGCCACAAATAAATTAAAAAATTTACTTTGGGGCACAACATTTATTGTAAGAACTGATCACAAACCTTTATGTGAGGTATTTAACAAAAAGGATATAGATGCCATTTCTAGTAGGATATCCAAATGGGTTGTGGCTCTCCAAGCTTATAATTTCCATGTTGAGTATTTGCCTGGTGCACGGAACTGTATTGCAGATACCCTCTCGAGACTTGTACAAATCAATGAGGATAATGTGAATGAGAAGGATAATGAGTTGAATGAATGGGTGTGTAACATTGAACATGAAGGGATAAAATAAGATAGATGGCGAGAGGAATGCAAGACCGATGAGGTTCTTAAAGAACTGAGCTCTTTAATCAAAAAGGGCTGGAATAAGAAAACTGATGGCGATTTAGACAAATATTAGAATGTAAGAAATTAATTGTCTGAAGTTGATGGTCTCATCTTCAGGGGGTCAAAGCTAATTCCTCCTTTGGTATTCCGAGGAGAGCTGATAGAACTGGCTCACCGAGGTCACCAGGGTATGTCTGTTAGACCTGGCACCATTGGCGTGAGTCTCCCTTCCATTTTTCGCTGTGTCTCCTCTGTTTTTGCTGGTTATAGATGCTCTGGGCGCTGTGCCACTGCCATTCAGTGCCACAGCGCGAATGCTCCCTTTGTAAAGATGACATGTGAATTGGTACGTCCATGATTGGCTTATTTGGTTTACCTGTTAGTCCCTAGTAGCGTGGCCCGTGTGTGCCCAGGGCTGGTAAACCGAATGCTGCTGGTGGGCCTGCAGCACTGGTTTGTGCCACCCACAGAAGCAGCTTGTAAAGTGTGTCTCAGACCTGCCACTGCAGTGTCTGCGTGCAGTCCAGAACTGCCATCTTGGCTGTGAAGTGCACCCACTTCCCAGCCCCTAAACCTTCCCTTGGCATCCTGTAAGCCCCCCTTATGATAGGGTGCATTGTATGTGTAAGGTAGGACATGCCCTGATGTGTGTAGCATGTACTAGTAGTGAATTACACCCAATTTCGTTTTTCACTACTGTAAGGTTACCTGTTCTCCATAGGCCATAATGGGAGGTCTGGGCTATTACATTCTATAGTCCTAAATGACCCACAGAACATGGTAGAACATCAAATTTAGTATGCCTGAGCTCAGAATATTAAAATACATCTTTTAGTGAAGGTTATTGTTATATTCTGTGTTTGAAACTACCACTTTTAGAGTATAGGTACTTTCTTGCCTAAGCCTTCCAGTTTGCTCTGCTATTATGTGTATTGGCTGTCTGGTTTTGGAGGGACAGGGCAGGCTGAGTCAGACCTGGGTTGAATAGAGAGATCTGCCTTGGAGTGAGGGGAGGGGTAGCTCCTGCACTTGAATAGGGCTGTGCCTGGCAAGGTGAATGCTGACTCCACCTCCCACTGTGCGTCTGAAGGCAGACCCCCTCTTTCTGAAAGGAAGGATGCAGCCTGGTAAAGAAAGTGCTCCAGGGCTGGGCAGAACTGGTTCTGGCTGGGTTCAGAGACTTGTGACCCCTAAGAACAAAGACTTTGGGGGTATAAATATTTGTGCCCAAACCCCTACAATTGGTATTGCTCCTGGACAAGAAGAAGAACCTCTGTCCGTGTGACTACAGGAATCTGCAGGAGAAGGACTGTCCTTGTGCTTGTGTGCTGTTCCTGGGACTGGCCTGCAGTGGTTACTACTGGACTTGGAAGAAGAGGAAAAGGACTTTGAAGGAACTTTTATTTTTGCTACAGCAATCACCCAAGGGCTAGAAGAGAGCTAGCCTCCTGCTGGAGTTTCAGGCACATCAGACTCCACCACCAGTCTCCTGTTTCCTCCCAGCGAGGATTTCTATCTGTTCTACTGCTGAGAAGAGAGTGCTGAAAATCGTCGCTAACCCCCGTTAGCGAGCCGCTGCAGCTGGTGAGCGTGAGAAAAACCGTCGCTCTGCAGTCGCCGAGCGCTCGCTAACCCCGAAGAATATCGCATCATCCGTCAGCGGGCCTGAAAATGCCCGCTATCCCAAAGATCGTCGCAGAACCCGTCTGCGGGCCTGAAAACGCCCGCTATCCCGAAGATCGTCGCATCACCCGTCAGCGGGCCTGAAAATGCCCGCTATCCCAAAGATCGTTGCAGCATCTGTCTGCGGGCCTGAAAACGGCCGCTATCCCGAAGATCGTCGCATTGCTTGTTACCGGGCCCCAAAGCGGTCGCTAACCCCAAATCATCGCATCAAGCTCATCGCAGCGCAGACGCCGAGTGTTCGCCATTTTCCCTGCATCGCATCAGGATCGTCGCTCCCTCGCGGAGCTCCATTTTCTTTAATCGCAGCAAGATCGCACAAGCAACAGGCTCGGTGCATCATCCTCCCTTAGCGGCAAAGATTTTATCGCATCACCGGCTTAGCGTGAAGAAGTTTGTCGCTTTCTCCTGCCCGCAACCCAGCGCATCATCCTCCCTTGCAGTAAGGATTCAACGCATCGCTGGTTAGCGTGAGGAAATTTATCGCTACAACTCCTTAGCGACATTTTTGTTGCTTTGCTACAGAATCCAGATACGTTGTGAGTAAAAGGGTCGCAGAGACCACTGCATTGAACTGAACATCATTGTGTGCATCTTGAACTATTTTTGCAGCATCTTTAAAGTAAGTATATTTTTCTAGTATTGTGGATATTTACTGTTATTGGTCTTGTGATTAAGTCTATATAAATATACCTAATTTTTATAACTACTTGAGTGGTGTCCATTTGTAGTGTTCCTCATTGTATTACTGTGTATGGTCATAAATGTTTCACACACTGCCTCTGAGATAAGCCTAGCTGCTCGTGCTACGTTACCACAGGGTTCAGCAGGGGTTGTCAAAGGGTGTAGGCTGCTTACTCTGACTTGGGAAGAAGGGTCCCTACTTGGACAGTGGCCAGCCATTGCCAACTAGAGACCCCTATTTCTAACAATGTCCAAAACTAAAGAAAGATTGAGGTTAAATTATTGGTGGACAGGAATTGACCTTCAAGTTGAACGATCAATTAGGGAGTGCATCCCTTGTACCCTAAGTGAAAAATGTCTCAAACCCAGAGTCTAGCCTATGGTCATCAGGGACCGTCCAAAGGGTCCTTGGCAAGAATTAGCTTTGGACATTTTGGGTCCAGTTACTGGTGATGGTTCTGAGACTTATATGTTTGTCCTCATCGACATGTACTCAAGGTGGCCAGAGATCAAATTTACAAAATGAATTGATTTCAAACATGTCATTTCTTTTCTTAAAGAAATCTTTGCCAGGGAAGTCCTTCCTGGATATTTATTAACTGACAATGGTGTACAATTTGTGTCAGGTGAAATGGAAGAGTTTCTACAACAATGTTCCATTAAGCATAAACGCTGCTCACTATATCATCCGGAAACGAATGGTATGGTAGAACGCTCTGTGCGTGTGCTAAAATAAACTATTTCCATGTTGAAACAAAACGGGCTTGATTGGAAAAAAGAGGCAGCAAAGAAGGTTGAAGTGTATAGGTTCTCCCCTCATGCAACAACTGGACGCACTCCTTTTGATCTTCTTAAAGGGAGACATCCTAGCACCCTGGTGGCACCTTTGTGGGTAAATGATACAGAGTCTCATAGAGAAAATGTATCTCCTGATGATCTTTGGAAGCATAAAGAAAAAAAAGAGCGGTTGCACGTGAAAAAAGGTATGCTGTTAGGAAAGCTGTTAAGACCACGGTGGTAAATGTTGGTGATCTTGTGATGACAAAAGCTCCCCTGGGGCGGGGGGCTTCTAGATTATTTTTGAAACCTCATAAGGTCATCAAAGTGTTAACTAATGCAATTAAGACTGAAGATTCCCGTATATGGAAACTTAATAGGGTTGTTGTCATCAAAAACACTTCTCTGTTAAAGAGTGACTCTGTGGTTAAACCATCTTGTGATACCTCGGGTTCTCCCGATGGCCCCCAAAGGGAGAGAAGTACAAGAATCAAAACTAAACCCAAAAGATTCAAGAACTTTGTAATGGACAAATAAGATGTGTTTTATTGAAGGAAGGTATGTAATATAATGTACACTTTAGTATACTTATATATTCTTCTGTTTCTTTGTTTCTTATGTTTCTCAGTGCATGCTTCATGCTTGTTTGTGTTGTCATTTGATTAGCACCATGGAGATGGGTCAGTTGCACCTGACTCCTGCTGGTTGATGGATGGGACTTTTCATTCTCTGGATTAAACTTACATCTTTCTACAATGGTCTCCTCTGTGGTTTGGATTACTTAATTGTACAGTAATATAATCATAAGAATTGCTTGCATGCACACCACATGGAGAACAAGAACCTTGAGACAGCAAACAAAATCAGTTGTTGGTTATCATCCTTCAGAAGCCTAAATACTTCTGCACAATACGAGGTCCCCAACTATCTTGATCTAGGGTTTTTATAGACTGAACAAAAGAAAAATACGTGGAGCTCTGATTTTTCAGATTCACAACAGACTGGGCACCCTAAAGCAATGGTGCCTACCCATTTGTTGAAAAATGAATGTAAAGAAAGTGACCCATGTCTAAATTGGACATAGAGTTTCCTGACTCAGACTGGCTGTATTTCATCTAGGAAAGGCTCAAAACTATAATTGTCTTTTATTCCAATAAACGTTGCTGTGAGTGAACCTAGTGTTGATCTCCTGTAAAGGAGAGCGAGTTTGTGCCCACTATAACACCTGACAAGTTAATTCCTAGATGTTACAGGACAGGACGCTATGGGATCCCTCCACATCTTTGTTTTGCCGATACTATGGAGTGTGTCCCTTATGTATGTGAACCTGTGTAGTTTCCCAGACCCCGGAAGTCCCAGTACCTCCTCCAGCTCAAGCCTATAAGAAGACAATTCTGGAGTAGCCCAAATGTGTCATCAGAAAGCAAGCAGTTTGAGTCACATTTCCTCTGAAATCAGTCTAACACCTAGATCCAGTCGGAGGGGAAAAAGTGGGGTGCTAGGGGGAAGGTTAGCTAGCTGCCTGATGAAATTATTTTCAGTTCTAGATATGCTCTTTGTAGGGCAACGAGCCAATAGTTCCATGCTATACATGCCGGCGCCCATAGCTTGCACTTTATAGAGCTCAACAGTAGGGCCAATGGGTTTACAAAAAGATTTCCTGTGCACTTCGGCCAGCCCCCATGATGTCCCTGCTAGCTTGAGGCTATGTTGCGATGTGAGTCGACCAGTCCATGTGTTCAGTTAGGGTGACCCCCTAGATATTCAAAAGTGGATACCCTCCCGAGGGGAGTGCCATTCAGGCAAATATTGGGGCGTGTGGAGTTTTCTGAGAGGAAAACCATGTATTTGGTCTTCTGGAAATTAATTACCTGCCCTCTAGTGCTGAAGAAAAGATCAAAGCTATTGAGGATGTTTTGGATGCCCATTGGTGACTTGGAGAGAAGAAGGGTGTTGTCAGTAAACATCATTGCCGGTATTTTGTTTAAAGCTATTTTATGGGCGTTGTTGTACTTCACCATATTCAGCATATCTACCAAAGCCTTGATGTATAGGCAGAATAGAGTGGGGGCCATCACAAATCCTTGCCTGACACCCCTGTTGATGAGTGGCGTTGAGAGCTCCGTGTGTTTCCCATACCTGATTTGAGCAAAATTTGCCTCGTGTAATCTCCTGATCATATGACAAAGATATGGAAGAACCCCAATACCATTTAGTACAGACAACAACTACTATCTGGGTACTAAATCAAATGCTTTCTGCTCCGGCCCACATTTTGGGGATTGGCATTCTCCTTATCACAGCATTGAATATTACCCACAAGTATGGCCACCAAATTGTTGGTTCAGAGCGAAAAAGGTCCCCTGGAATTTTGCCATTCCAGGTGATTTGTGCATAGTTATTTTGTTGATGGCACTAAGTACCTCAGAAAGGGTTATCTCTGGGAACTCCAGGGCTGAGGTCTGCAACATGTCCCCAGTTGGGTGGACTGTATTCTCCTATGCCGTGGCATACAGAGCATAATAATGGTCATTCCAGTATTCAGCCGCAATGTTGGGCTCAAATGCCACCATGCCGTCTCTGCGACCTGTGTTGACTAGATTCCAGAAGCCTTCAGGTCCTTAGATAGCAATGCCCCGTGAAGAGAATCCCATGTTTCCTACTCCCTGGAATTTTTGGCTGTAGTGATAGCCTCTCCATAACTAGCCTGTCATTGTATTTTAAAGCTTCTAGCAACGCCAATTTTGCTTCCCGCTGCCACCGATTAAATAAGGAGTGTGGAGGCTTCCTTCGGCCTCTGTGATGTCCCTCTGGGTGGAATTTGCACATTAGTTTGTTAGTGAGTTTAGTGTGTATCTCCAAGACCCCTACTAGTGAAAAAATGATGCCTTCTTCCATAATGACTTTGTTCAAGTCTATTAGGGAGCAACTAAGTACCTCATATAGGGCTGCCATCATATCAGGGATTTGCTGCATTACTGGTCAATGTATTTTTGTCCTGCTTGTTGTCAGTATTATCCTATTGTCTAATAGTGTGCTTGCTGGGAGTCCCACTCTCACTTCCGGTAGCACAAGGTCCAGGGTCACTGCATTGTGGTCACTATCATGTCTGGGCAGGACATTAAATTCTACAACCATTGGCCACATCCTGGTCTCCACCAGGATGTAGTCAATCAGGAAAGAATGTTCCTCTCAGTTAAAAGTATGCGTCCCGTGGGTGTACGACTTTGCACGCCCAATGCAAGCCCTAACTGAATAATTCAAAGTAAGGGATTTGATCTGGAGGGCCAGCGGGGACCAGGTTTTAATGGGAGGTATTTTCAACTCTGGAATAGCCCAAAGCCTGTCTTCTTCACATACAGCATCACAATTAGTATGATCCAGGGTCTCAAATTGGCAGTTAAAATTACCCTCTATGTCTGAATAAGCACTGTCCATGACAATGTACAGAAGAGAGGTGAGTTGTTCCAAAGTCAAGGAGTGTGGCCTATTCTTATGGGTCTAGAGTAGAGATTAACCAATGTTATTTTAACCTTGGGGGCCAAAGTGAGTAAAATGCTCAGGATGTTGTTTGAGGGGAACTCTATTCCCTTGGCCATACTTCCCAGGTGGGTACCCTTCACCCTGGAAATGGCGGCTGTTAAGAAGATCGCAAAACCCGGCTGTAGTATTTCCTCCCTAGACCATGTTTTCTGGAAAAGGCATAGGTTAAACTGGTCTACAAAGGACCCCGAATCAGTGGAATCAAATGTGTTCTTTGTTTAGGCCAGCAACATTCCAGAATAACACCCTCAAGGGTGTTGGTGTTTCCGGCCTGCCTGGGTTTGCCATGTTAGGTGCATTTCTGTGGGGTAATATCTCCCCGTGCAACTCTAGAGATGCCCTCTCCCCTGAGTCTGACTGCATGCTCCTGTTGCCTGTGGCATCTATTCCAAGCCCTCTGCCCCTTTCCGGCTCCACTTGGGTGAATGTGCGTTGCATGATTTGAGTTCCTATGTTTGGCAGGGACTTATTCATTGGTCCTTCTCCGCCCCTTCCTTGTTGGTGTGAGCGAAGGTTCGACCTGTAACTCCATTCCTCCTTTCCGCAGCCCACAGGCACACTGAGCACTGCATGGCCATGGATCATTAGTTGAATTCTCCATTGGTCCCCCCTTAGTGACTTTCGCTGGGTCTAACATATGATGGTCAGAAAGTCAATCCACCCCCTCTAGAATACCCAGATCTGTTTCTTAGTGGTAGTGTAACAAGCAGGGGCATAGGTGTCTAGTGTGGTCGTCTATTCTGCCATTGGGTTGTGTTCAGGGTGGCCAATACATTACTGTTTTGTTCCCTAGTTGTTTGGACATGCAGTAGCTTATAGAAATAGCCAAGTGGGGAAGGGCTTGATCACTGTACGCAAGTCCGGTAGCAAGAGACTAGAATTGTCTTTGGGTTTCTAAAATGAATCACAACACAATCCCCTTGCCTATCCTTAGGTCTGTTTCC
This sequence comes from Triturus cristatus, assembly GCF_964204655.1. Taxonomy (NCBI): domain Eukaryota; kingdom Metazoa; phylum Chordata; class Amphibia; order Caudata; family Salamandridae; genus Triturus; species Triturus cristatus. The sequence goes on along the minus strand of NC_140582.1, from coordinate 770,577,522 downwards.
TACCCAGTTGACCCTGCGAGTCATGAGGATCTTCTCTGCTCTATCGTATGGGAACTGTCTGTATCTAGTTGGCCAATACAAGCATTTGTTGGCAAGTTTGTTCTGGGCTTCTCTCTGCCTATCAGGGGTACCCCTGCGAGGATAACAACATATGCGCATGAGGCAGGAGGTTAGTTAATGGGGAGGAAAATTGCCATGTCAGCTCTTCCCAGCTCAATCCCTTCCCCCTCCCCTGTGCCCTAGCCAAGCTCCAAAGTGTGTAATTGCTCAAATGAGCTCTATTGGAATAGTCGTCCTCTCCTGGCATTCCCCCACAATCATTGTTGCTAGTGCTGCCTTCTTTGGCACAAAAATTGGCAGTCTTCGATGGTTCAGTGGGACAGAGGAAACAGTTTGACAAATGGCGTCAAGTCCCTTGGCTGTGGCCCCAGAAGTTTGGTTGTAAATATTGTCATGTACCTTTTCGCAGAATTCAGTCATACTGTCCAGGTGTACTGCTAGGGGGTAAAGTTCTTCCTTCAGAATGAGTTTGACCTGTTCCCATATGCTGTCAATCATAGGTTTGCCGCCCATGTGGGGTATTTATTACCATCCAGTGGTCTATCGATAGTGCTAGGGTCTATGTCATTTAGGCAAGGAGAGTTGTCAGGTACTCCGACCTTTGACTTTCTGCATTTAGCCGCACCTCGTGTAGTTTTTTTTAGTCTTGTCGGGCATAGAGAGACCTGTGGTCCCCCCCTCTCCTGGGCACACGCCAGGGGCATTGTGTGCAGTGGGAAATCTCTGCTTCTAATGAAGGTGCCTCTGGCCACTGGTAGAAGTGTTGATGGCTCTCCTGGCCACTATGACTGCTGGGGCCTGTGCTCCTGACCCCGCCACCAAACTGCTGTCAGAATATCCTGCGCAGCGGGAAAGCTCCGATTCTAATGAAGGCAACTCCGGGCACTGGTGGAAGTGTTGGCAGCTCTCCTGGCTGCTGTGACTGCTGGGGCCTGTTGTCCTGCCCCCAACACCAAAACCCTGTCAGAGTATCCCGGGCAACCGGAAAGCTCTGCTCCTAATGAAGGTGCCTCCGGGTGCTGGTGGAAGTATTGGTGCCTCTCCTGGCCGCTGCAACTTCTGAGGCCTGTGGTCCTGCCCCCACCACTAAACCACTGTCAGAGTTTCATGTGCAGTGGGAAAGCGCTAATTAAGGCGCCTCCGGATGATGATGGAAGTGTTTGTGGCTCCCCTGGCCGCTGTGACTGCTGGGGCCTGAGGCCCTGCCTCCACCACCAAACTGCTATCAGAATATCCTGCACAGTGGGAAAGCTCTGCTTCTAATGAAGTCGCCTCCGGGCGGTGACTGATTTGTTGGCAGCTCTCCTGGCCTCTGCGACTGCTGGGGGCTGTGGTCCTGCCCCCACCACCAAACTGCTGTCAGAGTATATATGCAATAGAGATAGGCTCAATGTAACCCCGTCACCCTGATGGCGATGGAGTACTATTCACCAACATAGGTGTCTGCTGCTTCGGCAGCGGTGAGCGGTGTACGCAACAGTAAACACTCTGTCAACATAGACAGAGATTCAGCCTGCATATATCTAAATAGGGTGGGCAGAATTCTGTCAGCTTGATGGATTACTTGTAAACTCCCCCGCAGACTGACAGTAGTCCCACCAAGACCTAAATCAGGCCCTTAGTCTCATTGTCAGCATTGGTAACCTGGTGACTAACACCAGGTATCATTTGGTTTGAGGAAACCAGTCTAGCAGCCACCCTAGTGACACTGGCATCTGCATACCTTCAGAGCCTCTACTTCAGTACCATTGATTTTAGGCCTTTGTCTATACTTCTTCAGGCTTGAAGGTAAGACAGCCAGGGCTTCAATAGCCATCCCACCCAGGAAAGCTAAAGTAGCCTCAGTGAATCCTCTGGCCTCTCCAGAGTAAACTTCCACTCCCTGTGCTAGCCAATCACTTGGATTAATCACTATTGCAGGACTTGTTGGAGCATGCTGCTTCTTCTTTCTTATGTTCTGCCTGATGACAGTCATGACATAACCCATAAGTCTTTGCTTGGTCACGGTTCTTACCCTGATAACCTTTGCCTTTGGTCTGGGAGATTTCTTGGGGTCCACCCATCTGAGAAGAACTTTGTGGGCTCTTCGAGAACTCCTTCTTTTATCCTAGTTGTTGCTCAACTCCTTCTCCTGCTAGGATGCCTGAGCACCCTTTCTCTGGTCACTCCCACCGTAGATCTTTCCGTATACCCTGGTTCTCATCTGTCAGCTACCCTCTCCAGCTCTCTTAGAGAAGACAATTTGGAATCAATCAAATGCTGATGCAATTTCTCAGCAGTACAATTAGTTTAAAATATGTGCCTTAATAATTAAATTATTTAGCCCATCATAGGTGTCTGCCTTATTGCCTTTCATCCAGACTTTTAGTACTTTGACTGGAGAGTCCACAAAGCCCACCCATGTCTGATGTTGACCTTTATTGATGTCCCTAAACATCAATCTGATTTCCTCTATGGTGAGTCTAAAATCTCCTATGAAGGTCTTTTTCATTTGCTGATAAGACTCAGCCACAACCTCATTGAAGTTAAGAAGTCTATCTCCAACTTCCATTGAAAATAACTCCAACAGTAGAGCACCCTAGTGCTGGTGACCAATTCTCCTCATTTTTCAGTCCCTCCCAAAGGCTGTAAACCACTTATCAATGTCATCACCATCACTAAACTTTGGGGTTTTTAGGGTCAAAAGATTCCTCATTTTTCTTATTGGAGTTGCAGCCACCATTATATTTGGGCTTCAAGACCATCTCAATGCCTCTTTCTTCAAGGGCTAGTCTCCTTTCATTAAGTTTCTCCTCTAGTGAGAAGAGATCAAGCTCTTCCTCAAGTCTTACTACCACCTTACAAGTAAGGGGTATTCTAGAGTGACTCCTGTCAGTTCCCACTGGTGAAGGGGGTCTGGGAATTGGTGGAGTGTTTTGGTCTTCACCTATTTCACCATTATCTTCAAATTGGGCTACAGCCTCATTCTAACCTTCTTTATTGTCTTACTCTAGGGAATGACATTCCCTCTTTAGTTTTTCCTTTTCACAGATGCTGAGGGCGTTTTCAAGTCCCTCCTTTTTAGCAGTAACTCTATAGCTAATCCCACTTGCTTTGTACAAAACCCCCAGATCACTAACCTTCAGGGCTGGGATGACCGACAGGTCATGATTTTGATCAGCATCCATTAAAATGTTAAAAAACTTTTAAACCTTTTTCTAACTTTCCTACGTTTTTTGTTGTACTACTGGAAAGGGGATCTACACAGTCACTTAAAATTTTAATTTACAAAAATCGAAAACATTTTGAAAAAAATAATTTTTGAGTTTAAAGCCAAAAGGTGTATTTCTCGTGCAAAAATCACTTATGACCAAGTGGTACTGTGAAAGACAAGTTCAGGATCCCACTGATATAACACCACTGTGGGTGTGGAAATGAGCCTTTTTAGGGGCCTACCGGTGCAGGGGTTCACCCTTATCTGTCCACTGGTTCTTAAACCAACAAAGAAGAGATTGGAACGGAAGCTGGATTTCCAATAACACGTTTATTAATCTCTCATGAGTGGGACTACGTCAATGCAGTACCCTCAGGCCACTGTAGGAGGTATTCCATAGAATACAGAAACTAAGGGTCTTATATACCCTATTTACCGCTAAATAAGCATGGAGATTCAAAGAGGAGGTACAGGCATATACAGGAATAGTTATTGACTAACATGGGGAGACAGAAATCGCTTGGTCAACAAAGTGGGAGGGGAGATAGAACTGCTTATGTCAGTTGGAATAGCCTGACAGTTACATTCTAAAACAGGTGCATTCTAGCAGCTACAGGCCTTTCTGAGCATGCACAGTGCTCTGGCTCAGTACTGAAGGAGTTAACTATAGTTGATGACTCAAGCAGAATAGAAAAGCAGGCAACAGTGAAGATGGAAGAAGCACATGGCTAACACATGGCTAACGAATATGGATGCCACAAACAAAATGGCTTCAGCTTATGCTAACGGTAATTTCTGCGATTTCCAAATCGGAATGTGGAGTATTATGCGCTAATGCTGGTGAGCTTCACCATGCAATACTCTCACAATACCCCAAAAATGGTCCTTGGATTCACAGTAATAAATCCTTAGCTCAGTTCTGGTAGAGAGGCAAAGAGCAGCCAGGCTTTACTAAAGAAACGTGTTAAGCATTTCAGACTACCATCATGGACGATAAGTAATTGACATGACTCTAAAGAAATACAAAACTCATTTTTTTAAATAAAGCAGATTTTCATATAAATTTAGACACCAAAACAAAGTCAATCAGATAAGAGCATCCGGAGTTATAGATTTTTGAAACAATATTAAATCAGTGCAAAACTTTATAATTTCAGTAAATGGTAAAAAGCACTAGTGACAATCGGTCACTTACAGTTCAAATTGCATAGAACTCATGGAGGGTAAATGTGATGCCGATTCCATGACCATGCCAGAACGGCCAGTACAATTTTACCTGGCTTGAGAAACCCGGGTGCCATGGGAATGCTGGTTTTGCCAGTTACAAGGTGCTGGTGGGGAACCAGGTGCAAAGCGTTCACTACAAAGTCACTGCTGATATTGGATAAAGGTTTTGTGGAGTATCCTCGAGGTGCAGCATTGATTAAAGGTGGTGGTTGCGAGACTGGTGACCAACAAGCCCTGACAGCGGTAAGGTCAGCAGAAAGTTATTTCAATGACTGGAAGTCTGAGGGAAAACCGTAGCCACCTGAAACTTGGGGGAGGTCAGGACTACATTTCCCACAATGCATTGGACCATCTACTTTTGGGTGATCCATTGGAGGGCATGATGGCCAGCGATTCTTTGGTTGTGGTATGTTGCTTTTACCTGATGTGCGAAAGGGACTAGTGCCAGTAGTACAGGAGAGTCTGAAGTTGACTTTAGCTCTCAAAGGAGTCACTCTGTCTGGAGGAACCAAGCTTTTATGCAGTTATGCAGTTCCAGTAAGGTTACTACTGCAGAGTATCATGCCTTCACTTGTGCAGATCCTTTTGTCGCAGACCCTTTATTGCAACTGAGATCAGAACCAAGGTTCTGGTATCAGGGGTTGCCCTTAAATCCTTGATTTATGGGTGTTAGGGGTGTGGGTGCAAGTGGCCAATGGGCTACTAGCCCTAGCGGCTAATCCACTCTTGAGGTGACCACATCTGGGGGTGTGTCACCTTTCCTACCCAGAAACCTCTAGCCTACCACTTATGAAAATGGCAGAAGTCTTCCTTTGCTGTGCAGACCAAGTAGCCCACCCTAGAGGTGTGGCTAGCCTTCTAGGGGTGTACACCTCCTGAATGCCTAATATTCCTGCCCGCCTGGGTGCAAGTGTACATGAAGAAGGCTGCTTCCTCCTTTGGGAGGCAGACTGGTTGCATATCACAGGCGGTGAAGTCTTTAAAGGCCACCACTGTGATGTGCTACTTCACTAGCTACCCTGACAGAGATGGATGTGTAACCTCCTCCCTGTCCAGTTCATTGTTTCTGACTCCTGAGAGATTTCACAAATCCTGGCACGAGGTCAGATTCTTTTATTGGTGGCAGCAGCTGCATGCTGGCAGCCAGAGCACATGAAAGTCTGGGCCAACCAGGTAGGCAACCTCTAAGGTAGATACCTGGGAGTATGCCGCATTGTCACAGATTTGTGTCAGTGGTGGTGAGTGTTGGAATGTGGTTTATTAGTAGGTGTAGGTTGGGACAATCCACTAGTAATAAGGCCACACTCACAATATAAGGTCCAGTCGAGGTCTCACTAAATGTTTCCCTTGCTCAACCCTTGTTAGCTGGCCATGGACAGGCAGGTTTAACTCAGGAGACAAGTGTGTAAAGCATTTACAAACACCAATCAATTAAACAAGTAAGACACCATAAAAATCCAAAACCAATTTATAGAAAGAGGAAATATTTTTTTTATGACTAAAATGGCTCCAAAATTACAGAAATCCAAATTAGGGAACCGTAGATAAGAATTTGTAAAGACTTAACACTTCTATTGCCTAAAAGCAGAAAGCACCACTTTTGCGACATCTGATCGCACTTGACTGGGACAAAGTCAAAGTTACAGAGCAACTGCAATGGAAAGTGCACTTAGCGGTAGGGCTCAGTCAAATTTGACCTTCTGACTTATTTACTTTTTAGGAGCTTTTTCTCTCGACATTGAGCGAGGTTCCTCAGCAGGCCAGGTTTCAAAGTGATGATGGCGACCTGGTTCAGCATAAGTCATCAATGAAATCCTGGAATTCTTGAGCTCAGAAGCTTTCTGCAGGACAAAACTGAAATTTAGGCCAGGTCATGATTCGATGTCAGAGACTTGACTCTCTTAGACGGTTAGGTAACCTTATGAAGCTTTTTACCAAACATTCTCCATACTTCTGGATCTTCCTCCAGAAGGTCCTTTTGAGATTCCAAAGGGTCCACAACACTAATCAAAGGTTCTAGATGCTCTAAGTTGCTTCTTTGGATATTGGGACTATGTCTCCCACAATGCACCTGCCCAAATCCTTTAAAGTCCAGCTGAAGGTGGCCAGCTGGTTTCTTATTGCTTGAGATGAGGCAGGTGGCTCTCTTTTACCCTATTGCTTTAAGGGAGTCCATTAGCCAACCTACTTTCCCTAACACTTCCATTCTAGCCCCTCTGCTAATTCAATTACAGGGGAGTCTGTCTGGCTGGGGGTTCAGGAAGTGAGAGTGAGCCTGTGTCCTATCCTAACTGTCATTACCTCTTTAAGGACCAGTTTGGCTTCCTAGCCCCCTTCCTGCCTTTTGGTCAGCAGCTTACAGATCTCCTCCCCAGATGTCCTATGTCTCTATGCAGGCCACTTCACACCTCATCAGATCAGTTTGGTTCAGCCTGTCAAAGGATGACCAATCAGGGAGACTGCCGGAATTCACACATATCAGTTTCAGGGAGAGGGTATTTGCACTGGGACCTGGGCAGCGGGCTCCAGTGCACTTTCAGAGTCATAACCATCATCACTGGTGCAAAACGTAACGGGTAATCATAAAATAACACTTTCCGGCACATACACTTTTGCATGCTGTTGTCATTAGATAAGGGATGCCACATTTGCAGTCAATCTTGAAAACCAAGAAGGGTTTTGGCTCAATTGGCAGCAAGGCTAAGCCAAGTATCATAAAAAGACCAAAACAAGAAGCCAATGCTGCACACGACTCACCTACACTTTAAAGGGTAAACTGAATGAAACAGTAACACCAGCAACCACTTTTTCCGTTGGATTTAATCCGTGAAATGTTTTACATTTTTATATTAGCTGCATTTTCAGTTAATAAAACATATTCATTACGAAGACAGACAAAATAAACATCATTACCACAACAAAATCAACAATTTGACTTAATTTTGTACAATTTGACACCAATACATAAAAAGCTACAATCAAACGTATAAACATCTCAGTCATACAAATCATCCATCCTCACTAGACAATCTACACATTAGAATAATTATGAACAAATAATGTACAAAAAGGCCATCAAAAAGAAAGCATTTGGCATAGTTTGTAAAACACTACACTGTGTTATTTTAGAGAAGATTGGCCAAAAGCGAAAAAGAGGTCTACGCGTTTCGAATCCCTTATTGTACGGGGATTCTCATCAGGACCAACATATAGCTTATAATAAAGCAAGCCAAACTTTTCAAAATTGTCACTTCTTCAATCCGTGACTTGTGAAGCTTGAGGCATGAGGCCTGATTGCATCACCCTCATGAATAGAAGCACAAGTGGGTTGATGACAAACATTGCACCCCATTGCATGAGTAGACCTCCTTTGCCTGTAGACTGAGCACAATGGGTGAGTGGCCCAGGACATAGAAATCAATGTATCTGTGGTCCCTCATGGCCCCATTGGGAGGTGTCTCCTATTGCACTCTTGTAGACCGACATCTGTCCGCTACCAACAAATGTATACTAATTGAAAAAAGTTATCGGTTGTTAAAAGCAACTTCTGACTTCATTTGGTACAAAGCCGATTTTGACACTGATGAGAATTAAATTTGCTAGTTATGCGAAATAAGAATTTTCCTATTAGCAGCATTCTTTTGATTGGAAAATGTGCTACATTAATTATTATGGGTAGAGGGTGCTTCAATCCAGATAACTTTGGGCTATTCTAGTGTTGATAGGTGAAGAAAGAGCCCACATTTGACATCCTTTGTCCAGCACTTAATTCTACATTCTTGCCACCACGCTTGATAGCTGGCAATTCAGGAGGCTCACTGAACATCCCTCAACTGACTGTGAGCACAGAGACACCAGTGCAGTCAAGATGGTGTTCATGTGTAACCATGTGCAGTACATGGTGTTCAGCAACAGCAATGTTGGACATACAAACAGCAGTAAGGTTTCGGTACAGCGCTCAGCATTGGCACAGTTCTCGAATAGACATAATAGGGTGCTCACCCGTTAAGGCTCTATGGTTATTTGGGTACCAATGAAAGAAGCAATGACTAACAAAAAAGTATGTACTGGAGAAACATCTTCCAAAGAACGCATTAGAAGAATATATTTTTCCAGTGGATTAGTGTGAGAAATTAGATTATTTGTTGAAAAGTAGAAGGAACCCAATTCAAATAATAATCACAATCCAAGATTTCAAGATTCCAGCTTAAATTTTTTTTAAATCTACAATGAAATCAACAGTAAAATACCTACAGATAAAACGCGATACAATAAAATTGCTTTTACACATTATAACATTGTATGCATTAGACTACATAAGGCAGCGGATTAATGTATGTTTAAAAAACTTTAAAGAATTAAAAATACGATAAAACATCTTTTCATTTACTGAATTATAAAGAAATTGATTGGCTACAGCTGATTTATTATCATATGCCAAGAACTGCGGTTTAAAAAAAAAAAGTCTTGCAAACAGGGCAAACAAATAATACATGATCCACCTTCTGTACTGCACCATTGCATAAAATGCACCTCATATCAGACCAATTTACTCGCTGCCACGCATTCAAAACACAACTTAAGTGGAAGCAATTTAGTCTTAACATAAGCATGCAGCAGCGAACCCAATGATCTATGTTCTGCCTTCAGTAGGACTGTGGGGTTTAAACAGTTCTTGCCTTTATTACGTTCACCAGCCTTTTCATTCTCTCACAGTGGCCAATAATCACAATCCTTGTTAGAGGGTACCACAAAAGTAACTAAATTAACCTGTGATTAACCCTCCTTTAGTTTAGCACCAAATTAGTCAAGCTTAACTCAAAGGCAATGTGTAAAGTATTATGTAGCACTCAAACAGTAATAAAGAGAAAATATAACACAAAGAATAACCCAAACCAATTTGAAAAATAAAGATTATTTTAATAAGTACAATATCATCAAAATCACAAAGATTCAATCAATAGAATCAGAGTTTAAAAATGTTAAGGTAACAATTGAGCTAAAAGGCATAGGGCAGCAACTTCTGGTATCTTCTCGTGGCAGGCTGGCGTTTAGCTTGAGGATAATTTATGTTGAGACTACTGACCTAGATAGTAGCCACTCATGTGTTTTGTCATAAAACAATGCCTATTGACCTGCTTAGGCAGATAGGTGTGAAGCATGTAGGCCACTGTTAGGATCAAGTAAAAGCTAAAGTTCAATTGGTTACTATGTTTTTAATCTTGCTGTAAATCACCACGCAATAAATAAAAATAGAGGCACTGTGGTATCTACAGGCGATTGCATCTTTTGTTACACTCATTATCTACCTGCTGTCTGACTTGTACTCATACAGACAGATAAAAGAAATTCACCAAAGTACCCCCATATGAGGGGCCTGCTGGGCATTTCACCCCTGCCTAATTTGGAGCAGAGCCCAGTGATGAAGTATGTCATCTAGGTTGGTGAGGGCTCTTGCATCCTGAATCAAGTATTCTCAGTTCCATTGGAACAACAAAACAAAACAATGTGATTAAGTTCTCATCACTCAATGTTGGTAGTCAATTATTTGTAATGTTACACTTTTGGATGTAGAATTATGTTTAGTGAGGACATGTATTGGAACACATCAGCCTCCCCTCTCTCTTTTGCTTAAGTTGTACCTTTTGTCCTTGGTGCGGGGGCTGCATGGAGCTGCGATGAGAAGCTATGTGTCATGCCGGGTCAGTCGAATTGCCAGTAAGGAGCTGCTCGGCACAGTGATGAAAAGGCTCTGCGTTGCTCTGTGTTAGATCCAGTGAAGCTGCCAATTAGGGGCTGCAGGATGCTGCAATACATTGCCCTGCATCATCCTGCAACATTCCTCATTGGATCCGGTGAGGCTGCTGATTTGGGGCTGTGAGGTGCTTTGAGGCTCTGTGTCGTTCTGCACTTTGCTGCTCCAGATCCAGAGAGATCCCACAGAGGCCAGCATAGGGGCCAGGTCAGATCCAGTTGGGTTAGATCAGTTAAGAGCAGGAGCGCCCTCTGGAATCTTGGTTCGTCCATGTAGCTCAAACGGAAGGTCAGCCAACTGATTCTTGGAATTACTTCTGGGGTCCTGGGGACCTGGGTTCAAGGCAAGCAGCTGAAGTCTTCCTTCTTCATACAGCAGGGCCTTCCTTTTGAATCTTCGATGGTCCAGGAGTGTTCTGATTTCAGGTTCTGAGGGTACCACTTTTATATCCAGTGCCAGTCTGGGGTGGGGACCCCGCCATTGTCTAACCTGAAAACCGGTTTGGTCAGTTCTTCCCTTTTCCCTGAGTTTGGGTCAAACCTGTCTAGTGCAACATAGGGCTGGCAGGCTCAAGGGTGAGCTGCATATGCCAGTGACAGGATAGACATCTTCAGAAGTCAGGAAGGGCAACCCTTTGAAGTGAAATCAGAGCAAGCAGGGGCATTGCTCATCCAAGGCCATCCTGTCAGGAAGACCATCGCCTTCCCACACCCAGGTCCTTTGTCAATGGTCTGGGAGGAATACGCACACCACAGGAGAGCCATTAACAGTCATGTGATCCTGGACACTGGCAGAAGCAAACATTTGGTATAGGCAAAAGAAGCATTCTTTTAAATAGTAATGTAAAATCTGACTTTACCGGTATAAAGTATTTTTAATTATAATTAAAACGAGTTGCAGCTGTATCTTTCTGGCTGCTCCCAAACTGAATTCATCACTTATTAATTTTAATAAGGTAAATCCGGGTCAATCTATGGAAGGCTAGCACACTACTGTTGGAATTTTTTCAAAGCCAGGAGCATTTAGGGCCTACTTTAGGGGGTAATTATAATTATTAAAAGCAGAAAGGTTTAGACCTGGCAAAATGTTAATTTGTCAAGTCAAAATGGCAGTTTGCAAACTGTTCTCACAGCCTACAATTGCATGCCTGAAATATGTTTTACAGTGCTACTTTCGTGAGTGGCACAATGAGTGCTGCAGCCCACTAGTAGCATTTAAGTTACAGTCCCTGGGTGCATGTAGTATCAGATACTAGGGCTTATAAGCAAATAAATTATGCCAATCGGGTAGAGGTGAAATGTAGCATGTTAAAAGGAAAGAACACGCACACTTTTGGTTGCCTGGGGTAAAGTGCACAGAGTCTAAGGCCAACAAAAACAGGTTCAGACACAAAAGGCCAACATCTAGGGTGATAATACAGAAAGGGCACATTTCTGAGAATCAGACATTAATGACAACCTTATAACACCAGAGAATCACAAATTTCTTGAACCTCAATTCTGAATTTATTATAACTGCTGGTGGTGCAGATGGAATTCAGTGAGAAGAATCATACATAATTAGCTTCATTTGGGATGAGTGAAAAACAGAAGGAATCTTCCAAGTGTGAGGCAGCTTCAATCGAATGGCAACCGAATTGATGATAAATGGTCTAAGACAGTGACATTTAAGTGGTGATGCAGGAACAGCAATAAAATGAGAAGACTGTGAACCCTTCTCTCCAGAAGCAAAAGTATTCATTTTTGATTTTGCAGCACACCTCTTCATCTTAGAATGGAGTAAACACTAAAAAAATGTGGCTGTGCTTCTAAAACGGATTTAAATATGCAGTAGCCATAAAATGACTAGTATGAGATTTGAAAACACTGTTGGAAGAAATCTGTTCATCTTAAAAATAGGGGAACATTTTGTGTTACTATGGATTGCATTGCTATACAAGAATTCTGGAAGCACATTTATCTTGGGCTGCATTACAGCAGCACTGTAAATAATGCTCTGTTAGAAGTTGGGTTGTAGGTAGACTGCGGTATGAGCCATAGTCAAGTAGCAACCACAATCCAAGTCAGGGCAAGAAGAAAGTAGAACCTAAATTAACCTGTGCTCACCCTCTGGTAGCTTGGCACAGAACAGTCAGGCTTCACTAGAAGGCAATGTGTATTTGGGCAACAATTCAAACACTAAAACTGTGAGAAAAAGACACAAAAAGATTCCAAACTAGGTTAGAAGAAGAATAAAGCTTAGTTTTATAAATATAACAATACCAAAACAACACAAATGTAATAAGTCAAACCTAGAGATGTTGAATTAAAAAGCTTTTAGATAAAAATTATGCAAAGAAGCAAAAAGTGCTCTTAGGGATATCTGGTATGTCTGACCAGGACAAAGTCAAGATTTCAGGTCGACCACGATGGAGTGTAGGCCAGCTGCAGGTTACCAGATAGGCTCACTTAACAAAGTACTATAATCCTGGTTGTGAAGTGCTTGGCCAGATCGTCATCGAAGATGCGTCGCACAGCTGAGGCGCTGCAAACGGATCTGAGATGCAACGAGGCACCGGTGCGAGGTTCTGATGAATCAATGTCAAAGATACTATCGACGGGGTGTGCGTTGTAAAGTCTGATGTCAAAGATGCGAGGCGCATAACCACACCCATTGTGATCAGTCCTGGTGCTATGCAGGTGACTTAATTCTAAGGTACAACAAATAACAAATTAGGAGTTTTGATGCTTTGTGTATACCCAATAGAAAAGTAGGGCTTGAAAAGAGTCTAAAGATCAATGGACTTTTTCCTGTTGAGAGCACTTTTTAAGAAAGCTCCCACAGAATACCAAACATCATGATCCAGAATAATGTGGAGTAAATGAAGTGCTGGCTATACTGCTAAAAACCTTGATTTTTAAGAATCGCGGCCAAGAATTTAACATCTAGAGAGTTGATACAATGTGCAAAAGAATAACATATTATCCAATGATTGTGGGGAATATTCATCAGAGGAACAGAGTGAGATAGACTTGGAATCAAACTGACCAATAGGGAAGAATAGATAACATCTCATGGTCCCCAGAAGAAATTTCCAATACATTATTCATACACGTGAGGTATTACTCGACACCTTTAATTGTTTGAATGCAAATCAGCTCTCTCAAGTTGGGCTTCATAATCTCCCTGCTCTCTCTATTTGCTGCTGCCCTGCTCAAAATATGTTCTTCCCTTTTTCCCCTTTAAGGAAGGCACAGGGCATGGTGAAAAGCTCGGGCTTCCACTGTTTTCTTGATATAGTTAAACCTAAGCCCATAGTCACATGTCAGGCAATCATCAATTACTTCTTGGCAAAAGGTTGCTTCCTGTTTTCTCCTTCTGGAGTCAGAAATAAAAAGGGGAGCAAGACTCAACAAGTAGGTCGTATAGTCCAAGCTCCGTTCTTCATGCAAAAAATGCTGAGAGTTGCCTGGGCCTAAGCACAACAAATGTCTGCGGAAGCCGTTCTCTTCCCTCTGAAGGCAAGTACAGTCTTGAAATCACAATATTCTAGCCTCATAAGTAAGCACCGGTAGGCACTTCAACTTGTAGATTTCCAGCAGGGGCAGTATCGGTTTGCTGCCAACTTTTACGGATACATCAAGAAAGGACCAATAACATGTTGAAGTTGAGATAGCGATTCGAGAGACATGGCAAGAAGCTGTTATGGGCATCAAAAGTTACTCTTGATAAAATTTAGCAACCTGGGTAATGTTACTGCCGTTGATGGAAATAGGCCTAACTTTGCTGCTCTGCGAGCCGCACACCATATAGTGAGTCTTGTTAAAGTTCGTGTATAAATCCAGATTTTCCATAAAAAATAATAAAATCTCTACTACGGCCTGTAAACCTTTGGGTGTATGGGAAAGCAGAACTGCATTGTCAGCATAAAGTAATGCTGCAACAGGGTTAGAATTTACAGTGGGTAGATTGATTGCATACAAGAGAAACAGGATTTCGGCCAGCCCACACCCTTGGCAAACACATTGGGAGAGGGGGAAGGAAGATGGACATTCCCCATCTGTGCCATATCTAACCATTGCTGAGACACCAAGATGCACTGCTCATTAGAAGTCCTCCATATGTTGGAGCATGCCCATCCAATGAAGGATGAGCCATAGTTTGGATTTAGTCATGCAATCAAATGCCCTGCTCAAGTCCATAAAGGCAAGATAAAGAGAACCTTTCTTGCCAATTGAATATTTCCCAACGTATAAGGATGAGATTAAGGCACGGTTCCTGTGTCCCCAAGCCCTCTCTGAACCTATATTGTACCCTACTCAGGGCCCCAGTCTATTTGACCCAAGCCTCAATCCTTTGCAGGAAGACCCATCCCAACACTTTAACCACAGAGTCCAAGAATGAATACAGCATAAAGCAGCTGGCATCCTTCCTGTTGCCTTTTTTAAAACTAGGGACAAAGGGCAGGAATCTTATAGGATGTCGCAACGTTCAATGTGATGGTGATATTTGAGGCCCACAGGGCAATTTTCTCCTTTTAGAGGTCCATGCGGACTCCATCTGGCCTAGGTACTTTTCTAGAACGGCTAAAGAAAGTAGCCATAACTAACTCTTCGAGGTTAAACTTAATAGCTAAGGGGAAAAAAAAGGGGGGGCCTCGTTCGAGAGTGAGGACAGGCAAATGTCAAATGAATAGATGCCTTTGAAGTGACTGTCCCAGCAAAAAGCATTGATGTTAGTAGTCAGACCATCGCTCCTTCTTTCTGTTTGCGTTTTATCAATTACTGTATGGCAAAAGCTTTTAGTGTCCTTTTCCTTGCACGCACTGGTAAGACAGATCCAGGCTTCCTCCTTAAGGACCATCGTATGCTTTGTGAGGGTCGATTTATAAAGTTGTCTTGCTTTGACTATAAGATTCCTGTTAGAACTGAGGGTCTCTAGTTGGCAGAGGTAGGTACCTTTGACCAAATAGGGACCCTTGCTTCTAGTCAGGGTAAGGGGGTACACTCCTAAAATAACCCCTGATTACCCCCTTGGTAGCTTGGCACGAGAAGGCAGGCTTATCTCAGAGGCAGTGTGTAAAGCATTTGTGAACACATACAGTAATCCAGTGACAACACTACAGATGGACACCACACAGGTTTTATATACGAAAATAAGTATTCTTTATATAGACTTATCACAAGACCACAAATGACAAAAATCCACAATACTGTACTTAAAAATGGTAGAAATAGCTTAGCTCTCTTAAGATGGTAAATGCGACACTTTAAGTTCAATGTACCTTTGGATGCGTAACGCTATACAACGAAAGTGTTGCAGGGAAGGTGATGCGTCGGTTCCTTACACGCAAGAACGGCGATGCGTCGGTTCCCTACTGCTGCGTAGGGGACGGTAATACGTCGGTTCTTCTCTGCATGGGGATGTAATGCGTTGGTTTCTTACTGCGCTTCCATTGCGGTGCGACCCGCAACGCCGTGATGCGATGAAGATCCGATGCAATGAAACAAAATTGCTTCTTCTTCTTGATGCGACAATGATGCATGCACACCCTACGGCCATGCGGTGACTCAACGAATCTTCTGAGCCGCAACAGGCCCTGCGACACGCTTCTCTGGTGATGCGATGGAGTCTGCTGTGACGGCAACACTCTTCTCCAGGGATGCGGGGCACCTCAGTGATGCGATGCGGCAGCGACGGTACGCTTTCTAAGCGATGCGAAGACAGCGGCTAAAGCAGCGGCACTCTTCTCTGGGGATGCGATGGCGTCTCGGGGGATGCGATGGCAACAGCGGCAGCGGCGGCACGCTTCTCCGGTGATGCGATGGCGTCTGCTGCGACGTCGACACTCTTCTCTGCTGATACGACGACAACGGCTGCGGTGGCGACACGCTTCTTCGTCTTGAGTCGCGCTTCCAGCTCCCTGAGACACGCAGTCTCTCAGAAGGCCCAACTCAACAGCAGGCACTTCCAAAGAAATCTTGAGGAGCTGGTTGGTGAAGTCTGTTGTCCCTGAGACTTCAGCAGGAGGTAAGATCTATCTCAAGCCCTTGGAGATCCTTCACAAGTTGATTTGAAAAGCACAAAGTTCCTTTCTAGTTTCTTTGGCAGTCAGGCAACCACTGCAGCCAATCCTCCAAACAGCACTCAGCTAGGGATAGTCTCTTCCTCAGTTTCTCTGGTTCCTCTCCTCAGCAAAGGTTCTTCTTGTTTCTCAAAGTGATTTAAAATTCTGGGGTCTGGGTCCCCCCTTTTATACTCATTTTTTCTTTGTTCTCTGAAGGAAGAGAGGCCTTTGCCTAATCCAAACCAGTTCTGGTCAGTCCTGGAGCACTTTGTTGACAAGACTCCTTCTTTCCTTTCACAGTGTAGGCCAGGGACATCAGACGCACCACAGGAGGTGGAGCCAGCATTGTGGAGGGAGGGCACAGCCCTATTCAGGTCCTAGGTGCAACTCCTCCCACCCATCTACATGCAGATCTCTCTATTCAGCCCTGTTCTGACTCATCCTGTCTCCTGGAATCCCCCACCCCCTGTCACTCAAACTCCAGACAAGGAATACACAACCTAGCAGAGGCAGGCTGGGATAGTTAGGCAAGAAAATACCTACTTTCTAAAAGTGGTATTTTCAAACACAGAATGTTAAAACCAACTTCACTAAAAGGTGTATTTTAGCATTCTGAGTTCAGGCATACTAAACTCGAATGTCTACCATGTTCCCTGGGTCAGTTAGGATTATAAGATGTTATAATCAAACTGCCCATTTTGGCCTATAAGGAACAGGTAGCCTTGCAATAATGGAACAGGTAGCCTTGCAATAATGGAAAACGAAAATGGCTGTCATTCACTATTAAGACATGCCACACACACCAGGGCATGTCTTACCTTCACTTACAATGCACCGTGTCCTTGGGCCTACCATAGGGGTGTCTGATATGAAGAAAAGGGAAGGTTTAGGGACTGGCAAGTGGGTGCACTTGGCCAGTCAACATGGCAGTATCAGACTGCGCACAGAATCTGCAATGGCAGGCCTTAGACACACTTTACAGGCTGCTTCTGTGGGTGGCACAACCAGTGCCGCAAACCCAACCGCGGAATTTGATTTACAAGCCCTGGGCACACTCAGTGCACTGTACTAGGGTCTGACAGGTACGCCAAACCAGCCAATCATGGAGTCACTAATCCGTACATCAATTTACCGATAGGGAGCACTTGCACTGTGGCACTGAATAGCAGTGGCACAGTGCCCAAAGCATCTAACACCAGCAAAAACACAAAAGCCAACAGCAACAAATGGAAGGGAGACCCACGCCAATGGTGCCAGGTCTAACAATTCCTTTCTCTAAGACTAGTGTTTAGGGCGACTCATAGCATCAATCCAGCCCGGATAGGTAGTATCGGAGTGTTTAGGTGGGCATATGAGAAGAGACTTAAGGCCTGTTTCAAATCTCAATGGACAGTTTACAGCGGTGCCAGATATCCTGTCTACCAAAATATGAATCCCATAGGATATAATGTGATTTAAATTATGGCAGATGGGATATCCATCACCGTTGTGACGGGGTAACCCATCCGTCCAGATCTAAATCAGGCCCTTAATAAATTGATTTAGGTTTTCAAAGGTCGCAGTTCCTTCCAGTGGTGGGTGATCTTAAGTTAGCATATGGTCTAAGATCAGACCAAGAATAGCTCTGATGGCAGAGGTGAATACTAAAGAGATATTTATCTCATGCCTACTTTTAAGGCCCTTGTCCATAGGAGCCAAATTCACAACTCCTTTACACAAGGATGATTGTTGGGCTAGGGGAAGGAATAGGATTTTTTCGATGGGGTTGTGATCACTGTGCACACTGGTGATGGTGCCCCATCAGCTACAAAGTCAGCCAGATCTCTGAAAATAAAAGCAAGTACCTTGCCCTCAACCTATAAAAGTAGGGAATTGAGATGCCAAATTACCCCAATTTTGGCCGAATTACAGAGCTTAAATGTTAGCAGATAATTCTTGAGTGATTGGCCTCTCTGGTTGACCTTAGGACCAGGCTCAAATAATGCCAACAACCACAGAAAACTCACTTAAGGTACAATTAGCTCAATTTCTCAGAATCTCAATGGCGTTGATTTGACAGCCCAATTTGGTAACAGAATTATAAAAATTAATCAGAAATTAAATAAAATTACTAGGATAGACAATCCACAAAACCTGAAACCCCGCGTGGCTTCTTGCAATAGGAATAATCTTGAACAACTGAGAAACTGGTAGAGTGTCCTCCCCAAGCTGAGTATCTGACAATTCTAAAAGAACAAAGGATTCAGCACCCACAGTTATTATTATATTATCATAACTGTATTTTATGGACTTGTGAACTATTCATGATAATTAGTGGGTGCTGAATCATTTGTACTGTTAGAATTTATGGAGTTTTCTCCTGTGTGAGGGACAAAGGAGGCTGGTCTGCAGGTTTGTGCACCACTGCCTCTTACCCTTAAACCCCGCATGGTGATCGGTGCATATTATATTGTATTGCTGCAGTCTCTTTCTGTAAATTACTGGACACCTGCCAATGATTAAACAACACATGGAGCTTAATATGATGTGTTTTTTCGTCTGTGTGTAACTCCGAACTCAACATTCTAAAGCAAGCTTTCATTGCATTATGCTATGACACTTATGTTACTGCTCTACGGAGTCTGTTAGAAGCCAAAAGGGTTCTGTCATATAACTTGATAGACTTTACATCTCTCTCTTTGTTGAATACAAATTTACAAATCAGTATATATATATGTGGTTGAGTTAGTGGCTGTGTGGGGTACTGTGCTCGTGTCTTGGAAGGAGTATGGGTGAGTGTGTGTATGTATGGCTCTGTCGGTGATTGGGTACATGTATTCGGATGGGTGAGTAACTGAGTATGTGAAAGGTAGTATAGGTGAGTGACGGTATATATGAGTGACTGTAAGTGTGAGTGAGTAAATATGAGAGACGCTATACAGATGAGTACAAGCCTCTGTCACTAACTGTATAGGTGAGTGAGTTTGTGTTACTATTTGTATGAGTAAGTAGGTGGGTGTGAATAGTTCTATGGCTGATTCACTCAGTGTGTGAGTGCCTTTATGGATGTATGAGTGGATATTTCAATGGCGGTATTAGTGAGCAAGTGGGTGTTTGAGTGGCACTATGGGTCAGTGAGTGTTTGTGTGTTTAGATCTATGAATCAGTGAGTGGGTGTGTAGGCACAGGTACGGCTCTGTGAACGGGTTTGTGAATGGTTGTATGGGGGTGTCAGTGGATGTAAAAAGGATTGGGTGCATCAGAGATGCTGTGGATGATGTCATCACTGGTGTCTTTTGAGATGTCATCAGTGATGTCATCAGTGATGTCACTGACCATTTCAGGAGTGATGTAATATGTAATATGTGAGGTCATAATCAGTGCATTGTGGGGGCGTGGGTTATAGTTAACTCTGGTTTTGTATGAGTAAAATCTGACCCCAACTATAAATTCCCAGTAACCTACGCCAGTATACTGCTACAAGAGCTGATGGCTTGGGCCGAACTCCGTAAATTGATCCCTCACACGCAAACTGGGTGCCAAAAGGGATTCACACATCGAAGAGAATCTGTTATGTATTTCCAACCTGATCAAGGCAACACTGGAAAAAAGGCAGGGCTCTGTATCTTGCATACATCGATTTTTAAACCGCCTTTGACAACGTGTCACGTCAGTGACTATGGATGAAACAAAAAAATTGGGGCATTGATAACACGCTCTTAACAGCATTGATTGCTCTATATTCAGATACCTGGGTAAAGTCACCACAGCCTTGTCCACCACCCAAAAAATACAAACCAATAAAAGTTTAAAGCAGGGATGCTTATTGGCTCTAATGCTTTTTTATCTGTACCTGGCCGATATACCGGAATGGTTTGGCTGACACACGAGAGTTTCCTCCCAAACTAGTCGAAACCAAAATCTAATTGCTTCAATATGTGGACGACACAATATTACTCGATCAAACCCCGGTTGGCCTACAACGTTTATTAACGACATTGTCTCTATACTGCAGAGAGAACAATTTAAAAAGTAAACACGGTAAAACAAAGGCAATGATAATCTCTTGACAAACAATAAGAAAAGGTGCTTGGAATATTGAAGGTAAACCTATTGAGATAGTGACCTCCGACAAGTACCTAGGTGTGTGGATCAATCAAAAAGGATGGCCCTCCACTCACATTACTGCAATGCAAGGAACGGCTCAAACTTTGGAAGGCATTTTCTGTGGAGCAAGGAAAGCCATAAGTTCACCTGACTTCACTCCCTTAATTCGAATAATGGGGGCATAATTTCTACCGTCTGTGGCCCATGGAGCAACAGCCTTCAAAGATAAGTTGACAACATGGCTGGACAGATCTCAGTCAGCCTGATTCCGTAAAGTCTTTTTCCTATTGACAGCTACCTCACATGCGCACATACACAGGGAATTCAACCTTTCATCCCAAAAGTGGATCCTGAAAGCTAGATTTTTAACTTATTGTTTAAAAGCTAAACAAACCAGGGACAACACACTGATGAAAAACATTTGGATAATGTAAAAACCCGAGGGTCCACATGGTGTGAATTTCTAGCGCATTGTGTTGAGGTATTGGAAGCAAAGGAAATATGGTCAGCCCCCATACCCATATCAGCGGCTGTGAAACTTTTACCAAAACAGGCAAAGTTACTGTCTGACGACAGTGATATGCAAACTTTTAAAAACTTCAGTCATGGAAGCTGGGCACTAAAACTTTAAAATAGTCGGTCCTTGCCACACTATCTGTCCTCCCCCTTAAAACCAATAATGAAGCGTCAATTAATGAAACTGCAGTTTGGATTGATCCCATTGTTGGCATACAAATATTGGCGAGGTTACAAAGAGGCTGTAGCTACTAAGTGCCGAGCATGTGGAGCAGTAGAATAATCCTTAACTCACATACTGTGCATCTGTGAGAAACCACGCTTACTGAGAATATACTGGCTTCGCCCTATTTGGTGTATTTTAAAGATACGGACATGTCAAGCTGCCCTGGTCGAGTGCATGAAAGGTGAATCAGTGCAGCTGGCAGCATGCTTTATGAAATATTTGATGGCAGTAAAGGCAGTTTTGGACTCTGACCAACATACAGAACTATAATTCATACTGCTGTGCCAGTTGCTTAAGCAGTGTTCAAACCTTTCAAATTGTTGAATAATTGACCAAACCTACTTTTTATACCTTTTTATAATATTGAAACTGATGTATTTTATAGTGTTTTTTTCCTTTCTCTTTTTGGCCTCATTGCAATGATTTTAATTAATCTTATCGTATCTAACTTATCTAACTTATCTTCCTTTAGTTTTTTTGTGAATTTCCAAGGTTTTTTTAATCCTATTTGTTAACTATAAAATCCTTGTAACCTTTAGTTTTTTCAGTGCATTTATAAGGTTTTTTAAATGCTAATATCTAACTATAATGTTCCAGTAACCTTTGGATTTTTCAATGGATTTCTAAGGTTTTTTTAACTAGCAGGCACGCTTACAGAGGGGTGGAGAAAGGGAGCTGGGCCTCTGACCAGCTCTCAGGAATTCCACTGCGTAGGATATGCAGGCGGTACCAGGAGGGCTACTTGGCCCCAAGGTCCCTCAGGAGCCAAGGAGACTTTATCCCCCAACTAGTAGTGCACCGGGAGGCACATTGGCAGAGTGGTGGTGAAAGCGGCATGGCCTCAAACAACTTCTCAGCAATCCTGCTGTGTGGGACTTACTGAAGGTAACAGGGGGATAGTTTGCCCCCAAGGACGTCCT
Source organism: Triturus cristatus (assembly GCF_964204655.1). Classification (NCBI taxonomy): domain Eukaryota; kingdom Metazoa; phylum Chordata; class Amphibia; order Caudata; family Salamandridae; genus Triturus; species Triturus cristatus. Next base: position 770,555,493 of record NC_140582.1, on the reverse strand, counting down.
TGGCAGCCACCTACCCCTCGTATTACCTCCATTAAATCCCATTCAGCAGGATTATTGTGATCTGATAGAAGGCCATGTCCCTTTTCTTCACTTCTCTGCAAACACACCTCCTGATGCACTACTAGTAGAGGGATGAAGTCCCCTTGGCTCCTGTGGGTCCTTGGGTGACAACTGGCTGTTCTGTTACTTCCAGTAAGCCCCACACATCAGGATTACTGAGAGGTGGTCAGAGGCGATGTCCCCTTCCTTCATCTCCCAACTAAGAGCTCACCAGGAGACATGCTTGCAGAGTATTGAAGAAAGGGGGCGGGGCCTCAGGCGAGTTGCCGTCTATTGATTTTTTTATTTTAGGAAGCGGAGCTGTGCGGCTCCCCTTCCCTTGGTCCTTTTGGGCCATGAGAAATGCATCCCCCAGAGTCTCAGCCACTCTTTTTTTTAATGAAATGAAATGGGAGGGGGGCCGCACAGCCCTCCAGAGGCTGATTTTGGCCCAGGGGACCCTATCCCCTGGGCCCTGGCCATTTCTTTTTTTTTTCCTTTCTTCTTATAAGTGAGGGGTGCCAGGCAGCCCCCCTTCCAGGCCATTTTCATCCCCGGGGACCTATCCCCCGGAGCTAGGCCTTGATTTACTTTTAATTAAAAAAGGGATGGGGGCCCGCTGACCCCCTTCCTAGTCTGATTTTTGCCCCAAGACCCCATTGCCCAAGGCCCTGCAATTATTATTATTTTTTAAAAGGAACAGGCGCTGAGCGGCTCTTCTAGGGCCATTTTCGGCCCATGGATCCCATCTCGTGGGGCATAAGCTCTCATTGGGGGCCGCAGAGGGTGTTTGAACCCCCCACGGTTCATCCGTCTCCCGCCTCCTAAGGGAACCACCATTGCTTTTTACACCCAGGGAGCTGCCAACATGCTTGTTCAAACCGGAGCTTGCTGTTTGCTATGGGATGATCCCGCCATCCGATAGCAAACTGCAATGCCCCGAGGGTGGGCACCCCATGACATTGCTGTTGGTCGCGCTGGGGTGGTGGATTTTGGAAATAGCCCCAGGGAGGAGGTGGTCACTGAGGCAGCGGGGGGCACGTGCACCGCATTTAATTATAGTAGCCCCAGGGAGGTGGTGGTGCTGCATGGGAGGGCTAGAACTCCCCCACACATTATAATTAAAATTGAACCCAGGGAGGTGGTGGTCCCCAGGGCAGTGGGGGGCCGCAGGGCCCCCCTCATTTCAGTAAATCAGCCCAGGTGGCAGTCCCCGGGGCAGCAAGAGCCCATGCTGGCCCGAAATTTATTTTTTATTGTTCCTGGTACCTGGCCTAACCGGAGGCCTAAATTAAACAAAATGCGGGAGCCCGGGCTTCACTTGAAGAAAAAATTTGGGCCGGATTCACGTATCCACCCCAATCCTGAATTTGTTTGGGGCCTAGGGGTCCCTGCGGTACAAAAGGGGGTGGTGATGGACGGAGCATCAGAACCAATCAAACACTCACACCCAGTCAACAGATCTGGGTTTGATCCATCACCGTTCTTTAGCCCACTCTGCCACCCAAGTTCAGACATGGCCATATGCAAATCAGTCTGACCCTGTGCCTCATGGGAACAGTCCAGCCTGATCTACCAAGCCATACCTTCCCTGGACCGGAAACAAGCTTCCTAGGACCGGTTTCTGGCATTTCAGCCGTCTTCAGCCAGGCTTGCTTGAATCCAGTGGCAAAGTGAGCAAGGGACTCACGTCTGAGCATACCCTGCCAACTTATGGCGAACAAAGCGGTACAAAAGGGGGTGGTGATGGACAGAGCATCAGAACCAATCAAACACTCACACCTTGTCAACAGATCTGGGTTTGATCCATCACCGTTCTTTAGCCCACTCTGCCACCCCAGTTCAGATATGGCCATATGCAAATCAGTCTGACCCTGTGCCTCATGGGAACAGTCCAGCCCGAACTACCAAGCCATGCCTTCCCTGGACCGGAAACAAGCTTCCTAGGACCAGTTTCTGGCATTTCAGCCGTCTTCAGCCAGGCTTGCTTGAATCCAGTGGCAAAGTGAGCAAGGGACTCACGTCTGAGCATACCCTGGGGTCCCTGAACAGGCCTATGGGGTCAGTGTGTTTCTACCCTTCTCCCTTTCTTTAACATTTTGCCTTGTGACTTGGTTCAACTGAGTCACAAGATGACTGCCAACACTTTTTGATTTGAAGTGTTGGCAGCCAATCAGATTTCAGGCACACGATCGATAGAGTTTGCTAATCCACTGCGGCCACAGTTGTATTTCTGAGAAATCTTTAATTTTCTCAGAACCAACTGAATGGATTTACACAATTTAACAAAAAGAGTGTTCTCTGGACCAAGAGCACCTTTCTGCCAAATTTGGTGTAATTCCGTTGAGCAGTTTGCTCTGTAGCCGCATCAAAAATTAACATGGAGAAAAAGCGTATTGGGACACCACCTTTTTCTCAGCCCCCACTTGACGGATCACTCCAAAAGTTTTAAGACAGCAGCTGACGTGATTGACCCATTAGTTTGAAAATTTGGCGAAGATTCATCAAATGGCGCCAAAGTTATTAGCAAATCAAAAAATGCTTTTTCTATGGAAACTAGGTCCTAACACCAGATATTCACAATTACTTGCCCCCCGCAATGCACTGCTGATTACATCACATATTACATCACTCATGACATGGTCAGTGAAATCACTGATGACATCACTGATGACATCTCAAATCACTGATGACATCACTGATTAAATCATCCAGTGACTGTGAGTGTTTATAAAAAGTTTAAGACTGTTATTTATCTATACATCAAGGTGTATTGAAGAATGAGTGGGTGTATGAGTGTCTGTATGGATGATTCAGTGGGTGCGTGACTGACTAAGTGAGTGATTATACGTGTCTCAGTGAATGTATGTTGAGTGACTAATCTGTGTGAATGTCTGTATCAGTCTGTCAGTAGGTGTGTAAGTGGCTGCATGGGTTGGTGAATAGCTACTTGAATTCCTATATGAGTTATGGATTGTTTGTCGGAGTATCTGTATGGGGGCCTGACTGTCTGTGTGCATGGGTGAGGGGTTATGTGACTCGCTATATGGATGTGTGAGTTGGTGATTTAATGGGTATATGGGTTTATGAGTGCATCTGTCAGAGGCTGTATGGGTGAGTGAGTGTGTGTATGGCTGTGTTGGTGAGTAAATGGTAAGGGTGGGCAGAATTTGCGTAGTCCTGCTACGCAAAGCTCTGCGAAATGGTAAAAAATCTCCGCAAACAGGCAGAAATTCCGCGAACACGTGGAATTGCTTGTTCGCGATGCTTTTTTCCTGTTCATGATCGTTGTTCGGGGGGAAGTATCTCACGAAATAACATTTTGAGAATGCAAACAAGCCAAAAATTCCACGTAACCGCGAAACGCTGAATTTTGGGTAATTCCGCGTTCTCGGCGGAACGTGAAATTACCCAAATTCCGCAAATTCCGCAAGCGGAAAGGAATTCACCGTCCAGGCCTAGTAAATGGATGTCTCATGGGTATATGGGTGAGTAACTGCATATGTGAAAGGCAGTATATGTGAGTGTTTGAGTATATAAGTGACTGTATGAGTGAGTGAGCGATTGCTGTATGGATGAGTGTGTGCTTGTGTCAGTGATTGTATAAGAGAGTAAGTATGTGTTAGTATCTGTATGAATACATGAGGTGGTGTGTACATAACTGTATAGGTGAGTAAATGGCAGTGTGATTGACTTTTTGATTGACTGACTATGTGTGAGCAACTCTATGGGTGAGTGGTAGGTAACCCTGGGCGTAGTTCGCGAAGTAGCACTTCGCGAAGCTACGCAAAGTGCAGTTCGCACTACGCGAGCTACGCGTAGCACTTCGCGAACTGCGTAGTACCTTGTTCGCACTGTGCCAGATGACGTTTTCAATGATTGCACAGTGCGGACAAGCGACCGCCACTGTGCAATCATTGAAAATGGCATCTTGCACAGTGCGAGCTGTAGTTTTCTGCTGCTCGAGTAGATTTTTACTCGAGCGGCAGCTTTCTCAACGCAAACTGGTAGTTTCTCATCGCGAGCGGTCGCGACCATACGTGACCACTCGCAATGAGAAACCTGACCTCCTCGCGTTGGGAATCTCGCCGGGAGGTTTATTTTCCATGCTTGCGATCGCCAACTTGATGTTGCTGATCGCGAACAAGGAAAAAGTCTCGCCGGGATGTCATTTTGCTTGCTCGCGGTCGCCAACTTGACGTTGAGGACCGCGAGCAAGCAAAAAATGACCGCAACACTACGCAACACTACGCTATGCGTGTTCGCACTGTGCTACGTGCAATTCGCGTAGTGCGAAGTAGCGCGAACTTCGCAAACTACGCGAGCGTAGGGTAGTGCTTTGCCCAGGCTTAGTGGTAGGGTGTGAGTGGCTGTATGGGTATATGAGTGCATATATCAGTGTCTGTATTGGTGAGTGACTAGGTGTATGAGTGGCAGTATGGGTGAGTGAGTGGTTATGGTTGGAGACCTATGAATGAGTGAGTGGGTATGTATGTACTTAAATTGGTGTGTCAATGGTTTCAAGAATGGTAGTCTGAAATTTGCAGTGGGTCTATGAAAGGTTATATTGGGATGTGAGTAGGTGCATCAGAGATAATATGGATGCTGTCATCAGTGATGTCACTGAGCATGTCAGTGAGTGATGTAATATATGACATCATTAGCAGTGCATTGCAGGGGTGTGAATTATAGTTAGCTCAGCTAACTATAACGGCTGAATGTCTCTGGTTTTGTACGAGTGAAATGTCAGACTAATTATAACATCGCTCTAACATTTGATTTTTTCTGTGAATTTCTAAGGTTTTTAAAATGCTAATTCCTAACTATAAAGTCCCTGACACCTGTGTTTTTTTCAGTGAATTTCTATGTTTAAAAAAATGCTAATTCCTCACTATAACATCCCTGTGACCTGCTTTTTTCAGTGAATTTCGAAGGTTTTTAAATGCTAATATCGAACTATAAAGTCCCTGAATACTGTGTTTTTTTTCAGTGAATTTCCATTGTCTTTTAACTAGCAGTCACGTTTGCAGAGTGGTGCAGAAAGGGGGCTGGGCCTCCAACCAGCACTCAGTAATTCTGCTGTGTAGGACTTACATGAGGTACCAGAAGGACTTCTTGGTCCCCAAGGTACCTCAGGAGTAAAGTGGACTTCATCCCCCAACCAGTAGTGCACCAGGAGGGGCGTATGTAGAATAATGGAGCAAGGGGGCATGGCCTCTGAAAACCTCTTAGCAATCCCACTATGTGGTACTTACTGGAGATAACAGGAGGGGTAATTGGCCACCCAAGCAGTTCAGGCTATAGCCATGTCTGAAGTTTCCTATAGAAATTGACATGGGGAAAACACGTTTTGGGACCCCCCCTTTTTCTCAGCCCCCGCTTGACAAATCGCCCTGAAACTTTCAACACAACAGCTTAAGAGAGTAGGCCATTAGTTTTGAAAATTTTGCAAAGATTCATAAAACAGCGCCAAAGATATTGGCAAAAACAAAACGCTTTTTGAATAGAAACAAAGTCCTAAATTTACATACCTACTGCTGACCACATTCAGTAGTTATGGTTAGGTGAGCTTACTATAGCTGATGCCCACACAATGCACTGCTGATGACCTCACATATAACATCACTCATTACATGGTCAGTGACTTCACAGATGACATCTCAATGACGCGTGTGTGTACAATTACTTCTCATCAATCAACCTTCTTAGGGCTTTAATTATTTGACCTGATGTGATAGCTGGGAGCTGGCATCTTCAGTGTCAGGATTTTCAAAGACAGTGAAGATGGAATAGCAGTCAGTGTGTTTTCAGGTTCGGTCTTTTCTTCGCCATCTTGATGAGAAGACCAATGAATCTATAGCAAAAGTGAGGAGAGTCTCTGGTAACAGGCTTACCAGGACCCTGGGCAGTCACCATATGTCCCTTGGTGGACACTACTTGGAAAGGTTAGAGCAATACATTTCATCCTTCGCATTTGTCGGGGGATCACTAGATCTCCTCTCTCAAACTAGATTTTCTTTGCATGTCACCTCCTGTCTACATAGACTTTCAGTTTCTGCTTGTTAACCATGTCCTTTGTATGAGTTGTGTTCTCATTTCCTTCTCTTTTGTTGGTCCATTGAGATAATTTGATTGTCATTGCTCTCCTGAACATCAAAGTCCCAGAACTTTATCCTGTGATGGAGTGAGGTGTTGAACAATTGGCTTGTAGGGTGGAAATCAATACAGTTTTTAAACTGAGCCTCTCAACAGGTGCACGCTGTGCTGCTTTCTAAAGCATACTCATAAAACGCTCAGCGAGTCTGTTGGCCTGTGGCCATAAAGGTGAAATCTTCTGATTAATTGAACATGTGAGTACTCATTCACGGTTACTATCAGATGATGTCCATTATCGAGTGGACCAAAATAGTTGATGGCTATTCTCTCCCATGCATACTTAGTGAGTTCTGACATGTTAAGTAATATTTGTAGAAAGGCAGTTGCATAGATGACAGGTGTTGAGTTCCTGTTCAACCCTTTCTTCTAAATATGGAAACTAAGCTTGGTCTCAGAGAGCTCTTTTGGTGGGCAACAATACCATGATGTCCTTCATGAGCTACTTCATTTATTTTCTGATGAAGACTCTCAAGAATCAGGATTCTTGACCCTTGCAGAATAACTCCTTCTGCATTATGGACAGTTCAACTCTAAAGTTTTGTTATTTTTGAAATTCACCATCACTGATGAGAGGTTGAGTGTGTGTCAGTTCTATGACTGATGTGTAATTATATCTTTCAGCTTCAGCCTGTCACTATCATGGCTCATGGCAGAGATGATGTGGGCTAATGATATAGCAGCTGGCCTGTTTAATTTTCCAATTAAATTAATGTAGGCTTCGCTTCAGCCTTTTTGGTTGGAGAACCCTAACCATGTATCGGTACTCTGGAAAAGTAGTCAGCAGGGGTTTGATCCTTTCCTGGATAATGCACAAAGGTATAATTGTACTCTTGTAATCATAGTCCCCCCCGTTTAATGTGAGGCAGCATCTTGGCTTTTGGATTGCCAAAGATAGTTAATAAAACTTGATGATCAGTTTCTAGCATAAAAAACTTTCCCTACAGGAATACATGGAAATATTTACAATCCCATACCTGGGCTAAACTTTCTTTCTCAGGTTGTGAGTAAGCACATTCTGTATGGGACACACTTCTACTGGCTTATGCGACAATGTGCCTTTGCAAAAGGAACAATTGATGAATGGAATGCTGAGCAATGCAAATATTCACCCCAGTAACAAAGATCTGGGTTTAATCCATCGTTCTTTACCTCAACACTCTACCTCAGTTTGGACCCAGCCATATGCAAATCAGTCTTCTTGACCCAGTTCCTCATGGGAACAGTTTAGCTCAGACTGTCAAGCCAGGTGCTACCTGGACCCGAAACAAGCATCTTGGGACTGGTTTCAGGGCATCACCCCATATCAGGCAGGCTAGCTTAAATTCAGTGGTGCAATTTACAGAGTATGCCCCACATCTGGGTATACCCTTCAAACTTAGGGTGACAAAAGCAAAAGGAACAAGTGATGGATCGAATGCTGAACAATGGAAACATTCACCCCCACTCACAACGATCTGGGTTTAATCAATCGTTCTTTTGCTCCCAAAGACATTCAAGCATTTGTGTGCCCGCTGTGCTGTGCAAGAAGGGAATGGACTTACTATTTTCTGGTGAGTATTCATGTTTTAATTCACAGAACTCAGTCCCATATCAGCATCTGTACGAAGCTGAGCAGGCAGGGACTTGACACTGTACTTTGAAGCACAGGGACAGGTGCTTGCACCTTCGTTTTCTGTTTCATTTCATTTTTCCTCACATGCAGTCAGTCTGAGATAAACACATTTCTCTGAGGTAAACGTCAACATGGCACAACCATCTTCCACAATTTCACTTGATATTGAGGCGGAATAACTGTTTGATGACGATTTAGCTGACGATCGACTTTGTTCAGCGTCAATTTGCCTCAGTTAATGTTGCATCTTGGCCTTGAGGGTGTGCGCTGATTGTTGCTTCTGGAATATTCCTGTGGCCATTTTGTCTTCAAGCAGTGATGCACCTGCTTTTTCCTTTGCTTTACAAACTGCCACAAAATGTTTCTCTTGCCTACAGACTTTACATATCTGTCCGATGTTGGCGACATTTACCTTTGTGTGGAATGAAAATCCACATCCAAAACATAACTTGTTTTTGCATGTAGACATCACTTTGTGTCCTTCAGTCTTTTGCTTTGGTTTACTTTTTATACTCATGACTAGTTCACTCTGGGCACCTCCAGACTCCATGTCAGCAGCTTGCCTTTCAGCATGCTCCTCAGCTCAGACAGCCATCAACACTTGTTCCAGACTAGGAGTTTCTCTCAGCATTTGTCATCTGAATACATCTGACAAGCATCTATCAATAACTCTAAAACACATAGCTTCTTTAGCAATAAATACATTGAACTTACAGTGTTTGTTGAGTGTATCGAATCTCTCCACAAATTCATTAGTAGTTTCACAAACCTTTTTTGGTATTCGTGACTGAAAATATATCTTTAGTAATCAATATTTGGTACTGGATTGACCTTGCGATTCAGTGTTTCTTTAACCCCTTCAGCGCTGCGCGGATTCCCCCGCGGTGCTGAAGGGTTCGAGCGCGGGCGGGGCCATGACGGAACGGTTCCGTCATGAGCACAGCTCAACCGATGCTCATGACGGAACCGTTCCGTCATGAGCATGGAAGGGGTTAATCTGACAGTATGTGATTTCTTTGTTAGTTCACAGCATTTTCATTGTGCCTTCTTTCACACCATCCCCAGCAAGAATTTTGAGATACTTGATAAACTTTTTATCAGTCTCTTCAAGTGAATCAATGAAATTATCAAATGTCTCTGTCCAAGCAGAATATATATTGCCAATATTTTTGGCTGTATCGAAAGGTGGTGGTGGGTTTAGGAAGGCAGCACCATTACAGAACAGTGTGAAGCTTACTGACACCACTGGTGGATCACTGTGACTTTGTGTAGGCATCTAATCTGTCAGACCTTGCAACGTGCTGGCTCCTGAAACAGCTTTAATGATAGTTGGAAATGTGTGTTTCTTCACTACTGTCTGAAAGATTTCATTATTCTGAGAATCACTCTAAGCTCTCAATTCTTCAAAGAACTGTGAATTTGTTCTGAGCCCCACTCAGCAACTTTGTGAATTAAATGCTTCGGGTATAGTCAGCTTCATGTGCACAATCCTAAGCACTTCTCCTTGAACCACCTTCACAAAGTGCTCTGGTACGATGACTCACTTTAGTGTATTCAGTAAGTCATTTATTTCTTCTCTTATAAAAGTCAATTTGCATTTTTGACACCTGGTTGATCTCCGCCTTGCATTGCTTCAGTTTGCAGCATCATTTTGCATGTTATGATTATTAGCGGCTGCATTTGGTAAACCGGGTTGAATCAGCCTTCAGCATTAACATTCCCTATAATGTACAACTTTATCTTGCGTGACAGCACGGTACCTTTATGTATGGCCTGACCAGCAGGTTCTCGGCCATCAATGTGTAGATTCTTTGCAACGCTTCCAATGTCTTCACCTGCTTTACAGTGCCTGAAGCTGTGCTTTGACTCCACATGCATGAAACATTGATTCCGTATTTCGACAGTGACACACATGGCATGGACAAGCAGTTTGCTTGGACCACGGCAAACTCTTTGGGAGGCACAACCATTCTTCCAGTATGTATTTCCCATCTTGTCATCAATTGTAGCATCCGCTTCAGCCTGGGTACCAGCCAATGACTATGCCACACACAGAGCTTAATATTACATGTCATTATTCTTCTGTATGTAACTGACAGCTCAACATTCTAAAAAAAGCTTTCATTGCTTTCTGCTCTAACGCTTAGGTCACAGCTCTAAGGAGTCCATTAGGAGCCAAAAAGGTTCCTTCATAAAAATTGCAAGACACTACAACTCGGTCCATAGTGGCCAGCCCTCCCTGAGCTCTCCCCCTGACAGAGCGGGTAGCTGGTACAGTAAAAATGTCATGCCTATCCAAGATGATAGCCCCAAATCACCAGGTTTCCTGCAACATCACAACATCATAGTTTATAATCAAATTAAACTAATTTGAGTATGACTGCTTAGAGCTCAGGCCAGCAATGTTTCAACAAATCAGATTCATGAGGGGGCCCGAATCTGGTTGCAGCTCAGGTGGCGTATCTCTGTTTCGCTTGCCTCCATCTTCATCCCCAAGGTCAGTGGGTGCAACATAAACATTTGGCAGTCAGTCCAGGGCCTGCATGTCTGATAGGGAACTGAATCTGTTGAAGGTAGGGAGACTAAGGGTAAAGGCTCTGTTGGCATATTGAGGAGGCCTAGATTGTTGATCTCTCCTAGTAGACTGTGTGCTGGCAAAAAACAATAGAAGCATCCCAATTGCAAGACAGTTATACGATTGTTCTTAAAGTTCTAGTAGGCATGTTGGAAGCAATTAGAAATTATACGGCCAGCAAGAGCCAGGCTACTACAATTTATAATCACACAGTCCCCAGCAGATTGCTTACTTGATCGCCCAATCCAGCACACTTTTCTAACAACGAGAATTTTATTGTATTCTAAAGTGCTAAAGTCCAAATTGGCAAACCTTGTTTTTTAGATCAACTTGAGTGTCTGCCGTGGTTGAAAACATGCAAGGAATGCTGCCCAGAACTACAATGTAGAGACTGCATTCAGGAGGAAGGTTGAGAGGAATAGGATTAGTAGAGCCAGTGCACAAAGGCATATTTTCTGGTATAGGGCCAGGGTTCTCATTGATTGGTTCAGCACGGTGATAATCAGTGGTCACAACAGGCCAAGGTTTCTCAACAGTAATTGGAGGTGGGGCAGCCACATTAATAGCTTCAGCTCATAAATAATGCACCCTGCCATGGTCTTCCATTACAAGGGTGGCATCCCCACTGCATAACTGTGCTGGCTCGGCTGCCTCAGTGTGGTCAGATTTTTTAGGGTGCTTAGGGCTAGAGAGCTTTGGGACTGCGAGTTCTAGGGTCTCAATGTCTTCAGCTAGGGGATTAATACTTGAGTAGATCAGGGCCTTGAGTTTTTGGAAAATCCAATCCTAGTTAGAATCCCAATTTTTTATAGAGCAATTTTTGCATATTGTAACTATATAACTCGTAAAACCCTTTGTGAATAGAAAACAAATGTAACCTTACACAAAATTGTAAGTTTACCTTTGTGAATCAGGCCTTGAGGGGCTAACTTACTCACTCAATCACTCTCTCACTAATTCACATACTCACTCATTTACTCACTCCAACACTGACGCACTTACTCAATCACTTAATATGACCTTATACTATATTAGTCCTATGATGAGTAATAGTGGTGCACTCGGTCACTCTCAATCATTATTGCTAACACTATCCACATTTCTGCAGCTAATAGATCCATTACACGTTGTTTTTTTCCACTCTCGCCCTCCCTCAATATCCCTAAAGGGGGAAATCCCTCAGAAAGCAAAAAATAAACCAGGCACTAGTTCCGCTCATGCAGCACCAAAGAGATCAAACTCCTTAAGAGCAAAAGTGATGCTCAATATACTGGTGAACGGAACACTCGTTAAAGACACACCTAATAACCCATTCTTGGGATTTGAAGCCGAAGGTACCATAACTAGTCTATTTACATGATCCATCAATCAATGACACATGGCCTGTTGGAATTTTGGAAGACCCAAACTGTAGCCCAGGCTTCTCCAACAAGTAGCTCATATGCTACAGGTAGCTCTCCAGGTACCTGTAAGAATCTCTTCTGAGTGTAACTGACTGAACTAAATTAGAAGCTTTGTTTGGTTAAACTAATATATAAATATCAAAATTTCAAAGTGTGTATTTGAAACAAACGTGTGCATTTTCAGAATTCAGAAGCTAATGTTTGGAGAAAAATTACACTTGAGTGATGAAAATAAACAGTACTGAGGAGAATTTTAGTAATTATGGTACTTTAGTGCCAGGGGCACTGCAGTTATGGCTGTTATGTATTACCCTTGTCAAGACATTCCACATTGAAAAAACATTTTTAACATAACTGCTTACAACTGTGCCTGATGCACGGAGGTAATCACTGCTAGTAATCTTGCATATTGTTGCCAGTTATGTTTCCTTGTCTGATGTGGTTACTACCAATGTTCCCTCTAATTTTTTTCCTCTGTGTGCGGCAGTGTAGGGTCTCTGTGCGCTGCAGCCATGGCTGTGTGCGCCAGGAACCAGACCAAATATCACTCCAAACTTTTGCTTTAAAAAACTGAAAAGACGGTGCATTTCCACACATACAACCCAAGTTAAGGGGCTCAAGGCAGATTTGCAATGACATGACATGAATTGGTTACACAGGCAAGTACACTTTAGGTTTAGACAAGCACAGGACTCCAACGGCTGAGGGTCCGTAGACTGCCTGAAGTACATGCAGTTCTCCAGCTGAAAATGCCATTATAACGGAATGGTCAGAATGAAATTAGGGGAGAAGAAATTAGATGGGCGATGGGGAAAGCCTGCAAGCTGACAGGGATAACTGACATACTTTAGTTAGAACCTTCCAGGACTTAGTGCAATCTCATAATATCCCACATACCCTACAGTGGAGATATGCTCTACTGGTGCACCCAATACGTGGAAAACTGGGCCGATGACCTATCTACATACCACAGTCCCCAATTCTTCAATATCTACTCACCTGGAAGGAATATGGTGGGACGGATTCTGGCTTATATACAACTCTAATTGCTAAGCTCTTCTTGCAAGCCACCTCAAATGCACTTCATAATTGGAGGGAAGTGCAATTACAGACACAATTCTTTGAGGGGGATTCAGAGGAGCCATTAGAAAAACATGATTGAGGGTTAAGGGAGGCCCATCTGAAAGATAGTTATTTTAAGATACCACATCAATGGCAGTGGACCCCCAAAAGACTCTATGCCTCCTTCTAACCCAACCCTTTTTTCTCTCCTTTTCTCTTTCATGTGTCTTGCTTCTCCTTTTGTCTCTGTCTCCTCCCATTGCTCCCCTCGTCCTCTTCTTTTTGCTTTTCTCTTCTTCTGTCCTCACCTCTCGTCTCCTTACTTGTTTTTTCTCTTTTCCTACTTTTCCTTCCTTTTCTCTAGTTTCCCTGATCCTTCAATCACACAGGTGATCTTTGTTTCTATAATCGCCTTGTCCCATCCCTCTCCCCTTATTCCATTTATCTCTCCCTCCATTTTGCCCTTCTAACTCTCCTGTCCATTAGCCTTTACCTCCCTTTCACGTCTCCTAGAGGTCCTGTCCTTCCCTATCACTCCTTTCCTTTTATTTCCCTACCTCTCTCTCTTTCCTCACTGTTTCCGTTCTCGCTCCTGGGACGCATAGACTGTCAACTCGTGGAAATGAGAGTTAGTGAGAGAGACTGTGCCGAATTAAACAAATAACAAGCACAGGGGCCCAAAGATGTTCTCAGGGGCCCGCTGCAGGAGCAGCTGAATGCTGGAGTGACTAGACTAGACTTGTGGATAACTAAGGTCTGTTTTTCCACCCCACCCCCCAACACTGCTTGTCTCTTTATCTCCCTCTCAAAGGTGCATTTTCGTTTATGCTTTCTCCTTTTTTTACAGTTTTCTTATCCCTTCTTCTTTTTCCGCCTTTATCTCGTACTCCGTCTGAATAATGAAAAATGTGTCCCATTCCTCTAACAAGCATTAAAAATGCAATAGGTCTCGCCTTTTATTAAGTTAAAGCCATTTGCTTTGCTATACAATACCATTAGCAAAGCAAATGGCTTTAACTTAATCAAAACCGAGACCTATTGCATTTTCAATGCTTGTTTTTTCTGGACCCGCACTTGTTTTTGCTCATCCAACTTCGACCTTGAGCAAGAGCAAAGAAAACACAAAAGGGGTAAAGAAGGAGGAAGAGAAATTTGGAAAATTAATGACTAAGTCAGAAAACAGGGAGGAAAAAGACCGTATAAGAGCGAAATAAAGGGACAGCGAGTTTCGGATGGTGGGTGGAAGAACCATGAGGCAAAATCAAGACGAGCGATCTTTGCTATTTGTAATCCCCAACATTGTGAAGTGTAAACATTTGGGCACCGGCACGTAGTCTTTTACAAGTTAACCACTGCTTTAAGGACCCCGTAATGACCTTTCACAGCAGAGATGCTTCAGTAAATTCCTGCAGCTGCACAGAGGATTTGGAAGTGCTAAAACAGCACCAAGTTTGTTTTCAAGCTGGACTCTTTCAGGCACTCTAATGGTGGTTTGGGAGATGGATCATGGCATGATTGTATTATTTAGCCAATGTAGGCACACACTAGCAATTAGTGATGGTGGTCTAATAAACATCTGTTATACTGTGCCAAGAAACCCTCGAGCGCACATTAGAACGAGAGTTTAAGCTATTGGCATTGTAAATGACAATGCCTTTCATTTATGTTTTAAAAACCAACACGTAAATAAAAGGCATTGCCATTTACAATGCCAATAGCTCAAACTCTCACAACTGCAAGACCTATTGCATTGCAAATGCTTGTTCACTTTGCAAGTGGACGTGGCCTCATTTGAAATTTCCGGACGTGCTCACTGGACTCGTCTGCTATAATTGCCATAAAAAAAACATATAGGAGTCCAATACAAAGACATGCTGGTTGCACACACAGGATGGAGACCGGCACACACCGAATGCACATGCTAATACAAACACACCAGATGCACATCCTGAAACATCCAAATTATACAAAATCCACACAAATTTTTCGAAAATAATCAAAATTACTGTTGTTGGCATATATGAGGACAACTGTCTGCAATTGCAAGTTAAATGTAAATGAATTCAACGTACACTTGTGAAAAGATTCTACCATTTTCATGTGATATTACGGATATTTCAAACTTGTGCCCAAAAAACTGACAAGCCTAGATTTTTATATTGTCACAAATCCCAATTTAGCCATCCTTTTAAACAGCTGACCCGGTGTGAGCACAGTAAATGATACGATTTGTAATTATTTTTCTTTCAAATCAAACAGATGTTGCCTATTATAATTAGAAAGTACCTTCCATTAAGTTATTGCAAAAGCAGTAATTGCGTCTCCCAGATGGAGGTGAAGGGGAGCTCAGAGTAAGTCACGGACAGCATAAAAAGATATTTAAGGAAAGAGCAGAGGTCCCGGCCCTTCACAACATAAACGCCATATGAACACTGGACACTTGGCCTCGGAGGGGTGGTGAGGTGGGAGCGGATGCACAGGGAGATTCAAGGAAAGCAAGGGGCCTGTGTTGTGGGAGGGTAAGGGGAGCCACAGGAAGATAAAGCGAGGGAAGTTGTTTCAGCTAATAAGTGACAGTAAAAACACCAGCATTTGCAATGCAATATTTCTTGCAATTGCGAAATTTTGAGCTATTGGCATCGTAAATGACAATGCCTTTTCTTTTTGCTTTTGTTTTTAAAAACATAAATAAAACGCATTGTCATTTAAAATGCCAATAGCATTAGCGAGAGTTTAAGCTATTGGCACTGCTGTCTCTCTCACACACTATACTCTCCCTAGGACACACACACACACTGCTGTCTCTCACACTGCTGTGTCTCTCACGCTGCTGTCTCTCTCACACGCCATACTCTCCCTAGGACACACACACACACTGATGTCTCTCACACTGCTGTCTCTCTCACACTGCTGTCTCTCTCACACACCATGCTCTCCCTAGAACACACACACACACTGCTGTCTCTCACACTGCTGTCTCTCTCACACTGCTGTCTCTCTCACACACCAGGCTCTCCCTAGGAAACACACACACACTGCTGTCTCTCACACTGCTGTCTCTCTCACACTGCTGTCTCTCTCACACTGCTGTCTCTCTCTAGGACACACACACACTGCTGTCTCTCTTACACTGCTGTCTCACATACACTGATGTCTCTCTCACATACACTGATGTCTTTCTCTCTTTCCCTCAAACACACACACTACCTCAGGCATACACTGCTGCCTCTCTCCCTCACCCATACACAACGGAGGCTGCTAATGTGGAAATATGTGTTTAATACGGCGATGGCTAAATGATGAGAAACGCTTCCATGTGGCATGGCAGAGGAGCAGTGTTCTAGCAGAAAAGAATTCCATACGGACAGACCCTAAGGGCTAAATAAGAGAATTCCGCAGTCCTGGGGCTGATGGCACATCCTGTGCAGCATTCAGGTGCCCGTATTCCTAATTTTTCAATCACTTTATAGGAGTAACTGAAGAAATGTACTGTCAATAACGTATTTGCAGTAAGTCAAATATCTAGTAAATAAAGAACATTGCTTATATGGCTTTCAGAAAAACCCTGACATAACATTTTTTGGGAGCACAATATTGGTCACTTTCGGATATTAAAATATGAAAAGGCGCTTGAAACCATATTGTTGGAAGTCTGCTCTTTGGAA
This sequence comes from Triturus cristatus, assembly GCF_964204655.1. Classification (NCBI taxonomy): domain Eukaryota; kingdom Metazoa; phylum Chordata; class Amphibia; order Caudata; family Salamandridae; genus Triturus; species Triturus cristatus. The sequence continues at coordinate 770,538,981 of NC_140582.1, read as the reverse complement.
CTTCGGCACAACAGAAACAATACAGCAAAGTGCGTTAAAAAAATAAAAACAGGAGGTACTTACTTACTCGTCAGTTCTATGCAGAATGTGTGATGATTGTGTCATGGAACAAACAGCATACACTAATAAAAGTGCTGAATATACAGTGATACAGGCGACGGCATGACTGCACTCTTAAGTCGTTTGGCAAGTGATTGGACTCTTATACACAGCAAGCGGGGTTTGGTTAAATTACTTCCGGTACATCAACAAAAGAGTAGAGCAAGATTAAAAACACAGCGTGTTTTTAAACATGCTGGACTCTTTCGTTAGTAAAGCGCGGTGCGGGGAAGACTGTGGGCTTTTGTTGAAGTATTCATGTTAATCACAGCTCGTGAATGTGCTGTGATTAACATGAATACTTCAACAAAAGCCCACAGTTTTCCCTGCACAGTGCCGCGCCCATAACATTCAGCAAGTGCCCCAAGCCAGCCTTACCTGCACTCCTGCTGGCAAAACCATGCATGTCAAAGAAGTGCTTTTCACGCCGCTCGCTTTTTAAAGCGGCGGCGCGAATTCTCTCTGGATCTCGGGATGTCCTGTGTGTGCACGCTCCACACACGGGAGTGCGCGCTCACAGGAAGAGAGGTGCACACGCGCGTGCACCTTCTTGGGAACAGTGGTTACTACTACAGCTATAATAATATTAGTAAACGAGAAGGACTTTCATAGCTCTTATTGCATGAAAGATTGAAGACCCCTGCTGTAGCCCCCAACCCCAAGAGGAAAATGGTTATAATCCTTAGAGCATATGAACAATGGTAAAGCATATTACAAGGGAGTGCAAAAACGCTTATTGTGAGGCAGGGAATTGCACCATATAAGAACAATCATTTGCAATGCAATAGGTCTCGCATTTGCGAGAGTTTAAGCTATTGGCATTGTAAATGAAAATACCTTTTATTTATGTGTTTCAAAACCAACACATATATAAAGGCATTGTCATTTCTAATGCTAATAGCTCAAACTCTCGCAAATGCGAGACCACTTTCATAGTGGCCGTGCCCCTTTCTTTAGACGCTGATAGCCATATTCAGGTTACAGCGAGCCACATCTAAAGAAAGGGGTATGGCCACCATTAAAGTGAAAACACGTCATGGGGTGCTTTTACCCAAAAAAAACATTTGTTCGCAAACAATTGTTTTTGTGTGGTAAAAGTACCCCATGCTGTGCTTTCAGTTTAATGGTGGGCATGCCCCTTTCTTTAGGCGCAGCTCGCTGTAACCTGAATATGTCAGCAGAGTCTAAAGAAAGGGGCATGGCCACTATGTACGTAAAAGCATGGTAAGGGGGCTTTCACTGCAAAAAAAAAAAGTGGTTTCATAGCATAGCCGCTAAAGTTAAAGCAGACCACACTGCCAAATTAAATTAATAAAGGCGCACAACGAAGCGCGACCTCTATAATTAGAGTAGACCACGTTTCTAAAGTAAATAAATAAAGAAACTCAGCCGCTATAGTTAAAGCGGTCTAAGGAGGGACTACTAAGCCTAATTATGAATGAAAAGCAACGATTTAGAAAAGACAGTAACAGGAGCCAGTTGAAAAGATGGGCGGAACATGGGCGGAGCTTCAAGTCCCTACCTGAATAAAGCATGCCTCGCAGAGTAGTGCATGCACTGCCCAGGCTCAACCTAAAAAAGGTCTGTTTTCACTGGAAAAATGTGATGCGGCCAAGTTGACTTTTGGGACTTTCCTGTCTCAGGCCTACCCACACAAGTGTGGTAACATTTTATCTGGGAGTTTTGGGGAATGCTGGGTGGGTGACAGTTTGTGGCTCACTGCAGATTCCAGAATGTTCCATCACAGAAATATGGGGAAAATGTGTTTTGTTTGACACAGTTTGAGGTTTGCAAGGGATTCTAGCTACCAGAACCTGGTGAGAGACGCACATGTCACCCCATCCCGGATTTCACTGGGTGTCTAGCTTACATAAATGTACAGGTTTGCTAGGTTTCCCTAGCTGCCAGCTGAGCTTGGGTCCAATATCCACAGGTAGGCACAATGCGAAAAATGGGGCAGTTTTCACTGGAAACATTTGATGTGTCCAAGTTGCGATTAGGGCCGTTTCCGGTTGCAGAAACTAGGCCTACCCACAAAAGTGAGGTATCATTTTTATTGGTAGACGACTTTGGGGAAGACAGAATTGTAGAACGAGAGTTATTACCAATTGGCTTGGTATGCATGTCTGCCTTCCAAATGTAAGACTGTGAGAAAAAAAGAAGTCACTTTCAAAATTGTCCTTTAATTCACGTTAGTATTGGTGCCCAAACATTTTGGAGATTTGCAAATAACTACTGCTACTAAACTCTGTATTTTGTTGCCATTTCAGAAATACATAGGTGTCCTTGATACCTATTTTTCACTCTTTATATTTTACCAAATAAATTGCTACATCCCGGTACAGAATGAAAACCCATTACAAAGAGCAGCTCAGGTATTGGCTCTGGGTACCTCTTCTTCTTGGTAAACCTAAAAGTCCTATCATCACAACCAGAAGAGCCTAACGGATATAACGATGTACAGCTTTCAAACATCTGCCATGCTTCGACGAAGTTACAGGTGAAAACATTGGCACAAATGGCTGTTTTTTTTCAACTCAATTTCAATATTTTTTTATTTCAACTGTTAGTTTCTATAGGAAACCCTTGAAGGGTCTACACAAATAACCCTTTGCTAAATTTTGAATGTTTCTACTTTTTAGAAATGCATAGTTATTTGGGGATCCATTACTGCTTTCACACCCATTTCTACCACTAACAGGAAAGAGGTTGAAAGCACAAAAAATAGGGAAAAATAGGCTATGTCCCAGTAAAATGCCAAAACTGTGTCGAAACTTTGCTTTTCTGACAAAGGTCTGCCTGTCCCTGAAATCTGGGAAGATGATTATTTTAGCACCACAAAACCTTAGTAGATACCATTTGCAAGGAAAAAAACAGACGCTTTCTTCTGCAGCACGTTTTCCCCATTTAAAAAACATATTTTGGCTCATTTCTGGTTCCCCTCTGGGGGAATCCACAAATCTTGAGTACCTTTAGAATCCTCAGGGTGTTGGAAGAAAAGAAAGCAAATTTGACATGGATACCTTATATGGACCAAATGTTACTGGGGCCTAAGCGTGAACTACCCCAAATAGCCAAAAAAAAGGCCTTAGCACAGAGGGGGTTGAGGGGGAGGCCTAGCAGTGAAGGGATTAAAGAATTACACTATGGAAATGTCTTCATTCAAATCTGAATTTTGAAACCTTCATAGGGATTTCACGATTCAAGTGGGTCACTTCTTAGAGCGCTGCTGTCATAGCAGAGTGAGCCATTTTTCTGTTTAAACACATTAGTCAAAAAGACTTGTCTTTGGCGTTCACAATTTGATGTTTCCTCACCATGGTTTAAGAGACATAGCAAGACAGACACATAGAGCTTAGAAATATTTTTAAAATATGTATATGATGTAGATTAATCAAATAGCTGCCAAATTAGGAAATCTGCAGACACAAGGAGATGACGGACAGAGCGCTGAAACATTTCAGACATTCACCCCCAGTCACAGATCTGGGTTGAATCCATCATGGTTCTTTAACTCACTTTGCCACCCCTGTTCGGACCCAGCCATATGCAAATCAGTCTTGACCCTGTGCCTCATGGGAACAGTCCGACCCGAAATTGTCAAGCCAGGTCTTCCCTGGACCGGAAACAAGCATCCTTGGACCAGTTTCAGGGTAACAACCCTCATCAGCCAGGCTAACTTGAATCCAGTGGCAAAGTGAGCAAGGGACCCACATCTGGGCATACCCTGCCAACTTAGGGCGAAAAAAGCAAGTGCAAGGAGATGCTGGATGGAGCTCTGAAACTTTTCAGACACTCACTGTGATTGAAATCGGCAGTGAGATAGATCCCCAACAGTCTAATCAAGAAATGACGCTAGATTGCATTAACACCAATGATGAGCCCCAACCGTAAAATCAGGAAGCCAGTAATTCGCATGCTAGTGCAAATGGAAGCGCTAGTGCGCTAGTTTGCATAAACTCCAATGATGAGCCCCAAATGTTAAATCAGAAAGTCAGTATTTCGAATGATAGCAAAACTGGAACCGCCAGGGCGATAGAACTCCTACAGACGGATCATGATATGGCATTAGAATGCACTTCCACCAATGATGAGCTCCAACAATTGAATCACGAAACCAGTAAGTCAGAAGATAGTTGCCTCAACACACAGCTATCATTAGTTACCTCACCCTTCGACTCTAGCTCCCATCCTACCCCTAACACTGATCCCAACCCGCTACTGGGAACAGTCAGCAGGTTGGAAACTACACAAGTTGAACAAGATAGCTGGAGAGGCATGCACGTGACCAACACAGGGTTGTGCGGATCTGTTTCTAGTCACAAAAAACATGCATAGATCCAGCAGAGATATACAAAGCTAGCCTCCCAATAGGGGTACCCACACAACTGCCCACCATTACTCAACTTAGATTAGATTCGGAAAAGATTAGAAGCCCTCAAACAAATAGGGAATTTAAAAATTTCAGTTTGCAATCTAGCAAGACTTACAAAGCCATGCTTTTCGCTATTAGAGATATGAAGAACCTGCTGTGCTTATCAGAAAAATGGCTTCAAAAAATGGAGGTTCTTCAGAATTCCTCTTATGAACCACAAGTTAAACGCCATTCCACCCCAATGGCGGTGTCAAACAGAATTTACCGCCCCCGAACGCAACTCAACTATTTGACAGACAGTGAGATATTATCCATTCTGTCTACATATGAACCTACTCCCACTTTTCAAACTAAGATAGGTGAAAACTATATCCAAACAATCCCAACGAATGCTGGTAGAACTTCTAAGTCTAACAATAGAAGGCTAAATGCTAGCAACCTAAAGAATGTGGCATTAATGCCTGGAAAGATTGTTTCGCCAATGATCAGTTCTCAGAAACACATTTGTTGCATACTACTCAACTGTCGTTCAGCAAATAAACACGTTGCTGACATAGCCGAACTCATACTAAACCATGAAATTGACATAACCATTTTAACAGAAACATGGCTTTCTGACTCGTCCTCACCATGCTTAGACCTGTTAGTCCCCCCGAACTATCGGATTATGAGACAGGACAGACTAGACAGAATGGGAGGAGGCATTGCCTGTATACACAGATCAGACATTACCATCACAAAAATACATTCTGACCCCTTGTGTCTAGTGAATATCTGGGAATGTCTTTAAGATCGGCAGATAACCAAAACTGTAAACTCCACGCACTCTACCACCCCCTGGTACAAAGACCAAATTTATAGACCAGATGATAGAAATCATAACTACCAACTCTAATCTGCAATCTAACGATATTTTCTTAGAAGACTTCAATATTCACTGGAAAGATCATTCTGACAGTCAGATCACACTGTTTAAAGCCTTCCTGGAAGAGCAATCGTTAGTTCAAGGATGTCATCTCCCTACCCACTCCAAAGGCACCACCTTAGATTGGATCATAGCTAAAGAGAAAGCGATCGAGAAAATTGTAATCACCCCCTGCGATTGGTCTGAACACCACATAATTACTTTCGAAATTCCCTTCATAAAAACCAAATCGTCCTCACAATCTATTAAGCCCAACAAACGGACCCAGGACACTAGAGGAATCAATATGGAAAACGTAGCAGCTCGCTGTGAAATAGATTTGCAGCCACCTAAGAGGATGGTTGACGTCAGTGACCTCATGTTGCACTATAACAAGACAATGTCAAGCATTATCGAGGACATAGCCCCTCAAAAATTAAAAAGGATCTCTGACAAAGACAAAAACCCGTGGTTCAATGGTGCCCTTAATGAAGAAAGAAGGTCACTGAGACTCTCAGAACGTAAATGGCGACAACACCCTTCTTTGCCCCACTTAACCCAACTGAGACAATCCAGGAAAGCCTATATTAAAAGCATTCTAAAATCAAAAAAATACTTTTTCAGGAAAAAAACGGATAATGCAGTAAACAGACCAAGGAAACTATTCTAACTACTAAAAGAACAATCGAATAAATCTGCCAAATCGGCACCAGCCATTACAAAAACAATCTTAAATAGTGAAGATGTCTCCGTTTTCAGACAAAGCTAACTCACTAGAGGGGGAGCTCAAAAAAGCAGCCAAAGATATTGAAAGAGATAAGGGCACTTTAGAGGAACAACAGGCTCAACAAGAATTAGAAAAACTCAAAAACAATGCTCGATGGTCAGGATTTAATCCGGTCAGTGAACTAGACACTGCGAAGATCATGTCAAAGTGCTGGTCTTCTATAAACCACCTGCTAATCCCGTCATGGACAAAGGTCATCAATGCCTCATTGTCACAAGGCCAAATAACGGCCTGCCTAAAAACTGGTCAAGTCATTCCACTCATAAAAAAACCAACAGAGAACCCCTCTGATCCTAACAACTTCAGACCAGTAACAAACATTCCCATGCTAGCCAAAGTACTGGAAAAATGTGTCCAACAACAACTGAGTCTTCATATTTCGGATTTCAATCTGTTAAATGATTTCCAATCTGGTTTCAGACAAAACCATAGTACAGAAACAGCAATTCTGCACATCGTAGATGACGCTTTACTGGCTCTCCACTACAACAAAACATGTCTCCTAATCCTGTAAACCATGCCAAAATATTAGACCGGTTGAAAAATAGAATGGGGCTAGAGGGAACAGTCCTAAAATAGTTTAGTTCCTTTCTTGAGAATAGATCGCAAAAATTCATTGTCAACCAAACCCTTTCAGGCCCAACCAGAAATACAATCGGAGTTCCGCAAGCGTCAACACTATCGCCGGCGCTATTTAATCTATACGTAGAACCACTCATGAATATATTACAAAAAGGGAGCATTTCTTTCCACATGTACGCAGATGACACTTAGCTGTACATCAAGGTTGCATCGACAGAAGAGATAAAGACCATGAACCAGGCACTAACGAGAACCCTCCAATGGCTATCCACGAACCACCTGAAGCTAAACCCTCAGAAAACCGAATTCCTACTGATTACACCCCAGAAAAGCTAATCAAATACAGTAGAATGGACCAACATTATCACTGCTCTAAAGTGTACTCCGAAGATTGTTGACTCTACTAAATCACTAGGAATTACTCTGGACAAAAACCTGAACATGTTAGCACATATCATCACAATGGCAAAAAACGCCACTTCCCATTTAAGCTACCTGCGAAAACTAAAACCATTCCTAAATAAAACAGATCTTAAAACAGCAGTCCAGGCACTGGTCATATCAAGGACTGAGTATGGTTGCACTACTTTGACCGGGCTCCCCAAGATACCAAGACTTATAGCTGGATCCCAAAAATTCGACCATATCTCCCCTCACTTGAAAGTACTCAACTGGTTGCCCTTCGAAGCAAGAATTCAATTCAAGTTGGCATGCATCGCTCACAAAGCATTACACCACAAAACACCAGTTTACCTAGCACAGAGACTCACGCTATCAAGAGGGTGCCGGTTCTACAGGAGCCACGCAGACCTACTATTGAAACCGGCTCGTTTTTGTAAGAAAAGAACTTATGACCGAGCGTTCTCCGGGGCAGCTCCTTGAATCTGGAACGCACTCCCCCCTATCATTAGAAGAATTCCATCCATCGTGGCATTCAAAAAGGAAGCAAAATCGTTTATATGAGGAAATTTCTCCCATAAGTCCATATAGCAGAACCACTGTCTATATACCTCTCATGACTGTCTCCATGCTTCCGCTAGCCGCTCATTAACCATATATGGGCTTGTATATATGTTCACCATGTAGCGTAATGGTTTAAGCTATGCATGGTAATTTAACTGTTGACTTATATATGTTTATATGTTTTCCTTGAAGCTTAATGTTTTGATCTAGTCTTGGTAAATCACTAATGACTTGATAACGTATACGGTTTTGTTTGTTGAAATGCTTCTGTAAAGCGCTCTGATACCGTACGCAGGGTCATGTTCGCGCTATAGAAAACACTAAATAAATAAATACTCACCCCCAGTCACAGATCTGGGTTGAATCCATCATCGTTCTTTAGCTCACTTTGCCACCCCAGTTCAGTCCCAGCTATAGGCAAATCAGTCTTGACCCTGTGCCTCATGGGAAATGTGTCATATTTTACCAATGAAAAAAACAACCAACGTATGATCTAAAAATTATATTTTGTGGACTGTGCTATGATTGACCTTGGCCTAGACCTGGCTCTAAACTCCAACCAAAAGGCTAAGGGATACAAATGTGGGTTTGCAGTGGCAAGGATGTAACCACACTTCTCCTACTGGGAGCATCCACTCTTTCATATGGATAGAGGCACACCGGTGTCCACACCCTCAGTTCACACACCTTGAACATTTCCCTCATCCTGCACAGTTGGCTCCCACTGTATGTATACATCAGGAGGAGGTGGTCTGGACTTAGTGGGCGAGCAGAAGTGACGACAGGCTCACAAAAATGCTCCTATCAATGTGCAGGCCAGAAGCACCTCAGCAGGGTCATATATAGATGGACTACAGATCTTGAGAACAGATCAGATGACTAAGACATCAAAGCACACAGCATTACATGGGAAGTACCTAACACCAACCCCCAGGAGCTCCAAAGAGAAGCCATTCATATTTAAAATAAACAGAACCCAGATGAGTGTCCAAGGGCTGCTTGAAAATCAATAGAGAAGGCTGAAATTAAACATTAGGGAAAAGAGTTGGCATAATAAGGGAAAACTAAAGCTGCCATCTGTAACAATACCCTAGCCTTTCTTTTCCCTGTGTTCTCCTTATTGTTTATTTCGTTGCATGCGCTGCATCGCATTTTGCGATGCAGCACGCGGAAAAGAATTAGTTTTATTTATTTAAATGTGTACTTACCTCCGTTCATCCATATTCCGGTGTTTACATTTCCCCACCCTGCCCCTCCCCCGCCCCGCCTCACTGCCCCACCGTCACTCCCTCCACGGACCGCTACTGGTTAAAACAACTCCTACACTACGCACCTATCCTTAATAAAGCACACCTCTTTCTTTAGCAGTGATCCTTTTGACAGCCAGGCAATTCTTTTACACCACACAAAGTACACACACTATGGCAATGGACGTCAGGTATCGGACAGAAGTGCTGTGCACAACTTTTGTAGCATCATATAAGATGAAGCAATGGCTACGTTAGGGGGCACATCGGAGCTGTCTCTCAATATTAGTAATGGGGTCACTGTTCCTGCGGCTGAGCTGTCTAGAAAATCATTACATGGATGTATTAAAAACATAACAGAGAGGGCGAAATCGTACTAATAATTGAGCAAGAAAAAGGGAAACAATACAGGAATAAACAAGTATGGGAAAACCAACAGGGTTGCTGTGCAGCATGCCCTAAGGTAGAAAAAATTGGAAAGTCGTGTGCCTTTGCTTATTCTGGGTAGGAGGTGGGAGGGAGCGCAAACAAGAAATTGGGAGTGTGTGTCAGGGGCATGCAACACAAATAGAGTCAAATGAGGCCAAGAGAGAAAAAGCAGACAAGAGAAAAAGCAACACGGTGGGGACAGTAGCGGTCCGTGGAGGGAGTGACGGTTAGGCAGTGAGGCGGGGCGGGGGAGGGGCAGAGTGGGGAAATGTAAACACTGGAATATGGATGAAGGGAGGTAAGTACACATTTAGATAAATAAAACGAATTTCGTTGCGCGCGCTGCATTGCATTTTGAGATGCAGCACGCGCAAAGGAATTAGTTTTATTTATTTAAATGTGTACTTACCTCCGTTCATCCACATTTCGGTGTTTACATTTCCCCACCCTGCCCCTCCCCCGCCCCGCCTCACTGCCCCACCGCCACTCCCTCCACGGACCGCAACTGGGTGGGGATCCCACAAGTGAAGGAACAACACGGAGTTGCGGGTGAACGAGGCACGCTAGTCAGAGAGCTGGAACTCACATGCCCTCTTCATTGAGTGCTTACTACAAGATACACAAGTTGGCAAAGCCAGCAGGTATGACATTGGCTGCCTTTTGAATTTGTCAATTTTTGCGTTATCATAATTTTAGCATAACATATTTGTTCAGAATATTGCTTTGCCCTCATCAATCTAAAAAAAAAAAAAAAGAGAGAGAGGGAGTGACGGTAAAGCGAACTAAAGGTACTCAGTTGGGGGCTCTAAGTCCACTTAAATTCTCGGTAAATCCATAATAGTTATTTTGTAATGAGACAGCCTGCGATGTCTGTTAGGCAAGACTTGAAAAGGGACATGCACAGAAAGCACTTCCCAGAGAATCCATCGTGCATCTGTACATACAATTTAATGACCACCATTTTCATGGATATACATCTTCCAAACCTTTATTACACTTTATCAAAGAGGTTTACTCATGTCTACTCCCATGATTTCACTGAACGGGGTTTTCGCTTTTGATATTGCCAAAGATTTATGGCATTGCAATTATATATTCAGAAGACACGCACTCCAGGCACATGAGGGAATCCTCTGTCCTTGTTTGGAGCAGACGGAGACAGGAAGTAAAACGTAAAAAGAAAAAGATGGTGCACCACTACTTCATGGGTACGACGAAGGTGAGCGAGAAGGGGGAAAGCAGGAGCAGCCACAGAAAAACAACAATCATAGCCAATAGGTCTCGCTTTTGGGACCTTAGAAGTATTTAGTTAAGCATGCACAATATCCTTGGTGCAACAACATCATCTGTTGCATGGCTAAACACTTATGAGGTCCCAAAGGCGAGACCAATTGGCTATGCCAATGATTTTTATTACTGGGGGCCGGTTTTGCAGCAGTGCTGCAAAACCGGCCCCCAGTAACAAAATAACAAAAGCAGCAGCAGTGTCTGCCGAGTTAAGACCCTACCCTGGAGCTGCAATACCGCCTGGGTGCCTACAAGATGAGACGTGATGCTCTGCAGTGGGGCAGAAAGACCAACTGAGGTCCGAATACACCGACACCCTATGCAAGTTGCCAGCCATGCACAATGGTTTCACCATGCATTTTCAATAAACATTAGCCAGCAACTGACCAGCCGAGGAGGTTTGTAAGGCAACAGTCGCATATTGATGTACAGAGATGTCCACCTTTCAGAAGAGACAGATTTCTGTCATAATAACAGTGCAATAGCAACAAAAGTGAAGCCAAAAAGGATATTCGGTACCTCAGTATCAGACCCAGTCAAAAACAGACAAAGGGTTTTTAACATGACAGTACTGTGTGCATCATTAACATGCATTAGACGTTTTGATCGGAGGCACTTAGATAGGACTCGTTGTCAGACCATAAAGGCAAACATGCAGCTGTAAATTGATTATTAACAGCCACTCATCACCTTTTTCAAAACCCGTCTGCACCACTGTGTGCCCTTATGTGTTCGTTAAACTATTAGTCGCAGGAAGGCAGTGTGCTAAAACTATGTAGCAGTTTTGTGTTGCTGCTCAAGTTCAAGAATATTGTGTGTGCGGGAGTAAGACAGAATCAGTGTGAAGGGTTGCAGGCCAAGCCGGCCATTTTGGGGAGGTTGGGACAAAGCCACAAAGAGTCCTTCTTATCGAGTTTATTTAGCGTGAGCCATGGGGTCTGCTTACGATGGCCAAGCGTGACTGTGTGAGGGGATTGAGGTTGGGGAGATGGTTGCTGATACACACTGTCGAAAAGCAGCCGGGCATTAATTGCTGTTAACGGCTCTTTCCTCTGGTTTCGTGCCTTCAGCTTCGTTGATTCGGACCAGTTTGTGTGTGAACTAACAGTTGTTAATCGCTCGCAGTAGAGTGCACATGCACGTCATAATTCGAGAACTGCAACAACGGAATACAGATATAATAGGTGAAGTGACAAGCAGGTAACTTAGCAGGCCCATGTAGGTATCAGCTGTACCTGCTGGACACAAATGTTTTAATTATGGCATGTTTATTACATAATTCTAATTTTAATAATCCACGTATTATTTAAGAGGTCTAAGGCAAGTTGTCAACTCCGTTTGCAGTGAGTGCAACATAACGGTTGCTAATAATGATACCATAGAGAACAAGCATTGGCCGCACGGCCGTAAAAGTAACGCCGCGCGGCCATGAAAGCGAAAGTCATCGCGATGACACGCTCTGTGCTAAGCATGCGAGGGATGCACGCGGAGAGGCGGAGCGAAGCGTGTGAGCTTGTGCTCATAACTGCAAGCTGGTGGCTGGCAAAAGCCTTTGGTAGCACTTCGAAAAGCCACTGACTAAATGTCTTTCAGAGCAGCGCATGCACTGGCTCAGGCGAGACCTAAAAACATGAAACTTTGGGAAGACAGGGAGATGCCAGAAAAGAAAAAAATGGAAAGCTCGTGGCCACTAGAGAGACTGGGGAGGGGGTGGAACTAATGGGGCAGAGGTGAGCTGTGGGAGCAAAGCGTGAATCCTGCCACAGCAGCCACTGTGCGTGCTGCTGCTTGCTCTCGCAGCAGTACTCCATTGGGTGAACTATTGGAAAAACGTGGGACATTCACCCGCCATTAACCATTTGCAGGCTACTATTTTGAAACGACACGCACACAAGCCAATCCAAGGTGTGGGAGGAGTCAGAGCCCCTCAAAGTACTTACAACAGGTCACCTGACAGCGCAAGCGCTGTGTAGACTCGACCTAAAAAGGAATATTGGTAACTCTGAGGACTCAGACACTATACACCTGAACACACACATGATTCATGCCTATATATATAAAGAATAGCCACTAACCGTAATGCAGTGTGGATATACTATTCTAACTCCTAGCCATGCCTATGATTCTGGGGTGCATTGTACAACAGAACAAAGCAAACAGATCTCTGCTTTTAATTTTCTGCTAAACGTATTCAAAAGTGACTAAACACTCTATGCAGTGCTGTCTCCAATGCACGGTGGCCTTCACAGTGATAGTGTTTATGTTGGTTTATCTTAGTATGTCAGAGTTTACCAACCCTGTGATGACTGGTCCGGTCCTTACAGTGTGTAACACACACCGGTGATTGACCGTAATGAAACATGCAACTACTATTCTAACTTTATGTGCACTTTGGTAGAAGGGTAGGTTATAAAGTTCACTGAAGCAAGTCTACCTCCACTTTTAATTTTTTGATACACTCGCTCAAAAGTACCTAAACACACTACCTGTACCAGTCCTCATAGCACACCGGTCCCCACAAAGATAGTGTTTGTCTGGTCAGGCGCGGCCGGTAAAGGTAAGACCGGTGGGGCGATGGATCGGGGCGGCATGGCGTGTCGGGGGGAGTCAACAGACAATGGAATAGGGAATATAAAATAAATAAATAAATAAAACCACTTACCTTGTGCTCACCTGTGTCTAGTTCTGTCAAGGTTAACCCATGCTATGAGAACCAAGCTGGTCCCCACAGTGTGGGTTACACATGCCAAGACACACACAGACACACATACACACACACACATACATCAACACACACTATGCTCTGATGCAAGAATGAATGACTGAACCCTGTATTTGTGCACCATGCAGTGAGGCACACCAGTAACACGCATTGCAAAGATACCCAACCGTACCAAGAGGCAGTATGGCCATGCAGACAGCATATATTGCAATATGTATAAAACAAATATCATAACTTAGTTAGCCAATTTCTTTACCATTGCTTCTGAACCTATGTTTAGCACCACTACAATCAATTCAGATTTGTGATTCAGCAAAAGAGAATGCTGGTGCCTGCACTGCTTTGTGTAGGAGAGAACGGCTTGATGTCACTCTTTACTGAAACTATGTTCACAGCAATCCAATAATACCTGACATATGATTCATACTGAAATCAATAGCACCACCTTTCATGTTCTCTGTTTAAACGTTTCTTTCTTTAATTACATGACAGCCTGCCGGTCTTTGATATTAAAGCTCTAAAAGATTTACACTAACTTAATTCCGACTAATTTGCATAACAACATTTTGAGCACTCTCAAGGTACAGAGTGACCCAGTTCTAGGTTTACAATTTAGCATCCTCCATGGAAAAATAAAGCACCATAAAATTTCCTGAACAAAATGCCAACTTGTCAACGGAATGTTCAACAATTAAATTCTTTTTTACTTATTACCCATTTACATTGGAACAAGGAGCTTGCCTCATTTGCAGCGCCTTCAACTTAATCTTGTATTTAAAAGGAAATGTTTAGCATTCTGCGGTTTTACACTCTATCCTATTTGCAGAACAAATCATGTGATTTGTTGTGGATTTTGCTTAAACTATGTTGACATTTATAATAACTGATATAAAAACTGTCTTCCCACCTGTCTATGAAAACGTCTGACTCATCTCGACATAGCTGCGATGAAGAAGTATTTCATTTACTTTAGGTAAACACTAACAGCTAGCAATTTGCTGCGAGTGAAGAACGGCAAGCGAATCGTATCAATTTAAACATGCACATTAAATACCTACAGGGCACGCATCGTGAAGTAAAACAGATAATACTTTACTCCATGGTCCATTTTCAGCAAATTCATTCTACTTGCTTTAGCATATGATGCATACTCCCTGTAGTTACGTGTTTTGTCTGCTTTATGCTCAGGTCTCGCCCATATCTAGAGATAGTTTAATTATCGAAACAAAAAAAAGGGATTTGTGGTTAAAATGCTGGTGACATGTCAGAAGTCCAATCGTGATTTCTGTAGACATTAGCATGTGTAAATCTAGTTATTCTATTTGGTATTCACCCTTTCTTTTCTCCCTCTATATTAATGGCGGAGACGCAGAATTGCAGTCACTTAACTCGGACTGCCCTAGAATTGGAGACTGAAAGGCACCTTTACAGTTCTATGCAGATGCTGCTGTATTGATGTCGCGAAGAATGAATGGTTTACAGCATCTAATTCCTGAAAGTTAACCTTAAGAAAAGCTTCACCATGATCTGTGGCAAGGAAAGACCAAAAACAAGGGGACACTACATAAATGGGGAGCACATAATGAGAATATCAACATTCTCATATCTGGGGATCCAGTTTTTCAATACAGACACTTGGACTAATTACATATAACGTCTCCATCAATTTATATTTATTGCGCACTCCAGAAGGCATTTTTTGATTTGCTGCAAAATTTGACTCCTTAAGAGAAATGTTACCCATATATAACAGTCGGTGCATGGAGGGGGCTTTATACAGGGCAGGCTTATGGGGCTTTGGTACTAATATGATAGTTAGAAGACAAGAGAATAAGTTCCTAAGGGCCACATGTATCAACAACTGTAATAGCAATTACCTATTTTCAAATTTTCTGCGAATTGCAATTAGATAAATGCTATTACAAATGTATGAAACTCATCGAGTTCCATTGAGCGATTTCTTAAGGGTCGCAAATCAACCTACATCATTAATATTAATGAGGTACAACGCAATTTGCGACCCACTTGGAATTGCTAAAATCATGGGGATGGTGGCCTGCTGGGGTCAGCAGACCACCATGTCTGTGATTGCTTTTAAATAAAGCAATCATTTTTTAAAATGCAGCCCGTTTGCCTTAAAGGAAAATGGGTTGCGCTTAAAAAAAAAAAAAAAAGTTTCCTTTCCATTTTGAAGAGCAGGCAGTGGTCTGTGGACCACAGCCTGCTCTTAAAAAAGGCTTTCACAAACATTCACAAAGATGGAGAAGTCCCTTGGGGACTCTTTCCCATTTGCAAATGGGATACCACCTATTTGAAGTAGGGGGTAAATTGCAAATGTTTTGCAACCGCATTTCAGTCACAAAACATTCCTACATACTGATGCGATTCGGTATTAGGAAGGGCTGCTCTAAACATGCCCATTCATAATAACGAATCTCTAACCCATTTTGCGATTCGATAGTAGGTTACCCAATTGCAAAGTAGGGTTTTGTACATTGGGAAAGCCTTTTTACCGGTGCGAAATGGACCGTTTGCAACCTTAAAAAAGGTACATACATCTGGATCTTAGGCACTTCCTTGCTCTGCCGAAATCTATTTCTGTGCTTGCTAAACATAAGGAGCTAGGTATACCCCTTATTGAGGACATTCTATGTGTTCAGCAGTAGCGGTCCGTGGAGGGAGTTCGGTGGGGCAGTGAGGCGGGGCGGGGGAGGGGAAATGTAAACACCGGAATATGGATGAACGGAGGTAAGTACACATTTAAATAAATAAAACGAATTCCTTTGCGCGCGCTGCATCGCAAAATGCGATGCAGCGTGCGCAACGAAATTCGTTTATTTATTTAAATGTGTACTTACCTCCGTTCATCCACATTCCGGTGTTTACATTTCACCACCCTGCCCCTCCCCTGCCCCGCCTCACTGCCTCACCGAACTCCCTCCACGGACCGCTACTGGTGATCAGCCTGCTCTTCTCTGGCATGCAGTATGAATCAAGCCAGAAACTGCCTTTACCAGAGAGATTTTAAAGGGTTACCTTGGTGTACATCATGCTAATAGGATTCTTTGGTACAAAATATTAAAAACCTTTTCAAGCAAATTAGATGATCATGAGCTCTTGCTAATACCGACGTTGATGAACTGTTATTATGGAAAGGAATTTGTTATTGTGCATTGTCATTACAGAACAAAAGAGAGCTCATGATGAGTCACAAACAAATGTTTTTCCAACACTTTATCAAGGTGGCATCCAACCCTATCTTTCAATACATTTCATAGATATATACTTACACGGTTTCACTTAGGTCGACTTCACTATATGCTGGCATTCCCTAGGATGAGATACTTTAATAGAAGGTTAAGCTTCTCTGTCCTTGTGATGGGTCATCATCACAGTCCACTACTCATGGTATACTATTTTGTAAATTTTACAGTGTTCCAAGAAGGAACTACATATAGACCAGCACTGATATATTTGATTAATTTAGGAGATGTAATGGTTTGTAGTGTGGTTGTATATTTTTCTGCCACAGACTGTGCATATAACCAAATCCTTAACTCATTTGGAATACATAAATTATAAATTATAGTATATTCAATTCGACTCTATTAAGCTATAGTTACGTAGGTTTTACAAATTTTATTGATTTTATAATACTGCATGTAATTATGTTTTAATGTGTGTTCTTTATGGTTTATGTGTTTTATTCACAAAAAAAGACGATTGACTGACTAATTGACCAAGTGACTATCTTGTATTCTAAGATCATCCTTCTAGCCAGGAAAATGTGTTTAATCAACAATACAATATGGACTATTAAGGGGCAGTGCACTCAAGAATTATAATGGTTAACTATTGTTAGATCTGGGGGTCTCTAGTTGGCAGGGTATGTACCACTGTCCAAGTAGGGACCCTTGCTTCTAGTCAGAGAAAGGGGGATACACTGTTAAGATAACCCCTGCTCGCCCTCTAGGTAGTTTGGCGTGAACAGTCTAGGCTATCAAAGGCAATGTGTAAAGTATTTGTACCAACACTCACAGTAACACAGTGAAAACACCACAGATTTACTCTACCCCAGTTTTAGAAAAATAAGGTATCTTTATTCCTTACTAAATACTTCACAAGACCAAATACTACAGAAAAACCAACATGCAATTAAAAAGGTTACTTTAAAGATAGTTCAAGAGTTTGTAGACAGTACTCCAGGATGTAAAAATCAGTGTCCTGCACAATGCGACTCTCAATGCACAAAATGCGACACTCTCGTGCCCAACAGTACCTGTAGTTGCGCTAAGGTTCCCAAAAGCTATAACAATGAAGATGGCAAAGGCGATGCGATACTCCTGAGACCATGGGGAGGCTTTGCAGCAGCCCTGCTTCACGCAGCAGAGGTGGATACGCCAGCTCCGATCTGTATGGGGAGGATGCGATGGCTTTGGCTTTCGTTGTGTAGTTTTCTTAGGGGGAAGCTTCACGCACAGGTACGGTGCGACGCTCTTCGATTGGGCGCGATGCGCGGCATTGACTTCTGGCGCCACCGCCCTCGAAGCGCCATGGGACGGGACTCTGCGTCGACGCACGCAGCGACTGGATACTTTCACGCACCGGCAGTGGTGCGGCCTTCAAACTGGTTCTGCGACGACCTTCGCAGTGTCAGAAATCTTCACGCACCGGGACGATGCTCGACGCACTCGGCGATGCGGGGACTCCGGGTGCTGCGATGACGCCACGATGAAATTCTTCTCGCACTCTTGATCTTGCGACTCGCAACTGGATGATGCGACCCTCAAGCGGATGATGCGATGGGTACCAGTTACTCTTGTTCGAGCTTTCTGCTTTCCAGCTCCCAAACACAGCAAAACGACCTCCTGAGGCCCCAAGAATAGGCAAGCACTCCAAGGCAGGTCAGAACTCCCTCAGCAGAGTTCCAGGGGAGCTGGCGGTGAAGTCTTTTTGTTCCTGGGACTTCTTAACATGGAACCAGCTCTCCTCAGGCCCTTGGAGATCAGAATTTAAAGAAGGGGACACAGCAGAGACCTTCCCCTCTCCTTGGCAGCAAAGCAAAACAGCAAGCAGGCAGTCTTCTCCTCTTCAGTTCCTTCCAGCTTTCTCCTTGGCAGAGGTTCCTTCTTAGTTCCACAGTGATCTAAAGTTTAGGTGTTTGGGGTCCTCTTCTTATACCCCTCCAAGTCTTTGTCTCTCTTTGTTTCAGGGGGGGGATTCCACTGCTCAAACCGGTTCCTGGGTGTGCTCTGCCCTGGAGCACCTGGTTCCTTTCAGAGTGAGGGGCAGGGTTGTTAGACGCTCAGCAGGAGGTGGAGCCTTCTTTGTGCTGGCAGAGGCAGAGTCCTCAGCCTGGCCAGCAGGGGGTGGAGCCGGCATTGTGCAGGCAGAGGCAGCCCTACTCAAACCCAGGGGCTACTCCTCCCACCCATCTAGAGCAGATCTCCCTATTCACCCTGCTGCTGACTCATCCAGACTCCTGGAGCCACCTAGCCCATCACATGACACCAGTCAGCCAATCTGCACACAGGCACACAGGAAGGTTAAACAGGAGAATAGCTACTTTCTAAAAAGTGCTATTCTCACACAGTGAATTTAAAAACCATCTTTCTAAAAAGATTTATATTTAAATTCTGAACACAAAGATACCAAACTTGGATTTTCTATCTTGCCTTTAGGGGAAGATAGGCATGTAGACAGCCTCCCCCATTCTGTCCTATGGGCAAAATAGCCTCTCAGCAGTGAAAAACGACAATGGCTATAATTCACTACCAGGGCGTTACACACCTCAGTACATGCCCTACCTTTCAGATACACTGCACCCAGCCCAGGGGGGTACCTAGGGCCACCATAGGAATGCCTTACATGTACAGAAAGGGAAGGATAAGGCCTGGTCAGTGGTTGCACTGGCCAGGTCAACATGGCAGTCCTGGACTGCACATAGGCACTGCAAGCAGGCCTAAGACACCATTTTAGCGCTACTCCTGTGGGTGGCATAATCAGTGCTGCAGCCCACTAGTAGCATTTGTACTACCAGCCCTGGCACTCTCAGTGCACTTTACTAGGGCCTTGCAGGTAGAACAAATATGCCAAACATGTATAGCCAATTACATCAACATTTCCCTAGGGAGCACTTGCACTTTGACACTGATCAGCAGTGGCAAGGTGCCCAAAGCATCTATACCAGTAAAAACGACATCCAGCATAGCATCAAAAATACAGGAGGTAGAGGCAAAAAGTCAGGGGTAACCATGCCAAAAGATGCTAGGTCTAACAACTATATATAGCACTACACTTTTTTATTGATCGAATTTCCTAATATTTTAAGTCTGGCTAATCGATTATTGACTTTTGCTGGCAGAGGAATTGCATCTTTTGCAACAATAAAGAGAGTGTGTTCAAGTGAGCTATCGAACAAAATGCTTGCAAGCATTCAGATTGGTGCTTTGTGAGAAAGTAAAACATCAGTAATATGCTAGATCAGTTGAATGTCCCAAAACCTTCTGTTGGCAGATAGATGTTGGTGGTTAGATTTCCTCCCAGAGACCTTAAAAACTAACCAGGATTACCAACTACACTGAAGATATTATCTCTAGATCTCTGCAACTCTGCCAACTATGTCCAATTGCAGAACTCCCTGTTCTTTAGGATGTTAGTAATATCACAACTAGTTCCCACCTGCATCCCCATGTGTACTTAACCAGCACTGATAGATGTGAGGGAGCATCAACCCAGGGGCGTAACAAACACCCCTGCAGCCCCTGCGGTGCGGGGCGCCCCCAGTCTTCAGTAGGTGATGGGGGCCACCTCAGCTCTTTGGTAGAGAGTTGCGAGAGAGAGGCTTGCTCTAAAGCAGCTGCAGTGTGCAGCCTGCTCTGAGCTCATCGCACTGACCCAGGAGTGAAGAGAAACAAAGTAACAAGTTACGTTGTTTCTCTTCAGTCAGAGCCAGGCCCGGACAAAGGAGGGGGGTGGGGCCCCCGGAGACAGCATTTCACCACAGGGCACAGCCTCTGAGAAGAGACGAGGCAGCACAGAGCTGACAGGGGCAGGAGAAGGATTGCAGCTCCAGGAACAGGATCTGCTGGGACGCATTGGAAGGTAAACAAGCATTTGCAATGTATGGTTTTGCAATATATGCATTTGCATATACGCAAGTCATATATGGTTTGGATTGGAATTGTTAGTTGTGGAATTGTGTTGTGTGCATTGGATATGTGTAGTGAAATAATGTGGCATGGTGTTCAGTGTAATTATGTGGATAGTAATTGTGTGGTATTGAGTGTACTGGAATTATGTGGAGTGGGATTGTGTGTCATGGAGTGGGATTGTGTGTCTTGGAGAGAGATTATATGGAATGGTATTTTGTGTTGTGGAGTGGTGTGTAGTGGAGTTTACTTATGTGGTGTGCTGTTAAATATTGTAGCATGATGTGGAATTTTGTGGTGTAGATTGGATGCATGTGGTGTGTTGTGTAATTGTGTGGAGGTAAATTATGTGATACTGAGTGGTATTATGTGGAGTGTAATTATGTTGTGTGATGAATTGTGTGGGGATGAATTGAGGAATTGTGTGACGTGTGGAATTATGTGGCATGGCGTGGTGCATAATTGTGCGGAGTGGAATTATGCAGCATGTTGCAGAGTTGTATTTTGTGGAGGGTAATTATTTGTTTTGGAGTGGAGTGTAAATACGTTGTGTGAAGTATAATTATATAGGTTGAAGTGGAATTATGTGTAGTTGAATTGTGGTGTGTGGAGTGTAATTATGTGGTTTGGAGTGGTATTAAGTTGTGTGGAATGTTATTATGTGATGTGGAATTATGTGGTATGGAGTGAAGTGGAAATGTGTGTTTTTAAATTTTTAGGATTGTAATTATGTGGTATGGAATGTTGTAGGGTTAAAATATTTATAGTTGAATTGTGTGGCATGGAATTATGAGATGTTCAAATGTGCTGTAGTGTAGTAGACTTAGCATAGCTGCCAAGGTTTCAGATTGCTATGTGTGACATTTTCATGATTTCAGTGTAATTATGAGTGACATTTCAACAACTATTAGTGACACTTTCTCATGAGCAAAATCAAGCAACGAAGAGGAGGAACACATATAAATATTAGAAATTACGCCCATTTGAGCAACTAGAAACTCTAACTAAAGTGCGCTAACAGCAGGCTGCTGAAAACTGAGCAGAGTCAGACTGCGTGAATGTCACCCATATTACAGTTAAAATATGAAAAGGTCACACTTTACCAATCTGAAATCTTGGCATCTATGAGTGAATCAGTGTGAAAATGTGCTCTAATTGAGGTGTATTCCTCTGCACCCTCATGGTGACCAGCCTGCCAGGTGTCTTTGCAAACCTGAAAGTGTTAATGTAACTCTACAAAATAAATACATAGAATGTTCTCTGCAGAAATCAGAGGCTTGCCTGTGCCATGTTACACTTACTCCAGCACTTTAAAAGTGGCAGTTCAGTCAAGGTCCAATCAGGCCTCCCATAATGTCTGGTTACTCTGCGTAAAAATGCGGCAACGTTTTTTTAAAATGCTTATCTGTGGTCAGATTAAACCTTCCAAAAAGAGTTGCTCTCACCTTGCGTAATCAGTCCGTTTCTGGGATGCTAAAATCACAGTAAGACCCAATGACTTACCCTCTAGTGCCTCCTCAGTGATCTTCTGTCTGAGGTAGGGTGCAAGTGGGATCTAATATGTTTTAGGACTATGTGGTCTAGACTGCCCTGGTCTGAAGTGTTTCGTCCATTTAGCCAGGAGTGTGAGGAGGGGAGATCTGAGCCTGAAGCAGTATGTGCAGTGGTGCCTCTGATGCTCCCACACTAGAGCTAGGCCACAGCTCCTTGTGCTACTGTAGGCACCTAGACCCTCGGTGCAATCAGCTTGTCTGCGGAGCAAGATCTGTAGGTGCATTAATACAACACCTGCTGGACGGAGGGGGACCTGAGGCCTCTTCTGTGTGTGTGTAAATCGGGCCTCACGGGCCTGCGACCAGTAGGCAGAGACCCGAACTTGAGAGGCCGGATGAGGCAATTTAGTAGATTGTTAGAGCATGCCTCTCGATGGACTCTAGTCAAAAGAGGAGCATTGAGGACCGCAGTAGGGCCATCAAGCATTGGATGGCTGCGAGATGACTGACCACAGTAACAGGTGGAACTACGAGAGATGATTGGAGGCGCTAAACCTTTGAGGAGCAATAATTCATGGCAGTAAGAGGAGGGGAGGTTATGTCTATGTACTCCAAGAGTGTATCGTGTGCTATGAATACAATGTCACTTGGGTACAGTAATGCTTTCAGAAACCATTGTCACTCATTTAGCAATTACTCAATGTAACACCCCTAATCAGTGCAGCTATATATCTATCTTGCAGCTGAAGTAATCAATGCTCTGACACAGGTAAGAGTTACCAATACACCTAGGTCACCGGAGTTACAGGACATTCACAATTAACGTTTTTGTTTTTCATTACGGTATGTCTGCTGTTGAAAGTAGCTATTACCGCCATGTGAAAGTTTTGAAGAAAACAAGTAGGAATCAGACTGGAAACAGACTCCAGCATGTTATTCCTTTAATACTTACTCAGTGTTATTTCTGTTCCCCCATCAACAAAACAGCAATGAAATTGGGCACTTCAGCGCTGTGGTGTCATCGTGTTGGAATTTTAGCTCCTGGCTCCTTCATGCAGAGCGGCCGTCTTTGCACATCGCTCCCCTCAGGGAGGCGGAGGTTTTCCCAGGTCACATCACCCACTCCAGAGCTCCGGTGCCCTTCTCAAGCCCCTAGCTCCCGTCAGGAACCAGTCCTTGCATATCTTGCATCCGAAACAGCTGACATCGTAGGGCTGCCGGTGTATGGCGCGCGCCTGCTCCAAATCCTCGCCAGACCTAACTTTATGGACATACTACGGAAATACGGCAAAATGTTGTGGGCATAGAAAAGGGACATTCATTACAGGACCACCACACACGCAGCTGTACTGCATAAC
Organism: Triturus cristatus; assembly: GCF_964204655.1. Lineage (NCBI taxonomy): Eukaryota > Metazoa > Chordata > Amphibia > Caudata > Salamandridae > Triturus > Triturus cristatus. Next base: position 770,515,584 of record NC_140582.1, on the reverse strand, counting down.
GAAATTTACTGCATCGCGTTTAAGAGGCAGGGGCAGCACCAGAAAACAGACGGCGGCCACATGTAAATAATACTACACCAGAATTGATTAGTAGCACTGGTACCCGAGGAGGAGCGATGCCTGTTATGCGTGATTTTGCATTTCAGTGTGGTGATGCGGATCACCACATTGAAATGCGTTAGTCTAACGCTAGATGCGTGGTACTTGGCAGGGCTGAATTAGGTGGCATGGATATGGACAAGCTGTGCACGCTATGGCTTTCATGTCATGGGGTATAAAGTGGACGTTCGTCTATTTTTCTTTGTAAAAATAATAGGGGCTACTTCTTTACCTTCCGGTACATTTCTGAACAATTTGTTAAGCTAAATTGTATTGTTGCATTGTGTGTGCATACAGGGAAGAACGAGTGTCTGGCAGACAGGCAAAAAATCATCCTGCGTCGCACTATAAACTTCCACATTTCTAAGCCGTAATTCCAATCCTAGAATGAGTTACCTGTTTGCTTTACAACGACAGTTAGTAAAACAAGTGTTTTGGGAGCCTGTATTAATAGCAAAGGTTTTAAAGGGACTTGTTTTCGTGCAAGGTAGTGCTTTTCCCAGTTCACAGAAGGGATAAAAAACATCTCCAGATAATAATAGGGTTGACAGGAAGGTGCGATAGCAGTATATTGATACGTGTGGATCTGGTGAGGACTGCGGGCAGCAAGTGCTTGATAAGCTATTTACATAAGAAAATGCTATATATTTTTTTCATTATCTTCCATTAGTTATTAGTAAGAAAGGGGGAAGAGAAACATTCACCGACAGCATTTAGTTAGTCTTACGGGGACAAAGAATGCTGTGGTCTGTGGTAGATGCCGTCCAGCAGTCATAGTTATATGTATCAGGAGCTGCCATTGAAGGGATGTGGAAATGCGCTTTAGAAGTTGCCGGTACTGATGGCTACTGTGCGGTTGCAGACTTCGCTGGACTGACAGTGGTTGGGGAAATGCTACGTTGTCACTGTAGGTTTAATAACATGAATCACGCATTCTCTCTGGTGTTTGTCCTTGGGATACTTGCTGCAGTGGCGGCTGGTGACATTTGAAAGAGGTGAGGCGGAAAAGTTGGACAATATTACATTTGTAATGCTTGACTGTGATGCCATCCACGCGGACCATTTAATCCCCATTCCTCTGCCCCCTGGCCTGCAGAAGCAAATGTTTCAAGAATTATGCTTGACGTATTTGTAATTCGTGCAAGAATAGAAACTGATCGACGTGGACTGAAGTACGCACCCTCTCGAGAACGGGAATGTACACTACCTAGGTTTGTAATTTGAACAGCGTTTCCATGTTTCGAGAGTAATAATCCTCAACAAGAGCCCGGAAACTTTCAGCGTTACACTTAGCACTATACCAGCACCCCCAAATTAAGTTAGCAGCACTTTTAGAATACAAGTTATGAAGCGCTATTTAGATGCTAAATGCAGTACAGTTTTGGCGCTGCAAAGAACAACGAAAGTGGTCACCGCCAGTGCGTGGACGCCCAGGGACAGGCCGAGGAGCACACAGAGCAGCTGCAGCGCTTTCATGGCGAATTCCGTTCCTCTGTGGTGAGGAAAGGGGTGCTCCTTTCGGACATGAAACAACGCAGGTTTAATATTTAACCTCTCTTAAAATACTACCGAGGGGCTTCTTTGGAAGATCAGCAGCACTGGAATGTGTAAAGAGCCCGAACCCAAACACCGCCCCCAGGAGCCTGGCCAGTATGTGGCTGTAAAGCAAGGGATACTCGAATTCCACCGATGCCTAAATACGATTCAAATGTGTCTGCTGCTCAACATGATATGTTGCATAGCAACAAAACGCCTAGGCAAATAAATACAAATTAATATATATTTTAACGAGTGGCTCTGAGGGTCTGCACATTAAAGCGTTTCTCATGTCTTAAAGAGGAATTCAGGGATCTGTGGTGGTAACACGGAATATTTGGTATCTTCTACTTTCCCATCATTTAGAAACGAAATGACAAAACATGTTTATAACGACAGAAAGGTGAGAAGCGTGACACATTTGGACGGGATTATGACCAAGAAACAAAGCAATCCATCGGTATTTTATCACAAACAACCTTGCGACGTGTGTACTGTTTAACAGACGCAAACCCTCTGTCCCCAAAACGACGTGGGCAAGGAATGGAAATACTTCTATAATAATGAATGCAGAGAAAGACCCAGCAAGGAACAAGTCGACACAAATGTATGCAGTCGCGGCTCACGGGGGGGAATGAAATATTTTTTTTAAAAAACTTACCTCACAGCCGGTCCACGGGTCAACGCCACCTCGCTCTCAGACCTCTGATCCCCTGGGTGCCTTCACTAACGGTACTGGAGGAGGGGCCTGCCAACCCCTCTCAGCCAATCCTGGCGCTGCCAGCAGCGCCAGGATTGGCTGAGGGCACAGCTTACGCTACGCCCGCCGCCTGCCCATTAGGAGACCGAGGGGCTCCTAATGGGCATGCGCAAGGCAGTAAAAACACAAGAACGCATGACTGGGCACGGAGTAAAAATTAATCTCCATGCCCACTCATGCGCACTTGTGCTGCCTTTCCCTGGCTTGTGACAATGCATGTCAGTCAACATGACGCCGGACCGCCCACGGTCCGACGTCATGCTGACTGACATGCATTGTCAGTTAGTTCTCCCCACCCTCGGCGTCTCTGAACTTAAGTAAACTAAGTTCAGAGACACCGAGGGAGCTGCGGGCGCGGGCGGGTGCGCGGGGTGGGGGGGCTACGCCCCAACACCCCAATGGACGATCCGCGCCTGACTTGCTGACTGGTGCTACACATGGGATCTGGTTTGCCTTTGACATGAGGTATGGTTTAGTGGGGTACATAGTGTAAATTAATGTTGGCGTGAGGAAATCACACCCTTTGTACATTCAATATTATTGTGTGCATCATGTAGAGGATGAAAAGTAGCAGAAACGGCTTTGATGCCATAGAGGCTAGCAGGAAGAACTGTTTTGGGGTGATCAATTGAAGAGATTGTTTAACATGTTTTAAACTACTACAGTGGCATAGGGGAGGGCAGCAGCTGAAAGGCTCTGTCTTTACTGGTAGGCAGTGGTTAGATGGGGACTGACCATCAGCCTTTCTGTCGCTGGTGGATAGGGGAGCAGTGGGCAACGGTCACAGGTTCGCAGTGACATCCGAGGGGTGGTTTTAAAGGCGGGCGTAAAAGCATAACTGCGGGTTTTGTAGAGGTGAGTGTAGAGTTAATGGATGCGACAAAGATATGTGACATCAACTTTACAAAATCATGAACAAAAAATGTGCCTGATGTCGCACAAATACAACACTCAACATGCATGCAAGGTCAGAAAAAGGAGAATCACTCAGTCATCTTTGAATTACCAAACAAAACATTTTATTCAAATTAAACTCAAAACAACCATTTGGAAGAGTCATGGCGGGTCATCTCTGGACAATCTGTAAGTCACAGCCTTCAAGACAAAATTCAATCTAAGAAGGTGCGACATGCGCTCATCAAAGGACAGACAGAGAGAAAGAGAGGGAGAGAGAGAGAGAAAGAGAGAGAGAGAGAGAGAGAGAGAAAGAGAGAAAGAGAGAAAGGTAGAGAGACAGAGAAAGGAAGAGGGGGAGAGAGAGTTCCGACACTGCGGACCAAGGCCTCACTGATCACCTGCTGCCACCGGTGTGTCTCCAACCACGTGCCGGTACACACTGCAGTCCACCAGGTCCCTTATCTGATACAAAGTCCAGATTTAGGAATGGAGTACATACAATTGCACACGCCATCATCGCATTCCCGCCCCTGCGCACACAGGCTGCTGCACCCCAGCCCCTTCCGCCACCCAGTGGTGACTGGCAGCCCCAGCGCACCCAGGCCTCACTGCTCACCTTCCGCCACCGGCATGTCACCGGCGTGGAGCTTGCGGGTGCAAGCTCGAAGCCTGGGGCCCATGACCTTGGCAGCCCCCACATCATGCAGTCCCACACTTGATTCTGGGTCTTGATATCACAATGGCCGAGAACATATCAGTGTACAGGGCATCATCGCAGGAAGCACACACGCTCAGCACTTTAGGTGCCACTCACTCTGTGATCCGTGAGGCAACGCCACGTGGCGGTATGCCCGTGCTGCCCGCTGGGTCAGGCCTACACTGCGGCCCAGCAGGGCACACAAATCCTTAGCCGTCCAGACTGCCAGGACGGGGCATCATCGCAGGCTGCATGCCCGCTCAGCACTTAAGGTGCCCCTACCTCAGTGCACCGAAAGTCACCGTCCCATGGCGATGTGCCTATGCCGGTCGGAGTGTGTCCGATGCCACCAAGTCTGTGACCCGCAAGTCATTAACCCTCAATGATTGGGTATCGTGGTGCGAATGCCATCATGTAACCTCTGGCCCTGGGGAACGTGCTGTGGAAGGGCCCTAGGCCCTCATGCATAAATAATAAGCACACGGACACATCCTGATAGAGAGTGGAAATGGCGTCCAGCACCTGCACCCGGGCATTTTTATACATTTCATGTGACGTGTGTGCTGGATGGGTGTGGCGTGGGTGTAAACAAGCCATGAGGGAGTGGCTGTGGCATGCTGACAACTACACCTGTGATCTGAAGATCACTACAAGGAAGACCTGGGACATGTAGCGTTGTCATTACCCACACAAGCGTAAGTGGAGTGGGATGGCCTGGCGTATGCCAGTCCAGCATAAGGGTGTGAACAATGACCCCGGGGCTCTGGGCGTGGTTCCGTCCTGGGCTGGACAAGGAAGTAACTGATGCGTGTGTCCCTGTTGTGGTGCCGGCATCACCCGGATCGCAATCTGCAATTTGTCACCCTGTGACCCAAGCCCCAGAACATGAACAACATGGACATAAGGGGGAGTCACTGACCCTACATTCTTCCATACCTCCACACTTGAAAGATCATAGACATGACACATCTATGTGATAATGAATGTTTAATGCGAATTCAGTGGAGTGTTGTAGCTGGAGCAGTACAGGGCCATGCAAACCCCACCTTACATTGTTGGCCCGTGGAGGGCCAGCCAGAGTCCTTCAGGGAAAGAAGAGTTCAACGGAAGAGGAAGAGTCTGCAGTCTGAATGCTGTGTCATTGGCGACCAACCAGAATATGGCAGTCCACATCCAGGTCCAAGGTGAGTGTTGCAGAGTGTTTCGGGGGACAGTGGAAGGTGATGATGCAGAGGGCAGAACTAAGCAGAAACCGTCCATATGGCAGAGATGAAGGCTACAGTTTTCTTCTTACCAGAAAGTCAGATTCATCTGCATCTTCGTCCTCTGCTGTTTCATGTGCCTCACATGTGGGTGGTGGTGACCTTTTTCCAGCACTGTGTGGCAGTGACACCTCAGGGGCCGAAGGTGGAATGTCCACCGCACTGTGTGGCACTGACACTGCAGGGGGCGGAGATGTGAATGTAGTGGTAGCAGCAGCATGCATCAGCACCAAGCCTTGTGGCAGCAATGCCATGAGGATGGTCTTGAGGTCAGTGAGGAACCCAGATACCGCTCGCTGGTGTGCAGCCATGGCAGCCGCTCTTTCCGCCTGCATCCGCTCCATGGTCTCCATTAACCTCCGCATGTGTCCCAACTCCCGGGTGCCACTCACTTTTTTGACGTTCCTGATGATAGGGCCAGAGCCCTATTCTCAAGGCAGCATTAACCCACTTAACGTGGCTTAAAGTCATGTTAAGTGGCTTAATGCTGCCTTGAGAATAGGGCCCCTTTCACGCTAAACTTAGCGTGAAAGGGGGCTTGCAGTGGGTGTTGCGGTGAGCATACCACCGCAACACCCATTGAGTTTGACGCTACCGCCTAGTATCAAGGGCGGCAATAATATGTGGCAGCACCAAACTTAAGACCTAGAAAAAACAGGTCTTAAGGTGGTTAAACGAGGAGAAAATTTTTATTTCGCCTCGTTTTTGCTTTTTCCATGTGTGCTGCATGTAGCAGCACACATGGAAAAAGCAAACTGGCATTTTCTGTTTGTTAATGTACAGGAAGGGACACCTTCCTGTGCATTAACAAACCTCCCTGCCCACAGACACCCTTGCGCTCTGGTGCAAGGGTGCCTGTTTTGGCGTTAAGTCGTGAGACTTAGCTCCATCGATGGGGGAAACGCCAGGCTGCACCATATTCTTGTGAATAGGGTGCAGCCTGGGGTTTCAGAATTGCTCACCTCCGCTTCTTTGTGAATATCCCCCATAGTGTTTTTATTTTACCCATTCCCAGTGCGTGAAATAAAAGCAAAAGAAATTTCTGAAAAGACCCGTTAGAGAGAAACTCCCAGGGCAGGCAGAGTTCAGGGACACATGCTCTTGCTGAGGCCCTACCGGTGAGGAAATGAGACTGTGTGGCTCGCTAAAGAACACTTGTGCCTGAGACATTATGCAAATAGGGCAGATTGTGGACTTTGGCTATTGCACATACTGAGGAATGCAAGTAGTGTCTACTGGTCTGCTTACATTAAAAATGTACAATTTCAAATATCTGTTTTCTAAGGTTGCAATTTAAGCAATGATGTTGGCTATCTGTGTTTAAAAGACATTACATTGTGCTCTTTTTGTAAATGCAATCCTGTGAACTCTTTGGAAAGGTGCCTATAAACAAATGTACTTAAACCTTTACTTTGGAATGCTGTTACTACCCCTAATATGCTTCACTGGTCCGTTCCTGTGAATAAACCTGCAGTGACAGGTCCTTTGAAGAAAATGTTATTAAAGGCATTGAACTGTATATTCGCATAGGGAACACACAGTCAATGCCACTTTACCAGATGACTCGTTTAAAGAAAGCCCAGCATGAAGGCCACCTCCCTTCTCCAGGACCTGCAGTAATTCACTTATTCATTTATTAACTTATTTGGCTTTTCTTTATTTTTAAGAAGCTACTAACTACCATATGGAAATCTCAGAGTGCACTTAAACTGTGATCGACCTAGGAGTGGCCCAGAATAGACATGGGGCTTTCAGGCCAAGTCTACAATAGACCCACTGATGGAGCAGGTAAGGCAAAATTGTGTATACCTTCTCTATTCTGCATGAAAATACTAATGACATAATCAATTTATATATTAATTTGAATTAACTGTGTGCTGTGATATATTAATCAACAATGTGCATTTTTTTTTGATAAACATAAATTACACGCAGGACTCATTGCTATTTGTATGGCAGAATAACTAATTGTGGTACGCTGATTAACAGTAGTAGATGTGGTGATAGAATATTGCATGATTTATGTTGCTTTGGTAACGTTTGCGTTCCTGTTAAGGTCGAATGGTGAGTATTATTGCTTTGAATGTCGCTATAAGCTAGGAAAATACTAATAGATAAAGGGATTAGTGTGGGTTTAACATTAGATTCTTCATTTCTGCATATTAATTATTTTTTTGTGTTTGTTTTGCTCAAGTTGGCATTCGGGCCTACCAAGCCATGACATTCAAAATGGAGTTCGGAATTGGCCACCATCTTGTGAGAGCGATGTCTTCTGCGCAGACTCGGATGACTCCGAAGATCTCCAGGCATCCTCAATTCAGAGCACAGTGTTCCTGGTCAAGGATAGGAACATGGAGGACTGCCAGATTTCAGTCAGTGAAAATTACCCGGAGAAAACAATATTCACCTATAATGAAGAATCAACAATGTTGCATGAGCATGACATAAACTAAGGATGTGACCAAGCAAGTTCTCTGAGAACCCAAGACAGTGAGAAAACTGGACCATATAACAATTTTTGCCAGATGGACCAATCACCGTTCTTCCCAGTTCAATAAATGTTTCATGTTACCCAGACTTTTATTATAAAAGAATAGTAGAATAGGGAGGACTTACAGCGTGCGTCCTGGAGGTGTTAGTGCGTTCCAGAGAGGTGTCCTGTATTGCTTGCATGATTGGTTAGTCCATTGGATATCTTTAAGACTGTGCCGTGCTGAGCGAAAAGAGCTTTCGAACTTATTGAGTTTGGCCTGCATTCGATTGGGACGATTATTCAAAAGGATTTTGGTTATGCAGCGCCAATTAAATTAGAAAAACCAGATAGCAAGAATAGGTAAATATAAAATGTCATGCAATTTGTGTTGATTGATTAAAATTTAAACTTGATTGACCGAAATGCTAATTATGCAACTAAATGCAAGAAATTAGATAAACTAAATATTGATTTAAAAGAAAATGAGTTTGTGGTTCTTCAAGTAGGTTACTAAAAGGATTCTGAAGCTTTAATGTGTTTTAGCTGGTTCTAAATCACCATCAACCAGCCCAACTAATTGGTCCATCGACCAAGTGGTGGAGTGCCTTGATGTTAAGGTTAGGATCCTATAGTTGTTGATGTAAATAAGTATATTCTGTAACAAATTTTCTTCCCTATAGGTAATAAGGTACACCCACACATGTCCAGCGGTTACATCGTCCTCCTGTGTGCAGATATGAGTGAGACGTGTGAGTGTTGGTGTTATGGGCCCCACCAATGAATGTATGCATGAATGAATTAAAGTGATGACGGATCTGTGACGCAGGGAGGTTATGTAAATTTGCCCTTTTCCGCTGGAGCAGTTTTTACCAAAGCATCAAAAGATAATAAAACCTTCATTGTATAGTTGTTCAGAGCCAAGATATTAGGGTGAGGCAATCTTAGACATATATCTAGTGTACTAGGATACAGTTCGTATAGTCAGTCACTTGGAGGGATGTTAGAAACTGAAAGCAATTGTTCAAAGGAGGTTCATGATCTTTTTGCAGTCTGAGGTGATTAGGTAAGGAGAAAGGTTTGACCAACACATCTTTTACACCTGGAATGAAAATTATATGGCAACAACAATTTGGGATGGCCCGTAGGAAACAAGGGAATGCAGTTATTTATTGTCTTCCGAACACAGCAGTGGGCATGATGGTTCAGAACCAGAATTTTGTAGTATGTAAAGTAGTACTACAGGAGTACTACTCATGGTGCTTTAAAAAAGAAAAAAAAAAAAAAAACATCTGCAAAAACCTCGAGCGCAAATGGCGCATAAAATATGATCTGTGTTCCAAGCAAATTTACAAAGCTGCCTTAACTAAATATCACTCTCTATGCAAAACTGCAAAAGTTGAACATGTCAACCTAACTATCCTTGAGGCACAAAACCGTCCTAAAGCACTTTTTAAGGTAGTACAAAAACTCTCGGGTGCACTGTGTCAGCCCAAACCACCTTGTCTAGATACTGCACAGTGCAACTCTCTGGCTGAATTTTTTATCGCCAAAATTGATACCATTTATTCTGATTTTGAAAAACTTGCCCCTCTTCCTTCTCTGTCTCACCTACCAGCCCCAATCACATCTTCTGATCGAGTGACTTTAGAGGATAGGTCCCTTACCCCTGCACAGCAGACCCCCCCCACAGTATCTAACCTTACGACCTCCTGTGATTCAGGGGTCCCACGGGATACCTGTCCTCCTGCTTCACAGTTGATCGACACATGGGATCCTCTTAACATCAATACTCTCTCTGATATTATCAGTAAAATCAAATCCGGCTCCCCATTGGATCCTTTTCCCCCTCAAATATTAAAAATGCTGGACAATTCGTCCCTTGAACTCATTATGGATCTTCTTAACTCCTCCCTTAGAGAAGCTACAGTACACTCTGCATGGAAACATGTGATGATAGTGCCTCTGCTAAAAAAGGCCAATGCTGACCCTAGCATTCCATCTAACTTCCGTCCTATTTCACTTCTCCCAGTTTTCTAAAAAATTATGGAAAAGCACATCAACTCTCAACTCTCCTCCCATGTTGAATCCAGGGGAATTTTACATCCATCCCAATCCGGTTTTAGGTCAGGTTTCTCGACGGAATCTACTCTATTGGGGGTCTCTGAAAACATACGATGCCGAGTGGATAGGGGGGTAACCGTGGCACTCATTTTGCTTGATTTGAGTGCCGCATTTGACACGGTTTCCCACCCCATTCTTATCAATGCCCTTAGATCATCTGGAATCACCGGCTCAGCCCTCAACTGGTTTGTTAGTTTTTTATCAGACCGTACCTTCCAAGTCTTCTCTTCCTCATCAGCTTCCCAAACCTATAAATCGGCGTACGGTGTTCCGCAAGGTTCCATCTTGAGCCCCTTGCTCTTTAATTTGTATGTCAGACCTTTGGCTACTATTGCGGAGCAAGCTGGGCTTACTATTTACTCGTACGCCGATGATACCCAGGTCATCTACTCTCTTTCTATGGGTTCTCACTCCTCCCCCTCTTCCCTCTGCACAGGACTCAGTAACATCGCAGCTTGGATGTCTGATAACAAACTGAAACTGAACGGGGGGAAAACAGAGCTTCTTCTGTTTGGCCATAATACCACCTTATGGGGACCCCAACACTGGCCCTCTCAAATGGGCACTCTACCTATTCCATCTAAAACAGCACGCAACCTCGGCGTCATTTTTGACGACCAGTTATCTATGAAAAACCATGTGGTTAAGACTTCCTCCACTTGCATCACTATCATTAAGTGGTTGCGTAAGATCATCTGGATGCTCCCCCAGGATACTCAGAAAACCGTGGTCCAGGCCTTAATCACCTTTAGACTGGACTACGGGAACATTCTTCTCCTGGGAGCTTGCAAAGAGGTGATTCGTAAATTACAGACAGTCCAGAATATGGCAGCGTGACTGCTCTGTAAACTCCCCAATACATCCCCTACCTCTAACTCTCTACGCACTCTGCACTGGCTCCGCATTGAAAGCCGTACAAAATTTAAGGCCCTTTGCTTCATCTACAGAATAAATGCTGGCCTGGCCCCACCCTATCTTAACTCCTTGGTACAGCACTACTGTCCCCCCCGCACTCTGCGATCATCTCATCAGCATTTGTTCTCGGTTCCTAGAATCAAAAGATCCAGAATGGGTGGCCGCTCCTTCACCTGGCTGGCCCCCTCACTCTGGAATTCCCTTCCTCTCCGGTTGCGAACTGAACCCTGCTACCTTAAGTTTCGCAGACAGGTAAAAAATTGGTTATTCAATATGTAACAGCCTTCCTTTCTGACTCTCCCCCTCTCATTTGGTTTTTAGTGCCGGGAAACCTACGGGTAGCTGAGCGCTTTACAAACTTAAATATAATAATAATAATAATGTAATTCAAAAGCCAATTCACTAACCTGCGTGCAGAGACTTCCTTCTTCAACACTACTGTATTTTCTGTGCAGAGATCTCTGCCACGTTTGCGGAGCAATCCTCACATGTAGGTATACGTTTTGTTAGTACATAAAGGAGGGACCAGAGGGAGTAAATGGAAAATGGGCAATACTTACTCCTAAATGGGTGTGGTTTAGAGATGTGTTAAAAGGGGTTGGGGAGAGACGTGCAAATACAAGCCCACAAAAGAATACGCACATTGCTATTCACAAACTACATTTCTAAAGTTGCTACAGGCAAAAAGGCCACAGAGCAGTAGAAAGTATACTCCAGCTCAGTCTTGAAGTAAGTCTAGCACCACACATGGTCACTCACAGTTACCTCAGCACACGCCCATAGAAAATAATGGAGGTGCAAAATAACAAGAGGGTAAAATAATTAGGAAACACTTATTTGAAATTTGTCATTGTTTTTCTATGTTTTAATCCCTATATCTATGCTTACTACACCAGGGGAGGGAGTATTTAAAATGTAATCCAGAACCCATCTACAGGTGAAACAAATTGTAACACCAACTAATCACATATAGGCTAACCACTAAGAAATGAACTCACACACCAAATACCTTTTTTGACCTTCACTATGTCAGTGAATGTCTTTGATGCTTTGCTCCTCATTTTCAGGAGCAATTATTTGAGGATGAGAATAGGGGTGCAGAAGCAAAGGATCAAATCTTTGGCATTTCTAGGGAATCAGTCATTGCTAGATACTTCTTCTTACCTGAAGTGATCCTTGACATGGTAGCAGACTGGGAGCAGGAGTTTGAGTTACCCCCAGCCCACTCCCAGGCTATCACTGCCTGTGCTAAAGTTCTAACTGGAATCCATGTCAATGCCACCTGGTCTTTCCAGAGGGTGCTTTCTTACAACATTGGCATCTCATAGACAAGCCAGTTTTGATACTTGCATTATGTGCTGAGATGCTTTGAGAGAGGAGTGCACCTGTTTATCAGCATGTCACAGTCACTGGAGGAAAGGCAAAGGGTGGCAAGGGAATGTTATGCTTTTGCCCACTCCCCGTGTGGTACGTGCCATTAACTGGACCCATGGAGCAACTCAACTACTTCACCACACAACACACTTTTTTGTTAGAAAAGATTGATGTCATTTCATCAATGTGCAAGCTGTCTGTTATACTAGTGGTTGCTTCATTGGAGTGTACACTGCCTTTCCTGAAAGCACACATGACAGCCACCATCTCTAACACGTTGCTTGGTTGCTGGGTTGATGGGAACTTCAGCGAGATGTGGCTCATAGGTAGTTTCAGACATCTCACACTGCGACTGCATATTCATCTGGTGACTGGGCTCTCAGGCATACTCCTTCAGTACTTGTTGCAGCACAATAGGCACATATTACACTAACAGTCAGTGTTTGAATGCATACACTGTGCAGTACATTTAGAACAGTACTACGTGTATTAAAGTATCACTTGTTTTTGTTGCAGGTGATGTTGTGTATGCTCTTTCTTCCTGTCTCCTCACACTCTTCAGATATCACCCACACTACCTCAGCAGAGGTAAAATAGGCCGCATACATGTACACGAACCAACAAAAAACACACTTTTGGTATCCTTAATTCAAGTTTTAAAGTCATGACAAGATAGGGGGCTGCTTGTGTACTCCCCAGAAGTTGTGTGCAAGACTTTTGTAGTTTGTTGTGTGATGCACAACCGCCATGCAATGGGGCTTACATAGTGACATATCCCAGGGTCAACTGCCACATCCAGGTTCCTAGAGTGGGACACAGAGCAAAAACTAACTATTCACTTGAGCTGCTGGTTTACTTGTTGCACTTATGTGGTAGCACTGTGTTTATTGAAAAAAAAAAGTGGTGGGTTAGTAGACAATCCACATATGATCCTGAGACAACACGGTTTCAATTCCATAATGTCCTATTCAAACATGCTGCACCCTATTTTTATTACATTTAAAATTAACTTTCACAATCATTCAGACATTCCCTTAGAAATCACTCACATTTCCTAAACATGTTATAACAACATTAATTTATTTCATAAAACATGTACATACCCATTCCTTGTCACAATATTTGTATTCCAAATGTTTTGTGCTTTTTCCACTGTGAGGGTCTCCCTTCCGCATTCAGGGGTTTCCCTCCTGCATGCAGAGGCTCAGCTTGTGAGGCAGAACCTCTGTTGCTGAGGCAGACTTTTCCACCTACTGTCACAAACAGGAAATTACTTGGAGGAACATGAAGTCTGCCATTTAGTACTCACTCTAAGCCATTCTCTCTTCACAACAACATCCTCCTCCAAACTACTGCTCCTTCCAAATGTGAACCCCCAACAGTGCTCAGGGAACAGAATAGGGGACCTCTAGCTCCACAGACCAGGATTTCTATCTAATTCATGATGGAATCCTTCAATATTACACTCACCTTCATGGGGGTCCTGAGAGCCAGCTAAGCACAGGAAAATGAGTCCAAATATGGAGACAAATCAGCACACACTGCTATCCAGCGGGGGTTTACATCGGGTGAGTCTTGGAGTGTCACAAGCACTGGGAGGAACTTCAACACTGTACCAGGATATTATTGGTGCTTCCTCCCAGACATATTTGCGGCAACTCAGGAGGACACCTCTGCACAGCGTGACCAAAACTCAATGCTCAGGTGGATGTATTTGAGCAGAACTATGTATATTAGAATAAGATTTCTTGAATTGTGAAAGTGCTGACCACTCATATCCCCTGTCCAAAGTCTATTTGTGATGGTCAATTTTCCTGTAACATGTGTTCTTGTTTTTTGGGGGGAAAAATATGAATTTGAAAGTAAATTTCTAGGATGTAAAACCAATCATTTGAAGTTGGCATCATTGACATTTATTTTTAGATTTATATTATTTGGCCAGATTACATGTAGTTTCACACTTCGACACTGTTGAGTCCATTTTGGCATCATATATGTATGTATATAAGGCTTATAATATGTAACTTTAACTTGCGTCAATTCGATGATCATTTCCTAAATTTATTAAGCATCTAAGATGCCTTTTGAAGGAAATCAACATTTTTTATATATTTTTTAACATATTCAAATTCAGGTTCATAATGAAGAGGCTTTATTAAAAACTACCTAATTTCTAAGATAGGCAGCGTGTTATGGTTAATTGGACATTATTTCGATCACCCAGAGCCTCAACGGCAAGGCAGGCATGACAGCTTTGCAATATCAGTGAGGTGGAGCAATCAAGAACAGCAGGGAGAGTGCACCCATTTGTAAACATACACATTATATTTCAGAAAGTTTTAATGTGAAAGCCATTAAGCCAACTGTGGGTTAGAGGATTTGGACACCACCAGCCAGGAAGGCGCATATAATGGGGACCCTCCTGGATATGAGCACGAATTTCCATCGATGTTAGATGGGCACCAAAATCTGGGTCTGCAAACACCCACTCCTTAACTCCAGAAGCCCTCCATACCATTAGTACCTCTAAAAGCACTCCTTGCTCCACCTTTTTGTTCTCCTTTTCTTCCTTCAAATGAATGCTTAGAACAGGATCAGCAGTTGAGGGACAATTTGAACCCAACACTCCTGAGCTCTCACATATTGCCCGCTCCCTTCCCCCAATTATGTTTTTGGGACTTCTATCAAGGAATTCCTGAGACCCACGAAAGAGGTGAAGATATGCTAAGAGTTGTTACCGAACAGTCTCAGACTTTATGTTTCCTCATTAACTCAATGATAGCAGGCATAACATTCTGTTTGCTTACCCAACCGACCCCACCTCTTGTAGTCCCATCTCCGAGTATGTCCATTTTGCTTGTTTCCCCCACCACCCCTGTGTATCTCATTTCCTACAGGGTTTCTGGTCCAGCAACGGCCAGTCAGCTGACGTCCACCTCTAGGGAAGATCTAAACGTTGTGGTGAATAGCAGGCTAGAGGATGGCTAGGAATTATGCCCACAAACAAGGAATATGACTTCAACATGCCTTCAGGCTTGAGGGTACCGATTTAATTCTTCACTCAGACATTGAACTTTGGACTTTCCTTTGATTATAAGATTTTTTATTACTATTAACTATAATTTAAGGATTCAATATATTCAACATTGTTTTCTTAATACATGCTTAGATCTTGCCTGTGACAGCACATGTGCTGCATGCACTCTTGCTGATTAGAGATATTGTATACAGCAAGGGGCTTGTAGCCAGCCTATTGTTACTTATTTGTTGCCTTCTAATTGGCCAGTCCCTGCTGGCTTCACTTCTTTGCTATTTGCTTTTATTGTGACAACTACTATTAACTGACAGCAAATGTATTTTCACTAAGCCTTTGACATGAGTGCAATTGCTTTCTCTTTGTGATAGCATTTTTTGCCAAATGTCATATTTGTGTTCTCTCATAGGGAGATTAACTGTTATGCTCAGAATCATATGGGTGTTGTTCCGAGACCCAGAAAGCATTGGCAACCCATTAAGCCTTTCCTTTGAGACTATTGGCTCTGCCATTGCTTTTTGCTCATGCTGTGCAGCATGGGTATTACTGACTCTAGCAATGATTTGTACCCATGCTGTATTGCAGTGTGACTGCTGTGCAGCATGGCTGATACAAAAAGCGTATGATGGATGCTGCTCTAATGCACTTTTTGTTTTAATAAAGAGCAAATGAGACCTGGCTGCATCATAGTGCTTTTTGAAATTACTTAAGCCACACTACAAAGCATCCTTGCTGCTGTACAGCATGGCTACAATTGCCAAAACCAATAGCTTTCATGGGTGCAGTGCTTAATTTGTAAAATATTAAGTGCCAGGGCTCTGAGCAGGAGGCCAATGCAGCTTGCACCGCCCATCGCCCCTGTCATCACTGCCAAAACAACTACTAACCCTCTCTCTCGCATGTAAATGCGACAGTAAAGATTATTCCAGGTCCCCAAAGGTAAAGGAATGGCTGGGGGAGGCAGGTATTAGCCATATTTTAATGTATATTGTTTCTCTAAACAGCTGATATACTGCTCCTTTCTAAATTACATGAGCAGTGCCACCTTGTGGCAGACTGCCCTAAGTGTGGTGTTGACAATTAGGTGCCGGTGCCGAGCACCGGAAACCAATTAAGTGCCGGTGCTCAGCACCGGAAAGCTCCGGCTCAAATTAAGCACTGCATGGGCGTGACCTATTGACTTTGCCAATACTTGTGGCATTTTATCCTTTTTATATGTAGCCCTGGCCCCTCACATTTCTTGACCCACGTTTACCCAAGACTGATCTGTCTAATGCGTGGGTAATTGAGGACTATAGGGCCCATAATCCCTGCTGGCTGGTAAAGGTAGAGGCATAGAGCTAGAAGTGCCTTATAGCATGCTTTAATCGTCAGTAGTTTGGGACTCAACACTGATTTATTTGGTGAGTGGGTGCTTCAGTACTAAATAACCCATAATTCCTGCTGGCTGGTGAAAGTGTTGTGTAGTTCTTAAAAATACATATGATCTGTGTGTTTTTGGACAACATAAACTAAGGTATTGATGTCTAGACTGATTCCAGACACCCCCAAAGGATATGTTAGCCTGGAGACCAGCTAGCTCACAGTACCACTATATGCCCACTAACCTTACCAAGAAGCGAATAGTTTCTGGCAACCATGGAACAGGACAACCCTTGATCCTTCAGGAATCATGGAAACAGTACAGCACTTATCGCTCAGTCTATTGGGCTCACTTAGTCTCAGAGAGATACACAGATTAAACGTTTGGGACATTTTCAATAAGCATTTATTGAACCAGCGTCCTTCTAGTATAAAACATGTTTGCTGTGACAATCATTAGACAGAAGCAAATATAAAAGATTACAAGCACCAACAGAGTAAATACAAGGTAGAATTCTACCATGGTGCTAAAATAGTGAATATATACAAGGCAGATAAACATGACAGTAATCAAGTGTACTCCTATGAAGCAGACCCTACCTAAGTGTATCTAAGTGTACCTAGCATATATGTGGGTGTAAAGCCAAGAATCCCCTCGGAAAGAGTCAACCCCATTATCTAATGCAACAGAATGAAGGACCCTGTGTTGATCTCAAGTTGGACATCCCGCAAGGGATGTCGGACCGCTGCACGTTGAAGCTTCAGCAGGCCGGGACCTCAGTGTCTTATGTCAGCCTGGAAGGGTCTCCTCTCCCTCACTAGTGAAGGTACACTTCTTTTATACCTAGAAGATAGCTTCAGGGGGCTTTACTACAATCGACATGTTGTGAGTACCATTATGTACATGAGCTTAAATAATCTTAATTATGCAAAGTAGCTAGGTCGCGCTAGGATGAACGATAGCCTTTACTTTTGTAGAGAGTATGTTAATCCTGTTATGTATGTCATGTGCAGGGGATTTTTCTAAGAATCTTTATGCATAATACATTAGGCTAGTTTCAAGGAAACCAACTGACATTTATTCAGCACATAACTGGGTAAAAGGCCAGTGCTAGAACCATTATACATAGCAAAGAAGGACAAATGCAGGTGAAAGGTCACTTGGCTACTTAAGCCTGGGTTGGGGTACATACCACCCACTCCTCATCCAAAGGTCGATAAGGTCAACTAATACTAAAATTTGCCTATTTAAAAGCATAAAAACTTTGTCATAAAACCAGTGTCTAAAAACATCTAAAAACATGGTATATGCAAAAAATGTTTTAATAAAAATCAAAAGCTCTACAAATCCACAAAAGAGCAAACCCATGGTTAGACTAACTGAGCACATCGAAAGCCATGGTGCTCAGTGAGAGCAGACGGAAAATAAAACAAAGCAATGTTTCGCATTCCAATTTGGCATGTTTTGGAAAAAGGGCTAAATTGTTCCAATCACATGCAGAGCCAAATGTTTATGTGTCCTGTGTGGGACACGCAACATCAATGTTGCTCATGTCTGCAGACGACGGTCCCTGTAACACCTCTGGTATCAGGTCAATGGAACACAGATGATTTTCTTCAGTTCCCACAGCAGCCGCTGAGGAAACACTCAATACCTGTGAGCCTGTTGTAGAGCCCTTGTCCATTCTGACAGGAGCTGAAGCATCCCGTGGAGGCTCTAAGAATGCCGACATTCAACATGGGAATATGCTAAGGACACTGATATGTGTGGGCCTTTAAGGGGTCCAGTTGTACGTCTATCTCCAGTGGCACGATGGATGGAAGTGTCAGACAAATGTCCACCACTCAGTCGTATCCATAGAAGAGGCAGCAGAACACAGGCAAGATGCAGTCAACCCAGACTAGTCTAAACAATCGGAACCTGTGCTCGCTTAGCTCTGGAAGCCTAGGTGTGCCCAGATGGAGTACCATGCGTTCACGACAACAACATACCAGCAGTGCTTTTTCCATCTCTTGATGAAATGGGCTATCCATTGCATAGCAGGAATATTAAAACCAGGATACCCACTACAAGTAGTAGGACAAGAGGAAGCATTTCAAAAATGCTTCCCAATATGGAGTGTATGAATGCTGGAATAACTCCGAAGATTGTTTGAAAGGTGCTCAATAGTCCAGAACCTACACATTAAAATAGGTGCATGATCCCCCTCTTATCAAACATGTTAAAGATAAGCATGAGTGTAGCGGACATAGTGCCTCCACGCGTATTTCAATGTCGTTTAAAAAAACTAATTGGAAATATGCTACGCTCCCTTCCCCCTCCCAAAGTCTTTAAAAATGTAAAAACCATGGAGGTGGAATTTTTTGCCTACTCTGCGTTCGCCACGGAGCGTAGAGTAGGCTAATCTCGCAAACTCTGCTGGCGGAGCGTAGTTACCCGCCAAGGGTTAGTTAAAGATACAATGAACAATTCCCCTGAAATGGAGCGGGAAGTTCATACGGACTAATGCCTGTATCTCAGATGAAGACCTTGCAACCTGGAGATCACATGTCTCTTGGGCAGAGGTTAAGGCTGCATCTTTCTGAAAAAGAATGTCTTTCGGTCAGCTCAGAGAATAAAACCATATAAAGGAAACATTCAATGAAGACCATAGCATTGCCTCCCTAACTGTGTGGGTCAGTGGAAACCATACTTGCATACAACAAGTAAACCTGGAACTTACTGTGACCAGGTACGAAATGTCTGGTATCATCCCACAATAGCCTTGATCATTCAGCATCAAATAGCTCCCATTCAAGAGCAGTTCGAACTAGGATATGCTGCACTATATTGCTTAACCCTGGGTGCCAAACTCTGCTCCGCTCGCAGAGTAGAACGCAGAGTTGCCGAAAACTCTGCGCTCTGCGATGGAGACGAGTTTTTTTTTGTGCTTGCACGCCCAAAATGTGGGAGTGACTTGCTGGGTGCCTGCGATCGCCCAAGACATTTCCCATCTTTTTGCGAGCACCACATGATTTGGTAGCCACCCCCGCAAGAGTGTGCGATCGCGAACACATAATTCTGGCTCACGATCAGACTTCAGGCGGAAGTTTTGTGAAGATCGCGAACACGCAGAATTTGCAATCTGGAGAAGAATCTCTCTTGAGCAGCATCAAAACAGTCTCGAAATGATGATTTGGATTAAAAAAAACTCCTCAAATTTACATTTGGCTATACTTTTTTGTGCAAGGAGTCCTTTTTATTTTTTTACTTTTTTTTAAGAGGAAGGAAGTTTCCCTGAGTCTCCAAATTCCTGTTTGTGACCAGCATGCTCCTTCCAGTGCTTTGCCCATCTCCTGTTCACTTTTGATTTGGATTTGGAGCTGGAAGGATCCCTCTTTGTGTCTGCTGCATCATCTATCATTGGATTTGAGGACTTTTGAGATTTAACAAGTAAGTTTGAACATTGGTGTTGTTTGTTTGATTGAGGCATTGCACCTACATTTTTTTTTACTTTTCGCCATTTAATTTTTTTGGAATTGTTGTGAATGGCCTGTAGTTTCAGTAGGGGCCTAGTTGTTTCTTTGTAAGTATTTTCTTTCTTTTATAAGGGAAACATGTTGCACAGTTCACTACATTTTCTCCAACTTTTAAAATCAATTTGCAATATTTATTTAATTCAGTAGCCCAGTAGTGTGCCAATAGGCCTTTCAGCCTGTAGGCCCAGAGCTACTCATGGGTGCATGAAACAACTATTTCTGTGGTGTCTGATGAATTTTTCAACATCATTTAGAACAGGGGTCTCCAACATTGTCTGCAGTGAGAGCTATTTCTGATCAGTGAAAATGGTTGTGAGTTACTAAAGGCCAAGCAACTCACACATTTTTCCGAGCAAGAGCGCCTCACATCGAGCTTCAATGATTTAAAGCCGAATTTCTTTGGAGCCCATTCTGTGGTTAGATAGTAAGCAGAGGCACCACTCTTTGCAGCCTAGCCCCCAAAACTTCTATTGTTTAATGGTACCAGTTTTGCTTGTAAGTCTGGATCCCCCATTACTTAAATATTATTATAAAACCACATTTAAACACGGGGCGCTCTAAAGCATTACTTTTAAATGTTGACAGTATTAGTGGTTTTGTGTAGTTTTCCACAGCAGGACTATAAAACGTATTAACTCTCAGGACTTGTTAGCAGATGCCAATCAATGAAAGTGACTCAGTGTATGCAAGACCGTTTGATTTTCACCTCGGCTGCCACCACTCTTTACTATGGGAGGCAGATGTAATGCACAGTGGCAGCTGACATTAAAATCAAACAGCCTTGCATGCACTGAGCCAGTTTCACTGACTGCTATGCAAATGCAAATATAAAGTGCAGGTCAGTCAGTGATAGCGGCCCAGTGGAGGAAAGGACCTTTGATTTTAATATCGGCTGCCACCTCGGTTTACAACTGAAGGCAGATGAAAAGCGCAGTGCAGCCGATGTTAAAATCAAAGGGCCTTGTATGTACTGAGCCACTTTTACTGACTATTATGTGAATGGAAATAAAAAGCACGGTGTAGTCAGTAAAAGAGGCCCAGTGCATGCAAGGACCTTGGATTTTAACATTGCTGCCACTCCGCTTTATTATAGAAGGCGATGTACAGCACAGTAGAAGTTCAGTGCATGCAAGGCCATTTGATTTTAACCTCAGCTGCCACCGTGATTCACTTCTGAACGCAGATGTAAAGCACGGTGGCAGCCGACGTTAAAATCAAAGGGCCTTGCATGCACTGAGCCGTTTTCACTGACTACTATGCGCATGCAAATCTAAAGCGCGGTGTAGTCACTGAAAGCAGCTCAGTGCAGGCAAGTACCTTGAATTTTAACGTGGTCTGCCACCACACTTTACTGTGGAAGGCAATGTAAAGCGCTGAAGTGGCCCAGTGAAGGCAAGGACATTGGATTTTAAATGTCGGCTGCCACCGCGTTTTATTACTGAAGGTAGATTTAAAGCGCGTGGCAGCCGACGCTATAATCAAAGAGCTTTGCCTGCACTGAGCCTCTTTTACTGAATATGCGAGTACTAGAACAATGGCTTGCCTACCTTTGCAGCTACTCGTGAGGATCAAGCGGCAGATATCAAGCGCTCTGCCAGCCTGGAAAAGGTGCGTGACTGTGCAGAGTACAGGAAGAACGTCACATTCTTCGGCCCGCCCCATCTAAGCTCAGTTCATCCATTCTGAGCAGCCGGATTGGGTGAAGGCGGTCAAGCATTGAGAATAGCCCTAAAAGACACTGATGTGATAATAAATTAATGCTCAGAATGAAGTCTTATTATACTGGCGCAAGCTACTCCCAGGGGGTCGGCGAGCTACCGGTAGCTCGCGAGCGACTGGTTGGAGACCCCTGATTTAGAACATAGATAGCATTGGATTGAAATGCAAAATGTGGATTTGGGGGGTATTTCAATTTTTTTCATGTGTGTTAAATAAATGCCTTTGTTGGATGTGTGTGGTTGTTGTGTAACTTGCAAAGCTTTTTTTAGCCCTATGGATTTTCATGTTTGGCATTGTTGTATTAAAGCTGTGTTGTTTAGTATACCTCCCTTGTCTGGCCAGTGTGTGAGTGTGTTTGTAATAGTGGGCCAGCATTTGCCTTGGCTGAGCCTCCGGTGTGGCCAAAGGCCATTTTGTGAAGTCTGTGTCCAAATAGGCCTGCTTGAGTTTATTGTTTTCCAGGCCTTCTGCTTGCTGTTGTTGTTAGTGACTGACCATGTGCTGGCGGCCATTTAGTGAAGGCAGCCAGTGTGCTTTTGCCTTAGGCTCACATTGTCTGTCTTCCCTTTCTTGTTGTTGTGGCCTGGCTCTTTGGCTGGCGGCCATTTTGTGAAGGCTGTGAGTGTGCTTCTGCATTAGGTCTGCATGTCTTTCCTTTGTGCCTCTTGGCTTATTGCTTCTATCCATTGCAACCTGCAGCTCCCTGAATGCTGAATCCCCCATAATGCGCAATGCCAAACCATGTATTTTTGTTGTTCTTCTTCTTTCCTATCCTTCCTGAGTGTACTGTACACTAGTACACCAACCATGAACGCCCTTGTTTTTGTCAAAAGTCTCACAAATGTCTACACTGTATTGTTATATTTTTTAAATACCTGAGGTAATAAATTGAATAATATTTATAACACTAACAAGTGTGACCACACACTAAATTATATATTATATTTGTTTGTTTGCATTCAAACTAATTGAACCACAACAATGAATGCCACGTTTCATTGATTTTCTTCTTGCTTCTCTGCTTTTAAGTGCACAAAAGAGGAGGAGACGGCATCACCTATTGTACTGCTAGACAGAATTCCTGCTGCGCACGACATCATGTGACGTGTGACCATGGATAGCTCTTCAACTTGTGCCACTGCATCCTGCAGTGCTGACATCTTCAAGATGGCCCCAAACAAAGGGGCTAGTTCCAATGCCAAGAAAGTTGCCAGTGAGAAGAAGGCACTGCCACTTCCTAAGACCTTTTTTGGTAAAACAAAAATTGCGCCTGCAGCAGCAGTGGCCAGGCAGCAGCAGTGGCCAGGCAGCAAGCTGGAAGCAGCACCCCCGCATCAGTGGACCCACCCCACCAACCTATGCCAAAGCCCATGTCTGTTGCAGAGGCAGCCAGTCTAATCACGAGCCCAATGCCGACAAGCAGTGATGTTGAAATTGACTTATCATTAACGCAAAGTAGTACCCAATCAATGCAGGGAACTCAGATAAGTGGGCAACAATAGCCGCAACCACCCCCAATAGTAGTTGTTCCTCCCGAAGTGAGGGCAGTTCAGGAGATCAAGCTTCCTGCAGAGGAAGAAGAAGAGCAAGCCACTCTTTCAGAAGATCCATTGTCTTCCATATCCCCAGCAAGGAAAAGGAGGGTTAGTCCATCAACTTCTTCTACAAGCCCCCCTTCTGGTGATCTAGACACCACTTGGATCCCGCCTCCGTCTGAGTTGGAAACACGCCACACCCACGAGACAAGGCTAGTGAAAAAGAAGGTTCCAAAAACCCTTAGAGTTATGGAGGTAGATGTAGAAGAGGAGGATGATGATGACGAGCCAATCATCATGGACATTAGTCCCACCCCAGTGGAGACCGACATTACCACATCCCAAATTGCTGTGAGGGATGTGGCTCGGATACCACCAACACAGATGATACCACCAACACCACCTCCATCTTCCATATTGTGCCGGCAGGGAACTGCATCCACCACAACCACGGAAGTAGGTACCACAGGGGTTCAAACTTCACTCCCACATATCAGTTCATCCAGCATTGCAAGTGGCATGAGGAGCGCTAGAAAATTGACCTCCCCAATTTTGGACTTCTTTTCAGTTAGCAGGAAGGAGGTGTACATTGCTATATACTCCATTTGTGGACAAGGTGTTAGTCAGGGTATTCTTGGTACAAACTACGGGACTGAAGGCCAAACAACCCATCTGAAAAAACACTAATTGATCCAGTGCTAAGGCGTACCTTAGCGGCCAAAAAACTGCACCCATTGTTAGTTTGGATGAAGAGGTAGAAGATCCGATCACGAAGGAAGGTGAGCAAGAGGGAGACATTTTCTCTGGTGCACAAAGTAGCCCTGTCCCCTACAGTGCAGTGGTACCGCCCACATCCTCATCAGCAACATCTCAGTGGCACACGAGTCAGGCTGAGAAACCAAGAGGTCCCAGGCAAGAGAGTACCACAATGCAAAATGTGCGTTGAGCCTAACAACATCTGGCGTCAAGAAGTCACCTGCATCAGTGGCACCAGAAAAGAAAATTATCCAGACTACCATTCTCAGCATGTTTAGGTCGGAGGGGCAGTATGAAAGCAACAACACAACTGAACGTTTGTACAACACAAGGCTGGCAAAAATGTTAGCGCTGGACCTCCTCCAGACAGCCATCTGCCCAAAATGGAAGGTTCTCAGCCGGTCCTATTTCACCAGAGTTGCTGTTCCAGCACTACATAACGACATGCAAATATATGACATTACATAGCGGTCTTCACACCGCGCTACGTTTACAATGCAGGCATTACAACTCAAGTTGTTACAACGACTTGTGCTGGTGGGAGCTAGACTTAGGAATAGTATGATTTACTATTCCAACTCCAGCCTACGTAACAGTAGGGAAGGTGTTGTAATAGCAAATCATACTATTCCTTAGTGTATAGTGTCATCCAGAGCAAGTCGATGTAACGAATATCTCCCCGACATGCTGGAATTGCTTGGAGGAGCTTTGCAGCAGAGTGCTGTTCACACTATCCACCTGACAACAGGCATGTGGACCAGTTGCCAAGCCACTGATTACGTGTGCATCACTGCACACTGGATATCTTTTGTGGGGGTTAGAGAAAAGATAACTGCAGCAGGTGTTGTTGACACTGCTGAGATTTTTATTGCCACTCGGAAACATGCAACTGTAGCCATGTTCGCCATGGAGAAATCTCATACTGCAGCAAACAGTTTGGAAGACTTTGACAGCAAGGTCTTCAAATGGCTGCAACCAAGGGAGCGTAACATTGGTTTTGTTGCCACGGACAATGGCAGTAATATAGTTAAGGCCTTGGCCGATGGTGGCTATTTCCGGGTCCTGTGTTTGGAGCACTGCATTAACATCATTGTTCAAGACTTTCTGAAAAAAGAGAACAGAGTCAGCAACTTACTGACCACCTGCAGAAGAATCTGCACACATTTCAGCCATTCTTTCAAAGCCCGGAAGCAGCTGAGGATCATTCAACGTGATAATAGAATGCCAGTTAAAGCACTCATCCAGGAGGTGCCAACACATTGGAACTCAACATATTACATGCTTGGACGTCTGTTTGAGCAGTACAGACCAATCAATGAATATGTCATGCAAAGAGGGGATGTTGCTGTGAAAGGCATGATCATTGAGATGGACCAATGGGGCCTAGTTAAATGCCTAACAGAGATGCTACTTCCCTTCAAGCTCTGGACATGTGAAGTCAGCACGGAGGACTGCACTATGGGCCAAGCTATCACATTGTTGAACATGCTACAGGAACTGCTGACTGGGGTGTCTGCAATGTATGCAGGTATGGAGGAAAAAAAGAAGCATATGAGTTGAAGAGAGACCTTAACCCTTCGCTTATCTGAAAATTCAAGGGTGCAAAGAGGCATTGTGTCATCCAACCATTACTTTTGTGCCACAATTCTGGATCCATGGTACAAACTATTATTGCACACTTTCATTCCTTTTTCAGAAGGGGATGTTGCCAACTACAAAACTTGGTTAGCTGTGGAAGCCAGTCACTTAGAAAAAGAACGGCTGGGAATTAGAGGCCTGCTACTCCAGGGCACAACAAGTACTGCAGGGCAGCCGGCTTCAAGTTCAACTTCAGAGCCTGAGGGCAATGAGGTTGGCTGGCTCACAGCAGCTAAAACCACCAACAACACCAAGAACAACATCAACGAAAACAAAAACAGGAGCATCAGCCCCAATATTGGCACAGGAATGGTTTCTACAGCAAGGGCTTGTTAAGTCCAGTGCTGAGGCAAAGGCATAAGAGACCGAGCAAAGCGGAGCACCCATGAGCATTGAGCAGATGGTCCTAGCCCATTTGGATGACCCAACAGAGGTCTACATTGATCGAAGCCCATTGCTGTATAGGTATGGGAAAAGGTGCCAATGGCCAGTGCTCAGCAGGCCGGCGATAAACTATCTGGCTTTCCCTATCGCAAGTGTGTCTTCTGAGCGTGTTTGGAGTGCTGCTGGTGCCATTCTGACAGTTAGAAAGACCAGTCTCTCGCACCAAAAAGTGGAGAAGTTAACCATGATTAAAATGAATCAGCACTTTATACCACCAGATTACATCACACCTAAAGTAGCACAGCAGGAAGATGATTATGGCAACTTAGGTCATGGAAGTAGTGCGTAAGATGACCTACTTCTGGGTGAACAACCAGAGTTTGAGGATGAGCTTTACTCCCCTGACAACTAGGCTTTCAACTTGTTACTTTCTTTCTTGCTTTGAAGCCCCAAAAAAGCTCCTGAAAAAGATACAGCTAAGTAATATTATTTACTTCTAATATTTGTGTGTGTCACTGTCTTTCTGGTTCGAATCACAACAAATCCATCACCACTGTCTTACTCTTTAATTGTCGGATTGGAGTTGCAACTGTGTGCAGTCAGTGAAGAAGTAACTCCACTCCTCAGAGTCCTGCTCCATTCCTGATTCACCCTAAATCCATTTACCTCAAGCCAGACATTGTATGGAGAATAGTACAACAAATGTGAAGAGTGTGCCTGGCTCGGCACGTCCCTCCAAAGAACCTGACTATAGCTATCCTCCTTTCTGAGCCTAGAGGGACTGCCCTGTAAGAAAAGGTAAATGATGGCAAGCATTTGACGCTGATCCTGAGTGATTGGTGTTTGTGTTGTTGTGCATGATGTCTACTAGTATTTAATCTACACACAAAAAAGTAATTCAAGTCAATGTTTTCCTTCTTGTTGTTTAATAACAAAATTGTAGTACTGGCGGTCAATCCATTTCATTTTTGATTCTGGACTCACTTGGTACACTACAGAGTTGGACACCATGATGACCATACCATACTCGCAGTCAGGCAGTAGGATCGGAGATGATTGATGGAATAACTTGGGGCGTTTCATGAAGTGGCCTAAAAGGTAAACAACAACAACAACACTAGACCTACATGCCTGTGTAGTGGTGGAGTCGAGTGTAGTGGTATGACTGACAGCGGTGTATTGATTTAGTTACTTAAATTAGAAATTGCTATGTTGCTTTGTATGTGTGCTCAGTGCTGTTTGGTTCAAAATCTATGCTAAGTGGAGGTTGGGTGGGCAGGGCGGCTCCTGTTGTTGTTGTAGGTTAATGCTGGAAACAGAGTAGACATGATGTAGCCATGCCGCCTCTCAAAGTTTTCTTGTTGCACTCCTTAATTTATGCAGTTTAACTTTACTTTTCTCCTTGATTTTTCAATATCCCTTTTGTTTTTCCATCTACACTGACATCGCAGCCTTTACCCTGTGCTATACGGGGAAAAATAGCTCACACTTACCGTACCAATCCACATCCGCCAGGCAGGCACCCAAGATTGACGGACTGAGTGTCCATGGAAGGAAGGACCAAAAGGAATGCTGAGATGCAACTCCCAATTTGACCATAACATAGTTATAGTATCATTTAATTTGATTCATTTTTTCTCTTCAATCATTATGACTGTGTCTGTTGTTGTTTATTATGCTCTCTTATATTTGACTCCTACACATATTTTTTAATTTTCTTTGATAGCTTTTAAAAGGAAGCCCGGTTCAACAGCACATAAAATGTATGTAACTTGGGTCTCTCTTGGGGGCAGACAGCAAGGCAATTGCTTAATAATAATTATAATAATAATAATTAATAATATACTGCTGCCCTGTACTACTAGTCTAGTACTACTCATCAAGTCATCATCATGCATTCATTTCCTTTTTCACCCTTAACAGATTTATGATGGTCGTCTGCCAAGACTGTGTGTTGACCATGTGTAGTGTTTGTCTTTGTCAAACCTTTCCCTCAAATACCCCTTCTCAACCATTTGTCAAACCTTAACCCACTTCCCCCGGGCTGTGTGATTTACATTTAGGTGTGATTAAATTAAATTTACACCAATAAATGATCACATACTTGCTGGGGCGGATGTGGTGAAAGCAATACAAAGTCAAGGCAGGGCGATGATCTTCTTCTGCTTGCCCACCCATGCTCAGTATTCGCTATTAATTTTGTTAGTGTCTACTACTACTACTACCACCACCATGGCACCTTGGGAAACCAAGCAAACACAAGGAGATGATGGACAGAGCGCTGAAACTTTTCAGACACTCACCCCCAGTCACAGATCTGGGTTGAATCCATCATTATTCTTTAGCTCTCTTTGCCACCTCAGTTCAGACCCAGCTATATGCAAATCAGTCTTGACCGTGTGCCTCATGGGAATAGTCCAGCCTGAACTGCCAAGCCAGGTCTTCCCTGAACCGGAAACAAGCATCCGGGGACCAGTTTCTGGGTAACAACCTTCATCAGCCAGGCTAGCTTGAATTCAGTGGCAAGGTGAGCAAGGGACACACGTCTGGGCATACCCTGCCAACTTAGGGAGAACAAAGCAAACACATGGAGATGATGGACGGAGCACTGAAACTTTTCAGACATTCACCCCCAATCACCGATCTGGGTTGAATCCATCATCATTCTTTAGCTCACTTTGCCACCTCAGTTCAGACCCAGCTGTATGCAAATCAGTGTCAACCCTGTGCCTCATGGGAACAGTCCAGCCCGAACTACCAAGCCAGGTTTTCCCTGAACTGGAAACAAGCATCCTGGGACCAGTTTCTGGGTAACACCCTTCATCGACAATCATCAGATTACAGTCCAGCCCGTGGAGCAAAGAGTCAGGTTCAAAGCACTTTGTGCTATTCAGAAAGCTGTGACTGGCTCCGGGTCGGCGATTCTTAGAAACCTGGTTAACAAGACAACAATGTCTCAACTGGAAATCATTCAGAGGCAAATTTCAGATCAATAATGAAATCGCAAGGGAAAGGACGGGAGACCACCAAGAAATTAGAAAAAGGGTTTTGTATTGCAGGTAGTTATAGCAGCACTACGGTACAATAAAGGTACAAATGACCAAAAAACACAAATGTGAGCACTGGGCGTGCTGGTGATAGTGAACGGCGCAGTGAGCACAATAAGTGAAGACAGCGTGAACGGCGATAAAATGATAATGACAATATGGTCAAAATATGATTATGTACAATCAAATTTAAACAAATTTGTAAATGACCACAGAAAAAAGCCAAAGTTCTTTGCTGGGGGTTGTCGACGGCGTTTCAGCCTGATTGATTCCAGGCCATCATCAGGACAATGGTCATAGATAAACGTGTGCTGTGGAGAGAGAGGAGAGAAAAAAAGAGAGGGGAGGGGGGGGGGGGGGGAAGGGGTTGTGTTTTAGTTGTCTAAAAGAGAAAAAGCCCTAAACGCATAGCCCAAGAAGAAATGAAAGAGAGCTAATTACCTGGGCGTAAATTTGGTACACGAATTCCAAGGGTAGAAATAGACCAAGATGTGAAACAATCGTAATTTCTGAAGGAGGAAGAGAGGGACAAAGGGGTCCGAGTTACTAAGCCATGTAATCTCAAATGGGTAGAGGGGGAAGTGAGGGACACACAAGTAATTACCAAGTAGTCAATGAATGCTGAACATCAAGGAGGAATGAGGCCAGGGAAAAACCGGAATTCGGGAGCCTGGCGTGGGCATCAAATCAAGCCTGGGGAGGGGAGGAGAGGCAGAGATTAGGGAAGGGAATTAATTAATTATATGCGCCAAAACGGAATCAAGAGGCGTCTTCTACGTGGCCTGTTCTTACCTCTGGTGAAGTGACAAAGGACTGAATCGCTGGGGATCGCATGATTCGGAAGACAGGAACAATTCCTATGGACGGACGAATCAAACGTCCATGCCGGTGGCCGCAACCGCTACGAAAACATCATTTAGAGCAACGTGTCACGTGATCGGAACAAGTCCGGGAAGGAACTAGACCTGTGACTAGCATGGGTTGAGCGGTGCCCCGGGGGAACAAGTGAAGCGGAGTGAAAGACGGAAGTGAGAAAAGGTTGAAAAAACACCGAGAGTGGACGGTTCGAAACTGCAGTCAGCCACAATGAAGAGTAATAAACACTTTTGGTAATACATCAAATCAGAAATTAAAAGTAATCAAAACTGAGGTGGGGTAAAGGGTAGGGGGCGGGGGGGGGGGGGGTGGGAAGGAAAAGGGAGGGGGGGAGGATGGTTCGGGTGGGGAGTGAGTCGGGGGAGAGAGAGGGAGTGGGTAGATAGCAAGAGTGGAGGGGTAGGGGCGGGGGAATAGCATAACAACATACAAAACGGACATTTTATAATACAAATAAAAATTACAAGTCATTTTAAAACACGTCATATATGCAATAATCAGAGATAAATAAAGCAAAACATGGGAAGGGAGAACAATGGGATTATAATTAGGAAAAAAGACAAAACTGAAATAATAATAACGGGCACCAAGATAATATATATTTGCTCACGATTATATCAATTTGATACAAAGAGTACCGCAAGAAAGGAAGGGAAGGGAAAAAGAGGGGGGGTGGTGTGAGGAGAAAGAAGAAAGAGGGGGGGGGGGGGGGGGTTGTTGGGGGTGTGTTCGAGGGAAAAGGGGAAGGAAAAGAGGGGCAAGGGTGGAAACACAAGGGAGGGAGAATGACAGCATGAAAGAACTGTACAACCCTAATGGATTCTTCTATATCATCTATTACACTTGCAGTGGAACAAACTTCCTCGCCTCCTATGGTTTCCTCTATCCCTATCTTCAATTTGTCCAAACACATTCTGTCCACCGAAGAAATTTCTATTCTCAGTAAGGGTCTCTCCTTTGTTCCAACAGATCGTAGTAATTTTTTCAAATTACAGGAAGATCTACTACTGTTCTTTAGACGTATTCGTCTAAAATATTTTTTCAGGGATAAAATTGATCAACCCCAGACCTATGAAAAACTATTTCACCCCCCATCTACTTTTCTTCCCCCAGCCTCCGCCATGCCACCTGAAATCTTGACTTTTGAGAGACTAGTCCTACATGAAGTCAAGGAAATACAGTCCCAACACGAGTTTGTTCCTTACAATATACCTATCTGTGAGAAATACGCCCTTAAAAACCTTAGCGAAAACTCACAGATAGTCATAAAACCAGCAGACAAGGGTGGCGGCATCGTAATTATGGACATAGATAAATATGATGCCGAGATCTTACGACAACTTAACAACACTGCCCACTACCGCCCTTTACCAGGAGATCCCCTTCCAG
This sequence comes from Triturus cristatus, assembly GCF_964204655.1. Lineage (NCBI taxonomy): Eukaryota > Metazoa > Chordata > Amphibia > Caudata > Salamandridae > Triturus > Triturus cristatus. Next base: position 770,484,191 of record NC_140582.1, on the reverse strand, counting down.
ACATCCGTAAACAAATACAGACAGTCACTACCCAAGCCTTACACTTGGAGATCATCTCCAAAAAAGAATTTCTTTTTCTAAATAATGCTCACCCTCGTACGCCAGTCATCTATGTCCTACCCAAAGTCCACAAGGACTCTGCCAACCCCCCGGGACGCCCTATAGTATCTGGCTGCGGCTCCATACTGGAGCCTTTAGGGAAATATATTGATTCCTTTCTAAAAACTTTTGTTCCTTTGACAGACACTTTCATCAAGGACAGCACACACCTAATCAATATTATCGAAAATCTTTCCTTTGACAGCAACCATGATCTTATGGTAGGTTTAGATATTGAATCTTTATACACCAACATACCCCATTCAGAGGGCCTTACTGTCATAAGATCACTTCTAGACACCCGTCCTAGACCCACTCGCATCCCGTCAGAATTCCTCATGGATTTGCTACACATTGCTCTTACCAATAACTATTTTTTATACAAAGACACCTTTTTTCTACAGATCAAAGGTGTAGCAATGGGAGCTTGCTTCGCTCCAAATTTTGCAATACTGTATGTCCATCATTTGGAAACCACTGTCTTTCTCAACCCCTTGAATCCTTTCCTCAATAGGATTAATCTCTGGCGTCGTTACATAGACGACATTCTCGTACTTTGGCGTGGTACACAGGAACACCTTGTATCCTTTATGACTTGGCTAAACAACTCTCAAAAACATCTCACTTTTACCAGTGATGTGAGGATTAATGATCTTCCGTTCCTTGACCTTATGTTGCATGCAGAAGAAGGATCCATAGGGACTAATCTCTATCGCAAGCCCACAGAACGCAACACCCTCTTAATGTACTCCAGCTATCACCCAAGAGGCCTAAGAGATGGTTTACCCTATGGTCAGTTCCTTCGTATTCGAAGAAATTGTAAATGGCGAAAGGACTATTTCAGGGAAGCTGCTGTTTTATCTGAAAAACTGATTTCAAGAGGTTACCCTAAACGCATTGTCTCTCGTGCCCAGAAACGAGCCTGGTACTGTCACAGGGAGATCCTCCTTGCTCCTTCGGAGAAAAAGAGCAATTTGCGTATCCCCTTTGTTTCCAACTACAGCCCTTCAAGCAATTCGATCAGCAAAGTGATCAAGAAAAACTGGTTGCTCCTTCGGACTCATGTCCAATTCATAGAACCCCCCTTGTTTTCATACAAAAGGGGCCCCAATTTGTCAGACAAACTGGTCCATGCCATCACGTGGCCCATAAAAGAGAAGAAGATTCAATCTGTAACTACCCTCTGGGGCCTTCCCCCAGTTGTAGGCCACTACAAATGCCAAACTTGTGCAGCCTGCAATCTTACATTTAACACCAAGGATTTTGTAAAATCAGATCAAACATACCAACTGAAAACCTTCTCCAATTGTCGAACCACCAACGTCATTTATGCCATCCGTTGTCCCTGCAATCTTCTTTACATCGGCCAAACAACACAGATGGTTAAACAACGGATTTTCCAACATCAAAGCCGCATACGATGTAATGTTGAAACTGCCCCTCTTGTTGGACACTACAAAGAACAAAATCACTCAGAAACTGATTTGGTCTGGCAAGTAATTGATCATCCAACACTCCCACTACGAGGTGGTAATCTTCAACTCTTGCTGAACAAATGCGAATGCCGCTGGATCGCACGCTGTGACTCAGTAAATCATGGATTGAACACTTTAGATGAATGGAATACAGTTACCAATACATCTTAACTCTCTGTTGCTTAATCCGAATCTGGTTTATAATGGTTGATTCTTTCATGCTGTCATTCTCCCTCCCTTGTGTTTCCACCCTTGCCCCTCTTTTCCTTCCCCTTTTCCCTCGAACACACCCCCAACAACTCCCCCCCCCCCCCCCCCCTCTTTCTTCTTTCTCCTCACACCACCCCCCCTCTTTTTCCCTTCCCTTCCTTTCTTGCGGTACTCTTTGTATCAAATTGATATAATCGTGAGCAAATATATATTATCTTGGTGCCCGTTATTATTATTTCAGTTTTGTCTTTTTTCCTAATTATAATCCCATTGTTCTCCCTTCCCATGTTTTGCTTTATTTATCTCTGATTATTGCATATATGACGTGTTTTAAAATGACTTGTAATTTTTATTTGTATTATAAAATGTCCGTTTTGTATGTTGTTATGCTATTCCCCCGCCCCTACCCCTCCACTCTTGCTATCTACCCACTCCCTCTCTCTCCCCCGACTCACTCCCCACCCGAACCATCCTCCCCCCCTCCCTTTTCCTTCCCACCCCCCCCCCCCCGCCCCCTACCCTTTACCCCACCTCAGTTTTGATTACTTTTAATTTCTGATTTGATGTATTACCAAAAGTGTTTATTACTCTTCATTGTGGCTGACTGCAGTTTCGAACCGTCCACTCTCGGTGTTTTTTCAACCTTTTCTCACTTCCGTCTTTCACTCCGCTTCACTTGTTCCCCCGGGGCACCGCTCAACCCATGCTAGTCACAGGTCTAGTTCCTTCCCGGACTTGTTCCGATCACGTGACACGTTGCTCTAAATGATGTTTTCGTAGCGGTTGCGGCCACCGGCATGGACGTTTGATTCGTCCGTCCATAGGAATTGTTCCTGTCTTCCGAATCATGCGATCCCCAGCGATTCAGTCCTTTGTCACTTCACCAGAGGTAAGAACAGGCCACGTAGAAGACGCCTCTTGATTCCGTTTTGGCGCATATAATTAATTAATTCCCTTCCCTAATCTCTGCCTCTCCTCCCCTCCCCAGGCTTGATTTGATGCCCACGCCAGGCTCCCGAATTCCGGTTTTTCCCTGGCCTCATTCCTCCTTGATGTTCAGCATTCATTGACTACTTGGTAATTACTTGTGTGTCCCTCACTTCCCCCTCTACCCATTTGAGATTACATGGCTTAGTAACTCGGACCCCTTTGTCCCTCTCTTCCTCCTTCAGAAATTACGATTGTTTCACATCTTGGTCTATTTCTACCCTTGGAATTCGTGTACCAAATTTACGCCCAGGTAATTAGCTCTCTTTCATTTCTTCTTGGGCTATGCGTTTAGGGCTTTTTCTCTTTTAGACAACTAAAACACAACCCCTCCCCCCCCCCCCCCCTCCCCTCTCTTTTTTTCTCTCCTCTCTCTCCACAGCACACGTTTATCTATGACCATTGTCCTGATGATGGCCTGGAATCAATCAGGCTGAAACGCCGTCGACAACCCCCAGCAAAGAACTTTGGCTTTTTTCTGTGGTCATTTACAAATTTGTTTAAATTTGATTGTACATAATCATATTTTGACCATATTGTCATTATCATTTTATCGCCGTTCACGCTATCTTCACTTATTGTGCTCACTGCGCCGTTCACTATCACCAGCACGCCCAGTGCTCACATTTGTGTTTTTTGGTCATTTGTACCTTTATTGTACCGTAGTGCTGCTATAACTACCTGCAATACAAAACCCTTTTTCTAATTTCTTGGTGGTCTCCCGTCCTTTCCCTTGCGATTTCATTATTGATCTGAAATTTGCCTCTGAATGATTTCCAGTTGAGACATTGTTGTCTTGTTAAACATTATCGCCCGGTCTCTGCTGGGATAACGGGTCTACTCCTGTTGTTTGTTTCTTTCTTAGAAACCTGGGCCACCATTATGTTCCCTCCAGTGCCCTGCACTCTACGGATTTACATCTGATATGGGTGACTCGCTTCCATAGAGCCAGAGCCGGGGACCTTTCTTTCAAGGTCTTAGCTCCTATTTTATGGAACTCGATGCCTCTCGCTATCAGGAACATTTCCAATCTCTTGGTGTTCAGAAAGGCAGTGAAGACATGGTTATTTCAGTAGTTTATCATCTCTTTTCTTCTCTCTCCCTGATTTTTAGCACTGGGACATCCCATTGCTGGAACAGCCATGCACTTTATAAATCGCCGAATAACATACCATCAGCCAGGCTAGCTTGAATCCTGTGGCAAAGTGAGAAAGGGACCACGTCCGGGCATACCCTGCCAACTTAGGGCGAATAAAGCAAACACAAAGAGATGATGGATAGAGCGTTGAAACTTGTCAGACACTCACCCACAGTCCCATATCTGGGTTGAATCCATCATCATTCTTTAGCTCACTTTGCCACCTCAGTTCAGACCTAGCTATATGCAAATCAGACTTGACCCTGTGCCTCATGGGAACAGGCCAGCCTGAACTGCCAAGCCAGGTCTTCCCTGAACTGCAAACAAACATCCTGGGACCGGTTTCTGGGTAACACCCTTCATCAGCCAATCTAGCTTGAATCTAGTGGCAAAGTGAGCAAGGGAAAACTTGGGAAACCAAACCATCATCACCATGCAGCCATTGATATGCCTAAGTATAAATAAACATCAATCACAGGTAAGAGAAGTTTGGGGGAGGTATAATTAATAATATGGAAATTAATTCATTAATTCACACACCCACACCCACACCCTTCCGAGCCCAGTTGCAGACTGCATAGACTAGGAGGAGAGACTGACATTACTAGTAGGACACGTCACAAGCGAGGGTGCTGGTGTGTTTCACTATCGGAAGATTATAAAAACTGGCTGCGACCCTGCAGTAGCAAAGGAAACCGTGTGAAGTAAAAGAGTAACCCCCCCCAAAACATTTGCATCATATGTAAAGTATAAATATTATCCCCCTAACAAAATAAACTAATGGAAAAAAACCACAACACGTGACCCACTCTTCTCCCTAACCCCAATCAATGTCCATAAGATAAATATCCAATGACCACTCCATTGTCCATAAATAAAATTAAACCCCAGCTTTTCCCCAATGCCCAATTCCCACTCATCTAAAAAAAGATCCAAAAAAGGGGCAAGGTGACGGAGTTCAAGCCGTGGGCTCGCTGGTTACTCTCCAGGACCTTTATCCACTCCTCTAGGCGCGCCATCTGGAGGCGCATGCGGCACTTAAATACTTTACAGAGTTGGGCAGCAGTGTTCAAAGAAGTGTGGCGGGTGGCTGTCAGACTGCGGTGCTGTAACACTGGAGGCACTGGGGGGGGCTGGGGGGGGGGCTGTCTGGGGCTAGAGGCATTGAAGGAGGCTGTAGCTGCTGCCGCCTCCTTCTCCTCTTCCGCAAGAGCCACCAGCTGCCAATATTCAGTACAGAAGGCCTTCAGCTTCTGGTGCCAGGCTATGGCTGCTAACTACTTCCTGTTTGGTGGTGGTTTCGGTTGGGAAGGAGTAGATATTTCAAGAAAGAAAAAAGGCAATTGTAACCAATACTCCTAGCAAAACAGTAACACAAAATGAATTATACACATAGTGGCACAGTAGCACTAGCAACACAGTGCATAACATTTGTGGTATCCTCCCACTTGCTCGGCCTCTAACATTTGTGGGAGTCTCAGGCATTACTACTATGCACTATGGAGTAGACAATACTTCTTCTTCTCTCTCTCTCTTGTTCAGCTAAATGAACCTTGTAGGCATACTAGCTCAGTCAGCTGCGCCCTAGACAGACATACTCGTGTCGCAGACTCATGTTATTTTTTTTTTACAACTGCCTGCAGGTGGGGCAGATGTAGTCTACAACAACACAATTATCTTATTTTTCTGTTATGTCCATACTCTGTTACATAAATGGCAACTGCTCAATTTCACTTTAACCCTGACTACTACAACAAGGCAGATGATATCTGCTCCAAATGATCATTGATTATATATGGGACGGCGTGAGGTACTATTGATTGATTGTGTAACAGAAATCATGCAGCCGATAGGCCACCCATTGCAGGCTGGCACAGTAAAAAATGACATAGGTAGGGAGTGGGCCTTGGAGTTAGAGGGAGGAAATTGTTAATGGGTCGGTATGTATACATACATACATACACAATATATGCTGTGCTTGCAAACTACTGTGAGTCAAGGGAGTACTTTGAATCAAAAACCTGGAAAAAAACAGTCCTTGTTTCTCTTCCCAGTGATTTTTCCAATTATCATTGCTTTGCTGTTCTAGCATTATATTTTTTTTAATTCTAATCCTATTCTATTCTCCTTGGCTTTATTACTCTGGCACGGTTTATTTTTATTTTACATTTTCTTCATCAAGTGTCCACCTATGCTATGAATGAATGCCATCCAGGTATCCATCCATTCAAAGTAAACATGGCAATCATTTTTTTAAATCTCTCAACAAACCTTTCACCACCAACATACATTTGTAATTTTTTTTAAACCACCACCCAAGCGTCCTTCCTTGCTTGCCTTTGAGTTTGATCCATCAAACCCCCCGGAGGATTCCTATCGCCCATACAGTTCACCCACCCAGGGAGGCATCCTTTCTTTCACCTTTCACCCATCCTTCAACCACTCTTGCATCCGATTCCTCTCAGCCACCTATGCATCTCACGCATCCTTCTCTGCCAATCATATATACATGTCTGCCGTCCTTCCTCCTTTAATCCTTCTTTGCCTTTTCGTTCAACCCATCCATCAAGGTTGTCTGACTCTTAGTCTTCTTTCTGAAACTTTCCCAAGTGAGTTCAAGTCAGATAGAAGAGGCCACCATTAGTTACTCAACTCCCGCTGCTGATGCTATTGCTAAGTAAAGGGTGTCTTTTTCAACCATTGTTCACAACAACTTAGTCTCACTCAACAGTACAGTGTACACCCTTGCAGCGAGTGTGTATTGTCAATAAGTGAGGAATATAACTTACCACCGCCCACCACTGCTGCTGGCTCACCCCCCTTCTGCAGCAGGTTCCGCATCTCCTTCCACCTGCCCCGCTGCTGGCCTCGTTACTGGTGGTCGGTACACCTAGAAAAAACATTACACATTTTTTGGTATGCCATATATGCCTCCTCCTATTTTTTTCACTAGCAAGATTGAAAATACAATACATAGACCACATCCATCACTACTAGTACTGGAGTAGAGTAGACAGTAGTGGTAAACAGACATAATATCGAGAAAAAAAATATCGACTGGACAGAATATCGAGTTTTTAATATAGAATGGACAGAATATCGAATTGCCAAAATATAGTGGTGAAGAATATCGAAAATCAGATAAGAAATATCGATTTAAATAATATAGAAGTAAGTAATATCGACAGTCATAATATAGTTGTTAAAAATATCGATTTTTTTTATAGTGCTTTAAGTGTTAGTATATGTGTTAAAAGTATGTATACATTTTGGAATGTATATTTTTAAAGTAATGAATTTTATGTTATTTAATTTTTGTGTAATTTAATTCTGTAGCGGGTTGTGGGTTTATAGGGGATTAGGGTGGGAAATAATTTATTTATAGTACATTAAGGTGCAGATTCCGATCCTGTAAAACCCGGGTACGAACCGTCGGACGGAGCGTTTTCTCCGTCTGACTCATACCCGGGAAAACCACCTTACAAACCCGCAAGTACGATTCGTACAGAAACACCATTTCCATACAAATCGTAAAAAACACCGACCGGCTAAAATATACCCACAATTCCGATCCGGGACACCGCGTACGCGACATTCGCATGGAGTCAGGCAGCGTTTTACGGATCAGCTAGTACGAATCGTACCCACAGCACTTCGCACGGCAATATTTTTACGGGACCGAAAAAGGGCCGGAAAAGCTAAGTACGCCGCAATGCATGAGGAAAAGGGGGCCCGGTACGCACCATACCCCCATCCCTACATGTCCGCACCGTACCCCCAGCCCCCCCATGTACGCACTGTACCCCAGCACCCATACGTGTACGTGCCGTACCCCACCTCCGTACCACAGCCCCGTACCTGTACGCACCATACCCCCACCCCCCGCATGTACGTTGCGTACCCCCAGTATGTACGGTGCATACCCCCACCCCCGTATGTACGGTGCGTACCCCCAGCGCGTAGCGGGGGCTGGGGAGGGCTGAGGGTACGGTGCCCGGGGTAGGGGTGGTACACAGTTCGCTCCGTACGGGACGTTTTACATGCGGGTGTGTATTCGGACGGAGCGTTTTACATGCGTTTGTATATTCGGACGGTCGGTACGGATCGTACTTGTGCGCTCGGACTTCAGTTTTACGAATCGTACGTAAAACTGTCCGGGGACGTGTCGTAGACTTTTCCCGACGATATTCGGACGTAAAAACTTTCCGATGCACTCTCGTAGACTTTTCCCGACGCTATCCGTAGATATTTTTCACGTACGAATCATACTTGCCCGTTTGTACGGTACTTGTACGACTTGGATACGGGTCATACGCAAGTTATTTTTAACGGATCGGAATCGGCTCCCAAATAATAATTTTTAGGAATTATTAATTATTTTTAATTTAATTTTGCGTTTTACTTCTGTAGCGGGTTGTGGGTTTATAGGGGAATAGGGTGGGAAGTAATTTAACCCCTTCCATGCTCATGACGGAACGGTTCCGTCATGAGCATCGGTTGAGCTGTGCTCATGACGGAACCGTTCCGTCATGGCCCCGCCCGCGCTCGAACCCTTCAGCACCGCGGCGGAATCCGCGCAGCGCTGAAGGGGTTAATTGTTATTAGGTAATTATTAATTGGTATTGAAAATTAATTGGTTGTTGATTAATTATTAATTGGTAAATAATTTGTATTAATTGTTTAATTGATAATGATGTTAATTGTATTACTTTATTATTTGTAGCGGGTTGTGGGTTTATAGGGGAATATGGTGGAAAGTAATTTAATTGTAAATAATTAATTATTGAAATAATGTTTATATATTGATAATTAATTTATTAATAATTAATTATTAATTGGTATTATTTGTATTTATTATTTTTTGGTATTGAAAATTAATTGGTTGTCAATTAATTGTTAATTGGTAATTAATAAAAAAAAAACAAATTATTGGTATTTATAATAAATTACTTATTAAATATTGTGTGATTGGTAATTAATTTTAATACATTATTTTGGTATTAATAATTAATTTATTTTTGATAAAATATTAAATTATTATTTTCCCTACTATTGCACTCTCTGGAGTGGGAATAGTAATTTTTACCCCTACTCTATCCAATGCTTTCCCTACTGTTGCAATCTTTGGAGTGGGAATAGTAATTTTTACCCCTACGCTATCCAACGCTTTCCCTACTGTTGCACTCACTGGAGAGGGAATAGTAAATTTTACCCTTCCGCTATCCAACGCTTTCCCTACTGTTGCACTCTCTGGAGTGGGAATAGTAATTTTTACCCCTACTCTAGCCAATGCTTTCCCTACTGTTGCACTCTTTGGAGTGGGAATAGTAATTTTTACCTCCCGCTATCCAACGCTTTCCCTACTGTTGCACTCTCTGGAGTGGGAATAGTAATTTTTACCCCTACGCTATCCAATGCTTTCCCTATTATTGCACTCTCTGGAGTGGGAATAGTAATTTTTACCCCTACTCTATCCAATGCTTTCCCTACTGTTGCACTCTTTGGAGTGGGAATAGTAATTTTTACCTCCCGCTATCCAACGCTTTCCCTACTGTTGCACTCTCTGGAGTGGGAATAGTAATTTTTACCCCTACGCTATCCAATGCTTTCCCTATTATTGCACTCTCTGGAGTGGGAATAGTAATTTTTACCCCTACTCTATCCAATGCTTTCCCTACTGTTGCACTCTTTGGAGTAGGAATAGTAATTTTTACCCCTACGCTATCCAACACTTTCCCTACTGTTGTACTCACTGGAGTGGGAATAGTAATTTTTACCCTCCCGCTATCCAACGCTTTCCCTACTATTGCACTCTCTGGAGTGGGAATAGTAATTTTTACCCCTACGCTATCCAATGCTTTCCCTATTATTGCACTCTCTGGAGTGGGAATAGTAATTTTTACCCCTACTCTATCCAATGCTTTCCCTACTGTTGCACTCTTTGGAGTGGGAATAGTAATTTTTACCCCTGCGCTATCCAACACTTTCCCTACTGTTGTACTCACTGGAGTGGGAATAGTACATTTTACCCTTCCGCTATCCAACTCTTTCCCTATTATTGCACTTACTGGAGTGGTAATTGTAAATTTTACCCGCCCGCTATCCTACGCAAAAAATATTGAATATTTTTTATTAATATTACGTTAATATATATGTATTAAAAACATTTTTTTTACTTACAATAATTATTTATTAATTTTAAAGTTATTTAAGTATTTTTAAGTATGTTTTATTTAATTATATGTATTATTTCATTAATTTTACATTACTTTTAAGACATTTAAAAAATTCGATATTTTGACCAACTATATTTTTTACAACGATATTTTGGATTCTATATTTTTGTACTTACCTGTTTGGAGATAGGGATTCGATATTTTGGCATTCTATATTTTTTCCTCAATATTTTTGTAGGTCGATATTCTCCTTCTCGATATTTTGTCAGTGATCCGACAGTAGTATGTCCTACCCTATCAAAAATATCTGGTTGGGCATTTTGTTGGTGCTAATTTTGGAAAAGCCTCTCAAGAAGAGGACAACCCAAAGGACTGGACTCTGTGGCTAGAGCTTTTGGTGAATATGAGTTTTAAACCATTTTAAAAAGAAAAAGAGTGGCCAACTGGGCAAGCTACAGACAGACTAATAATAGTAGAGGCACAGACACTAGGGTGGCGATCACGATCCGGTAAAAAAATTCCCCGTACGACTCGTATCCGGTCTTTTTACCGTACAAATCGTACAAGTGCCGTACAAACTGCCAATCACGATTCGCATGGGAAAAAGTCCATACGAATCGCATTGGGAATCATTCCCCACGCGTCCTCGGGTCGGAAAATGTGTCCGACACGTCCCCGGACGATTTACCGTACAAATGTGAAAAGTGAAGTCCGACCGCGGAATTACGATCCATCCCGTGCGCCGATGTTACAACCGTATGGAAAAAACTCCGTCCGCACCGAACTCCCATAGCAACCATGGAGACATGTGCCCGCATACGCGCCCAACACCCCCCCAGCCCTCCTATGTACGAGTCGAATCCCCACCCGTGTATGTACACCCGTGTATGTACGAGATGTACCCCCACCCGTGAATGTATGGAGTGTACCCCCACCCCAACCGTGAATGTACGACCCGTACCCTCACCCGCGTATGCATGGAGCGTACCCCCACCCCAACAGTGTATGTATGACCCGTACCCTCACCCGCGTATGCATGGAGCGTACCCCCACCCCAACCGTGTATGTACGACACGTACCCCCACCCGCGTATGCATGGAGCGTACCCCCACCCCAACCGTGTATGTACGGACCGTACCCTCACCTGCGTACGTATGGAGCGTACCCCCACCCCAACTGTGTATGTACGACCCGTACCCTCACCCGCATACGTATGGAGCGTACCCCCACCCCAACAGTGTATGTACGGACCGTACCCCCACCCCAACTGTGTATGTACGACCCGTACCCTCACCCGCGTACGTATGGAGCGTACCCCCACCCCAACAGTGTATGTACGACACGTACCCCCACCCGCGTATGCATGGAGCGTACCCCCACCCCAACCGTGTATGTACGACCGTACCCTCACCCGCATACGTATGGAGCGTACCCCCACCCCAACTGTGTATGTACGACCCGTACCCTCACCCGCGTACGTATGGAGCGTACCCCCACCCCAACAGTGTATGTACGGACCGTAACCCCACCCCAACCATGTATGTATGACCTTTACCCTCACCCGCGTACATATGGAGCGTACCCCCACCCCAACAGTGTATGTACGACACGTACCCCCACCCGCGTATGCATGGAGCATACCCCCACCCCAACCGTGTATGTACGGACCGTACCCCCACCCCAACCGTGTATGTACGACCCGTACCCTCACCCGCGTACGTATGGAGCGTACCCCCACCCCAACAGTGTATGTACGACCCGTACCCCCACCCACGTATGCATGGAGCGTACCCCCACCCCAACGTGTATGTACGGACCATACCCTCACCCCAACCGTGTATGTACGACCCGTACCCTCACCCGTGTACGTATGGAGCGTACCCCCACCCCAACCGTGTATGTACGGACCGTACCCTCACCCGCGTATGTATGGAGCGTACCCCCACCCCAACCGTGTATGTACGACCCGTACCCTCACCCGCGTACGTATGGAGCGTACCCCCACCCCAACAGTGTATGTACGGACCGTGCCCCCACCCCAACCGTGTATGTACGACCCGTACCCTCACCCGCGTACGTATGGAGCGTACCCCCACCCCAACAGTGTATGTACGACACGTACCCCCACCCGCGTATGCATGGAGCGTACCCCCACCCCAACATTCTAAGTACGGAGCGCACCCCAGGCCCCAACACCAGCACCTTCACACAACATCACGCATGTACGAGTCGTACCAAGCCAGACACACGCACTGTACAACAAAATTCCCGAAGTACACACCGTACACACGCTAAAAACGCACGTACACAACCAGGACAAAGCAAAACAACACAAGAATACACCATTCGAATGGCACAAAGCCACAAAACATGTCCAACAAGCACAAAAACAACACATTCACTGACCTGCAACTGCCAAAATCCAAAACAGAGGCCCAAAACACAACCACTCCTTATAACACACCCACCCAAACTTCAAACACAGCCACACCCACCAATGGACCAATAAAAAGGGCCCACACACACAAACCATGAGCCTTTGCAACAGACTCCCTGCTGCCAGACCCCACAGACAACCTACAGCACCATACTAGAACCTTTACTACACCTTACACTTGCACACCTTCGCACACACACCTTCACAACCACACCCACACACCCAAAACCATCCACCCCCCCATCCACACCCACACCCCTCACCATGCCCACTAACAAGAATCCAAAGTTCACTAGCCGAGAGTTGGAGGTCCTTGTCGATGAAATCCTCAGAGTCGAGCCACACCTCTTTGGAACATTGGTCAGACAGACCTGCATGACCGAAAAAACAGCCATGTGGCAGAGGATTGTTGATGCTGTGAATGCTGTTGCGGCCACCAGAAGGACCAGGCATGAATGCCAAGCCAGGTGGTACGATCTGCGGAGGAGGGTCCGAGCCAAAATGACCGACGACCACAACCAGGCCAACGTCACTGGAGGAGGGCCGCCCCGCAGAACCGTACACTACCATCCCTGGGAGGAGAGGGTGATGGCCATACTGCCGGTGGTGTCAGTGGACGGATTAGACGGATTAGACGGACTCCGAGACCCGTGTGAGTACACAAACAACTCACCTCACATGGGGGGAACGTCATCCACAACCAAACTCACAAACAGGCACGCAACCACCCCAAGCTATCGCATGACTCAACCACACTCCATGAACACGCACATGCCACTGGCGCCACCATGCCCCATGCACCCAGCTGGACAATGCAAAGTCACAGGCCACAGAAAACACCAACACAAGACACGGTAAGCCGGATGGCGGGAGTGTGGGCCACAAAAATCACATAGTGCAACTCAGAAGCAGAATACAATGCCCCCTGCCCATATGGCCTAGGTCACAGCCAGACAAACAGTGTGTCCCCACACAGGAAAGACTTGCCAGCAAATGGCGGACGCCTTGCATTAACACATGGGGGTGACAGCACGTTTTTGCACATGACAGCAGCTAATGAACAGCCAACACTGTGAAAGAGTGGCAGCACACACCACCACAGCAGCAGCGCAGACACACACATTACACCTGCTGATCAGAAACAAACTCACATCAACAAGCCAAGGGCCAGTCAAAGATCTGCAAAAAGTGTGTGCCTAGGAAGCTGGGCTGAGGTGACAGAGGGTGACACACAGAGGGAGGGAGAGGGGGAGAGAGAAGGAGGGAGACACAGGGAGACGGACAGAGGGAGGAGGCTGACACACAGAGGGAGGGAGAGGGGGACAGAGAGGTCCGTACCACTATGAGTACGCATACGCGAGAACACCCATAGTGATATGGACCGTACACACGCCTGTACGCTCACTTTCACTATGGGTGTTCTCGCGTATGCGTACTCATAGTGGTACGGACCGTACACGCGTGCGTACGCTCACTATCACTATGGGTACGCATACGCGAGCACACCCGTAGTGATACGGACCGTACACACGCCTGTACGCTCACTTTCACTATAGGTGTTCTCGCGTATGCGTACTCATAGTGGTACGGACCGTACATGCGTGCGTACGCTCACTATCACTATGGGTACGCATACGAGAGCACACCCATAGTGATACGGACCGTACACACGCCTGTACGCTCACTTTCACTATGGGTGTTCTCGCGTATGCGTACTCATAGTGGTACAGACCGTACACGCGTGCGTACGCTCACTATCAATATGGGTACGCATACGCGAGCACACCCATAGTGATACGGACCGTACACACGCCTGTACGGGCCGTTGCTATGCATTTGTGGTGCCCTAGGGCCCCGGTACGCACCGTACCTGTGTGTGAAACTCCAAATTACATAGGGGACACATGAGGGACAAGTATAAAGGCCTACATGCATGCTGGTTGTCATGGAGACCAAGTTTAAAGTTTGAATTTTTTTCAGCAGGTGCACAGCAGTAGTCAGTTTGAATGAATCTACTTTGTTGCAATGTTGTTCTGGAGTTGACATCATGCTCAAGAAAAAAACACAATAAGAACCCACTGACTGTGCTAGGTTTAAAGGGATTGGAGGAAACATAGGATGCAAATGTGAGTGACAAATCACTCTGTACTCCTGTGCATGAAACAGGCCAGCAAGGCAGATATAAGGCAACCAGGTCCCATGAGGGAGCACTTGCCTGCACATCTTTGGATTCGACGACCCAGCTGCTGCTACTGATTCCCTGGAACCATGTCAAGGTCTGTGGAGAGGTCACAGCCTTTCACCCTGGAGGAGAACCTGGCTTTGCTGGATGTGATCCTCCCACAGTACCCCCTGCTGTATGGGCGACCAGGGTATCAGGTAAGTGCAGAGTCTACTAGCACAGACTGTGTCCCTTGTTTGTGACTGTGACTTCTGGCATTGTGTCCAGGTGTGACACACATGCTATGTACTGTAGGGGGGGTCCCAGGGGGGGGAATGCCTGATGTCTCCCAGCCAGTGCATGCTGTGGTGCATGTCTGCCGTCCTCACTTGCATTGTGTTTACTGTGACAATCACTGAATGGTGCATGCCACATTCTGCCTGTCTTGTCCTCCTGGGAATGTAGCCTCTACAGTCCTCATTTGATTATGTGGTCAGCCCAGTGTGACAGGTGACTGTACCCACAGATGTGTGTTAGTTCTGTGTACCTGTGCTGAGAGTGTCCACATGATGTGTTCGTACCCTGGACATCGGTGTGTGTGTAAGTCCCCTGTCATGTGGGTGGGTGCATATGTGGAGTGTGGCACCCGGGCTGCATGAGGGATGGATATACCCTGCCCATGTGATGTGAGCAGGGAGCAGTGCTGTGTGTCTGACGTGCAGAGCCAGCCCCACACCTGTGAGCCCCCCGTCTAGTGGCACATGTGCAGAGTGAGGTTTGTCGCTGCATTTGGCAATGGCAGGTGAATGTCCTGTGCCTGTGTGTGTCTGTGTACTCTGCTGCGGTAGCGTCAGTGGCCTGTGGCATGTGACTGCTTAGAGGTGCTGCACATTATCATGGTGTACCTTCTGATGCACAGTGTGAGCCTGGATCATCGATTGTGTTGTTGCCCTCATTCCACCTGTGTACTTTCAATGGCACGTACTGCTTTTGCCCTTCCCCAGAGGATCATGTCCCTATGACAAAGGTGCAATGCGTTGGATGCATACTATGCCTTGTTGTAAACAGCAAATTTGTTCTAATATGTCTCTCTGTGACATGTGCCTGGTGTATTGATGTAGTGTCACTTGTTCATCCTCACAGGTAGGCGCCTCTGCCAAGAAGCAGATATGGATGAACGCCGTCAGTGCCGTGAGGAGGACGGACGGTCGCAAGTGGCGCCTGGCCCAGGTGAGGAAACGCTGGCAGGATATCCAGTGCTGGACGCGGAGGATCGCACGGGTCCTGCTGGGGGACTCACCTGAGACCCATAAGAACCGCGGGCGCCGCCATCTGACCCACATCCACAAGCGTGTGCTGGCGGTGGTATTTCCAGACTTGGACAGGCGCTTACAGGAGAAGCAGCAGCAGGAAGGGGGTAGGGGGTAGGGGGTAGGTACATGTGTGTTTGTTGTGTGTCACCAGCATTTGTAAGTGCACAGTTTCATGGATACACTGCCAGGGTTTAAAGGTGCTGTGCAGATCCAGTTACCCACAGTATAGCGGGGCTCTCCTGCCTCCCTTCCCCTCCTTGCAATGTGTTCCCTGGTCTGTGTGTAGTCACTCCTTCACAAGGTAATGTAGGCTGGCGCTTTCTCCACGTGAACTATGCCTGTAGCATCATGTGTGGGGGTGGTGTGTAACAGGTTTTGGGACCTTGCCTGTGCCCTGTCCAGTTCAGTACATGTGGGTTCCATGTCAGTTGGCACTGATGCTGAGTCCAGACATGGGAGTTAGTCTCTCAAGTGTCATGCCTTACAGCACGCATGTCCTATGTTGTGGCCTGTGACATGATGTGCATGAGTGTGCGATACGCATAGTGCAGGGATGGTGGCGTGTGTTGCAGTCATTCCCATTCAGGACCATGGAGTTGTGTGGCCACTACTGTCCCCTGGGGCATATTTTCCTAGGTCTCATGTGTGTCATCACAAAACGTGGACAATCTCAGTGTCTACAGCATAGGTTGTGCTCTGTGCCATTGTCCCCTGGCACCATGTATATTGACGTAAAATGTAGTACAAGTGTCCACTGTACAGCCTGACCTGATTTTCCTTGGTCATACTCACGGTGGCCAGTGCCTGTGTGTCTTGTTACAATCATCTGATGATGACCATTTGTACATGATTATTTGGACAGGCGCACCTTGGGTATTTGGCGTCCAATCTTGCATTTATGCAGCCCCTGTGTATTTCACCCAGACTAAGAGATGTAAGTGCTTCCTGTGTCTCAACAAATTGTCTCATGTAGGGGGTGGTTGGTGCGGGCAAAGCCTACATGTCAAAAACCTGAAATCTCCTTGCTAGGTCTGGCCAGCGTGTGATGTTTGTCTGGACATACACTCAAGGTGCAGTGAGCCAGTCATGTTGGGCATGTTTTCAGTATTACCTATGCAGCATGCGCCTCAAGTTCATGGATATGGTCCCAACTCATCCCTATTTTCGGAAACGCTGTGTGGTGCAGATGCAGTGCTGGATTGTCCCCAGGGCCTGGCTCCTCTGTCAAACTCCATTTCATGTAATTTGCTATTGTGTCATGCTCTCCATGGATTTTCAGTGGCATGGTGGGTCAACCAACTGTGTGTTGCATGCCCTACATCTGTACCTTGTTTTGTAGATGTTACTGATCTTTCTTTTCAGGCTATGCACTGTAACCTATGTAGATTGGACTCATGTGACATATGTATACAGGTGTGTGATTAATTGCTGTCTCTTCACCTTGCCCACAGCATCGTCGGGGGACACGGAGGGAGACATGAGCACAGACGGAGCGGATGGACCGAGCACCAGTGCCAGCGTTGACATCGTGGCTGGCACATTGAGTGGAACTGAGGCGGAGGAGAGTGAGGCCGAGGACCTGTCCACTGGCACGACAGAATATGAAGCTGACGGGTCCGAGGATGATCTCTCCGAGTGGGCGGAGGCTGCACCAGCAGCTGACAGCGGCACAACATCTCACCCCGCCCCCTCCATTGCCATCAGCCGCCTCCCACTTGCTCGTGTCCCTTCCCAGCGTGCCCGGTCACCACATGTCTCCTTCCTGCCAGGCACCGCACCCCCTGCCCCTGTCTCCACTGCTGCCGCCAATGCCGAGTCTGTGGACATCCAGCGGCAGTTGCAGGTTGGTCAGGCTGCGATGCTTAATGTCCTCCATGGCCACAGCTAAGTGCTGAACAACATGGAGGCATACTTGGAGGGCATTTTTTCATCACAGGCTGACCAACGCAACTTGCTGAGGTCCATTGACTCGACACTGACTGCAGCAGTGGGTCTCCTGCAGCGCTACGTCCAACCCCCTACCCCTGACCCATCCACACTTCCCACTCCCATGCCTGTCCCACGTACACCCAGACGTCAGCATGCACCCACCACAACAGACACAGGCACCACACCAGCAGGGAAGGTCATACGCACACCTCCTGGCACGCACACACAGGGTGAAGTAGGCACACCCACTGGGTCGGGGGGCAAATGTAAGTCACGCAGCCAGAGTGGGAGTCCGCATTCCACCAAATCCACTCCCTCCAAATCCCCTCCCCTCAGCTCTCCTGGCCACATATCTGGCAAAGACTCCTTCATGGCCGCTCTGTCCCTGAGCCCCACTGTGACACCACCCCGCAAGCGGTCAAGGGAGTCCCCGGTCAGCGTGGTTGAGTCCCCCCCCTGTCCACACCCTCCCCCAGTGGCGCTGCGACCCATCCCTCCGCCCCCCCCTCCTTGGGGCCTGTGGTTCCTTCGGGTGCAGGGGAGTCGCTGGAGGACCTTGCTAAGGTGTGCAGCGCCATCCTGGCCTCCGCCTTTGGCCCTGCCCCACCCCCTGTGGTGGAGTCCTCCATCCCTGCACCCACGACGCCTACCCTTCGCCCTCATGTCCCTGCGGTGCCTGGTCCTTCCCTCCCACATGATGCCCTCCCCGCTCTGGAAGACAAAGGAGTCTGACTGTGCATGCAAGCTAGGGGACACGCATCCCACTGTGTCCCCCACCTGGATTGGAACTTTGGATTGCCCTATGGGCATTGTCCTTTTTGAACTTTCAAGGGACAAACATATTTTTGGATGCTGATTAAAGCAATTTATGTTTCCTTAGTACACTACTGTCTGATTGGTATTGCTGTTGGTCGACCTGCCCCATTATTTTGGGTGGTGATTATGTGTTGGGTGTGTGGGAATTGTCATCTTGTGCTGGTCATAGGGTGGATCCTGGTATCTGTGTGCCATCACAAGCTGTTGGCTACATAACTTTGTTCATGTAAGCAGTTACTGCATGGTGACATCGTCCCAAGGTGTGTTCCTTCCTCTGTGTAACCTGACTTCTTCCCTGCAGGGTCTTTCCAATATGTGGTGCTGAGCTGTGTCTACATTGGCTGGGTGTGTGACGGACTTGTTAGACTTGGCCCATGCATGCTGAGCGATGTCTCCACCTGCATCATTCGTGGCGTCCTTGGTGGTCACTGTACTTGTGTATGTAGACTGTTGCCATGACTTCATGTGTACATGTATTCTTTTAGGCGCTATGCATATGTATACTTCCAGCCTCGCACACATGTGGTACATGTACTGCAGGATCTTTGTGCACCTGACTGACATTTGTGGGCATTGGATCTGTGGGTACTCCAGCCTTTTCTTTGCAGGGGCACTGCTGTGAGTGTTAGGCACCCACCCCTCCTGTGTCTGGGCCCTGCTGGGAGGACTCTACACCCACCCCTCCTGTCTCTGGGCACTGCTGGGATGACTCTGCACACACCCCTCCTGCGTCTGGGCACTGCTGGGAGGACTCTACACCCACCACTCCTGTCTCTGGGCACTGCTGGGAGTGATAGGCACACACCCCTCCTGTGTCTGGGCACTGCTGGGAGGACTCTGCACACACCACTCTTGTGACTGGGCACTGCTGGGAGGACTCTGCACCCACCCTTCCTGTGTCGGGGCACTGCTGGGAGGACTCTGCACACACCCCTCCTGCATCTGGGCACTGCTGGGAGGACTCTACACCCACCCCTCCTGTCTCTGGGCACTGCTGGGAGTGATAGGCACACACCCCTTCTGTGTCTGGGCACTGCTGGGAGGACTCTGCACACACCACTCTTGTGACTGGGCACTGCTGGGAGGACTCTGCACCCACCCCTCCTGTGTCTGGGCACTGCTGGGAGGACTCTGCACCCACCCCTCCTGTCTCTGGGCACTGCTGGGAGTGATAGGCACACACCCCTCCTGTGTCTGGGCACTGCTGGGAGGACTCTGCACACACCACTCTTGTGACTGGGCACTGCTGGGAGGACTCTGCACCCACCCCTCCTGCGTCTGGGCACTGCTGGGAGGACTCTGCACCCACCCCTCCTGTCTCTGGGCACTGCTGGGAGAACTCTGCACACACCACTCTTGTGACTGGGCACTGCTGGGAGGACTCTGCACCCACCCCTCCTGTGTCTGGGCACTGCTGGGAGGACTCTGCACCCACCCCTCCTGTGTCTGGGCACTGCTGGGAGGACTCTGCACACACCACTCTTGTGACTGGGCACTGCTGGGGGGACCCTGCACCCACCCCTCCTGTGTCTGGGCACTGCTGGGAGGACTCTACACCCACCCCTCCTGTCTCTGGGCACTGCTGGGAGTGATAGGCACACACCCCTCCTCTGTCTGGGCACTGCTGGGAGGACTCTGCACACACCACTCTTGTGACTGGGCACTGCTGGGAGGACTCTGCACCCACCCCTACTGCGTCTGGGCACTGCTGGGAGGACTCTGCACCCACCCCTCCTGTCTCTGGGCACTGCTGGGAGGACTCTGCACACACCACTCTTGGGACTGGGCACTGCTGGGAGGACTCTGCACCCACCACTCTTGTGACTGGGCACTGCTGGGGGGACTCTGTGGACATCCAGCGGCAGTTGCAGGTTGGTCAGGCTGCGATGCTTAATGTCCTCCATGGCCACAGCCAAGTGCTGAACAACATGGAGGCATACTTGGAGGGAATTTTTTCATCACAGGCTGACCAACGCAACTTGCTGAGGTCCATTGACTCGACACTGACTGCAGCAGTGGGTCTCCTGCAGCGCTACGTCCAACCCCCTACCCCTGACCCATCCACACTTCCCACTCCCATGCCTGTCCCACGTACACCCAGACGTCAGCATGCACCCACCACAACAGACACAGGCACCACACCAGCAGGGAAGGTCATACGCACACCTCCTGGCACGCACACACAGGGTGAAGTAGGCACACCCACTGGGTCGGGGGGCAAATGTAAGTCACGCAGCCAGAGTGGGAGTCCGCATTCCACCAAATCCACTCCCTCCAAATCCCCTCCCCTCAGCTCTCCTGGCCACATATCTGGCAAAGACTCCTTCATGGCCGCTCTGTCCCTGAGCCCCACTGTGACACCACCCCGCAAGCGGTCAAGGGAGTCCCCGGTCAGGGTGGTTGAGTCCCCCCCCTGTCCACACCCTCCCCCAGTGGCGCTGCGACCCATCCCTCCGCCCCCCCCCCTCCTTGGGGCCTGTGGTTCCTTCGGGTGCAGGGGAGTCGCTGGAGGACCTTGCTAAGGTGTGCAGCGCCATCCTGGCCTCCGCCTTTGGCCCTGCCCCACCCCCTGTGGTGGAGTCCTACCATCCCTGCACCCACGACGCCTACCCTTCGCCCTCATGTCCCTGTGGTGCCTGGTCCTTCCCCCCCACATGATGCCCTCCCCGCTCTGGAAGACGAAGGAGTCTGACTGTGCAGGCAAGCTAGGGGACACGCATCCCACTGTGTCCCCCACCTGGATTGGAACTTTGGATTGCCCTATGGGCATTGTACTTTTTGAACTTTCAAGGGACAAACATATTTTTGGATGCTGATTAAAGCAATTTATTTTTCCTTAGTACACTACTGTCTGATTGGTATTGCTGTTGGTCGACCTGCCCCATTATTTTGGGTGGTGATTATGTGTTGGGTGTGTGGGAATTGTCATCTTGTGCTGGTCATAGGGTGGATCCTGGTATCTGTGTGCCATCACAAGCTGTTGGCTACATAACTTTGTTCATGTAAGCAGTTACTGCATGGTGACATCGTCCCAAGGTGTGTTCCTTCCTCTGTGTAACCTGACTTCTTCCCTGCAGGGTCTTTCCAATATGTGGTGCTGAGCTGTGTCTACATTGGCTGGGTGTGTGACGGACTTGTTAGACTTGGCCCATGCATGCTGAGCGATGTCTCCACCTGCATCATTCGTGGCGTCCTTGGTGGTCACTGTACTTGTGTATCTAGACTGTTGCCATGACTTCATGTGTACATGTATTCTTTTAGGCGCTATGCATATGTATACTTCCAGCCTCGCACACATGTGGTACATGTACTGCAGGATCTTTGTGCACCTGACTGACATTTGTGGGCATTGGATCTGTGGGTACTCCAGCCTTTTCTTTGCAGGGGCACTGCTGTGAGTGTTAGGCACCCACCCCTCCTGTGTCTGGGCCCTGCTGGGAGGACTCTACACCCACCCCTACTGTCTCTGGGCACTGCTGGGAGGACTCTGCACACACCCCTCCTGCGTCTGGGCACTGCTGGGAGGACTCTACACCCACCACTCCTGTCTCTGGGCACTGCTGGGAGTGATAGGCACACACCCCTCCTGTGTCTGGGCACTGCTGGGAGGACTCTGCACACACCACTCTTGTGACTGGGCACTGCTGGGAGGACTCTGCACCCACCCCTCCTGTGTCTGGGCACTGCTGGGAGGACTCTGCACACACCCTTCCTGCATCTGGGCACTGCTGGGAGGACTCTACACCCACCACTCCTGTCTCTGGGCACTGCTGGGAGTGATAGGCACACACCCCTCTTGTGTCTGGGCACTGCTGGGAGGACTCTGCACACACCACTCTTGTGACTGGGCACTGCTGGGAGGACTCTGCACCCACCCCTCCTGTGTCTGGGCACTGCTGGGAGGACTCTGCACCCACCCCTCCTGTCTCTGGGCACTGCTGGGAGTGATAGGCACACACCCCTCCTGTGTCTGGGCACTGCTGGGAGGACTCTGCACACACCACTCTTATGACTGGGCACTGCTGTAAGGACTCTGCACCCACCCCTCCTGCGTCTGGGCACTGCTGGGAGGACTCTGTACCCACCCCTCCTGTCTCTGGGCACTGCTGGGAGGACTCTGCACACACCACTCTTGTGACTGGGTACTGCTGGGAGGACTCTGCACCCACCCCTCCTGTGTCTGGGCACTGCTGGGAGGACTCTGCACCCACCCCTCCTGTGTCTGGGCACTGCTGGGAGGACTCTGCACACACCACTCTTGTGACTGGGCACTGCTGGGGGGACTCTGCACCCACCCCTCCTGTGTCTGGGCACTGCTGGGAGGACTCTACACCCACCCCTCCTGTCTCTCGGCACTGCTGGGAGTGATAGGCACACACCCCTCCTGTGTCTGGGCACTGCTGGGAGGACTCTGCACACACCACTCTTGTGACTGGGCACTGCTGGGAGGACTCTGCACCCACCCCTCCTGCGTCTGGGCACTGCTGGGAGGACTCTGCACCCGCCCCTCCTGTCTCTGGGCACTGCTGGGAGGACTCTGCACACACCACTCTTGGGACTGGGCACTGCTGGGAGGACTCTGCACCCACCACTCTTGTGACTGGGCACTGCTGGGGGGACTCTGCACACACCCCTCCTGCGTCTGGACACTGCTGGGAGGACTCTACACCCACCCCTCCTGTCTCTGGGCACTGCTGGGAGTGATAGGCACACACCCCTCCTGTGTCTGGGCACTGCTGGGAGGACTCTGCACACACCACTCCTGTGTCTGGGCACTGCTGGGAGGACTCTGCACACACCCCTCCTGTGTCTGGGCACTGCTGGGAGGACTCTGCACACACCACTCTTGTGACTGGGCACTGCTGGGAGGACTCTGCACACACCCCTCCTATTTCAGGATATGTACGCTTAGAACATACACGGGTGTGGGTTTGCTCCATGCATACGAGGTGGGGGTACGGTCCGTACATACACGGTTGGGGTGGGGGTACGCTCCATACGTACGCGGGTGAAGGTACGGGTCGTATTTACACTGTTGGGGTGGGGGTACGCTCCATACGTACACAGGTGAGGGTACGGGTCATACTTACACGGTTGGGGTGGGGGTACGGTCCGTACATACACTGTTGGGGTGGGGGTATGCTCCATACGTACGCGGGTGAGGGTACGGGTCGTACTTACACTGTTGGGGTGGGGGGTACGCTCCATACGTACGCGGGTGAGGGTACGGGTCGTACTTACACTGTTGGGGTTGGGGGTACGCTCCATAAATACGCGGGTGTGGGTACGGGTCGTACTTACACTGTTGGGGTGGGGGGTACGCTCCATACGTACGCGGGTGAGGGTACGGGTCGTACTTACACTGTTGGGGTGGGGGGTATGCTCCATACGTACGCAGGTGAGGGTACGGGTCGTACTTACACTGTTGGGGTGGGGGTACGCTCCATACGTATGCGGGTGAGGGTACGGGTCGTACTTACACTGTTGGGGTGGGGGTACGCTCCATACGTACGCGGGTGAGGGTACGGGTCGTACTTACACTGTTGGGGTGGGGGTACGCTCCATACGTACGTGGGTGAGGGTACGGGTCGTACTTACACTGTTGGGGTTGGGGGTACGCTCCATACGTACGCGGGTGTGGGTACGGGTCGTACTTACACTGTTGGGGTGGGGGTACGCTCCATACGTACGTGTGTGAGGGTACGGGTCGTACTTATACTGTTGGGGTTGGGGGTACGCTCCATACGTATGTGTGTGAGGGTACGGGTCGTACTTACACTGTTGGGGTTGGGGGTACGCTCCATGCATATGGGGGTGGGGGTACGGTCCGTACATATCCGTCCCCACGCTATGTGATGCTTGTGCGGGCCGTACCCAGGCCTTTGCCACGTGGGTACAGCCGTCCTGCCATTGTTGGGATGACGTAGGTGTGGGCGTGGTACGACTCGTACTCACGCTCTTAAGGCGTGGGTACGGGACGTACCTGTATTGTTGTGTTGCCGGTTCGCGTCGTCAAGCACTTCCGTTGTGGCGGACGCTGGCTTTGCTGGACACGCCCCCATCCCCTCGTAGTGACCAGGGCCTGGGGGTCAGGTATGTCCAGGGCATGTGTGCTGTGTGACTTTGGTGGGGGTTTTGTGGCCTGCCCCTGGTCCTGCCCCCCCCTTTCCCCCCTCCCTTTGTTGTTCTGACCTTCTGCGGCGTCTGCGGCGTAACCTGTAGAGGAGGTCGACTGCTATGAGGGCCGGGATGACACGTACGTTCGGGTCCATGTCTGTCCATCGCGTGCAGGTACTCCTTGTTCGCGTCGTCCTGATTTCCCAGCAGTTTTTGGCTGCCGGAAAATATTCACCGTGCGGGATGACGTCGGTGCGAATCGTAATTCCTGGTTCGTGAATGGCAGGCTGACGTCACGTCAGCGCTTTCCCGGATCACATTTGTATGTTTATTTTCGTCGGTCGGGGTTTTGTACAATTCGTACGGAAATGGTATTTCCGTGCGAATCGTAATTCCATGTTTGTATATTTTTTCGTCCGGGTACGCGTCGGACGGAGAATATGCTCCGTCCGACGGTTCGTACCCGGTTTTTACCGGATCGTGATCGGCACCTATAAATATAATAACTAAGTAGGTAGGTAATGCAGGGATAACAAGAACTTAGAAATAGATAGATTGAAGAAGATTTGGTAAAAATAGAATTAGGGAACAGAAATAATAGTTTGAAAAAAAAAAGTGCAGTAAAAGTTAGGGAAATATAATGATTAATATTAACAATAGGACCACTTACTGAGGCCAGCTGCAGAGCCCTCTGTAGAGGAGCGATCCTGGCCCTGTGAGGCATCTCCAGACCCCATTGTCTTCTTGCCCCTGAATGCTGATCATGTAAGATAATAATAAAGAGACAAACATTGATTGGTGTGAAACAAATTAAATATTTTAATAAAATCCCTATTAAAAGATTTGTTGACAGGAAACAACAATTGCAATAAAATTGACCTTTCTAATCTGATCAACTAGTAGTATCGCGATCACGGACCGTCTAGTTATTTTATTTATTATTTTAGAATCCTAAACCTAAGTACCACGTAACCCGTCTATTCCGAATCCAAAGACATTGGAATGAATTGTCCAAAATTATATTTGCTTCTTCTAAGTTTCGATCTCATTCAATATCATCAATAAATCAACCCCCTTTGACGAGCAAATTGTTCATTAAGTCTGCATTTCCATTTATTTGAGTTCTCAAAAATGCATAGATGGATGCATACATATTCAATACAACAATTTGTTGGATGGCTGCTTCTGATGTGATGATGAGTTGCTATATTTCTCACTCACTAACAAACTGCAAAAGGTTCTACTAAGGACTGGACTCAGCAGCACGTGACGGAGGGCGCATCACGCAGACCACTAAAAGATTACCAACTACTACTAAGTAACTAACTATAATAACTACCTACCTACCTACCACCACTATCGGACAAAGCAGGACAAAGCATTACCTATCTTAAGTTCTCTAAACTCTCTTACATAATTAGCCCAAGTGACTGTAAAGTTGCAAACAAGTGAGATTAGTAGCGATGAGCACTTGCCTAGTGTCTAGAGTCTATATAAGATTTCTAAAACATAACTTAGCTGCAAGTAAGCAGCAGCATTCTTGCTAATGGGGAAAAAATAATATTTGCAATAACACAGAACACACAATAGTACTATAATTAGCTATAATTAGCTACTCACCAAGCCCCACAACCTCAACACCTTGCAGATCAAGCAGGTCCTGCTCCCGGTCCATGATGTCGGACCACCGGTGAGTCAGCTGGTTGTGGGTGCGCCGTACCTCAGATCAGCGTTTCACTGCCCAGGGCACCCTCGCCCAAGGACAGTGACGCTCCTGGGTACCGTAGCCGGAGCTAAGCCTGCCGCCTGCTGCCAAGGTTAAGGGGAGGTGGCACTGTACAGAAAAAACAAGGGCAGCCACCTCCACCTCGGAGAACAGGGCCTGGGCTGCACCCCTTCTGGGTAACGTCTTCCACAAGGAAGGTGGCTCCTGGTCGCACTAGCCTTGGCCTTCTTACTAGTAGCCTTAGCCATGGTTCTGGGGCGGGCCGGGGTAAAAGAAGGAAAGTAAAAATAAAAAAAAACACAAGTAATAGAAAAACAGTACAAAAAACACAGTAAAAGGAGAAAGAAATATACACTTAGGGAGAGAGAAGTATGGATAATAAATAAAAAAATATCAGAAAAATAGTGTAAGAAACAAAGGATTGAAAAGATTGGAGAGGGATGAAAAACAGGCCCCAGAACCATGCAAAGAGTAGAAAAACAAGATGGCCACGCCCATTGGTGACGGCGTGGTGAAGTTTGCACGATACTTCCCCCGAACATGCAATCCGCTTTGCCGAACGTCAGAAACGTCTCGCGAGCATGTGTAAACATGCAGTACAAGCAACTCCGCATGCTCGCGAAACTCTGTTTAGCATTGCAGAGCTTTTTTACCGCTTTACGTAGGTTGGCATTGCACGGCTACGCGAACTCCGCTCGGGCTTAAATTGCTGTTTACTTCCTACGGCAGGCTGGGCATATCCATCAGTGTAAATTATGTATTTATACTGATCTAGAGCCATTATTTCATTCAGGTGAGGATATTCTTGTGCGTACTGCAGGAATGCTTGTGTTTTTAATGTAAAATCAAATTTGTAGTCTACATCTGTTGAAGTGAGAGACTTAGCCCATTGTAACCATTGCGGATGCAGTGCTTTCACATTCAGAATGCTCGCTTTGGTAACAGCCTATAAGGTTGGTACTGGAGTCACAACAATGATATGTTTCCCCTGTGCTAGTGCTCTTTCTCTCACTACAGCATATTGTACTTCTGTCAGTATTTTTTCTGTGGATGCAAACGGTGTTTGTGTACCAATGTGATTTGTATGCAATCTGTACCATTTTTCTTTTATTGAATGTGGGGTAAGTGTACCCTGATTAATCTGCAACTACACAGATCACCAAATTAGTGGTATTTACCCGTGTGTTTAAGTGTTTGAGAGGTATCATGTCAGCTTGTACGGAAAAAAGAGAATTTCTGTGTGTTCCTGTGTCCAATGTTGGACTGACAAATCAGGTCTGATTAGCTCGTAGAAAAGTTTGACCCTTTCTGCCTAATCCAAAATGTATGTTCTGCCAAAACTTAGGAATCCTAAAATGGTTTGTAAACTTTTCTGAGTCTTTAGAGGTTGCAGCAGTGCATATTTTTTTAAAAAATAGCTGCCAGGCTTTTCCCTTCACTATATAGCTCATATCCCAAAATAGAATTTTGATGTGGGCAATTTTAGATTTTTATGTTAAATTTGTGGTCCACAATGGCAAATCCAAAATTATGTTGTTCACCCTACACAAGTGTTCCTGTAACTCATGTCTGTCAGATAACTATCATCCATGTTGGATAATGTCTCCTCATTACAATTTTGGAGTAACTCAGTTTCACTTACTGAGAACAACCCAGGGCTATTCTTATACCCTTGGGGCAGTCCACAGAATTGTTGTTGAGAGCATAAGGTAAAGAATGCTTCCCGGCACTATATTTTGGCAGAAGAATCCATTTGAGATATCTAGGTGCCGATTCCGATCCGGTAATAAAAATGTGCGTACGACTCGTATCCGTATATTTTCACGTACGAATCGTACAAGTACAGTACAAACAGCGAATTATGATTCGTACGTGAAAAATACATACAAATTGCGTCGGGAAAAGGGTACGAGAGGGATCCGGGAATTTTTACGTCCGAATAGCATCGGGAAAAGTGTACGATAGACATTTTTACGTGCAAATCGTAAAACAGAAGTCCGTGCACGCAATACGATCCATACTGCACGTCCGAATACACAACCGCATGTAAAAGGCACCGTACGGAGTGAACGCAGTAGCACACATGTACACGGCTAAACTTGTGGCTGGATACGAGTCGTACAGCCCCCCCACCCCCCGCATATGTCAGCACCGTACCCCCGTATGTCAGCACCGCCCCCCCCTGTCCGCACTGTACCCCATCCCCGTATCGGTATGCACCGTACCCCAGGCCTGTAGTGCCTGTACGCACCGCACCCCATGCCCGTACCCCATCCCCATACCTGAACGCACCACACCCCATGTCCGTACCCCAGCCCCGTACCTGTACGCACCATACCCCAGGCCCGTACCCCGGCCCCGTACCTGTACGCACCGCACCCAATGTCCGTACCCCATCCCCGTACATGTACGCACCGTACCCCAGGCCCGTACCTTAGCCCCGTACTTGGACGCACCATACCCCAGCGCCATACCCCATGCCTGGACTTGGACGCACCGTACCCCAGCGCCCTACTCCTGCCCCGTACATGTATGCACCATACCCCACCACCGTACCCCAGCCCCGTACTTGTACGCACCGCACCCCATCCCCTCACCTGTACGCGCCGCACCACAACACCGTACCCCAGCACCCTCACCCAGCATCGCGTATGTACGGACCTCACCTACGCGAAAAAGACTCGTACAGAACCAGGACACTGTAAAGCAGCACAAGGATGGTCAATTCGACTCGCACAACACCACAAAACACGTCTACATGACAAAATACATCTCAATGACTGACCTGGGACATCCAAACAGAGACCCAAAATAACAACCAACTCTTATAACACACCCACCAAAAATTCAAACCCAGCCACACCCACAAATGGACCAATAAAAAGGGCCCACACAACAGACCCACTGCTGCCAGACCCCACAGACAAACAACTGCATCTTACATACACCTTAACTACACCTGAACTTACACACCTCCACACAACCTCCTTCACAAACACCCCCTCTTCACATTCACACACACACCGTCACATTCACACCCACACACCCACAACCATCCACACCCACACCCCACACCATGCCCACAGACAAGAATCCAAAGTTCACAAGGGCGGAGCTGGACCTCCTTGTCAACTAAGTCATCAGAGTCGAGCCACAGCTGTTTGGAACATTGGTCAGACAGACCAGCATGGCCCAAAAAACTAGCCTGTGGCAGAGGATCGTCGATAAGGTGAATGCTGTTGCGCCCATCCGAAGGACCAGGCATGAATGCCAAGCCAGGTGGTACGATCTGCGCAGGGCAGTCAAGAGGAAAATGAACGAGGAATATACCCAGAGTAACATCACTGGAGGTGGGCTGCCCCGCAGACCCGTACATTACCATCCCTGGGAGGAGAAGGTGATGACCATGCTTCTGCCGGTGGGAGTACACGGAGTCGAAGGAGTCGCAGAGCCTGGTGAGTACACAAACAACTCACGTAACATGAGAGAATGGCATCCACACCACAAACACACCAAATGCACGCAACTTCCCCCAAGCCCACCCCGCACACAACCACACTCAAAAACCACGCTCATGCCACTAACGTCTCCATGCCCCATTCACAAATAGAGGCAATGCCATGTCCCAGGCCACACCAACCACAAACACAAGACTGGATGTCCGGGATGCTGGGAGGGTGGGGCTCACACAACACATTGTGCAACTCAGAAGCAGACACCAATGCCCTCAGCCCATATGGCCTAGGTACATACCCATGCACCATGCCCAATGCACAGGGACTGGCAAAGTACAGAGAAGGCAGCTGACACTTGGACCTGCTGTATGCAGAACAAGGCCCTCCTGTGACCACTGTACACTCAAACACCAACTCCACAAGCTCAGATATCTATCACAGGAACTCACACTCACTGACATGCCAGCATGCACCATGAGGGGACAGACACATCACCTGGGAGACCCAATGACAAATCACACTACACCCAACAGCAGGCCCGGTCACACCCCCCCCTTACACAAGCACACACCCCCGGGGCAGGCAACGGATTCACCCACACTCACAATGGACATGTGACACAACAAGACCAATCCATAGCCAAATAAGCATCCTAGGCAAAATTCTACTGGTCAAACACTCAGGAGAACATATAAATCTGTCCCCCGCAACATACCCATCCCCAAGTGGACATTGAGAGGAATGCTAGGCACATCCAACTACCTGGAGGAACTGTGACAACTTGAATATGTATGAAACATGGATGTCGCATGAAACAGCATTAACATTGTCTATCTCTCACACACAGGGCAACGTCATGGACCTCCCCCCAACAATGGGGGGAACAAACACAGTCCCAGGCTCAGCGTGAAGATGATCCCACCGGCAGCGACGACTCTCACCACTCCGTGGATGACCCCGACCAACCTGCCCCCCTGGTGCCCAAGCCCCTGCAGCACCTGCATCAGGTACATCTGTGCCAACCCCC
This sequence comes from Triturus cristatus, assembly GCF_964204655.1. Lineage (NCBI taxonomy): Eukaryota > Metazoa > Chordata > Amphibia > Caudata > Salamandridae > Triturus > Triturus cristatus. Next base: position 770,453,125 of record NC_140582.1, on the reverse strand, counting down.
ACCCCCATTCCTGCCACATCCCAGGAGACACCCAGGAGCCCTGCTCGCACTGAACAACACAGCCAGTCTGACCAGGAGGGACAAGGTTCTCCGTGCACCCAGGAGGAGGCAGACGACCCCGCAAATGCCATCCCTCAGGGGTCCCGTAGACCCAATGTGCCCACAACAGCAGGCCAGGCTCGTGTGGGCAGGGGTGCTGGGAGTGGAGGCAGGCGGAGGCACGAACCTGACCAGCCAGCTGAGGGAACCGGTATGGCACACATACGTCACATCCTGGACACATACCGGCGTGACACCAGGGGCATCAGCCAGGTAGTGGACACCCTCACAGACATCAAGGGGACCCTCGACGAGATGAAGAACCTGCAGGCCGAGCAACATGCCAGTCAACAACAACACCAAGGACGGATGGAGGCAAGACTGGCTGAGCTCCTGGCGGTGCAAACGGACATGAGCCGTTCACTCCGTCGGATCGCCGACAACATGGGCAACCCTCCCTGTGCCACCAGGCGAAGACCACCACCAGCTACAGGGAGGGAGGAGGAGGAGGATTCGTCCGATGGAGCATCACAGACATCGTCAAGGCCTGCATCAGAGGGTCCCCCAGGAAGGTGGTTCATCCACGGAAAAGACCGTGAGAGTCAGCGGACCTTCCACATCTCCCAGGTCACCTGGCCTGGCACCTAGCCCTCTGGCGCAACAGCAGCACCTCAGCCAATGACATTCACTGCCACATGGACTTGCTGGTCACAGTCTGACCAATGATGACCAACACTGTGGTCTGGACTCTGATGACTTCCAAAGGAAACAATACCATCTCCCCCTGTGAACTTTGGATTCTTTGCAGCCGGTAGAGCACCTTAGTAAATCTACCAAAACACGTACCCCACCGTAAATAAACACTTTATTATTTCCTTTGATGTTGCTGTCATTTTGCATTAGACCGCAACATATGTGTGTGTAAATGTCTAACTATGCCTGAGTGTTGAACTAACTCCACCCATCCATACCCTGGTATCTGAGTCTGGTACAGGACACACATGGGTCACAATGTATCATTCAATGCAGACATGGAGCACAATACTCACCTGTGATGGCCTCAAGTTGCTGAGGGGGGCTTGCAATACTGTGCGGACAGACCTATTTGGAAGAGTATCATTAAGGCGTTGAGGTCATGCCTCATTCGGAGGTTCCCGGGGAGGGAGTCCCAGGCATGTGTTCCCAGGTGGGAGAACAAAGTCCTGCATGCTGGAGTACGGTGGATGTGAAGAATGGTGGCCAGGTCAAGATTGGATGCACGGAGATGGCACTACGTGGTCTCGGTGTCAGGTCTGAGGCTGAGATGGTTAGATTCCCCCGGTTAAGGTTACAACCCAGGAGTCAGGCTAGGCTTGTAAGAGGGAGGCGTAGAAGCGTTTCAGTAAGATCGCTCTCCGCCTTCCTACAATCATTGATGGTTTAGTTAATTCTCCCCCTACTAAGATGGCCGCTGGTTTAGTCATCTTATTCCCCAGTTGTTCGCTCAGGCAGAGGTGCAGTATTTCTTGGTTGATGTTGCGCGCGTGCTTTCAGAACGCGGCGCACTTCAACTGTCAAACTTTCGGGAGAGGCGGCGCTCATGGTGAGCTCCGTACTCTTCAGGTTTTCCAGTCAGAGTTTAGTCTCGAATTATTTGCCCACGATTGTTGCACTCCTGTGCGTCAGTCTTCAGGTCCCGTGAGCGGGAATAGTCCGTGTAATTTTCTCTCCCTGTCTTTACGGGGGAGTAATGTCCAGAGCTTACAGAAATGAGGCAGGCTTCACGAACTCGACGAGTGGACACCGCGCTACGGAAGTAAGAAGTGATAGAGGCCAGTCCAGTGAATGACATTCTGAGAAGTAAGTGCTGCCTCTTATCATATTTTCAGAGCGCCTACAATCCAAAGAAATCATCCAGTGACTCAGTTAAATTGGGAACTAGATAAGCCTTTCAGACCGTAAACAAGTGAGAGTCCAGCATAACAGAGTCACATTGTCCGGCAGCAGTTGCGCAACAGATGTAGCGCTTGCCAGCTAAGAACTGAACTCAGCTGCTCAGTGAATAGAAGAGACTTTCACAGTATGATCTATGTAGATACAGTTATATATATATATATATAAGGGTACTTACCAACCAGCTTCTCTCTGCGGAGTTCAAGAACCGGAAAGAAGAATTCAGTCAGCATACTTATGAGAACATATTCACATTCTAAGAAAAGATGGAATTCCTTTTAAGGTGGTAGACAGGTAAAGGCAGTCATATAGAGCTAAGGTGGGGTCTCAGACAAACAGGGTTTAAATGTGATTCTCATTGCAGGAGTTGCTGCACGCCAATTGTTCTGCCCCCTCCTCATCCGCTTAAAGGGTACTCAGCGGAATAAGTTCAGAGAGCAGCTACCCACTGTGTCAGGACAGGTAATAGTGTGGAACTACTTCTAACATGTACATTTTGAGTTAGTTCGTTGTAGAGCTGTTGTTAAGTAACTCTCATTCCAGGAGTCTTGAGGAAGGTGTTCCGAGTCCAGTCCAGGAAGAAGACACAGTGCAGTCTCTCTTGTCTGTCCCATTCCCCTTTCCCCCTCACAGCTGCTAGTGAGCCTTGAGTTCGCTGTAGTGGAGTGGGGGAGTGGTGATCAAGCATCTGCTCCTGTGGAAACCAAACTTTCAGCATAGGTACTTGACACTCGGATGACAGTGGTACAAGGTTGGTTTTGGGACGGGGTTGTGGCCTGCCTCCTGAGTGTGGGTGGGGAGTCTGTAGGTCATCCTGCAGCACACAGTGATCCATTGCAGCTATCTCTGCTGGACGGTGATGTGGCTGGGGCGCAGGATGTTGAAGCTGAGGTGTGCAGATGCACCCTGGATGTGGACAATTTTTCCTAGTATGTGGATGTGGCTGCTCTGTAGAGGGCAGGGCAGTATTTGACACGGATGTTGTTGTGGACCTGGGGGATGGTCCGTCTGTCCTTGGAGTGGATCTATCTGGAGATCATGTGCATAATGCAGAGGGGGTTGCAGTCTGAGGCACAGATGCTGGTGATTACCATGGCAAATGTGAGCAAGCAATCCATGATGCACACCATCTTCTGTGCGTGGACACTGGGTGCTTGTGCAGGGCTCTTGCGGGTGGGACACAAGCAGTTGACCCAGCTGCAAGGGGACAATCCTCAGATGTCGACCTCAGTCCTGTACAAGTCCAGCCTCAGGTGGCTGATGTTCAGCCATTCATCAATGGATCTCATGCAATCTTGAATATGGGAAATGGTTCGCTGTAGTGGAGTGGGGGAGTGGTGATCAAGCATCTGCTCCTGTGGAAACCAAACTTTCAGCATAGGTACTTGACAGATTGAAGTGCCAGAAAAAACTAATTTCCACCCGAGCACGATGGCTGAGGGAATTGATGTAAAGGCTCTTGCCACAGTATTAGATAGTATACAAAAGCAGTTAAGTGATACCATGGAAGAGAATAAGTCTCTGAGAGAGGAGGTTAGGAAGTCAGCCCAAGATGCACGTTATTTGCGTCAACAGTTTGAAGAGTTTTCCGGGGGTACCCGTCCAACAGTCAAGGAAGATAAGCCCCCCTCTTTTGCCCCTGCCCCATCTGCGGCTGAACTCACTATGCAGGTTATCCACGCAATCTCCCCTACTATTCCGTTGGCAGCTCCTGAAAGATATAGTGGGGACCCAAACAAGGCCCAAATTTTCCTCACGCAATGTTCATTACACTATCTCTGTCGGCCCATCATTTTTAAGGAAGACCAGTCTAAGGTGGCGTTCATGCTGTCGTACCTGAGTGGAGATGCCGCCGCCTGGTCCATGCCTTTGGTAAACAACAATGATCCCATTTTGTATGAATTTGATATTTGGCTCAATTTAACAAACTAATTGTCGAAACAAATTGGCCAGAGGCAAAACGACCCGCAATTTTTTATCGCGGTGTCAAGGATGAGCTCAAAGATGGTCTATCACAGATTCCTAAACGTCCCACGGAGGTGTCCGAATTAATTAACTTAGTTCTTCAGATTGATCAGCGTCAAAGTGAGAGGAAGAACGAGAGGCGAAAGGAAATTAGAAATATTCCTCCCCGTTTTGACAGGATGAAATCAGAGGGATCTAAGCCCAAGGAATCTGAAGACGAGCCAATGCAAATTGGTTCCGTAAGAGGACCCTTGTCAAAGGAAGAAAGAGAGAAGAGACGTTTGGGCAAGCTGTGCATGTACTGTGGAAACTCTGGTCACTTTGTGAAGGAATGCCCAAAGAAGCCCAAGAACAATTCCTGGGTAAAAGATCGGCTCCACCAGTAGAAGGGGTTGCCCTGGTGGAAGCGAAGGAACAGTCAACTCCAGATCCGAAATTAGTGGCAAATACCTTGCAATCATCGGCCCCACATTTAATTTTATCTGTTCAAATAAGATTTGGAGGTCAGATCAAGGAAGGGATTTCGGTCATGATCGATTCGGGGGCCACCGGAAATTTTTGTGACATTGGTTTTGCAAGGGCTCTCGGAATCACCTTCGTTAGGAAGGAACGGCCGGAGATGGTACGTGCAGTAGATGGAACGAGTTTGTCCTTCGGACCAATTGTTTATGATACTGAGGAGATCTTGTTGTGTGGACCCGGTCTACATTTTAGCTCCTTGCAATTCAGTTTGATCGATGCTCCGTAATTTCAATTAATCTTGGGTCTGCCTTGGCTCACTGAGCATAATCCTCAAATTGATTGGGCCCCTCAGATTATTGTTTGCGACATTGTTTTCACTTAAATCCAGAACCACCAGGAGCTTCACAATCCCAATTTTTAGCAAGCATTCCAAAGACCATTTGTGCTTTAGATACCCAAGAAATTCCACGAGAATATGAAGATCTCGCCTCAGTGTTTGATGAAAGAGAAGCTGAACGTTTACCTTCCCATCGAGAGTACGATTGTCGAATTGAGCTGGAGCCAGGAGCCTCCCTGCCCTGTAGCCGAATTTACGCGCTGTCGGAAGCAGAAAATGTCCATCTCAAGGAATATCTGAGTAGATATTTGGCCAATGGTTTCATACGCCCTTCACAGTCTCCGGTTTCGTCTCCACTCTTCTTCATACCTAAGAAAGATGGCCAACTGAGAACTTGCATAGACTACCGCGCTCTCAATCTGGTGACCAAGAAGAATCGTTATCCACTACCTTTGATTTCTGAGCTCTTGGATCAAGTTAAGGGAGCAAAGGTATATACAAAATTGGATTTGAGAGGCGCCTATCATCTGGTACGCATGGCCGAAGGAGAAGAGTGGAAGACGGCCTTTCGTACTCGTTTTGGGTTGTACGAATATCAAGTCATGCCTTTTGGTTTATGCAACGCTCCAGCAGCCTTCCAGCACTTTGTCAATGATGTGTTGCGTGAATTTTTGGATCGATTCGCAGTTGTATACATTGACGACATCCTCATTTTCTCAGCCAGCTTAGAAGAACATATCCAGCATGTCAAATCCATCTTGAAGAAGTTGCTTGAGAACCAACTATATGTCAAATTGGAGAAGTGTGTGTTTCACTCCACACAAGTTGAGTTTTTGGGGTTTGTTTTGTCTCCTAATGGTGTATCTATGGATGAATCAAAGGTAAGGGCCATCAAGGAGTGGCCCTCCCCGAGTCCCGTGAAGGAAGTTCAGAGTTTTCTCGGCTTCACCAATTTTTATAGGGGCTTCATAATAAACTTCTCTGAGCGAGTTTGTCCTCTCACAAGATTGCTGAGAAAGAAGACTAAGTTTGAGTGGAATGCGGAAACTGAATCAGCATTTAATGAACTCAAGAGAATTTTTGTATCTTCCCCGGTGCTGCTCCATCCGGATCCTGGAGAACCATTTTTTGTGGAAGCAGACGCCTCCAACTTGGCCATTGGAGGAATTTTGTCTCAGCGTCACAAGCAGACGGGCCAGTTACATCCTGTAGCTTTTCGTTCAAGGAAATTAACAGCTGCGGAAATCAATTATCCCATCGCGGATAAGGAACTGTTGGCAGTCAAGGACGCGTTCTTGGAATGGAGACATTATTTGTTGGGGGCCAGGCACGTGGTGACCGTTTTCACGGACCATCGGAATCTCCAGTTTCTGAAATCCGCCCGTACCCTTACCCCACGTCAATTGAGATGGTCTTTATTTTTTGCAGATTATGATTTTGTTTTAACTTACAAACCAGGATCGGCAAATGGAAAGGCGGACGCCTTCTCTCATTTGAATGTGAGCGAGGATGTCAAGACTGCTGAAAAAGGAGTTATCATTCCTGTTGATCGAATAATCGGAACTCTCACCTACACAGACATAGAAAAGAAACTACTAGATTCACTGTCTCAAGAAGAGGTGAGGGATTGGACTGCCAAGGGGAAATAATTCCAAGTCAAAAATGGAATGCCCTACTATCTAGACAAGTTGTTCGTGTCGAATCTGGAACTGCGAAGACAAATAATTGAACACTTCCATGATGAGCCATTGGCTGGACATAAGGGTGTGAAGAAAACTATGGAGCTGATCCGAAGAGAGTTCTGGTGGCCGGTAATGGAAGCTCAGGTGCGGCAGTATGTAGCCACTTGTGAGTTGTGTATCAAAGGAAAGACTCCTAGAAGGGCCCCTCAAGGTCTATTACAGCCATTGCCTTTAGCCCCGTACCCTTGGCATACCATTTCCATGGATTTCATCGTGGATCTCCCGTCCAGTGGAGGTCAGTCGGTCATTTGGGTGGTGGTGGACCATTTCTCTAAGATGAGCCATTTCGTCATTTCTCTAAGATGAGCCATTTCGTCCCATTGAAAGCTCTCCCAAATGCCACACAGCTGTCCAAACTGTTCACACAACACATAGTAAGGGCACATGGTATTCCAAAGATAGTCATTTCAGACAGGGGCCCTCAGTTTGTCTCTCGTTTTTAGAGATCCTTCTTGAAAAGGTTGGGTGTTGACTCCCGTCTGTCCACCAGCTTCCATCCTGAGACGGATGGACAGACGGAAAGAGTTAATCAAGAGTTGGAGCAATATTTGCGCCTATTCTTGATGGATCAGGAAGGAGAGTGGCCAGACCTGATTTGGGCAGCAGAGTTCGCTTACAATAATGCCGAGCATGCTTCCACTGGTTACTCCCCTTTTTATTTAAATTCTGGTAGACATCCAAACACTCTGGTAGACAAAGAAATCAGTGAGGTTCCAGCCGTGGAAACGGTAGTACAAGAATTACACGAGGCCTATCGATTAGCTTCCAGAAATTTGTCTAAGGCTAAGGTTTCCTATAAGAAGCAGGCAGACAAGAAGAGGCGTCCAAATCCAGTTTATGTGAAGGGAGATCAGGTTTGGGTTTCCACTCAAAACTTACGCCTGAAGGGGAACCGGAAGTTTCAGCCTAGGTTTGTGGGCCCTTTTCTGGTAGATCGAATGGTGAATCCAGTCAGTGTTAAGGTTTGTCTTCCTCCAAGGTTGAAGATTCATCCAGTTTTCCATGTTTCCCTGCTCCAGCGTAGTCCAGAAGGATTTAGAGCCGGGAAGTCTCCCTCATCTGTTTTGGTGCAAGGAAGTGAGGAATTTGAGGTGAAGAGAATTCTTGATTCTAGACTTCAAAGAGGGAAAATATTCTATCTAGTTGACTGGAAGGGTTATGGGCCAGAAGAGAGATCCTGGGAGCCATAATCCAATATCCATGCTCCACGTTTGCTCCGGGAGTTTCATCGCACTCATCCCACTAAGCCCAAAGAGGAGAGGAGGGAGGGTTTGGTGGGGGGTACTGTCAGGTCTGAGGCTGAGATGGTTAGATTCCCCCGGTTAAGGTTACAACCCAGGAGTCAGGCTAGGCTTGTAAGAGGGAGGCTTAGAAGCGTTTCAGTAAGATCGCTCTCCGCCTTCCTACAATCATTGATGGTTTAGTTAATTCTCCCCCTACTAAGATGGCCGCTGGTTTAGTCATCTTATTCCCCAGTTGTTCGCTCAGGCAGAGGTGCAGTGTTTCTTGGTTGATGTTGCGCGCGCGCTTTCAGAACGCGGCGCACTTCAACCGTCAAACTTTCGGGAGAGGTGGCGCTCGTGGTGAGCTCCGTACTCTTCAGGTTTTCCAGTCAGAGTTTAGTCTCGAATTATTTGCCCACGATTGTTGCACTCCTGTGCGTCAGTCTTCAGGTCCCGTGAGCGGGAATAGTCCGTGTAATTTTCTCTCCCTGCCTTTACGGGGGAGTACTGTCCAGAGCTTACAGAAGTGAGGCAGGCTTCACGAACTCGACGAGTGGACAGCGCGCTACGGAAGTAAGAAGTGATAGAGGCCAGTCCAGTAAATGACATTCTGAGAAGTAAGTGCTGCCTCTTATCATATTTTCAGAGCACCTACAATCCAAAGAAATCATCCAGTGACTCAGTTAAATTGGGAACTAGATAAGCCTTTCAGACCGTAAACAAGTGAGAGTCCAGCATAACAGAGTCACATTGTCCGGCAGCAGTTGCGCAAAAGATGTAGCGCTTGCCAGCTAAGAACTGAACTCAGCTGCTCAGTGAATAGAAGAGACTTTCACAGTATGATCTATGTAGATACAGTTATATATATATATATATAAGGGTACTTACCAACCAGCTTCTCTCTGCGGAGTTCAAGAACCGGAAAGAAGAATTCAGTCAGCATACTTATGAGAACATATTCACATTCTAAGAAAAGATGGAATTCCTTTGAAGGTGGTAGACAGGTAAAGGCAGTCATATAGAGCTAAGGTGGGGTATCAGACAAACAGGGTTTAAATGTGATTCTCATTGCAGGAGTTGCTGCACGCCAACTGTTCTGCCCCCTCCTCATCCGCTTAAAGGGTACTCAGCGGATTAAGTTCACAGAGCAGCTACCCACTGTGTCAGGACAGGTAATAGTGTGGAACTACTTCTAACATGTACATTTTGAGTTAGTTCGTTGTAGAGCTGTTGTTAAGTAACTCTCATTACAGGAGTCTTGAGGAAGGTGTTCCGAGTCCAGTCCAGGAAGAAGACACAGTGCAGTCTCTCTTGTCTGTCCCATTCCCCTTTCCCCCTCACTGCTGCTAGTGAGCCTTGAGTTCGCTGTAGTGGAGTGGGGGAGTGGTGATCAAGCATCTGCTCCTGTGGAAACCAAACTTTCAGCATAGGTACTTGACACTCGGATGACAGTGGTACAAGGTGGGTTTTGGGACGGGGTTGTGGCCTGCCTCCTGAGTGTGGGTGGGGAGTCTGTAGGTCATCCTGCAGCACACAGTGATCCATTGCAGCTATCTCTGCTGGACGGTGATGTGGCTGGGGCGCAGGATGTTGAAGCTGAGGTGTGCAGATGCACCCTGGATGTGGACAATTTTTCCTGGTATGTGGATGTGGCTGCTCTGTAGAGGGCAGGGCAGTATGTGACACGGATGTTGTTGTGGACCTAGGGGATGGTCCGTCTGTCCTTGGAGCGGATCTATCTGGGGATCATGTGCATAATGCAGAGGGGGTTGCAGTCTGAGGCACAGATGCTGGTGATTACCATGGCAAATGTGAGCAAGCAATCCATGATGCACACCATCTTCTGTGCGTGGACACTGGGTGCTTGTGCAGGGCTCTTGCGGGTGGGACACAAGCAGTTGACCCAGCTGCAAGGGGACAATCCTCAGATGTCGACCTCAGTCCTGTACAAGTCCAGCCTCAGGTGGCTGATGTTCAGCCATTCATCAATGGATCTCATGCAATCTTGAATATGGGGAATGGCTCTGTCTGCGTCCTTGGTGAGGGTGAGGAGCACCTGGCTGTCAATGGCATACGAGCTGATGATGAGGTGCTGTGCGCATGTGATGGTGGAGAGGGGGGTCCTGGACACATTGTAGATTGACACGCTGAAAAATGATACCTGTGCCATGTGCCTGACGATGACACCATACTACATGCAGAAGCCTTGAGTCCCACTCCCATGGCCTTGCTGGGGTCCAGAGCCGGTGGGGAGTAGGAGGGACATGACCTGGTTGGTGTGACGGCCTGGAAGGCGGGGCAGTGCTGTGTAGGCAGTCGGAATTGCACACTCATCATACAAAGGTGTTGTGTGTGTGCTTAGTATATGCCTGAGAGCAGGCGGGAGATGTGTGGATGGACATTGCTTGGAGGGTGGCTGCAACATCAGACCGTAGTCTGATGTGGGTCACGCAAGGACCTGAGGGTCGTGCAATGTGCACGTTGCATGGGCAGACGGTCCAGCCGTTGGCACCGCGTGGCCGCAACTGTGGCACAGACAAGCTGATGACAGCCAAATGAATGTGTTGAGGGAGGAAGGGAGGAGCATCTTTGATGTGTGTGTGTTGCCAAATCAGGAAAATTCGTGTGCCCTTGCTGCGGTGGCTGCAACAGCAGGCGGCATGTCCTGGGAACTATGCCACAATATCCACGCAAAGACTAGGATGTCAGAAAGGACTACTGCTACAGGTGTATGTAAAGGAAGGAGTGACCGGTTTTCAATGGCACACCCAGAGACAAAGGATGCACAATCACCAAAGATGACTGACAACGGATCATAAAACTGAAGACCGAGCTGCGCACAGGAAACACGCCCCAGAAGGTGTTGACGGCCCGTTGTAGGGACCAACATGCCAAAACACATACACAGCCATGGACTTCATGCACAATAGAGAATCAAATACATGAAGAACAGCATGCAGGTTGGTAATCTACACATAGACTCAAATGCACAATCTTTGACAACCATGCCAGAGATGCTGCATGCACAGTGGCAAGAGACCTGCATTGACAGAGATGAGGCACCTTGGAGGGTGAGGAACACCTTTATTACTCAGGCTCACACCTATGGAAATGCATCAATATGAACAGACTCACAGGTCTTTTAGATGAACATGTGGGACCTACACTGGACACCCCCTTTGCACTACAGATGCTGTAAATCCATTGGACTGGCACACAAGTGAAGAGGGTGAGCCAAACATCCCCTGCTTCACACGGAGAGGCTGCAATTACCCATTGAGCCTCTTATGGGGATGTCCCACACTATGTCCACCCGTAGCCTACAGTATGTTTCTGAGGGAGGCCGTACACACATTGATGACTTATTCACAATCCACAATCCCATAACAGATGACTGTCACGAAGTGTGACTATCAATTCATGTGAGTCATGCTACATGTCATGTGCCCCATGGTGAGTCGACATGTATGCATAGTAACAAAACCTGCACAGGAGCAGTGCCCACACATTCCAAACAACTACCACACCCAAAATGCCTTGCTGCAATCCTTACCCAAAGGAGACATCTCTGCATGTCCGTGCATGTGACGCTGATTCAGCACACGTTGCAATACCCATGAGGAATAGCAGGAGCACAACGATGCCACGAGCAGACAGCATGTGCAACTACCTGGGGATGACAGACACACGAGAAGTCAGGAAAAAGATAGTCATCCGCATGCATGGTCATGTACTCTACATGACTACGGTTGACACCATGCTAGTTGCCAATTGAGTGTGTCAGCTAAAATGTGTGGAATGACATCATCACTCGAGTGACACATCAGAACACACCTCAAATTCACTTAGCATACAGTCAGCTGGACACACACATTGCAACACATGCCACACAAGGCTCCAAGCGTGCACACTCAGACCCAGGGACTCACCATTATGAGAAGAAGTTGCGTATGAGCTGACTCCAGATGTCCTCCTCCTCCTCCTCCTCACTTGCCTCGTGACCAAGGCTGTCATTCTCCACGGGTGGATGTTCCTGCTCATCGGGATCCAGGATGAGTGGCACAGCTTTCTCCACTGCCATGTTGTGCAGCATGCAGCACACAAAGAAGATTTTGCAGACCTTCACCGGTGCATATGGGAGGGACCCGCCTGTCTTGTGGAGGCACCGGAATCGGCTCTTCAGGAGGCCAAAAATCCTCTCATCACTCGCCTGGTCTGCCCATGGGCGTTGTTGTAACGGTGATCTGCAGCTGTTCTGGGGTTGTGGAGAGGCGTCACCAGCCATGGCATGTTGGAATAGCCAGAGTCCCCTACATGGAAACATCATGTAAAGAAGTGGGTCAGGAGATGCCGTAACATACAAAGATACCGCTAAATACAGGAGAAACAGAATATACCCACCAACAAGACATGCTCGTTCGTTGTGCAGCCGCAGCATCATTTCTGGCACCCTGCTACGCCTCATGATGTAGGCATCGTGTGCTGACCCTGGAAAACGTGCACAGACATGGGAAATCAGCATGTTAGCAAGACACACCACAAGGGCATTAATGGAGTGATAATGTTTACGGTTTCGATAGGCTACCTCCTGTGCCTGTGGTGGTACCAAAGCCACATGTGTCCCATCAATGGGCCCAATTACATGGGGCATCCCTCCCAGGGCATAGAACTCACCCTTGATACCTGTCAACTGCTCACGGTTTGGAAAATGTATGAATTCATCCAGGTGCTCCAACATGGCTTCTAAAACATCATGCAGGACACGGCTGAACATGGTCTGGGACATGCCACCCACATCAGCTATGGTGAATTGAAATGTACCGGTGGGAAAAAAATGTAGGGCTGACATCACCTTCATCCAACTGTGTCGCGGTTGGAGGTGTGGTGCCAGCCTGTTAGTCAGGTCCTCAATTAACTGTTGGGGGAATCTGTAATGGCGTATGCAGTCACGTTCCCTCATGGCACCCAAGTCTGGCATTGGTGGGGGGAGAGGCGGTGCCCTGCAGAAATTTGGAAGGAATAACGAAGATTGAGTACATTACTACACCAATGTCAATGAACTGAGCACATGTTCAACAGCTAATACACATATGCTACATACAGAGTCTGGTCTGTGCAATACATCCTGGACACGTATGCCAGCCAGGCAAGAGCCAGCTACAAACGTGGATTGTCAAGGTCTACATGACATGCCATGAAACTAGCTGTGGGCCAGTGTGAGTGAACAGCCAGACACATTACAGGAGTGACATACATTCACATATGTGCATTTGAAGGATGTTATCTCATATAGACAGCTGGCAGCAAGCTAGTCGCACAGGTCACATGTCATTGAAAAAGGACAGACCACACACCTTGCCATGAAGGGGTACATGTCAAAAATGATCACACAGACATTGAGACTACGCAGATATGTCCTCAGCTGGATGTCCCTGTTTGATGCATACAGACACACGTTACATGTGATTCCACATGTGGCCTGGTGTGCGTTATTGTGTGCTATGGCCATCAACACACAGACACATGTTGGATGCAGCTACAGCAGATGCAGTTGATGGAACACCAACAGCAAGCTCATGGGAACACATGCCACACACATGACATAGTCACATCATGGCACGCTGGTACTTAGATGTCAGGTGTCATCATCTGTGTACCTGGCATCAGGGGACAGTTGCGGGTGTTGGTGACTGTGCCATGCAAGTGAAGCAGTGCTTGACAAGTTTGTAGTACATGGACACATGTAAAAGGTGTGAAGGGGAAGTGTGCCACATAGTGCCCCATCACACATGACATGTGTACACAGGTCATCACACAACTATTGGGTTAAAACATGAGGAGACATGTGCCACATCACTGCCTGACACACCTAGGCCCTACACATGAAGGACTGCACTGACAATGACTTGATGTCCAGCCTTGTGCGAGTCTGACACCTCCATTCCTTTCCTGTGCACCTCCTATCACCAGTGTAAGCTGTGAAACGCACCGTACACACGCTCTGAGGGCGTGTGTACGGTCGTATCACTATATTGGGGTTGGGTAGGAGTACACGTGTGTCTACGGACTGTACACATGTACGTGTACACACTGGTCCTATCCCTATGGGAGTGTTGCCATAGGCATACGCCATAGTAATACGGTCCGTACACGTGTGTGTACGGGTCCTATCCCTATGGGAGTGTTGCCGTAGGCGTACGTCATAGTGATACGGCCCGTACACGCATGTACGGGCAGTATCACTATGGCGTACGCCTACGGCAACACTCCCATAGGGATAGGACCCCTACACACGCGTGTACGGGCCATATCACTATGGCGTACGCCTATGGCAACACTCCCATAGGGATAGGACCCCTACACACGCGTGTACGGGCCGTATCACTATGGCGTACGCCTACGGCAACACTCCCATAGGGATAGGACCCCTCCACACGCGTGTACGGGCCGTATCACTTGAGTAGTGGTACCCTAGGGGTACGTGTGAAACACACCATACCGGTGTGGGTATTTGAAAATTACAATGGGGACACATAAGGGACAAGTATTAGGGCCTAAATGGATGCTGGTTGTCATGGATACCAAGTTTCAAGATCACATTTTTTCATCATGTGGCCTGGAAAAAGCAGTTGGGCAGCTTATATATTGTTGCAAAGTGGTTGTTGGCTTGACATGATGCAGCAAATTTTAAAAAATGCTAATGCTGTCACTGGTGTATGTTCAAAGGGATTGGAGGAAACGTAGGATGCTAATGAGTCTGACCAATCACTCTGTACTCCTGTAAAGGGAATAGCCCAGCAAGGCAGATATAAGTCAGCCAGAACCCATGAGAGGGCACTTGCCTGCACAACCTTTCATCAACACCACTGCTGCTGTTTGGCTTCCTGTGGCACCATGTCAAGGACTGTGGAGAGGGCCCAGCCTTTCACCCAGGAGGAGAATGAGGCGTTGCTGGACGTCATCCTCCCACAGTTCCCCTGCCTGTATGGTAGACCAGGGGAGCAGGTGAGTGCTGACTCCTTCACCTTTCACTGTGCCCCTTCTTTTTGTGACTGGCACTTCTGGCATTGTGTCCAGGTGTGACAGACATGCAAGGTTGTTTAGAGTGGGTCCCAGGGGGGGGGGAATGGCTTAGGTCTGTCATGCAGAGCATGATGTGGTTCATGTGTGCCCCCCTCACTTGCATTGTGCTTACTGTGACATTCACTGCACGGTGCATGGCACATTCAGCATGGCTAATCCTCTTGTCCATTCTTGTTCTATAGTCCTGAGGTGATTCAGTGTTCCCCCCGGTGTGACAGGTGACTGTACCCACAGATGTGTGTGAGTTTAGTGGAGCTGTGGTGAGAGTGACCAAATGATGTGTACGCCCCCTGGACATTGATGTGTGTGAATGTTCCTTGTCATGTGGGTGAGTGTCTATGTGGAGTGTTGCACCACAGCTGCATGGAGGAGGCAACTGCTCAACCCATCTGATGTAAGAAGTAAGCCTGACTAGCTGGGCTAGCCCCAAACCTGTGACACCCCCCAGGCAAGTGGCACATGTTCAGAGTGATGTTTGTATCCGCTGTTGCCACTGGCAGGTGATTTATCTGTGCCTGTGTGTGTCTGTGTACTCTGCTGAGGTTGGGTCAGTGGCCTGGGGCATGTGACTGCTTGGAGGTGCTGTCCATCAGCCTTGTGTTGCTTGTGATGTACAGTGTGTGCCATGATCAGGGAGTGTGTTGCACCCCTCATGCCACCTGTGTACTTTCAATGCCATGTAGTGCATTGGGGCTTACACAGAGGCGAAATTCCCTATGACAAAGGTACTATTAGTTTGCAGCATGCTATGCCCTGTTCAACAAATCAAAGATGTTCTAATGTGTGTCTCTGTGACATGGAGCAGGTGTAGTGATCTATTCTCACTTTGTCATCCTCACAGGTAACCGCCTACGAGAAGGGGAAGATATGGAAGCGGGCCGTCAGGGCCGTGATCTCCGTGGAGGGTCGCAGTCGGCGCCTGGCCCAGGTGAAGAAACGCTGGCAGGACATCCACTGCTGGACCAGGAGGATCGCCCGGGTCCTGCTGGGGGACTCACCAGCACGAAAACACGGCGGGCACCGGTGCCTGACCCACCAAATGAAGCGTGTCCTGGTGGTGGTCTTCCCTGAAATGGATAGGCGGTTACAGGAGAAGCAGCAGCAGCAGCAAGGGGGTAGGTACATGTGTGTCTGTTGTGTGTCACAAGCTTTTGGAAGTGCTCAGTCGCATGGATACACTGCCAGGGTTTATATGTGCAGTGCATATCCTGTTCCCCCTAGTCAACCGCTGCTGTTCTTCCTCCCTTCCCCTCCTTGACATGTGTTCCCTGGTCTGTGTGTAATCACTATTGCACATGGTCATCTAGGCTGCAAGGTCATCACAGTGGACAATGCTTTCTGCATCATGTGTTGGGATGGTCTGTGACATGTGTTGGTACCTTGCCTGTGCCCTGTCCTGTCCAGTCATTTGGGGGTCCATGATTGTTGGCACTGTCCTGAGGCTACCCATAGGAGTGTGAAGTTTTAAATACACACCCTTGCAGCATGCATGACCAATGTAGTGGCCTCAGACATGATGTGCATGAGTGGGAGATATGCATAGGGCCGGGACGGTTGCTCCTGTTACAGTCAGATCATTCCAGGACCATGGAGCAGTGTGCCCACTACTGTCCCCTGAGACACCTTATCCTCAGAATCATGTGTGGCATCACACACTGTGGCCAGTCTCTGTGTGTTCAGCATAGTTTTGCCTCTGTGGCATTGTTCCCTGCCCCAATTTGTAGTAACGTAAAGTGTGCTACATGTGTCCACTGTACAGGGTGTCTCCATTAGGCTTGTGCATACTCACACTGGGCAGTGCCTGTGTGTATATGTACAACTATCAGTTGATGGTTGTTTGTCACAGATATATGTGTGGTCAGCCTCACGAGGTGATGTTGAGTACATTTTGGAGTTCTTGATTCCCCTTTTAGTAAACACAGATTGAGAGGTGTAACTACTTGCTCTGTCACAATCACATTGTCTCATGTATGGGCGGTTTGTGCATGAAAGGCATAAATGTCAAAACCTTATGTCTCCTTGCCAGGTCGGACCTGTGTGTGCTAATTGTCTGGACTGACACTCAACGTGCAGTGACCCAGACATGTTGTGCAGGGTGTCATGTTTGTGCTTTGCAGCATATGTCAAAAGTTAAAAATACATGGTTCCTGCTCATCCGGTGTGTGCTCCCGATGCTATGTAGTTTGGTCTGTGTGTGCTGACATCTGTGTGGCCATTCTTCATTCCTATCAGGGTGTCTCCTCAGTGCAGGTGCTCCTTATTCCAACACTATTTCAGGCCCATTAGCTGATGCATTGTCCTGTGTCTGGACATGTGTGCCAATCCACATGACAGGTAGTGTGTCAGATGTGTTGCCTACTGTGTCATCATGGTACAGATGGCCATGTGACAGGTGGCATGTTTCAAGTTGTCATCCAATAAGTCTTGTACCTTGGCACTCACTACACTTGTCAACATGTCCCAATAGTTTATATGCTTCACTTTGAATATTGTGAAGGCCAATAATGTGCCTGCATGACAGATGTCTACCAAGGAAGTGCACAAGAAACCACCTTTACACTTTGGGGGAACACGCTGGCACATTTCATACAAAGGCACAGTTCTGTCCAAACTTTGTTATGGAATGATACATATCCATGTTCCCACAGTCTGTTTGCATTTGGTTTAGTCCATGGTTGTTGCTGATGCCAACTTACCGGTGTCCCGTCATCCGGACCACCGTGGTGCCATGTATATGTACTTCCTGATACCACATTTCTTCTTAACAATGGCTTCCTGGCATTAGGCTGGCAGCTCATACAATGACTGTGTAAATATAGTGTTGTGTGCACCTCCTTGTGTGACTTCTGATATTCATGCACATGTGTGTTCTGTTCCACAAGTGGAACATTCACACATTCCAAACTTGTCAATTGTGTAAAGTTTTGTGATTCCCAATGGATTTTGTATTTTCCAAAGTACTCACAGGTCTTTGAGTGTGGGGACACCTTCAGCATTGGCATCTGTTATTTGGCATTGGGTGCACCAATACTGTTTCGTTCACAGTGACCAAGGGGTGGCATGCCTTCATAGTCTGCCTGTGCTCCACTGTTCACAGACACTAGCTTCTCTGTATGATTGGATATACAGTTATTTGCTGTTGTATCCTGATTTTCATTATTTAAGGTGGCATGGTGGGTGAACCAACTGGGGAGTGCAGGGCTTACATATGTGCAGAGTCATCTAGATGTTACTCATGATGCATTTCATGGTATGCACTGTGACCTATTATGTTTGAACTCATGTGTCAGATGTACACAGGTGACTGATTATTTCCTGTCTCTTCACCTTGCCCACAGCATCATCGGGGGCCACCGAGGGAGACACCTGCACGGACGTGGAGGAGGGATCCAGCACCAGTGCCAGTGGTGAGTCGTCACCATCAAGTGGCACGGAGGGCGAGGGGAGTGCGGTGGAGGACCTGGGTAGTACCAACACCGACTACGACGCTGACGGGTCTGAGGCTGAACTCCCTGAGGGGGCGGAGGCTGCTCCAACAGCTGGCATCAGCACTACAACTGTCACTGCCCCCTAAATTCCCATCACCGCCCTCCCAGTTGCTCCGGTCTCTTCTGTCCATGTAGGGAAACAACGTGTCTCCTTCGTGCCAGGCACCGCACCCCCTGCCCCTGTCTCCCCTGCTGCCCTCACTGCCGAGTCTGTGGACATTCAGCAGCAGTTGCAGGTTGGGCAGACATCGATCCTGACTGTCCTCCATGGCCACACCACACTGCTGACACAGATGGTGTCGTACATGGAGGGCATGTCATCAGCGATGTCTGACCAATGGATGTTGCTGAGGTCCATGGACTCGTCACTGACGGCAGCAGTGGGTCTCCTGCAGTGCTTGGTCCCTCCACCTACCCCTGCACCATCCACACTTCCCACTCCCATGCCTGTCCCAAGCACACACACACATTCCCAGGCAGGCACCTCACCAGACACAGGCAGCACACCAACAGGGAAGGGCAAGCACACACCTCCAGTCACGCACACTCAGGGGGTAGAAGGCACACCCACTGGGTCTAGGGCACACAGGCAAGCATGCAGCCACAGTCGGAGTCCGCATGCCTCACTCCCCAGTCCCTCCAATGTCACTCCCCTCGGCTCCCCTGCCCCACAGTCTGAGAAGGAGACATACATGGCTGTGCTGGGCCTCAGCCCCACTGCTTCACCATCGCGCAAACGGGCAAAGCACTCCACGGGTAGGGGAGTTGAGTGCCCCCCCGTCCACCACCTCCCCCAGTAGCGCTGCAACCCATCCCTCCGCCCCCCCCTCCTTGGGACCTGTGGTTCCTTCGGGTGCAGGGGAGACGCTGGAGGAGCTTGCAGTCATGTGCAGCGCCATACTGACCTCCACCTTTGCCGCTGCCCCACCCCCTGTGGTGGAGTCGTCCGTCCCTGCACCCACTACACCTACCCTTCCTCCTCCTGTCCCTGCGGTGCCTGTTCCTTCCCCACATGATGCCCCCACCCCAGTCGATGAACCAGAGGTTTCGAATGTGCAGGCAAGCTAGGGGAGATGCGTGGACATGTGTCCCCCCCAGAACATCGCATCTGGACTGGTCATGGCCTTTGTACATTGTGTCCTTTTATACATTTTATTTTAATGCTGAATAAAGCATTTTGTTTTCCCTTTAAACACGATTGCTTTTCAGGTATTGATGTTGGTGCTGATGCTCCATGAGTTGGGGTGGTGATCATGTGTTAGGTGTCTGGGAAATGTGGTAGTATGGTGCTCATGGGGTGGACCATGGTATCTGCGTGCCATCACAAGGTCTCTGCAAAGAATCTTTTGTCGTGTATGCTCTTTGTGTTTGGAGACTCCACTGCTGGGAGTCCTGGCCACCCACCCCCATGTCTCTGTCCACTGCTGGGAGTGATAGGCACCCACTCCTAACATGTCTCTGGGCACTGCTGGGAGTCCTGGGCACCCACCCTCATGTCTCTGTCCACTACTGGTATTCCTCTGCACCCACCCCTCACATGTCTCTGTCCACTGCTGGTATTCCTCTGCACCCACCCCCATGTCTCTGTCCACTGCTGGGAGTGATAGGCACCCACCCCTCACATGTCTCTGTTCACTGCTGGGAGTGATATTTGTGGTTTCCCAGGTCTAGCTGCCAAGTTATATCCACCCAGTTAAGCATAGGTATCTTCGATAATCTTAGGTAGTTCTCCCTCCCGTTGTGCAGGAGTGAATTCCCCGAGCCGTTGGTGTATAGTCACCGCTGCTGCCTCCCCTTTTATGTTACATAACTTCATTGTTGGTACCAAGGTAAATTTGCCTATCGGTTTCATCCCCAAGTCTATGGCAGGTTCTGCCCCTTACTCATTTTGTATTTGTTACAATACATCTGGTATACCTGCTATTGAGAGGGTACCATGAGTTCTGACATAAACGGAAGTGAAAACTGTACCCCAGGTGGTACAATCCTCTACTGGGGGAGCTACTCCCATTGACAAGAAAAGTTAGTATACTGTGTTTGGAGAAATACTGCTTTAAACTGTGTTATTTTCTGTGCTATCCAGAATGGCATTTGCTCATGTTTAGTGAGCATTCTTCCCATAATCATGTTCAGCATTTGTGGACCAATGCTTGCCGTAGTCATTTGAGGTTGACCAGCTTGAGGAATCCATGGATGTTGAATTGTAAGTGTTTGCAATATGAATAGTGTAAGGTTTCTGTATAGTTTTACTAAATCTCTGTAAAGTGTACGTAATTCTGCAGCTCGCAATGTATCAATCTCTGAATGTGGTGTGTAAGCAGCTAGGGCCGGATAGGTTGCTCCTTCTGTACGGAGCGGACCAAGTCTCACATTTTCTGTGGTGTGGATGAGGGTGCATTTTAACCAATTAATATGTTCTTGGCATGTTAACGGGACTCCTACGTCCATGTATGGAAGATATTCTTCTAGTGTTTCATCGTCAATATAAGTATGAAACAAATGTGTATGTGCATCTGTACGCAGGAATTTAACCCAAGAACAGAATACCTCTATTCTGGATGCCTCATGTGCCTCAATCATGAAGGTAACACTCCCACCCATTGCCAGGAGGCCATATTCCATTGATTTCATAGTAATTTCATGTCTGCAATTTGCTGTACTGTTAGAGCACCTTCATGCTCTTTTTCTCCTGCAATTACTGTGCTGTCTCCAGTGTTAGACATTTTCAGAGGAAGTGTTAATGAAAAGAGATAATGTTTTGCACAATGTGGGGAACTATAATACTTCAAGCTTGAAATAAACGTACAGCCAATACATAGGATATACCTACTCAGCTGCAGAGCATTTCCCTTCCCACTCCAGATGTCTATGGTTTAAATGTGAGTAGGGGGCTCTGAGAAAAGCTCAACTGAGCTACTCAGATTTGACCGTTTAATAAGGACCAAACCAACATTGGGTGCCATGTCATGTAGTTCCTAAAAATACATAGGATCTGCATGTTTGGACAACATAAACTAAGGGATTGGTGTCTAGACTGATCCCGGACACCCCAAAGGATATGTTAGCCTTTTGATCAGCTAGCTCACAGTGCCACTCTAAGCCCTCTAACATTACCAAGGAGCGAATAGTTTCTGGCAACCATCAAACATGACAACCCTTAATCCTTCAGGGATCATGGAAACAGTACAGTACTTATCGCTCAGTCTATTGGGCTCACTTAGTCTCAGAGTGATACACAGAATAAACATTGGGGACCTTTTCAATAAGCATTTATTGAATCAGCGTCACTCTTGTATGAAACATTTGCTGTGACAATCATTAGACAGAAACAAATGTAAAAGATTGCAAGCACCAACAGAGTAAATAGAAGGTAGAATTCTACCATGGTGCTAAAACAGTGAATATATGCAGGCATATAAACATGACAGTAATCAAGCATACTCCTACGATGCAGACCTTACCTAAGTGTATCTAAGTGTACTTAGCATGTATGTCAGCGTAAAGCCAAGAACCCCCTAGGAAAGAGCTTACCCTGGTGGGAGAGAATAAAGGACCCTGTCTTGGTCTCGAGTTGGACACCCAGAAAGGGATGTTGGACCACTGTGTGTTGAAGCTTTAGCAGGCCGGGATCTCTGTGTGTTTTGTCAGCGTGAAAGCGTCGCCTCTCCCTCACCAGTGAAGGTGCAGTTCTGTTATACCTAAAAGGTATCCTCAGTGCCTCCACTACAATTGATATGTTGTGAGTACAATTATGTAGATGAGCCTAAATTAATAATCATAACTATGCAAAGTAGCTTAGTCGCCTTAGGATGAAATATAGTGCTGACTTTTGTACAGAGTATGTTAATACTGTTATGATCTTCATGTGCAGGGGATTTTTCTAAGAATCCTCATGCATAATAAATAAGGCTAGTTTCTAGGAAACCAATCAACAATTATTCAGCACATAACTGGGTAAAAGGTTAGTGCTAGAACCATTATACAGAGCAAGGTAGGATAAAAGTAGGATAAAGGTTGCTTCCTACTTAGGCCTAGGTTGGGGTACATAACAAAAGTGGAGCCAAACCAAAAGAGCTTTATAGCACACTCACATTTCCTGCAACTTGGGACTCAAGGCTGACTTGTTCGGTGAACGGGGACCTGAGGACTACAGTGCCCATATTTCTTGCTGGCTAGTGGAGGTGAAGATGGGGCCAGAAGTGCTTTATAACATGACCATATCTCTCGCAGTGAGGGACAGGCCTGGGCTGTGCCCGTGCTGACTCGAGCCATGACAGGCCTGTCTCAGCCAGGAAGAAGCTGGACTGGCTCACCCCTCTTGGTCAGTGCACCTAGGTATTTAGACCTAAGCCATATGGTTGGCATAAAATGGGCAAAAGAAAACCTTGCACTTTACCCATTGGCCTTTCATTCGTGCTGTACAGCATGGGCATTGCCGACTTTAGTAATGATTTGTATCCATGGTGTATGGCAGTGGGGCTGTTTTGCAACATGGATAAACACAACAATAATAAAAAAGACTAAAATGCATCCTGCGCTAATTCACTTAAAAAAAATAGCTAATTATCACATTAGGAAAGATCGTGAACCTACCAATTCCTTTGCTAATTTCCTAACCAATGATATGACCACCATAAATAACAAAATTGCTACCGTGGAAGAGAGCCTTGGGATACACAACAAATTGTATCTGAGGCACTCAACATTAACCTCGTCTTCTTTCCTTGTGTCTGTTAGGACTTAGGAAGGCAAGTTTCACCTATACTAAATAAATTAGTACGACCTATTAGTAACCCATGCCATAATGTTCATATGTGCATATAATTAAGCTTTCCTGTTTTCAGTTTCTATTTTTGGTAAATTATGGAGGGGGGGTTTCAATGTTTTCAAGTGATTTCAATACTTTAGAAAAACAGTGGTTATCTTTGCTTACATATTTCCATGCCATTAAAAACAACAGAAATAGTGCTTTTCCAGTGTTTATGGAATGTTTTGCTTTTATTATTACTTGATTTCTACACTGATAGTGCATGGTATATAGACAGAGTACATAGAGTGTATATGAGGTCCAAATACATTTTTACAAATAAAACTTGTTGTAGTACACTATACAATACTTCTTTAGTGAGTCTTTGGTCATGCACGCTCGTTCTTTCGTTCACAGACAAACATTTATCTGTGAAAAGGGCCTCTCAACATTGGCACTTGAGAAGGACAACCTCAAAACAGGCAGTACACAATTTGCTAACTCTAGCCACTGGCATAGCTTTCCATGCCAATACTGGTACAACTGAAGATTGAAATTCTCTGGGACAGGTTCTGCAACAAATGCTTTGAATTGGGGTCAAATGCCCTCAGAGTTATTGAAGCAGTCAAAAATGAAGCAGCACTTCTTAAAGTCCATACAAAATTCCCCTTTACAGAAGGGATCTAGAACTTGTGCACAGTACCACAGTGAGGCTTCATTGACTTCAAATGTCATGGATAGTGAAGGGACATTTCTATGCATCATTGCAAGCCCTTTCTCATACATTGTAAAATAAATTTTTCTGAATTTCTCTTCAACATTTCTTTGCTAACCAAGTGACAAGCACTCTAACATGGAACATGTTGCAGTGCCAAGGTCACTAAAAGTGTTGCTAAGCCTACTCTCAAGGAGATGTTTCACATCTTATTGAGAGTAGGCTTGGCGACACTTGAGAGTAGGATTATGCTGAACACGTGGTAGACAAGGGTGTTTCCAGACTCTAGTTTTTTTATTGTGTCCACTACAGTAGTCATGTTTTCCTGTAAAAATCTAAGAATGCAGTAGAGTGTACTTTTCTTCACATCTCTATCAATTTGCGAACGAAGATCCTCACATTACTTGACTTTGGCATCATCACTGAGCAATAATTCTGTAAATAGTTGCCACATAGATAATATTGCATTCACGGCCTCTAGGACTGAGAACCACTTGTTACAAGATACAGTTGGGATGACTCTTTCTTTGATGCCACACAAAGCACAAAATTAGAAATATTTGCGTTCTAGTTCCCGCGCATAGCAAAACAGTGCACCAGAATGGACTAAAGAGTCAATAGCATTCTTCATTAACTCTGAAGATTGAAAATATTCTTTCACCATACCAGCTAGCAAGTGGCAAGGATCTCTTACAGAAAAGCACTTCAGCTCAGGTATCGATTTTGACAGTTCATCACAAAATCTTTTCATATACGTTGCTGAATCACTGCAAATACAAACAATATTACTCCACTCTTTGTTGAACTTGGTAAGAACGTTTTGCAGCAGCATTCCAAGTGACACTGAGTTCCATATTTTCCAAAAGTCCAGTGTCATGTTTTCACCACTGTCCAAGATGCTTGGTGACAACACTCTTTACATACATCTGTCACTACACCTTGCATTGATTGTTTAAAGCCTGGGATGCTCGGCAATTCACTTACTATCAATACTGACTCACTAGAAAAGAGGGCAGATATGTCAAGGGGATTTACCTATTCTGCATGGGTAAATGTGATGGTACATATTGGGAAAGATTCTTATGAAACCTGGTGTTTTACCTATCAGTTAAAGAATCAGATGCAGTCAACATATCAAACATGATTGTTTGTTAGTTCCTGATTCTCTACAGTTTATAAAATAATTAAACAGCACCTAAAATATGCTTTTAAACCCTACATCTTTAGACAAAAGACTACAAAACTAAAAAAAGCAACAGGAAGAAGAAACAACATTTTAGTGCCATCCCTAAACTAAAACTCAAGCAGGCTAATGTTAGCCCAGTCCTTCCTGCATCTACTTTGTATACCAAAGTTACATTGTATTGGCCCTTTGAGAAATAAATATAATATTACTCTTTCACTCTCCTTTTCCTTTCTTTAAATGGCTTTTAGTTTGTGGTTGTGCAAGTGTATTTTCAGTGTTTATATGTTTACACTGGTGAGGGCTATTTCACTTTTGATGGGGCTTTATCAGTTATTGTAGGTTTAAGCCTGAAACAGGATACCCTTCTCATGTGTTTCCCATGTCTTATCAAGTATTGAAATACCCCCAGCTCTCCCTGCTTTACACTAAGACTTGTCCCTGTTAAGAGGAAGAAGTCTGCCCCTAGAGTGACTAGACAAAACATGGATTTGACTTGTAGCTGAAATATCCTAAACACAGAGCGTGATAATTCTGTGTAATTTATGTGTTTCAACCCTGTAGCTTGCTGTTAAAGGCACATTGAAAAGACTGTAAACATAATTGTGGTGCCGATAAATAGTTATAGGGAATGGAATCATCAACATCTTTGTTAGCTGGCTTGATAAATGGTTTAAAGTGCCACCATAGTCAGGAAGAATTACCCAACCTTGAGTTAATTACACCCTCTCCGACAAAACCAATTGACCATTCATGAACTAGACTTAATGACGTTCTAAGAATACAGAATACAGGAGCTGCATAGCCAAAGGCTAGTTAAGGGCTTGTCCTCTGCAGCAGACACTTCAGCAGCTGTACCTTGTAGTGCTTTTAATACCTTTGCTGACTCATCAGCTGAACTGACAAAACCTAACACCCCTGTTACACTGCAGCTGCTGCCAGAGGCATCCTCATATGCTATTACCCTTGAAAGCTGTCTCTCACTGAGACAAGGTCAAACCGAAGATTGTTTGAACTTAAAAACAAAGTGATCCATGGGATGGCAGAACAGTAGGTTATGGGTCTATGTATGTGGTGGAGATTGTATAATGGTTAATATCAGGTCACACTTTCTTCTGGGTGCCCTACTAGATAAATGTATACAGCTCCAGCCTGATCAGCATAAAATTGAAACTGTGACTTTGGACTTTTTCTATAGACCCTGAAATGTAGATCACTGCCCATATTCTAGCCTGTTGAAGTGCCATAGGGAGGGTTGTACTGAACAGTTTTGCGTCAAAATAGCCAAACGTTTTCCCCCACTTGAAGGAGTTAAGGATATTGGCTGACTTCCGGTGATACATTATGAACCAACTGTGGCACCTGTGAATCTAGAATTAGAACCCTCTTACAACAATATCAACCTTCGAGGTTGAGGCTGATTTAATCTTACAAGAGGGTCTACAAGGGGATAATAATTTGAATGTGGCTGGAGTTACTACATAATTCAATAATCCTGAATGGATTTTCATAAACAATTTTAATCTTGTATGCTTGCAAGAGACCATCGCCCTTCACCCCTTTCATATGAATAGGTATATAACCTATTACTAATCTGCATGGTGGTCTTGTCATTTTAGCATCAACCTTTTTTGTAGGGGAAATGTTTTGGGCAAACTTACCGTCCCTATAGTTCCAGCTTCTGTGTCTTACACTGATAGGGTGGTTCCGATATGGAGGTGATTTATTTTTAGAATTTGTAGCTGTTTAATTCACATTGTGCTGCTGTTATTATTGATTTAGAACTCTTACTGGGGAGCTTTGTAGCTAAAGAAGGATTGTTTATGTGAGATAATTTGGGCAGGGGTTTTCAATGCTCACTTATGCAAATTGCCTCTTAAACAGCTTTGCAGGATGATTGATTCTTTGGAGGAGGATCAACCTCATTTTAGTCATGATTATTATGGGCTGACCTTAAATGACTTTCAGGCACATGCATCAACCTTTTTTGTGAGTGCAAACGATGCGATTTGCAAAAAAGGGCTTTTGCGATGCATCGAGGTTTTAGGCACTTGTAATTTAAGAATTCGCAATTTATTGCAATTTCTGAAATTGTGATTGCATTTAAGGAATCGCAATTTGCGATTCCTTAATGCAATGCAAGACCCACTTTAAAATAGCGATTTTGCTATTTGTAGCCGCAAATTACCGAGCAATTAAACTGGTCGGTAATTTGCAAAATCTTTGAAAAATGCACCAAAGTTTTTCAAAGTTTCTGTCTCTGTCTAGCTTGAGTTTTGCACACACAGAAAGGCCCCCAGGTTACTTGCGCTATTTAGGTTACTTGAGCTATTTAGGTTATTCACATTTAAGATTGTTTTCTGTACTTTTGGAGATGTTTTCAATTTCACAAGCTTCACTAAGATATGGGCCTGGAACATTTGGAGTGCAGAAGAATACGTGAGAACTAATTTTCCTTTGAAATGCTTATGGGAGATTGGCCAAAAACAGTAAACTACCTTGGCTCAGAGGAGGTCTTCTCGGAAACTTCTAGTACATTGAGATTTTGTTTTGGACCTGAATGGATGGATGCATCTATTCAGTGTGGCAGTTCCCGGCTTGCAAAGTCTCTTGATCCCAGGGCTGTGCATGCCCCAGTCTGATGTGGGCTAAGATTAAGTTATTGCAGCCGGTAATGTTTTTTCTCTGATTATTGGCGTTGTGATGTGTGAGTGTGTCTGTGTGCATATTCAAGTCTCCAATGGTCATGACTCATAATCATCTGACATATTCTGTGTATATATATTTATATGTTTTCATGCTTTTCCTTCAACAGAGTTTATTCCTTGTGTCTGATTTCTTGCATTTAACAGGGCGTATCCCTTGTTGTGGGCGTCCTGTATTATTATCAATATTATCTGCTTGTATACTACCCCATGCATTTAAAAGCTACATTTGACTTGTAAGTGTGTTATTATTGCTTGTATATATATATATATATATATATATATATATATATATATATATATATATACATATATATATATGTTGTATAATTCGTCACCAGCTTCCACGTTGCTCAGGAAAAGACGAACACAGACCCAGGTATCAGTGCATGAATTTTCTATTTATTTTCACCCAGCACTGCCGCCATTACGCGTTTCGGCCTACCAAAGGCCTTGATCACATGACATGTGAGGAAGAGAGTCACATTCTTAAAGTGCCAGTGCATAATCACGTGGTGTGCACCATAGACATAGAAACAATTTCTAAGACCTCTTTAGTTATCGGTATGTCTTTTCTTTGTTTTTTTGATTTTTTGAAAACATTACATTTCAAACATATCTTTATTATTGTGTAATCATAATGAACAATTATTTAAAAACATACTTAATTTGTTGGTGTCCTATTATGGAAAAAGGCATTGTTTACAAGCAAAATTCAGTCATGTTTCTAATGAAGGACAATGACGTTGTTCAGTTTAAAAGAACTAAACATAAATATATACATAAATATAAGTATATAAATAAATGTTCTTATTGATGTCATAAATATGATAAAAGAATAAAACCCCAGTGGGTGTATTCTAAAATTTCATATAAAAATTATTATTCAATTAAAATCAAAAGAGAATAATAAATAGTTCAACAATAGAAGAATATCCAAACAACCTTCATATAGAGTCATATATAAAGTGCTAGTGCTTTTAACCTAAAGGCCTTAATAACTTATGATTGAGCTGTTTCTACGAAAGAAGGTGCCTGTGCAATTTTAAAGTGCTACCCAGTGTTAAAAAAATATATAAAAAAATATAAGATTTTTTTATAAAAAAAAGAGGGAGGGGGCTGTAAATGATACTACTTAATACCGTCTATCATTTTTCTTTTTGAATTTTCCATTCTATCAGTAACAGTTCCCAGTATTAATTTCATAGGCACGTATAAAAATCCTCATTGGCGTTCAAACCATTTGGTGACTTAGTGTCTAGTTCCAGAATGTACCGGGTTTCAAGTTTGCGCAACATGGCTTCACGATTGCCACCTCTTCTGAGTGGCAATACACAATCTATTGCAAAATATTTAAGATGTTCAATAGCATTGTCATGGCTTTCTTTGAAATGTCTAGCGACAGGATAAGCAGGGTCGCTGTTGGAAATTGCTCTAATGTGCTGGAGTATCCTCTTGTGGACCTGCAACTTGGTACTACCAACATATTGCAGGCCACAGGGACACCCCAGCACATAGACAGCGAACTCTGTTTTGCACGTTAGAAATTTAGTTATCCTCCTCTCATCCATATGAAATGGAGTCCTATATGTTGTTGTACTCACGCCATGTTAGCATGCCTTACATCTTGTGCAACAAATAAAACCCTTCCTGGAGTTCAGCCATGTTTTAGTAAGATTTATCTCTGGGCTGCTTTTGACCAAGTCACTCGACATTCAAGTCTCCAATGGTCATAATCATCTGACATATTCTGTATATATATATATTCCTTGTGTCTGATATCTTGCATTTAACAGGGCTTATCCCTTGTTGTGGACGTCCTGTATTATTATCAATATTATCTGCTTGTATACTATCCCATGCATTTAAAAGCTACATTTGACTTGTAAGTGTGTTATATATATTATCTACTGGCGGTCGCCAGTAGATAGTTATAGTTACAACCTAGTTTCCATAGGAAATCTCAAAATTCTATTTTGAATAACTTTGGCGCCAGTTGACGAATCCTCGCGAAATTTTCAAAACAAATGGGGCGCTCCGTTCAGCTCCTACCCTGAAAGTCTCGGGGTGATTCGTCAAGCGGGGGCCGAGAAAAAGGGGGGGTCCCAAAACGCGTTTTCCCCATGCATTTTTCCATAGGACCTTTAGTCGCAGCTACAGCCCGAACGGCTGAACAGAATTACGTGAAATTTGGCAGAGAGGTAGCCATAAGGTCAAGGAAGTGCCTTTTGCAGGTCTGGTGTAAATCTGTTCAGTATTTCCTGAGAAAATAGCATTTAAAAGCATATCAATATCTATACGCGCGCACCGTGCGTGCACCCTGCCGTGCGCGAGCGCAATTCTGATTGGTTGTTAGATGTCGGTAAACATTCGAATCGGTCGAAACCAGGAAGTGTCGGCCGCCATTTTGTCTCTCGCAGTCTGAGGGGGTGAAAAAAAAAGGTGGAGAACGTGAAAAGGGGGCAGAGTGGACAGTTCCTGACGCCCTAGCCTTGGTCAGGGGGTCACAGAAGGACCCCAAAGGGGAAAAAAAACAATATTTTTTTTTTTTTAAATTGCGAGGTGCGCGCACCGAGCGTGCACGGCATGCACTGCAAACCGTGGGCGCTTGGTGCGCGAAGCGCACGGTGCGCGCACGGTGAAAAACATGAAAAAAAAAAAATGTAATAAATAAATAACTTACCATTTAAAAAAACCTACAAATTCACTGAAAAAACCATAGGTTTCACACACGTTATAGTTGCGAATTAGCATTTAAAAAACCTTGCAAATTCACTTAAAAAACCATAGGTTTCACACATGTTATAGTTAGCTGGACATTTCACTCGTAAAAAACCAATGAAATTCCCCCGTTATAGTTAGTGCAGGCAACTATAACTCACGCAACCGCAATCCTCTGCTGATGACGTCAGTTATTACATCACTGATGACATATGTGTCTTTCTGAAAAATAAATATTTGTAATATATGTATAGCTAAAGATTAATGGAAGAAGACATGGGTAAATAAGTGTCTAAATACAGTGATGTAATATCTGACGTCATCAGCAGAGGTTTGCGGTCGCGTGAGTTATAGTTTTTTTAAGTGAATATATATATATATATATATATATATATATATATATATATATATATCCAAATTACTCTCCACCATTAGCAGATAATCCACGGACACTCGAGCATGCTTGACTCTGAGTATTTATTGACACAAAAAGATGTGTTTTGGCATTATGCCTTGCTCACGGTCATGAGTACACAGTGCATCAATTACATTTTAAGCACTTAACAAACAGTGGAAACTGACTTAATCCCCATACAGTGATTTTCAATGTAGAACGTGGCGGCCATTTTAGACTGGTAATTCATACCAAGTATTGTGCAGAAATCTCCGTATCTTGCTAAATACGTCATACATTTGGCCACGATTCTTCAATAAATTAATGACTTTGAAAATGAGGAACAAAGAAAATACATTTCACATATATATGTCTCACAGTTCCTAATACTAATCAGTATATGACGATCCAGCCCCAGTGGGCAGTTTTATGTCAAACAATATTAGTTGAATCAACAAAGGTAGGGGGGGCCAAAAAGGGCTTTTGGTAAGGTCCAGCTAAGTGTGCCCAAAGTATATAAACAACAAATGACAGAGCTGTTCCTAAAGGGAATGGGAAGGGATGTACCATGTAGGAAGGTAAATGTTGTGGATATTGGAGCCCTCACACAGCCATCGGGATATTGTGAATCACATACCCTTCAGGATGTAACGTAACATCATCGGGCCGCTCCTACGTCGAGTCGGCTGGTGCAATACCCGACGGGCTCTTGTTTAGAGAGCACTCTTGTGGAGATCTTCTATATCCACGATAGCCGGTTGTTCAACTTGAAGAGTGTGGGGCTTGGTGATAATGTAGATGAATGTTAAAAAGGGGAGGGAGTACTATCTCAATTGTTTATTACGATGTCTCCTCACCTGGTTAAAAAACATGAGGTAAAGTGATAGAAACTCAGGTCTATGTTCTGGGTTATCTACACTGCCTCTTCATGGTCAACATGTTTCTCACTGTAGTTGAATAGTATTCAAGTGATTCTTCAGGACCTTGAAATTCTATCTACAAGTCTATCCAGACAAATAAAGTGATAGACAACAAGCGTTAATGTGTATAGCTGGTTTCATTACCTGCGTCTCGGTCCTATCTATTCCATAGGATAAACCACTGCAGTCCCTGGTAGGCTTACGCAAGGAGTTCCTTGCGTTTGACACGCCGAGTCCGTGTCGCTCGTAGACCTACCCCGCACTACCAGGACTGGTACATTTGGCCACGATTCTTCAATAAATTAATGACTTTGAAAATGAGGAACAAAGAAAATACATTTCACATATATATGTCTCACAGTT
Organism: Triturus cristatus; assembly: GCF_964204655.1. Taxonomy (NCBI): domain Eukaryota; kingdom Metazoa; phylum Chordata; class Amphibia; order Caudata; family Salamandridae; genus Triturus; species Triturus cristatus. Next base: position 770,421,106 of record NC_140582.1, on the reverse strand, counting down.
CCTAATACTAATCAGTATATGACGATCCAGCCCCAGTGGGCAGTTTTATGTCAAACAATATTAGTTCCCATAGTACTATCATGGCCCAGTGGGCTGACAAAATAAACATATTCAAAAGTCCAATTAATGAATATTTCTCTGTATCTATACAACAAATGATGTATCAATTTGCTAGAGGACAAAAAGTTCCACATTGATCAAATAGTGACTAACAAAGTGCCTGCACCTGTGTAAAAAAGAAATATATAGAATGTTAAAACAATTCACGCCTCCAGAAAAGAATTTGCAATCTTGTTTAAATGAACCGCCAGCTCCTCGCTGGAGATCAGACCTTGGGGTACAGGAGTTCCAAAGTCAATAATATATTTTGACTCCAGTTTCCGGAGCTCTAACTCATGGGTTCCACCCCTCACATTAGTCAGTACCCCATCAATGACCACTATTTGCAGTAATTTCTCATCCTGAAAATGACAATCAAAGATATGTCGTGCTACTGGATATTGTCCATTATTGTGTCTAAGGGCACGCACATGCTGTAAAACTCTTTTTTTCGCACAATATATTGTGCTCCCTATGTATATTTTATTACAGGGAAAAAATAGAGCGTAAACACAATACGTAGTGTTACAGTTCAGGGGTTTTCTGATCATGAATTCTCACCGTGAATTCGGTATTAGGAACTCAGTACAATCTCTACTGTTGCTGCAAGCCTTGCAATTTTTACAACACCAAAAAATAGGACGGCCAGTGATTATGATTCCCTCTTTTGTTATAAAATTGTGACTGAATTCATCACGTAGTGATCGACTCTTCCTGAAAGTGATCTGGGGGTTATTGCTTAAACATTTCCTTAAGGTGTCATCCGTCCTTAAAACATGCCAATGCTTGTTTAAGATTTTACGCATTTCATGTGCTTGAAAAGAAAAGGTAGTTATGAATCTCATGGTTTCTGTGCTCTCATCTTGTCTAAGTGGATGAAGCAATTTGTTTCTACTAATATCTTCTACTTTCTGGATGGCCTGAGTTATGGTTTCCTGACTGTATCCCCTCTCAGCAAACCGTTGGCACATAATCTCTTTTTCCATATGAAAGGCCACTTCCGTGCTGCAATTGCGCTCGGCATGAAGGAGCTCCCCATGGGGGATACTGTGAATGCGATTAGAGGGGTGTTTACTCCTGGCACTTAGCAAGCTGTTCCCTGCCATTGCTTTCCTGAAAAGTTTTGTCTCCAACACATCAACATTTACATTAATCTGCACATCTAAGGAATCAATAGATGTTTTACTAACATGCTCAGTAGAGATTAAAATTTAAGGATTCTCATTTAACTTCCTTACAAATCTTCTTGCAGAATCTTCATCCCCACTCAAAACACAAAATATATCATCAATTAAACGCAGCAACAGGACAACCCAGCTTTCAAATTCTTCCAGCTGTGCGGTCACCTGCTCCTCCCACCAGCCCATGAATACATTTGCATAGCTGGGGGCGAAGCAGGTGCCCATCGCTGTGCTCTGTGATTGCCGGTAGATCGAATTATCAAAGATTATTGTTCAGACAAAAATAAATCATATCTAAAAGAAATTCAGAGTGAAAAAATTAGGAAATTGAACGTGTTTTCAAAAAATGTCTAACTGCCTGCAGACCCAAATCATGGTTGATATTGGTATACAGACTGTTTACATCCAACGTAACCAAAGTATAACTCTCTTCCCAATGGATACCATCAATAACTGTAAGAAAGTGAGTTGTGTCTCTTATAGAGGCAGGTAATCCTACGACAAATTATCTTAAGTAGTGGTCAATATATCTCGAGGTGCTCTCTAATAGAGAGACAATTGAAGAAACAATTGGCCTGCCTGTGGGATTTACAGCATCCTTATGCAATTTAGGTAGGAGGTAGAGCACTGGGATTTTGGGATGTCTTCACTTCAGATGATTGTATTCTTCCCATTCTATCAATCCTTTTTCCCTCCACTCCAACAGCATTACCCCAAATATTTTGTTGGATTTAAGCACTTTATTTCTATCTGAGGAACAGTAACAGTTCACATAATTTAACTGTCTCAAACGCTCTGCCAGATATTTCACATTATCAATGAACACCACATTACCGCCTTTGTCTGACTGGCGTATTACAATGGTATTATCTGATTTCAAATTATCCATTGCTTCTACCTGGCCAATACTTAAGTTCTTCCTCCATGTTGGGGCTTTGCTATATCTGATTTTCTTTAGATCTTGTAATACCCCTTTCTCAAACACCTCAATTGCATCACATTGAACATTTGGCAAAAATAATGATTTGGGCTTAAAAGTACTTCCTGGGTTAATATCTAATTCCAGATCAAAATTCTCCAAACTTAAAAAAGCACTGTCATGACATTCTTCTATACCACTGAGAGCGGAAAGTGTATGCATCATTTCAATATCCTCAATATTCAAATGACTCAAGCCTACAGCTGCATCATGAGGTCTAGGTGTAACATATTTTGTGTCAAACCATTTCTTTAATTTCAATTTTCTGGAAAAATAAAATAAATCAATTCTAGTCTGTGTGAAATTCAAGTTCGCTGAAGGACAACATGATAATCCAAATGAGAGGGGCTCAATTCCTACCTTAGAAAGAGCTCACTGTGGTAGATTCACCACATTTATGGTTTTGCTTTTGAGCCCCTTGTTAACATTCCCACGGGTGTTTGCTCGTCGCTTTTTCTTTCTTTCCTTTGCCTGTTTGTTCCTCGTGTTTTTCCTCTGCTTCCTCGTCCTCTGCTGCCCCTTTGCGCATTCTGTTCCTGAAAGTGTTCTGTCCTTCCTTGGTTTAGCATTTGGAACTGTCGTAAAAAAATATTAGTTTTCTTTTGCTGAACCTGGTTCTATCCCTGGTTCAAAGCCGACACTGATGCATCCAACATGCTCCCATCTGAGATGTCACTTTCACTATATTCAACATTGATCCCTGGTGCTGCCATTTTCTCTGCTCCACCACTTTCTTTGTTTTCAAGCAGATGATCGTATTTGTTGTGAAATGCAAGGGTTCACCCTGCTTGATAATCATTAAAGCCTCTGAGGAATTTCCGCTGTTTTTTTGCTGTGATTTTTTCTTCCAATTTTCCCATATGCACCAGCAAATTTTTCATGAATTCCTCCACAGCTTCTTCGGCCACCAGTTTCCCTAGTTCATTGAGAACATCATCGATTTCAGCCAAAAGTTTACTCCTGTCTTTAAAGGCATACTTAACCAGAATTTTCATCATTGTGAGGGAGCAGGATGCTGAGTTGTTGGAGCATTTCTCTAACATGTCTGGGTCCGGAGTCTTCATAAGTTGATATCGTAAATATCCATAACCCCCGGGCGACTCTTTCCACATCAATATACCTTTGCAGCGATTCAGCCTCCCACCATTTGGGTAACTCTTTTTTGTGCAGTTTCTCCAAATGGTGATACAAAGTTTGCACTTTGATTTCCCCTGTCATGCTTTGCACTGTTGTGGATGCACCACCACTTGCCCCCAATTGGGTAAAAAAAAATCTATTAGCAGTTTCTTTTCTTTTGGCGTCAAGACCTGTGGCCATTTTTCCTTAGAGTTCTGTTTGTCTCAATGTGTGCAAGTGCTGACTCCAAGACTCCTCCGTCTAGCATTACAGTCAGCTCCCAGCCCTACTAACCCCAAAAGCACATGCCAAAGAGCCCCCGAAGCCCAGTAGAAACCCCACTCACCGCTGCCTCTGAAGTTGTCTCCCGCATCCCCTGATACAGTAACGGCCCCCAGGTGCACCGGCAAGGGTTCCTCCCACAGGGATCCAGACACTACGGCCGCATTCTGCGTGGCTGTCAAGCCTCGTATCAGCGAGTTCAGTCTCTGCACTTTCCGTTATAATGTGCAGTTCGAAATTGATTCCCAGGCTGTGTACTCCACTCCGCCCTCGACTTCTCACTGTCCCAGTCAAAAAAAGGGTCAGCCTCGGTGCTTGCAAAATGTACGATCCACTAGTCCTGGTCAGTTCCAAGGCTGTCTCGTGGGCAGTCCGCGTTGGGCTACCGGGTAACCCTCAAAATCCAAATTGCTCTCCACCATTGGCAGAAAATCCACAGACACTCGACCATGCTTGACTCTAAGTATTTAATTACACAAAAAGACACGTTTCGGCATTACGCCTTGCTCACAGTCATGAGTGCACACAGCATCAATTACATTTTAAGCACTTAACAAACAGTGAAACCATTTTCACTCAGGTCCCATACAGTGATTTTCAATGTAGAACATGGCGGCCATTTTAGACTGGTAATTCATACCAAGTATTGTACGGAAATCTCCGTATCTTGCTAAATACGTCATACATTTGGCCATGATTCTTCAATAAATTAATGACTTTGAAAATGAGGAACAAAGAAAATACATTTCACATATATATCTCACAGTTACTAATCCTAATCAGTATACGATGATCCAGCCCCTGTGGATATTGCATATTGTTTCATTTGCCATCCGGGAAAGCCTTACTGCTATAGACTGTTGCACAAATAAAACTTCACACTTTATTCTGAAAACTGTCTTTTTATATGCCTCATTTTTTTATAATGAAACCCCTTTTCAGGTGTTTTCTTGCTTCGCTGTGTGTGTGTGCCTCCGTGTGGGAGTACTGTATTGCTTTCATTTTGGAGAACGAAGCAGGACAGCATGTTTGATGAGCAGCTCTCCCGCTGTCTGGGGGAGAGCGGCTGCCTTTGCTGTTTTTTCAATTTTTTATCTTCACTACGCATCCTTGTGCTGCTAGGCTCTTTCTTTTTTTGGGGGGTGCGCGGTCCCACCAAGGCCTCCCATACAGGCTCACCATGGGGGGCAACCCATAGAGCCCACCCCTGACACCCAGCTCACCGCCCACAGAGCACTCCTTTGTGCTGCAGCGAGAGCCAGCAGGTTTCTTCTGCCTTGCCCGCTCCTGCAAGCAAGGCTGTGGTTGCCATTCGCTCACCCTAGACTTAGGCAAGGAAGCAGGGCAGGCTTTTCAACCAAGATGGGGAGAGTGCGGCAACACTCCCCTGTTACCTGCAGTGGTGTTGGGCCTGAGTTGGGATCCCAGGCTCTGCCTCTTCTCCTTTCCTTCCGGGGAAGTGTGACAGCACTTTTTCTCTGTCCCTGAAGCATCGAGGGCCTGGAGTTGGGGTTCTAGGTCCCCCAACCACAAAGCTGGCCTGGCGGATAGTGTTTTAGGCATACAGAATGCTGGGGGGGACCCAACGCAAACCCCCTCCCAGCATTAAAACTGAGTATTTTTCATTCGGAAACCCCCGGGCCTTGGACCACCTCGAGAGGTTAGAAAGGCTCAAGCAGCAGAGCTCCATGCACCCTGGGACTCGCTGAAGGTTCAAAGGTCAAATTCTTTGCAGGCTCATATCTCAGGCCACGTTGGGCCATTTTGCTTTATACTGTGCTCCACCTCTGGCCTACCCTGGAGTGTAACATCACCTCTCCGCCCCTGTCTCAACCTTTCTCCACAGTCTGCTGGGACATTTCAAAATGACATCATCCAGGAGTCACTTTGCACATCTACTCTGGGGACCTCAGTTCTGCCCCTTGCTGACATCACTGCTAGGGCCTGTCCCAGCAAATCATCAAAGGGAGCCCCCACCTGAGGTGGCTCCGGCTGTCTGGGTTAACTCCTTTGTTTTGTGGGCTTGAAAAGACCCATCTCTGGCATAGTGTGACAGCTGGTTAATTGATTTAGAGCATTCTGCCCCACCCCTTTCCACCTCAGGAGCCGAGTGAAGCATTTCTAATTGCTCCCTTTGGTTGGGGAGGCCTTTTATGCTGCCACTGGAGAGAAATGTAATCAATAAAACACAAAAGGGTGACAGAAGGTCTGGGCTCTGATCCTGAGCTGATCCAGAGAAATATTACATTCCTATATGTCATGTACACTGTTCAGACACCTTTTTGGAACTTGCAGAATTGATCTTTCCTCACTGGTCACCCCCCAATTTAAGGTGTCACTGGTCTCTGTAGGCCAAAGAGAAGCAAAACTGCACTCTAAGGCAGCATTCCCCATAGGTGTATAATGGGGTGTTACTGCAGACAAGGCATTGATTAAACCACTCTGACTTTCCCTGAGTTTACACCAACATTATGAGGACTAACCCAGGTCAATATTCACCCCAGGTGGAGCTGGCGTAGTGCCACTACGCGAAGTTCCAAAGAAAAACTCTTCTCCGCTCCACCCCTCCACCCCTCCAATGAAAAATATTAAAACACAAATTAAAAAAGAAAATATGTACTTAGCTGTACTGTGGCGTCTCCTGACTGCTCTCCTCCTCCTCGCTATGTTCTCTCTCCTGCAAACCCCTACGTCGGACATACTTCTTGTGAGAACTGCACATGCTATTTTATTTGTTTGCCATTATCAACTCTGAACATAGGCATATCTAAGCACATTACACTCACAGGTTGCTTTTCCACAAATTGGCATATGGTCTTGTGATCCCCCGCTCTGTTCATGCAATAGAATTTCTAATCAAATCACTTTACATTATGTGTTATCTTTTAATTTTTATAAAGAGGTGAGATTAACTTGCTGTTGACCACTATGGAAGAAATATGGCTCCGGACAACGTAGACCGGCCCTAATATTTTTGCAGCAGTAACAAGATATGGCTACATGTTATACTATGATATATTTTTTAAACATACACTAAGGGTCGGGAAACTGTTAGCTTTTACATGAACTAGACTTTTATCTGCCTCACTATTTGTGACATGTTTTAATGCTGTAGTCTTACTCATGATTTGTTGGTAAATATAAACTGATTGTTTTTATTATAGATTGTTATCTTTTACGGTCCTTTACCAAATAAAGATTTCATTGATTGATAGATTGTAGGAAAGTACCTGTTTGTGTATGGTTAGCCCCACTTTTTGTCTAATGCCTGATGTGGTTTCAAACTGTAGGTGCACTGGGTCCCTTCTAACCAAGTTACCAGTGCCAGATCTCTTTCCCCAAAACTGTACCATGGTTGAAACAACTTCAGTTACCCCTATAAGTCCCTAGTAAATGGCACTCTGGTACGGGTACTGAGGAGGGTCATCTGAGGCTGCAGCACTGATTGTGCAACCCCAGTGCCCCCTCATAAAGGCTATGTACTCTACCACTGCAGGCTGCGTGTCTTGGTGCAGGAAAATCCGAAGAGTCGACATGTCACACAGCCCTGTTTCAAAAAATTGAGCCTCATTAGGTCCCCAATCCAGATGTATAGCCATATACATACATGAATCTAAGAAATCCAAAATCTTTAACCAGTTGATCTCAATTGAATCTTTATTTTTGTCCTTCCAGGCTTTTCACGGCAGTCTGGAAGGGCACATTTTGAAAATAAAGTGCAAAATGAATTGAAGAATTATGAAAACTATGAGAATAAAAATTGAAAAATGTTGACTAAAATGAAGATTGGATTGTGATGAACTGGGTAAAGATTTTTGATTCTTTTGATTCATGTATGTCTATGGCTGTGCAGCTGGACTGGGGCCATGACATGGCTCCATTTTTTCTCATATTCAACAAAAGCACACGGGTAGAGCTCGAATCTAGCTGGCACACCTTCAAACGACATTGAGCATCTAAAAAGGAAAAGTTGGAACACATTGCAGTGCATTCTACAATTTCTGGTTTGTACACAGCCCTGTGTGCCATGCCCCCATGCACTGCATAATACATTGGTAAGTTACCCATACTCCAGGACTCCAGCCCCAAGGCAGGGTGCACTACAGCCTATGTGTTGGCCAATCTGCATTACTAGATAGGCTCCCACAATACGCAGTTTATTCTGTGATGTTGTAAGTGAACAGGAAAGCCATAAATTACACATGGGCTGGATATTCACCCACACGGGTATCCTAGCTCCATTATGGCTTTATTGATCTCTAAGGTGTTTGGTACAAAACTTCTTATATTATTAAATCCTCACCGATGCCAGTGATAAATGTATTAATAAATTCACACAGAGGACCCTTTTAGAGGGTCCCCATAAAACTTACCAAACCCTGGTGTTGCTGATGATTGGTTTTAATCAGTTTGCTACCACCAGAGCAGACAAGTTTCTGACCTCATGGGGTGAGAGCCTGCGCTCCCAAGAGGGCAATGACAAAGCCTGCTCTGGGCAGATGTGTTGCACACCTCTTCAAGGACAGGACGGACTTCCTGTGAGGAAAGCTTCAAAGTAAATGCCGCCTTTGAAATCCAATCCAGGAACTTCCAGCTGGTGGGGGAAGCCTAAACCCCCCTCCTTTCCTGCTCTACTTTTGGTGGGAGGAAAGGTGGCAAAACTTGTGAGGCCAGGAGGTGTGTCCACCTTCAGCCTGCACCACCCCTAAGACGGGGAAGGCAAGGTGGACCCCACTTTTCACTTTGCACCATCTTAAAGATGGAGAAAATAGCATATCAGGGTCAGGGATATGCCACCCCCCCCCAAGCGGGATGAATATTTTGAGTGTAGTCACCCTATAGGTAAGGATCCCGTTGGTTACTACCTGACTCCCCCTCAGTGCCCCCCTAAATTTTGTATTTAGGTGGCTCCTTGAGACCTTGAGATTCCATCAACCTAAAGAAGACAAAGGAAGAAGACTAGCTGCTGATTCAGGAACTGAGTCCTGCTGCAGAAGAAACCAGCTCCAAATCCTGCCAACTGCGAAAGGACTCAACAACTGTGGACTGCCGTTCCTACCTGAAACCTGTGCAGCCTCCAAGAACCCCAAAGCCCTGCCAGCCTTTGCCAATTGCCTGGGACCTCTCTTTGGACGAGTGGTACTAGTACTCGGCTATCTGCTAGTAAAGACCACCATGAGGTGAAGACCGGAACAGACCATGATGGTGTGATTCACCTCATCATCCAACAGTTGCAGCAGACAAGCCTTGTTGGTCACAGGTCTGGTAACCAACCCTTTCAATGCATCCCCTAGCCAGAGGGACCCTCACAGTACCTGTGACCAATGCTGGAAACAGCCCCGCTCCTGTCAGACTTTACCCACTTTCTGGTGGCATCAACTGCATAAAAAAAGCAACTTGGGTAAGGCTGCCCCGACCACAATGGACTCACTGCACCGGTAGCTGAACTCCACCTGTGAAAAACCAATTCTGCACCCCAAGACCTCCAGCTCCTGCGATCCAGGTAACCCGGAATTGACTACTGTGACTGAGCCCTGGGACATCCAAAACTCTGACTTCCCTGGAGTAGAACTTACCCTGAACTCTGGGCAACCTTTGTCCCCCAAAACTCCATGGTGAAGTGTTGCTTTCATTGACCACAACAGTAAATGTGTTGATGGTACTCCCCTATCTGACCCTATGCTTTTATTCCCCTTGATCACAACAGTCTCTTCCTGATGCTAGTGACCGGTGTTGCTAAAACCTGTGAGCATTTGAGTCTTGAACTACATTTGGTTAAAAATTGACATACAAACCATTTTTTACCTGTTGGATAAAGTTTGTGGTTTTAAAAAATATATAGATACAACTTTATTCTCTTACAAATTGGTCTCTGATTTATTCTTTAGTGTGTGACTCATTTATTGCCTCTGTGTGTGATAACAAATGTTTATCACTACCCTCTGATATGCCTAACTGCTCACACTACCTCAAACTGAGCGTTAGAATGATCTGCTTTTACCTCTGCACACCTATTGGGGATCCACTGGACTCTGTGCACAGTGTACTTCATTTTAGTACACTATATAGAGAACCACCTTCCTACATTTATTAAATGACATTTCCCCTCTGATGAAAGACACATTTATTTTCCTTTTTCCCAATCCATATGATATACTACTTTAAAATCTGTTTGAAATATATATTTTCTTAAAATAAAATACTAAATTATGGACTTTAAAACTTGATTTGGTTTTAATTTTTTTATTCTAACATGATTAAATATATAGTTATTACTTTACAAAGCGGTACATCATGATCACTTAGCATGTCAGCAAATAAGAGAACATTTGTAACAGATAAAATACTACAAAGTTGGTGCCTGTTGATATATTTGCACACTGGTATGTTTGAACATGGTACATGGAAATAATATTGGATTGCTTATTTTGGTGAGTGTATTGGTGATAGATTAGAGAATTTTAAAATGCAAATAATGATTATTTGGAGTTTTATTTTACAAACTCTGACTACACAGAACTAGTTGTGTGTTGTGTTGAGAATCTTCTTTTAATGGCACTTGTGTTGGTTGAGTTGGTGATGGTTGAGCTGGAGGGTATTTCTAGATGCAATGTTCATTAAACTGCCATAATCTCACAAAATGTTGCATTATTCTTGTTATGCAAAATTATGCTATTAGACCACATTTCATGATTACATACCACATGTGTAAAAAATGTTGCTCAAGCACATGGGAACAAGGTGAATGACCTTGTGTCTTTTGCAATATTATTTAGTGCAAAATGCGGCTCACTTCTAAATTTCACGTATTTCCACAAATGTAAACTACCCAGGTTTTGCAATCCCTTAGTGGTGGTGGTTGAGTTGGTGTTGGTAAAGGAGGTGGAGGTGATGGGGGTGGAGGAGATTGTGACTGAGGTGGTAGTTCTGTAGATGTTGCAAGGGAGTTGACAACAGGATTTGAGGGTGGTATTGGCCTTATAAATGTAAAATTGATACTTGTATAGCGCACTACTCACCCGCAAGGGTCTCAAGGCGCTTGTCCGAATACCGCTGTGGAACCCATCCTGGCTTTCCCTGTGAAGCGTCCACTCCTGGGCACCCCCAAGGTGGAGGCCAGGCATCCTTAGCATTGTGGGGGCCGTTGTGGAGATTAGGCAAGCTATTGCCCAGAGTTGCAGAGTGGGACTCCATGATTGGAATAGGCACCGAGGCGAGAATTATCAGGTCCGTGGAATTTTTGAGCCCAAGACCCGCCGAGGTGGGGAATTGAACCCTGGTACCGGGCTAGACCTCTGCATCAGGGTCTGCCGCCCTAATCATTGTGCCACACTTCTCCACTATAAGTGCTTTTAGATGGTGGCACTTCTATAGAGTCTTGTGCAAGACTTGGCTCCATGTTTCACATTGGCATTCAATGCCTCTATCTTCATGGGTAAGGTATGTTGCCCTGCAATCTCTTCCCTCAAATCACAAAGATGTTCACAGTGCATTTCTGCCATGTCTTGGTAAAAGTTCACAATAATATGCAAGGCATGGATTTGTCAAACATCTATGGGATTCCTTTAAATGTGTCTGCTTTCGCAGGGAGCTCTACCATATTGCATGAATTTAAATAACATACTGGTTTGGGTCTTTCGAACTAGGAAATGTTGGACCCATAGTCATAGGAAAACAAAAAAAAGAAATAGCTTCCAAGTTTTGCTTAATATAGTTTCAAGAAAAGAACAAATGACTTTATTCCATTGTTTTGCATTAAACAGTGTTTATGAACAATATCATGTATCATTGTTCAGTACAATTAATACAGTTGAGTTGAAAATATTTGGAGCATATGAAAAAGTTATAATTAAAAAAAGCCCACATTTTTTCTTGATATTGGAATGCATGCTACAAACTGGAAATATTTACTAGTGAAAAGGGAGTATCAGTGATTGTGAAACAAAATATAATCTAGTAAGAAAACTTTTTTTTAAAAACAACAGTCCAATCATATATGGATCAGAGATTGGGAGAGGTTATCTTGGCATGACCATTCTAGTTGAATCAATGATTCTCTTTTGGAATGGAAAACATATACAGCCTCATGCATCAACCCAAAATCCAGTCGGTAAAATACCGATTCGGTAATAGCTCCCGATATTAAGTAAAAAATACCCAATCCCAATGCATCAACCCAAAAGCAGAAATCGCTATTTAAGGAATCCTTAAATAGCGATTCTTTAAATAGGGATTCCTTAAATACCGATTCCTTAAATAGCGATTGCATTTAAGGAATCCCAAAGTGAGATTCCTTAAATGCAATGCATCAAAGTTAAAAAATTAGCGATTTCGCTAATAGGGGGAGCAAATTACCATGAAGATGAACTGCATGGTAATTTGCAAAAACTTTGAAAAATGCACTTTTGTGCATTTTTCAAAGTTTCATGTTGCGCACACACATGCCCTTAGAGCATGTGTGTGTGCAACATATGTGCACATATCATTTTCAGGGGTGCAACAGGGTGTCCTTTTGACACCCTGGCACCCTTGAAAGTGCTCCCGCTATTAGCGATTCGGTAATACCGATTCGCTAATACAGACTGGCTTTACATTCATTCCTATGGGCCTCCAAGCCCATAGGAATGAATGGGTAGGTATTCCTTATTACCGATTCGGTATTACCGATTCGGTAATAAGGAATATTAAGGAATCACTATTTGAATAGCGATTCCTACATGCATAGCCTTTTGCTATTCCTTATTAGCGATTCCTTATTTTTCGCTAATAAGGAATCGCAAATGGCATTGTTGATGCATAGGCCCCATAGTCTTTAAGAGCGGATTGGTTAATTCTGCTTCCTTTATAAGGCCCCACTGTTTACCTCATGGGAAATTCATAGCCCTGGGAAGTGCTGTTAAAATATTTTGACCCTGGTTCATACACAAGTTTCTGCAGGATGGAAACCTGGTGAATATAGTTTCTAATGGGAAAAATGAGGATCAGTGAGAGAATGTTTTAGAGAAATTGGTGAGAGTAAGTAAAAAAACACTGTGAAGCAAAGAAGTGAAAAGAAAACCCCCATGTGTACCATACCTTGTGTTACAAATTAGGAAAATCCCTAGTGGTTTGATAGATCAACATCCTGAAATGCAGGAAAAATTATAGAGGCTTATATATATAGGTAAGCCTTGGGGAAAGTTTGGTAATTCGACCTTAGTGAAAAGTACCTGGTTGCATTCCTGTGTTTGTGGCTAATCTGCCACCTACATAGTTGTGGACCCCTTGGTGGATGTGTACTGATTTAGTCAGGTGTTTTGTACAATGGCATAAAAATGCAACTGGGTGCCAGGCATTGGAATTCCTAAAATGTGCTCTGGAATGACTGAGTCCAAGGAGAGTTTGTGGCTGAGATGCATCAATCTGGAAGCATTTTTGATCTGAACTTCTGTTCTGCTTGGGTTTTCGGATCAGATAGAACCCGCTTATCAGAGCCTCACTAACCCAGCCAGAACGTTACCCCCCTCCCTAGAACCTATTTATAATCCTGCAACCACATATATCTATCACCTAAGGACAGGGGATTCCTACTATGTATACCAAGATCTCACAATCGGCGGCCTCGCGATCCCATACGGATCCAGACCTCTCTGCCCATACGACAGTATCACAAGTGGCGGCCTCGCGGTCCCATATGAACCCAGACCTCTCTGCCCATACGACAGTATCACAAGTGGCGGCCTCGCGGTCCCATACGAACCCAGACCTCTCTGCCCATACGACAGTATCACAAGTGGCGGCCTCGCGGTCCCATACGAACCCAGACCTCTCTACCCAGGCGGCAGTCTCATAAGTGGCGGCCTCGCGGTCCCATACGAACCCAGACCTCTCTGCCCATACGACAGTATCAGCACAATCGGCGGCCTCGCGATCCCCTACGAATCCAGACCTCTCTGCCCATATGACAGTATCACAAGTGGCGGCCTCGCGGTCCCATACGAACCCAGACCTCTCTGCCCATACGACAGTATCAGCACAATCGGCGGCCTCGCGATCCCCTACGAATCCAGACCTCTCTGCCCATACAACAGTATCACAAGTGGCGGCCTCGCGGTCCCATACGAACCCAGACCTCTCTGCCCATACGACAGTATCAGCACAATCGGCGGCCTCGCGATCCCCTACGAATCCAGACCTCTCTGCCCATACGACAGTATCACAAGTGGCGGCCTCGCGGTCCCATACGAACCCAGACCTCTCTGCCCATACGACAGTATCAGCACAATCGGCGGCCTCGCGATCCCCTATGAATCCAGACCTCTCTACCTAGACGGCAGTCTCATACGACAGTTCATCCTATGATCACCATAACATACAAAAAGGGAATCAGTCTCACTATTCATCAGATCACACAAGGATTGCCAGTTCGGACATAGCCTGTTCTCAGGTTCGAGGGGCTCCTATTTCCTCTATTCAGTTACCACTTACCTGATCAGGGTTAACATCTGTTCATGTAGCCACAGCTGACTAGAAGAATAGGCTACCCTCTTATACAAGAACACGCATCACATGTCGGTTCACTACAAACTGGATACTTTATTACTCATTACATACACAATCACATAACATTACGATATAACACATAACCTGCAAAGAAAAGTGAAAGATTAAGTTGTACACTCTAATAAGAAAGGGTCGACATCACCTTAGTAGTATGTAGCCTGCACTCAGTGGTCATCTAGGTTCCCTTCTCGTCTGTGCCTCGGCTCGCCTGGAATCACCCTTCTCCGAGTCACTGGGACCTCTTCCTTATCGGCTACTCTCTCCTCTCTGGCTATTCTGTTAGGAAAGCATCTGTCTCTCGGTTCTTCTCCGCCTTCAAGATGGCGTCTGTCTTCCCTGGAATAAGTAGTAGCTTTACTGCTAACGGCGAGATGCCGCCTACAGACTGAACATGTAACTGCCTCAGACTTTCACTAATATAGAGGTGCATTTCCTCATGGAAAATTCCGGCCCGTAACCTGCCGCCCACCAAATTCTTGTACCTCCCCGTACCAAGGACACGTTCCCAGCCGGCCGGCCTGATGTAGTGTCTTCGGCATGAAGAAAAATACAATCCTTCGATAAGGGCCGGCCTGAACCGGTTCTCTCCAAGCGAATAACACCTCATAACTAAAATATTACTCTTGACCTAGAAGCATCCCAAGCTGCCGAAGCAGAAAGAAAGATGGAGTCTCTCCCGTTTGAGGCCTACCAGGCCTGAATTCAGCACAGCTCCATGAAATACCCTCACTACAGGACAGGTTATCCCTAATACTAACGAATCTATCCCCTAGGCTATATGTGCAAGCCCTGATCTATGGGGAAGAGCACAGAATCATGTCGAAGTGCCTAGTAAATAGGCTCCATTCACTACTCTAACCCTTAGGCTTGAATGGTAAGAGACTGAAGTCACATTCAATCACTTGTTAATACAAGAAGACCGGGAAAATCGAGCAGAACATTTCACCCTTGACTTCAGTCTATTATACATTCATTAAACAGAACTAACATCTGTGGAAGAATAATATGAAACAAGACTAACTGATCTATGTCTAGTACCAGGTGTGCAGAATTGAAGTAGTGAAGGAATACACTGAATAAAGCAACAGATAGAAATCAAAATGCCGATAGTAATCAGAATACCTCCTAATATTTGACGTAACATATGTAAATCAGGTAACCAATTAAAGAGCCAGTCAAACCAGCCCTGGTCAATGTGTTTTCTAACTTCTTCTGTCAAGTCATGTAATTTGTCAATGTGAACCTGAATGGATTTTGTATGATCTGACAAGTTAAAACAACAAAGACCCTCAAAATCAGAACAATCGTGTCCATGTTTAAGCAAAAGATAATCAATAGCCGCTCGATTTTGTAAGATAGCCCTTCGTTCACCCTGGGCGTCTAATAGCATGTCAGACAGGATTGTAGAAGTATGATTGATGGATTTTACCATCCAGCAGGCCATTTTCCCAATAGATTTGGCATTATAAACTGCCAAAGCAGGAACACCAACAATTGAAACAGCCAGGCTAAGGTATTCAGACTTGGAATATAAATGCAAAGATGAGTCACAATCCTCCTGTAACCTCACTGTATCTCGGATCACACGAGAGTTGGCATTCGGATGTGACGAGAACATGAGTAGGCTCAGTCTAGTAATGGCACAAGGGCCTCCAGAAATATTTGCGGGGATATATGGCCAGGAAGTATTACCACATGAGAAAAGCCATCCGGCAGGCAGTAACATCGTGCGATAGTGACTGGGGGTAACTACCATACTCTTGCAAGTCATGTTATTCTCAACAGAAGTACATGTTTTCGGTGTCCTTTGAAAGCACAAAGTTCGTTCACGAGCGGTGAATGAAGTGGAACCTTTCAATTTTAAACGCATACATTCAGAAATCGCACTAGGATCACAAGTAAGGAAAAAACATAAATCACCTTGTGTGATATTATAGGTAACTATTTGGGACTGGACAGGCGGTATCGGGTCTGACAGTACAGTACACAAGGGGCAATACTCATGGGCAGCGAAATCGCCCAGAAGAACATTGGGGCGAGCATTTGTTATATTAAAAATATGAGTCAGAGTCTCCAATGAAGCAGGGACATCAACCAAACAAGTTGCCAATATATCAGTTACCGATCTCATCGGTGTCAAGCAGAAATGAGGGGTCTTCGTCACTTGCTTGGCCAATGTAACCCAAAAGTTTGGCGACGAATCCCACGCAGCGAAGGAACGCGACACTCGGGTTCTCAACTCAGCCCGGGTTGATGGGATCCCTCCTCTCTCGTCGTACTATCCCAAAAGGAGTCCAACACCGACACATCCTGCAGCAACAGTCCAAAGAATGATCTGAAAAAGAATCAAATACAGGCATTATTCATTCTCGTAAGTAACATTTGTCAGCCGGGACTGCTTCCCAGCTATCTTTCCCTGGTCTCATAACTAAAATGGTGTTGTCTTGACCGGTTGCAATCACTTCTGCTTGTTCAGGGGGATTCTTAGGCGACTGCACCCAAACTCTGGCCCCAGGATTATCTGTGGAGCCAAAACCTTTCTGGCCTCGTACCGTTAGCAACGTTGGGGCAGTGCCTTTTGTGATCTCACCGCTGAACACAGGCATTATTAGCAATTGAGCCACTCGGTCAGTTTTATGTATCAGTAAGTCAACCTCACTGCTATTCAGCAGGAGCACCTTAATCTCTCCCTGATAATCACTATCAATGATTCCTCCAAGCACCTGAATGCCTTTTACAGCCAGCCCCGATCCAGGGGCAATTAATCCGAAATTTCCAGGTGGTATCTGAACACCAACACCTGTCTCAATGATGACTCGATCTTTACTTTTTATAATGGTGTCATCCATGGCATGCAAGTCTAAACCTGCCGACCCTGGGGTCGCTCTGCATGGAGCCAAAGCTCCGGGAGTAATCTCCCAGTACATCACAGTCTCTCTGATCTCATTGGGTTTAGCATCAACATTCGGAGGAAACAAACGCATAAGTGGGGATTCAGCATTTAGAAAAGGACGGTTATTCAAAATCAATAGCGCTTGAGGCAAAAAATCTCGCCAATTCTTATACTTGTCATCTGTTAATTTGCGCAGTTGGTCTTTTAACAGGCCATTCAACCTCTCCACCAGACCCGAGGCCTGTGGATAATATGGTATATGAAACACCCATTCAATATTGTTTTCCACACAGAATTCCTGTACCAATCTTCCACGAAAATGGGATGCATTATCAGATTGAATTTGGAATGGCACACCATAATACATCATAATCAATTCCAATGTTTTAATAGTATTCAATTGGGTAGCTTGCTTACAGGGAAGGGCCACCAACAGGCCACTGTATGTATCAACAATGGTGCAAACATATTGACAATTCCTACTCATAGGAAGTGGACCAATGTAATCAATCTGCCAAATTTGAGCGGGCAATTTCCCGCGATGTAAATGACCTTTAACAATTTGGGGCACTTTGCGCTGCCTGATATGCTGACAAATGGGACAATGTAGAATAACATTTTTCATTAAATCTAGGGGAATATAAATTCCTCGATCAGCAGCCCACCTGCTAGTGGCTTTCTCTCCAAAGTGTCCTGCTTTCTGGTGGGCCCATTTCGCCAATCCCGTAATATCAGAATCTTGCGTGTCCACCCCTGCCTCAGCAATTTTAGATTTCTCATCTGCAATGTTATGAAAGAATTTGTCAAGAGAGTCTATCAGGGTATGAGCATCCACATGGAAGATTGTAACAGTACTCTGTGGGAGCATTTCCCAAATCTCCTGCCATAATTCTTTTACCCACAATTCCTTGGAATGGATTTTCCAACTATGGGAATGCCAAGTCGGTAACCAAACTGCCAGTCCATTGGCAGTAGACCAAGAATCGGTAAAAATATGACATGTGCCTGGTAACTCTTGTTTCAGAACTTGATAAACAGCATAGAGTTCAGCAAATTGACTGCTCTTACCCTCACCAGTTGTACTCAGCAATTTTTGTGTGATCGGATTATAGGGCACTGCCTTCCAATGCCGTTTCGTCCCTATGAACCTTGCTGAACCATCCGTAAACCAGACATGGTTTCTGTCCTCTGCGGACAAATCATGAAAAGGTTTACCCCACTTAACAGGAGATTCCTGTACTAGAGGTACGGAACATTCACTCTCAGTTTCAGTTGATGGCGCCCGTGCCACCTGCTCATGCAAAGATGCAACTCCTTTTTGTCCCACACGTGCCCTGTCTTGTATATACCATTTCCATTTAATCACACTCGCCTCTTGAGCGTGTCCAATTCGGTGAGTTTTCGGCGAACTCATAACCCACTGCATGATAGGAATTTCAGGTCGCAAAACTATATCATGTCCCAAAGTCAATTGCTCGGTATCCACCAGAGCCCAATAACATGCAAGTAGCTGTTTCTCAAAAGGTGTATAACGCTCACCAGCATCAGGTAACTTTTTGGTCCAGAAACCTAACGGTACTCTACTCTTGCCTTGTTTCTGCCACAAACTCCAATTCGCATAAAGGCCTTGTACAGACACATTCAAATCCACATCACCATCACATACAGGCCATAAATCCAGAGCATGCTGAATTGCTTCTTTTGCCAGACTGAACGCATCTTGCTGTGGTTTACCCCATTCAAATGCATTCTTTTTACGAGTGACCTGGTACAAAGGGGCCAATATTTGACTCAAATGAGGAATATGCTGGCGCCAAAATCCAAACAAACCAATGAAGCTTTGGGCTTCTTTCCTATTTCTCGGAACTGCAAAATCAAGAATTTTCTGTTTAACCTGAGGGATCACTTCTCGGTGCCCTTCATGCCAATTAATACCCAAAAATTTCACAGCCTGGGACGGACCTTGTAATTTATCCGGGTTGATTTCCCAACCTTTCTCACGCAAGCACTCAATGACTCTATCCAAGTGGGTCTGAACTTCCTCTTGTGATTCACCTTGGATCAGAATATCATCAATATAGTGACATATCTGAATTTGTGGATGAACTGGTACCTCAGCCAGATGCTCTGCCACCAGCCGGTGACATATCGTAGGACTATGCACATAGCCCTGAGGAAGACTTCTAAACGTCATCTGACGCCCGTTCCACGTAAAACTGAATTGTTCCTGACACTCAGGGGCAATCGGAATCGAAAAGAAAGCATTAGCAATATCAATGGACGCATACCATGTACCTGGATGTTTCTGGATTCTTTCAATTAGGGTAATAACATCCGGTACTGCAACAGTCAAAGAGGGTGTGTGTCTATTCAATTCTCGATAATCAACAGTCATGCGCCAAGAATTATCACTCTTACGTACAGGCCAAACAGGATTATTCCAAGCAGAAGTAACTGGGGTTATAACTCCTGCATCCACCAACTCCTGAATAGTGGTACTAATCTCTTCATGACCACCTGGAATACGATACTGCTTCTGACGAACCACTTTTGTCGCCTGGGGAACTTTTATGGGGGGCATTCTTAAACGACCAACCCGTACAGGCCTGGACGATATACAATGTTTAGTTCCAAATTGGTAACATCCATCATCTAAGTGCAAAGTCATTCCTTTCAAAATATCAATTCCAATTATGAATTCTAAGAGTGGCACCACTAATACAGAGTATTCTTTTCTAGGAATTCTACCTATTCTCATTTCAAGTAAGGTTTGAACTGCGGGAGTTTCCTTTCCACCTAATCCGGTAATTGTAAAAGGCTGACCTTTAAACTACTTTGATTTTCCATGAATAAGAGTGGCCTCCGCTCCTGTATCTACCAATGCTCGGGCCCTTTGGATATTACGATGTCTCCAATAAATATCAATATCTACATAGGGTCTATTATCTCTGTGAGCCCATCTGTGTACTGGAGCTTGACCTATTTCCTAGTCCTTTTTATTGTGTTCTGTGTACCAGGATAAATCAGGATAAAGACTCTCACGGTTCCTAGGTATCGATACCTCCTGTTCATATCCATCTCCATTACGAAATGGATTACTGTTCCCTGCATTGTACTGCGGGTTTCGATCGGCCAATATGTGTCGATCCTCTCTCCTTCTCAACTCAGGGGATTGATCCCTATCATCTCTACGTCTGCTGTTAACATAATCATCTCTCCCCCTCTCTCTTTCCCCCTCTCTCTCCCTGTCTCTCTCACGACAGGGGGACAAATCACGCGCATAACGTCGATCATCACGACGATCAGAGCGCCCACGGCGGTCGTCATCACCGCTACCGTCAGAAAAACCACGATCATACTCAGTTGTCCGAACACGCCGGGCACCCTCCTTTCGATCCAAGCCACGTTTGCGAAACATTTCCCTCAAACGAGAAGTAGTCTCACCATCAATGTCCTCCTTCCGCACACCATCGGCCATAAGACCAAAAAACATATCACGTCTAGTAAGTTTATTGTCACCAGGAGTACGAGTGTCAGGCCGGGACTGCCGTTCAGGTTTAAACCACTCACCCAACTCACCGAGTTGGCGTACCGATTCCAGCACCACAGATAACATGTTACCAGTCTGATTAATCAATAAAGTCATCATGACCTGCTTATAAGCAACAGGGGAAGAACGAATAATACGATTCCGCACAGAAGATGTTAAGAAACCATCAAGCAACCGGTCAGCAGTATTCAGAAAAATTGCCGTTTTCATCACCTCCTCTTTGAGACGTTGTGCAGCATCGCGCAAAGTATACCACGGTTTGTCATTCAGAGGCCAGTCAGACTCAGTAGGATATTTTTGATTACAACCCTCAGTCGCCAATTGAAGCAAAGAAATTTGACCACCACCATTAAAGTTACGAAAATGATCCTGTACAGTAGAATCCGAACTCAAGGAACAAAACTTCAAACAATCGCCAGCATCCAGCATAATGCCAGCAGCGCCCAGTTCATAAAGGCGCACCATCCATGTGAGCAAAGGCTCACCAACTCGCTGTCGAAATCGCTGCAAAATATCACTAATTTCTTGTTGAGTAAAATCCTCCAAAGAGTCTAAAGCAATACCATTCGGAGCACCGGGAGCCTGCTGCACCTTCCGTCGAAAAACTGGATGCGCCGAGACCGCGGGATGAGCATCACAAGGAGCTCGACCAGTACACGTAGAGGAACAATCAGTGGAAGAAGCATCGACCCCGCTCGAAGGACGAGCGCAATCACGGGGTGCACCATCAGAGGCGCAAGAAGCAGATTTACAAGCACGGCCGGGGCGAGAGGACTCGCGCTTGGCAGACTCCTCACCCGAGGAAGGAGAATCACTCGAGTTCCAGATATTACCATCCCATTCATCAGGATTCCAATCCAGTCCGGCTTTCGCCACGACCAGACGCACCTTCCGCGTCGAAACCCGACCACGCCGATTCTTGTATTTATAACGAGCAATTCGCACAGCCGCCCTCTCGGCAATAGTTTGGTACGTCTCAAGTTTGTCAGCAAGCAACTTATTTTGACACCGCAACAAAGTATGAGCATTCTGAATCTCAACAAAGTTCGCTTCCACATCCTTATGCACATTCTGTAACTTCAACAACCTCTCATGCAGGATCCTGTACGCAGACAGAACAATCCAACCTCTGCGCCCCAAAACGGGAAGCTCATCACCCTTAGATACCGGCGCCTTCTGTAAACAAGCAATCACATTAGCCGGCTCCGCCAGCTCCAAAAAAGAATTCCAATTCTCACTCAAACCAGTAGAATCAGCCCACTCACGGGCTAAGGCTTCATAAGGCGTTGAATCCCAGCCGGGAATATCAACGGGCAACTTAAAAGTAGATTTCGACTTTCTAGAAAACATCTTTGAAAAGAAAGAAAAAGAGAAAAAGAGAAAGAAGAAAGAAGAAGAGAAAGAAAAAAAAAAAAAAACTACACACACAAATATAGACAAATAATATACAAACGAAACCACGCACGCGCCGAAAGCAAACACGATACAACCACAACGCACACAGGTTTCGTAAACGGTTCGTGACGCCAAATGTTCTGCTTGGGTTTTCGGATCAGATAGAACCCGCTTATCAGAGCCTCACTAACCCAGCCAGAACGTTACCCCCCTCCCTAGAACCTATTTATAATCCTGCAACCACATATATCTATCACCTAAGGACAGGGGATTCCTACTATGTATACCAAGATCTCACAATCGGCGGCCTCGCGATCCCATACGGATCCAGACCTCTCTGCCCATACGACAGTATCACAAGTGGCGGCCTCGCGGTCCCATATGAACCCAGACCTCTCTGCCCATACGACAGTATCACAAGTGGCGGCCTCGCGGTCCCATACGAACCCAGACCTCTCTGCCCATACGACAGTATCACAAGTGGCGGCCTCGCGGTCCCATACGAACCCAGACCTCTCTACCCAGGCGGCAGTCTCATAAGTGGCGGCCTCGCGGTCCCATACGAACCCAGACCTCTCTGCCCATACGACAGTATCAGCACAATCGGCGGCCTCGCGATCCCCTACGAATCCAGACCTCTCTGCCCATACGACAGTATCACAAGTGGCGGCCTCGCGGTCCCATACGAACCCAGACCTCTCTGCCCATACGACAGTATCAGCACAATCGGCGGCCTCGCGATCCCCTACGAATCCAGACCTCTCTGCCCATACGACAGTATCACAAGTGGCGGCCTCGCGGTCCCATACGAACCCAGACCTCTCTTCCCATAAGACAGTATCAGCACAATCGGCGGCCTCGCGATCCCCTACGAATCCAGACCTCTCTGCCCATACGACAGTATCACAAGTGGCGGCCTCGCGGTCCCATACGAACCCAGACCTCTCTGCCCATACGACAGTATCAGCACAATCGGCGGCCTCGCGATCCCCTATGAATCCAGACCTCTCTACCTAGACGGCAGTCTCATACGACAGTTCATCCTATGATCACCATAACATACAAAAAGGGAATCAGTCTCACTATTCATCAGATCACACAAGGATTGCCAGTTCGGACATAGCCTGTTCTCAGGTTCGAGGGGCTCCTCTTTCCTCTATTCAGTTACCACTTACCTGATCAGGGTTAACATCTGTTCATGTAGCCACAGCTGACTAGAAGAATAGGCAACCCTCTTATACAAGAACACGCATCACATGTCGGTTCACTACAAACTGGATACTTTATTACTCATTACATACACAATCACATAACATTACGATATAACACATAACCTGCAAAGAAAAGTGAAAGATTAAGTTGTACACTCTAATAAGAAAGGGTCGACATCACCTTAGTAGTATGTAGCCTGCACTCAGTGGTCATCTAGGTTCCCTTCTCGTCTGTGCCTCGGCTCGCCTGGAATCACCCTTCTCCGAGTCACTGGGACCTCTTCCTTATCGGCTACTCTCTCCTCTCTGGCTATTCTGTTAGGAAAGCATCTGTCTCTCGGTTCTTCTCCGCCTTCAAGATGGCGTCTGTCTTCCCTGGAATAAGTAGTAGCTTTACTGCTAACGGCGAGATGCCGCCTACAGACTGAACATGTAACTGCCTCAGACTTTCACTAATATAGAGGTGCATTTCCTCATGGAAAATTCCGGCCCGTAACCTGCCGCCCACCAA
Organism: Triturus cristatus; assembly: GCF_964204655.1. NCBI lineage: Eukaryota > Metazoa > Chordata > Amphibia > Caudata > Salamandridae > Triturus > Triturus cristatus. The sequence goes on along the minus strand of NC_140582.1, from coordinate 770,397,347 downwards.
ATTCTTGTACCTCCCCGTACCAAGGACACGTTCCCAGCCGGCCGGCCTGATGTAGTGTCTTCGGCATGAAGAAAAATACAATCCTTCGATAAGGGCCGGCCTGAACCGGTTCTCTCCAAGCGAATAACACCTCATAACTAAAATATTACTCTTGACCTAGAAGCATCCCAAGCTGCCGAAGCAGAAAGAAAGATGGAGTCTCTCCCGTTTGAGGCCTACCAGGCCTGAATTCAGCACAGCTCCATGAAATACCCTCACTACAGGACAGGTTATCCCTAATACTAACGAATCTATCCCCTAGGCTATATGTGCAAGCCCTGATCTATGGGGAAGAGCACAGAATCATGTCGAAGTGCCTAGTAAATAGGCTCCATTCACTACTCTAACCCTTAGGCTTGAATGGTAAGAGACTGAAGTCACATTCAATCACTTGTTAATACAAGAAGACCGGGAAAATCGAGCAGAACATTTCACCCTTGACTTCAGTCTATTATACATTCATTAAACAGAACTAACATCTGTGGAAGAATAATATGAAACAAGACTAACTGATCTATGTCTAGTACCAGGTGTGCAGAATTGAAGTAGTGAAGGAATACACTGAATAAAGCAACAGATAGAAATCAAAATGCCGATAGTAATCAGAATACCTCCTAATATTTGACGTAACATATGTAAATCAGGTAACCAATTAAAGAGCCAGTCAAACCAGCCCTGGTCAATGTGTTTTCTAACTTCTTCTGTCAAGTCATGTAATTTGTCAATGTGAACCTGAATGGATTTTGTATGATCTGACAAGTTAAAACAACAAAGACCCTCAAAATCAGAACAATCGTGTCCATGTTTAAGCAAAAGATAATCAATAGCCGCTCGATTTTGTAAGATAGCCCTTCGTTCACCCTGGGCGTCTAATAGCATGTCAGACAGGATTGTAGAAGTATGATTGATGGATTTTACCATCCAGCAGGCCATTTTCCCAATAGATTTGGCATTATAAACTGCCAAAGCAGGAACACCAACAATTGAAACAGCCAGGCTAAGGTATTCAGACTTGGAATATAAATGCAAAGATGAGTCACAATCCTCCTGTAACCTCACTGTATCTCGGATCACACGAGAGTTGGCATTCGGATGTGACGAGAACATGAGTAGGCTCAGTCTAGTAATGGCACAAGGGCCTCCAGAAATATTTGCGGGGATATATGGCCAGGAAGTATTACCACATGAGAAAAGCCATCCGGCAGGCAGTAACATCGTGCGATAGTGACTGGGGGTAACTACCATACTCTTGCAAGTCATGTTATTCTCAACAGAAGTACATGTTTTCGGTGTCCTTTGAAAGCACAAAGTTCGTTCACGAGCGGTGAATGAAGTGGAACCTTTCAATTTTAAACGCATACATTCAGAAATCGCACTAGGATCACAAGTAAGGAAAAAACATAAATCACCTTGTGTGATATTATAGGTAACTATTTGGGACTGGACAGGCGGTATCGGGTCTGACAGTACAGTACACAAGGGGCAATACTCATGGGCAGCGAAATCGCCCAGAAGAACATTGGGGCGAGCATTTGTTATATTAAAAATATGAGTCAGAGTCTCCAATGAAGCAGGGACATCAACCAAACAAGTTGCCAATATATCAGTTACCGATCTCATCGGTGTCAAGCAGAAATGAGGGGTCTTCGTCACTTGCTTGGCCAATGTAACCCAAAAGTTTGGCGACGAATCCCACGCAGCGAAGGAACGCGACACTCGGGTTCTCAACTCAGCCCGGGTTGATGGGATCCCTCCTCTCTCGTCGTACTATCCCAAAAGGAGTCCAACACCGACACATCCTGCAGCAACAGTCCAAAGAATGATCTGAAAAAGAATCAAATACAGGCATTATTCATTCTCGTAAGTAACATTTGTCAGCCGGGACTGCTTCCCAGCTATCTTTCCCTGGTCTCATAACTAAAATGGTGTTGTCTTGACCGGTTGCAATCACTTCTGCTTGTTCAGGGGGATTCTTAGGCGACTGCACCCAAACTCTGGCCCCAGGATTATCTGTGGAGCCAAAACCTTTCTGGCCTCGTACCGTTAGCAACGTTGGGGCAGTGCCTTTTGTGATCTCACCGCTGAACACAGGCATTATTAGCAATTGAGCCACTCGGTCAGTTTTATGTATCAGTAAGTCAACCTCACTGCTATTCAGCAGGAGCACCTTAATCTCTCCCTGATAATCACTATCAATGATTCCTCCAAGCACCTGAATGCCTTTTACAGCCAGCCCCGATCCAGGGGCAATTAATCCGAAATTTCCAGGTGGTATCTGAACACCAACACCTGTCTCAATGATGACTCGATCTTTACTTTTTATAATGGTGTCATCCATGGCATGCAAGTCTAAACCTGCCGACCCTGGGGTCGCTCTGCATGGAGCCAAAGCTCCGGGAGTAATCTCCCAGTACATCACAGTCTCTCTGATCTCATTGGGTTTAGCATCAACATTCGGAGGAAACAAACGCATAAGTGGGGATTCAGCATTTAGAAAAGGACGGTTATTCAAAATCAATAGCGCTTGAGGCAAAAAATCTCGCCAATTCTTATACTTGTCATCTGTTAATTTGCGCAGTTGGTCTTTTAACAGGCCATTCAACCTCTCCACCAGACCCGAGGCCTGTGGATAATATGGTATATGAAACACCCATTCAATATTGTTTTCCACACAGAATTCCTGTACCAATCTTCCACGAAAATGGGATGCATTATCAGATTGAATTTGGAATGGCACACCATAATACATCATAATCAATTCCAATGTTTTAATAGTATTCAATTGGGTAGCTTGCTTACAGGGAAGGGCCACCAACAGGCCACTGTATGTATCAACAATGGTGCAAACATATTGACAATTCCTACTCATAGGAAGTGGACCAATGTAATCAATCTGCCAAATTTGAGCGGGCAATTTCCCGCGATGTAAATGACCTTTAACAATTTGGGGCACTTTGCGCTGCCTGATATGCTGACAAATGGGACAATGTAGAATAACATTTTTCATTAAATCTAGGGGAATATAAATTCCTCGATCAGCAGCCCACCTGCTAGTGGCTTTCTCTCCAAAGTGTCCTGCTTTCTGGTGGGCCCATTTCGCCAATCCCGTAATATCAGAATCTTGCGTGTCCACCCCTGCCTCAGCAATTTTAGATTTCTCATCTGCAATGTTATGAAAGAATTTGTCAAGAGAGTCTATCAGGGTATGAGCATCCACATGGAAGATTGTAACAGTACTCTGTGGGAGCATTTCCCAAATCTCCTGCCATAATTCTTTTACCCACAATTCCTTGGAATGGATTTTCCAACTATGGGAATGCCAAGTCGGTAACCAAACTGCCAGTCCATTGGCAGTAGACCAAGAATCGGTAAAAATATGACATGTGCCTGGTAACTCTTGTTTCAGAACTTGATAAACAGCATAGAGTTCAGCAAATTGACTGCTCTTACCCTCACCAGTTGTACTCAGCAATTTTTGTGTGATCGGATTATAGGGCACTGCCTTCCAATGCCGTTTCGTCCCTATGAACCTTGCTGAACCATCCGTAAACCAGACATGGTTTCTGTCCTCTGCGGACAAATCATGAAAAGGTTTACCCCACTTAACAGGAGATTCCTGTACTAGAGGTACGGAACATTCACTCTCAGTTTCAGTTGATGGCGCCCGTGCCACCTGCTCATGCAAAGATGCAACTCCTTTTTGTCCCACACGTGCCCTGTCTTGTATATACCATTTCCATTTAATCACACTCGCCTCTTGAGCGTGTCCAATTCGGTGAGTTTTCGGCGAACTCATAACCCACTGCATGATAGGAATTTCAGGTCGCAAAACTATATCATGTCCCAAAGTCAATTGCTCGGTATCCACCAGAGCCCAATAACATGCAAGTAGCTGTTTCTCAAAAGGTGTATAACGCTCACCAGCATCAGGTAACTTTTTGGTCCAGAAACCTAACGGTACTCTACTCTTGCCTTGTTTCTGCCACAAACTCCAATTCGCATAAAGGCCTTGTACAGACACATTCAAATCCACATCACCATCACATACAGGCCATAAATCCAGAGCATGCTGAATTGCTTCTTTTGCCAGACTGAACGCATCTTGCTGTGGTTTACCCCATTCAAATGCATTCTTTTTACGAGTGACCTGGTACAAAGGGGCCAATATTTGACTCAAATGAGGAATATGCTGGCGCCAAAATCCAAACAAACCAATGAAGCTTTGGGCTTCTTTCCTATTTCTCGGAACTGCAAAATCAAGAATTTTCTGTTTAACCTGAGGGATCACTTCTCGGTGCCCTTCATGCCAATTAATACCCAAAAATTTCACAGCCTGGGACGGACCTTGTAATTTATCCGGGTTGATTTCCCAACCTTTCTCACGCAAGCACTCAATGACTCTATCCAAGTGGGTCTGAACTTCCTCTTGTGATTCACCTTGGATCAGAATATCATCAATATAGTGACATATCTGAATTTGTGGATGAACTGGTACCTCAGCCAGATGCTCTGCCACCAGCCGGTGACATATCGTAGGACTATGCACATAGCCCTGAGGAAGACTTCTAAACGTCATCTGACGCCCGTTCCACGTAAAACTGAATTGTTCCTGACACTCAGGGGCAATCGGAATCGAAAAGAAAGCATTAGCAATATCAATGGACGCATACCATGTACCTGGATGTTTCTGGATTCTTTCAATTAGGGTAATAACATCCGGTACTGCAACAGTCAAAGAGGGTGTGTGTCTATTCAATTCTCGATAATCAACAGTCATGCGCCAAGAATTATCACTCTTACGTACAGGCCAAACAGGATTATTCCAAGCAGAAGTAACTGGGGTTATAACTCCTGCATCCACCAACTCCTGAATAGTGGTACTAATCTCTTCATGACCACCTGGAATACGATACTGCTTCTGACGAACCACTTTTGTCGCCTGGGGAACTTTTATGGGGGGCATTCTTAAACGACCAACCCGTACAGGCCTGGACGATATACAATGTTTAGTTCCAAATTGGTAACATCCATCATCTAAGTGCAAAGTCATTCCTTTCAAAATATCAATTCCAATTATGAATTCTAAGAGTGGCACCACTAATACAGAGTATTCTTTTCTAGGAATTCTACCTATTCTCATTTCAAGTAAGGTTTGAACTGCGGGAGTTTCCTTTCCACCTAATCCGGTAATTGTAAAAGGCTGACCTTTAAACTACTTTGATTTTCCATGAATAAGAGTGGCCTCCGCTCCTGTATCTACCAATGCTCGGGCCCTTTGGATATTACGATGTCTCCAATAAATATCAATATCTACATAGGGTCTATTATCTCTGTGAGCCCATCTGTGTACTGGAGCTTGACCTATTTCCTAGTCCTTTTTATTGTGTTCTGTGTACCAGGATAAATCAGGATAAAGACTCTCACGGTTCCTAGGTATCGATACCTCCTGTTCATATCCATCTCCATTACGAAATGGATTACTGTTCCCTGCATTGTACTGCGGGTTTCGATCGGCCAATATGTGTCGATCCTCTCTCCTTCTCAACTCAGGGGATTGATCCCTATCATCTCTACGTCTGCTGTTAACATAATCATCTCTCCCCCTCTCTCTTTCCCCCTCTCTCTCCCTGTCTCTCTCACGACAGGGGGACAAATCACGCGCATAACGTCGATCATCACGACGATCAGAGCGCCCACGGCGGTCGTCATCACCGCTACCGTCAGAAAAACCACGATCATACTCAGTTGTCCGAACACGCCGGGCACCCTCCTTTCGATCCAAGCCACGTTTGCGAAACATTTCCCACAAACGAGAAGTAGTCTCACCATCAATGTCCTCCTTCCGCACACCATCGGCCATAAGACCAAAAAACATATCACGTCTAGTAAGTTTATTGTCACCAGGAGTACGAGTGTCAGGCCGGGACTGCCGTTCAGGTTTAAACCACTCACCCAACTCACCGAGTTGGCGTACCGATTCCAGCACCACAGATAACATGTTACCAGTCTGATTAATCAATAAAGTCATCATGACCTGCTTATAAGCAACAGGGGAAGAACGAATAATACGATTCCGCACAGAAGATGTTAAGAAACCATCAAGCAACCGGTCAGCAGTATTCAGAAAAATTGCCGTTTTCATCACCTCCTCTTTGAGACGTTGTGCAGCATCGCGCAAAGTATACCACGGTTTGTCATTCAGAGGCCAGTCAGACTCAGTAGGATATTTTTGATTACAACCCTCAGTCGCCAATTGAAGCAAAGAAATTTGACCACCACCATTAAAGTTACGAAAATGATCCTGTACAGTAGAATCCGAACTCAAGGAACAAAACTTCAAACAATCGCCAGCATCCAGCATAATGCCAGCAGCGCCCAGTTCATAAAGGCGCACCATCCATGTGAGCAAAGGCTCACCAACTCGCTGTCGAAATCGCTGCAAAATATCACTAATTTCTTGTTGAGTAAAATCCTCCAAAGAGTCTAAAGCAATACCATTCGGAGCACCGGGAGCCTGCTGCACCTTCCGTCGAAAAACTGGATGCGCCGAGACCGCGGGATGAGCATCACAAGGAGCTCGACCAGTACACGTAGAGGAACAATCAGTGGAAGAAGCATCGACCCCGCTCGAAGGACGAGCGCAATCACGGGGTGCACCATCAGAGGCGCAAGAAGCAGATTTACAAGCACGGCCGGGGCGAGAGGACTCGCGCTTGGCAGACTCCTCACCCGAGGAAGGAGAATCACTCGAGTTCCAGATATTACCATCCCATTCATCAGGATTCCAATCCAGTCCGGCTTTCGCCACGACCAGACGCACCTTCCGCGTCGAAACCCGACCACGCCGATTCTTGTATTTATAACGAGCAATTCGCACAGCCGCCCTCTCGGCAATAGTTTGGTACGTCTCAAGTTTGTCAGCAAGCAACTTATTTTGACACCGCAACAAAGTATGAGCATTCTGAATCTCAACAAAGTTCGCTTCCACATCCTTATGCACATTCTGTAACTTCAACAACCTCTCATGCAGGATCCTGTACGCAGACAGAACAATCCAACCTCTGCGCCCCAAAACGGGAAGCTCATCACCCTTAGATACCGGCGCCTTCTGTAAACAAGCAATCACATTAGCCGGCTCCGCCAGCTCCAAAAAAGAATTCCAATTCTCACTCAAACCAGTAGAATCAGCCCACTCACGGGCTAAGGCTTCATAAGGCGTTGAATCCCAGCCGGGAATATCAACGGGCAACTTAAAAGTAGATTTCGACTTTCTAGAAAACATCTTTGAAAAGAAAGAAAAAGAGAAAAAGAGAAAGAAGAAAGAAGAAGAGAAAGAAAAAAAAAAAAAAACTACACACACAAATATAGACAAATAATATACAAACGAAACCACGCACGCGCCGAAAGCAAACACGATACAACCACATCGCACACAGGTTTCGTAAACGGTTCGTGACGCCAAATGTTCTGCTTGGGTTTTCGGATCAGATAGAACCCGCTTATCAGAGCCTCACTAACCCAGCCAGAACGTTACCCCCCTCCCTAGAACCTATTTATAATCCTGCAACCACATATATCTATCACCTAAGGACAGGGGATTCCTACTATGTATACCAAGATCTCACAATCGGCGGCCTCGCGATCCCATACGGATCCAGACCTCTCTGCCCATACGACAGTATCACAAGTGGCGGCCTCGCGGTCCCATATGAACCCAGACCTCTCTGCCCATACGACAGTATCACAAGTGGCGGCCTCGCGGTCCCATACGAACCCAGACCTCTCTGCCCATACGACAGTATCACAAGTGGCGGCCTCGCGGTCCCATACGAACCCAGACCTCTCTACCCAGGCGGCAGTCTCATAAGTGGCGGCCTCGCGGTCCCATACGAACCCAGACCTCTCTGCCCATACGACAGTATCAGCACAATCGGCGGCCTCGCGATCCCCTACGAATCCAGACCTCTCTGCCCATACGACAGTATCACAAGTGGCGGCCTCGCGGTCCCATACGAACCCAGACCTCTCTGCCCATACGACAGTATCAGCACAATCGGCGGCCTCGCGATCCCCTACGAATCCAGACCTCTCTGCCCATACGACAGTATCACAAGTGGCGGCCTCGCGGTCCCATACGAACCCAGACCTCTCTTCCCATAAGACAGTATCAGCACAATCGGCGGCCTCGCGATCCCCTACGAATCCAGACCTCTCTGCCCATACGACAGTATCACAAGTGGCGGCCTCGCGGTCCCATACGAACCCAGACCTCTCTGCCCATACGACAGTATCAGCACAATCGGCGGCCTCGCGATCCCCTATGAATCCAGACCTCTCTACCTAGACGGCAGTCTCATACGACAGTTCATCCTATGATCACCATAACATACAAAAAGGGAATCAGTCTCACTATTCATCAGATCACACAAGGATTGCCAGTTCGGACATAGCCTGTTCTCAGGTTCGAGGGGCTCCTCTTTCCTCTATTCAGTTACCACTTACCTGATCAGGGTTAACATCTGTTCATGTAGCCACAGCTGACTAGAAGAATAGGCTACCCTCTTATACAAGAACACGCATCACATGTCGGTTCACTACAAACTGGATACTTTATTACTCATTACATACACAATCACATAACATTACGATATAACACATAACCTGCAAAGAAAAGTGAAAGATTAAGTTGTACACTCTAATAAGAAAGGGTCGACATCACCTTAGTAGTATGTAGCCTGCACTCAGTGGTCATCTAGGTTCCCTTCTCGTCTGTGCCTCGGCTCGCCTGGAATCACCCTTCTCCGAGTCACTGGGACCTCTTCCTTATCGGCTACTCTCTCCTCTCTGGCTATTCTGTTAGGAAAGCATCTGTCTCTCGGTTCTTCTCCGCCTTCAAGATGGCGTCTGTCTTCCCTGGAATAAGTAGTAGCTTTACTGCTAACGGCGAGATGCCGCCTACAGACTGAACATGTAACTGCCTCAGACTTTCACTAATATAGAGGTGCATTTCCTCATGGAAAATTCCGGCCCGTAACCTGCCGCCCACCAAATTCTTGTACCTCCCCGTACCAAGGACACGTTCCCAGCCGGCCGGCCTGATGTAGTGTCTTCGGCATGAAGAAAAATACAATCCTTCGATAAGGGCCGGCCTGAACCGGTTCTCTCCAAGCGAATAACACCTCATAACTAAAATATTACTCTTGACCTAGAAGCATCCCAAGCTGCCGAAGCAGAAAGAAAGATGGAGTCTCTCCCGTTTGAGGCCTACCAGGCCTGAATTCAGCACAGCTCCATGAAATACCCTCACTACAGGACAGGTTATCCCTAATACTAACGAATCTATCCCCTAGGCTATATGTGCAAGCCCTGATCTATGGGGAAGAGCACAGAATCATGTCGAAGTGCCTAGTAAATAGGCTCCATTCACTACTCTAACCCTTAGGCTTGAATGGTAAGAGACTGAAGTCACATTCAATCACTTGTTAATACAAGAAGACCGGGAAAATCGAGCAGAACAACTTCTCTGTGGTATCTTTTTGAATTGATGCAGCATGGGGACTGGATTCTTATGTCTGGAGAAAGTTTTAATTGGTGTCACCACTTACTGAATTGTGGTGTAATTACGTCATACATATCGAACCTTCTGCAAAATGACATCCCCGGTGAGTTGTCATCACATGTTTGATTTGACGGTTATGCAGTCTTGTTTGTGAAAAACATAGGCTGGGGAAAATTGAGGTAATTTCCTTTAGGTTCTGTGCTTGTACATTGCCAGCTGTTTTAAGTTTTTGTCATAACAGAAGATGTAGCGAAGTGAAAATAAAGTTCCCAGCCAGTTAACGTGGCTGTTAAATAGTGTTGAGTCAGAGTGACCATTATTTTGTATTACAAGGCTTTTGGAGCTGAGAGGCTGTGGTACATGCTGGTAGTAGCCCACTAACTGCTTAGAGTAATGGACCAAGCTGCTCAAAAAAAGTGACTGGGTTCCTGACTGGAAGCCACTTTGCCAGTCAGAGGGGGAGAAAGTGATGTGAACACTTATAGAAGTTGTCAAACACAAGGACGCATATTCATGTGTTGTTGTCTGCATGGTCTTGTTATTGAAAGAGTTGGACTGCATGTTCTGGAGTTCTAAGATTTTATTCAAGTTCAGTATTAATTGTGTAAAATTTGAGAATAAGGGTGGATTCTCTTTTCAACAGTATGCGTTCCATGTTACCTTCTCTACGGTCTTTTACTATGACTTTTAGTATGGTCCATTTGAGTTCATTCAAATAAATGTGTTTAAAATAGGGTGCTGCCATTCTCTGGCACTGGATTCTTGGTTGGTGCTGGCTGATATGTTTCACGGCTTCTTGGTTTGTTTTGCCACTGTATCGTTTTTGGCAAGGTCACAGTTTACTGTGAACTATATTTTTTGTCTTGCATATGGAGAAATTGGGATATACAGTGTTCCTATTGTGATGGCCATCCCATTCCATACACTGCGTGGTATTTCACATTTTTCCAGGTGAAGGTCTATGACCTCAATTGCCTTCCTGAGGGGTTATTGGCATAGAAATTACATCAAATGCAACTAGAAGTTGGTCAGAGTGATTGAAGGGAGTTCCTGCTCCTTTTTTGATGAAGAAAATAGTATCTTGGAAGTAAGAGCTCATAGAAATGATGAAGGGATTCAGGAATGTGTCAGAATATTTTAAGTGGATTCAAGGAGAGAATCACAACACAAATCAATTGGTCTTCTGGGGGATTTTGTGATTACCTATGTATACGTATTAATAAATGGAGTATTGAGTTTCTTGGCGTGGAGAAGTATTCTCCAATAAATCAAATTAATTAGGTCCAATCAACCTTCATCAAACCCCTTGTAGAGTAATTCTGTTGTGTCTACTTTTGGTTGCTGTGTGGTTTTGTCTCTCAGCTTCCCATAGTATCCTGGGTTTTGAGGACCTTAATCTGACCTTTTGTTCAGAAAGGCTCTGAGTAGGATTGGTTATGGTTGTTTGTACATTTGTCTCCCTGTCTTCATGTCCCAGGTTTCGCTGTTTTGTTTGTACCTGCCTCTGCCCCTTGAGTTGTATCAAAGAAACAAGGACAAGCATAATCACAGGGAACCAGGGCATATAATCTATTTAGGAAACAGTGGTTCTTGTGGGGAATGTAAAAAGGCTCAATAATATGTAGGCACAATGGCAAAATAAAACTGAAATAGGATGCTGAAGGTGAAACTTTATACAGAACACAATATGTTAAAATGTGTCACTCTTGATATGTTGTTCTTTTCACATGGAACACCGACACAGTCTGAATGTTTTCAATACAGACAACATTATTTTGCAAAACAGTATTTGGTCTCCTTATTGTGTTCTCTATAAAGATTCTCCTTCTGCATCCTATTTTAGTTGTATTGTGCCCCTTGTGTGGCCTCTCCCTAAAAAAGTTGGAAATTGGGTCACCTGTCAGAGCATTGAATGACTTTGACTCTGGTTTTGTTCTGTTACAGCGTCTAACGATGATGTCTCAGAAAATGTTAGGAAATATTGTTTTGAATGTTCTTGGAATTCTGTTAGTGATCTCGGTGTCTCTGGACTTGTGTAGAAATCCTCCTATAGATATGTGTATACTGCAAAAGGTGACCTAACTCCGAACCTTGACATACAATATTACCATAACATTTGTTTATCTTTGAACATCTGAATAATGTTTTTTGTTCTTTTCCAGAAACTACGTTGAACAAAACCAGAGAGGTATTTGTTATTTGGTTTCTCATTATCAGAACATTCCTCGAAAAAGTGGTCTGCTATGGGAAAATATATTCCTTCAAATTACAGGATTTGGCCATGCCACTTCTCTCACCACCTTCATGTGTGACACACTAAGTTGGCCGGCAGGTTGTCCATCATGGAGGAAGTTTCCCTCTGGAAGGTTGTGGGGAAGAGAATGATGAAGAGGAGAGAGCCATTCCTTATCATTGGTGTTCTGTCCCTCAGATGGTTAAGAGCATACCAGAGAAGCACCTGCATAGGAGGGGGGTGTAGGGAATTCTGAAGAGGTACCTGTTTGTTCAGGGCTCTGTAGGGATGAGTCTTACCTAGTTAGTATATGTATCAATGACTGCTTAGCTAGTGAGTAGGAACTGGCAATCCTCAGAAGTGTTCTTGGAGGAAAACTGCTGTCCAACTGTGAAGAGGTCTTGTCTTTGAATTTCTGTGTGAGGTCAAAAATGTCTTCCTCTTCACCTCCTTCCTCTTCCTCCTCAATCATTCCTGACTCTCTTCTTCTCCGGCAGTGAGTGCAGCCAAGATAGCTGCTTGGAGTATGATTGTATTTTCTCCATCGATTGTCAGCAGTTTGTCTACAGTTATTAATCAATGTGAGAAATTGTTGTTGGTTGAGGGGACTGAAACCCTTCTCAAGCAACAGCTGTAATCCTTGTCAGGGTGAAACACAAAAATTCACTAACTTCACCTGTACTTAATTCTCTGGTAACTTGGCACAAACACAGTTAGGTTTAGCTTAGAGGCAATGTGTAAAGAATTGATGCAGCACACAAACAGTAGTAAAGTGAAAACACAACACAAGAAAATCCCACACTACTTTAGAAACATAGAGAAACATGTAATATGTTATTTAAGGCTGAAACAATACAAATCCAATTAGTAGTACCGCAGATATGCAATTTGAAATGGTTTGAGGAAAAATAGCACCAATTATTGTTATCTGGTCATAGTGGACTGGGTTATAACAAAAGATGGTTCAAAGCCAGAGGGTCCTAGGGAAGATTTTTAAGACCACTCAGGATTTATTCCCCAATCCAAGTATAACAATAGGAAATCCTGGGGTCTACAATAATATTTCAAAAAGTGTGGAAAAAATCACTACAGAGTTAGCGTAAAACAAGATATAAAGTGAAATAAAGTAAAACAGAACCAAAGACTACGCCCGACAGAATTAACTGTGGGCAATTCCTTTTTAAGGACGAAATCCCTCACTCACCAAAAGGTGACATGCTTCATCATTTGGGATTCCCCTCCCAAAGGAAAAACCTAGTTCCTCTGGGGGCTAGAACCCCCTCTCTGAGAGGGAGGAGCTCAGGGATGTTTTAGATTGAAATGGACATAATAAATCCACAAATGAAGAGCTAACAGTGTGAATGAGGGCGCAGCGCAAAAAAACCAAAAACAGTGAGGAAAGTGAAATAAAACTGTCTCAAGAATGTCAAAAATTCTTTAATGTGAGACGTTCTTCGCCAGAATAAAAAATACAGTGCATCTACGGTCATGATTTAAACCACGATGATGAAATTAATCAGTCAACATGTTTCAGCCATAATGCCTATAAGTAGGCTAGGCTTTCATCAGGACCTAAGCTGCTGCTGCAAATAATTGTGTGCATGTGATAACACAAAAGGATATCAAAAAACTGCGAGTCTTTCGTTTTGATGCATCTGTTTTCGAAGAACATTACCCATAACTACTGGGTAGGATACCACACCTCTACCTGGCAACCGCTCAGGAAAGGGGCACTGCTCTGTCCGTCGGTACACTTGTGTGTAATAGAGACTGTAGCTGGAGGTCATAAATTCAGGCTGGCCACAGCACAGCGTGGGATGGATACAGGACTGATTTCAGTCCTCTATTAAAAGTATTTTCTGTCATAGTGTGTCGAGATACGAAGTCCTTGCATTGGCCTGCATGGTGGGGGCATCGAAGGGCCATTAGCGGCAGCTTGCAATGTGAGGTTCTGCATCAAGGTAGGTCTTGCTGCATCCAAGTTGGTGAAACCGCTGATAAGGAGCTGTGATGTGGGCATCAAGAGGCAGAGAGAGGCATTGCACTGCACCGAGTTGGTGAAGCCGCTGGTGCTGTGACTACTTGCATCAAGATTCATTATGCTGAGCCATAATGCTTCTAACTGGGTCAGTTGTTGACGTCGAGATGCATCGTGCTGAGTCAGTGCTCATGAAGCTGCAGATCAGAAGCTGCAATGCGCGGTCCTTCATCTAGACGTGTCAAGCTGGGCAGTTTGTTAGTGTCGAGATGCACTGTGCTGGGTCTGTATTTGAAATGCCACCAAACCGGAGCTGTGATTAGGCCCAGGCAGAGTTTGTGTGGTCTCACTACACAGAAATCTGTGAAGTGGCAAAACAACTTTGCTTCACTACGCGACATGCATACTTTGCACTGGAAATCGTGAGCACACAGCACCATGCGGTTCGCATGGGTGCAGCAATTTTTTTTTTGCTCAGTTTATGGTGTCGGGCCTACTTTTGAATCCTTCCCTAATCTTTTTAGGCCTCCCCCTATCAAACTAATCCACCCCTCATTTTAAATTATGTTATTACTTCGTGTCTTTTTGTGTGTGTATTTTATGTTTTTTGCATTTTTTCTTGACTTTTGTAATTTTTTAACTTTTCGCTTCACTTTCTCATTTTATTTACTTCCTTCCTGTTCCTATTCTTATCTTCTCTTCCTCCCACCCAGCGCCACGGCAGAGCTGGGGAGCAGCAGAGTTACACCTCCCCAAACCACCCATAGCACCAGCAGCCTATCTTGCAGGCAGCAACACCGCAAAGGGGTTGCAGTCCTGCGCCATTTTTTCTGAGGTGGAGGGGGATGCGCTAGCTTTTTCTGTGCAGTGCCACTTTCCCTCCTCCCTGGCAGCAAGCGGCAGGCCTGGCAGTGCTACAGCCTCCAGGAGTGTAGGCAGCACTAGGAGAGGGTGTGCCGCAACTCTGGAAACCGACGCAGCTGTGGGACAACATCCAGGGGGATCATAACCTGCCCAACCTGCTGGGTGTGGAGGTTGCAGGCCTGGTGAGTAATTGTATTTATTTGTTGTGTTCTATGCTAATAATTATTTCCCAAATAACAAGCATGCTGCTCATACATTAAGTTTATGTTACAAATATTACGTAATCATCTTCTGGACAGGTGCTCGCTTAGGCTGATTATTTAAGAAGTCATGCAGAGACCCCTCTATCCTGTCACTAAGATAGTGGTAGTTATTAGTAATAGTGAGGTAGCGCTTTCTCTCACTTCTCTGTGCCTTTCTTTTTTGTAGCTCATACAGTCCCAAGCAATTTTGCAGTGATGTTTAGTATGCATGCATCCATCGATTGAAAAAAATGCAGAGTAGGCCCATCAAAGAGGGGTTGAGTGATTTAAAATGAGATGAGAAGATCATTTATTACATTTATTAGTAGAAATTTGGATTAGGGTTAGGTTTAGGAAATTAGGAATAGGTCCACGATACTAGTACTTTAGGATATCTGATTTAGAAAAGTTCAATGTTACTGCGTTTGCCTTTCCCTGTTAAAATATTTTTGGAGAGATTATTAACTGTAACACAAATCTTTTTTTCTTTTATTTTCTTTAGTTTTTTACATCAGCATCCAAGGACAAGAAGAGTGCCAGGCCTAGAACAACGAGGTGGCTGAGGGAGCCGTAGGTGCCTCCACAAGTTTCGCTGCAGATGGCTCTGCTGGCCCCGGTAAGTCCTCCTGTTGTTAATATTATTATTATTTCCCTAACTTTTTGCACTCCACATTTAGAATTATTTTGTTTCCCTTTTTACTGAGTCTGTCTCTTAACTGTGTACCAACTAGTCTTCAATCTATCTGTTTCCTAAATTAATCTTATCCCTGCATTATCATATTTACTTATTTTCTATATTTCAAGTTTATGTACTTCAAACTGTCTGTACTACTCTGTTTGTAGCTTCCTTTCTTCTGCTTTTAACTAAGTAAGTTTTCCCTCTTTTCTTATATATTTTGTTGACTGGTGGTACTGTAAGACTCAGAGAACCCATTTTAGGCCAGGTATTCTACTGTGAAGATAACATGCCCAAGTAAGGTATTCTACACATGTTTGTTGAAAAGGCTTTCTTTTTCTTGCTCATGCTCGAACAGTAAAACGAGAGAGTAGCCATGGTCATGGTGGAACTCCCCTTGAATATGTATTATTATCATAGTATACCAGGAGTTGATGACCATGCAGCATGGCTGGAAGTATGAGGAGGACTGCCCCATTGCATTTACCAAGCAAGACCATATATCCTTCATTGACCAGTTATTGTAACCCTTCATTGCGCTTCAATACTCCAATTCATCATAGCTCTGCCCCTCCATTACAATATGTTTTTGGTTGGCTTGACTACCTGACTTTTCAAACATTGCCAACCAGCAATCTGCCCAATGTGATATTTTGATAGAAGATACTGTAAAAGAACTGTTGTGATGTATTGTAGTTGCATTTTGCTAAAAATTAAATAATAGTAAGAGGTGGATCTGGCATCTAAAATGTGTAATGTTTTA
The DNA here is from genome assembly GCF_964204655.1 of Triturus cristatus. Lineage (NCBI taxonomy): Eukaryota > Metazoa > Chordata > Amphibia > Caudata > Salamandridae > Triturus > Triturus cristatus. The sequence continues at coordinate 770,380,993 of NC_140582.1, read as the reverse complement.
TCTAGCAGCACAGACACCAGTACCACTGCCAGCAGCAAAAGTGTCAGTGGAGCAGACGCAGCAGCGGGGGCTAAATGGCGGTCTCAGCAGCGGCAGGGACTGGTGGTGCAAAGTCACATTACTTTCTTATTGACAATTAGTAATATACTCACTGTAAGTGCATAGACTTGTGAACACCCTGCTTTAGCAGCTACATCGGGAGTTAAGTAGTTAATTGCCTCTTCGATCTGCGACTCAGCAGACAAAGTTTCACAATGAACTTTAACAATGATGGGTTGATGGATAAGGGAAAAAGGATGGGTGAAAAGTAATATGAGTGAAAGGATGCATGGGTGAAAGGATGCATGTTTGGATGAAGGATTGATGAAAGGGTATAAGGGTGAAAGGATGCCTATCTGGGTGGGTAAAGGGACATGGGTGAAACGATACCTGCCTCGATGGGTGAAAGGAATGCTCAGGTGGGTCAAATCAGGATGGGTGAATGGGTTTAAGAATGCTTGGATCGGTAAATGGATGTTGGCGAAAGGTTCGTTGAGAGCCATGTTGGATGGATAGGTGTATATGGATGGATTGTTTTTAATGGTTAAAGACTGGATGAGAGCATGTAAAGATTAAATAGTGTGCATCAAAACCAAGTGTGAAGATTAGGAATAGAAGAAGGACAATGCAAGGAAGAATGGATAATTGCTTGGATGAAGAAACAAGAGACCTCTTCTGGATAGGGAAATGCTCACCTACTTTACTTTCTTGGAATGGTTTAGCAAAGCTTTGATTCAGAGGGTTTGGGTGGTATTTCTGTCTACTCCCTTGCCTCACAGTATTTTATAAGCGAGGCAGATATTAAGTATCCAACCCATCATCAATCATCACCTCCCTCCCTTAATCCCTACCCATGGCATTTTGCCAGTGTCACACAGGATGACCTAACTGCTGCATAGTTCAATTTGGCCCTACAGTGTTGGATGTGCATTTTGCGCCTGCTTGAGTTAATGTGTCATTTACAAAGTTTTCAATGCAAGAGAATGCCAAAGCAACATGTTTTTTTCCTTCCCTATAAGTGACCACTCAGTCTTTTTCTAGTACTTCACTCCTTTATTCTTTGCCAAGTTCTGTCCCAGCCTACCCAAATATTTGAAAAATACACATTTTTCTTGCCAAGTGATATATTTCATCATGGCTTCCATAACAGATTTACGCCTGCTCACATTGTTCCCTTTTAACATTTGTCAACCACAGTGACTCACTAGCTGTCAAAGGATACATGTAGAATTATGCACAGGAGCAGAATGTTGCCTTTCTCCCAATGCCTGCCTCCAACACTCTCTGTCATCAAGTCTTTTAGTAAAGATAGACAGAAAAGCTTGCAAGGGGGAAAGGGGATGGGGAGAGAGAGAGAAGAGACAGTCTTGTCTATCTTCAATTTGTACTTTTTCTTTTCTTGTCTTTTCTTTCTTCACTGTTAATCATCTCCTTCTTTTAGAAGAAATATTATTCTGCAATTACTTCTTCTTCTTTTGTTAGGATTAAACACTGAAGGAGAGAAACAATATGCATAAAACCTTTCTAAAGTCCAAACTCTATATTTAAACTTTTATGTAGAAATGTATCTAATAATTATGTGTACATACTCTGTTAGACTAAGACTGTTGCCTCTCTTCTTTTCTTTTTACCTTTTAGTTATTTTTTCTATAGATTCTCTAGTTGAGGTATAACCTTCTCTTGTCTTTGTCTCTAATTCTTCCTAGGATGCTTCAGTGTGGAGAAAATATCAGCGGCAAAAGACACACAATTGATGGACGGAATGCAGAACAAATCAAAACATTCACTCCCAGTCAAGAGATCTGGTTTAAATCCATCATTCTTTTGCTCACCATGCCACCCCAGTTTAGACCTGGCCATATGCAAATCAGTTTTGACCCTGTGCCTCATGGGAACAGTCCAGCCCAAACTGCCAAGCCAGGTCCTTCCTGGACCGTAAATAAGCATCCTAGGACCAGTTTCAGGGTTTCACCCCTCTTCAGCCAGGATAGCTTGATTCCAGTGGCACAGTGAGCCCAGGACCCAAGTCTGGGCATACCTGGCGCACTTAGGGCGTGAAAGCAAAAGACACACAATTGATGGACGGAATGCAGAACAAATCAAAACCTTCACCCCCGTCAAGCGATCTGGGTTAAATCCGTCTGTCTTTTGCTCACCATGCCACCCCAGTTTGAACTGGCCATATGCAAATCAGTCTTGACCCTGTGCCTCATGGGAACAGTCCAGCCTGAACTGCCAAGCTAGGTCCTCCCTGGACCGGAAAGAAGCATCCTAGGACCGGTTTTGGGGTTTCACCCCTCTTCAGCCAGGATAGCTTGATTCCAGTGGCACCAGTGGAGGATATTTTGGTATTCTCAGGTAAGGTTCCTATTCCTAAATTACTGTAAACTAGTGTTATAATAATTAACTTTTTACACAAGTGCACAACTACTTCCTCCAAAATGAATTATTGCGAGAGAAAGAGAGAGTTAAGAGATTACATCTCTCTCAATTTGTGACTTAGATAATGACTAGTGAGAAGAAGATCAGCACGGAGAAGCGCTACTCTCTAATACAACAATACCTCTTCACTTAGGAGTTATGAAACTAAAATCCAAGTGAACAGGCTAATTTCCAAGAAAACGTTAATTTAGAATAAAATACACAACTTTTGACCCACCCGCTCCTTAATGAGACACTTTTCATACCTTTGACCTACTCATTAACAAGACCCTTCTCCAACTATTACGCAAGGAGAATTCTCGCTCAGACGCTAATCCAAAATACTAGGGAGAAAATGTTGAACTTCCTTGCTCCCTACCAAGATACTAATTCTGAGCATATATCTCAGTGAATACGATGGAACTAATCGTTGTTAAATGATGCGCCTACCCTGACTAAACTTCGCGCTGAAAATGGAAAAGACTCCTTACTTCGGTTGTTTCTCAGGTGAAGTGCAGAGTTCTAAAGGTGAGAGCTCTGTACTTTCTATTGCTGACTCCAGATCTGCAACACTAGCATGCTGCACAGTAAGTGCCTCCTTGGTTGCCAGCTTGAAACTCTTTTTATTCTGTTTTAGTTTGCAACATGTTCTTCTTAACCTAATTTGTAGTTTTTATGACAACTTCAGAAAGAGTGATTTGACTGATTTCCTTTTGGTTTTAAAGGGTATCTGAGTGACTCTGACACTACCTAAAGCTTAGGCACATGATAATGATCAGTAAAACATCTACTTACCTGGCCTAACCATTCTAACTTACTCTGCATTAGAGTGAGTTAAATTTCCTTTCCTTACTGCAAAGCAAATGTATTTGTTGGAAAAAGTCATTACAAAGTGTGGTGGAGGGTGTGGCCAAGGGTTAAAGTGGGACTAGGTAAGTGCTATGACTTTTAGGATAGGATAGTCTTACATGAACGTGGCAAATATAATCTATATCCCGTTCCTTAATCCTTTCCCTGTACTGCACTTTTCCCACCGTCTACTTACGGCAGACAGGTTGTCCACATGAATAATTTTAAAAGGGGCGTGTGTCATTCATATTATTCATTTGCCTTGAAGTCAGGGTAAAATTGAGAGGCATTTTTTTGGAAAGCAGGGCCATTGATAGAAAGAAAGTTCTCTATTACAGTTGCCCCAGCTGCACACCACAGAGAGTAGCAAAGAACGACTAACAAGTACGACTGGGGTGCCACCGAACTAGCATATCTCCATTAATTTAGCACAACAAGCAAGAAAATACTTGTACTCCATAGTGCATGATGCCTTACTCATTAATGAGAGATAGTTTTTTTTAATTCTTCCTCACAAAGTTTCTGTTTAGTAGACCCGGGTGAAGCTCGTGGAGTTTAAGTCTGCGTAATTCCGTAGAGTTTCTGAAAAATGCAGCAAGATTCCACTTTTTCTTTCACCTACATCCCACACACTCTTCATTTCCTCACTCCATTTTAAACCTACTGCTTTTGCCTATCTGTGTAACTGGAGAACCCTTTTCCCACGGCCCCAGAAAGAATCGTACTGGAGTCTAGAGCAGTACCGGTTGGCGCTACTCACAGAGTGACAGGGGCAGGAGAAAGAACAACAGGCAGCCCAGGTTGTGGGAGGCAGGGGCTGTCCTATGGCATCCTAGATAATTGGGGCATTCACCTATCCAGAACTTCACTGGACAGTTCGTTATGTGATCCCTAGGATCTCCGATGCCCATGTCCCTTTTCCCATAACTGCAAATAAAACCAAAGCTGTGGCACCAAAACGCTCCCTTCCAACTAGTTTGGAGTGTGTCAGTTGTAACTTGCAGTTGTAGCATGCAGATTGATCCCTGTGTATTGCATTTTAGTTTTTGATTGAGAGGATCTCAGGCATACCACTCATGGGTTAAGTGCGGAGGATGGATGTAAGTGATCTGGGAGTTGTAGTCAGACAGGGCCATAGGAGTTGTAGTCACAGGCTTCCTTGGTTGACAAGATCTGTATAACCACTGCCTATCCTGAGGTAATGTACTGTATTCCACTAGCAAACATGAGTTAATAAGGGGCTGTAACGCTTGCATTAGGAGGACTGTTGTGTGCCAACAGATTTTGAGTGAGTTTCCCTGCCGGTGTAAGCAGTTTGTGAAACTCTCTCTCAGCTTTATTCTTGCGACTTGTTGCTGCTTCTGCTTGAGGCACCCCCAAGTCTTTTTTTGTGTTCCTGACTCACGCTGTCTGTGTTGACCTGTGTCAATGTTTAGCCAGGGCAATTTCCTGTGCAGATACCTGAGGGAGGCAAAACTATTCTAGTTTTGCGAACACAGGCTTTTTCGTATATTTTATAACATATTACTGCATTTGTCATGGAAACCAAAAACCTACAAAGAAACCATGTTTTTCACTTTACTGAATAGCGGAGTTGGCAAGGGAGGGGGCTGCTTGGGGTATCAGCTGTGTGGTGCAACCTGGAAGTGGCCTTGCAGACTGTGTGCGTAAAGTACTCTGTCTACCTTACTAGGAAGGGTGGGTGATGGGTGCCCGTAAACTCTGCCACACAGCATAGTCAGAGTTTTTGTGCCAAACTCTGCGCTCCAAGTGGACCATGCAGTGGCAAACAAAAAGGGTGGAGTGGAGTTATTCTCCCACCCTACTCTTTAGTTCTTACTAGGAAATCCTTCAAAAGAAAAATAATGTTTTTTTTAAACTGGTGTGCCGTGATGTGCCTTAATTCCTTTCAGACAGTTAGTGCATTTGCCATTTGCCTCTAGTTTTATGTGAGGCATGTGTGGGTAATGGCTGTGACTCTAATCACAGCAAACACAAGGAGATGATGGACGGAGCATTGAAACTTTTCAGACACTCACCCCCAGTCACAGATCTGGGTTGAATCCATCATTGTTCTTTAGCTCACTTCGCCAGCCCAGTTCAGTCCCAGCCCTATGCAAATTAGTCTTGACCCTGTTACTCATTGATACAGTCCAGCCTGAACTGCCAACCCTGCCCCCCTATGTACTGCATTCGATCCCTGACAGCATCGCAAATGTCCTGACTTCCCTGCTTAATAAAATTATTCATCAAGATGAATTCCCCAAAAGCTGGAAGATGGCCTGCATCAGACCTATTCTTAAGAAGGACACCTTTGATCCCTCTGAACCCAAACACTACCGTCGCATTTTGTGGAAATATGGATTTTCCTGGTCAGTTATGTCCCCTATCTTGGACCCCAACGGTTCTATGTGCATGTCGCAAGTACATGTATGTTCCCTCCAGTTCCAGTATTGATGACGCAAACACATGCGTGTCCACCGTCAACATGTCCTCTGTCAGATCCGCCATGAACAGGCCGGATATTCCATTCCTAAATATGAAAGGCCACCGGCTTTATATGGTTCACTTATGCCACTTTTCAGTCCAGGCAAGTAGGCCCTGATTCTGTCATCAAACTCTTCTTGCCTTCTGCCTCTAAAAGCTCCAGCCCGAGCCTGCATCTGTGACCATGAACTTTGTCTCATTCTCTGCGCTGCTCACGAAGCCTGACATCAGCTTACTCTCTGCCAAGAACTGTATTTCACCTTCGAATTATCTGCTTCCCCCTCAGCCGATGCATTCCTGCCTAGTAGTTTAAGTAAACATTCTTCCAGTTACCAAGCAAAAAGACCCATCTTCTCTGTCTTCATGCAAGTAATTCATAGCCCTGTTACCATGGAATATTCCTACCCCCTCGCATTCAGTGTAGACACTTAGACGCTTGTACACGCACAGTCAGTATAGAATAGATTCTGTCCGAGAGTCCTCCTTTTTGGATAACATAGTTCTTTAAACATAGGATGTTAGATATGATTTGGGATTAGGTTGACTTGACCTCCCAGACTTCTCGTCTCCACATATAGAGCTAAATGTCAAGTCCCCGTCACCCCCTAGTTACACGTCAATTACACGTCATACTGCTGCGCGCGCATCCATGCCAAGTATTATCTTATAGATCCACCTATACATGACATCACAACCAATCATGTTCCTTTTTACTCATTATTACACCCATTTTCGGTTACGCAAACCAAACGTCAATGTCCTTATCAATTGTTACGCCTACTGTATTCACTTCATTATAATGTATGTATTATAAAAGTTACGTCTTGTCAATAAAGTATGTACTTCACTTCCTGAACCCCCGTGGTGATGGAACTTGAGGCATCCGATTATAATCGCTTATTGGAATAAAGCCCATTCCGAAACTCTAATATCACGGATTCTGCCTCTCATTTTACTGAGCTATTTTATAATGTTTCTGTACCAAATTCAGTCCCGGTAAAGGAGAAATATTTACCACAATTTGCTGCCTGCCCCTACCCGCTAAAATCCTGGAAAAAGCCATGAATCAGGAAATTATGAGACATGTCGATGAAAAGAAGCTGCTGGATCTGTCACAGCACGGTTTTAGACCCCTTCATTACACTGAATCAGCTCTTATCATGGCCACCGAAAAAATACGTAAGACCATGGACGAGGGTGGTCGGTAGGCCCTGATATTATTGGACCTCACGGCGGCCTTCGACACTGTAAACCACTCTGTCCTGCTAAAAAGACTAACCCCCCTAGGATTCACCGGCACTGCTCTGGCCCTTATCACCTCTTTTCTGGGCGCCCAAACTCACCAAGTGATCTGGAATGGATTGCAATCTACAGAATTTTCCCTTCCGGGTGGGGTCCCGCAAGGATCGGCATTGTCGCCTACATTATTCAACCTATATGTCACCCCTTTAGCAGCCTTGATCAGATCCTATGACCTACAACTGGTGTCTTACGCCGATGACACTCAAATCATAGTGTCAATTTCACAGTCAATCGAAGCCACCGCGGAACGCTTTAGAAACTGCCTTACCGGGGTGAAGAACTGGATGAGCCACAATTTTCTTAGACTGAACACAGATAAAACCGAAATCATAGAGTTCGGTCATAAACCATCTATCTGGAGTGATCTATGGTGGCCTCCCGAAGCAAGATCCTGCCCTCTCCCTGTAGACAAGGTCAGGAACCTTGGTTTCCTATTAGATAAAGATCTTTTGTGTAAAGCCCAGGTCAATCAGGTGACATCGACCTGTTTCTACAGTATCAAGGTGCTCAGAAAAGTTTTACCCTACATCCCGATCATGTTAAGAAAGACGGTGATGGGAGCCCTTGTAATGTCCCGGATTGATTACTGTAACTCCCTCTATTTGGGAGCAGGAGAAAAACAACTGTCCAAACTGCAGGCAATCCAGAATGCGGTGGCCAGGGCGCTGCTGAACCTCCCCAACCGCCACCCCACATCCAAAGCCATTCGGGAGCTTCACTGGCTCCCGGTCAGGCGCTGTATTCAATTCAAGGCTCTTTGCTTGGTACATAGGTCCCTACATGGTAAGGGACCCGACGATTTCACCAATCTACTGCCCCGCTATGTACCCTCTCGAACGCTGAGGTCAGCCAATCATGACCTAGTCTGCCAGCCCAGAATAAACAGAGCCCGATGGGGAGGAAAGTCATTCTCCTACCAGGCGGCTAAAATATGGAACTCGCTACCTCCAGTATTATGCGCCCAAAAATCTAAAATGAGCTTCAGGAAGGGCCTAAAGACCTGGCTTTTTACCCAAACTTAACTGCTCCACTGCTTTCTTTCTCCTCTGTATCTCACAGCGCCAAGACGACGCGGCATTCGTGCGCTTTATAAGCATTTCAGTCAGTCAGTCAGTCAGTCAGGTCTTCCTTGGACTGGAAACAAGCATCCTGGAATCGGTTTCAGGGTTACAGCCCTCATCAGCCAGGCCAGCCAAGCTTGAATCCAGTGGCAAAGTGAGCAATGGACCCACGTCTGGGCATACCCTGTCAACTAAGGACAAACAAAGCAAACACAAGGAGATGGTGTACAGAGCACTGGACCTTATCAGGCATTCACTCCTGGTCTAATCACATCAAAATCGAATGGCCCCACAGAACCAGCTATGTACTGCCACTATGCCACTACATACTTTTAAATAAGTGTTTTGCACAGAGCATTATTTACAATTTGTCTTTTTTCTTTCTTGATATGGCTACTTCTGCTGGTCCATCTCAGCAGGATATAGCAGGCTGGCTGCAGCAGCAAAAGCTGGAGGCCATACTGGCAGAGTACCAATGGCTGGTGGCCCAGTAGGAGGAGGCAGCTGCACAGGGCCCCAGCCAGCTACCAGCGCTTTCAGCCTCTCAGCAGCACAAGATGCACAGTCATCTGGCAGCCACCAGCTGCAATAACATTACTGCTGCCCCCCTCGGACCGCACCTTCCAATACCACTGAGGCTGGTGACCATAGAAGCCAGGCAGCCACCTCAGAAAGCTCCTGGCTGGACGTATTTAGTGCCCTCTTCTGCCCTATTTTTTACATTTGTTTTGGTGAGTGGGGCTTGTGGTTGTAGAGGGTGGGAATGTGGGAGTTGGAATTGAGACAGTTTGGACTTAATGGAAATTTTGGACATTGGTTAAGGATGAGGAGATTTGTTTGTGGAGAGAGGGGTGCCAGTAATGGGTAGAAGGTTTTTTTTTTATTATATTGTTAGGGTAAGAAATATTCATTTTACGCTATTTATGTTTCAAATCTTTTTTGGGGGTGTTTTACTTTTCACTATTGCCTTTTAGAGCAGCCTGTTTTTAAAATCTGCTAATAGTGTATAACAATTATTTTTGCGGTACCCTTTTCCGACTACTATCCTAATCTGCAGTCTGCAACTATATTGACCTCTAAGGGGGGTTACCATTGCCTATATCTCCTACAAGTACAACAATGACCCATAGTTCTCTTACCTTAATAGATGAAGAGAGAGCTGCATTGTTTAAAAAGGTGTCATGGTGATGGTAGTAGCAGGCTAGCAAACAATGAAGCAATCAAAAGTCTAGTCTCATTCCCACCTAGGTGAACTCCAACTGTAGGATTAATCAGAAGGATTATTCATCACAGGCAACTAAACTGAAATAAAAACTGAGTTACTGGGTTATACATTAATATATCGTAGCTTAACAAACAATTGAAACCAGACTACTACACAACAAAGAATACTTGATAGTGAAAATATAACAAGCACTACTAAATTATTCAAATCAATGGTCAGCTGGTATTTTAATTAAAACTATAGTTACGAAATTCTCCACTTGTGAATTAGACTAAAAGTCTGGAGTGGACAAAGTTAAGCATTTACACAACACAATACCCCAATGATGATGCTGATGAACATTGTTCTTCTATATATATGGGGACAGTGTGGGCTATTGTTTAGGTAATAGAACTAAAGAATTAGATCCTGCACTGAGTTGGTGTTGCTTTCACCACATCAGCCCCACCAAGTGTGTTATCAAATAAGGGTGTAAGTAATAAGTCACACCTCATTAAATCACACAGCCCGGGGGAAGAGGGTTAGTGGTTTGATAAATGGATGGGAAAGGGGATCTGGGGAAATGTGTGACAAAGAAAAACACTACACAAAGACAAAATTAATCTGGGCGATGAGCAACTAACCATCATCAATCTGTTGTGGGAGGAAACAAAGGAATGGTTATGACACAGTTAACTTAAATGCAATGCAAACAGTCTTTCAGCTCCAGAGGGACCCAAGTTATTATATTATTGTATATCTAAATGTTCTGTCACCTAGGTTTGAAAAATAGTAAATACAAATTATGTAGGAGTGAATCGAACACACACAGTTCTAAAAAATGATTATTAAAAGAAAAATTATACTGTATTTCCAAATTGCGAGGTGCATCTGCATTCGTCTTGCATTGTCCATTAATCTTGAGTGCCTGCCTGGCTGAAGCGGTCCGTTAAGGTAAGTATGAGAGTTATGGTGCTTTTGCCTTTCGTGCAGGAGCAGAGAAGGCCTGCAGATTGTAAAACAGAAATGATAATGTAAAATCAGGGAGAAGGACAGAAGGTAAGCTTCATGAGGGGTGTAGCAAGAAGACTCAGAGGCAGAGCTAGAGCATAGTCTTTTGCAATCATTCATTTTATGACTGATGTGTGATCAATTAAGTGAGAGCTATTACAACAACCAACAATCACAGACAAGTGACTGCATGTATTGGCTGATCAAACTTGCAACTGTCATGATCATCATCATAACATTTAGCCTTGCATGTGCATAATGTGATGATCATCTCATTCTTGTCTTCAGTTACCTATAATAACAGGTCCCCACCCAACCCCATAGTTCCAAATTTGAGCCAGCCACCACACACACTCAGTAGCATTGTATTTCCCAAATCAAGTAATCAACGTACCTCTCACCATTCCACAGAGTTGAGTAGGCCTCTTAGAGTCATCACCATGTTGGGTTCCATGAAGTTGATAACTTCCTTCTTCTGGCAGTGGTTGAAGCAGTCACCCTCAGAATCCTTCCATCATACTCCTGACTCCGAGCAATGAATATGTCTGACTCTGTACCGACTCCAGTATCTGGATCAACCTGTAGTGCAATGCTGTTGATGAACAACAAGAGAAACATTGAGTTTATTAGCTAAATGGACTGGTCGGGTCTTTGAGGAGTGTGAACCAGAAAACAAAGCAGTATGGACCCAGCAAACAAATCTCGCTAATTGTCAAAGGAGAAGGAAAAAAAACACATTCTGGAAATAAATGATCACCTATTAGACCACTAACATTGTAAGTAATCACAAACATAACCAAGCACATTAATTTTAGTTACACTCTCACTCTCTGCCACCACATGAACCATCTCAGTACTCACAAACAACAATCACTCATATATCACTCATTGGTGCATTACTTACCTGCTCCAATTCAAGCATGATGGTATATTGCTGATCCTCTTTGGGTCACAAAAACACACATTTGCCAGTCTTGTAAATCAAATGTTCTGGGGCAGTCTTGCTAGGGGATTAAAGAAAGGATACACATGAGATGGAGGCAGGCATTGTCTCTCCAGTGTCCTCTGAGGGAATGGGGGAGGCTGCTTCACTGTACACTGGACCAAGTCCAATCTTGCCATACGTGTGTCTGAAATGGTAGTGCTGCATTAGTCAGAGAGACACAAACAAAATAATATAATTATCCCCTAGCTATACCCTTTTTTTCTTTTTATTTGTCAAAGCAATTTGGCGATTGAATGTTCTATGGTGGACCAGGCTTACTTAGTAGTCAGGGAAGTAGAGTTCATCCTCAAACTCAAGTGGTTCACCCAGAAGTTGGTCAGCCAACACACAACCATGACCATAGTTTGACCGAGCACCCACATCCTACTCCTGTCGTACTTCAGGTATGGTGTATTTCAGTGGTATAAAGTGCTGATTCATTTTGCTCGTGGTTAATCTCTCCATTTTTTGGGGCGGGAGACGGATCATTCTCACTGTGACAACTGTACCAGCTGCACTGAACACAAGCTCAGCAGACACACTGGCTACCGGGCAAGCCAGAGCCTTAATTTCTAGCCAGCTGGGCACTGGGAAGTGGCACTTCTTCCCATAACAATATTCCAATGGCGGTTCCTGGTTTTGGGGCTTATAACAGCTAGGCAGCGCATAGTGATTCATTAGTTCACTCAACGAGGGCCGCTGCTAGCAAACTGGAAAACTGACTTGAGAGAGTGGGCACTGGCTGTGGAGGGACATATGCGTAGCACTAGAAGAGATGATAAACACCCTGAGGTGTTGCTGGTGTGAGGGATGAGGATGCGGGAGATAGAGGGACACGTCCCAAATTCCACACAGGCATAACCCGATGAGGAACATCACACTAGGGTTGTGACCCACAGTCAGGAGGGGAGACAAGAGGAAACCCAAGGCTGATTTTAAGATAGATGGACCTCGAGTTGGTTATACCCGGTAGGGGGGGGGGGGGTTCTGGGATTGCCTAGGTAAAGGTTTTTTTTAAAAATGTCAGATTGGAATGCATTTTCAAGGGAAAGTAAATATCAAAATTATCCCTGAGTTTGTTATTGGAATGTTCATTGTGTTAACTGTTGTCTACGAGATATGCAATCGTATATGAACATAGATTATACCTTTGAAATAGCAATAAAGAAATTTACAACAAAAAAAAACAATATTCCAATGGGTTTTAATCAAGATAAACCTCTGTTAGGTCATCTAGATAGGCCTGGACGATCCTCTCAATTGTCATTGGTACTCCACCTTGCTTGACCTCTTTTGCCTTTGCCTTTGCCTTTAGAAACAAAACAAATGCAGATTGGGGGCCAATGCTCCTGTTCCTGTTGTTGTTGCTGGTGTTCTTGTTGTTTGTTTTGGCTGCTGTGACCCAACAGCACTGCCCTCAGGCTCTATGGAAGTTGAAGGCTGCACCGCAGAACTTGTGACCTGTAGTGGGTCACTAATTCCCAGCCTTTCTTTTTATAGGTTGCTGGTTTGCTCAGTATTTCATGTCTTGCAGTTTGAAACATCCCCATTTGAAAAAGGAATCAAAGTGGCCAGTAATTGTTTGTACCGTGGATCAAGAAATGTAGCACAAATGTAATGTTTGGATGACACAATATCTCTTTACAGCCTTGTATTAACACATAAGCGAAGAATTAAGCTCTACAACAACTCATGTGCATCTTTTTTGTCATCTACACTTGCGTAGATTTCAGACACTTCCTTTAGCTGTTCTAATAGCCAATATAACAACGGGATAGCTTGGCCCATAGTACTGTCTTCCTTGGTGACGTCCCGTGTGAAACCTCAAAAGGAAGCTGCATCTCTGTCAGGCATTTGACTAGGCCTCATTGGTCCAACTCAATCATCATTTCACAGTTGCATCCCCTCTTTGCAGGACATATTCATTGATCGGTCTTTACTGCTTAAACAGAAATTGCAATATGTATTAAGATGCGTTTCAATGTGTTGACACCTCCTGTATGAGTGCATTATATATATATATTTTTTTTTTTAATTTCCATTTTATCATACATAACACAAAGTGACACAGGTTGGCAGTTTCAAGGCATCAATACAAAGAATGACACAATTAGCAGTGGTACATTGATCTTACATTGCTGCAATAACATAGTCCCAGGTAATCCCAGAGCAACAAGGCCGGATATCCAGGCTACGACCCATGAAGGCAAACATGAACAGGGCAGCAGGCCAATCCCTGCCCACACATCAATCATTCTTAAGCGAGAGCAGGTACGAGGTGAGCAGCCCCCAATTGTCCCTTAGCCGTGAGGCTGCAGGCAACTCCTCTGCATAGCATGCAAGTTGATCGTGGCAGTATGCTAAGTCCTGCAGCCACATGGTCGCTGTGGGAGCTAATCGGCTCTCCCAACAGAGAGAAATATGCCGATTAGCCATGAGCAAGGCAATGGAGACGAGTTTTTTATTAGAAGGGTGCACCAGAGTTCCAACTCCCAACAAGCACAACCGCGGATGGCAGTCCAGCGGCTCCGCAATCATCAGTCCAAGCACTCTGACCACCTCACCCCAATACGCAAACACTTTGGGACATTCCCATGCCAAATGATAAAAGTATGCCCCAGACGCCCCACATCGCCTACAGGCATCAGATTGGCGGAGCCCGAACCTACTCAATTGCGCCGGTGTATAGTACATCTGATGCAGATACTTAAAGTGCACCAAGCGCAGGTTACCATTCGGCGTCAAGCGGCCCGTCAAGTTGCACCTATCCAGCCACTCCTCCTCCGTGAGAGGTTCCGGATGGACCTTGTTCCAATTGTCCAGGGCCCTTGTCCCCAGCAAGATCCCATCCCTCTGGGACTCCCTATAGAGCCTGGTCACCAGCCGCGCCCTAGACGTGGTCGTATAAAGCAGCTGCAGTGCCCCAAGAGTCGGCGGCTCAGACGGGAAGTACGGATTAAAGGCTCGCATGGCAGAGCGCAACCTCGCATATACAAAGCGCTGCATGGTAGAGACCTCTCCACGGGCCTCCAAGTCTGCAAGGGGTATAAATTGACCTCCCGGGAACACGTCTGCCACGACGTTCAGTCCCATTTCCGCCAACATTCGCTGCGTGACCGTCTCTTGTGTCACCGAGAGACCCGAATGATGGAGCAACGGCATATTCGGAGCATAGAGTGGCAATCTGCCCGCTCGCTGTCCCAATGCCCTCCAGGCACCGGCGGTAGTCTGCACCGTGTCAAACTCCCCCTTCTCATATACCGTGTCTGTGTTTACAATCATCGCATTAAGCGGTAGCGGATGGACCGCGCCGCCTCCACAGCCACATGCGGGATGAATGCAGGGTCATGTTGCCAATAATAGGCGTATTGTGCCTGGGCACAGAGGTAATAGAGATAGAAATCCGGCGCCGCAAAGCCACCGTGGGCGTATGGTAAGGTGAGAGTTTCCCAGCGAAGTCGGGGCTTCTTCCCTCCCCACGCTAGTGTGACTAGGAGGGAGCGGAGGGTGTCAAAAAAGGACTTGTTAAGCCGCATGGGGATGTTACAAAAATAATATAGAAAGCGTGGGGGCACTACCATTTTCATCAAGGCTATGCGATCAGCAAAGGAGAATGGCAGCTTAATCCAACGAGTCACCTGTTCCTCCAATCTGGTAATCGCTGTGCCAAAATTTGCTTGTACGACCGTTTGAGAATCCCTATGTAGCCATATCCCTAAGTACTTAATAGCCTCCAACCCCCACACCAACGGGTACTCCATATCAAAGGGCCGGGTGCCATCAGTGAGAGACAACACAGTGGACTTGGACCAGTTGACCCCAGGCCAGAGAAATGCTCAAAACGAACATACTCACGAATAAGCGGCGCCAGATACCGCGCTGGCTCAATGTCATCCGCATACATGGAAACAGCCAGCGGCCGCTGCAGGAAGCGCAATGCCGACGCGGCATGGCGCTGTCACACAATGCAAGCCAGAGGCTCCAGCACAAGCGCAAACAGCAGGGGCGACAACGGGCAGCCCTGTCGCGTACCCCGGGGAATCGCAAATTTGTCAGAGAGATGACCATTAATTCGCACTCATACGATGAAGGACAGCCAGCATATAGGACCAGGCTATAGAATCAAATGCTTTGGTAGCGTCAAGTAGCACCGCCACCGCCGGGAGCGCAGGGGTCAATACATGCATAACCGCAAAGATAGTGCGAAGATTATGGGATGTAGATCGAGCAGGAACGAACCCCGATTGGTCTGGGAGAACCATAACCGGAAGTAAGAGCTGGAGCCTCGTGGCCAACACCTTCGCCAGTATTTTGACGTCAGTATTTATTAGCGACAATGGGCGGTACGAATCGCATTGATCAGGTGGCTTATCAGGCTTCAGAAGAGCGACCACTAACGCCTCCCGAAGCGTCGGCGGTAAACACTGGGTCTCATATGCCTCTTCATATAGCTGCAGCAGGCATGGTGCCAATTGTTCAGCGTATTCTTTGTAAAATTCGGCCGGCAGCCCATCAGAGCCCGCCGCCTTACCCCCAGGGAGCGCCCTGATAGCATCATGTAGTTCTCCAAGTGTTAGAGGGTGCATTAAGAATTCTTGCTGTCTACGTGACAACCACACCAGTGCGATATCATCTAAATACTGGTCTAGCTCATCCGGCCCAGCCGTAGGGCGGCAGCCATACATGTCCGTGTAATAGTCAGTAAATGCCTTCAGAATACCGTCAGCATCGTGCCGGACCTCCCCATCTACCTGAATTCCCTGTATGACATGCACCCTACTGTGCGGATCAAGGATGCGAGAAGCTAGCGACCTCCCCGGCCGTCCTCCCTCTCCATAATATCGCGCCTTACTGCCCCGGGAGAGATGCTTAATCTCCTGTTCTGCAGTGTCATTATAAGTTGTAATTTTTACTTTTATGTCCGCCAGGACGGCCGGGCTAGGTCTGTCACTATAGGAACGCTCCAGGTCCCGCAGTTCCCTCTCCAGTGTCCCCATAGTGCGACGGAGAGAATTCAAGACACCAGCCTGCAGGCCGATACATTCCCCCCGGATGGTCACTTTAAAGGCCTCCCATAGCGTTGCCATTGTCATAACCGATCCCGTATTTACTGCGAAGTAATCTGTTATAGCCTTTCGAATCCCTTCCTTGAACACCGGGTCTAATAGAGAGGAGGATTGCAAACGCCACTGGAAGGGGGGCGGGACCCACGCGGGCACCACCATATCCAGCGCCACTGGGGAATGATCAGACAGCGTTCTAGGCAAATGCCTTATCTGCACCACCCAATTACAAACCTCCGGTGTCCCCAGCCAATAGTCTATGCGGGACCAGGCCTGTCGTGCATACGAGTGACATGTTCCCTCCATGGCCTGAGGGTGTCGTTGCCGCCAGATGTCGATCAGCCCCAATGATCTCATTCCCTCCCGTACTGCACCGGGGGCTCTACGAGACAGATAGACCACTGTGGTTTTTCGATCCAGCGCAGGGTCTAGCACCGCATTGAAGTCCCCACCACATAGAATAGTTGCACACGATATACTGGAAAGCTTACTCCAGAGAGCATCAAAGAACCCGGGGTCATCTGTGTTTGGACCGTAAATATTAACAATAGTCAAAGGCATATTATAAAGCGTGCCCTGAGCTATGATGTACCGGCCTTCCGCATCAGCATCCACCTGTTGAGGCACAAAGGGAACATTTTTCTTGACCAATATCATAACCCCCCAAGCATACGAGGAGTAGGACGCAGCCAGCCTCACCCCCGCCCACCGGGCTGCAATCTTCTGCGCAGATTGCTGCGTGAGATGCGTCTCCTGCAGCAATGCGATCTGCACATTATGCCTGTCCAAATAGGCGAGCACCTGCCGGACCTTCCTAGCATTATTTAGCCCCCGAACATTCCAGCTCAGCCAATTAAGGGTGGACCTGTTTCTAATTACCACAGTAGCATATTTCAAGACATAGAAACGCAGCTAATCAGCAGCCGCAGCTGCAGCACCATGTAACATGTATCCTATGAATCTGCATCTCGACAACATATTGACGCATATATCCCCAACCACCCCACCCCCCCACTGCAACCAGCAACCGCTGTCTCACATTTTCCCATGTGTAAACCAAACAAAAATAGGGCAATTTCAATCTCCTAACCCATAAGGAACAGAGAGCGAGAAACAGCAGTGCCCCAACAGTGGCGCCAACCTGGCAGCTACAAGTACCCAAAACCGTGCGGGGAGTTCCCATGCCAGGGGTCACTAGTGGCTCTTGGCCCCCCGCTTAAGCAGGGTGGGTCGACCAGGAAGAAGAGCGGCAGCCATCCTGTGACTTTGACAGAAATAAAAAGAAGGAGTGTGTATAACATGGCCAAGGCTACCTGGCAAAACCAATAGGCGCAGGAGAGCCTCCCAGGTGTGTCCCCCATCACCACCCTGAGGTTACCCCCACCAATCCTTTGACATATACATGGCATTAGCATAACAGTTAACACATACAGTAAGGAACCATAGATCAGCAGAGCGGTAAGAAGAACCTCAGACACCCCAGCGCCCCCTGTTCAGTCCTCCGAGTCTGAATGTCTATCGCTTCTGCCAGTCGGCTCTTGCCGCTCCAACCGACGGGCGTATAGTAGTGCCTCTTTTGGGGCCGTAAAGATGCGCGCCTTTCCTTCGTGTTGTATCCGCAGACGGGCCGGGTAGAGCATGGCATATGGGATATTTAGGGATTGCAGCTTTTTTTTCACAGCTTGAAATTCACGGCGAGCCTGCTGCACCGCCACGGTGAAGTCCGGGAACAGTTCTATTTTCATTCCCTGATACTCAAGCTTCCCCTTCTCCCTGGCCAGGTGGAGAGCCACATCCCTATCTCTATAATTGAGGAGCCTGGCAATGATAGGTCTTGGCTGGGCACCCGGGGCAGGCCTAGGAGCCAGGGAGCGATGAGCGCGCTCTACAATAAACACCTTAGAGAAGTGTTCAGCACCCAGCAGCGCCGTGAGCAGCGACTTCACATACAGTTCCATGGGGCCAGTGTTGGTAGATTCCGCCACCCCAGATATGCGTAGGTTGTTCCTACAGGACCGCGCTTCAAAATCCTCATTTCTGGCCTTTATTACTTCTAGCACTTTCTCCATAGCAGCTCAGGAGGTACCCACCGCCTTCATGCGGTCCTCCGCCGCTGAGATGCGGGTCTCCACCTCCTCGAGCCGCGCACCATGTTTGTCAAGTCGCGAGGCCATACTATCCATGCGGATGTTGAGACCATCGATTTTCGCATCTATAGTGTGAAGGCTTTGCTGCATTGTTAGCATCATTTGCTCCAGTCGCGTGGGTGGACCCTGCTCCAGCTCCGGATCCGAGGTAGGGGCAGTAGTTGCAGGAGCCGTAGCTCTTGCTTTAGCCGCGAACTGTAGTTTACTCTGCTGCTTGTCTGAGCGGCCCATGCCTGCGGCGTCCATCTTCAAGAGAGGGGGAGTTATTGTCGACTTCCTCACCCACCTCTATATTCTGCACGGGGGCGGATCAAGAGGGCAGGCCACACCGGGCTTAATGACGCCCGACCCACCCAACCTCAATCCAAGCCGGGGTTGCCCAGCCTGATCAGGGAGCAGGCAATGGCCAATTACCACAGCAGGGCCACAGATCGCAACAGAGCCGGAGCGCGCGTTCCCCGCCAGTCAGGTGCCTCCAAAATGTCCCCAGCGTCAGTATCCAGAAGGGTCCTGTCAGGCCACACAGCCTGCCACCACACCACAGGAGTAGCGCGTCCCAGATGCCCTCAATCAGCGCTCACTCACCCGTGCCCAGCCGGCCTCGCTGATCAAGGCTGCCGCCGGGGGCTGATTCCACCACAGATTCCTCCGGCCTGGCCAGGCCTCGTCAGTTACAGCCAGAATTTCCAGCGTGCTAGGTCTGGAGATCAGCGCCGTCCCTCCGATGCAGGCAGCTCCCGACAACTCTCCTCAGCCAGCGCCTCGCCTCCCCAGAGCACCACAAGGTCCGAGAAGGCTCAGCACCGCACCCAGGTCACGGGCGCCACCGCAGCGTCCGTCGCCGAGGCCCCGAGGCGGTCTCCGATCCCGGCAGCAGGCCACCAGCCAACCGGTCAAGCCGCAGGAGCGACACCACCAGGGCCACTAACCATCACAAGGCGGGATGCGGCAGACACTCCGTGGCCCCAGAGAGCCGCCAACGATCTCAGGCGAGCAGGCTCCACTGCACGCCACTCACTAGGAACCAGCGCAGGATGTTTCGCAGGCGGGCTGCCAGCCGATTCCTCACACAGCCGCCATCTTCTTCACAACATGGGTCACCAGCACTCGCGACGGTTGCAGGCTATAGAGAGAGCGGAGTGCTTCAGTCGCTTCACCCCCACGATCTGGGGCTTATTAGAGTCATTCAGCAGCCATCAATGGCCACGGAAGGCGCCGATGTGCGCGGGTATTAGGCGGATATTCTGCTCAACCAGCAGAGCTGCACTACGGCGCAGCCATCTTGCTCTGGGCTCGCTAGCGCCCCCGAGAGTGCATTATATTATAACGCTGAATGACCCTCAGCAGCTTCCAGGCTTTAGAAGAATGGCTGAAAGGAGTGCAAATTCTTCTGCAGGTGGACACTAAGTTGCTGACTCAGTTTTCTTTTTTGAGCAAGTCCTGTAAAATGATGCTGATGCAGTGTGCCAAACACAGGACCCTGAAATAGCCACCATGTTATAGCCTCAACTATATTACTGCCATAGTCGGTGGCAACAAATTCCAATGTTAGGCCCTCTGGGTCACAGTCATTCAAAGTCTTTGTTGTTAAAGTCATCCGAAATTGTTTGAAGCTAAATGGGTTTCTCCATGGTGAATATGGCTACTTCCGAGCTTCCGAGCGCCATTAAAACTTTCAGCAGTGTCAACACCTGCATACATCATTTCTCTAACCTCCGTAAAAAGAGATCCAGTGTGCAGTGATGCACATGTAATCAGTGGCTTGGCAACTGGTCCACATGTCTGTTATCAGGTGGATAGAGTGAACAGCACTCTGCTGAAAAGCTTGCCTAACCAATTCCAGCATATCGTGACGTATCGCTGGAGCAGTAACTCTGGAAAATAGGTCCATCTGACAACCTTCCATTTCAGGCAGATGGCTGCCACATTACTAACAAATCTACTCCGTCCACAGCAGAAAAAGGGAGGCTGTCCAGCGCTAACATTATAGCTAGCTTCCTGTACAAATGTGACATTGTGTGGTTGCTCTTGTCCTGCCCCTCCTACCGATACATGCCATGAATGGTAGCCTGGATTTTTTTATTTTCTGGTGCCACTGATGCAGACAACTTCTTGAGAGCAGAAGGTGGTAGGCTCAATGTGCATCTCAGCGGGGCAGTCACTGCATGCTCTTGCTTTGGTGTCTTGGCCTGACTCTAAGTCTTGTGTCATTGCGATGTTGCTGATATGCAAAAGACACACAATTGAGATGTTGCGATGTTGCTGATATGGGCAGTACTACTGCACTGCTGGGGGCAGGGCTGATCTGCGTAACAAGAATTTCACCCTCTTCTGTACCTTCATCTTCCACTGTGATTGAATCAGATCCCCAGCTCTCACGACCTTCACCAGCACCACTTGCCGTTTTTTAGCTGCTAAGGTCCACCTTCCAGTAGATTGCATGTTTTTTTCTCAAATGGGTTGTTTGGCCTCTGGTACCATAGTATATATCAAGCTTACCCCGACTAACATTTGCTTTGAAAATGGAGCATACAGCAATTTTCATCTCCTTCTCGCTAACCGTAAATAAGTCCCAAACTAGGGAGGTCAACTTTCTGACATTGGTGCCAATTCCAATGTCAGAAGAAGTGGCATTAGGTGGGTGTTTTGACATTTGCCGTGGTTTTGGTATATGTGCCACATCCCTCAGAGTAGGTTAAGATGGGGTAACATCAATCTCTACTGGGGCTGTGCTAACATCCATGATGACTGGCTCATCGTCATCCTCCTCTCCTACATCGGCATCCCTAACGGTAAGGCTTTCAGGAACCTTCCTTTTCACCAGACTCTCCTGGCACGCATCAGACTGAGGTGGAGTACCCCTTCTTCTTCTTGCCCGAGATCTGGAAGACAATGGATCTTCTGATTGAGGAGCTTCTTCTACTTCCTCAACAAGAAGCTCAATATCCTGAAGTGCTCCTACTTTGGGAGGAGCTACTGGCTGCTACTGTTGTTGTCCACTTGTCTGAGTTTCCGGCAACGATTGGGTACTACTTTGAAAAAGAGATAACTCCAATTCAATGTCACTGCTCGTCAGCGTTGCTGTAATTAGAGGGGCTGCCTCTGTGCAAGACATGGGCTGGGGCCTAGGTTGGGCTGCTCCCAGCTTGCTCGACAGAGGCCGGTGTGGCAGGCACACGTTTTTGCCCGAAAAAGGTCTGGGGCGACCTACCAGTGGTCATAAGCTCCTTCTTATCACTGACCACTTTCTTGGTAGCACCTTTCTTTGGGGCCATCTATAAGCTCTCTGTTGGCACCGGGATTTAGCTTCACAAGCTGAAGAGATGTCCATCTTGTGTGGTCACGCAGCACCTAAAAGGAAACAAGCAAGAAGAAAATTTGTGAAACGTGGGACTGTTGAAGTTGAATTATTAGTACAAACAATATCATTTAGTGTGGTAATTAAGTTCTTAATAATTAACAATAATACAGTGTATCCATTTGTAAAACCACACCAACATAAACTTTCATTAACACCCAGGAAGGATAAGGAAGAGCAACAACAAACAAATGTTACTGTTTGCTTTATACATATCAAGTTGGGAGGCGGCACTAGGGAGGTACAGGTGACAATGGAATAATCCTTAGAAAATGAATGCTGTTGTGCAGGTGTGTGTCTATGGCACATATGGAATTGACATTAGGAAAATGGGGGGGAATTAAAAATGTTAAACAAATTTTAAAAAATGAAATTTTTTTAGTTTACATTTTTTCCGTTTTTTACAAAAAAAATACAAATGTAAATTAAGTAAATAAGTTTGTGAAAAAATTATCCAAAGAAAGAAAATTACAAAAAATGTCATCATGAGGATTAGGGGACTACCACAAAAACCCACTGGGATTTGGGTGCCAAGGAGTGGTGCAGGTGTAAAATGCAAAAAAAAAGTATATAATAATATGAAATATTTTTCCTATAGTATATTTAGTATGACCATTGAACTACTAGGCCTCAAGACTAACACAAACTGGCCACCAGCCACATATTCAAACAACAAGCAGGAGACATGGCCACAACAAAGAATACATGCTGGCCTATGGAAAAAGCACAGTGGCTGCCTACACAAAAGATCTACCAACCACATGATCAAACAACAACAAGCAGGAGGCATGGCCACTGTGGTAAATAATTTAATTACCAGGACTTAATTTGATACAGAACATAATAAAAATAGCTCAGTAAATAAGAGGCAGAATCCGTGGTATTAGAGGTTCGGAATGGGCTTTATTCTAATGGACGATTTCGAAATCGTGGCCTCCAAGTTCCATCACCACGGAGGTTCAGGAAGTGAAGTACATACATTATTGATAATTATTCACTTTTATACAATAGGCATTACAGTGAAGTAAATGCAAGAGGCGTAACAATTGATAGCAAAGATAACATTTCACATGCGTAGCTGAAAAAGGCGTAATTGGGAGTAACAAGGAAAACGTCATTGGTTATGATGTCACATATGGGTGGACCTATGAAATAATTTCGCAATGTCAGCAGAAATACTTGGCAGAGATGCGCGCGCAGCAGCATGACGTGTGATTGACGTGCAGCTAGGGGGTGGAGGGGACTTGACATTTAGCTCTACATGTGGCGACAGAAGTCTGGAGGGTCAAGTCTACCTAATCCCAAATCATATCTAACATCCTATGTTTAAAGAACTATGTTATCCAAAAGAGAGGTCTCTTAGAGTAGAATCTTATTCTATACTGACTATACTGACTGTTAGTGCGTGTACAAGCGTCTAAGTGTCTACACTAGATGCGAGGGCAGGAATCTTCCATAGTAACAGGGCTATGAATTACTTGCATGAAGACAGAGAAGCCGGGCCTTTGCTCGGTAGCTGGAAGAATGTTTACTGAAACTACTAGACAGGAATGCATTGGGCAGGGATCGGAGCAGATAATTTCGAAGGTGAAATACAGTTCTTGGCAGGCAGCAAGCTGATGTCAGGCATCGTGAGCCGCGCAGGGAATGAGACAAAGTTCATGGTCACAGATGCAGGCTCGGACTGGAGCTTCAGAGACAGAAAGCAAGAAAAGCTTGATGACAGAATCAGGGCCTACTTGCCTGGACTGTAAAAATGGCATAAGTGAACCATATAAAGGCGGTGGCCTTTTGTACTTAGGAATGGAATATCCGGCCCATTCATGGCGGATCTGAAAGAGGACATGTTAACGGTGGACGCACATGTATTTGCGTCTTCATAACTGGAACTGGAGGGAACATACATGTACTTGTAACATGCACATAGAACCGTTGGGGTCCAAGATAGGGGACATAACTGACCAGAAAAATCCATATTTCCACATTCCCTCCTTGTCCCCTACTTGCCCGTCAAGAGACATCAATCTTCATCAATCCATTGATCTGTTCATATAGCATCATTTGTTCTTCTTTCTTCTTCCGGGATTTTGAACGAAAATCTTGATGTGGAATGCACGATGTGGCACACAGACCACAAATCGCTGGTCCACATTGCAGGCATAAGCAGCAACTGAAAAGTATGAGAAGGCCAATACCTAGGAAGGATAGAACTCTCCATCCCCAGGCTGATAACACGCTCCAAAACCAACCGGACCAAGTCCAGGTGCCTGGATTCTGGTGTATCTGGCTTACAATCTTATGAAGGCGGGTTATGGCTTTATATACAGATGGCGAATTTTCTGGTATGAATACACAGCAGCTTGATCCGATGACCCTACAAGCTCCGCCCCTATCGGCCAGGATGACGTCAAGGACAAGACGATTTTGAAGCACAACAATCCGCATAGCAGACTGCTCTTCTGTTAAATTGCCTAAGGCGGAAATAGTTTCGTTCACTACTGCTTCAAGGGTTCTAGTTAATCTACGTATCAGTTTACTATTAGTAACGGTACCTATATAGGGAAAGAGACCTTTATTGAAATCTGTGTATTTTTCCCATGCTGTTTCAGTGTAATCGACTATTGGGAGATCTCTCCTTTCTCTATTGTGTACTAAATGAGTATTTCTGTGATAATCAGGAGGAGCTAGGAAAACAGGTGGTAGGAGGAATCCAATGTAGCAGGTACCATCCCAATCTAGAGGCAAACGTACATATGCCGTCTGACCACATATAAAATAGGAATGACGGGAAGCTCTAAATGTCGACTTGCCTTGATCACTAAATTCTATTACAGTGGTGCATCTACTATGGCCCATATGTATGGAACCATTCTTTCTTACACATAATTCACCTTTTACTGGAAATACTGACATGGCGGGCAAACTTGGAGTGACTTCGGATTCGACATTCAAGATCAAGAGTTTAAGCGTAAAATTACCTAATCCATATACTTCGTTTTCTAGATCAGTTCCTGTTCTTTTGGGAAGTCCCTCCTTGTTGGGGTGGCAGACTTTAAGTAAAACTAAGTTCAGATTTCCCCATACCCAGTTGTCTTGATAAACTGCAGAATTTGAATCTAAGGAATTAATTAAGCTAAACCATGCTCCACAGGAGCCGTTGTGTGTGAACGGGTATGGAAAAAGAGGTAGAATTCCTTTATAGTTCTGATAGGGAGGGAGTCGGCCACATATCCAACAATTTGTAGCATTGCTAACCTGATGGGAATGATGTAACATACTAATAAAAGTGTTATTGCGCAGCGCAAATCTGTATGACAATTCATGCGGAGGTAATTCACTAAAAGAATGTTCAGCAGTAATATTATAAACATGTCTAGAAATAGGATAATATATGTGCAACAATATACTTGCAATAATTATAAAAAGACTTAAGGAAAACAAAATTAATAACGTCACTGTGCAATGACTACGCAGTGATTTACAATACGCATGTCGTTTCAACATTTTTCGGGTTTTTTCTCTATTCAGATCTAAGGGATACATGTCAGAGACAAATTCAACCGCTTCACCTTGGAGAGGACTTAACCCCTTCGGTGCTCATGACGGAACGGTTCCGTCATGAGCCACGGTTGAGCTGTGCTCATGACGGAACCGTTCCGTCATGACCACGCCCGCGCAAGATTCCGTCAGCACAGCGGCGGAATCTGCGCAGCATGGAAGGGGTTAAACAATCGAATTGCCCGACGGATTAGATCTGAGTTTTAGTTTATAATGTTCGTGACTACTGGTTTCAACCAAAGGAAGTTTTGAGTCAATGGGTGAAGACACGCGAGGTGTAGTTTTTATATCCGATGGTAGTCCATAAAATTTCTTGATATGACTTGAATGTACCCAGCCTTTTCTGCCTTCGATCTTCACGGCTGTCCTTGTGGTGAGCAAGACCAATTGTGGCGACCTCCACCTAGGATCCAGCTGAGTCTTTCGATCAAAGTTCCTCACTAAAACGAGATCCCCCGGAATTACGTCATGGGGTTTCACTTCAGTGTTGTCAGGAAAAGCTGCAGCTACCTGTGAACGACAAGATTGTAGTGCAGACATCAAGGAAGCCAAATAATCTGTCAGCATATTACAGTCAATATCAGTTATTTTACGTGGTATAGGCGTCCCCCACATATTTGGTGGTCTGCCAAAGATCACCTCATACGGAGATAGCCCTGTTCGAGAGTGTGCTACCATTCTCATGTAAAAGAGCGCAACTGGTAATGCTACTACCCAGTCGACACCTTTCTCCCTGCATATTTTGGACAATCTAATTTTCAGGGTCTGATTATGTCTTTCCACAAGACCTGCTGCCTCGGGGTGTCGGACACAGTGGAATTTCCACTGATAGCCTAACAAAAGTGAAACGTGTTTCATGAGTTCGGATGAGAACGGCTGGCCGTTATCTGAGTAGACAGCACGTGGTAAACCGTATCGTGGGAAGAATTCTCGAACTAGCTGTTTGGCAGTAGTCGGGGCAGTGTAATCTGAAACCGGGTATGCCTCTGTCCAACGGGAAAGAGCACAGACAACTACGAGAACATATTTGAATCCTCGACATCGTTCCATCTGGATATAATCCATCTGGAGGATTTCAAAAGGGTGATCAGGAGGCTGAAATCCACCCTGCTCTACGGGGATGCTTTTTCCTGGGTTGAACTGACAACAGATCATACAGGTACGAACTTTTTGTTTCGCTGCTGCTCGTAAATGCTTGTTGAACCAGATATGTTGAATGCTGTCTAGCATAGCTTTCTCTCCTAGATGCGCTGGACTATGGACAGTGTTAATAATGACTTGGACCATTGAATCAGGAAGGAACCATACAGATTTTTCCTTCGTCATCCATCCTTGATCCGTTTGGATCCCTCCTAATTCAGTCCATTTCCCTATTTCGTCTGGAGTAGCATGTGTCTGTATGTCAATTACATCAAGAGTGGGATCCTTAACCATCATGCAATGTGTTGGTGTCTGGACTATTGTCTTTGTCATGTCGGATGTTTGAGTTTGAGCAGTCTGTTTAGCTGTTCTGTCAGCTAGATCATTGCCTTGAGAAATGATATCAGTAATTTTCGTATGAGCTTTGCATTTCATAATCGATATTGCAATGGGTAGATGTATTGCATCTAATAAGGCATGAATGAGGGGTCCGTGCTGAATGTGGGCACCGTGAGAAGTTAAATAACCTCTCTCTCGCCACAGCACGCCGAAGTCATGTACAACTCCGAATGCATAACGTGAATCAGTGTATATGTTGACTTTTTTATTTGTGGCTTGAATACAGGCCTGTGTCAGAGCGACGAGCTCTGCTGCTTGAGCGGACAAGGTATTTATACACTTGGTTTCAATAATTTCGGTGTCTGTTGTGACTGCATAAGCGGCCACTAACTCTCCTGTACTTGTTCTCATACATGAACCATCTACATACAACGTCAGGTCTGGGTCTGACAATGGAACATCTGTCAAGTCTTGTCTGGGTTTCGTCGTGATTGTAATAACGTCAATGCAGTCATGGGCTAGTGGGTCTGTTCCAATTACGGGTAAAAGTGTGGCAGGATTCAATGTGTTGCAACGTCTGATTTCTATATGTGGCTGAAACAATGTTAATTCGTAACCTGTAAGTCGCGCTATAGTTAAATGTTGTGTTTGCGTTCGATTCAAAAGAACCTCTACTGCATGTGGTACTTGTACTGTCAATGGATGTCCTAACACTATGGCATCGCTTTGTCTGATTGCTAAAGCTGTCGCTGCCACTGATTTCAGGCACGCAGGCAGAGCCTGAGCTACGGGATCTAATGTACTAGAAAAATAAGCACACGGTTTGTGTGATCCTGCTTGTTCCTGTGTGAGTACTGACAAGGCAGTACCTTCTCGTTCTGTAACAAAGAGTGTAAAATGTTTTCTGTAATATGGTGTTGCTAAAACAGGTGCTTGGCATAGAGCTTTCTTTAAGCTTTCAAAAGCTAGTGTGTGTTCCTGAGTCCAAGGGAGGACAGTCGATGTGGCTGCCTCCTGTGTTGTTAATTGAATGAGTGGTTTTGCTAGAAATGCATACTGAGGGATCCACTGCCTACAATATGAAGTGAGGCCTATGAAAGCCCGCACCTCCTTTTGCGTCTTGGGTATTGGCATGTTAGCTATTAACTGAATGCGATCTGGTGTAAGCTGCCTTCCCTCCTTGGACAGCGAGTGACCAAGGTAAATAACTCGCTGGACACAGAATTGCAGCTTAGAAGGGGACACCTTGTGCCCCTTTTCGGCTAGAAATTGTAAAACCGTCAGTGATGCTTTTTCACATTCAGGTTCGCTTCGGGCGGTGATCAGCAGATCATCGACATATTGAAGCAGAGCAGTGTTGACTGGCATGTGTATACTGTCAAGTTCTCGTTTCAGTGCTTGGCTATAGATGCTGGGGCTTTCTGTAAATCCTTGAGGTGCGCGTGTGAATTTAAAGCTACGTCCATTTAAACTAAATCCGAACAAGTATTGGCTTTCCGGATCTATTGGGACGCTGAAAAAGGCATTTTTGAGATCAATTACAGTAAAGAATGTTGCTTCGGAATCAATAGCTGTCAGTAATGAAGAGATGTCTGGAACTACGGGGTATTGTGGTACAATACATTTATTTAATTCACGCAGATCAATAACCAATCGATATACTGGGGGAGCCTTTGGATCAGTTCGTTTAAGAATCGGAATTATCGGTGAATTACATACATTGGAGTCGGTCTCCACAACCACTCCTTGGCCGATAAGCTCGTCAATGATTTGCAGTAAAGCCATTACAGCATCTGGGGGTAACTTGTATTGTCGCATTCGTGGTAGTACCACTCCTGCCTTTAGTGTGACTCGATATGGTGTAATGTTCATGCAACCAACATCAGTAGGGCCTTGTGCCCATAGATGTGTAGGTAAAGTCTGCAGTCGGGGATCCATGTCTCGAGACACATAATGACCTTTGAAATCACGTAAAAACAATCTTACTCCTTCCGGAGAACAACATATTATAGCTCCTAGAGCTTTCAGTGTTTTTATACCTAACAAGTTTTCTGGACATGATTTAGTAAGCAATAAATCTGTAGTTCTGGTCAAGGGTCCTATCGTAAGTGGAAGAGGCTGTGATACTTCATTAACAATAGGTTTTCCTGAAAAACCAAGGGAAATATTCTGTGAGCCTGAGAGGGGTGCCCCTGGAACTTCACTACGTTTTATAGTTGTTCGACTTGCCCCTGTATCAAGTAAAAATTTTCTATCTTGGCCTAATAATTCACTATGTACATAAGGTCCTTCTTGATCTACAGGGACCTCGATAAGGGGTAAGTCAACTTCCCTCCCTAGGCTGGTTCATGCGTATCGTTGGTAATCAGGATAGTCATACTGTGCGGTCTGGTACAGCTGTCGTGTCGTGGTTTGTGTGGCAGCAGCAGGCAACGCTGGTGCGGCCGGCACAAACTGTATAGACTGTTGTGGAGCTGGCATGGCCTGTGCATGCTGCGGTGCTCCTTGTTCATTCTGATCCTGTCTAGGTGGCCGTGGTCTTTCTTTTGTAATACCTGTGGCGATATTACGCTTCAGGACTGGGCAATCGTGTATATAATGACCTGGTTGTTTACAGTAGTTGCATGTCCCTTTTACAGGTCCTGCTGAATCACCGGAATGTGTCGTACCCTTTTTATGTCCTTCAGCTGGAACTGTCTGGGAGACTAGCATTTTCATTTTCGTGTCTTTCATGCGTCTTTGTTCATGTTCTTGTTCTTCTCTAAGTCTATTGTAATGGTACTGTAACATTTGTAACATTTGTGATGGGGTATTACCTTGCCAGGTACTCTCGAATTTTAATACTCTATTCTTCACTTGGGGCAAAGAATTTTCAACTAATTTTGTCACAAACAGATGTGGGTATGACTCGCTACTTGCTTTTATACCACTATTTATACCAAAACATTTTTCGAATCGGGCATAGAAATCACTAGTGTCTTCATCTTGCTTTTGTTTACAGGCTGAGATTGCACCCCAGTCTTCCTTTTTCGTGGTTAATAAACGTGGCAGTACCTGTACTAATAAACCTGGTAGTGCTTTAGTTTTGTCCCCAAGCCCCGAACCTGGACCTCGGGCCTTTTCTTCATTTTCTAATGCTGTCCAATCTATCTTTTGGTCTCCCACTTCCCACTCTTTTTCCTTGAGTTTTTCATAAATGCCAGCAGGCATCAATACCTTTAATATTGTCATAATGTCGGGATAGGTATACTCTCCCATGAGTAACATGTCTTTAATTTCTCGGTGAAAACCCGCTGGGTCTTTGTCATGACTGGGTACCACTTTCTTCATTTCCAACAATTCTATTTTTGATATGGGCGTATATACATATACACGTTTAAACTGATTGTCCTCGCCCTTTATTGGGTGCACTTCTCGTAAGGGATTCTGTCTGTCCATGTAATACATCGGTCTTTCCTTGATGGCCAGTGAATCATGTTCTGGACATACAAAAAGAATGTACTGCTTTCTGGATTCTAGTATTTCCTTAATTAACTTAGTACCTGAACCTTTCCATCTATTCGTGAGTAATTCAGTCAATATATCAGGTAAGGGACCAGGATCTGAATGTTGGCTTTTATATAGTATAAGAAGTTGTTGAATCATATAAATCCCAGCTAAACGCTGTTCATCTGGGGTGAGGTTCAAAAATGTGTGTGCTACTGTATCATCATCATACTTTCCGGGACTGTCAATCCAATGAACGGCTGACCTGGCTAATTCTTGTTCATCCATAGAATCAAGAAAATGATAACCCCTTCGTTCTCGCAGTAATTTGTCAGCGGCTTGGAACGAATGCTCGGGGGACCTCATATTTATTATAGGTGTTTGGAAATTCCTGTTATTATCTGGACATATCGGACGTATCGGGTCAGTAAAGTATCTAGTACTATTACAAGATCTTCCTCTACCTACATAGGCTATGGTTTCTGACTGTCCTGTGGACAGTCCTGATCCTTCCTCCTCCTCGTTTTGTTCAAACTGGTCTACCGCTAATCTCTCTTCGTGTAGGCGTTCTATTTCTTTACGGATCTTTCTGCACATGGCTATTATACATTTTTGCCTGTCATGTCTCCCTTCTGATATGTTCTGGCTCCATCTGGTAAGAGTTTCCATTGTTTCCGGGTCTACCCCCGGTCGGTCTTGATTTCTGATCACACAATTTATGAGGAAACGTAACAGTTCCCCCTGTATCTCCACTTTCTGGTATTCCATAGCTCTGTTAATACTTTCAGAATCTCGCCCTGTTTGGACAAAATGATATATATTATCTAGATGCATAATCATTCCTGGTAACTTCCCTAAATACACCGCGGCTCGTCTGATACGTAATGATGCCAGGATCATTTCGTCCTCTTTGCCGGGCACAGGGTCATATCTACAATCTACAAGAAGTTCCTTAAGCGTGCGGGAATTTATGAGTTTGGGGGTACGTGGATGTGCTGACTCTTGAAAGGTAAGTTTATTTATTCTGGGTGGCGTAGAAAAAATGTTGGTAGCCCCTCCCGTAGCCCCGTCTGGGGTATCGGGCGTGAAAGGATTCGTTGAACGCGATACAGCAACTATAGGTGTGGACATAGCTATAGAAGTAGCTGTAGGAACAGATGAGGAAACAGATGTGCTTGCCGGAACTTGTGTCAGGATTTGTTGTTGTAGAGATACAGATACAGGATCTTGGCGTTGAACCTCCCCGGCCGACGGTCTATGTGGGGCGGGGTTAGCATACTCGGGAGCTGCGTCATCTAAATATGAGGAAAGAAAAACATCTTCTGCGGTTCTAGGATGCCCCTTGGGATGTACTTTTATTGGAAATAATGGGGGTGGCAAGTCTTTTGGTATCCCCGCAGTAGCCTTAGGTAATCCCTCGGCCAGAAGGGGATACATACCCTTCATAAGGGCATGTCTCTGTCTGTCTACTTGTTCTGATTTCACTCGTGTACCTTCTTCAATTAATAGATTTTCTCGGACTTCATTTGAATTCTCTTTACTCTTCTCTTCCTGTCTACGTGCTTTTTCTGTACGTCTATACGATTCTTTACGCCATAATTCAATGGCGTCTTTCTGTGATTGTCTAGCTTTCTTTTTCCATAATTCTTCCTCTACTTTCACGA
Organism: Triturus cristatus; assembly: GCF_964204655.1. Lineage (NCBI taxonomy): Eukaryota > Metazoa > Chordata > Amphibia > Caudata > Salamandridae > Triturus > Triturus cristatus. The sequence goes on along the minus strand of NC_140582.1, from coordinate 770,348,879 downwards.
TGCAATCTGCATCCCAGGTCCCAGTTGCGGGCCACCTCTGACTCTCTGGTAATTCCTTGGTGTAGTCTACCCATAGATCAAGAAATAATATGGCGTCTAAGCCGTGTTTATGATACATGAAGTACCCTGGAGTGTCCCTAGGAGGAATAGGAACAGCTTCTTCGAGTACCCCTTTTCTAGTTGTGATCTGTCTTAATTTCGAAAAGAGCGACATATTGAGAACTGATCTGATACTTGATCTTGAACAAACTTAATACAATAAACACGATAATGAACAGCATTATCTGAATTATTCTGAATTTATATACTTGATATACTAGATATACTGCTAAACAGTACAGATACACTGCTAAAACAGTGCAGACCGGATTTGTGTACCCAAACCCGTCTGGACCGGCACAACTTATGTGCACGCCAGAACGCCTCCCCAGTAATGGTACTCACCGGGTAGCTCGGAACGGAAGGCCTCGGAACGGGACTGAACCGAACTGGACCGGACTGGACTCGACTCGACTCGAAAACTTCGGACACGTCAGGACATCGGAAACCTGGTGGGCCTCTGTATACCTCGGATCTTGCTCTCTCAGCTAGGCTCTGGTCGGGATACTTCGCACTTCTCACCGCCTCGTCTGGGTGTTGATCGCAGCCTCAGTCGCCCCCGCTTGACCGGAGGGAGATACAGGAAATCCTGCTGGTACGCGTTGTTGTCCGTCCAGCTGTGGCAGGAGACCGGGCCTGCAACGCACCGCCGGCGCGTGAGATGAGAAAGTGTCCCTGTTCGGGCGCCATTTATGTGGTAAATAATTTAATTACCGGGACTTAATTTGATACAGAACATAATAAAAATAGCTCAGTAAATAAGAGGCAGAATCCGTGGTATTAGAGGTTCGGAATGGGCTTTATTCTAATGGACGATTTCGAAATCGTGGCCTCCAAGTTCCATCACCACGGAGGTTCAGGAAGTGAAGTACATACATTATTGATAATTATTCACTTTTATACAATAGGCATTACAGTGAAGTAAATGCAAGAGGCGTAACAATTGATAGCAAAGATAACATTTCACATGCGTAGCTGAAAAAGGCGTAATTGGGAGTAACAAGGAAAACGTCATTGGTTATGATGTCACATATGGGTGGACCTATGAAATAATTTCGCAATGTCAGCAGAAATACTTGGCAGAGATGCGCGCGCAGCAGCATGACGTGTGATTGACGTGCAGCTAGGGGGTGGAGGGGACTTGACATTTAGCTCTACATGTGGCGACAGAAGTCTGGAGGGTCAAGTCAACCTAATCCCAAATCATATCTAACATCCTATGTTTAAAGAACTATGTTATCCAAAAGAGAGGTCTCTTAGAGTAGAATCTTATTCTATACTGACTATACTGACTGTTAGTGCGTGTACAAGCGTCTAAGTGTCTACACTAGATGCGAGGGCAGGAATCTTCCATAGTAACAGGGCTATGAATTACTTGCATGAAGACAGAGAAGCCGGGCCTTTGCTCGGTAGCTGGAAGAATGTTTACTGAAACTACTAGACAGGAATGCATTGGGCAGGGATCGGAGCAGATAATTTCGAAGGTGAAATACAGTTCTTGGCAGGCAGCAAGCTGATGTCAGGCATCGTGAGCCGCGCAGGGAATGAGACAAAGTTCATGGTCACAGATGCAGGCTCGGACTGGAGCTTCAGAGACAGAAAGCAAGAAAAGCTTGATGACAGAATCAGGGCCTACTTGCCTGGACTGTAAAAATGGCATAAGTGAACCATATAAACCATATAAAGGCGGTGGCCTTTTGTACTTAGGAATGGAATATCCAGCCCATTCATGGCGGATCTGAAAGAGGACATGTTAACGGTGGACGCACATGTATTTGCGTCTTCATAACTGGAACTGGAGGGAACATACATGTACTTGTAACATGCACATAGAACCGTTGGGGTCCAAGATAGGGGACATAACTGACCAGAAAAATCCATATTTCCACACCACGACAAAGAACACATGCAGGCCTATAGCAAAAACAAAGTGGCTGGCTGCACAAAATGGCCACCAGCCACATGGTCAAACAACAAGCAGAAGGCATGGCCTCAGCAAATAATACATGCAGGCCAATGGCAAATGCACACTGGCTATACAAAATGTCTGCCAGCCACATGGTCAAATAACAACAACAACAAGCAAGAGACATGGTAACAAAAGCACAATGGCTAGCTACATAAAATGGTTGCCAGCCGTATGATCAAAGAACAAGCTGGAGGCATGGCCACAACAAAGAACATATGCAGGCCTTTGGCAAAAGCACACTGGCTACCTACAGAAAAGGCCACCAGCCACATGGTCAAGCAACAAGGGAGAGGCAAGGCTACAAAAAAGAACACATGCAGGTCTATGGCAAAACACACTGGATGGCTGCACAAAATATTCACCAGCCACATGGTCAAACAACAACATCCAGCAAGGAGGCATGACCACAACAAAGAACACATGCAGACCTATGGCAAAAGCACACCGGCTGGCTGCACAAAATCACTGTCAGCTACATGGTCAAATAACAAGCAGGAGGCATAGAAAATGAAGAACACATGCAGGCCTATGGTAAAAGCACACTGGCTGCCTATACAAAACAGCCACCTGTCGCATGGTCAAAGAACAAGCAGGAGGCATGGCCACAAAAAAGAACACATGCGGGCCTATGGCAAAAGCACACTGGCTGCCTACACGAAATGGACACCAAGCAACATGGTCAGAAAACAACAACCAGCAAGGAGGCATCACAACAACAAAGAACACACGCAGGCACACTGGCTGCCTACACAAAATGGCTGCCAGACGCATGGTCAAACAACAAGCAGGAGGCATGGAAAACAAAGAAAACATAGAGGCGTATGGACGCTGCCTTTATAAAAAAAATTGCCCCTGGGCACATGGCATGGGGAACAAAGACAAATGGTGGCAAACACACTCATACACTGGCCAGAAAATGGAGGCATGGTGGTAACACAGGAGAAAACAGCATTAATTTAGCAAGTCCAAAAATGCAAATTAACTAGGCTAACAATTTTGACAGCAACACACATCCTCCAAAGGCATCAAATATTTTATTCCACCTATACACTGTTTGCAGAAGAAAAAATGTAAAAGACCCCTAAAAAACACATTTTGTAATCCAATGCCACCCATAGACTAAATGATGTTTCATTTCAACAGACACCACAGAAACAGTTATTTCATTAATCCATGACCAGTAATCGCCATCGACCTACTGGTTGGAAGGCCCATTGGGTGACTAGGCCACATAGTGAATTAAATGAACATTGCAAATTTATTTAAAAACATGGAGAAAATATACTGAACGGTGCAACATTTTTCCTTTCTAAAAGAAGAAAAATTAAATGAAAATAAAATAACTAGGCCCCTACTGAAAACTGCAGGCCACCTCCCACAATACATTTTAAAAATGTAATAAAAGTATAAATACATCATGATGCATCTCCTCTATCAAACAAACAATGCCCTTATACAACAGTTTTTGAACTTAAGTCCTCAAAATCGAATGGCATATATGTAGTACACAAACAGTATGATCCTTCCAGCTCCAAATCCATATGAGAAGTGACCAGGAGATGGACAAAGCACTGTGAAGAGCTTACTGGGCAGGAAGTTAGAGCCCCTGGGGTACATCGTCCTTGTCAAAAAAAAGTAAAATAAAGAAAGGGCTCCTGGCTCAATAAATCAATGCATACAGTCCATTTCAGAAGATATGTAACTCCAAATTGTCTTTTTGAGGACAGTTAGCTGCTACTTGAGGAGAGAATATCCTCCTAGGTGTAGCCACGGACGATTGTGCTCAATCGCACTGCCTACAACTCAAAAGAAGCACCGCAAGTAGATAGTGTGGCCTAAAGCTGCTCTAGCAGGCGGTCATGGACGCCCAATAAGTCTCTCGTTGTGCTCCCCATGCGCATGAAACGATGTTACGAGTGCACCAATGGAAAAAACTATGCTCCCTTGAGAATTGCAGAGTTTATTGGTAACTATGCATTCTACGCCAAATGCAGAGTTGCTGAGTTCTGCAAATTCTGCAAGCTAAGCAGAGATTTAGGCCCAGGCCTAGCTCGCATCTGCGGTTCTGCTTCAGGTTGCATCAGCGCAGGGTAGCCTGTTATGTTCCTGTAACTTAGAACAGGAGGCCAGTGAACTAGCCCTTAGAGACACCCTGGTGGTCCTGGGTTCAATTTGTAGATTCAGTCTTTCTTCCACAGACAACAGGGCAACAAAGCAGTCCCCCTTGCAGGCAGAGCTGCAGGACAGCAGATAAGCAATGGAGCTGGGCAGTCCTTCTTGCAGCAGGGCAGCAGAGCAGTCCTTCTGAGTCTTCCACAGATCTGAAAGGGATCTGAAGAGTTGGGTCCGAGGGTCCAATATTTATTTGTGATACCCACATTGAAGTTGTAGAAGCTTCTGGAGTTTCCCCACCTACAGAGGTGTCTGGAATTTCCTGCCTCCCTGCCTTGGTCACAGTCTCTTTGGGAGTGCAATAGGCTAGCTTAAAGTCCTTCGTATGTGAACTGAGCCAGTGCCTTTAAAGTGCAAGTGTGCAAAAGCTGACAGGTCTAATAATCACAGTAAATCACAATTCATGAAATGCGATAGGGTACAACAAACACATTTATAGAAATCCTATATACCTCTCTAATGAAAATTGTTTCAGAAGGAAATTCCTGTATACATTGAGGGGTTCCATTGATAGACATGCCCTATGTTTAGCTGTGCCACATTACAAAGTACCATCAAAAGGAAGAAGGGTATGAAGTTCCTTGGTGCCGTAAAAATCTTGGTCAGAGCCCTAGTTTTAGTCCCTTGAGGCAGGTTGACCTGTCAGTTGAGTAGTGGGAGGAGAGGAATTCCTCCTTATGGAACTAGTGCCCTCACACACCCAGCAAGCTAGGTGTCATGCTTCATCATATGGGCCTGCTCCTCATCGGGTCGGCGCTGCAATACCCGACGGACACCCAAAAAGGGGCTCTTTATCGGATATATTTTGTTCCTTGCCGTTTGGTGCCGTGGGTGTGAGGGCCCTAGTGTGTTTGGATGTAGTAGTGAGTAGGATGATTAAGACAGGTCAGGGGTCCTATGGAACCAACTTTATTCTAGCAGGGTCCCTGCCTCATTAAACAAGCATTTGCAATGCAATAGGTCTCGCATTTGCGAGAGTTTGAGCTATTGGCATTGTAAATGACAATGCCTTTTATTAATGCATTTTGAAAACCTGCAAGCGGTGCATAAACACTTACGTTGCACTTCTAGTCATTGCTTATCACAAGCAAGGCTGGCAGTAACCGATCCTCTTTTACTGCCAGACTTGCTTCTCGTAAAGGTGCTTATTCACCGCTTGCAGGTTTTCAAAACGTAAGTAAAAGGCATTGTCGTTTACAATGCCAAAAGCTCAAACTAACAAATGTGAGACCTATTGCAATGCAAAAGCTTGTTTAACTTGGTGAGAGTTGGGACCCAAAGACGTTTCCCTCAGCCTAGGTGGGGTGCAGGAAGACAACATCCCGCCAGAATAGCATACCTTACCATACCATCAACCGGAAAGTATAGAATAAGCTCAAATGTAGGTGAAATACCTTGTGTCATTCTGAGATCATATCTTTTGGCAACAGCACAAGAGAAGTGCCTGAAAGGTTCATCTGATCCTTTGGACTCCAGAGTCCAAGTGGACACCAACGCTGGACCTTCGCTCTAGCCAGAACCTGAAGGCCTCTCCGTGAAGGTGGTGATACTAAGAGACAGGACCGGTCACCAGGAACTGGTCCATGTGTAGTTCAAGGACCTCCATGTTTTGTTTAGAATGAAAGGAGATACCTGTAGCATTGTTCCAGCCACAGGCTGAGGTCCCCGATTGAGCTAACATTATCCGCTGGTTTACATAGTTTGCTCACTTTGTGGCACTTAGTGCGCGCACGCACATTAGTAAGTATAAAAACACTGGGGTGGTATTTGAGTCCTCACTTTCGCAGTGCCACGCACCCACGTACATGAAGGCCGCGGAGCACGTGCATGTCACACTCCCAGGGGACTTGGTTAATATGACCAACAGAGTTCCCAGTATCACAGTGTGTGCGCAGTGCAACCAGGAATTATCTAGAATAGCAAGAAGCCACAAAGCCCGACTGTTTCTAAAGCATAATGGCTCTCTTGCTGGATATAATATGTCCTGGTCTGTACACAACTGTGGTCCTTCCTCTCACACTTCACGCAGAACTGGTGGTACAATCCACTAAGGCCACAAGGTACACCTAACCTCACACACAACACCAAACTCACTCCTCTCAGGCCACGCCTCCTAACAGCACCGTCCCGCCATGCACCATAAGTAGCTGCTTGCACGAGCACTACAAGGTGAGACCTGTCCCCGCATATCCAAACCTAGCCCTTCTTGTTCAGCTGTAGGCAGGGTCGGATTGGGACCAAAAACAGGCCCGGGCAGCCCCAAAAAAGTGACCCACATTTAAGGAGCCCGACCTTTCACAAAAACATTGGTTGGTTAGTGTGTAGGCGTCCAGTGTCTTCCAAAAGAGCTACAAAAAAGTTTAACCGAGAACTGGCACAGACTCTGTAAAACGCAGCTCTGTCAGAGTGATTGAGACACCCTAGAGGTCTTCCAGAAGAAGTGAGCCACCCCAGAGGACTGTCAGAGGGATCGACACACCCCATGGGCCTGTAAGTGCAATGTATTGTTAAAAACACAAATCTGCTTCTCTACTCCCCACAGACAAAAAGTCGCGCTATATAAAAATGCAAACAATAAATAAGGAGCGCTAAGACGTCCATAGCGAGAGGACTGCACAGAGAGGCAGTAGGGAGCAGCTGGAGGGGCCTTGAACCGTGAGGGAGGAGCGAAGGAACAGAGAAGGAAGGCTGGAGGGAGACCGAGACTTCAAAGAGACGTGTAGGGAGAGATGGGTTTACGGGTTGGAAGGGGGAGCAGAGCTCAGACGTACAGTTAGGAGTGCAGATGCAAAGAACGAAATCGGCGGCACAAAATGCTTCAGCAAAGAGTGTGCAGGGGCCAATAGATGGACCCGTAGGAGCAAAGAGATGGGGGTGGAGAGGCAGAGGGATCAGGATGCAGGGTAAACAGGAGTGAATGGACAGATGGAGCGCTGCAGATGCAGAAAGAGGGCACGAGCAGGGGAAGCCTGAAGGGAATGCTCTGGGCGATACACAAAACGGTACGAGAGAGTGCAGGAGCCAAAAGTAGGGTGCTGGGCAAGTATCAAGGTTCAGGGCCAATGTGCAGGTGCAGCAATAAAAGGGGATGCAATACAAGTAGTGATTTAAATGGGCAAGTGTCCAGAGGTACTGAATACCCGCACTTTAACTGGAGAGGGAGAGTACTTGCACTTCTCGCCATGGAGGAAATACTTTTTTTTAGTGGGAGAGTCCCGGCACTTCTCAGTGTTGGCGAATTTACAACGCTGGAGACTTCAGGCAAGAGTAAGGCACTGACTTTATTGTAGCAAGTAGCGTAACAGACAGCATGGAGGCAGAACTTTTATTGGGAGAGTGTTAGTGTTTGGGACTGTGTTAGAGGACAGACATGGTGAAAGAGACGTGGTCAGCGCTGTGCGAGAGAGACATGCACACACAGGGACCAGTGAGAGAGAGGCTCACAGAGACAGAGAGGGATGCCAAGCAAAGCTCATCCGGAGTAAAACTGCTGCACGCGCATTAGTAAGTATAAGACGCAATATGTGGTGGGGGAGGGGGAGAAGCAGGAGTTGTGTGTGCGGGTGCGTCATCGTGATCGCGTTCGCTCTGAAAGCGAAAGTGATCGCGATCGCAATTATGCACGAGTTTTCAAAGTGCTGCTGGCGGCCGGCTGCGCACGTGCACGATCGCGTGAACGCAAGCGTTAGGCCAGCCAGCAGCACTTTGAAATTCCCACATACAAAATGTCTCTTCGAGCCAGCGCATGCGCTGGGCTGAGCGAGACCTAAAAAGGGGGGGAGAGGCGACTATCTGACTATAATGGGTCACAATAAGGGCACTCTACTCACCCCTTAATCACAGGGGTATGTATGTGACGTCTTACAAAACATTAATAGTAAATTCTTGTTGTTCATAATATTTTCCTCCTATACTTCCTTGTTCTAATACAGTCAGTATTCAAAGTAAATTGTGTGGTAAAGCTAGAGAAGGTGTACTTTGCAATGTTTATTCCAAAGAGAGGGGACAATGGGCTTTTGGTAAGGTCCAGCGTACACGCCCTAGACTGTCAAAAGGAAGAAGGGTACGAAGTTCCTTGGCACCTTAAAAATCTTGGTCAGAGACCTAGTTATACTCACTTGAGGCAGGTTGACCTGTCAGTTGAGTATTTGGAGGAGAGGAATTCCTCTTTCGGAACTAGTGCCCTCACACACCCAGCAAGCTAGATGTCATGTTTCATCATATGGGCCTGCTCCTTGTCGGGTCGGCGCTGCAATACCCGACGGGCACCCATAAAGGGGCTCTTTATTTGAGATCTTTTGTTCCCTGCTGATTGGTGCCATGGGTGTGAGGGCCCTAGTGTGTTTGGATGTAGTAGTGAGTAGGATGATTAAAACAGGTCAGGGGTCCTATGGAACCAACTTTATTCTAGCAGGGTCCCTGCCTCATTAAAAAAGGGGGGTAGAGGCGACTATCTGACTATAATGGGTCACGATAAGGGCGCTCTACTCCTGGTGGGTCAACATGTTTCTTGCCTATTTGTCTGAGGGATCAGTGGTGATTCTTAAGGACCTTAATGTGAAACTTATCTACACCCAGTGGTACGGTGAGAACCTACCTACCACTTAGTGGATCAGCTGGAAATGTGCCCGCAAGTTCAATGGGCAACCTGCAGGGGAGATACTAGATAGGTCTTAAATACAATTGTGAACATATACTAGTATTCTGCTGTCATTCTTAGGTGAAGGTCACTGGTGACTGCTCTGGTGAGCAGAAGTGCCTGTTTAATAATACACTTTGTATGTGCATACCAAGTGGTGTAAATCCTATCAATCATGTGACTCAAGCTAAAAACGTGCCACAAGATAAAAACATGGTGCCTGTTAAAAACGGTGAAGAATTGGCTGAGTGTGTGTCCTCAGTTGTAACAATGAGTCCACAGTCATAGAACTCAGATAATCGCTATTTAGTAAGTGCCTCATCAATTCCAGCGGGCTCTGGACACATTGGAGATATGTGTCTAGAAAATATAAAAAGGGGTAAGCCTTTCAGTAAGGCTTGTCATAAACCTTCCTTCAAAGGCCTCTAAAAAGCCCTGTGATACAGAGGCTAGACAGTGGTGCTGAGCATGGAGGGGTGGTGTGGCTGGTAAAGCACCCTTCCTGGGTTTGTAGAGAAATGGTCCCTCACGCGGTTCCGGTTTCTAGAAAAAACTGCCACAGGTTTCTGGAAACCGGAACCGCAATAGGGACCATTTCTCTACAGAAGCAGGACGGGTGCTCTACCAGCCGCACCACCCCTCCATGCTCAGCACCACTGTCTGGCCTCTGTATCACGGGGCTTTTTAGAGCCCTTTGAAGACTGGACATCCTTAATGACGATGAAAAGAGAATGGTTGAAGATAACTCTCCACGGGGCTATGATGACTGAGTATTTGCGGGTAAAAATCGTCCCAAATGGTCTCATAGTTAATAACTTCCCCAGGCTCTTCCTGGAGGACGCGGTATTCAAGGAGTAGTCCCTAGTGGCATGGAAGTGCACTAGGGACTGGCTCATCCTGATCTTTAACACCGCAAAAAGGATTGCAGATGCCCTTCTAATTAGGATCCAGATTGCAGAAGGAGCATTAAAAACCACAATTCAGATACATTTGTAGAAATCTAAGCTAGCTAAACTGAATAACGAGATTTCAGAGAATAAAGACTATCTAATGGAACAAAAAGTCAATAAGTTGCAGAAGGATATTCAGAAATTCAGAACAGAAAAGGTGTATCCTTATTTGAAGGTGGATTACACATCAGCTAAGAACAGCTATTCTGCTGATGAAGGTACAGATGCCAATGGTAGGAGGGGCTCCTCTGGCATTGACTCCAGTACTGGGAGTTGGGGCAACAACAACCCCAGAAGGGCTAATCGGCTGAACTTCCCGAACTATAACACACCTAACTACCATGGTCCGCCCCACCCCTTTTGGTCATTTCCCAAGTACCCGCAAGGCCAACCACAGTTCTTCCCCACTGGTAACCCTTATTTTTTAGGCAGAGGCTGGGGCAGAGGAAGAGGGCACAGAAGAGGCGCACAGAAACATTTACAATGGCAAGACCAACCCCCCAATCCAATGGAGACGAGGAGCAAAACTCAGGGCAGGACACTCTAGTAGTGAACTTTTCACACAGATTCAATCAATCAATCAATCAATCATGGAATTTATATCGCGCACTACTCACCCGGAAGGGTCTCAAGGCGCTTGGGGGAGGGGGTCTGCTACTGCTCGAACAGCCAGGTCTTGAGCTATTTCCTGAAGGCGAGGTGGTCCTGGGTCAGCCGCAGGTGGACGGGCAGGGAGTTCCATGTCTTAGCCGCCAGGTAGGAGAAGGATCTTCCTCCGGCGGTGGCTCTCTGGATGCGAGGGACGACGGCGAGGGCGAGGTTCGCGGATCGTAGCTGTCGGGTGGGCGTGTAGAAGGTCAGGCGGTCGTTGAGGTACCTTGGGCCCAGGTCGTGGAGGGATTTGTGTGCGTGGGTGAGGAGTCTGAACGTGATCCTCTTGTTGACAGGGAGCCAGTGCAGGTCTCTCAGGTGGCTCGAGATGTGGCTGCGTCGGGGGGCGTCCAGGATGAGACGGGCGGAGGCGTTCTGGATACGCTGAAGTCTTTTCTGAAGCTTGGCTGTTGTACCGGCGTAGAGGGTGTTTCCGTAGTCTAGTCTGCTGGTGACGAGGGCCTGGGTGACAGTCTTCCTGGTCTCGGTCTGGATCCATCGGAAGATCTTGCGGAGCATGCGGAGGTTGTGGAAGCAAGATGAGGAGACGGCGTTGACTTGTCTGGTCATCGATAGGGAGGAGTCCAGGATGACGCCCAAGTTGCGTGCGTGGTCCGTTGGCTTGGGTGCGGTGCCCAGGGCCGGGGGCCACCAGGAGTTGTCCCATGCGGAGGGCGACGGTCCCAGGATGAGGACTTCTGTCTTGTCCGTGTTCAACTTCAGGCGGCTGATGTTCATCCATTCGGCGACGTCTTTCATCCCTTCGTGTAGGCCGGCTTTGGCGGTGTCGGGGTCTCTGGTGAGGGAGAGAATCAGCTGGATGTCATCGGCGTAGGAAATGAGGTTGAGGTTGTGTTGGCGTGCGATGACAGCGAGGGGTTTCATGTAGATGTTGAAGAGAGTAGGGCTGAGCGACGATCCTTGCGGGACGCCGCAGATGACTTCGGTGGCCTCAGAGCGGAACGGAGGGAGGCGTACTCTCTGTGTTCTGCCGGAGAGGTATGAGATGATCCATTCCAGAGCATTCCCCTGGATGCCGGTGTCGTTGAGGCGTTGGAATAGGGTGCGGTGGCAGACAGTGTCAAATGCTGCGGAGAGGTCAAGGAGGATGAGTGCCGCTGTTTCACCTTTGTCGAGCAGGGCTCGGATGTCGTCGGTGGCTGAGATGAGGGCGGTCTCGGTGCTGTGGTTGGCTCTGAATCCGGATTGCGATGGGTCGAGGGATCCGTTCGTCTCGAGGAAGGCGGCCAGCTGCTTGTTGACGACCTTCTCGATGACTTTGGCAGGGAAGGGAAGGAGCGAGATGGGGCGGAAGTTCTTGAGGTCGGTCGGATCCGCTGTTGGTTTCTTCAGTAGTGCGCTGAGCTCTGCGTGCTTCCAGCTCTCCGGGAAGGTGGCTGTGTCGAAGGAGGCGTTGATGATGTCTCGGAGGTGGGGTGCGATGGTAGAGGCGGCCTTGTTGAAGACATGGTGGGGGCATGGGTCGGTCGGAGATCCGGAGTGGATGGTGTTCATCATGCGTGTCGTGTCTTCGGGGGTCACTTCGGTCCATGTCTGGAGGATAGCGGTGGGGTGCGTAGGTTCGGTCGATGGGTGCGGGGGTGGAACGCCGAAGCTGTTGTGGATGACGGCGATCTTGCGGTGGAAGTACGAGGCGAGGGAGTCGCAGAGGTCCTGCGAGGGAGTGATGTCGTTGTTGCCGGTGCTGGGGTTGGAGAACTCCTTGACGATGTTGAAGAGCTCCTTGCTGTCATGGGCGTTCTGGTCCAGTCGTTCCTTCAAAGATTTCTTCTTGGTGGTGCGGATGAGCTGGTGATGTCTGCGGGTGGCGAGTTTGAGGGCGGTCATGTTGTTGGTGGTCTTGTCGAGGAGCCAGGCCTTCTCGAGGGTGCGGCAGGCCTTCTTGGAGTCACAGAAACAGAACAATCAGTGCTAGAGAAAGGACTAGGATATGTCTCCACCCCTAGAAAGGACAAATTTCGGGATCAACGTGAAATACAAAACTTCTTCAGGAAAATCCGCCTTAAATCCTTCTTTCAGGATAGACCAAAACCTATTGAACAAGACACAGGCCTACAAAACCCTTCTACTTTCACCCCCAATAGTAGTATGATTCCTGTGGAGGTGTTGACTTTGGAACAGGCAGTATTGAAAGAACTCAGAAAAGAGACAGGGCAAATTCCCTTCCATAACCTTTCCAAAAGTGAACTGACAGCTGCCAAGTCACTATCAAAAGATACAAGTATCACCATCAAACAGGCTGATAAGGGTGGGGCAACAGTGATTTAATCTACCCCTGATTATGACCTTGAGTGCAAACGCCAACTTGACAACACAAGGTATTACACACCCATAACTGTGAACCCCACCCCCAGACTAACAACAAAAATCTCCATCATGGTATTTGAAGCTGAAGCCAACGGCTGGATCAGCAAAAAGGAGGCAGATTTCCTCACAACAAAAAATCCGAGAACACCGTATTTTTATATACACTGCCTAAAATTCATGAGGGGACCACACCAATTCCGGGGAGGCCCAAAGTCTCAGGCATAGGCTCTATATTAGAGCCCCTCTCAAAATTCTGCAATCACTTCCTCCAGCCACTGGTGAAATCTACTCCCTCCTACGTGCGAGATACTACAGATATTCTACGCATATTAGGAGACGCCAGAAAAACAGATGAAATCAACTTATTGGTAACACTAGATGTGGAACAACTCTACACCAACATTCCCCATCAAGCCACTTTGACAGTCATTGAAACAGCACTAGAGAAGGTAACATGGACTTCTCCCACTCCAGTGTCATTCATAGTGGAATGCACCACTTTGGCATTAACAGAAAACTTTTTCGGGTATAAAACCCAACTCTTCCACCAGTCTCAGGGGACTTCTATGGAGAGTACGTTTGCCCCTAGTGTGGCCTGCCTTAACAAGGCAGCATTTGGAGTGTCATCTTATACCTTAGTAATCCCTATGCACAAAATCTGAGACTGTGGAAGAGGTTTATAGACGACATACTCATTCTATGGAAAGGAGACGTGACCACGTGCAATGAATTTTGTCGGTGGATAAATACCCAGAATAAATTTCAAAAAAATTCACCCACACTATTTCATCCACCAGCAGACCAGCAGACCTTAACATTAGACTCACTGACGGTCAACTAAGCACCACTATATATATGAAACCAACTGATTGTAATAGTTTGCTTTTATACAGCAGCCACCATCCACGAGCCCTGAAAGATAATTCACCATTTGGTCAATTTCTTCGCATTAGGCGAAACTGTAGTTCTACCAGTGACTACAGGACGGAGGCCAAATCCTTAGCAAAAAACTTAATAAGGAGACAGTACCCACAAAGACAGGTGGCACAATCAATGAAAAGAGCCAGGAACAATCCTTGAGAGGCCCTATTAGAAGTCACTCCTAAAGACCCTACTGACATACTGACCTGCATCACCTCCTATACACCGGATTCCAACCGGATAAAGGGTGTCATCAACAAGCATTGGGGAATTCTGAACACAGGGTCTCAAATTCCCAAACCCCAATTTGCCTTCAAAAGAACAAAAAACCTGAAAGACATGCTAATACATACAAAATCGTAAACAATAAGACCAAATGAAAAGAGATCACTTTGGAACCTTCCGCCAGTCCAGGGCTACTACCCTTGTGGGTCCTGTGCGGTATGTCCCCAGACCAAACCCACAAAAGAGATAACCCTTTCGGACTCCTTTACATGGAAAATCATGAAACACACCAACTGTAATACCACTCAATGCATGTACTTGATGATGTGCCCCTGTTATATGATGTATATAGGCATGACTATGAGGATGGTCAAAACTCAAATCACAGAACACAAGAGTAACATTTGATGCCAACGTACAACCACAAAACTATACACTCATTGCAAAGAACTCAAACACTCCCCTGACAGTCTACGGTGGATAGTCTCAGAAACCCACCCCCAGACAACACCGGGGGCCCTTTTTAGGATTGAACAAAGATGGGTGCACCGACTTAATACTGATCAGCAAGGACTGAATGATGAGATTCCTTGGGGTTCCCTTGCCAACAACTAACTAATGGCAGGGACTAACACCTAGGACTATGTGGTGATATGAGTCACACCGAGGGAGCATTTTCTCATGTATTGCACAAGAACCATGCCACACTACTATACAATAACTCTTGTTCCACATGCCTAATGGATTATGTAATAATAAACTCACTGACTCCTTTCAATTAAAAACACTCTCACCTGTTAAAATGGGTAATTCATTAGCTCCCATGACCTGCCCAAAATAACCGCGAACCCTTAACACTCTGCTACCTATTTCCGCTTTAATAATAAAACAACCCTCTTGTAATAGGCAGTCTCACCACCCCAAGATGGCTGACGTGTCAATCCACCTATTTCCGGTTTGATAAAAAAATCACCCACTTGGTAACAGGCAGTCGCACCTCTCCAAGATGCCAACGTGTAAATCCACTACACTCTGCCTTCTCATAATGCCGCAGAAAACGTCGAACCAGCATCCTATATGACTAGCTTGCTATCCACACTGAACAATAGAAACTTACGCAGTAAGCTTATCGAGTGGCTATCCTTGAAAATAATTAGCCTGGACTGAATACTGATTGCCTCGCATCTCTCTTGGTCAATAGCACAACACTCTAAGATGGCCGACGCTTTACCCCGTCTCTCCCGGCGGTCCTTGAATGTCATGTGATACGCCCAGTACACAGCTTTTGGCTTCCCATGCCCCGCACCTGCAGGAACACCGGCAGGTATAAGAAGGACCCGTTCTCAGAGCTAACTACCATCCCGGGTCCAGAGGTGCGGGGTAGATCTACCACTCGGTTTCTACTTGAAACAGGTGAGTCAATGGAACACTCTCTAAGACTCCTCAGAGTATCAGCGACAGTAGAGGTAAGCGGCGGGGCCTATGTTTGTTCGAGTCAGCTAATGAGTGACTCTGTACCACCCTAGTGAGAATAAAGGACCTTCATATCCAACCACGGCTCCGTAATTATGATCACAACTCCATAGCTCCAGGGAGACAACCCATACATGCTTGGGTCCCCTGACGACCTGTGGGAGTTGTGGCAGTTTTTTCTGGAAACCAGAACCGCGATAGGGACCATTTCTCTACAAAAGCGGAACAGGTGCACTACCAGCCGCACCACCCCTCCATGCTCAGCACTACTGTCTGGCCTCTGTATCACAGGCTTTTTAGAGGCCTTTGAAGGAAGGTTTTATGACGAGCCTCACTGAAATGCTTACCCCTTTTTACATTTTCTAGACACATATCTCCAATGTATCCATAGCCCGCTGGAATTGATGAGGCACTTACTAAATAGCGATTAGGTGAGTTCTATGACTGTGGACTCACTGTTGCAACTGAGGACACACAATCAGCCAATTCTTCACCATTTTTAACCAGCACCATGTTTTTAACTTGTGCCACGTTTTTTGCTCGAGTCACATGATTGATATGATTTACACCACTTGGTATGCACATACAATGTGTATTATCAAACAGGCACTTCTGCTCACCAGAGCAGTCACCAGTGATCTTCACCTAAGTATGACAGCATAATACTAGTATATGTTTATAACTGTATTTAAGACCTATCTTGTTTTTGAAATGTTGTATATCCCCTGCACGTTTCCCGCTGATCCACTAAGTGGTAGGTAGGTTCTCACCGTACCACTGGGTGTAGATTAGTTTCACAATAAGGTCCTGAAGAATCGCCACTGATCCCCCAGACAAATAGGCGAGAAACATGTTGACCCACCAGGAGTAGAGCGCCCTTATCGTGACCCATTATAGTCAGATAGTCGCCTCTACCCCCCTTTTTTAATGAGGCAGGGACCCTGCTAGAATAAAGTTGGTTCCATAGGACCCCTGACCTGTTTTAATCATCCTACTCACTACTACATCCAAACACACTAGGGCCCTCACACCCATGGCACCAATCAGCAGGGAACAAAAGATCTCAAATAAAGAGCCCCTTTATGGGTGCCCGTCGGGTATTGCAGCGCCGACCCGACAAGGAGCAGGCCCATATGATGAAGCATGACATCTAGCTTGCTGGGTGTGTGAGGGCACTAGTTCCGAAAGAGGAATTCCTCTCCTTCAACTACTCAACTGACATGTCAACCTGCCTCAAGTGACTATAACTAGGTCTCTGACCAAGATTTTTAAGGTGCCAAGGAACTTCGTACCCTTCTTCCTTTTGACAGTCTAGGGCATGTACGCTGGACCTTACCAAAAGCCCATTGTCCCCTCTCTTTGGAATAAACATTGCAAAGTACACCTTCTCTAGCTTTACCACACAATTTACTTTGAATACTGACTGTATTAGAACAAGGAAGTATAGGAGGAAAATATTATGAACAACAAGAATTTACTATTAATGTTTTGTAAGACGTCACATACAGTCTGGTTGCCGTGTCATTGATCATCGAACAGGAAATGGCAGTCCATGCCATGGTCCAAGGTGAGTGCAGCGGAGTGTATTGGGGGTCAGTGGAAGGTCATAGGGCAATGTGCGGCACCAAGCAGGAACAGGCCAGGTGGCAGAAATAAATGCTAGTGCCTCCTTCTGAACTGAAACCCATCCACGTCCTCGTCCTCAGATGTGTGCTCTGCCCCACCTGTGGGTGTTGCAGTACCGGCTGCGGCACTGTCTGCCACTGAAAAATCAGGAGCCAGAGGAGGATTGTCGAGCGCACTGTGTGGCAGTGACACATCAGGTGCCGGACTGGATACGCCTGCCACACTATGAGGCACTGACACATCAGGGGGCGGAGATGTGAATGGTGTTGGGGGCAGCAGCATTCATCAGCGCCACGCCTTGTGGCAGCAATGCCATGACGAGGATCGGCAGGGCATGGTAGATCCCAGCTACATTTCGCTGATGTACAGCAGTGGCTGTCATCCTTTCCACCTCCATCTGCACAAAGTCCTCCATGAGCCTCTGCATGTGTGCCAGCTCACGGCTGGTATCGCTGGAGCCACTCTGAGTGGACAGGTGTTTTTCTCTCTGCGTCATGACTCCAGCAATGTCAGTCAGGGCTCTTTGGAGACCATGGAGTGGGCCTGTACTCTCATGAATGGCGTCCAGTTTGGTAGCCATGATGTCGAGCCCCACCCGCACCTGCTCAGTTGTCTCCCTCTGACCCTCCAGCACACGGCGTTGGAATGCCATGTGTTATTCCTGGGAGTCTTGGAGACTGCCGGGGCTGTGGGTGCCTCCTGCTGGGTGGTTTGGGTAGTGGGTGGGGTCTCCTCGATGCAGCTGGGCTGCCCTGATCCTGGAGGTGAGTTGCGGATGATGTCAATGATGTATTGGAGGGCTTGGGTGTCGATGCTGGGGGTGTCCTCCTCGTCATCAGTGAAGGGTGGCTGGGACTGCTCTGCAGGAGGTGTTGACGGTGCCCCTGCAATGTGAAGGGGAAATGGTGTATTAGAATGTGTCCACATGTATGTAGCCGCATGGTACATGTTGACATTCAGACAGCATGGCATTGTACATTGTGACAGTCTGTAGATCAGGGCCATGACACAGAGTCATTGTGGGTGTGCACTGTGCTCTGCTTGATTGTGCATGTGTGCCATTGTGGCCATCTCCGCCCCTTCCCCAGTACCTGGTGGTCACTCACCCTGTTGCAGTTGTGTTGTGTCCTGTTGAGCAGTGTCCGGTCCCCCGACTCCAGCCATAGTCTCCACACTGATGACTGTCGACACCAGCTCCTCCATGTCATCCAGCACGAGCTGTGGCACTGGGCTCCCACCTCCAGTCTGCATTGCTGCCTTCTTGTTGGCTGCGAGTTTATCCTTGGTCTTGCGCTTGATGTCAGTCCATCACCTCTTGACCTCATCCATTGACCTCTTGTGCTCTCTGACGGCATTCACCTTGTCCATGATGTCCCGCCATATTCCATTTTTGGTGCCCATTGACAGGTTGGAGGTGGTGAACAGTTGTTGATGGTGTTCCATCACCTCCGTGACTAGGATCCAGTTTTCCTGTGGGCTGAACTTCATCTTCCTCTTCTTCTCCTTGCCCTTCCCTGTCCCCGAGGTCCCAGGCTGGTCGTCTGGGGTGCTTGTGGGGTTGCGCTCGTCCTCTGTGCCTGCTCCGGCTGCCTCCATGGTGCTTGGGTGTTGGTCAGTTTGTGTTTGTGTGTTTTTTCTACTTTTATAGTGATTTTTCCTGCCTGCCATGTGTGTGTTGCAGGCTTGGCGCTGCTTATTGCTGATTTCCTCATCACGCTTTGGCCCATTGCATGTTTTTTTGCGTTAAGGTTTGTGTTTTTATCTCCGTCGAGGTGGTTGTATCGCGGACATTGGCCGCATTTTTGGCGGACTATTATATGGTACCACCATGTTGTGAGTTCCACGTTGACACAGGGTTATTTTCCCACGATAGGCTGCGATGTGTAAAGTTGCGTTAGCATTTTTTGGTGATGTTTAGCACACGTTCTTGTGAATATACCCCTGAGTTGCTAGTGTGCTGTGGTTTCTTTTTTCAAAAATTGTGCTCCTTTAAACTGGGTTCTGGACTGGAAAAACATGTGAATATGCGGAGAACACAAGTGAGAAACTGAAATATGTCCACTCTGATGATTTAAAACTGCAGCAAGATCGATTGTTTGTAATGTTTTCACATTTCCACCTGGTAAAAAAATTGTCCTCTAAGTACATGAAATGCACTTTGTGAGACAAGAATCTGAGCATAGAAAGTTAAGGGAAGTACAAAATTAGGACATTTTGATTAAAAAACATTTGCATTTCTTTGTATAAACTATAGTTCAATGTCTAAAAGAAAACGAGGGACACAGAAAAAGCAGCAGCATATGATTCAACATTGCGACACATCATCGCTCCTTTAGAGAAGATTTTGGAAGATTTCCTGTAGTAGGATAAGAATGATAAGTGGTTAACAACTGTCTGCTTGCAAAACATTTTGGTGTGCTGGAAGGCCGTCATTTGGGGAGAGTGTGGAAAAATCAAGTGCTTCTCCACTCGCAGATGTGCAAAAAATAGATTTTATTAACCTATTTCTTATACCATTGTTCCACAAAAAAACATGAAAATACGTTACTTTCAGTACTAAATTTAACGGTTTAAAAAAAGGAAAATTTCTATCCTATTTATTTTGCTGATATGGGATGAGAGACAGTGTAAGTGATGAAAAAGAGGATTAGTGGAGAGTGAAACATTGTATGAGCGTGCGTAAAAAATATGAAATACGTTTGTGGGACTGCGCCACCAGTTTGGATGTAGGCCCTGTGACAAACCTACCTTGTGCGGCCACTGCTTGTTGTGCATACCATGCTTAACAGGGTTTGCCCCCAGGCCCTGGCCTCTGGTGAAGGTCTAGGCCCAACCCACAGAATATAGCCAATCCCAGCTGTACACTACCTTTGCCCATTAGCAGCAGAGTTTGCAATCAGGCTTTGGTTTCCTGCCAGTCCCTGAACCACATCTGGAACATGGGGGCAAATCCAACTGTGGATGGACTTTGGCTGTGCCCAGCGGTTGTTCCCCAGATTCACATAACCTGCCTCTTTGTCATATAGTGATCCACTGGAATCTACAGCCTTCTGTGAGCCCAGACATGAGGTCAAATCTGTGTAGTGTGTGGCTAAATATGTAATTGCCAATAACTCATGAAAGCATGGCAATTCTATTATATTTAAATGTATCTATTCCACCAGGCACTATTTCTTCTGGGTGATAGCTCTCCTTCATATAGTATTTACAGACCTTGGGCTAGTGAAAGTTTGCACCCTTTATGTTTGCTTGTCACCATGCTCCCAACTATCCAAAGAGCCAACCTTTATATGGGTAGTGAAATGGTATTTCATCCTAGTAAGGAATTGGGTTGCTGGTTGAGGGTGGTAAAACCCTATTCAAGCAGAAAACACAACCCTTGTTAGGGTAAAGTCACACACAAACTCTAAATTAAGCTGTGTTCAGTCCTCTGGTAGCTTGGTATAGAGCAGTCAGGCTTAACTGAGAGGTAATGTGTAAAGTATTTGTGCAACACTTCAAACACTAAGACAGTGAAAACACATCACGAAAAAGATCCCACATCAGATTAGAAAAATAGAGTAGTTTTTAATAAATAAAACAAGAACAAAATAATAGAAATCCAATCAGTAGAACAGAGATATACAAGCTTAAAGAATTCAGTGAAAATAGTGCAAAAACAACAAAGCGTCAACGGTGGACATTTGGTGGTACCGGACCAAGACAAAGTCATGAGTCCAGGCTGACCACAATGGAGAGTGGGCCAGCTACAGGAACCCATTTAGGCCCGCTGAACAAGAGCAGCTTAAATCCTGGTTGTGGAGCTTTACGAGGTCCCGCATCAAGGAAGAGTAATGCAACCGAGGCAATGCGTCAGTTCAGAAGTGCTGTGAAATGGCAATGCAAGATCCTGCATCGTTGTCAAGGATCCTGTTGATGAGAGCTTGTGGTGCGAAGTCTGACATCGAGAAAACATCGCTCAGTCAAGGTGATGTGTCGGCTCTGAGGACCTGCTAGGCTGCGATGCGAGAACCTGCATCGTAGTCAAGGCTGCCGTCAACAAGAGATGTGCAATGCAAGGGCCCGTGTCAAGGTAGCTTTGCACAGTGGTGGTTCAGATGTGGGATGCGAGGTCAATGCGGAGTCCTTGCACTAAGAGCATCCTCACAGGAGAGCCAATGAGTCAGTTCTGCTCTGGATTGAGCTGCTCATCAGAGGAGATGCATCGGTTTTGCTGGATCCACAGATATGCTGGGAGAGTATCTTCCGGCCCCCTTCCAAGGGTCAAGGACTGGGGTGGCAACACTTGGCAGGGTAAGATTTAGATAACAGGTTCAGGTATTGGCTTCAAGGTTGGTGGAGCTTTCTATCCTGACACGCTAGTCAGGCAGCCTGCCAACTATCCCTTGGAGTCACTCCAGTCCTTTTCACCCAGGCTAGAGGGCAGCAGGCAGGAGGTCAGCACAGCAAGGCAGCAGACCAGCAAGGCAGTAGTAGCCCAGCAGGCACAGCAATCCTTCTTCCTGGAAGAATCTCCACAAGGCCAGAAGTATACTGGAGAGTTGGTGTCTGAGGTCCAATATTTATACCTGTGCCTTCCGTTTGAAGTGGGAGAAGCTTCTAGAGATTATGCCCAGACATGGGTCCCATGCACACTGTGTCACTGGAAACCAAGCTATACCCGCCAGATGAGTCCATAACAAGGGAGAAACCAATCCTGGGGTCATTTGTGTTTCAGTTCAGGTGAGACCTGGCTTGGCAGTTTGGGTTTGACTGTTCCCAGGGTTAAGACTGATTTTCAGATAGCTGGGTACAAACTGAGGTGGCATCGTGTGCAAAATAATGATGGACTGGGATGCGGTCCTGAGTATCTACCAGCAACTGAGAATAATTCAAGCATTCCATCCATCACTTTTTGTATGCTTTAACTTTCTGAAAGTGGCATTTTCTAAAATGTTATTTAAAATTTGACTTTATCATAAAAGAGGGTTGTTCATTACAATTTCAAAGACACCAAACATTAACTGATTACCGGTTACCATTTGGAATTTGCAGCCTATTAATTGTAATAGGGGAACTCTACTGTTAGCCTATGGGTGAGGTAGGCCTTGCAGTAGTGAAAAATGAATGTAAGTATTTTTCACCACCAGGACATTTAAAAATTAAACGTACATGTCAAACCTTTTAAATACGCTGTGCCCTGCCCTCTGGGCTGTCCAGGGCCTACTCTAGGGTTGATTTATATGTATTCAAAACAAAGGGTTGGGCCTGGCAAGAAGGTTAAATTTGCCAGGTAGGCAAGGCAGTTTAGGACAGCAAACACAGCTGCAATGGAAGGCCTGAGACATGTTTGAAGTGCTACTTAAATGGGTGGCACAATATCTGCTGCAGGACCACTTGATCCAATGAATTTACAGGCCCCAGGTACATGTAGTACCCCTTTAGTAGGGACTTTTGAGTACATTAAATAGGCCAATTGGGGCTAAGCCAATGTTACCATGTTTTAAGGAGAGAACACAAGCACTTTAGAACTAGTTAGCAGTGGCAAAATGCACAGAATACAAAGGCCAGCAAAAACGAGGTCAGGAAAAATAAGAAGGGTGAAAACGAAAACTTTGGGTGAAGCCCACCTTAAGGTTGACAGGTCTAACACTCCTATATGTGCATTCTCTATTGCATTCCATGAGAACACATTCAACGAAAATGAACATACGTACGCCAGGCCATCCCACTCCGCTTACGCTCCGAGGGGGGCCCACATAGCTTCTGTCGCAGGCGCACTCGCTGGTGGTGTGCAGGTCACTGGTCTAGTTGTCAGCATGTCACGGCCTCTCCCTGAGGGCAGGTTGGCACACACACCACACCCATCCGACACAGGTGTCACAGGCCCTGTAACCCTGCAAATATAAGGGGCCGACAATATCACATTCCCCTCTGCCAGTGGTGACTGGATGACGGGCGCTCCACGGTTCTCAATCATAATGGGCCCATGAGTTGTTGCGCACAGGGTTAGTGGCACCCCGAAGCCTTGCGGCCGTCACTGGCCTACCACCATGTGGGGCTGACTGGGGATGCACAGGGTTAGTGGCACCCAAAACCTTGCGGCCATCACGCGCCTACCACCACATGGTGCTGACTGGGGTTGCACCGGGTTAATCGCACCCAAAGCCTTGCGGCTGTCACGGACCTACCACCACATGGCGCTGACTGGGGTTGCACAGGGTTAGTGACACCGAAATAGCTGAGCGGGTGTGCAGCCTGCGATGATGACGTGTGCACTGATGTGCTCTCCGCCATTGATGACTCAGGACTCAGCGTCATATGTAGGACCTGATCGGCCGCGGGTGGGTCCGCATGATGTGGAAAATGCCATGGTGGCGGGACCAGGGCCTGGAGCTTGCACGGGCACGTGGTGTTCCCACTGACACACCGTTGGCAGCAGGTGAGCAGTGGGGTCTGGGTGTGCAGGGCGGTGGTGTCTCTCTCTCTCTCTCTCTCTCTCTATCTCTTTCTTCTCTCTCTCTCTCTCTCTCTCTCTCTCTTTCTCTCTCTCTCTCTCTTCCTTTCCTTCCCACTCTTTCTCTCTCTGGCTTTCGTTACTTCTCTGTTTCTCTGTGTCTCGCTCCTTTGATGTGCGCATGACACACGTCCTGATTTTGTGCTTTATTTTCCAGGCTGTGAAGTCGAGTTGTCCCTGACGGACCCGACAGGAGCATTCCGCATTGGTGTTTTGTGTTGTATTTCAATAAACTTTTTGGTTGTTACTTCAGTGCTGTGTGACTGTTTCTCGTTCTTCTGGCCACACATGTGTGTTTATTTTGGGTAATGTGCGTCATCATACGCTATTGTGGCTCTTGTGTCGTGCACGGTATGTGTATGTCGGGGGAGGTGGGGGGGTTGGGGGTGGTTGCAGTGGGTTTTATGGCCCTCATGAGTTTCCGCGTTGCATGATCATTGTCTCCATGGCATCTGTGGGTCTTCCAGTGTGGCTCTTGGCTGGGCTCCCTTTTATGCTGCAGGTAGTATTCCTGCTTAACACCAGCAAAAGGCAGGTGTTAATTCCCTGCTGCTACCGCTGCTTATCGCCTGTTTTTGGTTCGCATCGGAGATCTGGTAGTTCGTTGTGAAAGTGGTGTTGAGGTTTTTTTGTGTGTTTTTGCACGGAAACACCTACTCTGCATCTCATTAGGGTTAGTTGGTGGTGTGCACCGTGGAGATAAATTTTGGGGCAATCATCGTGGGCATACTGGCGTTGTCTGCAGTTTGCACCAGCTTGTGAATAGGGTGTTAAATCTATCTCCACTTTTGATGCATTATGGTGGTGATAAATCGGAGATAAACCCTTGTGAATATCCCCCTCAGTCTACTTTGCTGTAGAGATCTCTAACAGCAAGGATTGTAATGGGTAGTAGTCTTCAATAAAGAATACAAAAATATCGACCTTTAATAATATTGAGCTCAAAATATTGACAGCCCTATACTTGTAATCCAAATTAAAAACATATTTATTCCAAATATTATCGTACAAAAATATCTAAAATTTAAAAATATGAAATTCGAAAATGTAGAAGATAATATTAAGTTTTAAAATTAACAGATCAAACATATCATTTCAAATGAAATATAATTAGAAATTATGGAATCTATTTTTTTAACACCAATTTAACAATTTCCTGAAGTTTAAATACATTTAAGAAATACCTTTCGTACAGTTGGTAATGGATGTATTTTGTAATTATTCTGTAAAAAATATATTTTAAATTATAATTAATGAAAAATAATAAAACATTTCGACATGAAAAAAATCTTCAATTTACAAAACACATACATTTTTCACAAAACAAAATTAAAAAGAAGTGTTTTAAGGAATGTATTTCTTTAAATGTTAAAAATATAAAATACTCTCATATACATTTATAAGTATGTCAAACAATTTTTCAATAATTTTATATATTTAATAAATGAACATATATCGGGGGTTGGGGCCAGACTTACTCTTCCTATTCAAATGAAAACACACTGGGAAAAGCTTTGGACTCTGATGGGGAAGAAGGGGTGAAATTAATTTACTTTTCCCACTCCAAACTAAAGATCATTGGGGAAAGTGTTGATTCCTGGGAGGGACAGATCTTTTATTCCAACTCCAAACTCAACAACATTGAGGAAAATGTTGAACTCAAGGAGGGGGCAGATTTGCTATTGCCAGTCCAAACTAATCAATGTTAAATGACAAAAAAATGGAACAACTGTCTGTAAATTAATAAAAAAATAAAACAATATTATTATCAAACATGTATCATTTATTAAAGTAAACATATGCAAAATAATATTAACTAAAACATAAGACCTATAAAGCTCATACAAATAATAAATTAAATCTCAAAATGCAATTTAACATTTTTTTAATCATTTCTTAAATGAAATAAACTATTCCATTTCATTAAAATAATGAAAAATATTTAAAATATTTTACCCAAAAACTATACATAAATTATTAAACAATTGTAAACACTACCCAACCATATATATATATATATATGCCATGAATTAAATAAAAGAAAACATCAGCATAAAGTGGAGTCTGTGTCCCGTTTTCAGCTGACAGCGCTGTGGGAGTTTTGTTTGCATATATATATATATATATATATATATATATATATATATATATATATATATATACCGATAGATTCTCCCTCGGTCTCAGATTTGAGTTCTGCTGTGGAAAACGGATCGAAATCTGATAATATAGTAATTAGATCTGAGTCCAGCAATGTCAAATTGAGCTTGGGGGAAGAGCTGGAGATTTTATAACGCAGCAGGAAGGAGTAATTACGACCACACAACAAAGTGCCCGTCAAAACAGGGCTACCCGGAGAAGAAGGGGGAGCAGACGGGCAAAAAGAGAACGCCAGGAAGCGCGGACGTGGTAAAGGTATCCGAAAGTAACAGCAGACACCAGGAACATGGTACCCGGTGACTCCAATGCCCAAGAGACTAACACCCTTATTAACTTGATGGGCATTTAACTTACTGCTGCTGAACATCAGCTCCTATCGCTTGGCCTGTCATATTGTCCAGAGTCGAATTTTAATTATACCCAGACTAGAGCGGACATTTATAGATTTATCCGGAAACTTAAACTTAAAAAGTTTCACTATAAGCGGAGCAAGCAAGAAGACCCAGGCATTGCAGATACACCGTTGAGAGAACCAGGGATACCAGAACTCATGGCATCAGATTATGGACTGTTACGCGATTTACATGATTTGGAACGGGGGATATATCCACATTCAGTATGAGTCAAAATGATTCAGTCAATCCCAGTTCACAACAGTCTGTAGTGCATGGAACTGATGTCAAACCCTTCACTCCCTTTAAAACTAAATCTAAATTCGTTCCTATCATGGCCAGAGACTCTATTGATGTTTTTAATTAGCAAATTGTAGCAAAAATCAAGAAATTGAACATTTCCATCAATAAGACACGGAGGAAGTACACCAATCAGGTGAGCAAATACCATCAGCTCATAGACAAACTCAAGGATAATTATCAGGTAATAATACGCAATTCAGATAAGGGCAGAAATATAGTCCTATGGCCCCGCAAAGAATATCTGGAGGAAGCGCATAAGCAATTAAATAACGTGGAATGTTACAGGAAGGTTTCTCCTACAAAATTTAAGGAAACATAGGAATTATTATTTTCGCAATTGTTGGCTTGGAAGAGCACAGGCCTATTCAGTTGGGAGGAGTTCAAATACCTCAAGAAAGACCATCCAACTATCCCGGTGATTTACTTCATACCTAAGATACACAAAAACATCAGTAAACCACCGGGAAGGCCCATCATTGCTGCCTGTTATGGCCTTTTGGAGAACCTATCTAGGTATATTGATTTTTTCCTGCAGGATTTTGTCAGAGAGCTTAAAACTTTTGTGCAGGATACCTGTGACTTTTTAAATAAGATCCAAAATATTGTATGGAAACCAACTTATTTATTGATAGCGCTTGATGTTCCCGCCTTATATACATACATTAAAAACAAGGACGGAATGAGGGCAGTGGAATATTTCCTGATTAATCGATCCATCATATATTCTCAGTATACTAACATGCTGCTCAAAAAGTTGTTGTCCTGCTTGGAAAATAACCTGTTTTTGTTCAACAGCCAAATGTACTAGCAGATTCAGGGTGTTGCTTTGACGGCCAGCTTCTCCCCCAGTTATGCCTGTTTATTCATGGGATGGTGAGAGGAGCTGGTCCTCATGCAACAACATGAGCAGATATATGAGTCCAGGGTCGTAACCTGGTTGCGTTACATTGATGATTTGTTCATCGTGAGGGATGGTGATGTTGAAATTGCTACAGCTTTTATTGATCTACTGAATATCAACACAGTCAATTTACATTTTACATCTGATATTAGCGATTACATGGTTTCATTTTTAGATGTTAGGGTCCAAGTAGTTAACAATAAATTGACAACTACTCTTTTCAGGAAACCTACACTAGGCAATACTCTTCTGCATGCTTCCAGCGCACATCCACCCCATCTCATTAAAAGTATTCCTAACGGGGAGATGTTGCAAATTAGGCGAATATGCAGTGATGATAACGACTGTCAGAATAAACAGAGGAAGAGTCGTAGTAGATTTCTAGCTAGAGGATATAGGACTGAGATAGTGGATGCAGCTATTGCTAAGTCTAAAACATTGGCACGTGTTGATTTATTGAAAGACAGAGAGAGAACTATTCACAAAGATGTGATTGAGCAACCCACTAGATTAATTCTGTCTTTCTCACGGCAGGAGAAACAGATTAGGGCAATTGTTAGACGCAATTGGCCAATCGTGAAGGACGATCCAGTGATCGGCAAGCTATTACCTCCTAATCCAGCTGTGACTTTCAGAAAGGACAACAGTATGGGTAGGTCACTTACAAGGAGTAATCTAGAGGAACAGGGTAAACGTACTTGGCTCTCTGCAAGAAAAGGATTCTATAAGTGTGCTGTGTGTAAGGCCTGCCGATACGGCATTAATACCAAAACATATAAAACTGCATTTAATGCCAAGGCATGCTACAAAGGCCAACATCTTACTTGCAAGTCTGAGTATAATTTTAAGGATATTTTAGGATAATTTTATATATGTGATATTTATGGTTAGATTTAAGAGATCATATTTAAAAGTGTATTTTATACTTCTATTTATTTAATGTGATTTTTTGGGGGATAAACTATTTATTTCTCATGATATATGAAATTGTAGGAATAAGATGTCCTTAGCACTGAGGCACTTCAGTATTAACGCCTTTTTGCACTATATTTTCGCCATTGATATAAGTATAAGTATATAACTAGAATATCCCAACCGTGGCGAATATTGCAAGTATGTGGATAGGGGGGCCTTTCAAAATTGCTTCAGAGTTGGTTTTAAACTGGAACCAGGAACTGTTGAAGTGTATTTGTGGAGTAAAAATGTTTTTATATCCTTTGTATTCCACTGGTTAGGTATGCACTTATTTATAGTTTCACAAGTTGGACATAGTATTTCATTTAGGTCGTGGTTCAGGCATTTTGAAACCAAAATTAATATGTATTTTATATATGTATTTATTATTGAACCTATCTCAATATGGTATGTTTGGGCACTTCACAACATTTTTATTGTGTGACCAAACCTATATGCCAGAAACTAGTGTGTTTTCTATTTCCATTGGATTGTCAATTGCGCTTTAAAAAGCGTCGAAAAATGAGTTGTCATGTGATCAAGGGCGGGATCGCCCGAAACGCGTAGTGGCATACTGGCAATAAACTGAATTAATATTGCACTATAGACATGGGTCCATGCTCGTTTTTCCTGATTGAAGCGGAGCTGAGAGCGAGTGGAAGGAATATATATATATATATCTGTGGTGTGCTCTTATGCCACTGCACCAAAATCCAAAAGAGCATGGCACTCCTAGGCAGCTTTATTTTCTTTATTTTACAGATGTGCAGAGGTACAGTGAAAATCGTCTTGATTACTACGTCCACCACCATGTTTACTTTCAATATATACAACTTGAAACAAGTAGACAGTAGCAACAGACTAGCCCAGGTTCATGCATTTCAGCGCCATATTAAACTAATAATACAGCTGACTAATTTCACAGTGTGTTACATATGGATAAACCAATTCCTAAAATGTATATATTCAGACCCAAAGGGAATGACCTGAGTAAAAAGGACTGGAGCTGCAACTTGAACCAAGATCACCAGTGTGACTTCAAGGACTCTGTCTGCTGCAAGTCTTGCCCCCTCAAGTTGTGCCACTCCAGTCCTGGATGATTGGAAGTGGGCCTGAAGGTGGTCTGCCAGCTCAGCTGCGGTCTCTTGGACAGAACAAATAAAACATGATGCATCTCCGCTTTGTAACCACCACTGCGTAATGCATTCCGATGCAGGGCTTCACATCACAAGCCTCCATCAATTGCATCCTCGATGACGACGCAGGACCTCACATCACAAGCTTTGTCGATGGCTTCATGGAAACCACCCCTGCATGACGCATCCTCGACTCCGGACCTCACATCACCCCCCCTCAGCTCATTGGAACCACTGATGTGCGGCACATCCTCTAAGTGGGATATCTCCACACTCCACAACCAGGATTTAAGGTACTTGGTTCAGCGGGCCTAACTTGGTCTCTATATCCGGCTCACATTCCATCGCAGTTGGCCTGAACTTATGACTTTGTTCCAGTCCAGCACGACCAGATCTTCATAGTTGGCGCTTTGCGCTTCTACGCACTAATATCACTTCAATCTTTAAAATTGCTAATTCTTCTGACTGGATTTTTGTCATTTTGGTCTGAAATAATGTATGTTATTTTACCCTATTTTTAGGTCTAGCCTAGGCAGAGCTTGCGCTGTCTCTTTGAGACATGCAGTATTCAGTATATGGGAATTAAGCTCCGCCCATATTCCCCCATCTTTACCATTGGCTCTTCTTGTAAATGATGGATTTGATTTGTCAATAGTCTTAGGAGTCCCTCCTTAGCACCTCCCTCTTTCCTGTAGTTACCTCCCATAATGACAGCCCCTCGTACATGTGTCCTTGCTCTCTAGCTTTCATTAGCAGCTAGGGAGAAATATTTAGTTAAAGTTTTGCTGAAGCAGGCACGACATGCAAGGCTCACTAAACATTTTTAAATAAAATTGCAGGCTTTTTTAAACAGCACTCGACATATCTGGCATGAACCGTCTATTGCGCGATCTCTGCTTCCATGGGTTTAGCCGCTCTCTGCATGTCGGCAGACCCCAAGTACCCAGGCAGGACGACGCCATGCGGGGCCGCTTCAACAGCCACATCTGCAACTTACATTGCGACCAAGAAAATGAAAAGTCCACCTAATTCCAGATAAACACCCATCATTTGTGTATATATTTACATATATATATACAGCGTTATTTATAACGCCAATATTTCTGACTTTACAATTGCGAGACCTATTGCATTGCATTGCAAATGCTTTAAAACAAAATTAAAAGTGTGTGCACGTTTAAAATACATACCGCAACAAAAGTGTGCTTGTTAAAAATATACCGCTTTGAAACAGAGCAACTGCCTTTTTTCTTTTAGTTTCTCTGCTTCATAATGGTATGTATTTTAAACGTACACACCTTTATCATGGTATTTATTTTGAACGTGCAAGCACTCTTAATTTTCTTTTATTATACTTCACTGTTAATTAGGGTAATCCCACTTTTAACAGTCACACGAGTGGAACATTCAGGGCACATGTATATCACATACATTTAATCTATGTATTCTTTTGTAACACATCATTTTCCTCTACAGAGTGCTACCTCAGCACCCAACTGTACAAGGTTTTAATTACTCCTGATTAGACGTCCTACGTTTCTAACCAGTCTAAGATGGTGATATACGGATTTTACTTTTCACTTGGGTTAATCCCATTTCTTTTGCCACACATTCCACTATTTTAAAACACATCATGGCAATCTAGTAGCACTTTCACAGAGGCAATCACATGGTTTCACACACTGTTTCTTTACTTTAGTGTACATTTTGGAGGCTACCAGTCCTTAATTATTTTTCCTGTTTTTTAATAATGCTAGATTCGGGCCAGTGACTGAAAATTTTTATATTGGTCCCTATTTATGCAGTAGCAAATATGCATTTAAATAAAGGTTAAGCAATAATGGCCTCTCTTAAGTCCAGGTGCCAGAAGTGGGTGCAAATACCCTGCTGTGCATTTACCAAATGAGGGAAATGTTTGCACCCTTTTTAGCTCGAGCCTAGCGACAGCGTGCATGCGCTGCTCACACTGTGAGGCATGCTGTTTTAGGGTGTGCACTAGAAGCCCCGCACACTGTCCGCCATTATTTCTCATTGGTATTGTGTCATTGTCCTTCTTAAATGCTGGCTTCTGATTGGTAAATAGGCCTGTTAGTCCCTCCTTGGTTCTGCCTTGTCTCAATTTGTTACCGCCCATAAGGACTGGACCTGTTATTGGTGGTGCTACACGGTCTGCTATATCTTGGCTTTCAGCACTATTTTGTCCAATGTTTTTGTTTATTCACAGCGTGGTACGCTTTCACTCTAGTGGCCTTGCTTCTTTACTTAACTAATTTGCATGAAGCGCGGTCCGCTTTCACTTTAGTGGCCGCACTTCTATATGTAATTAGTTTGCAGCCCCCCACGTTTGCACTTGTGCCTCCCTGTGCCCCAGAATTGTTGCCTAGTAAATGGTTAAACACTGCGGGCCCGATTCACAGAAATAACTTAAGACAAAATCCTAAACTTACAACTTTTGGTATTCACAGAAGTTAGGATTTTGTCTTAAGTTTGTCTTAAGACAAACTTAAGACAGACTTAAGACAGACTTAAGACAAACTTAAGACAAAATCCTAACTTCTGTGAATACCAAAAGTAGTAAGTTTAGGATTTTGTCTTAAGTTAGTTCTGTGAATCGGCCCCGCACTGCGTTCTCATCTCAAATAACATGGTGACATGCGGGTTTCTTTTTGAGGCATTGTTTCAAATTGATGTATTCGTTACAATAAAAGGAAAGTCTGTGATGGCAAGAGACCGGCACAATCTCATGAACAAAAATCAACACAGCTGCTTCGACTACTCGACTCTATAACAGTGAAATCCCATGTATGCTGACCCTGGTACTACTGCAGAAGTCTTGTATAAAGCATTGTAACCGACTGATGAGCATTTAAGTCACATGCAGTCGCTGACAGCAGTGCAATAGGTCACGCATTTACGCGAGCTTAAGCTATTGGCATTGTAAATTACAATGCCTTTTATTTATGTTTTAAAAACTAAAGCTAAAATAAAAGACGTTGGCCCATCTGTAGGTAGCCTCACATTCACCGATTCATAAATACCGAATTTTACCGATTCGGTATTTATGAATCGGTAAATGTGATGTAGGTAATGATTCGGTAAAGTTTACCAAATCGGAAAAATTCGGTAATTATGAATCGGTATTTACCGATTGGGTAATGAGGCATACCTTCCCATTGATTCCTATGGGCCTGGAGGCCCATAGGAATCAATGGGAAGGTATGCCTCATTACCGATTCGGTAAATACCGATTCGGTAATGGGGGGAGAATATTCAAGGGTGGCAGGGTGTCACATTGACACCCTGTTGCACCCCTGAATCTTGCATGTGTGCACATGTGGCGCACATACATGCCCTAAGGGCATGTATGTCTGCCACATGGCACTCTTAAATCTGCAAAATATTGCTTTTTGCAAGGTATTCATTATTTATCACCAACCTGTATTTGGTGGTAAATAACAAATTTCTAATACTAATTTTCACTCTTTAGAGTGCTCCCTAAATCTGATTTCTGGATTCGGTATTTACTGAATCGGTATTTTACCGATTTCTTAATTTCCGATTAGGTAAATACCGAATCCAGAAATCAGCCCCCTACATAGCAAATGCCTAAATACCGGTCGGTAACGGGATATTTACCGAATTTCGGCCGTTACCGACCGGTATTTGGCTTCCTACATGAGGCCCATTATCATTTTTACAATATACTGAAATCCAAATACTTTTGCATCAGTTTTACACATTATTTAGACATTTTCTGTTGTGCTCTTGGAGTTATGTTGCCTCTTTATTTTGTTGTCTCTTTAATTTCAGGTGAATAAATGTTCTATTGTAAAGCGCTTTGACATCTGTGTACTAACATGGGGGGGTTTAAGGGAACCATATGCCCTCCTCCTCCCTCCTTTCACTGTTCCCTGGTCTGCAGTAAGGGCCGCCCTCATGTATAACAAATAGTGCATGTTAGAAACGGGGGTCTCTAGTTGGCAGAGGTCGGTACCTTTGACAACTAGAGACCCCCATTTCTAACATTGGTAGTCAGTGGTGAGGATCTGGACTTGCATTTGTGTCTTACATACAGTGATTGGTGTACACTACTAGTATAGTGCAGACCATTACGCAAACCCATACTGTTTTTTCTGTTTTCTGGTGTCCTCCTGGAAGTATTTATTTTTATACGGAAACTGTGGTTAGTTGTTACAAAATGGAACTTGACTTCTGGCACATGTTCATCTACACAATGAAGGAGCTATGTGTGTTCTGCAATGAAAAGGGGTTGCCTGTGAAGAGAAGGTCCAGGGAGGGTCTAGAGGTGTCCCTACTTCATTATGAGTTACCCCGCTGGGGGCAGACACTACCAGTTGAGTCTAAGGAGGAGAAGTTCTCTGAAAGTGAGGAAGAAACAGAAAAAGTTGGCTCGCTTCTCGCTTGTGAGCAGAGGCTGAGAGAGCTTGATGAGGAGCTTGAGAGGGCTGAGACCAAGAGGGCCTTAGCCCAAGAAGAAGAAATGTGTGTAGCTCAGGAAGTGAGCTTTGCTGGGTTGGAGGTGGATTCCAGCTCAGATGGTGGCAGCAAAATTGAGTTATCTAGTGCTGAGGGAGCAGTACATACACCCAGAGATGTGGCGCCTGACTTGAAGGAGGCGGTTAGCATACACCAGGGGGTTCAAGGATATGAGGTAGCTCCAGTGGTGAGCAGTGTCCCTGAGGTGGATTGGGGAACTGGCACAGGGGTTCATAGTCCTAGTGGTGAGGGGGACACCCTACTGACTCTAGATGAGAGGTGCAGGGAGAGTGGTTCCCCATGGTAGAAGTCCTGGTGTGTGAGTGGAGAAACCACAGAGAAGAGTGTTGGTTGAGTGACAGAGACCGTAAGACACTGTCTTGCTAATCTCAGGAGAGTGGTGTGGGGTACGTGTGTGAGACACTGGATGGTAAGGCAAAGGATAGCTTGGTTAACACCTGTGTGGGGTTGTATGATTCAATTCGTGGAGAGCATATTTTATGTCCATTTTTTCCAGAGCTATTTCAATGCCTGATGTAGTGTGGGTTCTCAGACCGCAGGGAGCTCACAGTGGAGGCAGACCTGTTGGTGGATTCCAGAGGGTCTGAAGAGGTAACAGGGGTGATCCTAGAGGAGGTGGCTCAGGGTTTTCCCTACCAAGTGAGGTTGGGGAGGGTGGTGGTATCCCAGATAGGACCCAGAGTAGAGGGAGGGGTTTAGGGTCCCATGTCCTGTCTCAAAGGGGAAGGAGTGGGAGAGAATGGTGTCCCAAGGTGCCAGAAACCCAGCCCCAAGGCCTGGTTGGTTGCATGAGTGAACACTCGAGGGGCCTAGTCTTTACTGGGAGGCCATCCCCTGAGGGGGATCCTAAGGTGTCTGTTGAGCTTGGGGAGACTGCTGTAACCAACATTCCACCAGCTCTGATGTGTGGCTGCACTTCTCCAGTAGGGGGGTGCATGAGTCCAGAGAGAGGGATGAGAGGGAGACGCTGTCCCCAGTGGGAGGACCAGTGGGTCAGGGGTTGCCAGCTCTGAGGTCAGAGCACCACAGGACTGACCCTGGTTAGGCCACTTCTCGCCTGGGAGGTCTTCATGCTCTGTCAGGTGGACCGGAGGCTGGAGACCTGCACCAGGCAGACTCTGACACAACTCCAGAGGGGTGTGTACCCTCTGGGGGTGGTTGGTGTACTCCCCCGGAAGTCCTGGGTTGCCAGGCCCAGGTCCAGCCTAAGGGTACAGACCCTGGGTTGTAGGGCCAGGTTCAGGGTGTCCCCCCTTACCTGGAGGAGGGGGCAACTGCAAATAGGGCATCTATTGGTTTGTCTTCTGGGGGCACCACTACAGGTGGGAATGTGCATGGCTCCAGTAAGGGAGGCGGGGAGAGGGCAGCCTCACCCCTGACCTCTGTCCAGTCTAAGGGTACAGACCCTAAGCTGGGACCCCAGTTGCAGGATAGAACCCATGAACTGGTGGGTGAATTATGCAGGACACCTGCCACAGGTGCCCTGACAATTCTGAAAGGGGACACTGTTCCAGGTGGGAGGGTACAGAGCCCCAAAGAGGAGGACCGGGTGTGGTAAAGCCCACTCTAGTCTCCTGTCCAGCCACCGGGTACTGGGCCGGGCCTGGTGGGTGAGTGTCAGGATGTCATACCTGACCTGAAGGAGGGAGTGTGGACCAAGGGTCCCAAGCACCTGGGGCTACTGCCCCCTGGTCCCTGACGCCACAGAGGTTGGAGAACCATGAAAGGCCTGGGGCCTGGTTCTCATTACTAACAGCTGTAAGTGGACACTGTGGCTTGCTGTCCTGGTGGACAGAATTGCCCCAGGGAGGGGTACAGGAGTCACACCCCAGGGTGGACTGGGCCACACATCTCTGTTGGCCATGTGGGTACTGTTTGTCTGTTGGGACACACCTGTGAGCAAGCTAAGGTTAGGTGCTGCACATATTGTGTCTACAGGTGAGAAGGAGGGTTCCCCATGGGTTAGCTTAATGAGCCCTGAGAGTATGGACAGAGGACTCCAAATGAGTTCAGATTGGCGTAGAACTGGAGTATGCTCCTTCAGTTGCGGGCCAGGGTCCATGTTCTATCACCCCAAGCAGGGAAGCCTATCAAGGTATTGATTTGTCTACCCTGGCTTCAGGCTGGAAGGGGGTTGCGTTACACTTGGCCCTTTCTGGGTCATCTCAGAACTTTTTTGCCTTTCTCTTGTATTGTTTCTGACCTGTTCTTGGTGGTTTTATGACTCTGAGCACTTTGCCACTGCTGATCAGTGCTAAAGTGCATATGCTCTCTTTTGTAAATTGTGTTATGGATAAGTGTTTCCATTATTGGCTATTTGATTTACTTGTCAGATCCTAGTACAGTGCACTATGTGTGCCCAGGGCCTGTAAATCAAATGCTGCTGGTGGGCTTGCAGTACTGATTGTGCCACCCACAAAAGCAGCATGTAAAATGTGACTCAGGCCTGTCATTGCAGAGCCTGTGTGCAGTGTGGGACTGCCATGTCGACTTGCAAGTGTACACACTTGCCAGTCCCTAAACCTTCCCTTTTCTACATATTAGTCAACCCTAAGGTAGGTCCAAGGTACCCCTGTGGGCAGGGTGCATTGTATGTGAAAGGTAGGACATGTCCTGATGTGTGTGGCATGTCTTGATAGTGAAATACTGCCAAATATGTTTTTCACTATTGCAAGGCTATCTGTTCCCATAGGACAGAATGGGGAGTTTGTTTATAACATCTTATAAACATAACTGACCCTGGGAACAAGATGGAAAAGTAACGTGTAGTATGCATGAACTCAGAATGTTAAAGTGCGTCTTTTAGTGAGGGTGATTTTTATATTCTGTATTTGAAAATACCACTTTTAGAAAGCAGGTATTTTCTTGCCTAGCCATCCAGTGTGCCTCTGCTAGGTTTGTGTATTGCATGTCTGGCTTTTGGATGACAGGGGCTGAAGAGGGGCAGCGACTCCACAAGTCTGATGAGTCAGGGCTGGGTTGAATAGGCCTGGTCTGCATTTGGAGTGATGGAAGGAGTAGCACTTGCACCTGAATAGGGCTGTTCCTGAACTCCCCAATGACGGCTCCGCCCACCTGTGGAGTGTCTGGAGCCAGGGCTCACACTGACAATGGAGGTTGTTGTACACTTGCAAAGGGCCCCACAGAACTGGTTGTGGCTGAGAGACACTCTCTGCCTTCAGAAAACAAAGAAGTTTGGTGCATAAAAAGAGGGGCCCAGACCCTAGACTTTTAGATCACTTCTTGGAAATCAAGAGGAACCTTTGCCAAGGAGAAGAGCCAGTTAAGCTGAGGAGGAATGCTGCCCATGCAGTTTGCTGTCTGGGGTTGGCCTGCAGTGGCTGCTTTCTGCCAAGAAAAGTATAAAAGGACCTTGCTGTTTGCTTTGTCATCTTGAGGAAGATCTCCAAGGGCTTGAAGCTGAGCTTACCTCCTGTTCTGAAGTCTCAGGGACACAACGACTTCACCACCAGCTCCCCTGAATTTCCTTGCTGGGAATTCCAACCTGCAAAGAGGTGCCTGCTGCTATTTAGGACCTCTAGAGACTGTTTGCCGCTGGGAGCTGGAAAATCGACTCAACATCGAAGAAGCGTGTGGCATCTGGACCTGTTTTCCGACGCATCGCCAAAGAACCCATCGCAGCGCCTACTGCGGCATGAGAAATTGCCGCACGACACATCAGCTGCAACAGGGGCGGCTGGTGACATTTGAAAGTGGTGGGCATAAAATGATTGGCATACTGTACCATAGCGAGCGAGCGCAGCGAGCAAGCCTGAACAACCTAAGGGGGGGTTCCAGGGGATTCTCCCCCGAGAAAATTTTGAAAAAAGAAAGGAAAAGTGTGCATTTTCAAGCAAATTTGAGAAAGCAGGAAGGTTAATAAAGCAATTGTGAAAGTGCAGTTATTACATTAATAAAGAGATGTCATATAACATAGGTAGCTGCTTATTCAGTATAACCACAGAGCTTCATAACAGACTTCGAGATACAATGCATTTCGAAGATAATACTAATTGTGGTAATTCCCACCTGACCCACACATATTCATTGTCATCCTTTGTCAGAATGCACAGCGAGGCCAAGAGCCACAATGAAGAACCATTCTTCGCTTAAACAGCTTTTATTTACGCGTCTTTGTAAATAGGACCTAATGGGGTAGGTGGGGCGGTTCTCGATGTATAAGAATTCAAAAGGGCGCTTTTGGTTAAAGGGGGAGGTCTCTATAAGGTGTACGCCCTCT
The DNA here is from genome assembly GCF_964204655.1 of Triturus cristatus. Lineage (NCBI taxonomy): Eukaryota > Metazoa > Chordata > Amphibia > Caudata > Salamandridae > Triturus > Triturus cristatus. Next base: position 770,310,726 of record NC_140582.1, on the reverse strand, counting down.
GCTCTCCTCACTTTGTAACACGTAAAGTTGAGAGAATTGTAATGACACTTCCAGGCATCTCTGGCCTGCTGAGACGCTCTGGGGGGCACTGTGCAATCAAGGGTACCAGCCGCCTCGAACTGTCAAGACGGTTCACCTAAGCAAGCAGCACCTTGTTTTTCTGCCACCATAACCTGTTACCACTGTGTTCGCTGTGAGGCGCTTTGTTTTTACCATTCCCTCCTCCCCTACCTCTCACGTGCTCCCCATTCACGATACAAATAAATATATGAAAGAAAAAATGGATGCTCGCCTTTCCTCTATTCTGTAAATCGATTGTCCCAAAGCGTCTGTGGTGAGGTAACAGGTCTTAGCCGGGCGCAGGCCCCCACTTTCATGGCAAACTGTACGTCAGCACATTTCTTTTATGGTGGTGTCTTGGGTGGTCTGGCTGCTTCACAAACTTTAACATTAAATGGTAATTACAACAACTGGTACACCTGTTACCTTAACTTTGCAGTAGACTGCTGTAGAGAGAGAGACACATCACCGGCACGAGGTCTGTCTGTGTGGTGCGAGTGAGTTTGACTCGCTACTCCATGGCGCAGTGACATGCCGGAGCCAGATGCTGCGACGACAGCGTAGTAAGTGGCCAATCCCTACTGCATGGCTTCATATAAGCCACAGTGATTGGCCAAAGTGCGGCAGTGCCACCACCCATGCGCGGCAAGCATATGCCATTGCTTGCCAGGCTCAGGCTGCGCGGTCTCTCAGCCAATCCTGGTGCTTTTAATGCAGCGCCACTGTGCCAGGATTTGCTAAGTGGCATGGTTACTCCTCGCCTCATTAGGCCTCGGGTCCCTCGCCAGACGCTACGGGAAGGGAAGGTATTACTGTGCGGCGTGTGTGCATGTTCGGGCTGGTCATTAAAATGACCAGCCCAAAAACGGACATGAGCACTGCTGCTGCACTGTCTGCTGCGCTGCACTGCTCACTCTAGCTGCCACAGCACCACCCCCCGCCCCTTCAGCCAGCGCCATCCAATTGAGCCAGGCTAGTCCCGGTAGCAGCTGCGGCGAGATTACTTTGTTAATGTGTTTGTTAACTTAATACTGAATAAAATTTTAGCGTGACGTCCATGTATCCAGGCATAGTGGGCCAACGCCCCAATTGACGCACCGCTGCTGGGCTGCAACAATATACTAAGTCCGAGATCACTGCACCGATCTCGACACAAGCCTGTTGTGCGGCTGCACGAAGCCACGCATCGTACCGGATCGACGCATCTCATCGAGGCACCAAGACTGTCGCATCATTGAGAGACGAAGTAAGAAATGGACGCATCACCTCCCCACGCAGTAAGAAACTACGCATCACCTCCTCTTCAGTAAGGAACCGACGCATCACCTCCCCTGCGCTGCAGTAAGGAACCGGCGCATCACCTCCCCCGAAGCAAGGAACTGACGCCTCACCTTCCCTTCATTTAAGGAATCGACGCATCACCTTCCCTGCGGCCATTTTGTCTGTTTTGCGTTATTCATCCCAGGTACTTTGTTAGAAAGGTGTTGCATTTACAACTTGCATTGAACTGAACTATTTCTACCATTTGAAAGCCTTTTTTTTGACACTGTGTTGTGGATTTTTGTCGTTTTGTCTTGTTTTGATTTAGATAAAGATTACTTATTTTTCTAAACTGGTCTGGTGTCCATTTGTAGTGTTTTCACTGTGTTACAGTATGTGTTCACAAATGCTTTACACACTGCCTCTGAGGTAAGCCTGTCTGCTCATTCCAAGCAACTAAGGGGTGAGCAGGGTTATTTTAGGAGTGTATCCCCCTTACCCTGACTAGAAGCAAGGGTCCCTATTTCGATAAAGGTACCTACCTCCGCCAACTAGAGTCCCCATTTCTAACAGTGCATCTCTCAGCACATCAGTGAATGGTGGCCCTCATATCCAACAGATTTATAGTGCACGCACTCCTCATGTAGTTAATGCCCTGTAGCCAAGTGCACACTATGCCACATGTTACAATGCACATTACTCCCTATAAATGTCCCTCTGCAGACCCCTTCTTCAAAACCAGGAAGTGGGTGACTTCAACATCGCTGGTTTGCTTCTTTATATTTTTTGGGGGTTTTATTACCTTTCTGCGCAAAACCTATTAATAGGAACAAACAAGCATTTTCAATGCAATACGACTTGCAGGTTTTCAAAACACATAAATAAAAGCAAGTGTTATTTACGATGCCAATAGCTAAAACTCTCACAAAGGCAATACCTATTGCATTGCAAATGCTTGTCCTAACTTGATGTGGGGTTTTTCTTGTGTTATGTTTTTACTCTATTGCTGTTTGCGTGCTGCATCAGCACATTACTGATTGACTCTAATTTAAGCCTGACTCCTTTGATGCAGAGCTACCTGAGGGTTAAGCACAGACTAATTTGGGGTTTACTTGGATTTCACTTTTACGAGAATTGAGGTTGATGCTTGATTAGGGTTTCACCCCCATCCACCAGTAATCCGATTTCCTACAATACTTCACCCAGTAAAAGATGGAAACTGATTGTTTGCATCACCCATCATTTCTATCATATTTTTTAAAAAAACATATCTTATCAGATGCTTTACAATTTTTCTCCCCTATGGTCTATATTATATAGGAGGGGATTCTCCTGATCAGTTTGAAAGAGCTGATGCAGAATAGAATTAGAGCCTAATTTTGAGTTGAAATCACCCCTGTTTATAGCGTTAAAACACCTGAGTACAGAAAGATATCTGCTCTCTAAATATTGCAAAACAGAAAACAAAGCGAGCATCAATACTACACTTCTTGGTGACTAGATTGACTGAGTTATACAAATTGACAATAAAATAATGCCTTTTGGCAGAGAAGATTACTCATAAAATGAGTAGTTGGCACTGGGAATGCTACATATGCTCTAGAAATCTGAATAAGGGTTAACCCAGCCACCCCTAGCTCTGCCAGTGACAGATCTACTAGCCAGGACACAAAAGTTCAGAAAGCCAACCTACATGACATTATCTAGCAACCAAGTTTCTTTAAGCAAAATGAAGTCAAACAGTTGAATATAAGCAAGCCATTACTCATCCCCCAATTTGGTCATTATGCTGGAGACTTTCCAAGAGACTAACTTCTATTACATTTCTGTACTGTCATCTACCAATGAATTAGATTGAACTATGTTAATTACGTACCTACCGGAGCTGGTTTCATCATGGCTGCTCGGAGCTGAAGCTCCGTGGAAGCCCCACGCACAGCAACCAAGCGCGGTGCTTCAACACACCAAAACCATCTAGAAAAAACTCACTCCTGACATCGGAGCATTAGGAGTGTCTGACGCTGTGAGCACCGTTCCCCCAAACTACTTTGTTGCTGTGAAATCGTCTTAAATCTCGCCAGGTGAGTGCCCCTCAAAATGGCGCTGGAAGCGGAACGGACCCGCTTTTTTGTGTAACTGAGCGGGAGCTGCAAAATCAGGTGCAGGCCCCCCGGGAGACTACATCGTTGGAGCGGTGAGACCCAGAGCTGCCTCCTCCGCACCCCCAATGAGCGCCTGCAGCAGAAGTGGAGCTGCTGCTTCTGATGGTACAGCCCTGAACACACGGTGCGTCGCTGACACCCAGCCCACAAGGAAACATCCACTGACCCCGAGTACCATCCAAAGTGAGCCACGCAGCTGCCCTAAAGAGGCTCCCCTGTCACAATGTAGTGAGAAGCGAAGTTTTTGGGGAACTGCGGGCGGCGGCGGTGAGAGGCAGTGAGGAGTGGAGATTGCAGCATGCAGCGTGAAGAGCTGTACCGGAGTACGGTTGGAAACCAGAGCCTGCGGTGAGTGCTGGCGGACCCGAGACGTAGCCCTGAGCTGACCACTCTGCCCCCAAACAGTGGCTTGAAGAGGGAGGAGACCTGGGGTGTGTAATTGGGGCTGACGGCTGGGTATACCCAGGAATTGAGACGTGCATGGCTGAGAAGGCCACCTAAAATTGGGACACATTCCCTGCCGATGCTGTGAGTGGCTGGTAGCGAGTGAGGGGGGAAAGACCCGCCGGTGAGTAGCCACACATCGGACAGTGAAGAGGTAAGCAGAGGTTCCACACTGTTAGACACAATCACAGTGACCGCCCGCCGGCGATGGTGAGGCTGTGGAGGAGTCAGGGACACACGAGGCACCAGACGGACGGGGGGAGGATCCTTTCCTGTCTCGCCTGACTCCAAAATGGCTGAAAATCTTAGCAGAGTTGCTTGAAGGTGGCTAGGCAAGGACTCTGCCTGTCCCTAAAATGGCACCCGGAGCGTGATTTCATTGCTCACATCAGGGGTCTCCACAGCGCAAAAGTCTAGCAATAGGATTGGTTTTCCACCTTGTCCTGCGACAACCTCACTCACACTGAGAAAATCGCATGAGGCATCAACCGAGTGCCCTACTACCCCGGTCCTACACATTCTACACGCCTGACCTTAAGATAGCTGTCATGGCCTGGCCCCTGGAAGCATTGCTATAGAGTGCATATCAACCCAACAGCAATTCTTAGCTTCCCAGTAACTCCGGGATGGGTGCTGCCAATTGGTCTATGACTCCCAGACAGAAACCTTGATCACGGTACATTCCACGGAGCCGGAAACAACATGGCCCTTAGCTGATGAAACTTTGATGGAACTTCTGATGGACCTTTGACGACGCCCCCTGGGCAGATACCAAAACTGTTTGTACTCACCTCGATGCACGAGCAACCTTGGCCGATGCCCAGTGGAGCTGTCATATGCAGCTAAAGAGGAGTCTGGCCCTGGTTTCACCCCCTCGGCCGTCACCTACCCAGCCGGACATCTGAAATTGTTTTCCTCGTTTTCCCCGTTGTGTTTTCCTTCCCTCCCCCTCCTCCTCCCCCTGTGACTCTTTGATTTAATTGATGCAACTATGTAACCTGTATCTCGCTGTAACTCATGTAAAGTGCTCTGATACCTTGGGGTCTAGCCAGCGCTATATAAAACTTTTCAAAGACTTAAAAATAAATAAAATATGTTGCGTAGTTCAGTCGAATGAGGTGCCTCTTTAGAAGGTCTTGATGACTTTGCCAGTGAAAAGATAAATTGAATTAAAATTCATTATTAACATCCTGTGATTCCCTGCACTTAGCAATGTTTATACATACTGACCTTGTAATACCTTATACACCTGTGTATTAACCTTTGTATAGACATGAAAGGTCCTTAAAGATTGAATCCTCTTCCATCAATGGAAGTTTAGTGCAACATATAACCCCAGTCTTTAGAATTCAAACAAACGTTGTAAAATAGTCCAAAGTTTGGTTTCAAAGATGACCTCAGGATACTGAGAGCAAAAATATCCATGATCCAATCATTTGTGATCTATAGCTCTTGATAGTAGAAAACTACATCCATGTAGAGAGGTCGGGATTCAGCAACATTAGATCACCAATTCCCTAGCTAACTAAATAATGCTGCCTCTATCCTGGCCAAGAGCAATAAATACACCTATATCTAAGGATAAAAAGAAATGTATTTCCAGGAAAGAAAATAATGGTGTCTTAATCTAGTGGTGTGGTCATACAAGCTGATTTAAATTAAAAATCTATAAATAATTGTTGATTAAGGAGAAAGGGGACGTGGAATGTATGGGGTCTGGAACATACTGTCCCTTCAGCCTCGCTGTCCCCCACTCCCGAGGCAGCCAGCCAGAGATCTCATCGTCTGGCCCTATAAGGTCATATGAAAGCATCTATCATCTGCTTGGCATATAACCTCACATATCATCAATGGTGCCTGTCATCACTGCTTTCATTTGAGCACCTCATCTCCTTAGCAACAAGAGACCACGTCTCGTCTTGGCTGAAGTAAACTGGCTGTTGCTAAACATCTGTTTTTGGTACTGTCTCTCCCTGCAACATTCAAGCAAGTGGCATTATCAGGAAAGCCACTTCTTCTCAGGAGCTTCCTGAAATTCAGCAGTCTCTAATGAGGGTAGCCTGTCTAGGGCTTTAGAGCAGTGGTATGGTAACTTGGGATGCTGGAGGTGCCGCAACACCTCCAGAGATCTCTTGAACCAGTTCCAAGGGAGAATGGTTTGGTGAAGTTAATGTCCTCAGGCCATAAAGGTTGAAATGGGTATTTATTTAAGACAACAACAACTACAGATGGTGCTCCCTCTCCTACTAGCAAACTGACTCCAGAGAAAATCCACCTAAGTCATAATGCATAAGAACACTGTTAAACCAACACTGCAGGTTAAAAGATACAATTACTATTACTAAGCATATAAGCACGATAACCACCTGACACAAGTACAACACATTTCTCCCCTTCATAAAATAAGAAAAACATAGAACTTTATGCATAAAAGTATACTAAATACTAATAAAGAGCTCTACATTTTTTCGGACATTGTCCTCCAAGTATCTTTTAGGTAATCTGAGTCTAGGCACCCTCTGTGCGCTATCTACGTGCACCATATCTACACCATCTTCACCACACTCTTCTTATTCACCAACATCTGACCTCTTGCTCCCAATACATCATCATCACTAGTCAGCATGAAGCTACTACCCCTCTCCCGTGCGTCTCTGTTGTTACCTACCACTCTTTCTGTCCCAGCATCTGACCCCCTCTTGTACAATCCACTCTCCGCATGTTTCAACGCTCCCTGTTCACAAATAATTCATGCACATCCAGGGGTGGCTCTTCAGCATGTGTGGCTTAGGGCGGCCAAATATACATGTTCACTTAGGTGTCTTCAACCTGGCTGTGTTGTACCGCCGGGCTGCAGTAACTGCACAGGCTCCCTGCCTTTAGTGGAGCATCTTTTCAACCCACTCAGGCTAATTTCCACACTTCTCTGATGAAATGAGAGCAGTGCGAGGATTGGCTAGTGTATGCTGGGAGCCTGGGAACAGGAAGAGCACATGGGGATGAGAAGCAGGAGGTGGCTAGTAGCTTAAGGTAAGTTCCATGTAAAAAAATATATATTATTGACCCCACTTTCCCCTGTGCTCCCCCACCCATGCCCCCTCCACCCGCCCCATCACCCTTTGTTTGTGGTGGCCGTCACTGTGCATATCTAACACTTTGAATGGTCCATGAAATTTCATCAAACCACCTGTAATCTGTTCTGATTTCACCTTTACCAAGTCACCCACCTTTATCTTTTCACTCCTTTTTCCTTTGGATGTATCACTCTTCTCATCTTTCACTTGTTGACTTGTTGCTTATCCACATCGGTGGCATCTTGTTGTTTTTCTTCTGTCCCCTCATTACACTGAATGGAATAGTTTTTCTGCTGTACAATACGCACACACAAAATCACCCACCATACTCCTGATATGACTCCTACTCTCTAGAGCCATTTGTATCACACCCTTTACCATGTGGTTAGCTCTCTCAACAGTGCCACTGGCTTGAGGGTTGTAAAGGGAGGTACGTAAATGTAAGATTTCACAAAAAAACGGTTATTTCCTCGATAGCAACTCTGTACCATTGTCAGTATTCAATTTTGATCGGTACCCTTCTTCCCTAAAAATCTCCTCTGACACTTTGATGGTATTTTTAGCATACATTTTTACCGCAATCCACTTGGAATGTACATCCACCACCACTAAGGTAAACATCAACTCAACTGAAACTCTTCCCAAAGGCCAAATAAAATCCCAACATACTGTGTGCCATGGTTGTCCTTGATCCACTATATCTCCCAGTACTGATTGTTCACCAGCTCTCAATCTCTTATAGTTACAGTCCACCCACCTTTCTACCCATTCCACAATCTCTTGATCCATCCCCGGCCAACAAACATTTTCACGTAGTCTCTTCCTCGTTAAGGATTGCCTTAAGTGGCCCTCATGTGCTAACTTAAAGAGTTCAAATTTTATGTTTTCTGGAGGGACACATTAATCTCCCATAGTGATAAGATTACCCTCACACATTGAAAATTCATCTATAATCTTCATAAATGGTCTTACAGTCATTGGCACCGTACTCCTCGTCTTCCAGCATTCAGAATCATATCCACTACTTGTTAGAAAACACTATCCACCCTCATGCTTTCCAACCACAGCTCTTTCCCAAAGGCTCCCTGACTCCACTCCACCCAATCATGCACAGTTGCCACTGCACCCTCCTTGTCAAAAGCTTCAACTCTTGCTTTGTCCACATCTTCCTAAGGTAGGGGTAACCTAGACAATCCATCATCTTGTGCATTACTCCACCCTGGAATGTATTCCAATTTATACTGAAATTACTGTACGCATGCAGCTAGTTGACCTTTCCCAGCACCACCAGGCATTAAAATCTTCAGCAAAGTTTTTGGGTCAGTGTTTAATATCATTGAAATACCCCACAGGTACATTCGGAAGTATTCTGCTGCTGTCCATACAGCAGCTAATGCCTCCTGCTCCATAAACAAATAATTCCTCTCTGAATCAGTTAGAGAACAGAACACAAAAGCCACCATCCTTTCTTCCGCATTATGCACTTGTGAAAGCACCACACCTACCCCAAAAGCACTAGCATCCACCCTGAGCACTGACGCCAGTTTAGCATCAAATGGTGTACAAACTCTTGCAGAACAAATCTCTCTCTTTATACTTTCAAATGGCATGTTCATCCAACCAAACATATGTTAACTCTTCTTCAACAACTTCTTGATATGCTCAGCTGTTTCTGCAAAATTCTTGACTAATTTCGCATAGTACTCAACAAGACCAAGGAAGGACCTCACATGGTAGTTTCTGCAAAAGTCTTGACTAATTTTGCATAGTACTCAACAAGACCAAGGAAGGACCTCACAGGGTCTTTTTTCCTCTTGCATCTGAGCTTTTCTAATGGCTTTCTTAAGTACCCTCGTTGGTCTTATACTTGATGCGGACATTGTATAACCTAAGTACGCTACTTCCTCAATACAAAATGTGCATTTTTCTTTTTTTAGCGTCAATCCAACTTCAGCAATTTTATCTGACATCCTTTTAAGTACCATGTTGTGGCTCTCTACTGTTCCTCCAAATACCAAGATGTAGCCCTGAAAATAGATCACCCCTTCCATACCTTTCAATACCTTCCCAATCATCCTCTGAAACACACTTGTCACCACAAAAGGCCAAACGGCATTCTGGTAAATTGAAATGCACCCTCAGTCGTGATGTGAGGTGTGTGGACTCCCTGTGCAATGTTATCTGATGATAGGCACTACTTAAATCAAGTTTTGTGAAGAATTTACGACCTTTTAATGAAAATACCAACTCATTGATATTTGGCAGTGGGTTGTTTTCGTCTACTATGTTTTGATTGACGGTGTGCAAGACCACGCAGAACCTGAAAGAACCATTGGATTTGCCCATGATGACAACCGGAGAAATCCACCTAGAGTTTTCCACCAGTTCAATTACCCTTTGTGTAGCCATTTCCTCCAACATCCATTTAATCTCCTGCCTAGCGATGATGGGTACTTTCCTCACCTTATCTTGTACCGATACCACCCCTGGTTTTACCACACTTTTATGGACATCTTTTTCAAGTTTTCCAACCTCACATGCAAAAACACTATTTGCACCCCCCATGATTTCCTCCACTGTGATGGAATCAACAACCATGATTTGATTAGGCGCACAGGGGTTAATGATCAAATAAAGATCATACTGATGCTTCCAACATACAATTGGAGGTCCACTCTCTGCCACATACACCTTTCCCTTCACACTAATTTCTTGAAACACTATATCGGTGAGCATTTTATCTATTATATCATTTTTCTCACCTTGATACCTCCCAGGATCAGTAACCTTGAGCAACAGGTGCGTGTTTGGCCGAAAAGACTAGAAAATTCTGTCACCTCCACCTCTTCATCCTCCCTACACCCTTGCACTGCCGCTACTTTGAACTTAATGTTCATTTTGCTTATGCGGGCAAAATGTCCTCTGCGCCCGCACTGTCTACAATCTTTACCTACAATGTAACAATTCGTTGTAGTCGGCAGTATGGAAGCTGTTCCCACACCTAGTTCATACCCTTTGCTTTGCAGATTCTGAGAATTTCCTAAATTCTTCTTGTTATGCATCACTTTCTTCACATTCTTTACATAACTTTTACTTGCACTGAGAATCCCAGCATCTTCTTGCTCAACACATGACACAGAGGTACTGCATTCTTTTTTTCCATTTCCTTCATGCATAGATCAGATTGCTCCACTACCTTTGATATTTCAGAAGCATCATGAAGTGATGAGTTCTTGACTGCCACAACCTTTCCTGTGTTATTTTATTCCTACATTGCACAATTAACTGGTCACAGATCATTTCATCCCTCATGGCCCCAAAAAGATACTTGCCTCAAACTGATTCATCAATTCATCTTTTGTGGTTGAGTGTAAAAAAATGTTCTACACATTATTATATTTATCTCTTTTGCAAAATGTTTCTCCAAACTTGCCTCAAAATACATTTTTACAATTGGCTGACCATTGTCACCCACTGCTACCTCTGAGTACTTGAAGACATGTTGGCCCTCCTTGCGTGATGTGCTCAAAAGTAAGGATTTCGTTCTAGATGTACTAAAGTCCCTCCCATCCAGTGCCTCAATATACTTCTCGCAAATTTCACCCACTCCCCCATTTGATAGATGGGACTCCAGATTGTGATAAAATGATTGCTGCACCCATCTTTACTCCAAATTACTACCTGTAATACTGACACAGAAATGTGGGGCACACTTCCAAGGTGTGCCTATCACCATTGCCCAAAATACCCTCTGAATATTAGACTACTAAAGTCAGTGTGTGCCTTTAAACTAACAAGATGCACAGTCTTGAAAGTTGTGCCTATCACTGTGATATCTATACAGTAAATGTACCTCTCAGTTACTACATGGCTTTAGGCACCATCTTTAAAGGTGTGCCCTTCACCGTAATATGTCCCTGGCTCACTGCACAGTATTAGGCACCATCGCCAAAGAAAGGACACCTATCTCCAATTCCCTTTTCACGTTGCTAACATCAGACCTCGTATGCCACAGAGACAGATGTAGGATCTCCCAATCATTAAAAATGGCTGCTACCGATGTGCAGCTTTACGTCTGTTTTCGCAGACAATAGAGCTTGTTCCACAAGCGCATCGGTACTGTTGTTGTGCATCACTCTTTGCAGGCAGTGTCCCTCACTAGTGGTCACAGGTGCGTGTTCCTGGGCATAAGAATGCAAATGTGGGACATTACATGCGGCGCCACAGAATACACACACCAGAGCCATTGCTTGCAGCAAGACCAATGTAATGTACGGTGAGGAATCAATTTCAACAACATTTGGCAAATGCTAAATAGCGTATAAATCACACACTTTACAAACTGACTTAGCGCCTAAGTTTCCTCTGCTTTGGGGTACAATTGAATTTGCCCAGCAACTCTAGGTCCTCACACCAAACTGTACTTGCAGCCGCTGTCCGATGTCTTAGTGTCTGGAACCAATCGTAGCAAATCTTGCAAAGTAAATGTTCTCAGCCAATAAACGTTGAAATGGGTATTTATTTAAGACATCAACGGCTGCATATGGTGCTCCCTCTCCAGCCAGCAGACAAGTGACTCCAGAGAGAACCCAACTAAGTCATATTGCATAAGAACACTAGAACACTTATAAACCAACTATCCTGGTTTAAACATAAATGTACAATACTAAAGATATAAGCACAAGAAAGACCTGGCACAAGTACAACAAATGGCCAATGTCTAGGCATGATTACTTTCTTGTCGCACTTTCTGTGTTTTAAAGGCAGATTCACACATTTTTGCCAATTTTATTTTAAAAACTGCTGATTATTCTTTTAAAACAGAAATATATGTTTACTTTGGACTTTTTCCTGTTGGTGAATGAAAGACACTGGGGTACAAACGCATATACGTATGTTAGAGTATGTTGACATTTTTAAATAAGCATATGCTTGATTTCTAAACTAAGCTTCAATCGGTAACAATGAGGAGCATTGGTTTTCAATTCTGAAGAGTGATGGTAACAAATATTTTAGCACTGATCCTTTAAATGTAGACCCTTCCTCAAAGAAAAGATCCTTGAATCTCATCACTGTGCCTCTAAACTGATAAGAGAGGCATTATATTAATGTAGCCACAATTTATGGGGAAACATGATTTACATCGCATGCCATTACAACGTGGTTGTTACAATGACCGCGTTTTTACATCGCAAAACATTACAACGCAAGTCGTTACAATGACTTGCTGTAGGGGGAAGAAGGTTTTTGATTTAAAAATCAACACACCTTCCCTACTGTTGCTCAGACTGGAGTTGGAATAGTAAATTAAACTAATCCAACATCCAGCGCCCCCTACAGCAAGTCAATGGAACAACTTACGTTGTAATGGTATGCGATGTAACAATACGCGTGTTGTAACAACCTTGTTGTAATGGCATGTGATGTATTGCATGCGTTGTAACGTGGCATATTCCAGTTTTTATAGTCTGGTTCATGCTTCAGTTCCCCAATGCTCTAGTTCTGTTCAGAGCCGATTACTGCAACCGTCTTTTTATTAACCTCAGGACTAAATGCCTAACTAAACTACAGATTGTACAAAATGCCGCAGCACGCATTTTGCTGGACATTCCCAAGCACAAATCTGCCTCTGCTGCGCTAAAAGAGTTACACTGGTTAACAGTGAAAAGACATATTGGTTTTAAAGCTCTTTGCATAGCATTTAAAGCAACTCATGACATAGGACCAGTCTTTTTCAAGCAGAACCTCGGAAGGTACATTGCTATGCGCCATCTAGGCTCAGCTCATTCTCACAATCTGGTGATTCCTACGTTCAAGAAAAGCTCCTGGGGCGGCAGAACTTTCTGGTTGGGACGACCAGACTCTGGGACTCTCTTCCCCAGCGCTTAAAAGACGAAACACACTCATTGGCTTTCAGGAAAGCGTTAAAAACATGGCTGTTTAATCTCTGACCCTGAATTAAGATTTTACGGCATCTTTTACCTGATGAGCTAGTGCCTTAACACCTTCGGGTAATTGTATCGTGCTACATAAATCTCTTTTTCATTTCATTTCAATGCTGTTTCTGATATATGTCTAGCCCTCCTTTTAGCAGGAAAGATTACAGATTTACATCCTGTATAAGGACAGTCAACCTAAACTACTTCACAGTTCAGGATGTGTATGTACAATGAGGCCAAACAGTCAGTGTCTCAAAATTCTGCCAAGTCGCAGTAAACATTTAACTAAGACAAATAAAATAGAGGCCATATATTAATGGGACACAATGAATGACAACATCAACAACTAAAGTAGAAACCACCCTCCTAAATCCAGAACATAGTAACTGGTAGAATTGTGAGCTACCGAGATTGGGAAAACACGATCACCAAGATGGAAGCAGTAGCATCCTCTCTAGCCCGGGTACATACAATGATCATGTCACACAAAGCTTGTTATTACATGTCTTTATTCCTGAGTGTGTAAAGGTTAACTGAATGTTCTACAACATGACTTCTATCACCCATACCCACGCACCCACGTCACTGTTCTACAGAGTTCTTCAGGAACCAAAAGGGTCCTGTCATCTCTATCTCACAAGACCAGCAAACGGATTCCTTCTAGTTTTGTATTGTCTCCTGTATGTCTGTTTCAAACACAGATAGACTACCTTCTTATCCAGAAGCAGAAAGCAAGTGAGCGTGGTGTGCCACAGAGTTTGTGTCCGGAATTCCAAGGTTTGTGGTATGGTCCGTAGTGCGCCGTGGCCCATCCGTGCCGTGGTTTGTGGTTCAAGTTGGGCAGTAGCGCGGCAGCGACAGTAGCTGCCTCCGACAATGACACCACAGGTGAGCATGCAGCCAGACACTCACTCTGCCTGCTGACCGTCAGCTCACCTGCAAATCCTGCCACCAAACCCACCTCCTGTATCTGCATCCCCAACAGCTGGGCTGGTCCGGGGCACGGCCCGTGGTGAACAGCGGTGCTGCAGGCCATGAGGACTGGCCTGATCCTGGATCAGTTCCTCTGGTCTGGCCTCTGTTCTGGCCTAGGCTAGGCTGGGTTGGGAGGTAGCAAGGAGCTTGAACAAAACAGACAAAGATGGCGGGGACCTGCAGAGCAAGGTGTAGGGTGGGACAGGTGCAGGTATAGGGCTGCTGCTGGCAGTGCTCGGGCTGCATTGGGCCCTATAAGTGAGCTGCCTGCAGCCGCCCACAGTGCACATCATCTACCACCCACTGTCCTCAGAAAATATTTGAAAATTAGAAAATCCACCTGGGCTGACAAGGACAGACCGGGAGGACCAGGAGAAGAGGCCCCCCCCCCCGCCTGGCTGTGTATACCACCTATAGACCTCTGCCCGCTACAATAACAATTACAACTCCACCGGCCAGCCGAGCATCAGCCTCAGGCATCAAGCAAGTACTAGGGCAAGACAAGTAGCAAGCACTCTCCTGCCCCCCAGCCCCCAGCAAGTCACAAGGCACAAGGCGAAGGGGGATTGCCCTAGGCAATTGTGGCTGTGGTAGCTGGTGATTCACAGAAGCAGCCTGCATTAGGCAGGTGTGGCATGTGTTCACTAAAACTATCCACTCCCCCCACACCTGAAACCGCAATTGGCTCTTTTATCACCATGGACTAGCACCAATACAAAAAGGAGCATTTGGAAACTCAAGCAAAACAAGGAGAAAGGTCACAAAGGTCAAACAAAGGCCAAAAAAGGACATCAAATGGACTTAAAGCCCAGCCAAACCTGGAGGTCGTGGCCACAAATTGTCAAACTCATTGCCACTCAAAGACACAGTACACAGGTGGCAAACATCTGGCTTATTAGATCTGTGCCTGCTCAGGCCCCCCTCCTTGAGGGCCTCTCAAGAGATGGGTGAGGTGTCGCACCTCTACACATGGGCTGCAGAAAGTGACAAGGAGATCTCTGGTGCAACAAGCTTCCCCCACACCGGTAGCCTGACCAAGAGTCCCCCTACATCTGGCATTGGGCTATTGAGCCACTAGTGGTCAAAAGAAAGGTGAGACATTACTTGGATTACCTGAACCACTCTGCAATGACATCCGCTCTGTGAAATTACAGGGCCTGTGGTGACTCACAAGAAGCGGAAGAGGAGGGCAGACTGTCCTGAGCTTTCAGTTGCATCAGATCTGATTCATAATTTAACACCAACGACACCAATAAGAGGCCTCCATATTGACTCAATAGAGCACACAACTGCAACCAGCTCCTCAGGACCAGCGTCACCCTTTTCCACCCAAAGATTACAACCAAATTTAAATTTCTAAAAAAGGTTGGGGCAGCCATTTTATGGAGCACCTCAAGTGTAAGAGGCATACCCATCCCTCTGAGCTCCATAGTGACTATTTGAAGGTAACACCAAGAACAAGCAAGCATCCTGGGTCCTCTGAGTTTACTAGTGGGCACCTCCAAAAGAAAGGTTTCCCTGCTCTCCATGCTGCTTTGGGCAAGGTGAAGGCTCAGCCTTCTCCCTTTGGCATGAAACCCTGGGGTCAAGCCGTACCAGCACAAGGGAAAAAAGTGAAGCCAGAGAGATCAGCTAGTAACGCTGCATTAAACTCAAAGATGGAGGGGGACCTACCAAAGCCCATGCTCAAATCGTCACTGGGTGGGGAAGACTTGTCCCGCTGAATCACTCAGCTACAGGAAGAAGAAAGAAGCAGGAGCCACTGGACACAAAGTATGCTCCACTTCACTGACAACAGGCCAACTAGAGGCCGACAACAGGCCAACTACAGGGGGCGTCAGCTGGACACAAATTATGCTCCACTTCACTGACAACAGGCCAACTAGAGGGGGTGCCAACAATCCCGGATACTTTGATAAGTCTAGGAAATAAAAAAATCACAGGTATCTTGACTGAACCAAGGCATGAGAGATCATGTTGTCTTCCTACAGAAATGAAGTCCTAAAAAAATCCCCCAAAGCGGAAACCAAGGGACAACAAGAGTCACTCTGGGCCACAACCCTTGGCATCCTGCAGAGGTCAGTGGAGGCAACTTCTTTCCAAGCTACCAAAATGGAGTTACAGATTAGCCTCCTAAATGCCCTGGCTCTGGACTTAGCCAGCATAGACAAAAAGATTACAAACTAACACCATCTGATAAAACGGGACCAGGCGGATGCTGAGGGTTCCCTGTCAGACATGCAGTTGCTCTCCGGTCCTAGATACATTAAGCTCACTCTTGGAGGTGATGACAAAGCTAATTGGTGAGTTGAAAGAAACAGTTAATGCAAAACCTCAAATTCTCAAAAGTGGGACCCCAGAAGATGGGGTAGAACTGAAAAAGTTCACCAGACCAGCCAAATAGACGGGATACAAGGTGAAGGGGTAGCTGAGTCCGGTCACCTGCAGCAACTGGCTGCGGCAGATAACAACGCTGAAGGTAACCGCTTGTGCATTCCCTCTGAGGTCAGTATTTCTGGGGATAAATCCCCCACCCTAGCAGGACCTGACAGGGCACACCCTGCTGACGAAGAAGAGCCCAAACACAAACGATCAAAACAAAGGAAGGGTCGTAATTTTGGTTTTTATCTTTGACCGACAACTTGGTGCCCTACCCAATGTTTCAAACTCCGAAATGTTCAGCTCTCTCTACCCTATCCAAGGATCAACATCAACACCAGCCCAGCTGCCTGGAAGTGGTGCCTGATGGTGCAGGTCAAACCCATTGATCCTCCCCATCAAATTCATAAGACCAACACCAAGGTATCCCCCATGGCGAGCATCCCACCAGACACTGTGGACCTAGCAATGACAGCGAACTAGGACCTCCCCTTGAAACTCATGGAATAATAGTCAGGCAAGACCAGGTTAACCCAGTCCCGAGCACTCTGGTGGGGGGCCCTAGCATCTGGTCGAATATGATGCCAGCCAATCGGAATGGGACCATTAAGCATCAAAAGACCTCATTGGCATAATCTGACCAAGCAAGTGTCCTATACAATGACACTGGCCCAGCTACAATGAGCCAAAAGGAGCTCCACTTATTTTCTCATCTTCCTCCTGGAATGGCTAGCCTGAGCCTGGTATCTAACCTCTGTGAAGGGGGCCTACTTTCACTTCATACTAGAAATAAGCAAAATGGCAGCAAGGGATGATTAACGCCGCACTACTTGTCCGTACACTATATTTGGATACACAAAGTCACTGTTGCCCACCTCCTAGGTCCACTGCCAATTAACCACACCAATATGATACATAAAAAGAGCACAGAGAGGCAACACAATTGTCAAGAGCACAAATGCTAGACAAACAGATTTTTCCGGACTCTTCAATGACGTTATTAGTTCTTTTAATAGTTCCTCAAACCACAGATGCGTAATACAATGCAGGTGCAGCCAATGCGTTTCACCCTGAATAGGGCTTCCTCAGGGCTGCAAACATAACATAAATACAATCAAACAACAACAAATGACAAGACATACAAATCATAAAACAAACATAAAGTTCCCTAAACATGCCAAGATTCTTTTCAACTCGTAAATAGAATGATATCTCCATTCATTAATCCTGGACGAAGGGATTTACATATTCATTGTACACAGTATTTTCTTAAAATGATGTTTCAATGTACAAAAATGTCCACAAATAAAAAGAGCCAGAAAGTAGAGAAGAAAGATGCCAACGACCAGAAAAAATTACAAAAATTCAAAGGAAGAGTCACAAGAAAAACCAGTGCCAAGAAAATGACCCAAGTAACCCACAAATAACTACTATAATCAAAACACATTATTATAAATTTTTTATTCATGTAATCTTATTAGGCCCACAGCTACCCGGAGGATTCCCGGAGCCATTGGACTAATGCAACAAGAAAGGGAAAGCATTATTGATTAAATAACCACGTTTTGAGAACTTTTCAAAAATTCGCGTAGATATTTTCATGTCGAAGTGGCGTGGGAAGTGCGTTCCATAGTGAGGGGGCCATATAAGAAAAGGACCGGCTGCCTATACGTCACCGTCTAATCCTAGGTACTGAAAATTTGGCTTGAGTAGAAGATCGAAGAAGCCGTGTTGGGCTATAGGGATGAAATAAGGCAATCAAATACTGTAGGGCTGTGCCCATTGTAATTTTATGCATGTAACACAGGGCTTTAAATTTGATGTGGTTCTCCATCCTAAGCCAGTGGAGGTCACATAGGTAGCCTGAAATAGATGTCTTTCTAGGCACCTGGCAAAGCATTCTTGCCCCCGAGTTCTGTACTACCTGCAGTTTTTGAACCACCTCTTTATTGGCTCCTAAATACAGGATGTTGCCATAATCAAGCCTCAACATAATCAGGGCCTGAGCCACAGTTCTTTGAGTGGGAACAGGCAACATCCAAAGTATTGTTTTGAGCCATTTTAGGATGGTGAAGGAGATTGAGGCGACCCTGACTGCTTGCCTCATTGATAGCTGGTCATCAATGTTTATGCCTAGATTGCGGACTCATTCCATCGGCTGGGGAAGGTTACCTATTTGAGGAGGCCAATGTCGGGGGCCCCAAAGGTCTTTGTTTTTACCGAGAAATAAGACCTTTGTTTTTTCACCATTAAGTTTTAACATGTTAGCATGCATCCAACCAGCTATATTTTGTAGCCCTGCCTGAAGAGAAGATACCTTAAATGCCTCATTGGTAGACAGAGACAAGATTAGCTGGGTATCATCCGCGTATGAGTAGATAGATAGCCCAGCTTCTTCTGCGATAGTGGCCAGGGGTCTAACGTGAATGTTGAATAATATTGGGCTGAGGATGGAACCCTGTGGAACTCCATAGAGAGAAGTATGTGACTAAGAGCTTGCTGACGATGAAAAGACCTGAAAAGTCCAGTCAGTCAGGAAGTCTGCAAGCCATTTGACTGCTTTCCCAACAATGCCCACCGATTGAAGAGCTTTAAGTAGAGCAGTGTGTGACACAGTATCGAAGGCGGCACTCAAATCCAACAATATGAGTGTCACAGTTTCTCCCATATCAAGCCATTGACACAGATTTTCTGTAACTACCAAGAGTGTGGTTTCTGTTGAGAATCCCGCTCTAAAACCCGATTGTGACACATGCAGAATTTGTTGCGAATCAAAAAATTGTCGATTTATATGTTTTTCTAAGATTTTTGAAAAAACTGGAAGAAGAGAGATCGTGCGGAAGTTAGATAATTCCGACGGATCAGCGCCTGTTTTTTTTCAGAAGTGGACACACCATGGCATATTTCCATGCTGCTGGAACGAATGCTTCTTGCAAAGACACATTAAGCCATTCCATAATAAGTTTGAGTGCAGATGGTTCCAGTTTTTGAAGAATGGGGATAGGGAGGAGATCTCTAGGCGAGCCGGATTTAAGGCTATTTAAAATGCTGCTGAACGAGATGATGTCCAACAGCTGCCAATTTTCCAGCATACTGGTAGGCGCGATGCTCTGGTTTGCCTGTGGAGCAACATAGCCTGATGTGGAGAGGGAGCTCTGTATTTGTTGCCCCCATTAGTTGTTGCCATATTCATTTCTGCTTAAATTCTCTTTACTTTGCGTAAATAATGTCTCCTTGCCATTGTCATTAGAATGTGATATGGAGATACCTTTGGAAGGCTTTGCCCCAAAATTAGATATTCACCAAGATTACTCTCTAGATAGTAGCCTGTGTCCACAAAGCAAATTTATACCACAAGGACCACACCTAACAGCATTGATGTTTTCTGCAAACTGGTGACCAATGATTTGTGTAGACTGGAGGATAAATGAGTATAAGGTAGAAGCAAGTGTAATATGGAAAATCTTACCACTGCTGAACGAAGAGCTCTATTCAGTCTTAGGAACGATTCCTCCCTTGTCATTCGAGAGGCTGACAAGGGGGGTAACGTTGTCCTCATGAATAGGAGGCCATCAGACAACTTAGCAATGAAAACTGCTATTAGAAATTGGGGTCCAATCCATGTCCTGGGGCTATGTCGGTGCTAAATATGCGTCTTGCTCATTGGAAAGAAATAGGGCTTCCATCTGAGTCTGAATACCATTATCTCACAAATTTCACATCCATGGTTTGCATGTTTGTATCTTCTACCGAAGATACATAAAAAAGCGATGTTTCCCCCTGCTCGCCCTATAATATCCGGAAATGGATCCTTGACGGAACATCTGTCCGAGTTTGTCGACACATTCCTGAAACTATTTGTGGTTAACCTTCCATCTTATATTCAAGACATGAAGGATATACAAAACAAGGTAGAGGATTTATAGTGGGATGACTCAATGTGGTTGGTAACCATAGATGTGGTGTTTCTCTACACGTGTATTAAGAAAGAGTATAGATGGCAATAGACCATTTCTTATCCACTCGGAGAGAGACTTTTTTGGAGCATATTGGTATGATTCTGGAAATGATTGATATAATCTTAAGCAACAACTTCTTTCTATTTAATCAGGATTGATATCATCAACAACAAGGCACAGCTATGGGATCTAAATTAGCGCCTTCCTATGCGAATTTGTTCATGGGTTGGTTCGGGAAAATGTATGTATGGTCTCATAACGCTGGACTATGGACGAAGGATGTCTTTTTTGGGGGCGCTGCTTAGATGATGTTTTTATGATTTGGACGAGCTCTGAAATCAATTGTGTCCAATATTTTCAATATCTAAATAAGAATCCATTTATTGTGCGTTTTACCATAAACATGTCTAATACCAAAATCGAATTTTTGGATCTGGAATTGTATGTTTAGGATTGCAAATTACTACTATGTACAGAAAAGAAACTGCTGTTAATAGTACTTTGCACTTTAATAGTGCTCATTCGGTTAGTACTAAACGTGCCATAGCTTTTGGAGAATTGATTCGGGTCCGTAGAAATTGTAGTAATGATATACAGTTTGAAAAACAAGATCAGGGCTCTTTGCAACATCTTAAAAAGAGAGGATATAGGGACTATGATCTCAAACAAGCACTTAGACGGATTAGATTTGTTAAGAGAACTGACACCCTCAAAGTCAAAAGTAATAAGAAAGTCCCTAATAAAGAACGTTTGGCATTTATCACTACACATTCTGAATTACATCAGGATCTATTCAAAATACTACATAGACACTGGAAAATCCTCAAGGGAGCACAAGGAGTGGGTTCTTTGCTATGTGACAAACCTGCAATTGCTTAGAAAAGATCTGGAACCCTCAGGGAAATACTGTGTCCAAGTTATACGGCGACCAGACTGACGGCTGTCGGTACCTGGCTTAAACTTCCAAGGGGTTTCTTTACATGTGGAAACTGCAATGTGTGTCATATGGGCATGAATAAAACCTTGTGTTTTTCATATAACAACAAATGTGTACATGAGGTCAAACACTTTATGAATTGTCAGTAGATGTTTGTGGACTATGTAATTGTCTGTAACTGTTCTAAGATTTATGTTGGCAGTACAGTGAGACAACTACGCATTCAGGAACATCGGAAAGCGAGCCTGAGTAACGACAGCACCAATGCGCTGGGTTCCCATATGTGTGATTCTGGTGTCCCCAAAGGTAATTTCAGGTTCCATGCTATCTCTTGTGTCCCTCCAGACAGAGGGGGGGGGGCAATAGAGAGCTACGCCTTAGACAGTTGGAGGCGCATTGGATTTGCAAACTAAGGGCAGTGGTGTCTGGATTAAATTCTGACAATGAAATGCATTTTCTGTTATAATGATAAGATCAAACCTTTTGATTATGACAACGTGATACTAGCTGTTAGACTTTGGAATCTGAGATTTGCCATGTCTGTATGAAAATAATTATAAGTGAACTACATGATTTTGCTGTTAATATAACCCAGACGTGTTTTTAGAATTTATGGACTGGGTAATATGATCTGTTTATGAGCTGTTAATTTGTCTATTTTGATTATTACTCTGTGGTGATCCGATGGGGGTCATCTTTTTATTCTGGTGGCCCTAGGTATTTCCCTTTTTCTTTCCTTCATGTACATATGTTGCTGCACATGTGTGGTGCATAATCATGTAATTTTAACATATGAAGTACAATAAGAAAATATTTATTAGCTAGATAATGTTGGTTAAGGACCTAATCATGTGTTTTAGTGTAAATACCTGAATTGTGTGTAATTTGTAACAAAACTAAGTATTTAATAATAATAACCCTACTGTAATTTATGTTTGGTTAATGAACTATTCACATGCGTAATCACAGGATGTCAAGAACATGATGTTGGAATGTTATCAGTGGTATTAATGCATTGGTGCCTTTTTCCTTATTTCTTTTGTTTGACTATAGTCAGATTGCGATGTATGATGGGGTATGGCTGATGATTTACATCTTATTTTTAGATCGATTTAATTGCCTTAGCATTAGCTATAGATTGGGGCTTGGCTGGCTCACCGGCATGACGGATTTGGCTATCTTTGCTAGTATTACGTACATTGGCAATATCTTTCAGAAATTCAATGTTCTGCATTGTCAGTAACATAACTAAGGAGGCTTTGAATGTCGGGGATGTCTCTATATTTATTCGTTCTCAGACAAATATAGGGCTCCTTCTTTGTGTCGGACAATTTCAGTGTAAACTATAACTAATGGAATAGAATTTAAATATCAATTGCTGGAAAGACGTTTTGACAGCAGGCTCAATAATCGAAAAGGCATTACTTGATTTGAATTGTACCACAGGATTGTACTTTACCCAGAATATAAGTCTAAAGGTCCATTTGATATTTTAATTTGTAGTAAGGTTCTCAAACTAATCCAAGCCATGGGCCTGCTCGGAGAAGTCACATCACAAGAGATTGTATCCATTGAGTTAATTGCTCCTGGCCAGAGAGGGTATCTTGGCAAACTATGGAGCTAGCTATGAAAGTCCTGGGACACACTTTAATTCTACTAAAAACTTCCTATTGCTGGGAGACTTTAATGTACATAGCAAATGTTTGAACAACTCAGAGGCGGCGTCACTCCTGGCTGATCTCACCTCTCTAGACTTGGCTAAAATCAATGAAGGCCCAACACACGATGCAGGTCACACATTTGACATTATTTCTACCAATTTGTCCTATATTCTATGCGAACACCCCCAGCCACTTAGCTGGTCTGATCATGCACTTATTGATTTCCACATCCAGGGCCCCAGAATGCATGTGAAAACTTGCCCAGGTCCTAAGCATCTCCACAGACAATGGCATAAAATCACTCCTGCTTCCTTTCTAGCTGCTTTCCTATCGCCTTGGGGCGTAGAACCCAAGACAGTCGAGGATGGTCTTGCCTGTTTCAATGCCTCAGCTCAGTCAGCTATTGATCAGCTTGCCCTCCTGAAAGCTTCACCCAGCAAGGCCAGGCACCCTCAGACAGCTTGGTTTACAAGTGAGCTTCGAAATGAAAAACAGCAATGTAAAAATTTGGAGAGGAGCTGGCATTGAACCCACAAGGGGAATGATAAAGAGAGATATAAGATCTCTCTTGCCCAGTACCATACAAATATAAAAACAGCATGGAAAACCTTTAT
Source organism: Triturus cristatus (assembly GCF_964204655.1). Taxonomy (NCBI): domain Eukaryota; kingdom Metazoa; phylum Chordata; class Amphibia; order Caudata; family Salamandridae; genus Triturus; species Triturus cristatus. The sequence continues at coordinate 770,287,262 of NC_140582.1, read as the reverse complement.
TGCCCAACAGTTAAATCAGGCTGGGAATGTTCCCAAAGCTTTATTTCAGATTTTAAAATCCTTTACCAACCCTAAAGCTTGTGATCTGGAGGAGGCCTCGTCTCAAGCTCTTTGTGATGCAATAGCACAGCACTTCACACAGAAAATTCAACTTATCTATGACAAGATCATTTGAGCAGGAAGCCTTCAGTAGGCCGCTTCGACCTTCAACCCTCTTATTTGTACAAAGAGGTAGTCGTTGGTGAACTTCCCCTTTTTGACCTGTGAGGATGTGGAAGTTTTACTATGCACTGTAAAGTCAGGTTCCCCTCTTGACATCATCCCAGTCAAAATCTCTTCCTCACTCTCTACACAATTCTCTGCACCCATCTGTTCTCTTCTCAATCTCTCCTTGAGGGAGGGACATCTCCCTTTGGAATGGAAGGCGGCACAGGTCATTCCTATCTGTAAAAACACTAAAGTTCCCATGGAAGTTCTCTCCAACCTACGGCCTTTTTTCTTTTTGCCTCTTCTGAGCAAACTTCTGGAAAAGTACATCAATAAACATCTGTCAGACTATGTAGAATTCTCTGGGAGCATCGACTCTTCACAATCAGGCTTTAGACCTAAATACAGCATGGAGACAGCCCTGCTGGCTGTCACAGATAACATCGGGTTGGCCTTAGATAGTGCCCAACCCACAATTCTCGTGCTGTTAGAATCTCGCGGCCGCATTCAACACGGTCGACCACCAGACTTTGCTCAGGAAAATGGAGGAAATTGGAATTGAAGGATTAGCCCTGCGGTGGATGACAAGCTTTCTCTCCAACCACTCGCAGACTGTTAACCTTGGGCCTTATTGGTCCAAAACTATGAAATTGACCAAGGGAGTGCCTCAGGGCTCATGTTTAAGCCCCACATTGTTTAATATCTATGTCACTCCCTTGGCCAACCTTTTGAGGTCTTCCGGGTTTACTCCAATCTCATATGCTGACAATACGCAGCTTATCTTCTCATTCAATAAACCTACTCTCTCTGCCCAGTCCACCTTTTCCTCAGGCATGATAGCAATATCCAATTGGCTGAGGAATAACTTCCTCCAACTCAACGTAGGGAAGACTGAGATCATGCTCTTTGGAGAGGCTCCGCTGATGTGGTCACCGGACTGGTGGCCAGTGGATCTCGGTGCCCCCCTACGTCTAAGACTGTTGCTAATAATCTAGGTGTACGCCTAGATCAGGCACTGACTATGAAGGAACATGTGACCCACACTGTCGGTACCTATTTCCATGTGCTCAGTTTGTTGAGGCAAGTCTTCTCTTTTATCCCAGACTCTACACGGAAAACCCTTATCCACACTCAGGTATTAAGCAGACTGGATTACTGCAACGCTCTGCTGGTATCAGCTAATGAGTCCTCGTGGGGCCGTCTGCAGGTAGTCCAGAATACCGCAGTACGTCTGGTCCTAAATGTCCCCCCAAGAACCGTCTCTCTTCCTCTTCTCCATCAGCTGCACTGGCTCCCGTGACATATACGCATTAAGTTTAAAATCTGCTGCACCGTCCATAAGGCGGTGTATGGAATGGGCCTTGCCTACCTCGCAGAGAAATGTAATCATTACACCCCCACTAGGGATCTACGCTTGGGAACAAAATCGCTCCTTGTGGTTCCCCAAGTTAAGAAGTCAAGGATAGGTGGGAAAGCTTTTTCGCACCTCACTCCTCTGTATTGGAATCAGCTTAACACTCCGCTGAGGCAATGTCCAGATCATCTCCAATTCAGAAGGCTTCTTAAAACTGTTTTGTTTTAGACGCTTTCGTGTCAGCTTACTCCCGCATTTCCGCAGCGCAGAGATACCCCTTCGGGGGTGATTCAGGGGCATTACAAAACTCATAAATAAACAGTGGGGTTCATCATCACCTCCCCAAAGGAACCTGGATACCCATACATCCATGAAAGCTTGACAAATGAGGTCGTAACAACAGCTCAACCCAGACTGCTCTACTTGGTCCTCAGGGGTGCAATAGGTATAACTCTGGCATCTTTCACAGAGCAAATGAAGGGTGGGCACGAAAAATTAACCGCCAGCCCTGAAGTGGCAGACAATTGGGCATGGCTTACCGAAACTCTCAACTCAACCGGACTGTTCCGCTGACATTGATGACATCTAACGAGACCCTCTGAATGGCTGCTCAAGATATGCTCTTGGTACATCAACGGACTGGCTAACAATCAGGGTGACCGGGACATTATCTCTTACCTACATTCTTTTGAAAGTCTCCTATTACAAGAGACTTGGTCACAGAAGGCTCACCGTCTGGAGGGCTGCACAAATCACTTCACTCCTGCAACCAAACAAAGGAAATATGGCTGTAGTAGTGGCCACCTCGATATATATGTATCCACTAACAGTGCTATTCAAAGTCTGGGAACAACACAACAACACTAAAGGGATGCAAGTAGTGGGCCTATCTCTCAAAATGGCTAATTGCCAGACTTAGAGAATAACCTTGATAAATGTTTACATCTGCCCTAACTCGAGTACAAGGGCAGCTCTGTCCAAGAAGCTGATCAGAACCATCTTAACCCTCAGATCAGAGAACGCTAGTACAGACATCATGATATCAGGTGATTTCAATATGTGGCTAATGAGAAAATTTACCACAAATGAGATAATGGAAGTGTAAGATGGCGAATAGGCAATTCAAATTCAGGAATCCCCTGTGTGGCACAAAGCGGGCAAGAGAGGTCGGGCACTTCAAGGAAATTTGAAACACCTTGGCCTAAGAGCCCTAAATGGTTGAATACTCGCTGACAAACCACCTGGCCTCTCATACTTAACAAACTCTGGGGCTTCCTTAATTGACTACACCTTTGTCAGTCTTTCTTTAATTAACAACATCACCTCATTTAGCTTTAGCAAAAAAATGGGCAGTGACCACCGCCATCAAGAGCTTACCCTCAACATTGGGTTAGACATGTACGATGTTGCTGCTGATCAAGGTACTGAAGGTTACAGAATCAACCTCAAATGCATCAAGTGTACCACTAGCTCCCTCTCAAGCTTGGTCTCAGAAGCCAAACTAAAACTAGTTAATGCTTACAAGCCAGAGGGAGACCAAGTCTCCAGCTGGGCAAGGTTCATTGAAAAAATGATCAAGCCAGCACACAAAACCGGTACCGGGGAAAACAACGAACAGTAAAACACGACAGCTACATTGCACACAAGGAGGAAGAACTAGTTACCAAATAGGGATTACAAAAATAAGGACCAACCATCTGTGGAGAAGTGTTGAAAGGTCACCAATGGACCCAAAAATAATATGCAATCTAAGGGAGGCAAGAAAACAACTGAAGGCGGTGAAAAGGAAAAAAGAAAAAGGAAATATGGAACTCTTTCTGGACAAAACTAATGACACCAGGTCAAACAACTTTGTGGATTTCTGGTGCACTGTAAATGGACTAGGTGGCACGCTTCCAAAAGTGGCATCCTCCAACATCTCGGAGCTAACATAGTATCACTTCCTGTATCATCACTTTAACAAATAGTTGCAACCTGATCAACTCCTCACTCTGGGGGACGGTTTGGAGGCTAGCAATTTCCAGTAACATCTGAAGAGTTATGATCAGGCTACTCCCTGGTGCCACATCACGGAGCTTTAGTCCATAAACAAATTGCCAAAGGTCGCAGAGAGGGGGCATATAACCTGCTATTTATAAGGAGGATCCAACGTTCTGGGCAGCTCAATTAGCCCTGCTCTTCTCAACCATATTCAGGAGAGCTGTATTCCCCTTTCATGGTAAGGTGCCATACTTGTTCCCATCTTCAAGGGGGGCGACAAGAAGATCCCCGGAAACTATTGCTTGATAGTTTTCATTGACAATGAAACTAAATATTTTGCTGATGTGCTGTTAGACTCACTACAATCATGGGCTGAGACAAACAAAATCATACAACTAACCCAAGCCAGGTTCATGCATCACACAGGGACATCCGTGAACCTCATGGCACTCTCCCTTCTGATTGACCAGGTGGAACCTACCTGACTATCTGGGCTTCATTGACTTTAAATCTGCATTTGACAGGGCTGACAGGGTTAAGCTTTGGCAGAAACTTGCTCATCTCAACATCCCAGGAACTCTGTTCAGGGCCCTGCAAATATTGCACCATGACTCATGGGTCAGAATAAAATTGGAGATGGATCCTTCAGGTGACCCAAGCAAAGATTCTCCCAACCTTAGCCTACGGGAGTAAGGCACTTAAAGGGCGGGACAGTGCAACACTTGATAGAACACTCGCAAAGATATATAGACCAATTTTCCAGCTTCCATCGCATATATCAAATAATACGTGGATTTGGCATATGCCGGATGGAAACAAAGCGAATGTTAGCGGGAAAGTGCTATTTGACTCAAGCTCTAATCACACTTGGTCTACCAAATACTTGGGGCCTTACTATTACCCATCAGAATTTCAAAAGGGTGGCAAAATTCACCATAAAACAGCTCTCACTAGTAGAGGACAAGGCCTGCCTTGCTATACTTAAACACGACTGGATGACACTGCGCACCTACAAACAATTGAAACTGCAGTGCTACTTAAATGAACTCTACAAGGACTGGATGAAGGCCAAGCTCAAGAAATTAAGGATGGGGTAATCCTTATCCCAATTCCTTATCCAGCCTGGAAAAGGGGTGAAGAATAGGCAATGTGTCGGCTCTGGTACACAACAAAAGGAGGACATAATACATGTACTGTGCTTGTGCCCCACCCTTCTAGAAGATAGGAGGAAATTGTGACGAAAGGGGTGGGTTGCCAAAGGCACAAGAGCCTGCAGGTAAGCAGTGCTGGCCTGGTTTGACCCATCCAATACCATCCTAAACCTCGCTCTAGTCAAATTCATTTATCATTTTTCAAGAAAGGTAGAGGCCCTGGATCATGCAGCTCAATGGCTGGGAGGTGACTAGGCTATCAACCTGCCCCAAATCCATCTTTGCCTGAATTAACTCTCTTTGAATTCACCTTTTCCTGAAAACTTCAATAATCAGGTGCAGGCTGAAACCATCTGGCCAGGGAGCCTAGGCTTCTAGACATAAAGTCCTGTTGCAGTGACAAAGGCTACACTTCGAACCTTTTTTAGACACAGCAGTTTACTCATACTTACCTTAAAGCCTACAGTACAAGGCTATTTGTAACCATTCTTAGATGAACCTACTGCACTTTGCCATTGACTTGGCCTGCTTCCATGCAAAGGCGCTATATGTCAGTTTTTTTGTACTTTTTAAAGCAGCACCCTCTCTTCGAAATATGTAATCTCAGATATAATATTATTTGACTCATGTGTAACATATTGCAAGGGTTTCTTTTAATCAAGCACAAGACACTACATCACCCCCTTTGCTAAATAAAAAGTACCATTAATACATAGCTACATTACAACTCTTCAATAAGTCGTTTTGCTGCTCCACTCAATCATCCAGAAAATGAGTAGAGGTAAAGCCGCTGGCACAGATGGGCTACCGGTAGAAATCTATTCTGATAATTTTGAAACAGTTGTTCCAGTTCTTAGGATACTATTCAATAGTATTCTTCTACAAGGAGATTGTATCCCTCCATCCTGGGCTGAGGCCACCATAACCCTGATAGCCAAACAAAATAAAGATCCACAAAAATCAAATCGTATAGACCCATTTTGCTGTTAGATTCGGATCTAAAGATCTTTTCAGGGATACTGGCCACTAGATTCGCCAGATCCATTAAAACAATCATACATCCAGATCAGAGAGGGTTTATACCAGGAAGGCAGCTTAATGAACTTACGTTTCAGGCATTAGGGGTAATAGACCATGCAGAAGAGAGGGGGCTGCCTCTCGCTATTATAGCAATTGACGCAGCCAAAGCCTTTGATCAGGTTAACTGGGGGTACCTCTGGGCTACCATGATGAAGTTCGGCTTCCCCTTAATCTTTATTGAAGCTGTTAAATCTCTATATCGGAGCCCCCGAGCAAAGGTCTTAGTGAATGGAGGGCTATCAGAATGGTTCATTATCACTAGAGGTACAAGGCAGGGATGCCCCCTGTCCCCTTTATTATTTGATGTCTATATAGAGCCTTTTGTTTGTACACTTAGAAGGGATAATATAATCATACCCTTCAAAATTGGAGAGCTGGAGCTGAAAACTGCTCTGTATGCCGACGATCTGATTTTGTACACCTCCAATCATGTTGAGGCAATCCCACGGCTCTTTGAACTAGCGGAGTAATTTGGGAGAGTATCGGGGTATAAAATCAACAAGGAAAAAACGGATGTAATGGGTTGGAATAATTTAATCCCAATAGAGGGGGCTAAACAAAAAATTAGATATCTCGGAATACACCTAACTCAAAAATTGGCTGACATTTCAAAAACTAGCTGGCTGAGAGTTGCGAAGGAAGCTTGTAAGCTAATGTTGAGATGGGGAAGTATTCCGCTTAATATATATGGGAGAGTGAATCTTGTTAAAATGGTTATCCTTCCCAAGATAACGTTTCTTTTTAATGCTATCCCATTATTATTTAATCATAAAGATATTGCTATTCTCCAAGGGAAGATCGGATCGTTCATATGGACCACAAAATCGCCCAGGATAGCTTGGAAGAAATTGAGGAGAGGTCTAAACGTAGGTGGTTTGGCTCTGCCCGATTTGGCTATATACTGCCATGTCTTTCACTTTAAAAATGTTAGAATTTTGGCTAATAAATTGGACTTCTCTTCACATGGCCGCCTTTTCCAGGCATTGTTATATGACCAGCCACAGGTCCTTGAGTTTTTCCTTCTCAAATTTGGAGATCAAAAATTCTTCAAAAAGGTCTGCCTTAAGATTCTACAGGCGGCGCTTAAAAATTGGGGATATGTCCGGAAAACACTGGGGATACCTTACTATAACCTATATGCCCCAATCTGGGATTCCCCGGGCACTCCTGAATGCCTCTTAGACCAATTGTCTCAGCCCCTTAAGGTAGCAGGGATTAAAACATGGGGAGACCTGTGTCTTGATTCTAGGCTCATGGACTGGGAGTGTCTTGCAAATTTAACCAATAGATCCCTAACTAGGTTCAAATTTTACCAACTGTCCGCGTGGTGGGCAAGACAATCTTGGGGGTCGGTAGTGGACATCCCGATGCTAGATTCCAACTGTAGGGAGGGAGGCTGGAAACATGAAGTTTCCTTCTGGTATCAGACACTTATTGGGTCTGAGGACGGTTTAGCCTCAGAAGTAGGGAAATTTTGGGGCAACGGTTCAATAGGGAACATGGAAGAGGTACAGAAAATTTGGAGGGACTCTTTTTCTATGTCTCAGAGAGTAATCAAACCTGCCAATTTGAGGAGAAATCATTTATTTACAGCCTACAGGGTTTATTGGACTCCGGCTAAACTATCTAGGGTAACGTCAGATAGCTTTTATTGCCCTAGGTGCAAATTTCCGGCAGCGGACGATCGACATATGTTTTTCGACTGTCCTAAGATCTCTAGTTACTGGGGGTCCATATGTAGTGTTTTTTTAGGAGGTCTTACATGTACCGATCATATGATGCCCTAGATTTATCTTTTTTGGCCTTCTACCGGGATATAATACGAATGCTGTCTCGCAATTTGTGTTTTATGTGATTGTCATAGCCAGGAGAGAAATCTGTAGACAATGGAAGTCCGAGTCCCCACCTAGATTTGTCGACTGTTTGAAAAATATTATGATGATCAGTCAGTCAGACATTGCCTGTGATGAAGCGAGCACCAATAAGATCTGGTCTCCACTATTGGCCTGGGCGAAGAAATAACAACATCTGTCCAATGATTATGCCAGGGGTCTGTGGTCCGATCCTCCCTAGTACCCATTATGTTCTTGGTAGAGAATGGGAATTGGATAAGGAGACAGCCTTCCTCTGGGGGAACCCGATCGCTGTGCACAGTCCCCGAGGGCGGTAATCGAGCTGGCCTGTGTGAACGGTACGGAGAGTTCCCATCTAGAGCAAATACTATTTGGTGGCATATATGAGGACTAAAAAAAAAAAAAAAATCATACAGATCTGATCAAGTGAGGCTGCAGAGATACCAGAGAAGCGTCCATTACTGGCACTGGTGACAGAGACAGTGGTGCAGTCATTGGGCTCTCTGAATTCTCAGATGGACACTTCTCACTCCTGACATCTGGAATTGGCGAATGTCAAGGAAGGTGCTTGAAAATGTGAATAATCTAATGTAATGGACCTTCCAGGATGGTGAACAGTCATCATGTGCTCTTTATTAGTCAAAGCCCTCAGCGGGTCAGCATCAAAAGGAGCATCAGACTTGCATTTCCGTTTCAGCATGACGATAACTTGGTCCCCCTCTTTTGAACACACTGCTCTGAGCAGAGTGGCATTTGTCTGCATAGGTCTTTATTTTGCTTTTGTGAGAGGAATCAGTAGTACAAAGTTTATCGATGTCAACAAATCTCTCATTGGTCCATTGCGGCAAAATGGTTCCTATGGCTCTCCCAAACATTAAGGCTGCAGGGCTTTCACCTCTGGTAGAATGGGAATTTGATCTGTATTCATGAAGTGTAGAATAAAGGAATGATTTGAGTTCAAGCTTTCCCGGTACAGATCACTGAATGGTCTTCTTGAGGATGCTCATAAATCCCTCAACCACACAATTCGCCTGTGGCTATAGAGGTGTGCTTTTCTGATGCTTGACATTTAGATGAGTGAGAAAATCTTTAAATTCTTGACTATTGACAGACGGGTCATTATCAGATTTCACATTTGAAGGAACACCCCATGTTGCAAAGATGCTTTCTAATCTCTCAATGACTGTCATTAATAGTTGACAACAGATCTTCCACAAGGGGAAAAAGGGAATAGTCATCAACAATTACTAGTAGATGGTGTCCATTGCCAAGGGGTCCAAAGAAGTCAATTGCAATCTTCTCCCATGTATGCTTTGAAAGATCAGATATGTTTAACGGATGTGGGGTTGTCCTTGATGACAAAAAGTTGCACAAATAACGTGCCTTTAACTCTTTTTCAACTCTTTCATCAAGACGAGGTAACCACCCTCTGTCCAGTAGAGCTTGTTTAGTATTGAAAATTCCACGGTGTCCCTCATGGGCCAGTTTAATAATCTGTTGCCTCAGACTCTCATGTATGACAGTTCTTGACCCTCATAAGATGATGCCTTCCAGGGTAACTGAAAGTTCTTCTTGTACAATTTTGAATTTCTGGTATTCAAGGTCAACATGAAGAGGTTGATTATGTTTTCACCACAATTGTTGTGTAATACTATCTTTGAGTATAAGCAAATCCCTGTAAGTACTCGTGGAAGCAATGATTTGTTCTACCAATACGGTAGCTGGGATACTGGATTTCACAATGAAGTTAAAATAAGCATTACCAGCTTTAGAAGTAGTGCCATGACACTGTATTGCAACACATGAGAAGTAGTCATCAGTGTTTTTGTCTTTTTCTGGACGATGTACAATTGTATAATCATACTCCTACAATCACGAACCCCACCTCTCAATGCAAGAGGATATCTTGGACCTAGAATTGCCGAAAATGGTGAGCAGTGCTTGGTGGTTGGTGACAACTGTGAAAAGCTTTCTATATAGGAGCACATGAAAATGCTCACAAGCCCACAGTGATGCTTTCTTTTTCAGGTTGTAAATAGGCCTATTCTGCAGATTACAGACTTCAGCTAGCATAAGCCACAATGTGTCTTGGGGCATTGGGATGTTCAGTGTGCTGGGCAAGGATGGCACCCAACCACACTGGGCTTACATCAACAATCTCTGTCTGCAATTTTGAATCAAATTATCCCATTTCAGTGGTGTTCCCAATTGCACGCTTAATTTTTTCGATGATTTGTTCATGTCACTTTACCATTGAAATGAGACATTTCATTTTGTTAAGTCTCTCAATGAAGCCCTTATAGTGACAAGCTTACATATATACCTTGAACAGTAACTGGCCATACTGAGGAAAGATTGCAGGATAGTTACATCTTGTGAGGGCGAAGTGGATGACAAGGCTTGTACTTTATTTGGATCTGGAGTCATTACCCCATCAGAAAAGATATGACCCAAAAACTTGAGATTAGTTTTATAAAACTCACGCTTTGCTGCATTTAAAGTGAGACCTGCATTTGCAAATATACAACACACATTTGTAAAAGCTTTATCAAGGCCCTTTTGTGTGGTCCCAAAAACTAGTGTCATCACTATAACTGAATACTAAATACTGAAAAAGTTATGCAGCTGATGACACTCAAACACGTAGCATTTCAAATGTAAATAAACCAACATCAGTCAAAAAGACAGTAATGTACTTTCAATTCTCTTCTAATCATGTCAACAGAGTGTGGATCTGGATTTTGTTGTCTTTCAATCACCGTGTTCCCTTGCTGCATATTAACAAAGGTGCACACAGCTCCTCCACTATCCTTTTCTGGCACTACCACTATGGGTGATACCCAGGGTATCAGACCAACGGATTGCTCAGTGATGTCATGCTTTAATAGTGTCTCAAGTTCGTTCTCAACAGCCTCTGGTAAATGATTTGCAGTTCGACAATGTCGCTGGGCAACAGGATGGATATCCTCATTTAGGTGAAGTTGCACTTTTATGGTCTTAAGTCTTCTTAGTCCATGAAACAAGGATGGAAACGTATTCACTATGTCATGATAGGCATTGACATTGTAGTTTATAGAAATCAGCCCCATGTCCACAGCAGTACTGAAAATGAGTAAACATGCATGCACTTGATGAAGTGCCTTGCAAGACATGAATTGGTGCTAGTACATTTGTCTTTTTATGCTTTACAGTTGTTATAAATTAACCTTGACTTTGCAGTGGCGTCTAAGCAGCCCAGGTATACCTTTGGTTTTTGACGGGGTTAACCGAGGCACTGGAGACAGATCATAGTACTTTTCTCCTGGCATAATGTTTTTCGACGCTATCTATGATAAAAGCTATGGCGCACCCATTCACTTTCAGCATGATCTTGGGACAGTGTCTGAAAGAAGTTCACACTTTCAATCATCGACCTAGCTGCAACTGGCATTTGTCTGTGCAATGAGATAATCCTACATGTGCACATTGTCCAGCAGTCAACATTGACATCGCTCATCCATCTTCCCCAATGTCGCTTGACAATGATGGACTTTTAGACAAGGAATTTGCCAACAATCGATGTTGTTCAGCTCCTACTTGCCTCAACTGATGTTGCTGCTTGGCCTTGTGGGCGTGGTTGGAACAAATCTGGAACTTTCTGGCATCCATTTGGTTTTCTCAATGTGATTCACTTGATATTTCCTTCATTTTGTTTTCTTGACGTGACACACTCGATCTTTCCCTCGCTTTGCAACCCGTTACAAATTGGCCCTCTTTCCTGCATCATTCGGATATCTATCCAATGGCGTAACATTTAACCACATGTAAACACGAAAATCCTGTTTGAAAATAAAAAAAAATCTTTGGAGACATTAATTTTTGACCTTTTGCTTTGCATTTCGACTTACTTTTCACACTCAGCACTGATTCATTTTGGCCTAATCTGGCCTCCATATTAGCTGCTTGTCTGTCAGCTATTTTTTCCGCTCTAGCAGCCATGAGTACTTGCTCTAAGCTTGAGTATCTCTTTCACCATTCACCTTCTAAAGGAATCGGTTAGACAACCATATATTACGCTGAGAAGCACAGCCTTTTCATCATTGAACTCATTAAACTTGCAATGCTTGATGATCAAATCAAGTCTTTCTGCATGACCTGACTGAAACTGTACTTTCATAGTTGCCATTGAGAATTTGATTGAACTTGGTGTTTCACGCCCCTTTGATTTAACAGTGCATCACTTCATCACGATGTGGAATTTTCTTTATCACTTCTTTTACTCCTTCACCTGCCTTTAGATATATAATTATCTTTTTGTCATTTGCTTCTTTCAATGCATCAATGAGATCATCAAAGGTTTTGATCCAGGCACTCCATCAGTCACCAATATTTTGCTTTTTGGCGGTATCGAAGAGAAGCAGTGGTTTTAGGAATGCGGCAGCATCATAATCTGTGGAAATTTATGATACCAGGAGTGGAGCTTGCTCCAGCAGCGTGTGCTGCCTGTTTGGACCAGCACCTTCATCAAGCAATAGCTGTGTGGTGACATTTGGGTTGTCACTCCCACTCTTTGATTGTGAGCTGATGACTTCTTCCCTGGCTGTGAGTATCAGCTTTGTTTCTTTACGGGTTCTTCTCCATCCTCATCTCTTTGCATTGCACCTGGGTTCTACTGCCTTTAGCATTTCTTTGAGTCAGAAACGTTTCCACTTTTGGCAGTTTCTTGCACCTGGCTATCACTGCATTTAGCGCTTCTCTGTACCTGGTTGTTGCTACCTTTAGCATTGCCATACTGTATAAATGACGGCTCTGTGTTTGGCTGTGGCACAGTATCTCTTGTCTCAGCTTTACTGGCAAACTTTCTGTAAGACCTTCACTTCTTCCAGGCCTTGCACTAGCTGGACTGGTGCATTGACTCCACATACGCTAACCCCAGATTTTCAGTTCAACTGAGGCAAATTGTTTTATACACAAGCAGTTTGCTGGGCCACAGCAAACTCTCCGGAAGAGCACTCTCAGTTCTTCATGTACGGGGGTTTAAGTAATCCCCTACCTCATCACCAGTTGTAGCATCTTCCCCAACCTGGGTACATGCAAATGATCACACCACACGTGGAGCTTGGTATTACACGTCTTTTTTTCTCTGCGTGGAATGGTTAAGTGAGCATTCTACATTAAGGATCCTACCACCCACAAACACAAACACCTAAGTTACTGTTCTATGGAGTCCGTCAAAAACCAAAAAAGGTCCCATCATCTCTAACTCCAACCTCTAGGATGAAGGACAATAGCGGCTGGTACTCCCTATCATAGTCAGTGAATTAATACAGGCAAGAGTTCTTAGACATGAAATCATTTTCAGGTAGGTAGGTCGTGAAATAATATGTTATCAAGATAATATATTTGCATCATCGGAGTTGATTTTGGACCTGTATCCTCTCTAATAGTAAGGTACGTCTTCAAGTGTCAATCCAAACCTTAGGCTATCCTCTAATATGACATTCATTTTTTTAAAGTAATAATGATATCAGCTCAGTGTTATCAGGTGATCTACGATCGTGTTCATCTGATACCTTACTCGATTTAGTATTCCTTTACTGGGTAGAGAAGGCATTAGATTCCAAAGCAAATGTAAACACTTTGCCAACAAACAAGTGAATATGGCATTTGTCTAGACAACTTTATTTCTCTTAATTTGCAAATCAAACTTGTGGCATTATCGCTTTTTAACATCACATGTAATAGCTTTTAGGGGAGAGGATGTGGCCTAACGGCTAGGGTAGTAGACCTCAAATCTGGGGAACGTGGTTCGAGTCTCAGAAACAACGCTCAACATCATGTGATTCTGGCTAAATCACTTAATCTCTCGGTTCTTAACAAAAAGAAAAATTAATGTGTCCTTGTGTAAGGCAACTGGTGCTCATTTAAAGCTCTCTGATACCTGATACCTTTAGGTGTATTTCGTGCCATATAAAACTCCGGAAGAAAAAAAAAACCTTCATTAACCCTTTGTTCAACTGAAGACTGAACTGGGAGCCAGACTGTGCATTCAGCTTGATGGCATTACTGTACCAATAGATATAGAGCTCTTGAATATGAATGTGCCGCTCAAGACAGCAATTTGACTCATATTAGGCATATTAGAAACGTTAACCATATTAAACAAGGTCTCATTCATATTTATTGGTTGTCAGATCGATTTTCCATGTCTGTGCCGCTTACCTAGTTGTCCAAGTTGCTTTTATTTAATTTCTCACTTTTTTATTTTCTTTTATTTTCCTTCTAATTTAGTTCCCTTTTCTCTTCAATAGATTAGGTGCCCCCAAGGACATCTCTAAATGGCATAAACATTGCTCTTTGTCCTTGGGCCCTCCCTGAAATGTTTGTGGGGCCTAATTTGACCATTAAATATTTCATATTTATGAACATGCTATTAATACATTCTAAATCTGCTTCCGGGTTGTATATTTGTGATAAAAGCCACATAATTACTGGGGTGTAAGCAAAGTGTTTTTCCCAGGAAAAACGTTACCCCAGTGATGAATAAAGCTTAATCACCAAGCTTAAACAAAGGATAAACATTACAATGCACCGATGCATTACATGACCCATAGGGAAATGCAGAGATGATTCAATTCCATACACATGAAATTCCAAGAAAGTCAGTTAGGAATCATCTAGAATCATAGGAGGTAACACTGTGCGAGAAAATGTCCGACTGTCTAAGTATCCTTTCGACAAATAGGGATCTTAATTATTATAATGATTGACTATGATTTTTAACTTCTTTCTTCCTCCTCTAATTTCCAAACCTTTGCTTCTTTTGTCAGCTCCATTACTTTCTTGCATTCCCCTTTCCGACACTCGCACCCGCAGATGAAGTGAGCATCAAACTCTCTTTCTCTATTCCTCTTCTCTTTAATTAGCCACTCCATCGCTGTTTGATTTGCGTTCAATTAATGAAAGCTAAATTCATAATATCCTTTTCCGTATAAAAATGGTGGTTATTTTGATTCACGACCAGAACCAAGGATCTGGAATAATTGAATAGGACAGGAGAAAACAACATATTGATACTGGGTATCTCATTTATCCAATCCTCAGGCAAATGAAGGCATTTGTTAATCACATATTTTGTGTTTTCTTTCCATGCCTCCAGTCATTTTTTCCATTAAAATAAATTTTAAACACTGTAAACTATTCATTTATTTATCCTCGAACAGGTTGTATTCTCATGTAAATAAATACTGGAGGTCCGGGTCCATATGTCCTTTGGAATCTACTCATCTAATTTCTTACACCATTCTTTCCGTACATCTCCTCTTTAGCCTTCATATTCAGTGTCTCATGATTTTGGTAACTATAATTACGAGTTACCACTTGCTTCTGTACGTTTTTATTCGATCTGATTTGTATTATTAATTATCACCAAAGCTAATCCTCGAGGCATGATCATCAAAGGAGGGATAGAAAACGTGTGAGCCTGTTCAAATGTCAGAACATGACTATCACCAAATAGTCCGAGTTTTCTCAGGCTTTCTTGCATATACATTTACAAATTAATTGCTAAAATCTCTGGGACTAGAGTTTGCCCGAAATCGGTGATAAAACATTATTGAGGATCTTTTTCTGCCTTTTCATTATTTACATATACAAAACTATAGATGGGTAGGAGTGAATAAGTTGACTTTTTTCACCGAGGGGTTCTGAGTGACATTAAATTGACAGCAAGAATTACGATCCCCGAGATGACGAACACCTTCCTTAGTCCCTTTTTGCTCATGTGCAATGTTATACTATGTTTTGCATGGTCGCAACATCACCTGCCTCTTCTTTCACTTGCTATGTAGGGGAAGAGAAGTAATGGTGAGCCACTCAGAATATTGTTTCGCCCTTTGTCCTAAACGTAAAATAAAAATAAGAACTGGCCTCCAGCTAGTCAGCCCTCCACCCTCTGTGCAACTCCATTCAATACCTCCCAAAGCAACAGTGGGCAACAGCTTTTTTTATGCAGTCGCTATTTTATTGCAGTGAATATCCAGATTTATGGCCCAGTGTTCATGTTAGCGACTCAAAATGAGAGCCATCCATTACAACCAGACTGTGGGTGGCATTTACAGCACATCTGACTTTGATTGCCTCATTTATACCAACACTCTCTATTGTATGTTTCTTTTGTCAATGCAATTTAGTCTAATTACATGATAAAACTGTTAAATTGGTGCCCTAACTTCACCAGACCCCATGTAATATCTAGAAAAATCTGGAAAGACCCATGTGCTGCTCCTCAGTTGCTTTTGTGTGTACTTAAGCAGATTTATTTTTTTCATGTGAATTGTAGAACAATGGATGTAAGTCTCACAAATAATTTAGAATATTCTTTTTTATTGTTAACCGTTTGATGTTTATAAGGCTCTGCATCTTAAACACAGAACTCTCCTGCCAATCATTTGTATGTAATATCAGGCTTATGTTTCAACCATATGCTGCTGACCAACGGTATAAAAAAAATGAAAGCATTGTTGTATAGCTCTTTCAACAATAAAGGATTAGACGAGAATACCATTACATTTAGAGAATCCCAGGGTAGTTAATGCAATTGTTTAATTCATCCAATTATTTTGATAGGAAATCCATCTTTTTCATGACTAACAATAGATACTGCGACCAAACAAGAGCCAAAGCATTTTCGAAATTCATCATAGTGGTAACAGATGTCCTTGTTTGCTGGCAATGTCCATAGTGATAGAGCCTATTAGTGAACAGAGGAGCTGAAACAATTTTCAGAGTGAGGAGGCTGCTATCAATGTTACATCACTGAAGCCAGAGGGAATGTGAACAATCCAAGCGTCACAAAAGGAACACGTGTAGCAAATGAGCCAGATCCATTCAGAAGGAGAATGGTGAAGGTGTAGGTTGTGCACAGTGGTGCATTTTAGGAGCACACTGTGACAAATGTGTTACTAAAGCATGGCGTGGTAGCACACTGTTATTTACAGAAAGCATATTTTCCATTGAAATGGCCACTACATTTGCACAGACATGCAATTTTACTGCTGTATAACACAGTGTGGAAATAGAGTTCAGCAAGTATTCATTATTTGTGCATCACCGAGTGAAGCGTCTTAATTTATTTCGATCCTAATAAATCTTTGTTTCCATCAATAACTGCAAAAATATCTTGAAATATTTGTACAGTACATTTACAGCTATTTTAATGTTATTGTGTGTTAAACAAATTGACATCTTAAAGCCTTTCCTTGACATTTCCGGAACTCTAGCTAGATTGTCACATAGTTTACTTAACAAAATCCTTGTAATTAGCAGTCTAGTCTTAGAAAACTAAACACCAATCTCCATCCTAAAATAATAAGCATCAACGTGTCAGAAGACATAGCCTCACATTTGACCTGCCTCTGAATGCACAGCAAATGCAACTAGATAAAATAAATGTAAAGGCATCTTTATTTTTTATTCACCTTCTGAACTCCAGCATGGTTATTTTGGGGGTGCTGCAGAACTTCCAGCACCCCCTACTTCCAATGCCTAAGGTAGTGAATGATAATTTTGCCGGGAATTAAGCTATCTTTGTTCTCCCCAATGACCAAGCTTATTGCTTGAAAGAAACACCAAGTTACAATTGCCAAATATATTTTGCCATGTTATTTTGTGAAAGTGATCAACCTTTAGAAGCCACATTAAAATATACTGCTAATAGTCATAAACCAGGGATTTGGATACCTTGTAACTGTGCATCATATATTTAAACAATCACAGTAATGGTGATGCAATTTACTGCTATATAAACATATATTACATGCTCGTGTGCATTTGCTGCACAAAATGCTGTGGTGTAGAACGAAACATTTCACAAGAAACCTTTAAATGTGGAAACATATTTCACGAGTCCCTGAATAATATGGGCATTTTCGTTTCAATGACATCTCCCAAACCACTCTTCAGACCGTAAAATTGGTAGGGCCACTAGAATTCTACAGAAATAGAGAACAATGCTATGTGGCAGGGTATTCAAATGTACGGTGTGACAATTGGTCTGATATATGCTGTCCACTAGTTATAGTGAGCACCTTGTATCAGTCCAAACAACCCCTTATTGGTTATAGGTGAAAGACAACCTTTATTGAAAGCTATCCTAGTGGTAGCTATGGAGAGCAGCCTTCAGGCTAAGTCTTGAAGGAATGTAAAGCAGCTAGTTTTACCAGTCTATAATCTCTTGAGTTACTAAATGAAAGATATCCACACCAGGTATATATATAAAATATATATATTTATTACTAAACACACCCTCCTAGTCTCTTTATGAGACTAGAGGTCAAAACACATAAGTTACACTTCAATAATCACAGTAAAATAGCCAGTCAGTCAGTCAGTCAAATTGGCTTTATTTCGATATAAAACATATCTTTAAAAGCAATACATTACATCATTCTTTAAAAGACTAAAACGCCAATTCATAAGAAAACAGTTATACAAGATCAGGATACGAATGGCAAGAATAAATTACATAAAAATCCAATTTTAAAACCATGATTAAACAACACACAAAAGCCTTTTTGTTCTGATCAACCATGCCCAGTTTAAAAACTTTGCCAAACCACAGACAAATAAAGGGCGAATGTCAGATTTTAAAATACGATAGGCCTCACTGCATTGTCTTGTGCCTAGCTCTTTACAGAGGGGTTTCAACCACCTAACGCGAGGGGCTTTATATGCAGGGCATTCGAATAAAAGGTGAGGGACCGACTCAATCCTAATCTTGCAGAAAGGGCAAAAAGGAGTAGTCTGAGCTGGTACCTTCCATCCAGCGGTCAGCTCACACACGGGCAGTGTACCTATCCTGAATTTAAAATATAAGGCCCTAGCTCTAGATTTTGAAACAATATCGAGATAGGGCTCGAGTAGTGCCACCTCCTTTACTAATAAAAAGTCAGCAGAACATCTACATAGATTAGGATTAGAATTTTGGAATCCATTACCCATTTTCAGTACAGTTTTTTTAGGACAGACTTGGGCGGTGCGGTCCTGGACTGCCAGGCCTCTCCAAGACCCAACTCGCCCAGCAGTCGTTTAACATCCCTCAACCATCCTATTTTGTACCAGCCAGGCATTGATAAAACCTCATTTAGCCCCTCCGCATAACTAACAAGCTCCGGAACTCTCCATAAGCGACCCCAGAGAAGTAGAGGGCGCAACCTTGCCTGGTCTTTAATAGGGCAACAGCCCATGTCAAGGAATAGGGGAAGGGTGGGGGTACTATAGGGAAGGCCCATTATATCTTTCAAAAATGTATTTTCTGAACGGGTCAACTGATCCACATTCTGCGCCCCCCAAAGCTCTGCTCCATAAAGCGCCGCACTCACCCCTCTTGCCTTATAGATGTCAAGTACTGGGGCAATTGGTTTGAGGGTGGAGGACCATTGTTCTTTTAGCAGTGCCACCACCACCCTTTTGTGGTTTAACAGCATTTTATGGAGGTGACAATTCCACCTCATGGTGTCGGAGAGGCGGATTCCTAAATAGTCAAGCTCCTAGACCCTTTCTAGGGGCACTGAGTTCAGTACAGGTGGCCTGACCCTTTTCTTCGGGGGATTCAGGACCAAATATTTGGTCTTTCCCGTGTTAATTTCTAATCCCCTCAGATTGCAAAACATTTGGAACCTATCAAGAAGGCTCTGCAACCCTACTGGGGTCTTGGAGATCAAGAGAGTGTCGTCTGCAAATAATAGAGTAGGTATTCTCCTGCCCTCCAGGGATGGAGCATCAGAAGGAGTTTGTAAGAGATGCTCCACCACTCCATTGACGTATAATGAGAACAGAGTGGGGGCTAAAACACAGCCCTGGCGGACACCTCTATTTACAGTTATTCGGGCAGTCTTTTGACCCTGGTTACCCCACCGAACCTGAGCAAAATTATCTGCATGAAACTTAATTATCAAAGATAATAGGTACGGTGGCATACCCAGATCTGCCAACACCCTCCATAGGCGGCTGCGGGGTACTAGGTCAAAGGCAGTCCGTAAATCTATGAAAGCAAGGTACAGACTACCTTTGCCCAGCACAACCACCTTCCAATATAACAACAGCAGACGAAATGACTGCTCAATGGTCCAAGTACCTGACCGAAAGCCCGCCTGAAAATCAGAAAGTATCCTATTCTCCTCTGCCCACTGGAGTATCCTCCCTAAGACCACCTTTCCTGCCACCTTTTGCGATGAGTCCAATAAGCTTATAGGGCGATAGTTAGCTGGATTGTCCCGACTCCCTTTTTTGAAAATCAGGACGACCTCAGCGCCCATCCAGGAATCTGGGAGAGGGGCATCATAGAAGCTTGCGTTGAGCAATGCTGCTATGAGCTTTCCCCATTCTAATGGATTAATGCGAATCAAATTCCCGGGTAGCCCATCCGGCCCGCAGCTTTATTTGGGATAAGGCACGAAATCGCATCCTCTACTTCCTTCCCTGTAAACAGGAGATCCTCACTCAACCCTGAAGAATCAACCAAAAAAGTTTCGACTGGATCTACTCCAGTCCCGGTTGTCACAGTATAAAGGTTGGAAAAATGGACAAACCATGACGCCTCAGGGATATTACATGTTATAAGGGAATCCATGGGTTTGTCCCTGGTTCTTATTAAATCCCAAAAACCCTTCGAATCCCTCCCAGCACTTGCCAATTTTAGGTCACTCCAGAACTGATTCTCCCTCTCTTTCTTCGCCTTGCTAATAGCACCCTTGTACAACTTCCTGGCCATACTAATCAATACGGTATCCTTGAGTTTAACTGCGATAATTAAGTCCCTTTTCGCACTTCTACAGGGAGCAGAATACCAGCCAGGGTTACTCTTGGGGGGTCCTGTCTTGCTGGCCCTATGACTTGGGTTTCGCATAGTGAAGAGATCATCTAGTGCATTTGTAGTATGGTTAAAAAGAGTGGAGACCTCATGGTCATTTGGCATAAAGGAATCTAGTCTGGACAAGGCATTGGTCATGATTGATCTTATTTCCACAATCTTGCCTTCGTCAAGAGCCACATTTTTCCATTTAAGGCGCCTCCCGCAATTCGAGGGGCAAACGTCACTTGTTGACTTCCACACATGATGGGCTTGCAGTTTCTCCACAGCTGTCCACATAGGGGACAGTGTCAAAGACAGCGGATTGTGATCGCTGTCAGATGAGGGGAGGACTGCCATATCCAACAGATGACCCCAGAGCTTGAAATTCAACAGGATGTAGTCAATTCGAGATGAATGTCCTACCCTGTTGAAGGTATGGGCCCCACAAGAGTCCGACTTTGACCGTCCATTTACTGCCCTCATACCATATTCCAGGGTTAGGGCATTTAAATGGATAGCAGTTTGGGTCCAGCTCTTGATGGGTGGAATTGACAGGGATGGAATCCCTCTCCTAACATCTTCTTCTTGGGTGCCTAGTATGTCATCCTCAGCTAGGGGTTCAAAAGTGCAATTGAAGTCCCCTGCTAACATGACATACGAATCAGTCCTACAAGATCTGAGTGCATCCTCTAAGCCCAGTAGGGTCAATGAGGGCGTGCCCCCTTTCGGGGATCTAACATAAATATTAAAGATCTCTAAAGTCCGCCCCCGGAAGACCCTCTAACCACTAGTCTCTGCAAGTCTGAGGACTTAATTTCTATGCACTTTATGTGATACCCTAATAAGATGCTTACCCAGATTAATAGACCGCCTGAAGGTCGACCTCTCCCGGCGGACGAAGGGATTGCAGGTACAAAGTAGGTAGTATAGCCAACCTTGTAACGGGGTTCCAGACACCAGGTTTCCTGGAATAAACATATCCCGAATGACTCAATAAAAGAGTTCCATTCCGGTATGTCCAAATTACGAGAAATGCCCGCTATGTTCCAGCTGACAATCTTCAAAACCTCAACATCTGCTGCAGCCTGTGCCGGGGGTAGCCTCTGCACAGGTAGACTATCCTGAAATGCAGAGATGGTTGGTACATCACTCGCCAGTTCCACCTGGTTTGGGGCATCAGAGGCAAACTCATCGGGATTTGAATAACCTGTTAACTCCGCGATAAGGAATGGAGCACTACCCTCAAAAGGAGATGGGTTATGACAGGGTGGGTCCAAAACTACCCCTTTACAATCTATAACACAGCTCTCTTTTTCAACATGTACGGCAGGTGACTTCGTGAGAGGTCGGTCACTCTTTTGTCAACAATTCTGCCAGGGCCAAGTGAGGTATGGGCATGAATTTTGAGGAAGCAGGCTGGAGTAGTGGGGATAATAAGAGGTATACCTGCCATTCCATCCCTCCCAACTAGCCACTCTAGCAGACCGTACAGGAGCTGCATGGTGATTAAAAAAACTAAGGTCACGTGTACCAATTCCTATATTGGAGCCCATACTTCCCTCACTGTTATTAAAACTGCAAACATAGGTGGCTACCCTGGGGTCTTCAAAATTGACTATAATGCAGTCCCCCATTATGGGCCGGGTGCCTAACCAGCTAACCCTCCTCACATGGATAACCCGACCACCCAGTGAACTAGGGAGAGGTCTATTTTCTTTCAGCCAAAATAAGGTTTTATTCTTAAGTTCGGCATAAGACTCCAGTTTGCCTGGTTTTAACACAGGAACCCCAGTAAGTACTGCCACAAATGGTTGGCAGTCAGGGGGTAAATTAGGAATGGGGACAGGCACGATGCTTGGGACATTTCTTGGTTGAGAAGTGTGAATTGAAGTTATTTTGCCAGATTTAGTATTACTAGTACCAGTACAGTTATTATCGCTAAGTTTATTTATCATAGCGGTACCGCTTGTACTTGGGCCCACAAACCCCGCAGTCATCACTGGATGGGCAATGTTACCCAGTTCTGCGTTAGATTTCACTGAGACCCCCACTGTGGCCGCCCCAACCTTTGGGATATCCCCAGAGGAGGCCGCAGTTTGTACAACAGGGCTATTTTCCTCAACCACCCCCTTGGCTGCCCCACAGGTATTAGATAGGCTTATTGGGGCAGTAGGTAGATCACGCGGAGCAGGATTCCCAGTTAAGCCATCCTCCCTAATTCTAGAATGGAGTTTAATGAGAGATTTTAGGGAGAAGAAATTGTCAAGGGTGACTTGCTCAAATCTGTCCAGTCGTTCTGTTAGCCCCTTCACTCTCTCTAGTACCGGGATCAGCAATGATTTCACGATTTTTTCAAGCTGGGTGATTAATGGGATTTCGGTAGTGGGGCCTTCAGTAGATACAGGGGGGTCAGACGTCAAATCCACACATGTCTTCTCTACGATGATACCAGTAGCTACTCCCCCTTTTTGCCCCTGGGGATGACCGGGACCCACCCCTGCACCCTTATGAGACCAACCCACCCTACTTCCAACTCTTCTAGGTTTCTTAAAGGGTTTTAGATAACTGCCCTTACGTGGACTAGCCGGACGTTTCCTTTTACTAGCAGCTAGGCCATTTACTGCCAGTGGTAAGGGCACAGAAGGGGCGGAAGAATCCTCCTGGCGAGGTAAGGTAGCAACAGGAAGCAAAAGTGCAGAGGTCTCAATCGGCCGTGGCTCTAGCGGGACGCTCTCACCTCTCATCGGAACCGCAGCAGACAAGCTCTCTAGCCGGTCCAGGCTAGCCCTGATCGCGACAACCCGTGGATGGTTAGGGTCTAATAAGTCGTTAGCTAAAGGATCAGGTGCGTGAGCAGGTGAGACACCCAAGGACACAGGAGACCCACGGGGGCCGTGTGCAGTGTGTGAACACAGCCGCGAGCTCCCGTTAGCTTTTATGGGGAAAGTCAAGGTTAGATTTGTAAAGATTAGGGACACTTAGAAATGAGTCAGGACCAAACCCTTTTGGACTTAGGAAGTTCTAGCACCCACGGGAGCACTGTAGTACTTGTGTTACCTCACCCTTGGGAAGCTGGGTGCATAGGTGTCTTTTGGTGTCGTGTCACGTCGTCGATTTCAATGGGAGCTGGCGAAGAAGTGCTGCTGCCGTGAAGATGCGAAGTGTCCGAGGAGATCCAAGCCTGGATCGAAAATGAGAAGAACCTGAAAGCAGAGGGAACAGAGTCTGAGTCACTAGCCAGTGACCAGGAAGGCGATGGACAGGTGCCCACCGATGTCGGGTGATTTCAGGTGAAGAAGGTGAAGCTTGACTCTTCAGCCACGAGGACCAGGAGGCATCAAGGACAACCAGGAGCTGGATTCGAGCTGTGCCACAAAGGATGTCGAGTGCTGCAGTGTCGGTGCCCGGATTGGACACAACAAGCCTTGGCAACAGCAACCAATGCAGAAACAAGAAAGATGCTTTGGTGCAGACCAGCAAGGTTTGTGGGAGTCGAGGCACATCTGGAGCAATCAGGGAAACCCAAAGAAATTCAAATTTACCCCCTTAGGGACCCACCAGTCAATGGACCAGGGATCTCGAGACGAAACACAAAATGGGAGCCCACGGGTCACTCGGAATGACCAGGCCGACAATCTTCAGTGGATTTAGTGCTCGAGTTAGGGGTTACAAGTCAGCCCAAGCGTCGTGCTTGGGCTGACTTGTAACCCTAACTCAAGTAATGTCAAGAAGTCAATGCACTTGCAGAAATGCACAGTGACCAGGAGTTCCAGTTCCACGCTACTCACGAGGGCTGCGGGTCTCAGCTTTGCCTCTGAGATGTTTGGAAATCCTCTTCCTGGGCTGCAATTACTTTGGAGTCCAGCAGGAGCTTCGATAATGCAGACCAGCAAATTGTTTTGTTGGTGCCTGCCAAACAGGGGAGTCACTCCTTGACCCCAAGGGAGATTTCTTCAGTCCTCTGGTCTTTAGCAGAGCGTCGAAGGTCCAGGATTCGGCTTCAGAGTTTCGTCCAGGGTAATCTAAAGTTCTGGTTACAGAGGTTCCTTACTTATACCTAAGGAAGGGGTTGGACTAGCTCTGCAGGCCCACCTATGGGAGGGTTTGGAAAGAGGGGTGGATACAGACATTTCCTTTGTCCATTTTCGTGCCAGAGCAGGGGCTGGAAGCCCCTGAACTGGTCTGAGCTGGACTATGCACAGGGACACCAAATGTGCCCCCAGTGCAGGACTTCAAAGCACTTGGAGAGTGCTCCCACCCAGCCCCAATACACATAATCCTGTCTGGGAGGTGGTTAGACCACCCTGTGACAAGAAACTTATTGTCCAGGCCTCCTCTACTGGAGTTTCGGTCAGCAGTAGGAGGCCAGACTTGTGTCTGTGGCTGCAGCATCCATTTTGTGATGCCAGGGCTCTATTAAGTTTCTATCGGATATACCAGTGCTGCCATTTCTCTCCCTCTAGAAGGGTGGGATCATACTCCCACACCAGTTACTGGTGTGGGGGTATGATTCCAAGGTGTTTGACACCAAACAAGACATGTTTCAGTGCAGCCAGTCCAAAGTTAGCATTTAAAGTTTGGTTATAATTCACTTAAGAGTATATGGTCAGACTGCACTACAAACAGCATCAGAGAAGGGTCGCCGAATGCTGCAGAGGGGCTCTGCTCATGCAGGGGCACCCTCTCACATAAGAACCAAGCACTCTGCCTTCAGGATTGATAAGGCCTGCCATAGGAGTGACTTATAGGTTTATATGTGTGTATATATATAGTGATATAGGTAACCTATATCACAGTAAGGGGTGCAGGCACCACCTTACCCAGGCTGCAGTAGAAGACCTGTGGTGTCATTTTGGGTGGCTTTCCAGGGGTGGCATAATACATGCTTCAGCCCCTGGTAGGCCTCTGGGGAACCTATGCCCTGCGTACATAGTATACCATATACTAGGGGCTTACAAGGGCACCTCAGATCCAATCTGTAATGTACCTAAAGTACATGGAATCATTTTAGAGAGGAAGCAGCAAGGCTGGGGTCCTGAATAGCAGGGTCCCAGCCAGACTAAAGTCGAAAAACTGTGAAACACCAGCAAAAAGTGGGGGTAAACATGTGAAGCAGATCCTACTCTCCTACATACGGAGCACAAAATGCTAAATTATGCAACATTATGCAGCATAATCCCCAGCAGTATTATTTGTAACTATTTGATCTAAAAACATTTTTTTTAGTTTTTCAAGTTATGCAATAAATTGTGTGCAAGTGTAGTAAATTTGCAGGAATGCATGCCCTAAGTAACTTTAGTTTGCACACTCGCCATGCATTACTTATGACCACACATATTACATCACTCATAACATGTTCTATTGACATCATTAATAAGATGTCTGCAGCATCTGAAATTACAACATTGATGACAGAATTTGTGGGGGAATGATTTAAAGTAACTTATGGGCAAGAGCTATAGTTACTTGAGATAATTAGAATTGATGTATTCCAGGGAGGACCTGGCTTGGCAGTTCGGGCTGGACTGGTCCCATGAGGCACAGGGTCAAGACTGATTTGCATATAGCTGGGTCTGAACTGGAGTGGCGAACTGAGCTACAGAACGATGAAGGATTCAACCCAGATCTGTGACTCAGGGTGTCTGAAAAGATTCAGCGCTCCGTCCATTATCTCCTTGTGTTTTATTTATTTGCCTTAAGTTGGCAGGGTATGCCCAGATGTGGGTCCCTTGCTCACTTTGCCACTGGATTCAAGCTAGCATAGATGATGAGGGGTGTTGCCCCGAAACCGGTCCCATTATTCTTGTTTGCGGTCCAGGAAAGCCCTGGCTTGGCAGTTCGGGCTGGACTGTACCCATGAAACACAGGGTCAAGACTGATTTGCATATAGCCGGGTCGCGAAGTGAGCTAAAGAACGATGACAGATTCATCCCATATCTCTGATGGGGTGAGTGTCTGTAAAGTTGCAGGGCTCCGTCCATCATTTCCTTGTGTTTGCTCTGATTTAGACAAAAATCTGTCAGTGTGTCACTGAGTAAACACTCCTCAAGGCAATAATTTGGCTCATATTAGGCTTGAGAAAAGGTGATCAAGGTCTCATTGATTTTTCTAAGTTACCAAGGGCAGCCCTCACAATGGGCATCCTGTCTATCTGCACTTAAAAACAAATAGAAGGTAAGAGGAAGCCAAATCAATGTCTTAATCACTGCTCTCGCAGATCAGGAGCCTTTCTGTAAAGTGGAGGGAAGGTAAATGCTTACAATGGGTGTAAACTGACTTTGATTCCAGAGGCTTAGGAAAGGTTGGCTTTGGAAGGAGTTAGGCAAGAGACAGAGATAATATTAGATACTGTTCCTTTACATCATCATGCAAAGCTGAAAAACAGGCTGTTGATGCTGTTTATACAAGAAAAAGATGTAGGGACTCTGACATAATAATGCAGGGAATTTAGGTGGTTACTGCTATGAAAAATATATCGAAAATATATAGGCATGTATGTTAAACAAAATTCTACCAAAAAACCCTATCAAAATTACATTAAAGTGATAGTGTAATTCCCTTGGCCTTTTCACTGTATGAGCACTTTAATGTCCTGGTTTTGGACTTACTGTGAGTAAATCTCACAAAATGAGTCTCATCACCGAAAATTCTGGGAAAATAGACTTAGAGTGCCAGTCACCAGTGTCCACATTCTAAGATAAAGTCTGCTGCTCTGCAGCTAGGGTAAAAGGCACTGGGCTAGTTACTGATGAACTTACAAGCACACATGTGTGCACACATGTGTGGGCTGAGCATGTAAGAGCTCTGTTTAGCTCAGCCCAACATCTGCACCCCTTCAATGATTGTTGCTGAGCTAGTGAGGCCTAATACTGTGATTGGGCATTCATAGTCTACATCTGTAATGATTAGTGAAATGTCTGTATGGTTTACTGATTTACACATTATTGGTGAAATCTCTTACCTAGCACATTTTCACCCTATGTAGGCCTAGCAATACTGTCCAGGTATCAATCTTACATTAAACATGTACCCTGAGAGCAGATCCAATATCAGTTTAACCATAACTGCACTCCTTCTGGTACTTGAGGAATTTCCATACGTCCCTCATATTCAGATTTCAGGCCTGGGTCTTCCCTACTGGCAAAGTTAATTACTCTGCTGGCTAGCAGGAGGGTCAAAGTACTCCCTACACAATAGAGTAATTTGCCAGTGATTAGCCAAGTTCCTGGGAAAGGA
The DNA here is from genome assembly GCF_964204655.1 of Triturus cristatus. Lineage (NCBI taxonomy): Eukaryota > Metazoa > Chordata > Amphibia > Caudata > Salamandridae > Triturus > Triturus cristatus. The sequence goes on along the minus strand of NC_140582.1, from coordinate 770,259,569 downwards.
AGAGGTAGGATGGAAATCTGCATGTCCTAATTTGCTCTTCACACTGAACCAGCTGGGGCAGGCCCACTGAAACAAAGGAGGAATGCCAGACCTCTAGAGCCAAACACTGGAGTGACTCTCTTTTGAAGTTTTGGTTGTAAGGAATCAGGCAGTTGTGTCAGTTGGGGGCAGAGCTGCCACAGTCTGGGAATGTCTCTCCACAGACCACTTAAAGTCGTCAATTTTAAGTGTCCCAGAATGCTGTGAGGGAGGTTTGGGGCACGGGTGAAGTGATGATATGGTACCCTAGGATTCAGCCCAGGTGCCTTCCTCCTAGGGCTTTCCACCCCACCTAAAAAACCGCAAAAAAGTCACTGGACCTGGGAGCAACAATGATGAAAGATTGTACAGCTGGATTGAGAAGCCACCTGACCCCATGGCAAGGATGGACTTAAGGACTTCGACTCCATCTGGCACCCAGTCACTAGGAGTGCCAGTAATTCTGACCCCATTTTAACCTCTGAGGGATAGTTCAGAGATGGGCCTGCTTGGTGGGACCCTGGAGGGTTCATCTGGATCTTCTGTGGACTGGTTCAGCAGATGGGTGACCTCAATCAGGAGGGGACCACTGATTCCTCTGATGACACAAAGGTGTACTGCAAGATGGCTAAAGCTTTTTGGCCTTGGGACTGCAGCGGGGAGTGTACTCTTCAGGTGGGCTGTGGAGAGACAAAGAACCAAGCTCCAAGAATTAATGTAACGTTGTGTGGCCAGGAGGCATGATGAAAATGCTCCTGGTGGCTAGAACTGTCCAACAGGAGCAAAACAACATCCTTACAGAGGGGTCCTATATGGCTGGAGAAAATGATCTAAGAAGCTTCGTATCCCAGGGCACTGGATTGAGGAATGAAGGAACTAGTGCTATGCTATTATTACTGAAAATAACATTAGGAAGGGCCACCCCCCAGCGGTTGTTGCAACCTCCAATATTAAATTTTTAATGTGGAAGTGGCATGCGTATGCATTAGGCCCCTGTACTGAGGAGACATACGGCCCCTGGGAACAGATCCCCGGGGAACCGATGCACTGGAAAGCAATTCCGGTGAACCCCATCTCCAGGGGGCAGAAACAAATATGAGCACTGATTCGGTCCTTCTCATGTGGTTTGCAGCTCCTGTTACCTGAGTCCATGTCTGTGGGAACACCGCACAGACCGCTTCCCACACTCGAGCATGCAACCAAGTGAAATGAGTTGTCAATTGCCATGCCAGCACAAGAGCAATGTTGGCCAAAGCACAAGCCAGCTTGGTAGCACATGAGTGAGCTGCAGTAGCCTAAATTGTGCAATTCAAGGGAAGGAACACCTATTATACTTACAAAAAATGGGAAAGAATGTGGCGATGTCACGAGAATGGAAAAGAAAAGTCTTTTCCTAAGCAGCAAGGCCGCTCATTCCCTATGCATCCGCAGCTGCATTGTAGTGCCCCAGGAAGTGCAGGGGAACCACCAACATTTGTACAAAGTGTTGGAGGGGGCTGCCAGAAATGCAACACTCCCCCAGCCACCCAATGCAGGTCAGTAAGTCAGTCAGTCAGTTCTAAAGCTGCAGTGGTAGCACTGGGAAAGTAAAAAAAAAAGACTTTTGCACATTTTTTAGAATGCATATTTTGTTGTGTACTTCAAAGGTGTATAATGGAATTAGTTTTATGTGATCTGTTTTGTCCTTTTATTATTTTAATTCCACCTTCACAAAGCAACCAGCACACAACAAGCATGAAAAACCTTGAGGGGTATGAGAGCGGCCCATGGCCTTATCAACCTCACTTGCTCCCCAGCTAGCACCCTATCTGGGTGCTGGCAGGAGCCAGCCATGTTTTGTTCATGTATGCCCCAGTCTCAAATGAGGCATCCACCCACACTCAATGCTATCAAGGGCCACGAGGGAGGCCCATGGCCCTGGCTGCCCTGCTGTCTTTCCTCCCAATGCCCATCCTGGTTGCCGGCAAGAGGCAGCTACATTTGTTCACTCCCATCCAGCAGGAGTAGCTTTCCTTTCTGCTCCTGCTGAGCGGGAGCAATGAAGTGTTCCCGATTTGTGCTCGTGTGTGCAGAGAACAACACAGTATCCTGGGGGATGGGGTCTCCAGGATACTGTTTTGCAGTCAGACCCTGGGGGAAAGGGTCCCTGGGGCCATTGTTTGGTTCAGGAATGTGGGCCCCATGCCCACTCCCCAATTAATGAGTAACTTATTAGGCCCCAGGGGTAGGGGTTCTTGTGCCTATTAAATGGCTCTGGAAGAGGGATCAAATGGTCCCTCCCCCAATTAATGAGTCCTGGTTTGTTATTATGTTTACTGCAGTACCTCAAAATCATTTTTTTTATTTTGGCCTCTGGGACAAGTTACCCAACCCTGCCCCCCCCCATGTTATTTTTTTGTCAGGGCACTTGGGCTGAGTCCCTGAGGTCTAAAACAGCTGCCAAACATGTTTTTTGATGTGAGTATGCCCATGAGATTTGAACTTGTGATCTGTCAGTTCGCATCTCTAGGTATCGATTAACTTTGAATCTTAATTTCTTAAAAACTACGGAATGTATTTTACCAAATAAAAAATGTGTGTTGAAATATGTGCTCATTGTGGTTTTGAAGGGGGTTAAACAATAGTTATATATGGACTCTCGTGGTAAAGGTATACTCCGATTGAACATATTAAAGCTGACTATTCAATCCTGATTGGCTTGTCACAACCTGAGCAATATGTTGTGACAGCCATTACAGGACTCAGGAACATGGTCCGGGGTATCTGAAAAGGAATTAAAAAAAATAAACAAATGTTTATAATGGGGTGGAGTGAATACACCCCAGAGAGCATGTTGGGGGATTCCAAACACCCCCTAGTTGATTGGCTGGCCACAATATGGAAAACATGTATTACAGCCAATACAGGACTCGTGGACCCCATTGAGAGAATGTCTGCCCCAAAGAAGTACATATAAGGCGTGAAAACAGAATATTCACAATATAAATCATTTCTTGGTGATACAATACTCCTTTTAGGACGTGTATTATGTTTTAAGGTGATTTTATGGTGTGAAAACTGCTGATGTCCTGCTGGAATTTGATGAACTAGGGCAAACGTGTTTCCTTTCATGATTTTCTCATTGAGGTTATGGAAGGTTCACCTGAACCTAAAATAAGAACATATTTTCTGTAAATGTTTATGTATATATAAATATACATTAGGCCTTAGAGACATTTTAGAGGAATTTTAATTGCAACAGAGTAATAGGAATCGTTTTGATATGAGAAATTACCTAAACTATGTGTTAATGCCAGTCCACGTAATTAAGAGTAATTTGGTGAAAAATCATACAGCACATGCACAGGATCAACAAAGAGAGCGTGATCCACAGCTCGCTGCAGCTGCTCATGTTCTGTTGCATTTAGCACTATTTTCATAGAGCAAAATGCATTCTCTGGTCCGATTTGAATGCGAGGGTGTATTTTGCATTAAGAAACTTGTGCATACCGTAAGATTACACTTCTCGTATAATTCTTCATAATGTTGCTGTAATTCCATGTAATCACGCTTGGGAAACTTTCGTGAATTAATCACATTCATATTAACATATCATCTGCAAAGAAGTGCTCCAGTCGTGGTAAGTAAAAGAAACGACTGGCAGGCAAGGAGGCTCACAGAAACTGCCTCTCCCTGTTTGAATACTAACATTCTACTGTGCTTGCATAATGAAGAGCATTCTACATTCCGCTCATAGAGCGGAAACAAGAACCCAACATAAAAATAATACATAGCACAAAAGGAATTGCAAATAATACCTAACCACTCTATAACATATAAAAAGAATTAGCATTTTAAAACAAAATCTTGAAACCTGGCCGGTACTTTTGAGCTCCTACTCGATTTCCTCAACACAACATTCTGAGTTATACCTTGTCTATCCTTACACATATCATTGGTTCCTGACCTGTGTTCATTGTGAATTACAGATAACCTGTCTTTATTCCAACATTTACCATCATCTAGTGTTATAGCAAAATCACTAACATTAATCACCTTTTTAGGAGAAGAAAACCGTGACACCCTCTTCCCTCCTCTGAAAGGAAGTTTCACACGCACAAGATCTCCAACATTCACCTTCAGAAATGTTTGTGCCAATGTGAAATACGTATCTTAAACCATCCAACGTTTCTCCATCTTGTTCTTCATCCACAACCTGTTCATTTTTGACCCAGGTAATCTTGCTTTAAGTAACACAAAAGGAGAAACCTTTGTATCTGAATTTGGTGTAGTGCGCCATGCCCAAATTAAATTTCTTACTTCTTGCACCCCATCCAAACCACTGGCCACAGACAATTGTATATTCTCCATAGTCATTCTGTTGCAGCGCTCTACCAAACTGTTGCTCCTTGGGTGGTATAATGAAGTGGTAATGTGCTTAGCACCAAAATACGAAAGAAAAGTTTCAAACTCACATGACACAAATTGAGGACCATTATCAGTAATCAGTTAATCCGGAACACCTTCTCGAAGGAATAACTTCTTCAAGACCTCTTCCACTACATAATTAGTAATGCTATTCACAAATGCAACCTCAATCCATCCAGAAAAATAATCTACCATTACAATGCCATATTTCACATGACCATGGTCCATACCAACAGGACCTATAATATCCATAGTCAGCTTTGACCATGCTACAACAGGCACTGGTGCGGCAACAATAGGGGAAGTTACTGTCACTTGTGTCTTATCACTTGCAAAGCAGGGCTTGCACGTTCTAACATATTGCTCCATTTGTCTATCCATACCAGGCCACCAATATGAATCTCTCACTCTCCTCTTCATAGCCCTCATGTCTATGTGTCCTTCATGGGCCAAATCCACAAATCCTAGATCTAAGAGCATCTGGCACAACTAGTACATCAGTCCTTCTGAACACATTACTCATCACAGACAATTCAGGTTACATTTTCCTACATGCATCCACCTGTTCATCATGTATTTTGCTATTAGGCCAGCCTTCATTATTATATTTCATGACTGTAGTCAGGGCCGGCTTTAGGGCAGTGCGACTGGTGTGGCCGCACTGGGCGCTGACCTGTGGAGGGGGGCGCTGACCTCAGGGGGTATGCTGTGTTTAGCAATAACTTATAATTGGAGAGATGAGGGGCACTTTTGCCCCGTGGTAGTGAGAGAATCCAAAGAGTAAGTCATGAGGGTGGGGGTGCCACAAATGATTGTCGCACCGGGCGCCACCAAAGCTAAAGCCGGCCCTGACTGTAGTTAAGGTGCTGTTATGACTTAATGCTTCTAATCAATCAGCTTCAGAAATAGACCTTTGAGTTGCACCGGACACCTCCCTTATCAAAACATCGTCCTCGTCCTCAATTCTCTGATTTCCTTCATGGGAATTCACAGGTAACCTAGATAAGCAATCTGCCATCACATTTCTGATGCCCGGAATATACTCCATCGTGTAACAGTATTCTTGCATTCTATATTGCCACTTAGCAACTCTGGGTGTAGCCTTCCCGGCACCTTTCGTGGTGAACATGTCAATTAAAGGTTTGTGTTCGACTCTGGTTATGAACTCTGTAACCCACACGTATTGGCAAAAATGATTTACATCCCAACAACATGCCAATGCTTCACGTTCCACCACAGAGTATGATGACTCTGCACTTTTAACACCACAACTGGCAAATGCTACTACCTCTTCTCTTCCATTTCTTTTCTGCAGTAACACGGCACCTAATCCATATTGATTATCATCAGTAATTATTATGCTAGTATCCATGGTGTCAAATGGTTTTAAGGGAATAGCATTGTCAATTTCTTTTTTTATGTCAGCAAACTCTCGATCACACAAATAACTCCATACAAACGTCTCATTCTTACTTAACAGTCAGCTCATTGCCTGTGTTCTTTGAGCACAACTGGGAATAATTCTTGAGTAAAATTCCCATCAAACCCATGAAAGATCTTAATTGATCCTTCCCTTGAGGCACATGTGCTTCCACAATAGCTTTGACTAAACTATCCTTAGGCTCAACACCCACTGCAGATAGTGTGTGACCTAAATAAGTTATTTCAGGAATACCAAACTTGCATTTGTCTGCTCTGAGTTTGACACCTTCTTTTTTCTAATACGTTTAGAACATGAGCTAGACACCTATCGTGGTTATTCTTAGTGTCTCCAAAAACTAGTACATCATCTTGGAAACATAGAATCCCTTCAGCACCCTTGAATAAAAATTCCATGAGATGCTGAAAAACAGCGAAAGCTGAAGCCAACCCGAATGGCATTCTTTTGAAGCGGAAGGCACCTTCTGGGGTGACAAATTATGTTGTGTCGTGAATCCCTATGCAGAAGTATCTGGTGATATGCAGAAGTCATATCAAGAGTAGAGAACCAATATGCACCTTTGACCAACGATAACATTTCCATAATGTTGGATAAAGGATAAAAATCTACCCATATTTTAGAGTTGAGATCTCTATGGTCAACACACATTCTCAAACTCCCTTTAGGTTTCCTTGCACGGACAACTGGAGATAACCACTCAGAACTCTCAATGGGTTCTATGTTGTCTTGTTGTTGTAACTTATCTAACTCTTTTTGAAGATCTGTCCTGATCGCCAAAGGGACTTTCCTCACTTTGTGAACCACTGGAACGACTCCCTCTTTAAGAAATATTTTATGCTTGAACCCTTCCAACTTCCCAAGAGTATCACTAATGACCTTAGGAAATCTTGTTTCCCGTGTGGAAGATTTTTTATTTCATGAACACAAGTGTAATCCTTTTGTAGCATTACTTGTTCCGAGTTATTAGGGTCTAATATTATGCCTAAATTCCATTGTTCTAGCCATCCTAAAAATGATATTCGATGCTAGGCTACATATACAACCACTGAGGCTGCATTACTTTTGAAAGAAAGTTTAGTATTAAATTCACCTAAAACCTCAATAGGTTTTCCACCATAAGCAATAGGTTTCATAAAAGACTCCCCTAAAGTCACATTGTTGAATCTTTTCCAATCTTCAGTACAAATTAGTGTAAACACTGACCCAGAATTAGTCATCATATTGATTTCCGTGTTACCTACAGTTATGAGGCAGTACAGTCTTTGGATAGCACCCATTTCCATATGCATAACGTCAACATTGAGATCCACCTGTGTCTGCACTTGAGCATAATTTAGGCACAGTAACTCACTTTCATCACTCGAATCAGAATATTGATAATTAGAATTTTGTTCACATACTGTGCTAACCGTTTTAGGATTTGAAACCTTTCCCTAGGATTTAGATCTGCATACCTGCACAAAATGTCCCTTTTTTACAACCAAAACAAATGTTATCCCGAGCAGGACATGACATAGAGTTTCCTAAATGGTTGCCATTTCCACACCTATCACCAAACAATTTGCTATTCTTTTTCATCTCTTTCTTTTTTATCACAAAAACATGCAATGGATGGTACACTTTTAGAAGTTTCGCTTGTTAGAGACATTTGAGACATAAAAGAAGCAGTGCTTTCTATACCAGCTGCCAATTCAACTGTTTTGTGTAATGTGAGGTTAGGTGTGGTAAGCAGAAAGTTTTGAATGTTTTTGTTGTTGGTGTGTTCAACAATTTGATTATGAATCAGTTCTTCTTCGATTTCTTTATATTCACAAGAAGAGGCTAAGGAGCCTAATACCCTTACATAAGTTTCAATTGGTTTGTCAGGCACTTGATGATGCTTGCAAAACTTGTGTTTTTATAAGACAACATTCTTGTGAGGTTTGAACCTCAAGTCTAATATTCTTAAAGCAGAACTGTATTCCTCCACCACATCACCTTCCCCTTATATGGATTGGTGTAGTAAGTGCTTTAATATTTTTCTGCCTTTCGAGCCTAGACAGTGGCATCATAATGCATATTTCTTTTCATGAGTGAAATCTTCACCATCAATAGCTGCCAACTATGCTTCAAAGCTTTCTTTCCAAAGTTGACAGTCTACACTGGCATTCCTTGTGCGTGAACAAAATGAAGGTGGTGGTATGATGCTTGGCAACATTGTTATGTATATTTCTTATTTGTGCAGTTAGTGAATTGTTGTGAGCAATTATATTGTCAATGTCATAAAGAACTGAACATGCAGGATGGTACAAGGTTGAAATAAGGTTTTTTTCTTATTCCTTAGTCCTTTGTTTGTATTTGTTTTTTTTAATCTTGTGGAAATGCGTATCTCCGAAAAGCGGCACACACTTTTAACAGTGGACTGCTATTTAGTTGTAGGTGTGTGCGTCACCAAAATGCAAGTACGCTCAGGATAAACATATAAGTTAATGGTGTGTGTGTCACCAAAATGCAATACGCTGGAAAATGATTTGCTTTGCCTTATTAAAGGTGTTCGTGTCACCAAAATGTAACACGGAGCTTGAGGCTTGCATATTTGTGGTGTCCTGAGGAGGCGATCGCTTAGCTCGCGGGCTACAGGACACGTGCCTGGATGAGGAAGGAACACACTTGGACGCAGGTATGCTGGTTGTGGTCCGCCGCCGTAGCCGTTCTGGCGTACGTCCGTGCGCGACCTGCTTTTATTGAGATACACCACGTGACCTGATGCGTACGCCTCAGCGTATCGCGTCAGTGTCACGACATAACATTCCTCCCCAACACACAAAAACTTCAACAACTAAAAACTTGGCAAAACACCCTGGATCTAGAACAAGTCCCTGACCCCAGAGTCTACCTGTTATCAGCCTGCACAATTGCAATGCAATCAAAATCAAAACAGTCTTATGTGACATAGTCCTTCAGGCGACAGGAGGGCTCTGGATTGTGCCTCAAGTTGTACCTGGACACTCCTCTCGCCGGCGATTCACCGGGATTGCGACCCAAACAGTCACTGCTAGCACCGCCGTCGCGGTCCACAGGATCATCACTCCCACCTCGCAGGGGCGCCTCGGACTGTGGAATGGGTAGCAGGGGTTCAGTGTCACCAGATGGGGGCGCGGCTCCACCCCTCACCTCGTCCAGGGACCCAACTAGGGTTGGCTCCACCGACGTCTCCACATGTCCAGGGTTGTCGCAGGGCACCCTTCGATTCGGGCTACCAGCCCTTTGGGACAGCTGAATTCTTTTGAAGTACGATACATTTCGAGTCACTCTTTCCCCTCTCCGCCTGGCTGTTACGCAGGTGCCTTTGACGTCTTCCACGGTCCACGGCTCCTTTTCGAACCTCAACCGGAACTTGCTTCCAGGTGTTCTGTGTTTGAAGAGCACCAAGTCACCGGGGACAATATCCGGCACCACCGCTCTCCGTCGGGCATCAGCATGCGCATATGCTCCTCTGCGGCAGGCATCAATGGCGCTGTAATCCGGGGCTTCTGGTCGCCATTTCGGGTGATGTGGTATTGCGTCCGTGACCACCCTTCCCATCAGCAGCTGAGCGGGAGCAACTCCCGTGGTGGAATGTGGCGTTTGGCGGTAGCTCCGGAGGAATGTGAAAATGGCTAACTCCAATGACTGATTCTTGTCATGAGCAATACGGATTACTTTGTTGAGGGTTCTCATGAACCGTTCTGCCTCTCCATTCGCTTGAGGCCATCGGGGCGTGATTCGCCGATGACGAATGTCCAGGGTCTGCAGGTACGTGGCGAACTCCTGACTCTGGAAGGGTGACCCATTGTCTGTCCGGATCTCTTTCACCAGTCCATGGGTGGCCATTATTTTCTCTAGCTAGGGAATCACCTCGCTGGCACTGAGTGCCGACAGTATTTCCACTTCGGGATACTTCGAGTGGTCATCAATGGCAACTAGAGTATGTCGTCCGTCCGGCAGGCTCCCAAAATCTACACATATTTGAGCCCATGGAACTCTCGGCCGAGGTTCCACAACGATGGGGGCAGGCCTGGGTGCTTCTCCCTGTGACCTGACAGGCAGGACAGGCATGAACGGCTGTTTCTACCATCTCATCCATGAGGGGGAACCACACTTTTGTGCGCAGTCTCAACTTAGTTTTCACCATGCCTTGATGGCCTACATGGGCTAAGTCTACCATCCTCTGAGCTAGCGATGTCGGGATGACAAGTCTGTGCCCCCTCAGCAGGCATCCCGTGTTGTCTTCGGTCAGTTCATCCCTCACATGGTACAGGCCATCCATTATTCTGTGCGCCATGGGCGTCAGGCTCTTCCACTCTTCTTTTGCTCGGGTCCAACTATTGTTCTGGACGGCTCGCTTGGCCCTCTGCAGACATTCGTCCTGGCTGGTGGCATGTTGGAGACTGTTCATGGATACCGGTATGGGGCATGATCGAGCCGTGACACATCTGACATACTCTTTGGTGTCTGCGGATTCTTCCATTTCCTGGGGAGTGGCCTTCCGAGGGTGGCGAGAGAGGTAATCAGCCGGGTTCCTTGCCCCAGACTGGTATTCTATCTTGCAGTTGTAATTTTGCAACTGAAGCATCCACTTCTCAATTTGCGGCGGCGGTTTCGTAGAGGGGCCTGAGAAAAGCGATACTAGGGGTTTGTGGTCGGTTGACACCACGAACGGTTTCCCATACACATACAAATGGAAATGATGACATCCCCAGTTAATTGCAATTGCCTCTTTCTCTGTCTGGGAGTACCTTTGCTCCGTCTCAGTTAGTGACCGGCTGGCGAATGCGACTGGAGCCCACTCATCTTGAGGCGTCTTCCGCTGTAGGAGAACAGCACCCAGTCCGACTGGACCAGCATCCACAGCAATCAACGTGAGCTTGGCGGGGTCAAAGAATGTGAGCGTTGTTGCCTCTGAGAGCGCCTCCTTGATTTTGTCGAACGCCCGAGCCTGCTCACTGCCCCACGTCCACGGGGTGGAGTCCTTTGTCAGTTCTCTCAGTGGAGCGGTTAGGTTGGCCAGGTCTTTGATAAATCGTTCACAGTAGTTTACCATTCCTAGAAAGCTGCGAACTTCGGTGATGTTCGTGGGGGCAGCCGCCTCTTTAATGTCCTTTACCTGGTCGGGATCGGGGTTCACTCCCTCCACCGAGAAAGTGTAACCGAAAAACTGCAGTTTGTTGCACAGGAACTCGCACTTCTCGCGATGCAGCGTGAGGCCGGCCTCTCGAATTCGGCGTAGCACTTGAAACAGACGCTCATTTTGTTCTGGGACCGTCTTAGCGTGGACCATGATGTCATCGCTGACGTTGATGGCTCCAGGAATCCCTGTGATAAGTTCCTGAATTACGTTTTGAAACACCTCGGCGGCACTCGATACTCAGAAGCTTAACTGGGTGTACCGGCTGAGTCTGACGTGTGTTGAAAACGTGGTAATATTTTGGGAAGCTTCATCCAACACCAGTTGGTGGTACCCTGACTGGAGATTAGGGGTGGGCGGAATTTGCGTAATCGCGTTACGCAAATCTCCGCGAAACGGTAAAAAATCTCCGCGAACATGCAGAAATTCCGCGAACACGCGGAATTGCTTGTTCGCGGAGCTTTTTTCCTGTTCACAGTTGCTGTTTGCGTGCTCGGGAAGAAATATCTCGCGAACAAGCATTTTGAGAACGCAAACAAGAAAAAATTTCGCGAAGACGCGGAAAGCAGAATTTTGGGCAATTTCGCGTTCTCCGCGGAACGCGAAATTACCGAAATTCCGCAAATTCCGCGAGCGGAACAGAATTTACCGCCCAGGCCTACTGGAGATCCAACTTCGAGAACCACCTGGCACCTGCCATTTCCCCGATGAGGTCGTCAATGGTGGGAGTGATGTGGCGCACCCTCTTGATTGCGACATTGGGGAGCCGCATGTCCACGCATATCCTAACTGCACCGGGTTGCTTAGGCTTCCTGGCCACCACTATGGGAGACACCCACGGGGTGGGTCCAGATACCTTTTCGATTATTCCGGCCGCCTCAAGCTTCTTCAGCTCTTCCTCCACCAGTGGTCTGAGGTGGAACGCTATCCTCCGGTGTCGCAGTGCCACTGGCTGGACGGTGGGGTCTATGTGCAGGTGAATCTCTTTGCCACAGAACTTTCCGATCCCTTGGAATACTTCTTCAAACTCCTGCAGTATGTTGTGCATGGACTCTTGGTGCACCCCGAACGCAAAAGTCACTACCCCTAGGTCTTCGGCTGCCCGGCAGCCTAGGAGCATGCCCTGGCCATCCTCCGTGACATATATATTGGACGTGACTGACCGCGTGCCGTGAGATATTGTTGTCTTGAACCTTCCGCACACTTTCAGCGGTGCTTCTTGACCATACGCAAACACCGTTATTGTGGACGGGTGTAGAGCGGGTTTCGGGTGCATTGTGCTGTATAGGGTGGCAGCCATGATGTTAATACTGGCTCCGGTATCAACAACTGCGGTGATTTCTTGCGATTCCACCCGGACGTTACACTGCGGGAGTCGTCGTGTCTTGCGCGTTGCGGTGCCGATCATGTGGATCCTATGCACCACTCTCTCTTCTTCGCCATCATCATCCATGTCGCTGGCCGCCGGCTCTCTTTCCTCAACGGTGTTCACCACTTGACGCGGTTTGCGGTACCTTTTTGACCGACACACCTTCTCGAAGTGATTGAAACGACCGCACCCGGAGCATCTCTTCCCTCGTGCAGGCTATTCGGCCGTGGCATGTGGCATACCCCCACAGTACCCGCATAACTTTGGTTGTTCTGGAGCAGTGGCTCCTGCCCCTTTCTTGTCCCATCTCTATTTGGGCCTGGCAGACACCGCGTTGACTGACACTGCGTTGACTGGCTCCACCTTCACTGGCGCTTGAAGCGCAGCTTCCATGTGAGCGGAGCGAGCTTTCGACAGCTCCTTCGTCCGACCAAACTTGTCCAGTGACTCCTCTGGGAGTTGGCGCGCCTGTCGAAATATGAATCGCTCGTAGTCGCGGTTCGCCATTGGTTCGAAGTGTTCATTTAGCGTGGCTTTTAGCGTCGTGTGAGTTTTAGGGGTAGCTTCAGCGAGCGTCTTGACGATATTGTGAATATCCTTTCCCCAGAGGTGAATGATCATCGCGCGCTTTTGGTCCCTATGGACTTTAGTGGCCTCAAAAAAGATACGTAGCCTGTCTTCCCAATCTTTCCATCGGGCCGCCACGGCGGAGGGTGACCCCTCCACTGTAAAAGGTTCAATTGGTGGAATGTTCGTCATGGCGCGCGTGTGCTGCCTCCGCTAGGCGAGACCTGGTGAGGAAGTTGGTGTGTCTATGTGGGTGTGACACCCCTCCCACGTGTCAGGCAGACAAGAATCAAGGCGTGGGGAGACTGGACGCTCCCTCCCAGGCGCTGCCGGCAGTGTGACCCCTCCCAGGGCCTCAGGCGCTGAATGCCAGGTACTCACGGGCCCCCAGCAGTGGGGCAGGTGCACCGTCTCCCTCGCGCGCAGGCTCCAGCACTTCAGGGCAGGCACCGCTAGAAGCGGGACACGTGGCAGGCAGCCTCGGGCTGATTCAGCAACGGAAACGCACGCCGGCGCTCCGATCGTCTGCCGGGCCACAGTCACGCTCAGGGCGCGATGCACCGGCGCTCTCCAGCGCCGCACAGGGGACAGCAACGGGGCCTCACAACGGCCCGCAGGGGCACGAGCACTGCGTGCTATGCACAACACGCGGCCGCCACTCCTGCACCAGCACAGCACGACGTCGAGGGCACACCCACCCTCGTCGCCACTTTTGTGGTGTCCTGAGGAGGCGATCGCTTCGGTCGCAGGCTACAGGACACGGGGGCTGGACCAGGAAGGAACACACTTGGACGCAGGTATGCTGGTTGTGGTCCGCCGCCGTAGCCATTCTGGCGTACGAGCGTGCGCGACCTGCTTTTATTGAGATACACCACGTGACCTGATGCGTACGCCTCAGCTTATCGCGTCAGTGTCACGACATAACACATATTCAATAATTGGTGTGCGTGTCACTAAAATGCAGAGAACACCGTGCATGAAAGATTCGCACTGGGCAAGAAGCGAACGTCAGAAGTCAGAATAACACCGAGGCAGACGCAACAGTCAGGCAACGTAGAAGCACAGACAAGTGTAGAAGCAGATGCAAGAGACAGCTTAACGTAGTATTAAAGCAGAGTCAGAATGATGTTCCAGCCTAACTACGTCAGGAACGGCTCGGAATACAAGCAGCGCCGTAAAATATTTTAAAAAACAGTACCGTGTTCTGAGAGGTGAAGACACAGTGAAAAGTCCTCGAGTCTATGCCTCCAGAGAATAGGAACACTTGAAGCGATGAAAAATCAGCTTCAGAGCTTTGCAGGGATTCACCGTAAACAACACTTACTGCTCTTTAAAGTGCAAATGCCGAGGGGGCCCTGCCAGTCGGTCGTCGCCAATGCAAAGATGTCCTCCAGTCGTGGTAAGTAAAAGAAACTTGTCTTTATTTACGGAGCTTCTCAGGAATCGACTGGCAGAGAAGGAAGCTCACAACAACTGCTTCTCCCTGTTTGAATACTAACATTCTACTGTGCTCACATAATGAAGAGAATTCTACATTCAGCTCGTAGAGCCCAAACAAAAGCATTCTCTGGTCCGTTTTGAATGTAAGGGTGTATTTTGCATTAAGAAAATTGCGCAAACTTTTGGATTACACTTCTCGTATAATTCTTCATAATTTTGGAGTAAGTCCATGTAATCACGCTTGGGAAACTTTTTGAATTAATCACATTCATATTATACATATCATCCATACAATACACACACAAGGAAGCAGTACTTTGAGATCATCTACACTAAGGACTTTCCAGCAAAGGAAAGGCTTGTGGTCAGTGCAGAGTCTGGGTCCTGATTAGATTCACTGTAATATCTAGAGAGATGGCGGCCACAATGGTTCATCAGGTATAAATTCCTTTGTTGTGCTTGGTGTTCTTGCAAGGCAATTTGTGCTACAAGACTGCTGCAGTCATACTTTCAAGCATCAATTCCTACATTTCCCTAAGGATTAGATTGTGGACTTTTTTGGGCATATTTACAAGTCCCTAACACCCCTGGAGCATCACTTTTTTTGACGCTCCAGTGGTGTTGCACCATTCCCCATATTTACAAGGTGGCGCTAAGCAACTTAATGTGGCTTAACACCACCTTGTAAATATGCTCCTTTCCGCAGCAGTCTGCTGCGGCAAAGGGGAGGGCAATTGGTGTGACTGTGGGTTTATCACCGCAACACCCATTGCTTTCTTATGCTGCCCCAGATTTGCAAGGCTGAGGCCCTTCTAAAAACTAAGGCCAGGTAATACCTGGTCTTAAAATAGCGATACAAGGAGAAATGTTTAATTTCTCATCATTTTGTGTACTTTCTAGGTGTTTTGCATTCTGCAGCACCTATAAAAAGAGCAAATAGCCATTATTGATTGTTCATGTGCAGGAAGGTATCCCTTCCTGCACATAAACAATAGCAACATGGCGCAAGTGTTCCTGAGCTACAATTAGGCAGCCTATATAGAGCTAGGGGAAACGCCAGGGTGTGTCATTTTTTTGTAAATACTTTGCACCCCTGCGTTTTTTGTAAATACATCACCTTCCTGAATTTTGATAATGTTGGAGCGTGGCATTGCCAAATTTGGCATAAGACCGCGATCTGGCATTTTCTTGTAACTATCCTCCTTTGACTCTCAGAGAAGTATCGTGAAGACATGTGTGATTTGGAAGCAATGTTGAACTATTTCATATTTTGTCTGTTTATAATTAGTTTCCAGGTAATCCCAGTACCCTTTCAAAGAAAATACTACTAAGGCATATCATTTCACAATTACAATTATGTTTAATGCTCTATTGGCAAGTTATTTAAGGTGTGACTTGTTATGTAGAGCTCCACTAAAACCTCCCCCTTGGCACCAGAAGTGATCAGGAAGAATGTTGAGGCCTGTGCCTATGTTTTTTATTTTGTTCTATTCCCCTATCTCTTCTTCTAATACTGTCTTTCATGTCTAGTGTATGTGGTCTCTGCTAGGGATGATGAGAGACAGAACATAACATAGCCTCTGTCAAACTCAACTCAAGATCTCAATTTTGCTGTGGGA
Source organism: Triturus cristatus (assembly GCF_964204655.1). Classification (NCBI taxonomy): domain Eukaryota; kingdom Metazoa; phylum Chordata; class Amphibia; order Caudata; family Salamandridae; genus Triturus; species Triturus cristatus. The sequence continues at coordinate 770,243,562 of NC_140582.1, read as the reverse complement.
GCCACATGGAACCTACCAGTCATATACCTCGTCAACTGCACCAAACATGTCCAACACTGCGCAAAGTGTTGACATCAATGATGGAGGAAGTGGGATTGGTATGTGTCAGAAGAGACACAAGAAGCATTGTTGAATTTTAGTCACAGAGCTTGTCTCGTCAGATAGGGCTTCTCTCAGATTTTCTGCATTCTCTCACAAGTGAGGTCCTTATTATACTAATCAGAAAGCTTCTGAGAAAATGTTCCAGACATCTGGCTTGAGGATACTCTCCACCAGAGAGCCAGGACACACCTGAAGTGCAGAGCCCAAGCACAGATTCCTGTCATCAATAGAGAAGAAATCCAACAACCTGGCTATGCCAAGGGTGTGACTTCAATAGACTGTTGAATCTTCATAATCTGTAATAGATCCCGAAATCTTGGGATCCTCAAAACCGGTGTTAGTTCCTCAAAGCCCGGGATCCTCAAGTCCTGCAGTAGATCATCGAACCCTGCTGTACCTTGCTAATCAGATGAAGCATACTGTCATGGCTTTTGGGGTGTCTGCATGAGAAAAAGATTGATTGAGCTGGTGACAGAGGGGGGTTGCAACTTGACAAAACACATGGACAAACTTTAATGTAGAAATTTTTTACATTCTTATCGGCAAGGGAGTGAGCAAGCAGCAGCAAGTTAAGAAACCATTTCAGTGTCACGGGGCTAATGATAAGCATAAAAGCAGAGGGCCAACATGAATAAAGGTAGATCCCTAAAATAGATGTATCTATTGCTAAGGTCATCAATTCAGCTGGACAGCACCTGAGTAGCAAAGTATCTAAACATTAGAGATGATAGTCCAACAGATAGTAGGAGCAAAGTGTGAGCCATGCCCATTATAGGAAATCCAGCAGACATACCTGAATTGTTGCTGTATTGATGCTATATATGCAGAAGGTGAGAACTTTTCAATTGCCACGCTGCTCATCATCAGTATTTTCTAGAGATTGTGACCATGTTCCATTCTTAAATCAGCATTTCAATATAAAACCTAGTGCAGCACCCACAGAAACAAAAATATTTCAATGCTTTTTACTGATTGTCTTGTACTTACAGTTCCTCCCCCTGCAGCCTCTGTTGACAGTTCCCTACATAGCTTGCTGTCCAGGAACACAGATTAGGTTATGAAGTACCACAAAAACTATAGATAAAAGCTAAACACAAAATATCAAAACATTATCCTTTCAAAGCCTGCTGGAAACAATATGTTTTTTTTTCTTTTTTCATTCTTCATGTTTTGACCCTTGCCCACCTTTACCCCCCATCTCAAATTCCATGCAATTACCCTCACCACGGACATATTGCAAACATTCTCATGATAAAAATGACCCATATAGATTAGTGCAATCACATTTATTTTGTCAGGAAGTAAGAAGAGTAACTTTACTTATTTACTTATTTACATTAGTGATAGGTCACATACCAGAATTGTGTCATGTGAGTGTAGTGGTAGTCAGTGGTGCCTGATGCCATTATGCTGCATAGGATTGCCACCTGGGTCTCTTCAAGATATACTAGAGTTATGTTATGTTATGTTATGTTATTTATACTTATAGAGCGCACGATTACCCTTGGGTGTCCTGGCACTAAGTACTGGTTACCTGGGAAACTGAGGCCTATTAGTGAGAAAAGAGCCATGTCTTCAGGCCCCTACGGAAAGAAAGAAGATCTGGGGCATTTCTAAGTTGAAACGGAAGTTCATTCCATACTCTCGAAGCACAGTGAACAAAGCTTCTACCTCCCCAGTTTGTTTTTTTAAAAGGGGCAGTTTGCACTTGTTTGGACCCAGTAGAACGTAGTATTATGCCTGGAACATACCATGAGAGTTTATATTTGAGATACTCTGGACCTGTTCCATTAACGGCTTTAAAGACAATACACAGTGCCTTGAAGCGTGTTCTTAACATTACTGGGAGCCAGTGCAATTTCTTAAGTTCTCCCTTGACCGAGATGAACTTAGGAGTACCGGTCAGCATTCTAGCCGCCGCATTCTGGACCAATTGCAGCCTGTTCATGTGTTGTTTTTGAACACTGAGATATAAACTGTTGCAGTAGTCCAGACGCGACATTATAAGTGCTGTCACCACTGCCCTAAGATTACTCTCAGTCAGGAAGAACTTAATTTTCTTGATTATTCTAAGGACCATAAAGCAAGCTGAGGTCACCATACTCACTTGGTCCCCCATAGTAAGCTTATTGTCCACCACAATTCCGAGATTCTTAGCTTTTCTTGTGGGTACTGGACAAAGGCCTAGATCCACAGGCCACCACTCTGGTGTCCACACCCGAGGATTGTTGCCAAATTTTAAAACCTTGGTCTTGGCATAATTAAGTTTTAAGCAGTTGGTGGACATCCAGGCCAATATGGCACTCATGCAGTCATGGAAGCTATCCCCTGCCTCCTTTTCAGCTCCCTCCGTCAGCGACAACACAATTTGTATGTCGTCAGCGTAAGAGGTGAGCTGAAAGCCAAATGACCTGATGACTCCAGCCAGAGGTAAAGTGTTGGGCTAAGAGCCGAACCCTGTGGCATCCCTCACGGAAGAGAGAAAGGTTCTGAGGTGTTACCGTCTAGGTCTACAGTTTGTGACCTATCCGACAGGAAAGATTGTAGCAATTTCCAAGCAGAACCTTTTACACCCATTTCAGAGAGCCGGTTTATCAATACCTTGTGATGAACTATGTCAAAGGCTGCGGATAGGTCCAGTAGGATTAGTACAGCGTTTCCTCCCCTATCCATGGCCTCTCTGATTTCCTTAGTGGATGTTAACAAAGCCAGCTCTGTGCTGTGAAAAGCTCTGAACCCATATTTTGATGGGTCCTCATTAGGATTTCTTTTTCATGGAATTGAAACTGTAAAGATTGACCCTAGAGGTGGAAATAGGGAATTAAGGTTACACCAGTGCGAGGCACGGTGGATTTCCAAATTACGTGCAGTCGAACTCGGAATTAATGTTGATCATGAATTACATTACTTCTTCGATATATGAATATAAGTTATCTGCGGTCCGTCTTACCATTGTCTGTGTCTGCTATGTTATCTTAACTCATCTGGTCTGGACCATTTGTTTCAATGTCGGGTTGCTGATGAACCCGAGTAATAATGATAAACTATGTGATATATATTAAACAATGTACTATATAGGGTTATCTGTAAATGATGATTCAAATTGCCTTTCTGCTTATATACATTTGCATTAGTAAGACAGTATATTATTGTTACCGTAATCTATTGCCTAAATATCCTTACTTGCAATCCCGTATAGGGGCTTATGATGGCTGTTTGATGTGTGTTCCCGATGGGTTAAACCTTACGATGACATACATTGGTATACACTTTTCGTTTATAGATCATTTACTGCTTCGTGGAACTTATACGCTGACTGGCAGCCGCGGTCGGTAGTAGGAGTAACTGCAGGGCGGTGACGTGGGGAGGGGGAGGGGCAGGGTGGGGGGTAGTAAACTATGGATTACGGAGGTTTACAGGTAGGTTAACATATAAATTAATAAAACGAATTTCGTTGCATGCACTGCATCCCCAAATGCGATGCAGTGCACGCAACGAAATTTGTTTTATTAATTTATATGTTAACCTGCCTGTAAACCTCCGTAATCCATAGTTTACTACCCCCCACCCTGCCCCTCCCCCTCCCCACATCACCGCCCTGCAGTTACTCCTACTACCAACCGCGGCTGCTGACTGGGATATACTCCTGGAGTCACCTCTGAGGTATTTTAATTACTTGGACTTTTGCTTTGATGTACTTTGTGTAAAGATGAGCTCCACACAGTTAAGTTTACTAGAAGCACTACTTCGTATGGGGAGTCCCGCCATGAATTGAGGTATCCCCTTGATATCTCATGATAACCTTCCCTTTGATAATTTTAACCTTATTACATATGTTGTACCAATATTAGCCTTTACTTATTTTTCAGATATTTGGTTCTTTTTTTAATATTACCGTTGAGAAAAACTGACCGAAATATTTATTCTACTCGTGAAGAATACCTCTTGTTTCGCATGCTATTAAGCAGAGTACATACTCTTTTTGGTGAGTGTCATTTGTTGTTTACACTCAGATTGTTACCTCGTGAGGATACCTTATTTCATCTGAATATGGGAGATTTTGAGTTGCCACCTTTAAAACATCTACTTATAGCTGTCACTTATGGTTTATTATATGGATGCATTGTCACTGTGAATGGCAAATCTCTGAAGGAGATGCATGACTCGGGTCTGCGATCAAGCTCTTGAGATTCCCTTTCTTTTCCTTTCCGCTACACATTTTTACGGACTATTTTATTCTATATTTGTTTTGCACTTCTTCTTTTTCCACTTTTATATTTCTCTTTCTCTTAACCTTATCTGAATTCACTATTGAGTTTATAGTGGTTATCACAGGGTGCTGATTTCTTACTCCTTATTCTTAACTCTCTGGGTCGTTTTGCGCTAATGTCTCGATACTTCACCTTTTGGTGTTGTGGTTATTCAGTAATTCATGTGACTAGTAATGATATATTGTCTGATCAGTATTCTCTATCATCATTTTTTAACCCTGAGGAAGTCGTTTGGGCCACTTTCCCTAAGACGAAACACGTGTTGGCTGCAATCATCTTTAGTCTGTTTGTAAAATACGACTTACCATGTAAAACCCATGAGGAGAGATCCTGACAACCGAGACAATAAAGAAGAATATTCCTTACATATATGGATTGGACTCTGTTCTTGCATCACTGCTATTCTTATATTGGACACTCATTTTTTCTTCCTCAGGAACAATTCATTGTTTCAGTTCTTTATTAGTATAACGCAGTGAATTTAATGGAGAACAACCAGGGGGACAGGCCCTGTGCCTGGCCGGAGCGCGGACGGGCGCAGACGGGCTTGCCTTAGGTGCGCCCGCTGTGCATACGCTTCAGCGTACGTGCTATGTAGGCCAGCGTGATGCCATTAGACCGCTAACCGGACAAGTGGTTCTGTTCCCCCTTCGGTGCCCTGGAACAAAGATCCAAATGTGCAAAGTGCAGCAAAATAGAACGTTAAAAAAGCCCCCAGATAAACATAAATTCCCACAATATAAAAACAATTTAAAAGAATTCCAGCGAAGAAACGTTTAAGCGAAGGGCGGTCTCACCTGGCGAGCATTTGACACAGCTTCGCTCAGGGAACCAGCGCTCCTCATTACATGGCTCTGCTAAATAGACTGACACTGTCAACAAGGGCCCCAATGGTTTTCACAACAACATCTTGAAACCTGTCATTCTTCTCTGTCATGAATTACAGATGTTCTTGTTGCAAATCTAAAATATGCTGGAAGAATCCAGTTTATTTATTTATTTATGGTGTTTGAATAGTGCGAACTTGACTCAAAGGCATCAGAGCACTTTACATAGAACATAGCGAACACAAAAGTTACACATGGGGTAAAAAACGTTACATGGGGTAATCACAGTACATATTGACCGTGTGAAATGAACAAGTTCCATGCAATTACATGTTTTTCAAATAAAATACAAACAGGTACAGGAAAGACAGGGTTTATCATCAAGAGATGTGCATTGGCATAACGTGAACATATATACAAAGGCTAACTAGGATACAGTGTAAAATCTGCGGTGTTGATGGGGAGTGCAAATAAAGCATATAACAAAAGCATTGCATACTACATAATTGAGTGGCAACAATTCTAATTGGGAATATGAGGGGGCATGACTCATCTAGAAAAGTAAAACAATAGATCCTGTACCATAAGATAATCCATAAGTGCAACATATTTGCCTGAAGCACTCTAGGATCATTGAAATAAGAAGAGTGTGAGTTACCAGATTTTCCTACACCAGCTTTGGGTTAATAGTGTTGGATGCTAAATAACTTTTCTATGCTTGTGCCTTGGCTATGAGTGCTTTATCTGTTTGGACAGACTCTGAGTTGCCAGATGCACTCCAATGCTGCTGTTGTATATTTGTGGGATGTGAAAAGGGATGGAACATCTGTTAAATCAGAAATAGAGACACATATGAGTCAGAGTGTGACTGTTGTCATCTGATACTATTGTAATGAAATCTGTTCAAAACAAATCATAGTAGTTGAAATCCAATTCATGATTAACATTTTGTATCTACATATATGTGTTACTATTTTTCAGGTGAGACGCTGATTGTTAGGGGACACACAGTGCTTTGAGTATGCTGGGGCAACAAATCATCTGACTCATGGAAGACTGGTGCCTGCTGTTCTGCTTACAGAGTGGTCCATTTTCCAACATGATGGTTGAGCTATTGAGAGGTGACCAGAAGGCATTGGGTAAGTGTCACTCATTCACGCATGTTATTGTTACAGTATGCATAAGTATGGTGTCCATGGATTACCGTCACTGAACTTCACAATGTTGCACCCTGGCTACCTAACACTGCAACAATGGAGTGTCTAAAATGTTCTATGGGAAAGGATTGTCATTGTTACTGTATGCATCACTTTCATTAATGTTGCATCTGCCACATAAGGATAGGCATCCAATTAAGAGCCAAGCAAAGGTATTGTTCTAGAAGACAACCTTTTGCTTCCATATTAAGTGGAAAGTGTAGCCAACACTTCTTTTGCTCATAGAAATATACATATATTTTCCTCAAGACACATAAGTATTTTAGAATCAATGCGTACCAGTAAGGAAATGGCCCCTGGTTCAATATGTCTTGGTGTCCTTGTTAGTCCTCTACATATAGTGAAGTTGGTTGAGATTCCAGCACTACCACCATTATGGGCTTCCACCAAGGAGCATTTTAGAAACCCAGCACTCTCAGTTTTTATATCAATGCATGACATAATGCATAAAGGAGAAATGAACTCCAGTACTTTTCTCCATTTGCTAGTATAAGTGAATGATTCTGTATAACATTTTGATAATATTATTTCAGTAGGAGTGTTAAAATACCTGTTTTAATCTTGCTTGTACTACATTCACAAAACAAACAAATATCCATACACAACTAAGACTGTACAGAGTTCTTTATCGAGAAGGCAGAACAAGCCCTTTTATCAGATATGGAACCAGATATAGAATTTTTCAAGTGCATTGTGTAAATCTTGAGTGAACCCAAGAGAAATTGGGTTGCTGGTTCACCGGAGTGTGAGCCCTGGTCAAGCAAAAGTCACAATCCCTCTGCAGGGTGAAGCACAAAAAGTCACCAAATTAACCTGTGGTTAACCCTGGGTAGCTTTGCACAAACGTCAGTCAGGCTTAACTTAGAAACAATGTGTAAAGGATTGATGCAGCACACAAACAGTAATAAAGTGAAAACACAACACAAGAACAATCCCAAACCAATTTAGAACAATAGAGCACATGTTAATAAATTATTTGACACCAAAACAACAAAAATCCAATCAGTAGAGCCGAAGTTATGAATTTGTACAGTTTTTAGTGAAAACAAGTGCCTAAGAGAGCACCAACTGGGTCAAAGTCAAAAGTTAAGGCCAACAGCGATGGTGCGTGGTTCAGATCCAAGAAGTGGATTGGATCTGATCAGCGCTTACCTTTGGACTTAGAAACATTTCTAAAGAAAATATCTGAGAAGGTACAGTTCAGCAGGGCATGGCTGCAGTAAATATCCGAGGAGGGAGTGCCATTATCGTATGGCCTTGAGTCAAAGCTGCAGTGAAGATTTCTACGTTCGTACTTAGTTGCTGAAATGGAAGTTGAAAAACTTCAGCAGGGTGAAGCAGAAGGCTGTATCTGAAGACAATTCCACAAGGTCGGAAACCCTTTGGTGACGTAACTCTGTAATGGATTTGCTGCTGCAGAGAAGAACATACAGGGAGAAACTGCGAAGTCAATCTGACCGGCGATACACCTTGGGCGCATAGATGAGCAGGTTGGTCCTGGTCTTCTCATGGTTCTCAGAGCACCTTTTCCACCAAATTGTGTGAAAGATCTCAGTTTTGGAAATTGGCCATCTGGGCACATTTAGCATCAAAACTAAGTTGTGGTCCAGGTGCGGGTTCAAGATGGGTTGAGCCTGTTATGTCTGGGTGACTCTGAAAAAGAGGCCAGTAAAATAGCCTTGGAGTAACTTCTGGTAGTCCTGGGTGCAGGTGAAGATGCAGGAATTTACAGCAGGGCTGACATCAGAGGGTTCAAGGCAGGCTCCAGGCAGTAAAGCAGTCCTTAGATATATAAAAGCAATCTGGCAGAGGGCACAGCAGGTCACAGGAGGAGGCAGTCCTCTGAGAGTACTTCCCTAGGTCCAGTAGTGAACATAAGAGTGGATCTGAAGGTCCTAATTTTATACCTTTGTGCCCTTCTTCCGAAAGGTGGGAGAAGCTTCTGGAAAGGTTCTTTGAAGAGCACAGAATTTTATGACTCTCCTGCTCTGGTTCCAAACTGACTGCAGGGACAATACGGGATCTGTAGGTGCTTTGTGTGAAGGCAGAGTGTGGGCTATTTGTCGAGCAGTCACCTGTTTGTCCTACAGAGACACCACAGCAACTTAGCTTGTTAGTTCCCAATTTGACCAGGATGTCCAATGGGATAAGAGAGAGAGGAAAAAGATGTCATTGCACGACCCAGTTCTGTGGATAGCATCTGCTTTGAATTGGATAGCGTCGGCATTAGATGCTCACCAAACAGTTGCGACAGACTTAAATAGGCTAAAAGAAGATTACTCAGTTATTACCTTGGCCTAACACAGTTGTTCATCTCAGCTCCACCTATTCAACCAGCTATACCTGTGGTTTTCCCCTTTCCCACCTCTGTGGCTCCCTTCTCTTTCTGGATGTGTGCGGCTAACTTGTGAACCATGGACCCTGGAAGTAAGGAGGAAGTTGTTAGAAGAAACACAGTATTAGGCATGGAATGTTTAATCCCCTCAGACACTTGCACCTACCTATTGTAAACCCAGTCATAGATCTTCCAAACTTCTTACTGGATGAATAATTTGGTCCTATCCCATTGTACTCGGGATTGGATTACAGTGGTAGACACATACGTTAAATCAAGTGAATATCAAAATATACATACAACTGACCATAGCATACATCCCATAGTTCAGGTGACTGATCGATGTATACCCAGGATAATATTGACAACATGCAGCAGTTCACATCATCGATCAATGCAATATACAGGGATAAGCAGAACAACACAGAGAACAATATTAGCACACCAGGGTAACTATGTGGTCACACATCACATCACATATCATCACACTAAGAATGAGTACATTACATGTAATATTGTATACACCAGGCATTTTCATCTCATAGTCAAGAATCAGTGCTACTCCATGTCTGTGTCAGGAACAAGCTATGGACACTGTTATCAGCACAGTCAAGGTGCAGTTACCTCACAGCATTATGCAACATTTAGTCTTGACATGCTGCTTTCAAATTTGTGTCCAAAGTCATAGCAGCTGATGCCTTATTTAGAGCGGTTCTCAAAAACACAAATCCTTAATCAGAGCTTGAAACCTAAGCATTAATAAGAGAGTTCTAATGCGGTTAACAAGGGCCCTGATTAACACCGAGCGGTACATGCATTACCCCCAAGTTGTTCTCTTCTTCTTGTGGAATGATGATCTTTCGAGAAGTCTGGAAATGCGGCCCACGTTTTCCATCTGTTCGTGGTCCTCATCTGGGCTGCTACTCTGAGAAAGTCTTCATTGTACAGCAAACAGAGTGCCAGGTGTGATGTTCCTTTCATATCCACTGCTGTCCGCCACGTCTGTCCTCTAACTTCTGGAACATGCTGGAGACCTTTGAACTCGCTAGACACATGGAAAACCCCCTTGCTGGACAGTCTCCTTGCTGGAAAGTACCTGATTTCAGGAACATGATGGAAACCTTCGAACTCTCTAAGACCAGGGACAAACCCCTTGCTGGAAAACCCCTACAAGCTTCAAGGTGTTATCAAGCATTAGCAGAGGCAAATAATTGAAACGTACTCAGTAAACACAATGTGGCAAAGTGCCAGAGTATAGGTTTAAAACATCTACTAGTTTTCCTAGTCATAAATGGTGGGGTATCATAATGTTTTTGATTGGTTCTTGGGGTATTTGAAGGCCCAATACTATTCGGTTGTATGTGGAGCTGTGCTCAGCTCTGCCCCACCCCCCATCATGCCTGCAGATGGCCCATTGAGGCACACCGAATACCTCTATTGTGTGACTGGCTGGGAGGAATTCACAAAGTCTGTCAGTTACACCCAGTCATGTGATCCAGACCAGGCTGAAGGCACAAAAGGGCTAAGGGCAGGAAAATGCCAACTTTCTGAAAGTGGCATTTTCAAAATTGTAATGAAAAATACAACTTCACCATTAAAGAGGTTTTCTCATTACAATGTCATAGGTACCAAATATGAAATATCTACCTGATCCCAATTAGGAATTACAGTTTACTAAATATAATAAGGAGCCCACTCCTATGGGAGGGGTAGGCGTCAAAGTAATGAAAAACGAATTTGGGAGTTTGTCCCTCCCAGGACATGTAAAACTTAAATGGACATGTCCAACATTTTAATTACACAGCACCCTGCCCTATGGGCTACCTGGGCCTACTTATGGGTGACGTATATGTAATAAAAGGGAAGTTTAAGGCTTGACAAGGGGTTTTATATGCCAAGTGTACATGGCAGATTAAAACTGCATTCAGGCTGCAATGGCAGGAATGGGACATGCTTTAAAGTCCTACTTAAGTGGGTGGCACAATAAGTGCTGCAGGTACACAAGTGGCATTTAATTTAAAAGGTATATGATATACCATTCTACAAGGGAACTACAGGTAAATTAAATACGCCAATTGGTTATAAGCCAATTATGTCATGTGCAGGAGAAGGAGCTCAAGTACTTTGGCACTTGTTAGCAGTGGTAACTTGCACAGCGTTCTAAGGCCAAAAGGAAAAGGCAAAATGAAAAAAAACACTTTAGGTTTAGTCTCTTTGCAGTTTTTCTCGACTTTTAGTGCATGTTCTAACATGGTGCAGTGGAAGGATTTTTCTGCTTTTAACTGTCTCCATTACCATTATAGTGTGCCAAATTCGGATTTCAGTTGCTTTATATTTTCTTTCATACACTGTGTTTCTCTCCTATGTTTAGAACAAGTAGGTTTCTTCAGCAATAATTACTTATCCAAGCCATCAGTGATCCAGTTGCAAAACTGAGCTACTTCTGGCACTTGTTTGATGTGTCAGGCCTTGATGAGGTATGATTCCAATGGTGTGAGGATTCGATTCTTCTGGTGCCTGTAACAACTACTATTCAGTGCTCCTCTGTGGATACCTTCTTTCCTGGGATGCTGATGTTGAAAGAAATTCCGTGGTAATTAATATTAGGCATGTCTTAGAAAAGTAGAGGTGAAGATTACGTGAAGGGTGTGTCCTACTCCATAGTCCAGCCCATTACACGTTTATGGAAGTCGAGGGTCTTACGGTTGAATGAGGCAACTCTTGCTTGTGGAGATCTGGCTCTTAAATCCAAACAAGGACGCATAAATTAACGTGTCTGGTCTCTGTCACAGCATCAGGAAACGCATTTGTGGGACTCCTGTGGTTTGCAGTGTTGTCCTAAATAAAATATTACCCTATAACATTATTGATGCATGGTTTAAAATAACCTTATTTCAAAAATATGCTAATTGTCATTAGTCACTGTTTCCTTGACTTTAATCAAATTATAACTTTCTATTAGAACCTGTTCCATAATCCATGTTTTGTTTCCTTGATTTATTGCACTTGTAACTTTCTTTCAGTTACACCATGTTCCATTTACTGTTATGCTCGCACAGTAAAATACCTATTTATCTACACTAGGTCAAATTCTATTGGTTCATTTGTCAATGTTTCATGTTGGACAACACCAAACTGACTAAGGTAGGTATATGAAGGCAGATCTAGGCTTATTCTCCATGAAACGTAAATAGAATCCCTGAATTGAGGAAAAATGACTCACTGGAAAATTATAACTTTTGTTCTTAAAAGAAGAGCCAAATGGTTTGCGACTAAATGTTTAGGGCTACATTTGTGACTAGAGACATGAAACAGACATGAATTAGGGCATACCTTTGCGAATACACCACAAAAACAAGCATTTGCAATGCAATCGGTCTTGCATTTACGTAAGTTTTAGCTATTGACATTGCAAATAACAACGGCTTTTACTTTTTGTTTTAACAACATAAATAAAAGGCATTCATTTACAATGCCAATAGCTTAAACTCGAGTAAATGTGAGAACTTTTGCAGTGCAAATGCTTGTTTTAACCAGTTTTAGGAGTGGCCTCCATACTCGTCAGACTTCACTAGCCCTCCACAGAAGAAGTATTGAAATATTTAAGGTACGCCCTTTCAGAACTGCCTGTGGAGCCTATGGTTTGTGGCCAACACTTTTGAAGTTTGTGTTGTAGAACACATAATGTGAGCCACATTTTTGGAACATTTTCTTACAGGTGTTGGAGAGACGCAGAGCAGGCAAAATAACTCCTCCAATACCCGTTGGACAGCCAGCTTCAGTAGAGATCTATTATTTTTGTTTGATACTCTCTTGTTCGTTGACCCCCTACTATCAGCTGAGAGCTAAGTATGAGAGGACTCTGTTGTTTAATGATGGCTACTCTCCTACTCCAGAGTTTGGGGGCCAGGAGTGAAGACCATGGTTTTCGATTAGACCTTTGTCGAAGCAAACAGAACTACAGGGTCACCGTTGTAGGTGTACCATTAAGACTAAAACACTTTAGTCTGGATTGCTTCTAATGAATGGCAAGACCAGGCGCCGTGCTATCAGTAGAGAGTATATCTTAATAGCTCTACAAGACGCAAATCCTGTCTGTCATTCGAAAACCTGTCACCCGACACCGAAGTTAACTATGTTGTCAGAGTGCCCTTGTTGATATCATCTATTTCATATCATCTAGTGACATAAGTCACTCTTCCTTCTTTCACCAAAGAATGCGCACCCTCACCTGCCTTTCGTTCCCATTTGGATTTCTGTACCTTCCGTTTACTCGCATTACCAAGCGACAGCCCAACCTTACAGCGTGTGTCTCACGTACACGAAAGTTGAAGTTGAGTAGTGGTTGGAGGCCCTAATGACATAAAAGATGGACTAGCTTAGGGACGTTCACAACTCAACCCTGGTTAACCTATCGGCCATCTTACAATGTAGGCCTCAGTTGAATCGGCTACCATAAGCAACTATGAGCAGAACAATTCGGTTGATAAGAAACTATCCGTTAGTAATGTTATTAGTTAAGCGACTGTGTTTAAATATGGATAACATAATCAGCGATCTATCATAAGTCACCTTTAGCCACGTATCTTTTTGCAGTCGACAAAGATAGATTTAGCTATACTGAAAAAAGCTATGGCCGCCTCAATGCGCATTTTGCTTTTCACAGTATAGTGTTTTTGACACTGCCCGTTGCCAAGGCTGCAGAAATGTGCCAATCCACTGCATGAGCTCTGCAGACAGATAACCCTCACTTCCAATGGGAGCTGATAATAATAAAGGAGAACGTAACCCAATACCAAAAGCTCCTAAGGACGTGGTAGCGGGCAGGGGTGGGCCATTGACTTGCTTCTTCTCATCTGGATACTTTAGGGTCGCTAACATTCCTATGGGCAAGACGCCTAGTGAGGCTGGACTGGTAGATGGACGGTTGGAGGCTTCGGGTTTGGTTAGAATTTATAGCTTTCTTCTTTATCTGCTGAGGGGAGCAAAAGGAGTCTGAGCCTGCTACAGTGTTGGTAGTACCCCTCTTACGTTATCCCCAGCTACTTCCTGGCCCAGTCCTTTAAATGGCCAGTAACTGAACAATGTTACTTGAGCAGGGTCATAGCACTGAGTAGTGTCTGTACAGTGAGGCTTGAGGTTGAGGAATAGCAGCAAAGTGATTGTAGCATTGCCTTGTTTCACAGTCCGAAACAAGCCGCGCCAGAGAAATAAAAGGCGCGGCAGCATAAGCTCCAAATAAAGTTACAGCGCAGCAAACTTTGTCCCTCCGCCTCGGGAAGCCCATGAAAAATGAAGAGCGCAACTGTGGGAAAAGGATAAACAAGGCAGAAGAGACGGGGATTAGTGACTTGCCCTGAATCAAAGAACGGTGAGCCGACTCCGAGACTGGGTCCCCGGGAGCTTCCGAGAAGATCTGGAGCCGACGCGGGGAGGGGGACAAAGTGAAAGCACGCCATGCGCGCGCTGTGCTGAAACGCCGAGGGAGGGAAAGTTAAAGCGTGCTATGCGTGCGCTGTGCTGAAACGCCGTGAGCCCTACGCGTGCACACCCCCTATCCGGGCAGGCACGACGAGCAGGAGACAGGAAGGCAGCAAAACATGCCTCCCTCCTAATGAAAATTACGCATTTTAGACCCACGCCAATTAGAAGCATGGGTGGAGCTTCCAACCCCGCTTTGGAAGAGAAATCGATGAAAATAGACCTCGCAAGCATGCAGCGCATGCGCTGCATCGCTAGGCGAGTCCTAAATATGGCAGCACTGTCATGCTGTCATGTGATTGCCATTAACACAGTCTTAGAATTGAATTGCTGCAGGAAACGCAAACAAACCCACATATGCTAAAGGCAAGAGTATGAAAGAAGAGAAACACCAAGTAAAAGGCTTTTACACATCTCCCTGTGCACTACAATGTGGATTTGTTCCATGCTGAAAAATCCATTGGAGCGCTCGAGGAGCTTCCCGAAAATCTGGGCCTATCATAGGTTTGCTGCTAAAGATTTTTGTGCGTCATAAAAAGTTATACATCTATACAAATAGTAGCAGTACGTCTGTGATTTGTTTTTATAAGAATTATTTGGTGATTTGGCTTCACAGAGTGGCAAAAAAAGCATGCTACCTGGTTCGTGTAAAAGCACATAAACATGTATTTAAAGTGTAGGAGTCCGTTGCAAGCTGCTGGGTTAACCAGGACAGAATATTGTCTTTGAGTCCTTTTCTATGTGTCATGACATTTCACTCTTTAAAAATAAACTGGCATGAAGTGATGTGATATAAATCCAGCTCGTGTGCAGCTTTTATGACTGGCCAATGCAGCAGGCTGTTAGCTTCCACCTCAGAGTCTACTTGACAGGTTAAGCAAGTCCCCCTTGGGACAGCAGACTGACATGTGCAGAGTGGTTCACAGTATTACTGTCTCCTGGGTGAACACTTTTGCATTGTCAGAGGCGCTGGATTCTACATGTAAGTACCAGCAACAAGAATAATAAAGAGGAGCTCTGGGAGGTAGAGGCCGGCCTATATAAATCTTTAGGAAAATAAGTATTCATCACAAAAGCAACAATTTCAATTGAATTTGTTTTACATTCCAATATAGCGCAAGTTGATTGATGACTAGTATGTTCAGGAGACCGTAAAGATTCAGGAAAAGCACTGAAGTCATTCTTTCCTCCAAGGAATCGAGAATCTTATAAATATTTTTGGGGTCATTTGAGTTGGAAAGGCAAGTGTATCACGACGTTATTTTCGTTTTTAGATTTGCAAAATGTTTGTTCGTGTTGATGTTCAAACCTCTGCAGTTTGGCTTACATTTCCCTTCAGTCTGATATTTTAAATATTACATTGTTGTATCTAATTGTGTGAGCAACCAGCATTTACAAAAATTAGATGTTGCTCTTAACTGAATAGTCAAATCAAAGTGTGATTGCGTTTGGGGATCTTCAACTTCCTTGTCAACAAATTTTCAACTGAAAAAACATTTTTATAGTGACTCATAGACTCCATTTCAAGGATTCAATCTTTGTTTCACATGTAAGAACTGACAAAACGATTTAGTTCTTCATATAAAACCTTGTTATATATCAAGGAGCACCGTTTTTAGGCCTCCATTACAGACAACCTCACCTGCTTGTTGACAAGATTAATTGTTTCCAATGCATTACCTGCATTGGGAGAGGTCTTTGACTCACCGA
This sequence comes from Triturus cristatus, assembly GCF_964204655.1. NCBI lineage: Eukaryota > Metazoa > Chordata > Amphibia > Caudata > Salamandridae > Triturus > Triturus cristatus. Next base: position 770,227,619 of record NC_140582.1, on the reverse strand, counting down.
CTTCTTCATGATTGCATGGCTTTGTTGTCTATCTTACTTGCCTGCACTGATTCAATGCCATACCACTTTTTTAAGTCGAGCCTATAGTGGCAGCGCGCATGTGCTGCTCACTCTGCGAGGCATGCAGTAATGGAGTATGGAGTGGAAGCTCAGCCCACGCCCCGCCCATCTTTTTCATTGGCTTGTGTCTTTGACCTTTCTAAATGCTGCCTTCTGATTGGTTTACAGGCTGTTAGTCCCACCTTATGACGGCCATGTGGTCATTTGCATCCTTCCATGGTTACTGGCCCCTTTACTTCGAGTGTTGCATGGTATGTGTTATTTAGATTGTGAGCACTATTTTCTTCTCATGCCTTCCCACCCGCACTCCCGTTGTTCGTGTCTTCTCGCCCTCCTGCCCCCCCAGGCCGCACTCCTGTTTGCAATGCAATAAGTCTCACGTAAATGTGAGTTCTATTGCATTGCAAATGCTTATTGGTGCTTCCTTTTCAGTCACATCCAGGTCTATGGTAGCCCTTTCTGGTGCCGTGTGTGATATTGCGCATGAGCAGTTACCACTTCCTCCTTTCTGCTCGATTCCTGTAGCAAAATGGTGAATTTATATTGGACTTCTGTGAATCAATGCACATCCTGCCGTGGGTGTACAGTTTCCCGCTTGGCTCCTTTCTGGGGCAATACCCCGGGGTTCTTGGTCGGCATGTGCCACAATATTGCTTCTTCAGCTTTGTGTTTTTATGGTGTTTGCTTGCATTTTTTGACTTGTCTCTAGGACCTGTACTGTACAGTATGCCGGCTCTCCATTCTGTAGCTTATGCTGCTTGTCTGATTGTTCCCCATCTGCTCTATGTTCTCAGGGACCGCTAGCATCCTACCCGTATCGAGAATGTATTCTTAGCCTAGTGTTTTCGTGGTCTTGGTGTGTGGAGAAGGAGGCGGGAGTAGTATTCACCATCAAGTGGTTGCATACAGCGCCTATTTATTTTCAGCAGCGCTGTAGAGATCTGGGACCCTCGTTAAATTTGACGAGCGTGAAAGTGTTTAGAAGAGTAGTGTCGTGAACTATTCTGATGAATTTCATTGGTTCAGTAGCAGCAAACGATAGACCAAGCACAGCTCCTAGTTTGTTAGTTCAATTGGAAACGTGACAGTATGAATTGAATGAAAGGCGATGAGCTAAAGGCACTAATTGAGGTGTTTGGGTGTGTGTATGCATATGTATGTGTGTGTATGTATATATATATATATGTATGTATATATATTAGGCAAAACTTCCTCCCAAAGCAGGAAAGCTGACGCCGTGTCTTGTGCGCAAAGTTTTCTTTATTAGTCAGCTAAATTGTTAGACGCGTTTCGCTTGTCCTGCAAGCTTGTTCACTAACAATCTCCATAAAGTTTTTCCGCCATTTTAAATGCTTAGTGCATGCGTGATACGTGTAAAACTACTAAACAATAAAGAGTGACAACAGACTCGTAGTTCAAACTTAACAAAGGACTTATAGGCAACTCAAAACGGAATTACATAAATTCATCTCATATTGATACAATCAGTCTGCCCTTATCCTTAAAGTCACTAACAATTCTAAAATAAAAAATTGTTGACAATATTTAAGCATAATACATATTGTAGTATGAAGAGGGAAGATAATCAAATTAAACTTGGGTGGGTATAAGCACCACTCATAAATACACGCTATGCCCCAGTGGGCTAATCTCCAAACACAGTGACCCTGCATAAATTGCAATAGCAGTACATGATTCAGCCCAAGTGGGCAAATGACATAGTTCTGAGCCCCCAAACATGCACATTATATGTGCAGTCTACTGCAATAGACAAGTCTGTTAAAATGTGAACGTGTACAAATAATAATAACTCAAAACTTTCAGGAAATACAATTTAAAAATCATTCTAAAAAATTAAAATTAAAATTTACTAGATCGCTGAAATTGAAGAAATTCAAATTTACTAGATCGCTGAAATTGAAGAAATTCTTTGCAGTTGCTCCTAAACGTCCGGCTGGACAAAGTAGCAATTTAGTGGCAAATGAATCTAGTAATTTAGCTGTTGATGACATGAACTTAATGCTAGTAATGGCTGATTTAAATAATGACTCAAACCGTGATGCTCAGGCATGCCAGGAAGTGCCCAATACTCTACAGCAAGCACTGGGTTAAGCCTGTAATGAGAGCTTGATTATAGAGCAGAGTGCACCAACCAAGTTTAAGTTAAATTCTAAATTCACGCCACTAACAAGCAGGGATTCTGTAGATGTGTTCAATGACCTAGTGGTTAATGATGTTAAGAATTTGTGCCGCATATTAAAAGTGAAGAAACAAGCATATACCCAGCGTGACAAAGAATACTATGCTTTAGTCGAAAAAATTGTCAAGTAATGATGCATGTATTGTTCGTGATGCTGATAAAGGGGGAAACGTGGTGTTGTGGGGTAAGGATCAATACCTCCAGGAAGCGTACAAACAGCTAAACAACAAATCAAATTATGTAAGAGTAAGCAAGGAAGCAATGATTGCAAGTCACGATAAATATAACAATTTGTTATTGGACTGGTATAGGCGTGGTCTAATCAGCAATGATGAAATGTTGTTTTTAAAAATTAACAATCCAACGACACCTGTTTTTTATTTAATATCTAAGGTGCATAAGAACATTGAGAGCCCCCCGGGTCGGCCGATTATTTCGGCCATTTCCAGCGCACTGGAAAACACTTCGAAATATTTAGATTTTTTTCTAAATCCCTTTGTCAAAAAACTCCCGTCTTTTATACAAGATACAGGTGACTTTTTGCGGAAGATCTATGACATACCTTGGGAGCCAGATTACTTATTGATGACCATTGATGCAACAACTCTTTATACAAGCATCAGGCATGTAGATGGTCTTAACGCTATCAAGCATTATCTGGGTGTTAGGCCTTTACAGCTATGGCACCATACCCAGATGCTATTAACTATGACCGCTACCTGCCTTGGCAATAATTAGTTTTCTATTCAATGGAGAACTGTTTCACCAAGTGTGCGGGACTGCGATGGGCACCTGCTTCGCCCCCAGCTATGCGAATTTGCATATGGGCTGGTGGGAGGAGCAGGTGATCCAAACGCAGTTTCCTAAGGAATGGCAGGATAATGTAATGTTTTGGTGCCGTTATATTGTTTTTGTTGTATGGAAGGGCTCTCAGGAAAGTGCACGTGAGTTTGTTAATGGATTGCAGGTCAATGACCTGAATTTGAAATTGACTTATGAGATCAGTACAACCAGCGTCAATTTTTTAGATGTGACTGTATACATTGAGGGTGACAAACTAGAGACGAAACTCTATCGTAAGGCTACAGATGGGAATACCCTACTCCATGCGACTAGCTTTTATCCTAATAATTTAGTGAGAAGTATCCCTTATGGTGAATGTCTTAGAGCTATGAGGAATTGTAGCAACAACGAAGATCTCAATGCAGAATTAGCGTGTCTGAAGGGTCGCTTTGCAGCCAGAGGCTATCCCCGGGTTTGGGTGGACACAGCTATTTGGAAATCCCGCAAAAAATCAAGAGAGGAAATACTCTTTAGCCGTGAGAATAGATCAGATGTGCAGGACAGTGATAGTGATAGCAAACGCAGATAAATTACTGGCTTCAACACACAAGAAGGTAGTTTACGAAAAATCTTGCAAAAACACTGGCATATCATTGTGAACGATCCCATCCTTAAGAAATCTGTGGGACATAGACCACTGATAACCTTCAGAAAGGCCAAGTCGCTTAAACAATCTTTGGTCAGTAACATGCTCCCAGTGACACAAGGAAAAACAGCTCAAAATTGGCTTAGTAGGAAGGAGGGATTTATCAAGTGTGCTAAATGCAAAGCATGTGTCCATGGTAAAAACACCTCTACTTTCATGGGAGGCCTTTCGCCATATGCGACCAAAATTAAGGGGTATTACTCCTGTAAATCAGATTTTGCTGTATATGTACTTCGCTGCCCGTGTGGCCTGCGGTACGTTGGCAGCACAATACTCCCTGTGCATAAGCGAATCCTACAGCACCTGAGAGCCATTAAAAATGGGGATAAAACCTACCCCGTGGCTCGACACTTTGATCAATTCCATGACAGAAATATTAAAGGACTTGAGTACTATGTAATCGATGCAGTCCCAGTGAGCGAGAGGGGTGGATATTGAGTCAAAAAATTGAGGAGATTAGAATCAAATTACATTATTAGGCTCAATACTAAGATCCCTGAAGGTCTCAATATTGAAGAAGACTTTCACACACATCTATAAAGTTATTGCGACTTTACTCCCTATTACTGAATTAATTTTTTAGAATGATTTTTAAATTGTATTTCCTGAAAGTTTTGAGTTATTATTATTTGTACACGTTCACATTTTAACAGACTTGTGTATTGCAGTAGACTGCACATATAATGGGCATGTTTGGGGGCTCAGAACTATGTCATTTGCCCACTTGGGCTGAATCATGTACAACTTGGGTTCTTTAGTACTGCTATTGCAATTTATGCAGGGTCACTGTGTTTGGAGATTAGGCCACTGGGGCATAGCGTGTATTTATGAGTGGTGCTTATACCCACCCAAGTTTAATTTGATTATCTTCCCTTTTCATACTACAATATGTATTATGCTTAAATATTGTCAACAATTTTTTATTTTAGAATTGTTAGTGACTTTAAGGATAAGGGCAGACTGATTGTATCAATATGAGATGAATTTATGTAATTCCGTTTTGGGTTGCCTATAAGTCCTTCGTTAAGTTTGAACTACGAGTCTGTTGTCACTCTTTATTGTTTAGTAGTTTTACACGTATCACGCATGCACTAAGCACTTAAAATGGCGGAAAAACTTTATGGAGATTGTTAGTGAACAAGCTTGCAGGACAAGCGAAACGCGTCTAACAATTTAGCTGACTAATAAAGAAAACTTTGCGCACAAGACACGGCGTCGGCTTTCCTGCTTTGGGAGGAAGTTTTGCCTAATATTATCGGACCTTGCTTGGGAGGTCCGTTTGTCGACGCGCCCTCTAGTTTGGAGGTGGTGGGCATACCGAAGCAAACGGAGGAGAAATATGTATATATGGTTTCATTGGACCCGAGGATTTGAAACTTCCAGCAGTTACCACTGTGAGTCTCCTTATATTTTGGAACAATGGTACCGAATTAAGGAATCTGTTTCCAAACGAACAACAGACTGCCCTCGGAAACGAGTGCTTTTTAATGACATCTTTGGTAACGATGCTTGAAGCACATTTTTAATGAACTTGAAATAATGCGGTTTTTTTGGGAATTTTAAATGACATTATGCAGATGCTGTGGTTTGTAGTCAAGGACATCTATAAATCCAGTCCAGGTTTAATGGAAAACGCAATGTAGCATGTTGGGAACCTTTCTAAAATGAAATGAACTAGAGGGCATTAACACTAAACAGCACAGGATGTGAATTGCTTTAAAAGTGGTTTAAAACTGAAGGATTTACACTGTTGCAGGTTGTGAAGAAATTGTGATTTTGCCGATTTTAGGAAGGGTCGTCAGCCCACATGCTTGTTTTGACCCAATCATGATGAAATATAGTGCATCTTCAATGTCGATGAATGTTTCTTTTAAAAGCGAGCACCAATATGGCGCACTTCAGGTTGATAAAGGCAGCTTGACTGCCGAAACGCGTCCCTGCTATGTCCATGGGTCCGATGTAACTTGCACAATAAACGAGAGAACCCCCACGATGAAGAGTGCTGGTTCCTTAATTTAAAACGATTGGGGATTATTTTTTCATATATATATATGTATATATATATATATTCACTGAAAAACCATAGGTTTCAGGCCTGATATAGTTAGGAATTAGCATTTAAAAAACCTTAGAAATTCACTGAAAAAACAATAGGTTTTAAGGGTGTTATAGTTAGCTGAACATTTCACTTGAACAAAACCATTGAAATTCCTCCGATATAGTTAGTTGTTAGTTGCAATCCACTGCTGATGATGTCACATATTACATCATTCATGACATGGTCAGTGACATCACTGATGACATCTCAAATGACATCACTGATGACATCACTGATGACATCATCCAGTGAATGTGGTTTGGTTCGTTATTTAAATATGTATTATATATATAGCAATTTGCATTGAAGAATGAGTGGATAAAAAAATATAAATATCTGGATGGAGGATTTAGTAGCAGTGTGATTGACTGTTTACTTGACTAATTTATAGTGTCTCACTAAATATATTGGATAGTGACTAAACTGTGTGAATATCTGTATCACTTTTTCAGTTGTTGTGTAAACTGCTGCACCAGTTGGTTACTAGCTACGTGAAAGTCTATATTATTTATTGATTAGTTAACTGAGTATTTGTATGGGAGAGTGAATGTGTGTGTGGTTCGGTGGGGGGTGTGTGACTGCCCAAAGATGTGTGAATAGTTGATTCAGTAGGTATCTGTAGTTAAAACTACATGTTATAACAGTTGTTTGGGTGAGTGAATATCTTTATGGGTGTGGTGATGAGCCAATATATGTCTCAATGGTACATGTCCAACAAACTAGAAAAATAAAAGCCAGTGTATGTGTCAGTTGTTGTATATAAATAAGTATACATAAGAATCAGTGATTGTATGAGTGACTGAATGGATAACTGTATACTTGTAATAGTGTTTTTATAACACACTAAGTATGAGTTATTATCTATATTAATAGATGAAGTGGTGTTTTTATAAGTGTATAGCTAAGTAAAAGTAAGTATGATCCATTGTTTGCATAAGTGAGTATGATGACTTCATAAGTGATTAGGATGTGTGCTGGTGTGTAATGTCGATATAGGTGTAAAAGTATATTTGATAGTGTTCTATTGGTCATTGACAGCATGTATGAGTGAATCTATAGGTAAGTGATTAGATGTGTGTATAGATCTAGGAGTCACTGAGTGGGTGTTTAGAAACTTGTATTGGTGTGTCAATGGTTTTAAATCTGGCACTCTGTATTTTACAGTGAGTGATGAAAGGTTATACTAGTGTATGATGAGGTGTATCTGATTGTCACGTAGATGATGTCATCAGTGATGTCATTTGAGATGTCATCAGTGATGTCACTGACCATGTCATGAATGATGTAATATGTGACATCATCAGCAGTGGATTGAGGGCGCGCGAGATGTAGTTAGTACAACTAACTATATCGGAGGAATTTCAATGGTTTTGTTCGAGTGAAATGTCCAGCTAACTATAACACCCCTGAAACCTATGGTTTTTTCAGTGAATATATATATACATAGACTTCCTTGCCTATAAAGTGGTTCTGCTGCACTTATTGAAAACATGCCAATTGGCACCAGTTTCTTTTCCTTGGACACTCTTGACACTAGAGAAAGTATCCCGTTTACACTGTCTGCAGCATAAATGCCCCAAAAAATAGCACTGCTGCACTTGGTCTGCATAATCCTCTGCCTGTGCATGGTTGTCTGGTGCCAGTAGTAGTTGTAATGTCTCTTCACATGTTTGTGCCCATTTCCTGTTCACACACTGTATTGATATCATTGTTTCGGTTATCAAAGTTTAAAATTAAAATTATTTTATAAATGCCCCCATTGTTTAGATTCTCTGTACTCGCTCAAAGTGATTGTGCATCGCTTGGCCACTCTGATTTGTGATCCACCCTAAATACATTGAATCAGTACTATTGTGTAGCGCATGAACCTCTATGGTCCTACAGTAATGTGCATGCATTTTTATCTTTAGGCCAAGAACACCAAGAAGGTCGGGATTGTGGGTAAATATGGTACCCGATATGGAGCCTCACTTAGAAAAATGGTAATGAAAATTGAAATCAGTCAACATGCAAAATACATGCGTTACTTCTGTGGCAAGGTAAGTGTACTGCCATTAAAGTACAGTAGAATCTTCAAATTCTTAGTCTTCTTGGATCCTGGGTACTCGCAAATATTTACCCAGGGGACAAAAATTGTGGTCTGTGGTTTGATCGAGGGATGAATTTATGCCAGCAGGGCGGCGGTCAGGGGGTTGGGGGGCAGGTTGGCTGTAAGGTGTGCGTAGAGGAAGTGAAGTATATACATCTATTGGCCGAGTTGCACAATGTAAAACCAAAATATCCTGAGATTATTCCTGTGCCCCCCTCCCCCCCAACCAAATGTTATGATCCTAAGCAAGTGTAATATTTCACTTTCACCCCTTCCCCTCCTATTTAGGTCCAGCATTCGAGACCTCTTGTATATACTTTAGAATATACTTAAATTTGTATATACTTTGTGGGCTCTTGAGATCAGCCCTAGGACTTGTCTGCTTCCGCTTAGGGACTTTTTTTTCTGTTCAACTGCCTCTATTTAATTGTCTTGATAGAAAACGACCAGTAGAGGTCACTAAAATACCAGAATTGCTTTATGCTTGTTCAACTGCCTCTATTTAACTATCTTGATAGAAAAAGACCAGTAAAGGTAGTAAAATACCAGAATTGCTTTCTGCTGTGGGACTTTATTTTGTTAATTCATCTGCCAACTGCCTCTATTTAACTTTTTATATAGAAAACAACCAGCAGAGATCAGTAAAATACCAGAATCAGTTTAGCATTTTCTAGATTCCAGTCCATAGAAATTGTCTTCCTTGAGCATCCGTAGACAACAATATTTTTTTTAAATCTTGTATTTTCAGTGATATGACCAACGAAGGCCCTGATTTCATATTAAAAGCAGAGCTTTGGACTTTACCATTTCCCGCTGAAAGGCAACATTTCTCTCTATGTGTTCCCATACCTGACATGTTGCACAGTTTGGTGCTTACTTTCCCTCCATGTTAAAGAACAGTAGATGTTTCAGCACCCAGGCTAATGTGCTGCATAGCTAAATACATAGAAGGCCTCAAAGGCGAGACCGATTGAATTGCAAATGCTTATTTTTTTTGCCTGCACCAGCTGCATTTCACCCACAGTAGAAGGATAAATTGCATCCTCCCAGTGCTGAAGTTAGAATTTTCATTGAATGGCTGGAAGTAACTATTTTCTTCCCTCTTTCTCACTGCTCCCAATGCACTAAGCTTTTACACTTCTCCCACCGAACCCAGCATCATTTTGTTCCCCAACCCTGTTCCTTTTTTTTTTCTTAAATCACTTTTTGCTGCCTGCCATGCCATTGATGCAGGTCATCTTAAAATGTTTCATGACCATTTCCAGACTGCCACCCTCATGTGTGCATCAGTACTCATATGTGACAGGCATGTAAGTGTGAATTTTCAATGGTCCAGCACAATACTTTATTATACAATGTAAACAATTCCACACAGTTCAACTCAATTGTTTAACATGATGCACAGACTCCATGAGTTTATTCTGAAGAAATTTCTTTATTCATCATTTTTGGTAAATTTCTCTTCTTTAATTCAAATGTAGCCAAAGCATTTTGTCACGAGGACATCTTCAGGACCACAAAAGTATACAGAAAATAAATTGTTTTAAATACACTAATCATACTTAAGAAAAAAGGAAGTGAAAAAGGAACATTTAAAAACACATATTACATGACAAGTGAACATAACATACACTTAATAGCCAAAGTACTAGAATTCCCTGGAAAGTTACTGGATAATTGATTGGTGGTTAGGGCAGTTATCACTGTGCATTAAAATGTCGCCACAAATCAAAAAGTGCTATACTCAAATGTATATATTGCCATCCTGAGGCCATTCTCTATAGTGTTATCATTAATATAGACCCAATACTTCTAACAATCCATTTGAATTGCCAATGACCTTCTATCCAGTTTAGGCCCAAAGATTATATATAGTAATACCAAAACGTTAGCTCAAAGATTCATAGTGTATTCAAATGGTATGACAAACCATACCTACATATGAAAGTTCTTCTTAATCAGCTAGAACAACGCACTCTTCAATATTTTGTATATTGACACTTCTTGTATGAATCAAATCAATCTGAATCTGAAACGGATGGAAAATCATGTTTTACCAAAGTTTGAAGATCAAGAGGCTGCATGGAATTTGTACATTACTGACAACCTCATCTAAAACAAGCAAGAGTCATTTCTCTATTGAGAAGTTGCCCAGTGACACGTGTCGCTCTGTACACAGAATCCCATGGTTAAATATCATTGTGGTCACAAATCCTGGTGAGAAATCTGACTGTAATAGCTGGATCCCAATGGCTGTCCTTAAGTGGATCCTATTTGCACCATATATATGAAAATAAATGCATGAGATTAAATATGGCAGTACTTATTATAAAATCAATGACTTTAATATTTCGTATTATATTAGTCTGGATATTTAAATTATTTAATAGCACCCTCCAAAGTCATATATTCCATAAGTCAAATAATTTTGTTGGGTTGAAATGTTAATTCGACTCTCTAGCATCTAATTACATGTTGATACTCTTGCCCCAGAACTCCATTCATATAGAGGGAGGATTGCCTGAAACTATCTAAATCACATGTGGTTCCACATATGTTAATTCAGAAATTATTACTCTGAAGTGAACATCAAATCATTATCTAATAAAATACAGCAATGTCATGCCTCCAATTAAGTTTCCAGTAATAGAACCCAAAACTTCGACTAATAGATATGGAATTTTTACAAAAATATGTTGTTCTAAATGATAATCATTACAGCAAAACATTGGGTCATGTCTCATTTCTATTTAATATACGCTTAAAGCCGCCACTATCTTGGACTGCCTGAACATAATTTCCACCATGAGGTAGTTTCAAATTATAAGATACTTTTCCCAAGCTTTTTGAATTACAGCTATTGAAAATGTATGCATATAACACCCTGTCTATTATAAGCTCCCAGTACATCATTACTTTATATATCCAAGATTTATACATATGACCACCATCAATCAATCAATGAATCATCGCATTTATATAGCGCGCTACTCACCCGGAGGGTCTCAAGGCGCTGGGGGGGTCCGCTACTGCTCGAACAGCCAGGTCTTGAGTTGCTTCCTGAAGGTGAGGTGGTCCTGGGTCAGGCGGAGGTGGGTGGGGAGGGAGTTCCATGTCTTGGCGGCGAGGTAGGAGAAGGACTGTCCCCCTGTGGTGGCTCTTCGGATGCGGGGGACGGCGGCGAGGGCGTGGCTGGTCGCTCGAAGCTGGCGTTTGGGAGCGTAGAAGTTGAGGCGGCTGTTGAGGTATCCTGGGCCTTGGTTGTGTAGGGCTTTGTGTGCGTGGGTGAGGAGACGGAAGGTGATTCTCTTGCTGACCGGGAGCCAGTGCAGGTCTCTCAGGTGTCCGGAAATGTGGCTGCGACGGGGGATGTCCAGGATGAGTCGCGCTGAGGCGTTCTGGATCCGCTGGAGTCTCTTTTGGAGTTTGGCGGTGGTTCCGGCGTAGAGGGAGTTGCCGTAGTCCAGACGGCTGGTGACGAGGACCTGGGTGACCGTCTTCCTGGTCTCGGTGGGGATCCACCGGAAGATCTTACGTAGCATGCGCAGTATGTTGAAGCACGACGAGGAGACGGCGTTGACTTGTCTGGTCATGGAGAGGGAGGAGTCCAGGATGAAGCCCAGGTTGCGTGCGTGGTCTGTTGGTTTGGGTGCGCTGCCTAGGGCGGGGGGACACCAGGAGTCGTCCCACGCGGCGGGTGAGGATCCCAGGATGAGGACTTCCGTCTTGTCTGAGTTCAGTTTCAGGCGGCTGTTCTTCATCCATTCGGCTACCACCATGTTAAGTTTACAATAACGTTTTAGGAAGGAAACATGTTATTGTTACGATATGTGGCATGAGTAGGTCTCACAATTTTGCCAGTATTCACATTCCGTATATTTTAAACCGGCTACTAAGATTGTGGTCATTCTAAGCGTTGCTACATTCTATTTCTGATACAGGTCATGTGTTATATGACTGCAATGCATATTTCAATTGTTAACATTAAAAACGCTCGTCCAAAGTAAGTGTTCGAGTGCAACAAAATACACTTGATGGTAGTCATTACGGCAATACATTGGATCATGTCTCAATTTCTATTTGATGTGGGCCTATTGCTGCCACTGTCTTGAACTGCCCAAGCATGATTTGCACAGTAAGGAGCTTCATATGTTATGATGCTTTGCACAAGCTATTTGAATGACAGAGTTATAACGTCTCAATTAAAATATGTGGAATCACATGTGATTTAGATAGTTTCGAGCAATCCTCCCTCTATATGTCTAGAGTGCTGTTCTAGAACAAGATTATCAACATGTACTTAGTTTCAGATGCTGGAGAGTGGAATGCACATTTCAACTTTACAAAACAAATTGGGTTATAGACAAAAAAGACTTTGGAGGGTGCTATTAAATAATATAAAAATCTCAAATAATATAATATGAGATATTAAAGTAATTGATTTTATAAAAAATACTGGTATATCATCACATCTCTTTTTTGTTTATATAATGTCAATAGGAACCACTTAAGGATAACCATTGGGATCCATGTAAAGCCAGCTATCATCAGGGCATATTCAGCCAGCCAAGATGCCGGACGCGCTGAATTCTGCGGGCCATCATAGCTAACTGAGTCAGAGGGGCACTAACACAGAACCATGCACAAGAGGTTGCAGAGATCATCACAGAAGACACAGGCTGTGAGCAGGAGAACCAGGGAGACAACTAACGACTGCTCCCAACTCAAAGCAGGCACTGCAAGAGCTACAGGATGTCCTGAGAGCGGTAGCAAATCTGAGAAGTAGTCGACCTAGCAGGGATACTGATGTCTCATCGGAACGATCATCCAGTTAGAGTAGCTTCTTAGCAGTATGGCCAGTGAGTGAGGATTTGCAGTCACTTCCCGAGGTGACACCGCAGACTGCTGATGACTTAATGTAATGACCTATTGTACCTAAGGGACTCACGCATACGTTACTGTGTCAGTTTGCACGTCGGTTCTGCAGAGATATGTATGTATCCCAAAGGGAACGCTGGTCAGCATATAATTCAGGATCGCTAATTTGCGCCGACTCTCGCGTGCCCACACCAACTGTTAATCAAGTGATGCACTGGTACACCAAGATGCAGCACACAATCACATCTATGTACTATGGGTCCGTAATGTCTGCACACCTACTGCAAACCAAATCCGGCCACTCCTTCCCCCCGACATGGTTGGCCGTTGCCACATGGCATTGTTCTTCGTTTGGGCAGATATCGGTTGTCCCTCTGCTGTACCCCAGTTAAGTCACACATGGCTGCCCCCTTAATAGTTTCGCGACACGCACACAAACACTAACAAGTGGGAGATGCAATTTCCACTCTCTGATAGTACGCCACATGACAGCCTAATACTAGGCACATCATACTACGTGCGCGCAGCACTATCTCATTCACATACTACATGCCACACACCAATGTAATCACTTGGAATGCACACGCCAGCTTGCAGATATGACATCTACACATATCTCAAGCAACTTAAAGCTCAGATAGCACTCTTACAAGAGGAGCACATAGCAAAGCCAGAGATTTGCAAACTCCAGCAAAGATGGAAAGGGCAGATACTAGCCACTGGATACTCCTCTTTTGCCGGGGGTTCTGATTTGGATTAGGCCAGGAATACAATTCACACAAGAAGAAAACAAAATTGACCCATGTGTCAGATACGTCCTATCCAAGGGTCACCTAAATGGGAAGCTCCTAGTATTCTATATATGCCCCAAACACAAATCAAAGCGGGTTCTGGCAGACGGTGATGGTCCAACTCTCGCGCTACTGCGACATCCCCTGGCTGGTGGGTGGGGATTTCAATGTCGTTCTTGACACTACCTTTAACTGATCCTTCCCACCACTGTTGCAAGCAGCAGCGACATCCAACGCATGTGGGCTGAGGGAGTGGATGTACCGCTGGGGTCTGTCAGATGTATGGAGGGCCTTTCAACCACAGGCGCATTTATACTCTTATTACTCTTACCCACATGGCCTACATGTTCGCATTGACCGCTTTGCTGCGAGCCAGCTGATACTGACGCAATGCGTAGGCGCCGATTAACTGGGTAAAACCCACTCAGACCACAACCCCATTTGTAATGCAGCTGCGAGGGGATGATGAGGGACCAAACACACACATATGGAGGCTGCAACCTATGGCACTGGAGGACCCTCCATTTAGAGAGGCAGTAGGCACGGCATTTGATACATATTTTGCAGAAAACACGGACTCAGAGACTGAAGCAGGACTACTGTGGGATGCAGGCAAGGCAGTGGTCCGGGGACAGTGCCTGGGCTTAAGCTGGTGTGTTTGTAGGCGACTTGACAGCAAAGTAACACATATCGAGAATACCTTAACAGGATTAGAAGCCAATCTTGCGCATGGCAGAGACACACAACATGCAATAGATGCACAGAAGCAGAAACATGCGGAGGTTCCGGAGTGGCTGCATTGCTTAAATGACATGTCACATGCAGCGTGCAGCCACGCAGCAACAGACAGGACAGGCCGGTTGCTTGCACGTGTGATCAGGCAAGAACAAGCGCAGTCTCCCATAATACATTTACAATCTGCTAACCGGCAAATCCACACCAAACATCATGACATACATACTGAATTCACAATGTACTACACCAAAGTGTACAAACCCGTGCACCATGAAGGAGTACCAGAACCGAGCACCCTCCTCTCCCCGCTGATTCTATCGCAAATTACTGCCGAACAGCGAGACAACCTGTGCGAGCCAATTAAGTTGTCAGAAATACACGAAGCGATAGGATCGCTAGCCAAGGGCAAAGCACCAAGGCCTGATGGTTTCTCGGCCAAATACTATATAGCCTACCATCAAGCTCTGGCACCGCAGCTCCTCAATATGTACCATAGTGCACAGGAGTCGAGGACATTACCTGGCACACTATGAGAGTCATTACTGGTATCACTATTGAAACCACATTGAAATGCGGAGCTACTAGGTTCCCATCACCCACTGGCACTCCTAAACACAAATTATAAAGTGCTAACCAAAATCTGGCATGCAGATTGGCCCCATTGGTTCCGAAGCTCATCCATCCAGACCAAAATGGGTTTGTACCCACCCGCAGCATGTCGTTGAATGTGCGCTGCTTCTTCAGAGTGGCACACTACTCCAGAATTATTTTGGGAACACTCGGGGTGTCTAATTTTAGATCTAGAAAAAGCGTTCAATATCCTGGAGTGGGGCTTTTTATTCACTGCACTGCGCAAATATGACCTAGGGGACGAGTTTTGAGCCTTGTTTGGCTGCTTTATACTCAACCAGTGACCAGAGTTGAAACTGACCCATATTTGTCAAATCAAATCCCTATTGAGTGCGGTATGCAACAGGGCTGCCCACTCTCCCCGCTCCTGTTCGCGCTAGCTATCGAGCCTCTGGCCGAGGCACTGCATAATTCACAAGACGAATGGGGAATCCCTCTGGGTGATGGCTTTCATGGGATATCATTACACGCAGACGATCTGCTCATATGCATTGAAGATGTCCGGCTACCCTGTACCGCAGCAGAGAGAACGTTATTAGAGTTTAGCGCAGTCTCAGGGCTCCGAGTGAACTGGGACAAATTATGCCTGTACCCCTTCTCGGAGTCCACTTTGGACCTGCATCTGTCTATCAATGGCAAATCGGATGCACTGGCAATTGTCCACATTCCAATATCTCGGGATACTCATATATAGACCCCGCAGACTTGCTCGAGGACAACCTGATATGTGCCATCACTGCAGTACAAGCGCAGATGACCTACTGGGGCACATTACAAGTGATGGTCATGGGAAGGATTGCACTGTTGAAGATGGTGGTGCTCCCGCGCTTTCTGTACCACTTTGTGAATTTTCCATTTTACCTTAAGCTGGTGTTGTTCAAAGGCCTAGAACAGGATATGAGAAAGTTAATTTGGAACGGGTCTTGCAGCAGAGTGGCCTTGTCCAAAATGTACCCCTCGACAACTAATGGAGGTCTCTCGTTGCCAAACATGGAGCAATACTACCTTGCAGCTCTGTTCCAGTGGGTGGCAAGATGGCTTAGTGCATGCCATCTTAAGACTTAGCATCTCAGGCACCAGGCACCAGGACTCATGCATCCACAAGTGGTTGAACTATTCCACCCTAGCAGGAAGGGTAGGCCACCAGCCCAGTTGTTATTGGAGGTAGCTCACTACTGCTTCCACCGCAGCCTACGGATCACACCCAGTGTGATCCCATATGCGCCATCCCTCCCCATAGTGGGTACACCCAGAAGGCACCGTGCTATCACGGGATCGGAACTATTGCAATGGGAGGAGGTAGGCATCCTAACAGCGGGGGCCTGTACAGTGAAGGGTAACTCTTGCCTTTGATGTTCTAGCCGAGGACTTGGGTCTCAAGGCCAATTCCTGCTACACGCGGCAGTGATACGCACATTGCAGGTGACACGGGGTAACATAGCGCAGGAACTGGCCATGTTTTTCACCATACAATATTTACATGAATTAGGGTCAGGCCACCATCTCGTGAAATGGTATGCGGAATCCCTGAGGGTGCACATGGTGCCACAGTTGAGCTCCTTATGAGCTCATTGGGATGCAGATCGACAGCGTCCCAGTACTGAGCGTGAATGGATGGACATTCTTGAAGGTCCCACCCGAATCCTCCGTAACGCAAGATTCCGGCTTATCCAGTATCACATTGGGCACAAAATAAATAAATATTTCAGCCACACTGACACCAGATGCCCAAGATGCGGGGACGTGGTAAGTGACCTGCTTTACATGCTCTGGTCCTGTTCAGCCATACAATCATACTGAACAGTGGTCATCATGACCTTGACACAATGCACAGATTGCACACTAAATTGGTCATGGGAGGCATGCATACTGGGACTGTACCATAGGTCTAGCAGACACAAGGTGACATTCCGATACATAGACCTAGGGCTCATAGTGGCCAAGCGCCAGATTACACGACGCTAAAAATCACCTGAGCCTCCTACAGAGAGGGCCTGGTTCCAGTCGATACCCTGCTGGGTGCAGGCGGAAAGTATAGCGCTGTGTTATGAGGATGCAATAGGAATTCCTAAGCAGCTGCGAGCTGGGATGTGATCCTGACAGATTTCTGTGCGATCTGGCAGAACCAGACCAAGGAAAACAATAACACAACTGGGTGAAGCACGAGCCAGAACCAAACAGATCAGCTAAACCACAAAAGGTCAACCAGTGCATTCACGGCGCGCTCAGCAAAATGCATAGGGAGGCGAGTGTAATGTTCCTTACTGACATTAGTCCAAGCTAAATAACACAGCAAATAGCAGTCACAAGTGGTGGAATAGGAACCTAGAAGGTACCACCCAATTCGGTCAATAAACAACCAAGCGCTGCACTCAGGCAAAACAAGCAGACCCCATAGCAGGATGATAAATGATGTGTACCGTGTCACACTGTTTTAATGTTACAATGTTGAGAACATGAGTCAATGTGTTATTTTCTTTTCTTGTTAGAGCAATGTTATGTCACACATAACACTCATATATTCACAAGGTTAGCAAAGCCATTATTACAATACTGAGTAAAATTGTGACGCTTAATTTTAGGCAATGCTTCGCTACAAACTGACTCAGGGAGAATTATTGAGTCAAGTTGGAAATGTAATAAAACTGTATAACCTGAGATGAAATGCAATAATGAAAAAATCAATAAACAAATTTAAACAAAAAAAAAGTAAAGCCAGCTATCAGTCAGATATATGGAAATTTCATGCTGCCTCTTGATCTTCAAACTTTGGTAAAACATGCTTTTTAATTTGTTCAGATTGAGATTGATTTGATTTATGCAAGAAGTGCCAATATACAAAATATTTAAAACTGTTTTCTATCTAATTCAGAAGAACTTTCATATGAAGGTATTGTTTGTCATAATCTGTGGCAATACGGTATGTAATCTTTAAGATAATGTTTTTTGTAAAACTATAGATAATCTTTTGGCCTAAACTGGATACAGGTTCATTGGGAATTCAACATGGATAATTATAAACATTGGGTCTAAATTGATGATAACACTATGGTGAATGGCCTCATGATGAAATCATATAAATTTGGGTATAACACTTATTGAATTGTGGTTTAAATTTTAATGCCCAGTGATAACTCAATTATAAATAGAGATTGGCCTAACCACTAATCAATCATGCAGTAACTTTCCAGGTTATTGTAGTACGGTAATAGGTAAATGAATGTTATGTTCATTTGTCATGGTAAATGTTTTTAAATGTTCCTTTGTCACTTTTTTCTTTTTTTCCTAATGATTATTCTGTTTCTGAAAGATCAAATTCTATGTATAAACTTTTTTAAATTGTATTTTATGTATGTTGTTGTAGCCCTGAAGAACTCCTTATGAGGAAATATGCTGAACTAAAGAAAAGAAATTAAAAAAAGAAGATGATTATGAATAAAGAAATTTCTTCAGAATAAACTCATGGAGTCTGTCCATCCAGTTAAACAATTGAGCTGAACTGACTGTGTGGAATTGTTTACATGAGGTCACTTTTTCTGGAATTGCACTTAAGATAAATATGATGCATCCACAAGTTGATCAATGGCAAAAATGATTTGAAAGGAAAGAAGTTGTACTCAAAATAAAATCAGATCTGAGAAAGACCTGGGCATTTTCTACAAACATGGGCAATCAAACTTAAACTTAAACAACATATAATCAATAGCAATGTGGACACATGGCACACTATGGGCCTCATTATGAGGTGTTGGTTACTTAGTGTTGGGATGCTTGGGTTCTGGAAGCTCTGACTCCTGCAAGTATCCAGACACCAAATAAGAAACAGTATCCATTGGTCTATCTAGCAAGGGAATAGAATCCAAATTCAAGAATCTAGGTCCTTTCCTACATGTCATTACCCTTTCCAGGGCAAATAAAGACCCTGTTTCAGCATTTTATTCCAGTGCGCCCAAGCAAGTTTTGTAAATTCACACATTGGTTACTTGAAGGACTTGGCTAAGACTATTCGAGTCTTTAATGACGTACGCTCTAGACGTTGAGCAGCGTGGAACGCCATTTTCTGTATTCGGGAACGGTGTAACGAAGGCCGCTCATTAGATAGTGCATGTAGAAAACGAAGCTGTCAGTCACCTGAATATATTTCTTCTTTCTTATAAACCCACAATGAGCAAGAAAGGCGAGAGACAGCAACAAGAACAGTCAGGAACATATTCTTTCACTTCTGTTTGCTGATCAAGCCTACTATTATTTGACAAGGTCATTCTGATTTCAACTTTGCATCTCTGGATCCTCGTATGTGTCGGGGAGATATTGTGCTCCAGATCTTTGTGCTGTTTGGCCTCCGTTATTCTGAGTAGGCCTTATTTCTTTCATCGCCTGTTGTCAATACTCGATCTATTATAAGACTCTATTGCCTGAATAAGGAGCATTGATTGAGCTCTTATCCATTGGACGCTCAGCGAAGTATTTGGAGCTGTCGTTTTTTTGAATTACATAGACTTCGGATCCAGGTTATATCCAGTATACACCTGTTGGATCTTGCTTTCCTTCTTGGTTTTCCCCACTTCAGTGCTCTCTTCTAATATTTAAGTGCCCTGAGGAAGTTGATGGCTACTTGTTAGCCTAGCAACAAAACGCGCGTCGGCACCGTGCAAGACAGGAACTAGTGGGCTATACACCATTGGAATACTTGTTACTTGTATTAGGGCCCAATATACAAATTCTGGTTTTCTGTCTTCTTTCTTAATTGTTTCACTTGATGGATGTGATAATGTGGAGTGGTAAGACTGATGGAAATATATGTGTCTGTATTTGTGCATTTTATTGTACAGAGCTCTTTTTGTGGGGATATGATACATTGTTTATTCCACCATTCAATCAGCTTTGGTAAAATTGTTTATCCTCTTTATTGTCTATGTATATTTAATGTACTTATGCTTTTGTGGTTTTTTGTTTTTTGACTTGCTTTGACATATATCCTCTTGAAAATCAAATATTTTTTATGTACTATATCTTGAAATAAATATTGTATTTGCATTATATTTTTGTCTATATGTACTTTGTTATGTATTGTATTCTCCCCTGATGGATATTCAAGGTTGTGGTTGTTATCAATTGGAGACGTGGCTACGCTCCTCTATTATCAGGTGGCATGTGACATTCTCTTCCCTTGTGCTTGAGGGTGGAATTTTGCCTACTTGAAGGACAGAAAATGAATCAAAGGGGCATATTTACAACAGAATGGTGGAGCATGTTCTTATGCCACAATTGATAAAGCAACACTCAGACTTTCTGAAAAAGCAGCTATGCGACATATTTACAATAATACAGCGCACCCATGTGTTTCTCCTAGCGCTGACGCTAAATATAGCTGCCTAGCACCAACGCCTCCTGGCACGTTGTAAGTTGGGTAATTACTTCCACTTAAATACTGGGGGTCCCTGGGGGCCAACTATCCCACCAGGTACCTCTTACACTTTGGAGACATCCCTGGACCCTGTGACTATTGAATAAGCGACACTGCTATATACACGATTTGTCCAACACTACTGTGAAGGCTGATTTAGAGCCACATTTACTGCCAACAAAAGTCACAATGATTTTAGCAAGCCCTGAAGAAGTCCCATGAGGGATGAAACGCATTGGCAAGGCAAAGCAATTGTGTGGTGATTTTTTAACAATTAATGGAACACGAGTCTGTAATAAAAGATTTTCTACGACTACAATCAAGACGCATGATTGTGTGATCTTTTTCCTTGGGAAGTTATTCATCTGCTTATATATTGTGTTCACCTATTAGAACAAGCTATACTATGACAGCTAAATAAATAGAAAATATTTTACTCGGGTGCGGGGTCAATTCTGTACCTCCAGTATGTGCCAGGGAACTGCAGTGATGTCATTTGAGATGTCATCAGTGATGTTATGAGTGATGTCACTGACCATGTCATGAGTGATGTAATATGAGACGCCATTAGCAGTGCATTGTGGCGGCGCGAGTTATAGTTAGCTGAACTAACTATAATGGGGGAAGTTCACGGGTTTTGTACGAGATAAATGTCCAACTAACAATAACTTTCCCTAAAACCAATGGTTTTTTCAGCGAAATTTCGAAGGTTTTTTAAATGCTAATTTCTAACTATAACATGCCTGAAACCTATGGTTTTTTCAGTGAATTATATAAATATATATATATTCCACAACCACGATTCCCTTATTTTGCGGAACCATTCTTCAAGAGAGCGCACTCCAGCGCCATAGACATTCGCCAAAGTAAAATTAAATTATTGCATCGTTCTTGCAATTTAGTTAACAAACGCGTTTCGGCGTTGCCGCCTTCGTCTGTGTTAACCATTACAATATTACTCTGTGTTTAAATAAAGAAGTGCTATACAAAAAATTCCCAAAAATTCATTGACATAGAAAGTGACTTGGTGATTTATAATAGAAATGAAAATAGTTGATTTTACATGGCGGCCATCTTGAAAGATCGGGAAAACAATGTGTTATATAGCAACTTGTACTACATAATCCTATATACATCATAAATTCTTTATGTTTTTCACCACAAATAACAAAAAAATATATATATTATTTGCATTGCTTCATGAAATTATATATCAAATGTCGCTAATTTAAATAGTTCCATCTACGATAATATAGTCCGAAGCACTTTTTTGGTGCTGCACGTCTTAAGGATTTAAATGCTGGGGCATTTATAATAAAAAATCTCTCCTCCTCACCTTTCAAGAGGCCACTATATTTCTTGTAATTATGCCTTGTATGGGCTATTCTGCAACTGCACTCGTTTTTATATACATTTATATACACTGTTATTTTAGCATGATCTCAATCTTCAAACATACAGATTATGACAAAACCTAAACCCCTGAATGGGTCAATTGATTAAATTAAGGATTTGTCAAAAATGAATTAATATGTGTATTACCGGGTTCTATGAATGTTCTTCCACCGAACCTCAGGTAATATGTTCATGACAAGGAGATAATTCTGTTTAAGATATTTAGCCTATATGAACCCACATTTCTTCTTCATTGTTCAAACCTCTTGGTGCCTTAGTCTGCAATTTAATAATATACTTGGATTCAAGTGTACGTAATTTTCTTACAAGATCTCCTCCCCTTTCTCATTTTTCAACCTGATCCAGGCAAAAGAATGTAAGTAGACTACAGTTGCTGTTATGTTCGATCTCAAAATGCCGGGCAACAGGATAATTGTGGTCCTTGTTATTGATTGCCCTGAGATGTTCTAGGACTCTTTTTTTAGTAGGATGAATTCTACTGCCCACATATTGTTTGCCACAAGGGCATACCAAACAGTAAACTGTGTAGTCTGAATTGCAGTTGAGCAGTTTGGAGATTGGGGTTCTGGTCGACTTTCCTGGTATAAGATAATCTCTTACTTTATGACAATTTCTGCATGCCTTGCATTTCATGCATGGAAAAAAACCCTTGACAGGTATGGTTTTCTTCTTTTTGGATTCATAATGGCTTCTTACTAAGTGGTCTTTTAGAGAGCTCCCTCTTCTATAGGTCACTAGAGGATTGTCTGGTATAAGCTTCCCCACTACATTGTCTGATTTTAGCAGTCTCCAATTTCTTTTGAGGGTTTGGAACACCTCAGTGATATATATATATATATATATATATATATATATATATATATATATATATATATATATATATATATATATATATATATATATATATATATTCAGTGAAAAAACCATAGGTTTCACACATGTTATAGTTAGCTGGACATTTTACTCGTAAAAAACCAATGAAATTCCCCCGTTATAGTTAGTTCAGCTAACTATAACTCGCGCGCCCGCAATGCACTGCTGATGACGTCACATATTACATCACTCATGACATGGTCAGTGACATCACTCATGACATCACTGATGACATCTCAAATGACATCACTGATGACATCATCCAGTGAATGTGTGTTTTTCTGAAAATTAAATATGTTTTATATATGTATATCTCAAGGTCGATGGAAGAATAAATGGGTATATTACTGTCTAAATGGATGATTTCTTTTTGAAAAATTGATTGTGTAACTGACTGATTAAGTGTATCATAGTGAATACATGGCTTAGTGAGTAATGTTTAAATATATAAATATCTGTATCAGTCTCTCACTTTGTGTATAAGTGGCTGCATGGGTTGGAGAGTAGCTACATGGGTGTCTATATAGGTTATTAGTTGGTTTTTTGAGTATCAGTATGAGTGTCTGCATGGTTCGGTGGGGGGTATGACGTAGTGCATAGGTGCATGAATGAGTGACTCACTGTTTGTATGTGTTGAACAGAGCATGTGTGCAGGACTGCATGGGTGGATGAGTGTGTGTATGGGTGTGTTAGTGAGTGAATGACTGTCTCAATAGTGTCTTTATGAGTAACTACATATGTTTAAAACTAGTATATGTGACTATTGGTTTATATATGTGAGTATATGTGAGAGTGAGAGATTGAAAGAGTTCCTGTATGAATAAGTATGTATTTCTATAAGTAATTGTTTAAAAGACTAAGTATGTGTAAGTTTCCGTAGAAGTAAGTGTGGTGGTGTGTGTATAACTGTATATGCAAGTAAATGTATGTTTGATTCTTTATTGGCATGAGTGACTATGTGTGTGAGTAGCTCTATGGATGAGTGGCATTGTGTAACAGGATGTATAGGTGTATGAGTACATATGATAAGTGAGTACATGTATGAGTGACTGTATTGGACTGTTGGTGAATGAGTGGATGTGTATGTGGATCTTAGAATTACTGAAGAGGTTGTTGTAACTGTTATTGGTATGTCCATTGTTTTGTAAATTTTAGTCTCTATTTTTGAATGTGTGTATCAAAGGTTTTATTAGGGGAAGAGGAGGTCTGCCACTCTATCACAAGGATGATGTCATCAGCGAGGTCATCAGTGATGTCATTTGAGATGTCATCAGTGATGTCATGAGTGATGTCACTGACCATGTCATGAGTGATGTAATATGTGACGTCATCAGCAGTGCATTGCGGGCGCGCGAGTTATAGTTAGCTGAACTAACTATAACGGGGGAATTTCATTGTTTTTTTACGAGTAAAATGTCCAGCTAACTATAACATGTGTGAAACCTATGGTTTTTTCACTGAATTTCTAAGGTTTTTTAAATGCTAATTCCTAACTATAACGTGTGTGAAACCTATGGTTTTTTCACTGAATTTCTAAGGTTTTTAAAATGCTAATTCCTAACTATAACGTGTGTGAAACCCATGGTTTTTTCAGTGAATTTGCAAGGTTTTTTAAATGCTAATTGTTTTTTTTTTCTTCTATTTTTTTTAACATATTTTTATTTTAATTTTCTTACCTTTTATAAAGACTATGGTTAAATTTTTAAAATTCTTTAATATGTTTTTTTTTAATATATTTTTTAAAATAAACATGTAAAATTTATTTGCAGTACTTTTTTTTTTTTTTTTTATTATTTTTTTAGTACGCGTACCGTAAGCTTACGGTAAGCGTACGGTTTACGCAACGCCCGTAATTTTTCTACGCTGCTTGCGTATAGTTACGCAATTTGCGTAGCCGCGCGTACTCCGCGTGGGACGCGTGCGCGCGTACGCTACACGCGCACGTTACGCGGAAGTGTCGGGTAGTGTCTGTTATGCGCATGCGCGCAAGCGCGTGTCTTTTTTACGCGCATGCGCACTTTTGACGTAAGCGTACCGTAAGCGTACCGTAAGCGTACGGTAGGTCATGTGATCATGAAACACAACTTTTGATTGGTTGAAACTACTTTCAGTTCTAGAACTCTCCTACACCACACCCATTCCTCTCATTTCTGCTTGTGATCCCTTAGGAGAAGGAGCTGGGTTGTCTTTGTGATACGATGGCAGAACAGCAGAGCTCTTCTGAGAGTGAGGCTAGCACTAGCAGCACTGTTTTGAGGCAGAGAGCGAGGAAACAAAAGCCCTCTTATGTATGGGATTATTTTACTTTTCCTGAAGGCCTGCAAAAGGTGAATGCACCCTTAGTAACTTGCAAGCTGTGTCAGCGTGTACTTTCAAGAGGTAATCCTGACAGGAAGTATTCCTTTGGGAATCATACCATGAAGAGACACCTCAAGGATGTACACAGAAGGACACATGGTCATCTTTTTGGAGGTAACTCTTCAGAAAGACAAGCAAGTACATCCACAGCAGCTCAGCCTGGACCATCATCTGCAGAGCTGACTCCTTCTTCTGCAGGTCAGGTGAGCCCTTCATCTGTGGGGGGAGCATCTCCTTTTGCTGGCCCTCTGGAAATGAACCCTCGATTTCGGAGGGTTGATATTCGATGCGCCTTTTGTCAAGATCTAATTTGCCATAGGGAGACCAGTGTTTCCCTAGTGAACAACAAAATAGATCAGCACACTTGTCGCTTTGAATAATTTTCCCATTCTTTCTTTCCTCTGTCCCTGCATGAACACAACGGTTCTTTTAAGAGCCAACCTTATCTTTCATCTTTTTTTTACATATGTTTTTAAAAACTTTTTTTTTTTTTTTTTTACCGTACGCGTACGGTGCGCGTACTTTTTTTTTTTTTTTTTTTTAAAAAACACTAAAAATCAATTATCACATTACAAGGTCCTTGAGAGACTACAATTATTATTATTGACTTACCATACCCACTCAAAAAAATATTTATTCATTTGTTTTTTAAAAAAATAGCTTTAAAAATGGTTCTAGTTTTCGAAATTTTTCTATATCAATCTGAAAAAAAAGAAAAAAGTATTAATATTTTTAAAACATTTTATAATACAGTACACATATTTACATATTTATCAAAAAATAGTTTTGCCTTATTTTTGCTGTTTTCAGAATATATTGCATTTCACTATAAATTGTGAAAGCAATTGCATTCATCATTTTACAGCGGGCAAAAAAAAATAACAATCACAAAGATTGTATTAAAAAAGCCCAGAATCTCTTTTTACTTAAACTTAACATTATAGAAATGCATAATATTCTAAAAAAATATCATCTAATACCAATACTTATTTCTTTAAAATACCGTCTGATATGTTTGTTTCAGAAGTATAATCACAATATTATATCTCAAATAACTCCACAATACATCTGATTCCATTTCCTTTAGGCCAAATAGTAATTTTAAAAAATTTTTGGGAATAAATTTCCAACGGTAATCCAATAAAATTCTAAAGTTTAATTTGTCCAGATCTCACCGATTCTCTGTAACATTTTGGTTCACGAAAATTTTTTGAATAATTTATTAAGTCCACAATAGAATTGGTTACTTTTCCACATGGCCAAATAGTAATTTTTTAAATCATTTTTGAAAAAATTTCCAATGGCAGTCCAATAACATTCCAAAATTTAAATTGTGCAGATGTTACCGATTATCTCTAAATTATTGGTTTTTGAAAGTTTCATTAAAAATTTAAAAAGTCCACATTACAATTGGTTATCTTTCCATTAGGCCAAATGATAATTTAAAAAATCTTTTTTTTACAAAATTGCAATGGTAATCCAGTAAAATGGTAAAATTATTTTGTCCAGATCTTGCCAAATCTCTCTAAAATTTAGGTTTCAGGAAGATTAGATAGGAATTTGCTAAATCAAAAGGCAAATGTTGTTTGAAAATCAATTGGGAATCATTACACAGTGTCCAGCCTTTTTCACATTTAAGATAAACTGTGTAATGTCCAGAAGTAACAGTAGGTCCATCATGGAAAATTATTCCAACAGTTACAAAAGTTTTTCCTGAAATTGATAATTGCTGTCCTGTAAACTTCTTTATTAAAGTATCCAATTTTGAACCATCAGCTCTACATCGTTGCATCATTAAAATTACATACTGTCCGTATTCCTTTAAAATTAACGTTGAAAACATGTCAGATTTACACTCACCACATTTCATGCTATGATTAGCATCTTTAACTAATTTAGCAAAAGTGACTGTTTTACTCTCTGGCAATGTTAAATAAATAAACCTTTCATTATCAACATTAGAGCCACATATATTATAACAGTTTTCACAACTATGTTCCCATTTATAAGAGAGACCAAATACATTTTCAACCTCAAACCCTTAAAGTATTCCTTATTTTTACCAGTAAACCTTAATTTATCATGAAAAAATTGTCCATATTATTTTACATGTTCCTCACATTTAAATTTCTCCCAAAACAGAAAATGATAAACGCACCTTCAACAAAAAGAATTTCCAATTCTATTATTCATTTCTTAATTTACCATATACATCTCCTCTCAAACTCTAACCTCACCTTTAAAATTAGTTAGTTGTGAAAGAAATGTGGCACTCAAACAGCAGATTATCAGAGCCAGGATCTCTGTTCTCTACACCTCTCTCCTCTCAGCAGAACCAGATAATGGCAAACTTTCCCTCTATTTTTCCACACATATACATGTAAGTTTCAAATCTCAGTGCTTCCCCCTTTTTTTCAAATGTAATCACACATTTCTATTGGTTGAAAACCAACCCTTTTCCAAAAGTACCCTGCCCCCAACTTGACTTCTGCCTAGTACCCTTCCCCCAACTTGACTTCTGCCTGCTACCATAGCAACAGCTCATGGAACACTGCTGTGTGGAGTTAGGTCAGAAGTTCGCCACACAATGTTTCAATTCCACAGAGCAAGAGTGCTTGACTTTTCAAACCTAACAGCAAATCCATACTACTGTTCTTTGGTAACACATTTTTTTGTACCAATACAAAACATGCTTCTATTAATTTACACATACAGCCTAGTTTTTATTCTAGAATGGTATGAAACAGCCAATCAGTTCTTTTTGTTTTGAAAAAAATATGTATGCCTCCATTTCCAAACTGTCTTTCTTTTCATATTGCCATTCTACTGAAAGACACCTCCTGAGTGCATCCAGTTCTCCTTTGAAGATGTTCACAGTGTGGATTGTAGGGCACAGCTATGTCTTCTGGAGTGAAAAGTTTGCAGAGAAAACAGATATGGTGAGAGACCTTGCTTTGCCAAATGTAGACATTAAATGGATTGGTCAGAGAGGGTTAAAGTGGCACCAATTGATGCCATTGGTGAAATCCTTCATGCAAATCCAACACCCTGACCTCATAATAGTGCACTGTGGTGGCAATGACCTAGGCACTTTGACTGGGGTAGGTCTGGAAATGCTTATAAAGGACACCTTTGCACAACTGTTTTCACTTTTCCCTAAAACTGCCTTTGTGTTTTCCAACATATGCCAAAGGCAAAAATGGAACTGGTCCAATCATTTCTGTCCGCAGATTGACAAAGCAAGAAAGCACGTCAACAAATCTGTTTCTGCTTTCCTCCGTGACTATGGTATGGGTGCCATTTACCACAACAACTTGCGTTATGACATGCAAGACATTTATAGAGGAGATGGTGTGCACTTCAATGATGAAGGGAACAGAGTCTTCCTCTTGAACCTTAGACTCTGCATCGGTACTTACTTGTAGGTACCACTAAAAAATCATTTCATAAACACAACGGCTCTTTTTAGAGCCCCCTAATATCTAAACACTCAAATCTGAAATTCATTTATTTTTTTATTTTTTTTTTCTACCGTACGCTTACCGTAAGCTTACCGTACGCGTACCCCGTGTTTTTTTTAAAAATCAATAAATGTTTTCTTTGTACTTTACAGTCCTTCTTTGACCCCCTCACACATGTAAGGGGGTCTGTAACTCTCCTCATTGCCCCCTTTTCTTGTTTTCACTCTTTTTTTTCTGAGTGAAACACACAAAATGGCGGCCGCCGCTTCCTGGTTTCGGCCGATTCGAATGTTTACTAAGATCTAACAGCCAATCAGAATCGCGCTCGCGCACGCCACCGTACGCGTACCGTAAGCTTACCGTAAGCGTACGGTAAGCGTACCGTAAGCGGGCTCAGATATATATATTGATTTAAAGGCTATTTTCTCAGATTCTACTGAACAGATTTACACCAAACCTACAAAAGGCACTTCCTTGACATAGGGACTACCTCTCTGCCAAATTTCTAGTAATTCTGTTCAGCCGTTCGGGCTGTAGCTCATTCTAAAGGTCCTATGGAAAAATGCATGGGAAAAACGCATTTTGGGACCCCCCTTTTATCTCAGCCCCCGCTTGACGTATCCCCCCGAGACTTTCAGGGTAGGAGCGGAGCGTAGCGCCCCACCTATTTTGAGAAATTCGCGAGGATTCATCGACCGGCGCCAAAGTTATTCAAAATAGAATGTTGCGGATTTCCTATGGAAAAGGGGTCCTAACTATAACTACCTACTGGCGACCGCCAGTAGGTAATATATATATATATATTCACTGAAAAAACCATAGGTTTCACACATGTTATAGTTAGCTGGACATTTTACTGATAAAAAACCAATGAAATTCCCCCGTTATAGTTACTGTAGGCAACTATAACTCACGCGACCGCAATCCTCTGCTGATGCTAATACTGTATTTAGACACTTATTTGCCCATATCTTCTTCCATTAAATTTTAGCTATACATATATTACAAATATTTTTTTTTCATAAAGACACATATGTCATCAGCAGAGGATTACGGTCGCGTGAGTTATAGTTGCCTACAGTAACTATAACGGGGGAATTTCATTGGTTTTTTATCAGTAAAATGTCCAGCTAACTATAACATGTGTGAAACCTATGGTTTTTTCAGTGAATTAGCAAGGTTTTTTAAATGCTATTTCCTAACTATAACGTGTGTGAAACCTATGGTTTTTTCAGTGAATTTGTACGGTTTTTTAAATGCTAAGTTACTTTACGCCATTTGTGGCGTGCGCGCCCACTTAACGCAGTTCGTTCCGTGCACGGTTTTTATCAACTTTAATAAGCCCTGTACATTTGGTGGCCTTCGGCCACCAAAAGCACAGGGGGTGAGGTCAATGTGGATAGTGTTTTTTTTATTTCGATTTTATAATTTCATGTTGCCAAAATTACGTTTTTTTTCTCTATTAATAAGCCCTGCACATTTGGTGGCCTGTGGCCACCAAAAGCACAGGGGGTGGGGTAAGTGTGGATAGTGTTTTTTTTATTTTTATTTTTTTACCGTAAGCGTACGGTAAGCTTACGGTAAGCGTACGGTAAGCGTACGGTAAGCGTACCCCGCGAAATTGCCGAAAAAAAAATAAAACCGTTTTTGCTCTTGGGGGATGTTTGGGGACTCCCTCAACATGACTATGTGGGAGGGAGTTGTCAAAACAGCCCCGTAACATGTTTTTGGCCATCATGTTTGATAAACAACACTCGTGCGAGAGACAAAATGGCAGACGCCGCTTCCTGGTTTCGGCCGATTCGAATGTTTACTAAGATCTAAGAGCCAATCAGAATCGCGCTCGCGCACGCCACCGTAAGCTTACGGTAAGCGTACGGTAAGCGTACGGTAAGCGTACCGTAAGCGGGCTCAGATATATATATTGATTTAAAGGCTATTTTCTCAGAATCTACTGAACAGATTTACACCAAACCTACAAAAGGCACTTCCTTGACCTAGGGACTACCTCTCTGCCAAATTTCTAGTAATTCTGTTCAGCCGTTCGGGCTGTAGCTCGTTCTAAAGGTCCTATGGAAAAATGCATGGGAAAAACACGTTTTGGGACCCCCCTTTTATCTCAGCCCCCGCTTGACGAATCCCCCCGAGACTTTCAGGGTAGGAGCGGAGCGTAGCGCCCCACCTATTTTGAGAAATTCGCGAGGATTCGTCGACCGGCGCCAAAGTTATTCAAAATAGAATGTTGAGGTTTTCCTATGGAAACGTGGTCCTAACTATAACTACCTACTGGCGACCGCCAGTAGGTAATATATATATATATATCAAGGCTCACGTGTTCGTAAAACACACTGCACTCCTGGGGTTTGCATTCATTCGATTTATTACGAGGACGCGTTTCGGCATGTCTGCCTTCTTCCAGCTCGTTTTACAAAGCAGTCAACACAGCGTAAGGGTGCTTTTGAACACAGAGATGGATTCTCATTGGACACTGGCGCAACCAAGGGAAGGGATTGGTCAGTTCTTTTATAGTACAAGTTGATACAAAAGTTCCACATATACTCGGACAATCCATTGCAGATAAATGTCACATTGTATCCCGCCACAAAATGGGCATTCTCACGAGTATAGGGAGCATGTACTCATTTTCCTTTTGTTGCGAAGCAATTCAAAAGTACCTTTCACACTGTTAGTGTGACTGCTGAACACCCCTTCGTCCAACCATACGGCACTGCGGTTCACGGAGCAGGGGACGGCATATATCCGTTGTCCCTTCAATCTGTATGATTTACGACAATGTCGACTCCATTCCCCAGAATGCCACACTGGCGGTGCAAAGCGTTTGTAGTCGTATACACAGCTCCAAGTCCACCAAAGACGCATACTGCACTCTTCAGGACGGGTGCAGTTAGATGGTGGTGGGTCCATTCAAGATAGCAAGGCTCACGTGTTCGTAAAACACACTGCACTCCTGGGGTTTGCATTCATTCGATTTATTACGAGGACGCGTTTCGGCGTGTCTACCTTCTTCCAGCTCGTTTTACAAAGCAGTCAACACAGCGTAAGGGTGCTTTTGAACACAGAGATGGATTCTTATTGGACACTGGCGCAACCAAGGGAAGGGATTGGTCAGTTCTTTTATAGTACAAGTTGATACAAAAGTTCCACATATACTCGGACAATCCATTGCAGATAAATGTCACATTGTATCCCGCCACAAAATGGGCATTCTCACGAGTATAGGGAGCATGTACTCATTTTCCTTTTGTTGCGAAGCAATTCAAAAGTACCTTTCACACTGTTAGTGTGACTGCTGAACACCCCTTCGTCCAACCATACGGCACTGCGGTTCACGGAGCAGGGGACGGCATATATCCGTTGTCCCTTCAATCTGTATGATTTACGACAATGTCGACTCCATTCCCCAGAATGCCACACTGGCGGTGCAAAGCGTTTGTAGTCGTATACACAGCTCCAAGTCCACCAAAGACACATACTGCACTCTTCAGGACGGGTGCAGTTAGATGGTGGTGGGTCCATTCAAGATAGCAAGGCTCACGTGTTCGTAAAACACACTGCACTCCTGGGGTTTGCATTCATTCGATTTATTACGAGGACGCGTTTCGGCGTGTCTGCCTTCTTCCAGCTCGTTTTACAAAGCAGTCAACACAGCGTAAGGGTGCTTTTGAACACAGAGATGGATTCTCATTGGACACTGGCGCAACCAAGGGAATATATATATATATATATATTTATATTACCTACTGGCGGTCGCCAGTAGGTAGTTATAGTTAGGACCTATTTTCCATAGATAATCCGCAACATTCTATTTGGAATAACGTTGGCGCCGATTGACAAATCTTCGAGAAACTTTCCAAACTTTTGGCCAGCTCCGGTCCGCTCCTATCCTGAAAGTTTCACGGTGATTTGTCAAGCGGGGGCCGAGAAAAAAGGGGGGTCCCAAAACACGTTTTCCCCATGCATTTTCCCATAGGACCTGTTGACGCAGCTATAGCCCGAACTGCTGAACGGAATTACACCAAATTTGGCAAAGAGGTAGTCCTCTTTTCAGACTCGTGCCTTTTGCTTAAATGGTGTAAATCCGTTCAGTAGTTCCTGAGAAAATTAGAGTTAAAACTACATATATATCTATGGCCTCGGAGGATCCGCGCACCCTCCCCGCACCCTCCCCGAACTCTCCCGAGCACGAGCTGAATGCTAATTGGCTGCCAACATTCTGAATCAGGAAGTGTTGGCAGCCATCTTGTGCCTCGGTAGAACCGAAGCATAAGAAAAACAAAAAAAAGGCGCAAAACGCGACAAGGGGGCAGGGTAGAAACATCCTGACCCCCTAGGCCTGCTCAGGGGGTCCCACAAGAACCCCCAAGGCCCAAAAAAAAAAAATTTTTTTTTTTTAACTCACGGGATGCGCTTAGGGTCCCGCTGACGAGAAAAAAAACGAAGCGTGCTTCGCTTTGATTTAGCCCCTGGAGGGCCAAGTCCTGGGGGAAATATGGTATTATAATGGGGCCCCCCAGCCTCGGGGACCGCCACCCCCGGGGCTTTTGCAAAATACGTGGGGGGGGGCACTCCGCACCCCCCTGCCCCGGGGACCACAACACCCCGGAGCTTCAATTTCTTTGTTGGGGGGGCTCTCAGGCCCCCCGTGGCCCCGGGGACCGGCACGCCCCGGGGCTTTTAAAAAAAAAAATATACCCTGTGTGGGGGGACTCAAGCCCCCCCACACGCCCCGGGGACTGCCACCTCCCGGTGGCTCTAAATATGTAAAATGGGGGGTCCGTGAGGGACCCCCCAGCCCTGGGGACCAGCACCCCCCGGGGCTTTGAAAAAGGTGGGAGGGGGGCCACGCGGCCCCCCTCCTGGAGCCCTCGATGGCACTGAGGACCGCCACCCACCAGGGTCGGCTCCTGCAGTGTCCTGGGCGCCCACCCCCAGTACACTGCCGTTTGCAATGACAGGGCGGGAGCCTCGCCACTCCCACCCTGTCATTGCAAACTGCTTTGCTATTTGGAAGAGAGAGCAGGAAAACCTGCTCTCTCTTCCAATTAGCAAAGCTGATTGCTTTTCCACATGGGGAGCAGCATGTTAGCTTGTTAGCTGCTCCCCATGTGGAAAAGCAATGCCGGCTCCCACAGGAAGCGGGGAGCTGGCTGGGACTGTGGGGGATTGGGACCCCCCAACGGTCCCCAATGAGATGGCCAGGCCCCGTGGTATGGGGTCCCCGGGGCCATAAGGGGCCTGGGAGGAGGGCCACGTGGCTCCCCTCCTAAAAATTTACAAAAAAATAAAATAAAATAACGGCCCCGGGAGATGGGGTCCCCAGGGCCTTAAGTGGACACAGGAGGGGGGCTACGCAGCCCCCCTCCCTAAAAATATGTTTCTTTTTTTTTTTTTTTAAAAGGCCAATGCCCCAGGGATGGGGTCCCCGAGGCAGATTAAGGCCTCGGGAGGGGGGCCGCGCAGCCCCCCTCCACAGTCTAAAAAAATAATTAGGGGGCAGGCCCTGGGGGATGGGGTCCCCAGGGCCAAATAATAAGAAAAAGAAGGGAGACTACACAGCCCCCCTTCTTAAAAATAATTTTATTTTTAAAAAATGGGATCGGGGAGGAGGCCACGCCCCCTCCTTTCATCACTCTGCAAACGCGCCCCCTGGAGCATGGGGAGCAGCATGTTAGCTTGTTAGTCTAAAATCAGCCGAACTACGAATTCCGATTTACTCACCTGTAATCAGGAGAGGACCCAGTGCTGCATCTTTTAGCCCAACACTGACTCTGAAAAGTAATTCTAAGCGTACTTACCAGTAACTTGTATTTCCTTCCATAGGAATCCATTGTGTGGTTTTCAGCAGAAAAGTTTCTAAGTGTCTATTTTCACAAACTAAAAATATTCCTACAAAATCGTCTGTATGACTTAAACACATTCTTTCAACTGTTTACAGGAGGTTGGCCAGTGCTCAATCCAGGATCCACCACTGAGTAAGAAAAAGTAACGATAACACTACTTACCTGCTAAGTGAATTTTCTGCCATCGGATAACATTGGTGATTCTATGTGAAAAAATTTCTAAGTGTCAACTTTTAAAATACAATAATAATCCATAAAAATCTCTACTGTAACCAAAACGCTTTTACTCAACTGTTTACATGAGATGTCCAAGGACTGAATCTAGGATCCAGTCCTGTGGTTAGAAAAGTAATCCATAAAGTAACTAATTGCATTTAACTAGAAATTCACATTGAGCTCAATGTTGCTTTGTGTTTGAAATTGTGTTGCCCATTGCAACAACTAGTTAGTTCAGCTAACTATAACTCGCGCCCCCGCAATGCACTGTTGATGACGTCACATATTACATCACTCATGACATGGTCAGTGACATCACTGATGACATCACTGATGACATCTCAAATGACATCACTGATGACATCATCCATGTGATAAATTAGTGCATCTTCTCACACCCTAATATAACCTTTGATACACCGACTCAAAATTTCAGACTGCCTTTTTGAAAACCAGAGATACTCCAATACCAATAACTACATACCCACTCATTGACTCTTAGGTCTACATACATCTCCACTCACTCACCTGTACAGTCACTCATACTTAGAGTCACTCCGTACAGGACTATCATATGCATTTATACACCTATATAGACACTCACAGACCACCAATCATCCATTGAGGTACTGACACACCTAGTCAGTCATGCAAACAATTAATCACAGTCCAATTTACTCACCTATACTAGCTAACTATAACGCCCCTGAAACCTATGTTTTTTTCAGTGAATTTCTAAGGTTTTTTAAATGCCAATTCCTAACTATAATGCCCCTGAAACCTATGGTTTTTTCAGTGAATATATATATATCCAACAACAAACAGTCACTGCCGCCGCACCACACTCCCCGGGTGCAATCTCCAGTGGTGGTGAGCTGCTACGTACAACTCCACAGCGGCAAAATGGTTCCGGGTTGGCCATCAGAAAGCAGAGCACTCACTGGAATTTGAATAAAGTGCTTTTAATGTGCAGAACCTCCCAGCAGTGACAGATACATTTCGGCACTCTGCCTTTTTCGATGTCAGGAAGTAGACAAATAAAACACTATTTTAAAGTGAGTAAGTGCATGACTTGAAAACCATTTCATTAACAGCAAAGATGGCCAAAGTATCATACTCCACAAATGTGTAATTTTTCGTGGCCATCTTAGAGCATGTTTCTGGCAATTTTTATAAAGCAGATAAGATGTTAAAAATTACTTCAAAGGTCACGTGAAAATTAAAGGTGGCAAAGGCAGATGATCCAGCCGGTAAAAGAGGTGGGGGGGTTGCTGCGATTATTCGCAGCACCCACAAAGTCTCTTCTTTACCATCCTTCGACATATTAGGAACAGACAACCTGATCTTTAAAATGGATACTAATACTGGATCATTACTTCTCATCCTTATATATCGCCCCCCTCAAAATATGCCCTCTTTTGCGGCATCCCCAGCTGAACAACTTGCCCCTCTGATAATCTCCCATAATAAAATCGTGTTGCTGGGTGACTTCAACCTTTGGCTGGACTCTGCCGAGTCTGACTCTCAGGCAGCTACGCTGAAAGAAACCCTTCTCGATATGAACCTTATTCAACATATTCACCTTCCAACTCATGACAAAGGGCATAGCCTAGATCAAATCTGGTCCCAAAACATTTCCTTGGCTATTAAGTCTATCACGCCCTGTATTTGGTCGGATCATTATCTGATCAACTTTACTATGACCACCGGGAAAAGTAGAAATCCCCTGCCCAAGCTAGGAGGAAAAACTAGAAGATGGAAGAATGTTGATGTCCCCGCTTTTATTGGTTCATTAACTTCCTCCCTTCCCCCGCTTGATCAGGACATCGAAAAGATGGAAGAAGCTTTCTCAGGATGGCTACTCCAGGCAGCGGACGCTCACGCCCCCTGTACCTACTTTCCACGCTCCCGCACCAATGACGCCCACAGGTGGTTTACACCCCTTCTGAAAACCCATAAACTTGAAGTCCGTCAATTGGAGCGAAAGTGGCGAATAGCCTATTTAGAACAAGATAGGGCTAACTATTGCAAGGCTCGTAAAAATTACCAAAAGCTTATTTTAAAATACAAAACCGACTATTTTTCGGAAAAAATTCTTAAGGCTCATAATAAATCCAAAGAACTGTTCAACATTGTGGAAGATCTTAGCACCAGTGACAGAACCTCCCTCCCGACAGTTCCCACTCAGGAACTTTGTAACTCATTAAACTCCTTTTTCTTTGACAAAATCTGCACCATTAAACAAAACATTCCTACCACTCAGCCTCCCCTTTTATTTGCAGACACCTTTTATAACCCTGTTACCCTGGACTCCTACCCCCCCATTGAAAACGCTAACCTATCTAAACTCCTTTCTAAGATCAAATCCGGCTCCCCTGATGACATCTGCCCCCCTTACATCCTGAAAGAAGTGGGTACCAGCATTCCTGGGAGCCTACTTCCCATGCTGAATGGTTCACTTGCTCAGGGTAAAGTTCCAAACAACTTCAAAAAAGCCCTCCTTATTCCCCTCATAAAAAAGGCAGGAGCCAACCCATTAGACCCACTCAATTACAGGCCTATATCTTTGTTACCATACTGCGCCAAACTTTTGGAGTCTCATGTCTGTGACAGCATCTCCACATTCCTGGAAAAATCAGAGTATCTTGCACCTAATCAGGCCGGTTTCCGCCCTTGCCATTCTACTGAGGCGGTCATCCTCTCGGTGCAGAATACCCTGAGGCGGAATGCGGATGAAGGGATCCATCAGGCTCTGGTGCTTTTGGACCTCTCTGCTGCTTTCGACACGGTCGACTATACCATCTTGGTCGACCGTGTCGAACAGGCAGGCCTCAGGGGCCCTGCGCTGAGCTGGATCCGCTCATTTATAACTGACCGAACTCAATCGGTCAGACTGGGCTCCTTCACGGCTCCCACCATATCTACCATCTGTGGAGTACCTCAAGGCTCCTCGTTGTCTCCCCTGCTTTTTAATTTGTATCTACGCCCTCTTTTGTATTCCCTCAGGCACGCTAAGGTCACCATTTTCAATTACGCCGATGATTTGCAGCTCATCTTTTCTTTGAACACCAAGGACTCTGTGGTAGAATTCCAAAACACCATGTCCCACATTTTGAGCTGCATGAGCTGCAATCACCTGAAACTTAACCCAGGCAAGACCGAACTGGTCTTGCCTGGACAGAGCACCCTCAGTTGGAACCCCAGTTTCTGGCCCTCCTGCATGGCCGCCCCCCCATCCAAATCATCCTCGGTTAAGAGCCTTGGCATTTTCATTAGCGAGGATCTCTCCCTGAAAAAACAAGTTGGAGCTGTTGTTTCCTCCAGTTTTTTTCAGCTGAAGAAAATAAAAAAAATCGCCCGCTTCTTCTCCTTAGCGGCCCTCACTCAGATCGTCATCTCCCTGGTTTTGTCCAGATTGGACTTTTCCAACAGTCTATACCTTGGGCTCCAAGCTGGAGAGCTAAAACGCCTCCAGCTGGTTCAAAACCAGGCAGCCAGACTTCTCTTGAACATCCCTAGGAGGCAATCAGTCAGACCTGGCTTGAAACAGCTGCATTGGCTTCCGGTTGAGCAACGCGTGGCCTTCAAAGCTGGGTGTATCCTTTTCAAGTCCTTACATGACATTGGGCCTATTTTCATTAGAGACCTATTTAAAAGATACAGCCCCTCCCGCAACCTCCGCTCTGCTCATAAAGCCCTTCTGACTATCCCTCCGTACAAGAAGAAGCGTCTCGGAGGCAGCTGCTTTGACCATCTTGCAGCTGCCTTCTGGAACTCTCTCCCTCTTCATCTGAAACTTAGTGATAACATCCTCAGCTTCAGACACTCTTTGAAGACCTGGCTCTTCTCTCAGGCGCATCACTAAGCTGCCTTATCTCCACCAACCAATGGCCACGCCTGTTCCTCCCTACAGCGCCATGAAGCCCCCGGGCGTACGAGCGCTTAACAAATGTCAAATAACATTAACATTAACATTAACATTACCATAATGTTTCAATAAGTTAATACAAAACAATTGCGCGAAACATACATCCGGTCCTGTTGCCCTTATTACATATAGTCTGTTACAATTTTAAAGCTCCCTGGTTCACATGTAATATAGCCCTGAATGAGCAAACCATGAATACAGTCACTGAAGAATAAAGAACGTCTGGGAAGTAAAAGCCATATATGCATATAAAATATATACAGCAAAATTAGAAATGCAAATAACTATAAAGCCCTGAATGGACTTAGTGAACAACTGAACTTTGCATTTATAATACAGACATGGTGTCATTCAAACGGAGTAGGATTATGTATGATCTTAGGTAGATAGTGTCTGGTGTTTAATCGAGGTGAACCCATAACTCCTCTTCATTATTCAGACCCACCGGAGCCATAGTATTTAAATCAATAATGTATTTGGATTCCAGTGCTCGTAAACTCCTTACTCTGTCCGCACCTCTCTTATTTTTAGTTTTCCCATTCATTTCTGCATAACTACCGTTCCTGTTATCTCCAATAAGTTCCACACAGCAGGATTGCTAAGAGGTCTTCAGAGGCCTGGCCCCCTTTCTCCACCACTCTGCAAATGTGGCTCATGGTGCACTACTGGTTGGGGGATTAAGTCACTTTTTACTTCTGAGGGAGTTTGAAGGCCAAGACGCCCGCCTGATACCTCTTGTAAGTCCTACACAGTGGGATGCCTGAGAGCTGGTCAGAGGCCCAGTCCCCTTTCTCCACCACTCTGCAAATGCCACTACTATTAAAAAGAACATTGAAATTCAAAGAAAAAAACAAAGGTTACAGGGATTTTATAGTTAGGAATTAGCATTTAAAAACCTTAGCAATTCAATTAAAAAACAAACGTTACAGGGCTTTTATAATTAGGAAATGAAATTTTAAAAAACTAAGAAATTCACTGGAAAAAAAAAGGTTACAGTGACGTTATAATTAGGCTTAGGTTTCAATGGTACAAAGCCAGACGAATTTAGCAGTTATAGCTGAGCTAACTACAATTTGTTCCCCACAATGCACTGCTTTTGACATCACATATTATATCAATCATGGCATGGTCAGTGACATCACTCGTGACATCACTGATGCCATCTCAAATGATATCACTGATGACATGATCCACAGAATCTCTGACACACCCAATAATCCCCTCTATAACCTTTCATATACCCACTCCAACTTCCACACTAGCTTTCTCACACCCATACCAGTCCTTACACACCCACTCACTGATTCATAGGTCTACACATACATCCACTCAGTCACCCATACAGCCACTTCTACACCAACTCACTCACTAATACAGCCAGTGATATATCCACACCCATACAGCCACTCACACACTGTCAGTCACCCATAGAGCTACTCACACACCTACTCACTCAACAATAGAGTCAATCACACAGCCACTTACTCACCTATATAGTTATACACACACCCTCTCATTTATTCATAGAGATGCTAACACATACTCATTCACAATATGCCCCATAATTATGAGGAAGGAGGCCTCACTTTCACTTTCTCTCCCACCATCAGCACCATACATCGTACATTGGCTTAACAAGTTAATGTAAACTTCCAAGCACGTCTGAAGGTGTATTGCGAAGTGTGATCAGAAAAAAATCTAGAAGCAAAATGGAAGACAAATTGCCACTGGATTATCATATATATCCTCTCCAATGTAGACAACATGACCTCCTTGTTCTTAGCACTATTCCAGGAGCATTAAAGGCATGGAGGTCAGATCATGGCAATGGGGTGTACTGAAATCCCTAGTGTTCACACAAGGGGCTATCCCACTTTCTTTCCCCACTAAGCACTGCTTTTGAAGCACCTCTGTGGCAGCTCAAGAGTGTTCCATCAGTAGATTGATAAAACAGGACTGCCCCGGTACACTCACATCAACAATACCATTGATGATGCTAGTGTTGTAGAAGCATGAAGACATTTATGTGAGGTTACATAAACGTGGAAATAACTTACCTTCTTATGTGCACCCAGTGACATGGAAATGCCACTGTTAGAAATGAAAGGCAAAACCCTTTCCAATATTTCCCTCTCTCAAATGAAGTGATGCATACAGTTTTTTTCAGACCCACTATCCTGATAAGGAATCAAGGCAGTAGGTTCCATTGAGCCAAATTACATAGAGTTTGACTCACACCAAGTAAGACATGGTGCTCAAGTTATTGCCCAGTCTTGAGGAGCTGGTTGGGTCCTCTGATGGCCCCCAAAGGGTGACAAAAGTCCACTATACAGCAAGGATCAGAAAATGGGTAAATGTCGACCAAAGCTATGCCTGACACTTCCTGAATGAGTAATGCGCCCCAAGCCTTTT
Organism: Triturus cristatus; assembly: GCF_964204655.1. NCBI lineage: Eukaryota > Metazoa > Chordata > Amphibia > Caudata > Salamandridae > Triturus > Triturus cristatus. Next base: position 770,186,717 of record NC_140582.1, on the reverse strand, counting down.
CTCACTTTGTGGGTGGTAGAGGTTATTGAGCCCCTAGCCCTGATCACCTCTGGAAAAAACACAGTCACTGAGCAAGCATTGTGATAGGAGCACATTAGTCCCCTTTTGAAAATGTACCTCCCTGTGGACTACAGCTTCTGTGCAAGGATCCTTTCAGTAAGGGGAGAGGTTCTCATTTTCAATGCTGCATCTCCCATAATTATTGCTGCCTGGGGTTCAATCATTGTTTTTTTCATTGAGGCCAAATAGAGCCTAAAATATGCATAGTGGTCTTTCCTCCCCCCTACAGAGCTCTGATTGGTGTTATCTCCTATTTTGGCACGAAATACAGGGCAATGTCTGTTTATGACTGTGTGGAGTGAACTTATGTTTCAAGGAGGTGACATGTTTCTTTGAAGGATCTGTTCTAATCAGAACCATTACTTCTGTGGATTGCAACAGGAGTGCAAACCTTGAGTGTACATCCTTCGCACTATATGTCAGGGACTTTCAAAGGGGAAGCAACTGATTTGCACTCAGCTCCACTCCACCACTGCTCCTTCTACAATTAGTTTTAACACTACATTTACCCAGACCCCCAATCTGCCTCTCTGTATTTACAGGGCAGTCAGGTCCTTTGCTACCTTTGTGTGTTAAAAAAACAAAACAAAATTATGGCATCTTGAGCACTGCTGTTTCCCTTCATGGGAGTTGCTAATGCTGGTCTGTGTGAGGTGAGGGGGTTGTGTGGTGTGTTTTGCCCCCACCACGTGGCCCTGGTTCCTTATCGTATCTGCTGTATGTATGTGACTGGTCCTGTGAGTTGTGGGTCTGGTGGCCCCTCACTACACTATCTCCTCAGGATCATGGTATGGGCCTTGGGTCTCAAAGTACGCTGGTTTGAGAGTGGGGCCTGAGTACTGTGCCCAGTTCTATGATTGCAACCGCTCATGCTGCTCAGTGATCCAGGGCTGGCGTGTTGCTGAGAAGACTTTCTTCCACTCAGGGTGGTGGATCTAGGCTTCAATACCTCAGATTCTACCTGACTTCCCTAAAAATTCTGGGAACTCCTACTCTTGTTAGTGACCTAAACAGTATATGTCTATCAGTCGCCAGAAATGATGCATTCCAAGACTGCAGCTGCTCCCAAACAGGGGAACTAGGAAAAGTTTGCTGGGCCTTTCCCCTTTTTTGCACTAGTTGCTGAGCCCATGGCAGCACGGATATGCATGGACACCCAAGTGGAAGGGATAAGGTGGGAGAATAACAGAGAGGACAGAATCTTGCAATATGCAGATGACATAGCTTTATACATCCAATGACCTTGCACTTCCATCCCATGCCTTACTGACATTATACACATATATAGCAATGTGCCTGCCCTCCAAGTCAATTAAGGGAAATTAAGGTATGCCCCTACTGGTGAAGACAAGTAGCATTTGTATGCCCCAACCTCCTCTCCAGGAAGCAGAAGACCATTTTGGGAATTTGGGCATAGAAATATTGAGAAGCCAACACCACTTTGGGGAATTGAATAAAGTCCCCCTCCTAGATAATCTGAAAAAGGAGTTTAAATCCTGAGCCTCTCTCCAGCTCACATTGAGGGGATGGAGCGCATTGTTTAACATGATCTCTCTGCTGCGCTCTACACTCTACACTGTAAAAAAAAATATTTTTCTACTCCCTTCAACCCTTTTTTATAGATCTATAATCTCAGATTAGTGGATTTCTATAGGGAGAGGCAGAAAGTGTAGACAATCCCTTTATGATAACATGTTGGGGTAGCGGATATCTGGCTCTTTTATTGGGATTCCCAACTCATCCCCATTAACTATTGGATACCTGGCTATAGGGAAGATTGCCCAAACAGACTGGAACTGGACCTTCTTGACAAATTTTAATTATTCCACTTACTGTATGGTAAAACAATCCCCAGAATGCTACCAGCAGTCACTAGACTCCCACTCTTATGCGGACAGGAAACATTTAAACATATCCAGTTGAATATTAAACCCACAACAATTACTGCACTTTGACAGGGCATCCTGCTTGATTGTCGGACAAACTGGTTGCTTTTTGTCAGTGGGGCATTATAAGTATTTATGAAGCTGGGAGCTGTGTGGCAAACTGATAGTATTAAGTCGTTCACAGATGTGGTTAAAGTCTTTCAATTGAGTAAAATCCAATTTTGTTACACCTTCAATTGTGGCACTCCCTTGAGAGTTATGGAAATAAACTAGTTTTAGAATGTAGTCCTCTCAAGGCTAAAAAAATCATAGATGCTTTGGGAAAAAGGACATTTCACAGTTATATAGCTATCTAGTGACCATCTCCTCAATTCCAATTTAACATTTTGAGAAATTTGGGAATTTGACCTTGGGACATTAGACAATAGTGTTTGGTTGGAGGTGACGAAGGCTCCTCTAACACAAATATTATTACACCGCCTCTTGGCTATGCAGAATGGGCAGACTGAGTTCTCCCCATTGTCAAAGGTGTGACTCCCCTATTGGCTTACTACCAAGTGACACGGCAGTGGCCACTGAGTGACAGAATACTCGCATAAAGTGGTTACTGTGCTCATGAATGTGGTGGGGAGGACTTTAGTTTTTGACCCCCAAGGTAACGGTTTTAGGAATTTTGGAGTAGTTGGCGAGTTCCTTTAACACCTGTATTCTCATTGCTGTTGGCTTTTGATAGCTAAGAGAGATTTAGTCCAGCACTGAGTTAATTAGACCACCCCCCCCATGACGGAGGAATGGACTATGGGCATTGACCTCTGCAGTATGTGGATTTTGTGCTGCATTTTTACAGACAGACATTTTGCTGCATGCTCTACAGTGCCTAGTTAAACAGCACTGAAGTTACAGATAGTGACATTCTTGTGTACAGGGTGAAGAGTGGAGCGGGCAAACGGGGGTGCAACCCCATAAAAAAAAAATGGCACTCACCGAAGGGCAAACACCAGGGTTGAGAGTGTGTCGCTGTTTGCCCCATGGATAAATGTCCCTAAATTGACTTCTGTGCTATATCTGAAGAACTTGTTTACAAAGCTCATAGAGTGCACACGAAATATGCTATAATATGGAACCCATGGTGAAATCATGTTAACAAGGTTATGTGATGCTCTAGCTTCTTTATTGTCCTATTGTCACCAATATATTTTGTATCTTGTCACAGTTGTGATACATGGTTTCATTAACTGTGCAGATTTTACTACAATGCTTGTCTAGAACTTATTTCTTTTTCTTTTTTGTATTATTTTGTTGGATCATATAAAATCAATAAAAAGATTTGTAAAAACAAATTGCCCCGAGGACGGACCAATGAGTATCCTCTTCCACAAATGTATTTGATACCATATTGGACAAAAGAAAGAGTCTGAGACGTAACTGTCCAGGGAGCAATCATTATAGGAAAGGAACTGTAGTGTGACATCTTCCCTTTTCAAAGGTGCCTCTTGCATAATAATTGCTATCTTTGGGATTTGAAATCTCAGAACCTTTATTCGGTGGTCGGAATATGAAGTCAAATAATCATTGTCAGCTAGTGTGATTATGGGACAACGCCTCGATTTGCACCCCCCAATTTAGAAGGAAGACTAATAGAGGCTAGCAGTGAGGATGGTGGTATGGCCTCCGTTTCAGCAGTGTTCTTTGCATTACGAAGTTCCTCTTCTCGAGTGTTAAGGATCTGTACTTCAGGTTCATGGTCTTTTCCCGATCCTTAGCAGCACCAGGCAGCAAACTATGCCTAAAGAGGAAAGCTATTGGACAAGGTCTCAGTGAAGCAGTTGACATTTGGTGGGAAAGCTCCTGCAGACGAAATTTGAATTTAGTGCCTAGAGAAGGTCCCTCATCAGCCGGATGCTTTTCATGCTTTCGCTCTGTGAAGATTTCTACCTTCGAACGTATTCACTTTTTTGGAGCTTGGATTCTTCCAGCGGGGCAAGGCTGCAGGCAGAATCTGAAGAGGTCTCCACAATACCTTCACTGTGAAGTCCTGCTGAATTAGATTTACTGGGGCAAAGAAGAATGCAGCAAAAACAACCTAAATCTTTTTTTGTATCCCTGGAGCCCAAATAGGAGGTCAGCCGTATGAACATTGTAGTCAACTTCTTTGTCCTGGGTACAAGAGGCAGAGCAGCTCCTGTCTTCTTGGCTCTTCTCAGGACACAGACATCAGGTTCAGTCCTCATCTGTTCTTCTACATGTGCTGTGATCTGAAGAGGGTGCTGTGTGCATTTATTTCCAGTACCAGTCGGTGGCTGGGGGCAACGCTTGGCCACTACCTAACCAATAGGGTGAAACTACTTCCTGTGTCCATCTTAGTGGTCTAGCCAGGGAACTTAAGCATCCCCTCCTCTGCGGTTACTCAAAACCAGTTCTAGGGTATTTCTTCTTTCACTGGGTCTCATGCCTAATGGGTTACTAGGACAAGGAAGGGGAAGGCCAAGGTGTTAGCAATGTCAGATTGTGGCAGGGAAGGCCTCTTTGAAGTTAATCAAGTTCCTGGGCACCGCCTTGATGGTCAGCCTGCCAGAGAAACAAAACGCCTATCCTCACTGGCCCCAGGGCTAGGCTTTTGTCCTAGCCCTGAAGGAAAGCTCACACCTCATTAGGAGGGCTATTCAATTCCTGTGTGACAGTTGGAATCTCTTGCAAAGGGGCACTTACAGATTGTTCTAAGATATTACATATCTGACTTTACCATTGAATTTGGCATGTAATATATATATATTATAAAAAGTCTAAGCATGAACTCTGTAGCAGTTTCCTAAGTGGAGAAAGCAATATTAAATAAAATATTATATGCCATTGCCTTTCCTATGGGACAGCTAAATCTGTTGCAGTGGGAATAGCATTTCTATCAATCAATTGATCTCTTCTTGGGTTCTGGAGGGCTGTGGAACTGTGTATACACCTACACACACTCTAACAGATATCTCCCTACCTCACCACCTACTCATTATCACTAGAGAGCCATGAACACTGACCCCCACAGATTCTGACTGGACTGCCCTGCTTTTCTTCAATGGCTCCTCATTTTATTGCTGTAATCCTATTGCTTTACAGTAGTATTCCCTCATTTCTTTACTCCTGACAATAAACTTTAGCATAACAGTGATTGCATGTTAGGAAAAAGATTAGAAACTTCCTCCATTGCCTTCCGGGGACAAAATGATGGAGTGGGCAAAGTGTATCTGTTGTGAGAAAATGTAGGAAGTGATGCCCAAAAATGGGATAGCTCAATCATTTTTAATCCTAGAATGTCACTTCCCCTCCTATTATGTTGGTCTTGATGTGTGTGGTTTGGACCTAAGCCTTCTGGAATGAACCAAACTTTACAGACTGTGGTGGTTTTCGGAGTCCAACTGTAGGTAGATGTAGGATGCCTACTAACATAAGAAACAAACGTTTAAAGCTCTGGAAATTGCTTTGTACATACACATAGTTGCAGTTTCAACCTGCCTGGCTCCTCCACAGTCACAAACTATCATCTGCTTCATTTTCAAATGTAATAGTTTGATAATATGCATATCCAGATTCCTTTAGTTCTGAAGATGTCCATAGACACTTATTGACTTTCACCTTCCAAGAGACAGACAATTTTACAAAGAAAGTGCATAAGTCTATTTTTACAATCTAAAAAATCCTTCTCTAAATTAAAATCCCAACATGCCTGAATATCAAAATGTCTGGCCTCTTAATCTATTACTGACATTGTACTTACTATCACTGCGCCTTGGAGTACCCCATATTTCAGTATTTGAATTCTGAGATATGACCTCATCTGATGTTCACTTACTTATTATGTGTTGCCTTAGGTGGAGGCACCATTTATCAGAGTGAATTTCACCAAATTCAAATAGCACTCAGAATGGAGTAAAGGTTTCATTTAAAAACTAAACGCATTGAAAATATTCTCTACATACCGTAATGTTCTTTTTAGCAACCTGGAAATCTTTTACCAAGTTATATATGAAAAAAACTCTATATGTTTCAGGATAAACCATCAGTCAAGTATTCTCTCTGTTCTGTATGATATATATAGTGCGCTCATACTAGTGTAAATACAAAAACATTACCAAAGAGTCCAAACTCATATGTCACCATATCGCACCATATGTGCTGCCATCTTGTGTTCACATGACGACCGACAAGCAGAGTCGGAGCCTATTCTTGTTAGGCCACCTTACCATTGGAGCTTTCTTCTTTTCAATTAATGACATTTGGTTTTCACATTTGAAAGGAACGTGACAAATCCTGTTCTTTATTGACGCCATAAGCCTTCATAAACTTGAGGAATTCAACGCACAAGCACTTCCAAAGCAATAAGGTCATATTTCGATTGTTTTTGACTTTTGACCCCACCTTACATATTGTAAATAGCACTTGTGCTGTCCTATGTTGATATTTGATAAAATGCCTGGCCAAACCTGACCTCTTCTCTGTATTTCAAATAGTCTACTCATTGACACAAGTCTTATTTTTAGGTCTCGCCTGAGCCAGCGCATGCGCTGATCTGGCGAGACATTTAGTGAGTGGGCTTAAGAAATGCCACCACAAGCATTTGCTGGCCTAGAGTGTGTGGTTACGCGCACAGTAACGCGCATTCCTCGCATTGATCGATCAGGCGCCATCTGGCTTTCCTCTCGATTGCTCTCCCATGCACGCTCTTCAAGGCTCCTCCCCCTCCCCCACCACAGGGTGCGCCTCGCAGCCGCGCGTCTTGCTTGCTTTGATTTAAGCTTGTGTCTGTTTTTCAACTGTACACTGGACATGCCTGGTTATCTTGGAGCTAGACGAGTGCTCTGCTCATAGTGTGCACACCTACATTGGATGTGTTCTGGCTGCCTGCACAGAATGGTGCGATCTGTGAAGCTTCTGTGTGGTGCTTTATCAACCCCTGACCCCCACACTCCACCAATCCTTTTAGTGTTGGACTATAATTGTAAAGGACGCAGCGTGCGCCTGCGATTCCTTGCCTACCGGGGTCTCTGAACATCTCTTGCAGCAGAGACATTACCACCGTGGAGTGGCGCTCTATGAGACCAGGATACCCGCCTTCTCCAGAGACTGCCGGTGAGTCACAGCCAAGCAGCAGCCACTGACGTCACACGCCACTTGTCCTCGCGGCTGCGACTTGGCTCTAGTATATTTGTGCATGGCAACAGCGCCCACAAGCGGCAACTTGCAGGCTGCTGTCCGCGGGCGAGGAGTCTGCACGGGCTCAGTGCTTCCGGCTTAAACACCGCTGGTAAAATGGTGCCACTAACGCTTCTGACGGGTACACTGCGCCCGCCCCTCCCCACCACAGAGCGCGTCTCGTGACCGCGCGTCTTGTTTTACTTTTAGCGCGCGAGTGCGTGCACTTTCCCCAACCCTCCCATTTGTTTACTTTTTTAAGCCTCAAACATTCTTCTCTGAAAGGGTGCGTGTTTCCTGCAATTGAGTGCATCCTCCTGTGCGTCTGTTTCTGTGTGTGTTCTTGTCCCTGTGTGCAGTTTTTTTCCTGTTTGCATGTCCGTGCGTGAGTTTCTATATGTATTGATCCTTATGTAATTTCTTTGTGTGCACGAGCCTGTCCCTGTGTGTGCATGTGTGCATCCCTCTGTGTCGCTCTTATTGTGTGTGTTCTTGTCTCTGTGTGCATTCATTGCGTGTCTCCTTCGATGCACCTGTCTGTGTCTTTAGGTATGTGCCATTGTGTGATCTCCTGTTTGCTGGTACCCTTATTTGTTCGTGTCCATCCTGTGTGTGGCTGTTTCTTTTTTTGTCCATCCCTATTTGCCTGCTGTGTGTTTGTGTATGTACTGATGTCCCTATTATTGTCTCATTTGTTTGTGCTTGAGAGCGTCTCTGCAGTGTTGTTTGCCCCTGTGTATGTGTCCTTGCTTGTGTTTGTGCGTTTACATCTATGACTTTGTTCCTGATTGTGTGTGGATGTGTCCCTGTTTATGAATATAAGTTTATTTTCCTGTGTTCGTTCCCCGTTTGTGTCTACATGTGTTCTTGTGTCCGTTCCTGTGTGTCTGTCATTTTGTGTGCTTATTTATACGTTCCACTACCCCCCTGCTTGCTTCCTTATTTCTGTGTGTGCCAGTTTCTGTGTGTGTGTGCATTCTTGTGCTTCTGTTTGTGTGACGATGTGAACTTTCTTTTCCGAGTGCGGGCCACCCGCCACACCTATTGTAAGTGGGTCTGAGAAAAATAGGTCTTACCATGTAAATTGTGTTCTATTTAAAGAAAAGATGGGATTTAACTTAAGGCTACACCATGGATTTTCCTTGATGATGTTTCACGCTAACAGTGTTGTGGACTATGTGCATCTAACATGCAGTCTGTGACAATCACACATTTACTGGGCATGTGCATGGGGAATCTGGATAGAGTGTAACGAGGGGGACATCTGCATACGTTGCAAACGTATGACTAGGTCTGCGGAGGCTTCAGACAGTGCTGTGATGCTCATGCTATCACGACTGGTACCCCTCCTATATGACTCCCGGTGGCTCACACCCGCAGAAAGGAAACCATCAGACTAGAGACGAACAAGTGTAGCAAAAAAATAAGCATTGGCATAGCCAATAGGTCTCGCCTTTGGGACATTATAAGTGTTTAGCCATGCAACAGTTAATGTTGTTGCACCAAGGATATTGTGCTGCATAACTAAATACTTATAAGGTCCCAAAAGCAAGACCTATTGGCTATGCCAATGCTTCTTTTCTAAAGTGTTTCCTTAATGTAAAGCTTGCTACAGAGGCATGCATTTGGTAGCATCAATTTAATTTGATGAGATAAATGCCACACAGCTTCTAAATGTCTTTCCCAAAGTAAGGATGTTTTAGTCCTGAACTTTTAATCTCTCTGTTGAAGTTGCCGTAACTGAAAAGCAGGAAGTATGCGGCTCAGGATTATAACTGGGTTTCAGGGCCTTTAAAAACCAGAATAGCCCTCAACAGAGGCTGTATGACTTTATTTTTGCACGAAATAGTACACTATAAAAAATACAATTTGAAATTCTGATTGCAATAAAACAAGATTTAGAACGTTAGAGACAGATCAGTTCAATAATGTAGCAACTGTAGGTTAAACTGGCGTTGTTAAAAACGTCATACATTCTAGGACGCAGCAGTAAAATAATGTAATAGTTTTACTTTCAAAACTTTTGAAACTACCTAGAGGTGGCAAAATAGAACAACAAGAGCTCTTTTCATAACACACACCGTTCAACCTAGACTTATTTGGCAAGGGTAGGTAACCTAACCAATATCAACAAAAAGTCTCTTGCCATAGGAGAAATTATGAACACATTGGTTAGCTCTTTGTGCTTCTAGCCAGGACACAGGCAGCACCAACTCACAACAATGCATGTCATTATTCCAATATTTCAGTTTAACATATTTTCTTGTTGTCGCAACTCATAAGGTGGTAAAAATCCGGAAATTTGAATAGGGTTTATGATAAGTCACTCTTAAAGCATCTGTTATCACCAGAGAACAATAGTTATATTGACTCCAATAATCACTTTCAGATACTGAACATAATGTCTTCCTCTATCAAACCCTTTTGGTTAAAATGTTATATTACGGTCAAAAGAACTGTTGTTACATACAGAAAATTAAAAGATCGGACATGGAATGATGCTGTCCCTTGCAAACTGTGCAAGAGTGTCATGACAAATTCGCCCTGAAATCTTGGCCTCAGATTGAACGAGTGGGCGTGTCTTCCAGCGCGCTAACTCGACCGAGAGCCTTTCTCGTGTCTGCCAGCGCAAGACGAGGCAATACACCGCGTTTCTCGCCTCTCTATATCTGTCTGGTAGACAAGCAGCATATTGTGCTTAGCAGGGCAGACAGATGTCTCTCTTTATCAGTGTCTGAAAACAGCATGTTGGTAGCGTGACTCCTTAGTTCACAAGCTGACAATCCTCTCAATGTTGCGCCTTCGGAAGCCTGTTTCCTAGTATTCCACCGCTGGAAATAATAATTTAGAAGAGGGTGCCTTAGGACCAGGCATGGGTGCACACATTTTTACAAGGCAGCTTAGTGTTTTAGTAAAATGGAGGTGTCCTGGCTGAACGACCCATACAAGAGCTGTACTCCCCAAATGGATTCCGTCAAACAATTCTCTAATGTATACCTTCTTTCATTACCTTTAAAAGGCTTCCCGACCGTCCAGCCTCTTTCTATATACTGCTTAGTTGCAATTAGCTCGAAGTCGTGTGTTATTTACCTGATCCTGTGTAAAGTAGTGGGCGCTAGGCCCACATACTTGCAAATAAGGCACGCAGAAGCAGTGACTATGGTACTAGAACAGGCCCAGGGCACTTGCACCCAGCCCCTTTTATTATCAGGGTCACCTGACCGTTGATGCCTGTGATGGGTGGATGTTAAGCAGGGCCGTCTTTAGAACTAGTGGCGCCCAGTGCGACAATGTTTTTTGGCGCCCCCAAAGACCACCTCAGTGACGGATACCCTCACTACCACCCTTTAACTCTCCATAACCTCTCTTTCAGATGCATTTAATTAATTTTATAGCATCACTCATAAAAGTGAATGGTGTCAGAGCACTTTAGATAACACACGCATTACACAGAGACATTGAACCACAGGCTGACGTTGATGCAGAACAGTATTTGCAATTATGCCCAAGTAATGTAGCACATCCACGATAAACTATAACAAGCATTTACTATGCAATGGTCTCGGCATTGTTAAAGTTAGAGCTATTGGCATTGCTCATGACATTATTTTTGTTTATGTTTTTGTTTTTAAAACATTTAACCCCTTCAGCGCTGGGCGAATTCCGCCGCGGTGCTGAAGGGTTCGTGCGCGGGCGGGCCGATGACGGAACGGTTCCGTCATGAGCACAGCTCAACCGTGGCTCATGACGGAACCGTTCCGTCATGAGCATGGAAGGGGTTAAAGAAACTGCATTGTTATTTACAATGTCAATAGCTTAATCAGTCTCAAATACGAGACCTATTGCATTTGCACCCACACACACAAAGCCACCCACACACAAAGCCACCCACACACAGAGCCACCCACAGAGCCACTCACATAGAGCAACCCACACACAAATAGAGCCCCCCACAGAGCCACCTACACACACACACGCACGCAGTAGCCCACTGACCTATTTACATTATGTGCACTTTGTGATCTGCATGGTACATGTTCTTTGCTGCAGGCACATTAACCCTATGTGCTATCTTTACAGGTGTCAAAACTTCCACTAGACAAAACTCCGATTTCTCTCTAGGAAGAACATTAAACACCAGAGTCATCATGACATTTTTATTGTTGCCGAAAATTGCTGGAGGCCAGGAAGGAGGCAGCAAGCGCTTTTAAAACTTTAATTTACTTGCAAACATTATGTCTCCACCCAAAGTCAGCGCCTGGTCTTGAAATGGAAGATCACTAAAGTACAGCTGCTTTTTAAGACGACTATTGCATTTTCACAAAGGGCCTTATTTGCTGGTTAGGACCTCATGACACTATGAATAAAGAAATCAGTAATTCCCAAAGCACAAAACAGGGCACAAATATGTCTCTCTTTAGTTACACACACAACCTTCAGTAATTGTATTAATCAGTTGAAGTTTCATAAGGTATAAGAAAAAATAATTCATTTTCCCGTCAATTTAACTTGCATTATGTATGAGCATCTTTAAATTAAAGTATATCACGGTTGTAAATATATATACCTGAAGAACAAAGACCAGAATAGTTGTAGAACATTTTGTTCTCAAAAGCCATGTGATGTCTTTTACACCCACAGACACACCTTGAAAGACATGATTATTCCCCCATGATTATACAGCACTCACCTTCTGTGCTATGCTGGACTTTCACCTCTTGTGCCACCAGAAGCCCAGCAAGCGTCTTTTCTTCTGCCAGGTTGTTGGTCAGGGTGGGCAAGTAATCTTCACACAGTGCTGAGAGATAAGTAGCAGGTTGTAGGTGGCTGCATGCCTCTCTCCTCTAAGACCGTCGGCCAGGGTCCCTCAATGTAAATAACTAGTCAAGCACCTGAGTAGGTGAGGGCTGGCAGACCTCGATACGCAGGCAGACTGCAGGGAAAACAACATCCTGCCAACACAACTCTCCTTCACAAGCTTGCTGAGCTCTTGAACTGGCCTTTAATTTAGAACTAAGGAAAGGTAACAGCTGCCAGCAGTGGTCCTAAACTGCAACACACATCTGGTCTGCAAAATGCACTTGACTGTAGTTCAGTTTATTAGAAATGTTTGCACAGCGTTTGCACAGCGCACAATCCATAACTCACAAGTTTGAATGGGCTCTCATATGTAATAATGAATAGAAGTAGGCCCAGTGAAATTAAGTATTTGCCCAGGATCACACCATTTGCTCCAAGAGGAAAGAGCGGCTAACTGGCAAAACCATGGTGAAAAGTGGTCTTTTTTACTGCAAAGCAGATCGGAAAGGCAGATATGTTTCTCTGTCTTCCTGCTACCCGATGCCCCTCTTCAAACTCTCCAAAATCGCATGTGTGCACGCAGGTGATAATTACTGCTGCAGTGTACATTATAGGCGCACAGGAATCAAATCACTAACCTAAGAGCAGAATGCATTCTTCCAAATAGGGTTGTCTTTTTAACCATAAAATTCAGGCATGCCCAATACGGAACTATCTCAATTTAGGGCTTTGAGACAAACATTGGGAAAAGTGAACTAAGTGTAACTCATTACTTTAGGCCCTGTTCCCGGGCGGTGGTGAAATACTCACCTGACTCGGGGGGGGATTGCTGACATGGGGTTGGGGGTAGAGCGAAAATCCTTCTCCTGATATGCTAACTCGGTGTGCACAACCTCCCCTTCAGTAGCACAAAGCAGCACTGACTGTCAAAGGGGTAGACTTGCGCCTAGACAAAGAGGCCTGCCACAATTGTCTAAAGAGCAAAGCAGCCGCCACAGTGACTGCTTGCAGCCAGCCAATGTTCAGAAAGCAGAGATAGTCGGGCAGGCGCCTTGCCGTGAAAGAACAGGCACGTACCGCCCCTGGATCCACGTGCTGCCACTGTAGAAATGAATCCTGAATTTGTTTTTCCCACCAGGCTGACCCAGATCATGTGGTGCTGAGAGGAGTCAGCCAGTCTCGAGTTGATTAAAGCGAGCCGCGACCTTACCCGCATGGTGCATTACATGGCAGTAATCCTCCTGAAAACGGACTCCTATATTTAACACTGCAAGTTTACCACAGCACAGTGCACACTTCCGGCAATGCTCACAGCCGCTTCCGCTTACTTATGTATCACAGGGCAGATAAAGAAATGCGACGCCGCACCACCCCCAGAACATAGTCACCGAGAAGCGTGTTGCTCGCTCCACCGTCCCCACATCTCATGTGCAGCTTGCATGTAATTGGTGGTACTGTGCCTTCCCTCTCAACGGCAACGCGCTGTGCATTTGTACTCACGACCCCTCTGACCACTAGTTGAAACAAGTCCTGACATTTTGTGGGCAACTTTTTTTTAAGACCATGAAGACTGCTGTTTTCCCCAAATCACACCATCTCTCCGTTACTGAAAGGGAATCCGCTGGGGTGAGCTGATAATACTTTATCTCCTCTGCTCTGTGTTAAATGCAAGCAGGAACAACATTGTTACCTGAACGCTACAGGTCAGTAATCCTCCTGAAAACGGACTCCTATGTTTAACACTGTAAGTTTACCACAGCACAGTGCACACTTCCGGCAATGCTCACAGCCGCTGCCGCTTACTTATGTATCACAGGGAAGATAAAGAAGTGCGACGCCGCACCACCCCCAGAACATAGTCACCGAGAAGCGTGTTGCTCGCTCCACCGTCCCCGCATCTCACGTGCAGCTCGCATGTAATTGGCGGTACTGTGCCTTCCCTCTCAACGGCAACGCGCTGTGCATTTGTACTCACGACCCCTCTGACCACTAGTTGAAACAAGTCCTGACTTTTTCTGGGCAACTTTTTTTTAAGACCATGAAGACTGCTGTTTGCCCCAAATCACACCATCTCTCCGTTACTGAAAGGAAATCCGCCGGGGTGAGCTGATAAAACTTTCTCTCCTCTGCTCTGTGTTAAATGCAAGCACGAACAACATTGTTACCTTAATGCTTTTACTCACTATTCAGAAATCAGTGAGTGCTCTTACCTGAAAGGGGCCTTGAAACGCCGAGCCAGGAAACGCCGGACTTGAAACACCGATCCAGGAAATGCCGAGATCAGCCTTGCAGCAAGGAAGAGACGACCCCACGTCCGCTCCGACCGCGCACAAAATGGACGAATCTTCCGACGCTAAAAAAAACCAAAAACACGCCCACCACGTATAAAATGGGCGGAAAGGGGCGTGGCTTAAAAAAAGCGAAAGAATCAAAAAAACACGCCCACGAATCCGAAAAAGTCGGGGCTTGTTTGGAGTGACAAAGCTCTTCTCCAATGGCTGACCAGCATTTAAGAGGCCAGCCAATGGAGAAGAGGGAAAAAAAGGGGCGGGTTAAAGCCCCACTCCTGAAAACGTTGAATCTCGCGAGCGAGACTGCGCAAGCGCAGCCTTCGCTAGCCGAGACCTAAAAACTAAGGGGCAGATTTACAAGCCCCTTGCAACACTTTTACACCGCCGTTGCGTCACTTTTTGTGATGCAGCAGCGGAATAAACAATGCGCCACCTTGCGGGACATTTACAAAGTGACTCTGTTAGAAGCGGGTTCTCTAGTTGGCAGGGGTATGTTGTCCAAGTCCAAGTAGGGACCACCGGTTCTGACAAGGTAGGTCCAAAAGCACCCAGGATCACCCTCTGGTAGCTTGGCGAGGAGCGGTAAGGCCTAACTTAAGAGGCAATGTGTAAAGTATGTGTGTAAAACCCACCATAACACAGTGAAACACCACAAATAGACACTACACCAGTTATTTATAAAAATACTAATATCTTTAGCTCACGTTTTAGGTACAGTCAAATAAATAAACATTCCACATGTATCATGAGCTCTTAATGGCAATATTAGTTGACAGTGTCTTTGGGAAGGAAGCAATCTTGCAGGTTCTGCAAGTCTTTGAGACCCACTTTATGGGCGCTAGTTCAGTTTCAGAGTTTCAAAGGAAAGTCCCATGGGAAAACAAATTGTGAGTGTAGATTAATGGGGCCCTTTAAGGTTGGCGCTGTCCCTAGTGTGAAGGGCCTCTCATGCTACTTGTTTGGGGTCTAAATGATACTGCTGAGTTCCCAAGTGTTCGGTCAGCTGAAGCGTTTCCTTTGCGTTCGGTGCTAGTCTGCCATGCACAGTATGTATGCCCCAGTGAACCACCCAAGCTCCAGTGAGCCGCAATTGGAACACAACGGTGCCCCTATAATGCTGGTCACCAACCTAGGCTTTGGTGGGCAGGCCCTGGTACCACTGCTCGTTGGCTGGGACGGTACAGGCCGTACTTGCGCTTTAAAGTGCAGGGGAGCCCCCAGCCTCGGGTAAAGTCACTTGCGCCATCCCAGCTGGGCCCAGCCTATTCATGTGTAAAGGTGTGAATCACCACTTCCTCCTCACAGCCCAGAAAAGCTATCAGTATGCAGATGGGAAGGGGAGTCTGCGGGGGACAAAATAAGTGCAGGCAGGAAAATGTCCACTTTCTAAAAGTGGGATTTCTAAAGTAGTAGTGCCCAAACCCCATATATCATTAGAAAGGGTTCCCAGCTACGATTCCAACTATACCAAACATGACATACCTATTAGGTCCCAGTCAGAAGTTCTCCCATAGGGGGGGTTCCCAATGTTAGTCTGTGGAGGGGTAGGCCTCACTGAGGTAGCAGGGGCCTGTGGCAGGTGTGCCAGTGTCACCATGTCTTTAGGGGAGAGCACCTACACTTAGCACTGTTTAGCAGTGGTAAGGTGCCCAGAGTCCTAAGTCCAACAAAAAAATGAGGTCAAGTGGGAGGCAAAAAGGACAAAAATGTAGGGGGAGACCACCCTAAGGCTGACAGGTCCAAAAGACGCATCTAGGGAGATGCGTCACATTGTAAAGCTCTGTATCACATTATACCTGCGTCAGGTATAACATATGCAAGGTGGGCATTCCCACGCAGGAAAGCCTCATAGAAATGATGCAGTGAAATCTACAAGATTTGACTGTGCCACTTCTAGGACGCCACTGCATCAAAACCCTAAGCCTGCTTGGAGCAAGCGTAAGGAGTGAAGCAGTGCTTTGGGAATAGGCCTCCCCATGCATTGCTGGGGTTGCGTTGTGCTTGCGACATGACTCCAGCAATGTGTGACTTTTGAGCCAACAGATGCATCAGAATTTCTGACGCATCTGTCAATCCTTGCGCCATGGTGTGCCGTATTGTAAAAACAGTGCTTCCATGGTGCTGCAAGGGTTTCGGATGGAGGCACAGGGTAACTGATGCATCTCTACAGATGCGTCAGTTTCTTGCAAATCTGCCCCTAAGTATCTTACATACTAGAACAAGACATCCGCCAAAGGATGACGGATGCCCAATCTCCATATTTTGAGTCCGCTGACAATAATGCACTTTTATTATGGCACATATCAGCAGCATGTTTTTGTAAATCTCCTGCAACCACCCCACACAAAATAGGGCCCTAAATGTGCTGGGCCTAATTCTCAAAGTCATTTGTATACATTACAAATATACATGCAGTAATAGAATAGTCTATCACTTACATTTGAATATTCCACCACATTCTGAAAATATTCCACACATAAACACTTAGGGTCAAATTTAGCGTTTGGAGGGAACTGACACTTCTCCAATATCTGGGGAAACTTTAACTAGGAGTACAATTATTCAGCTGAATTTCCTTCACCATAGTAATAGCATTGTGGGTGACATTCAGCTGGTAGATTTTACTTGACATGTTGAGTTTCCCCCAAAAATTGAGAATTGCCAGTTCCCCCCAAACTCTAAATGAGTCCTGTTGAGTCTTGGAGTATGGCGTCAATATGAAGTGTGTGAGCATGTGTGAGTTCCAAATGGAATATTTATTTATTTTATTTTGAAAAGTTTTATGTAGCGCAAACGTTACCCAGGTGGGTTTCAGGCGCTTTACAAATAGGATAGGTATTACATGAATATTAGGGGTGGGCGGAATTTGCGAAAGCGACTTTCGCAAATTATCGCGAAAATGTTTAAAATCTCTGCAAACACGCGGAAATATCGCGAAGATGCGGAAGTTTTTTTCCCGCACGTTCACGGTATTTTCTGCGTGTTCGCGGCTCGCCAACTTACCCATGCGGTTGCTTGCGGGCGCGGCCATCTTATTTTCACTCTTCTCACGATGCATGATCGCGAGAGGAAAGATGTGATCGCGTGACACATGACTTTACTGCGGGCGCGAACTGTCGCGAGACAGCGCAAATGGCTACCAACAATCCAACATCTTGTGGAGAACGTGACCGGATCGGGAAAACTTGTCGGCGAACGCGGGGATTCAGGTAATGCGATCGCGCGCGCGAGAGAATGTATTATTTTACAGCGCAAGCAAGAATCAAATTATCGCTAAACTGCCGAATGAGGAAATTTTGACATTTTCGCGCTCTCCGCGGAACGCGAAAATGTCAAATTATCGCAATTTCCGTGAGCGGAACGGAAATTTAGCCCAGGCCTAATGAATATGCATAAAACAACAAGATAGGAGTGCTTCACGGTTAAGGTAGGGTGGATACAGACCATGGAGAAGAATATTTGATAATATTCAATACATAAATTAGCATGGCAGGCGGATACTGGTATTAAAAGGTTTTCAACATCTAGTAGTCAACCAGGGGGCATTGAATGGGCAGTGGGGTCAATGCTGTGTTATGGCAAAAACGTAAACATTAGGATTTTTTAAATTTCCTTTTTGAAGGTAGCAGTGGAAGAAATGTGTCAGACTTCTGATGGAAGACCGTTCCAAATCTTTGGGACAGTGCCTTAGAAGGCTCTGAGACTGGTTCTCATTTTGTGGAAGATCTGCGGGTTTTAAGAGCAATGAACTTGCACTTCTTGACTGTCTGCAACTTCCAGATAGTTCTAATTTTTAAGCCAGATAAGTGGGAGTCTTGAGATGAAGGGCTTTGTGGGTGATGCAGGCTATCTTTAGTTTATTTCTAGCTTCACATGGTAGCCAGTTTAGGGATTTGAGGGCTGGGGAGATGTGCTTGTTTCCATTTGTACCCGTGATTAGTCCATCTGCTGCATAAATGGAAGCTCTCAATGGGTCAAAGTTATATTTGGGGAGATCACAGAGCGTGGACCTACCAAAGTCTAGCCTAGGCAGAACCAGAGCTTGAACTGCGATCTTGAAGTCCTCCTGTGGAAGGAATGGTTTTAGGATCCTTAGAGTGTTTATTTGGTGTTTAGCCCCCTTGCTTAAATTGCTAATATGATTCTGCATGTTCAAGTGTGTATCAAGTGTGATTCCGAGGGATTTCGCAGAATCGATAATGTGGGGTGCAGTTGAAGGTGTAAGATATATCAGCCAGTGGTCGATCTTGGGGGTGTGAATAGGTGGAGCGATGAGAAGGAATTCCATTTTGGAGGTGTTGAGCATGAGGTTGTTGTCAGTTAGCCATTTTTGAGTATCCATAAGGATAGAGTTGAGTGAGATGAAGTCTTCATAGGAGGTGATTTTCAGATAAAGTTGAGTGTTATCCGCATACATATGGAAGAGAGTGTGTGCAGAGTTCAGAGCATTTGCCAAAGGTTCTAGGAATAAATTGAAGAGTATCGGTGATAGTGCAGACCCATGTGGAACCCCCATAGAAACTGAGAAGGGCTTGGATAGGGATTGATTTACTTTGACTTTTTGTGATCTATTATGGAGGAAGGAAGTAATCCATCTCAATACCAGACCTGAAAAGCCCATCTTATGTTCAAGGATGGATAAGTGATTGTCGTGGTTAACAGTGTCAAAAAGCTGATTTAAAATCAGTAGGATAGTTCTGAGTGGATTTGCCCTTGACCCTGGGCACTGCCAATTGTATCCGGCATAATTCCAATAAAGAAGTCATCTTAGCCCCATAGCAGCACTTCTTTTCAAGGGCACATAGCTGGCAAAACCATATAACCCACCATCTTGAGTCCCCTATTCTGATTTTCACGCTATCTGGTGCCACCACCACCAAATCTCTTCACAGGCTGTCGGAAGATTCTGCAGGTACGCGGATCCCAAGTAGATGCAGATGAGGCATGTTGAAGATGCTTAATAGATTGCCAAAATACCCCAGGGTAATAAAATTACCTGGGAGCTGGTGTTTCAGCACCTCATTATCGTGAAACTCACATCACTACAACATGAACCATGCACATCATCATATAAATGTCACTGCATCAGCAAACCATTTCTAAGTGCAACCAGTCAATGAAATACGGTGATACACACACCAAGCGTATCACCCTATTTTTCCTTGACCACATCATCACACCAACGTTTTGACATCATCACATCATGATGCCTTTTCTAGGCGACCCATTCCAAATCACATCTAGCAACCAATCAACATAATGCAGTAATGTGCACACCATAATTAAGCTCATCAATGTATTTTAACTGCTTCCTAATACCAGGATTTTCCCTTCAACAGGTTGCATGATATTCGGTGGTACATATTGTACTAAGGGGTATATCTACAAGGAAATGATGCAGCGCAGTACATTTTGCTGTGCCGTGCTGTGTCATTTCCAAATGCAGGGATGCACCGTAATTATAATAGTGCAGCACACCCCTTTGATTTCCCTTGTGGTGGCACTAAAAATAGCTGCCTAGTGCCAACACAGACAGCCTTTTGCCATAGTGCAAGGATGCCTGCATTGCAGGGAAGGATTGTTTATGTGCAAGAAGGTGTCCCTTCCTGTACATAAACAATCAATAATGGCAAGTTACTCTTTCTATGTGAGAATGTAGCACACATAGAAGTAGCAAATCGCCATTATTTAATGATAATTTATGAGCAAGAAGGGACACCTTCCTGCATATAAAGAATCATTAAAGAAGTTTTACTCTTTCTATGTGTGCTGCAAAATGCAGCAGCACACATAGAAAAAGCAAAAAAAGCGAGAAATAAAAGTATTTCTCCTTGTTGGGCCAATTTAAAGCCTGCATTTGCATGGCATTCATTTCTGGCACTGCCTCAGATTTACAGATTCTTGTAGATCTGGGGCAGCTTCAAAAAGCAATGGGTGTTGCGGAGGAACGTCCACAGCAACACCCATTCCACGCCCCTTTCATACAGAAAACTGTATGAAAGGGTACCATTTTTACAAAGCAGCTATAAGCCACGGAAAGTGGTTTAACACCACATTGTAAATATGGTTAAAAACATTGTGCCACGAGAATGTCGTAAATATACATATGTAAATACGCCCCTAAGTGTACACTAGCCGGTCTGTTAAGCTGTTTTCGTGAATAAAGTAAAAACTTACACATAACATTGTTCGACTCGGAAAGATTAAAAAGAACCTGTAACTCAAGCCTTGGTGTAACATAGCTTAGTTTTTCAATTCTCACTGTGATGCGCACACCTTGCAGACGTGGTAACACACTCACGTTTACCCAAGTAGCATATGTTCGTACTCAAAACAGGTGGATATAATTGGGACCTAGTCACATCTTGGTGGGGGGCAACAGCATTACTAAATGATCATGGAGCAAACATTTGTATAAATCCTTTCACCCTGCATTGAAAAAACTGTTCTGTTATCAATCATTGCTACTTACAGGTGAATATGTAGCAGAGCATTGACGCCCGACTATCTTCTCTTCCACACCCTGGGGTCCTGAACATGACCGGGAACAATAGAAAGAAACTTTGAGCACCTAGATTCTGTTGAGGTGAAGGTTTGACACAAAAGGTATGCACTGCTAGGACCAGAAGGGAGAAAAATATAGAAAAACCTATTTAGACAGTTAGAGGTGATGGAGATAGTATTGAGAAATATACCTCTGCTAATAAATTGCTTGCCTCGCAATAAGAAACATCATAATGGAGCTATGTCAATTTTACAGAAAACAACAGTTACCTGGATAGTTCACAGTTTTGCTGGAGCTTCAAGACTTTTGACATTCAGATGTGAATTCGAAAAGAAGATCATTTGAGGCCAAGTAGTAGAAAAGACTATCAATAAACAAATTCAGTACTCTGTCAACCATGCCTAATCTCACCAATAGACATGCACATGTAACTGACTAAAAAGAGTCAATACTGGAATGTTCTGAACTAGTTCATGAGATTAACTCCCCAGAAGCGCCTCTTGCATACAGCCCTGCCATCCAACTGCCCTGCTACAAATATTACCATTCTGCATTCACGACAGGTGTTCTAGCAAGCAACACAGTATTCAGAACATTCCTCATAACTCATCTCTCTCCTGTGACTTATCAACAAACACATAAGATATTTCCTAAATTAACAAACGCTATTTACAGGATGAAACATTGTACTATTTACAGAAATAAAATGCTGAACCAAACAAGATACATCATACAGCCAGGTGTAAAATAATATGTTACTTGAAATCAAGTGAGAAGTGGCTCATATTCTTCAAGTCTATTTGGCTTCCGTACACTCCTTCTTGTTGATTTTTCTACTCTGTCATCTTGTACACTGTCCCTACTGTAGTACACTAAATCCGGTCAGCACACACAATCACAATCACCCTATTGTTTTTTACACTGCGCACCTTCCACATTCACATATTTTGACCTGTCTTCACCTTAATGGAGTTGGAAAAAATTGGAACTACCTTCTGTATGAATCAATGGGATTTGACATGCACAAACTGTCCCACTTCCATATTTATACTTTTGACTTTCATCCTTTCATCAAAATTCTTTTTCTCTCTTTACTCTTCCTCCTAGTGTTCCCAAATCAAAATAACTGTGTATGTAACTACCTCTTCTTGTTACAGCAGTCTACTGCCCAATAATGAAATGGGGAGTACCCTGTCACATCATGTATGGCCATCCTATATGTCAGCATCATTTGTTTTACCAGTTCCACAGCATATTACCTGTTTTCATCTTTCATCACAGTTAGAAATGGGGGTTTCTAGTCGGCAGTAGTATGCACCCTCTCCGAGTAGGGACCCTTCCTTCTAGTCAGGGTAGATAAGTTACATACCCAAGATAACCCCTGCTCACCCCCTTGGTAGCTTGTCACGAGCAGTAGGCTTTTCTCAGAGGCAATGTGTAAAGTATTTGCCAAATGGACACCATACACAATCTTTATCTAAACCTAATGTGAGAAGTTGGCCTGATATATGCTGTCCACTAGTTATAGTGGGCACCCTGTATCAGTCCAAACAACCCCTTATGGTGAATAGGTCAAAGACAACCTTTATTGAAAGCTATCCTAATGGTAGCTATGGAGAGCAGCCTTCAGGCTAAGTCTTGAAGGAATGTAAAGCAGCTTGTTTTACCAGTCTATAATCTCTTGAATGATCAAATGAAGGGACAACCACACCAGGTATATATTTAAAATATATGTATTTGAGATAATACATATATTTGACACCAAACACGACATGTTTCCGTGCAGACATCCCAAAATTAGCATTTACAGCGAGGTTATAATGCACTTAAGGGTATATGGTCAGGCTGCGCCACAAACAGCATCAGAGGAGGTACTCCGAACGCTGCACAGGAGCTCTGCTCATGCAGGGGCACCCTCTCACATAAAAACCAAGCACTCTGCCTTCAGGATTGTTAAGGCCTTCCATAGGAGTGACTTATAGGTTTTATATGTGTGTGTAATGGTAGTGATATAGGTAGCCTATACCACTGTAAGGGGTGCAAGCACACCCTTACCCAGGCTGCAGTAGCAGACCTGTGGTGCCATTTTGGAGTGCTTCCCAGGGGTGGCATAATACATGCTTCAGTCCCTGGTAGGCCTCTGAGGTACCTATGCCCTAGGTACATAGTGTACCATATACTTGGGGCTTATAAGGCACTCCAGAATCCAATTAGATATGTACCTAATGTACATGGAAACCATTTTAGAGAGGAAGCAGCTAGGCTGTGGTCCTGATTAGCAAGGTCAAAAAACAGTGAAACACCAGCAAAAAGTGGGGGTTCCCATGTGAAGCAGATCCTAATCTCCTACACCAAACAAGACCAAAATGGCAAACATTGAACATGCACAAGCAAAGAGATCACTTATTAAACGTTTAAGCAATTCAGTCCATAGAGCTTTATGGATGCATTGGTTTTAGCACAAAGAACTGCTGATGCATCAACATCTAGACGAAAAACAGCTGCAAAGGAGGGAAGCATCAGAAAACACAGCAATGCATTGATTCTTGAGTTCCAGGGGAAGGGAGGCGTCAGTTCTGCTGCACACAGGAGAAGTGTTGCGTCAATTCCTTACTGTGAGGAGAACCGATGCATCAAATTCCAAAAGCGTCTAATTACTGTGGGAGGATGTGCTGGAAACTTGGCGCCCAGGTTCGATGCATGGAAAATTCGGATGTGCTGGGGTCAATTTAGCGATGGTGAAACAGGCGCTGCATCAATTCTTCCAGCTGCGAGCAGGTGATGCTTTGATTCCTTAAGCTGCACAGCAGGGCCTCCTGAGTCTAAGTCGGAAGGGGGGGTCTTCGATGTCGGAAACACAGTACTCTGGATTTGAGCTGCGGTGGTTCTTCCAGCCGTGAACAGACACTGTATCGATTGTTCAGCTGCTCTGTGGAAATGAGTTGGTTTTTCAACCGTACGGCAAGCATGTAGTGGGAAAAACGGCACTAAAGGACGATGCGTGGATTTTTAGCTCTTGAAGCAGCAAAACCACCTCCAAAGGCCCAGAACTGAAGTTCGCACTACTTGGAAGGTCAGAACTCCCAACAGTGGAGTTCAGGGGAGCTGCAGATTTATTTATTATTTATATATTTGTTGAGTTTTACATAGTGCAAACTTGACCCGAAGGCATCAGAGCGCTTCACAAAGTATGTACTAGAAATGGGGTGTCTGGTTGGCTACGGTATGCACCCAAGCCAGGCAGAACATACCACTTTAGTCAGGGTAAGGTAGATACACACACAGGATAACCCCTGCTCACACCCTTGGTAGCTTGGCACGAATAATCAGGCTTATCCCAGAAGCAATGTGTAAAGCGTTTGTGCAGCACACATGCACTAGTGACACACTACACACACCACAAAAATAGACTCCATAACAGGTTATATAAAAATATCTCATATATTATATATAAAACACATTAAACCACAATCACGTAAATGAATTTGCCAAGTAGCCAATTGTCATAACATCACATAGATCATAATTCACTTTACAGGTAGTGCACTAAAGTAACTACTTAAAAGCTGCACATGTCATTAGACCTTCGTGAAGAGCACCATCACTGTGCACATCATATCATCCCAAATACTTAATTACATCAAGACATAACAAGAGGGCATAGAAATGTAGGTGAATATCATAAATTACATCAATTACTAGGGTGCACCCCCAAACCTGAAGCCACAGTGCTCCTGCTCTTTTCCTACAGGGTATACAGTAATTTCCTTTGTAGAGGAAGCACTTGTTCAAGTTTCACGTAACTTAGTCCGCCGCATATGCAAACTTAGTGAAGCGCAGCTGCCTGCAAACTTGCGGTGCAGCTGCTACCTGCTCAGGGGCTGTAGTAATCTCAAAGAAATGCCCTCAAGGTATGTGTCAGGATGGGGGAGGGACGGCTCCACTCCCTTGGCGAGGGGACCTCTCTGGGTCACCCGCATATGGCCAGAATTGTCCGGTCTGTTTAGGGCAGCTACTGCTAAACGAGGCAAATGGAGCTGCTTCTACTCAACTTCTCGCACGGCGGCCGAGTTAGCTGGGAGGTCTCAGGCATCCTTACCCCTGGACTCAACCCACTCTAGTGATGCCACTGAGGGGCCAGGTTTCTAACCACTGGTAATCCGAGGCTGGACAGTGTTGGCGGTCTCTCCATTGATGGGAAACTCACTCTCTGCTGACATTTGGCCTTGTCCAACTCTTTGGTTTCCTTCGCAGCTCCCTTGTTGCAGCAATGTGCTGGGGCGTGGCAGTGCCTTTGATTGCCAACCCCTGATCACAGCTCGGCCAGAACTGGGTGGGGTTTAGGCCAGAGAAGGGCCAGTGAGTCTGACACTCAGCAAAACCCACCTAAGCCACGAACTTCCAGCACCATAAAGTGCTACCACATGCTTCCCTGTTTACCAGGGGAAGCAAAGATTTCCACATGCTCGATGACAACCAAAAAGCGCTCCTTGCGCGCTTTTACTTTTTATGGTATGAATAAATGAAGGGAGAAGCGCTCTTCAGGCTATAAACAGCGCTCCCCAGGCACTTGAAAATAAACAGGTTGAAGAACAATCCAGTCCTTTTCATACTCCAGGTCAGCCCACCCCTCACATATCAGGGGTATGGGTGGGCGGAATTTGCAAAATTCACTTTTGCAAACTATCGCGAAAATGTAAAAAATCTCCGCAAACACGTGGAAATATCGCGAAGAAGCGGAAGTTTTTTTCCCGCCCGTTCGCGGTATTTTTTGCGTGATCGTGGCTCGATAACTTACCCATGTGGTTGCTCACGGGCGCGGCCATCTTGTTTTCACTTGTCTCACGGTGCATGATCGCGAGAAGAAAGACGTAATCGCGCGAAGAATGGCGTGATCGCGCGACGAAGGACGTTAATGCGGGACAGCGCAAATGGCTACCAACAATGCAACATCTCGTGGAGAACGCGACCGGATCGGGAAAACTTGTCAGCGAACGCAGGGATTCAGGTAAGGCGATCGCATGCTGTATTTTTTTACAACACAAGCAAGAAAAAAAAATCCGGTAAGATGCGTATTGCGCATATTTTGACATTTTCGGGCTCTCCGCGGAACGCGAAAATGTCAAATTATCTCAATTTACGCGAGCGGAACGGAATTTTCGCCCAGGCCTAATCAGGGGAAGAACGCCACACACACTTCTGCAGCTTTCCTTCCAGGCAAGTTTACTTTGAGAACCGTAGAGGAACTTTTCATGCAGTCAATTATCTCCCTGAGTTTTCCAATAACTGTCAAGAATGCACATTCCCCTGTAGAGTGTTCAAAAGCAGGATACCACAGCAGGGCAAAACAAGTCAGTCCTTTTCCGCCACCATAGATGGAAGTAGCAACTGCAGGCCAACCCACCCCTCACGCAGACAAGGCAGAGCCTTCTACCACTAATATACACCTTACTAGCCATTGCACCTCTGACAGAATGTGCAGTGGAATTGCAACCTAAAGAGTCCAGGTCATAAGCAGATTCTCGGAGTATCTGCACCGCTGATCCAGGATAAAAGCTGTAGATATCTTGGCAAGGTCAATACAGTACTAAGCTAATGGCCAAGCTGGGCCTCCTCACTCAGTTTCGGCCACATAAGCAGCATGGGAGCTAACACATTTCCACTTTATTCCCATATACCACTGGATGTATCAAGTGCCCTGAGTGCTTGTCATATCTTCTAATTTGTATTATTCCGATGTTATCATGACACATGACACACCCACGTATGCAGTCAGGATTAGTTTATTGTTAGGCAATTTTGTATACATAATATGCATTTGTTTTCAACACAAAAGGAAGCCCACATTCAGAGAAATATGTTGTGCAAAAAGGTTATTGCATCGTCTGGCACGTTTAAACCTGCCGGTAATTGTCAAAACCAAACATACCGATGAAGAGTGCAGTGGCGGCTTCTTTGCTATGAAGGAAGAGTATTGCCCCACTGAAAACAAGGAAATAAAAAACGATAATGGCGATAGTTATTTTTCCTATATATGTCAGTGGCTCTCGGGCAGGGCGAAGCTGGCAAAGTAGGGATAGGAGTGGCCCTCTTGGGCTGCCCCAAGCAGTCCTGCGCACTTGCATATCCCCCACCAGGCTGCATTACACAGCCTCGTGAAGATCATGCAAACCCTCCCAGTTCCCATCTGAGCACTGATCCATGGTGCTCAGACCAATCACAACGCTGCATTTATTCGATATTTGCGTATACAAATTCAGTCTGCACAGATGCGAGTTTGTAGATTGTAGCTATTAATGAGTTCCAAGTGAACACTTGTTTTTCAATTGCCATATTTTTACCCAAGTTCACGTGGACATATGCGGTTGCTCTTGTTCCTACAATTAGTTCATAGGTGGCATTTAACTTTGCACACTATGGGTTTTATTTGGAACACCACATATTATGACTCTATAAATAGGCAAATTAGGAGTAAACCATTTTTTATATGCTTTAAGATTCAAAGCGTATGCATTGGGGCCTGGTTACCAGTGTACCAGTATGCTATCAAAAGCCCAGAAGTAGTATTACACACAAAAACAGGGGTGGTCATGGTAAAAGAGGCACTCCTGACAGTGATCTACTTTAGGTTAGGTATCCTCTTTGAAAGCTCAACCCGTGGAGTCAGAAAATATGTTTTTGTTTTACTCCTGTCACCCCCATCTGCTTCTCTTTTAGATACATTTTGTAATGAATTAAAAATGTGTCCGTGTCTTTCTTGTGTGCACATACAGATTGCCAAAAGATGTTGACATGACAATAATATCTTGAATATTGGTTGGGTCAGTCATACGTTTTGCAGATGTGATCGGTCATACCAGAGAATAATGTATGAGGAACAACATATAGCTTTCTATAAACTCTTTCCTTTGTGATGGTGGCTGTTAGACCTGTCATCCTTAGGGTGGTATTCTCCCAACTTTTTGCATGCATCTTTAGGTTTGCCTTAGGATTCTGAGCACTTTCCCAATGCTAACCAGTAATAAAGTGCATGTGCGTCTCCACTAAACATGGTAACATTGGTGTGCACCTGATTGGCATGTTTTGTTTACCTTTAAGTCCCTGATAATTGGTATACCATATACCCAGGGCATGTAATCTAAATGCTATTCATGGGCCTACAGTAGTGGCTGTGCCACCCACACAAGTAGCCTTTCAAACCCGTCTCAGGTCTGCCATTGCAGAGCCTGTGTGTGCCGTTCACTGCCACTTCGACTTGGCATTTAAAACCACTTGCCAAACCTTAAACTCCCCTTTTATTACACATAAGTCAACCTGAAGGTAGTCCCTAAGTGACCCTAAGAGCAGGGTGCTGTATAACTAAAAGTTAGGACATGTACTTTTAAGTGTTACATGTTCTGGAAGTAACTAACAGCCAAATGTGTTTTTCACTTCGGTGAGGCCTACACCTCTTATAGGCTAGCATTGGGGATACCTTAAAACACTTTTTAAGGTGTCATTCCTGACCAGAAAGAAGTAGTTGCATCATGTTTCAACTCTTTGGAACGGTGGTGATAAATCCTCTTTAGTGGTAATGTTGGATTTGACATTGCCATAATAGAACTGACACTTTTAGAAATTGGACAGTTCTCTGCTCTTAACTTTGCTCTGTGTACTTGCAGCCTATCTTCAATACATGGCTGGGCCCGGTGACAGCTACATTTTTTGCTTTCCCTCTAGACAGCCTTAAAACACAGGAAGGGCTGGGTGTGAAAGAGGATTCGGCTGCATTCTGATGGCCTTCCTGGGCAGGAAGGAAGAGAGGTGGCTAACACTTAATTCTGAATACGCTATGTGCAGTTCTGGACAAAGGACTGATTATCCCCCACAAATAGCCTGGCTGACAGAACTGTTTTTAAAGAGATCCTTGTGCAATTAAGAGCACTCTTTGAGTCACCCCTACATCAAAGTCAGTGTTGGGTATAAGTATCAGGGCCTTTGACCCTACCAGTCAGTAGATCACTGGATGGGGGAAGAATTCTGCTGGAGTAACGACTGCTGTGCTGTAAGGATTGCCACTTTGCTGTGACAGACTGTTCTGAGGAACTGCTTCTCTGCCTTGCTGAGCAGCCTGCTGCTGACAGCTGCCCTGATGAGGACAAGGATTGGACCGATCTAACTTGAACTCAGAGTGACTTCAAGGGCTTGCTGACTTGCCTCCCGTTTTCTGAAGTCTCAGGGACACAAAAGACTTCCAGCAAACCAGCTGGTGCTGCTGGACTCTGCCATCTGTGAGTCCGACCCTTGCCTGAGATGTCCCTTCCAGTCCTGGGTCTCAAAAGTGGGTTCAACAACTGATTTCTGCAAAAACTGATGCATTGCCTCAACTGAGTGAGAAATTCCACCACATTGCCCTTCGACACCACCACATACGCTGCTCAGCGACATCGTATCCAAAGCCTGCGTGGCTCAACGATGCTCTGAGCGGCACAATGATGGTGCATTCATTCACGTCAACAGAGTGTGATGACAATGTGGGACCCCCTTTGAGCGGCTCTACGATGACAAAGTAGGCATTCGACATCGACAAAAGCTCCATCCACACTATTTCTTTAGTGGGACCTGTCTGGGTCCTGTGGTCAGCCTGCCCTCCATCGCGGTTGGCCTGAACTTTGAATTTGCACCGGTCCTTTGCGACCTTAAGTAACCTGTTGACTGCTAGTGATTTCTAAGAACTGTTTCCACATTTAATTTTTAAAAATTCATATGTTGACTTCTATGTATACGATCTTTGTCATATTGGTCTTGTTTTACTCAGATAAATATTTTTTATTTTTCTAAATCTGTGTGGAGTCTTTTTGTCTTCTTTTCATCGAGTTACTGTAATGTAAGTGTTTCATAAATACTTTACACATTGCCTCTCAGGTTGAGCCTGACTGCTCAACGCCAAGCTACCACAGGGTGAGTACAGGTTAATTTAGGGTGTGTATCAGACTTACCCTGACTAGAGTCCCTACTTGGAGAGTGTGCAAACCTCTGCCAACTAGAGACCCCAAGCCTCATTTACAAGCCCTTTGCACTGTTGTTGCATCACGTTTTTAGACCCACCATATTTTCAAGGCCACGTAAAGTCACTCTGCATGACTTTTCATGGCCTTGTAAATATGGACTCCTTTTACGCATTATTCTACGTGAAAGAGGTTTCCATCGGTGTTGCCATGCAACATCCATGGAACCTGACAGATTCCCAGATATACATAGAATTGTAACCTGGGAATGCATCAGAATCCTACGCCTCCCAGGGAGTTTGGTATGTTTAGAATGGTAATGATAATTCCTCCTTACCGGCGAAGTTGAATTTCACATTAATATTTTATAAATGCCACTTTTAGAAAGTGGAAATTTGTCTCTGTGGTTATAACTCTGTGTGCCTGCCAGCCTGTCTCTAATACACGCCTGGGTTGGGTGACAGCTGCAGGATTGCTGTGCTGCCAGGAAGGACTACCACATTGTTAGCTGTTTTGCTGTGTTGGCCTGCTGCCTGCTGTACAAGAGATTATGACTTTGCAACTGCCCTTGATGTGCTGGCCTTCTGCCTGCTAACTTCTTTCTAGCCCTTCCACAAGTGTTCTCCAAGTGTTGTTGGCTTGCCCTCTGTTCTTGTGGAATCTTAAGGCTATGAAAGATTCCCCCACCTGCCGTGAGATTCTGCAACTGGTGAATTCAGTAGCATGGCGTTGGCATGATCAACGCATGGCTTACCCACTGTTACTTGGAGGACTAAGTGCTGTCTGCATCGGAGGGCGAAGTGCCTCACAAAGAATCAGCACTGTCCTTACCTGACTTGAGCTACTCCGGCAGAGTGCGCAGAGCCCCTGAGCTCTCTGAAAAGCAAAGTGCAACACCCAAGACTGGCCTGTCCCCCATTCTTGATTCAGGCTGCACAATATTAGCACGCTGAGTCAAAGAACCGCATTCCTACAGAGACACATTGTCCAGACAACAGGAAGGCCCTGGACGACGTCAGCCCCACCTCAACCCCACCCTTTGAGGAAGCAGAATTCAACATGTTGTGGCTATGGCTACTAATCCACATAATCCTAGCCCAAGAAAGATCAGAATCACCATGTCAGTGTTCCCCTGTTTTCAGTGGACCACAGAGCCTGGCCTGAACACTCCAGAACTGCCAGGCGGGATCCTTGACACATCACCTCCTTGTTTCAAAGCGACCAAGGTACGGTGTCTGGGTCATTGAATCTGGGTGATCCCCATCGCCGACCTGCTTGCTGCAGGTGGCAGAAACTTATTTGAAACTTGGGGTCAATTTAGGCACTGTTTTTGGACTGAGAGGAGAGAGTCAGAAACCCACTCTAGGTCTGAGGAGGGTCACTCCACCCCAGTCGTGCGTGATCCACAGTTTGGAACTCACCAAGTGTGTTTTTGAGCACTCAGTCTAATGTGTATGAGTACCATGAGAAATTGAATGGTACTTATGAGATTCTTATCGTTATGACCTTGTGTTATCCAATACACAGATTATCATTTTAAAACTGGCATCACCTGCAAATTACTTATGTTAATAATATAATTGGTCCTATTTTGTGCATAATGTAGAAACCTATTTTGATAAACCTGTTTGGAGTCCTTTTGTGGTTTATTTGTTGTGTTACTGTGTGCATGTGTTGCACAAATACTTTACATAGTGCCTCTGTGGATAAGCCTGCCTGCTCTGCACCAAGCTACCCGAGGGAGAGTACAGGTTATCTTTAGTTTGTATCTAACTTACCCTGACTAGATTAGTGGGTTCTATCTGGCTTGGGTGCATACCTTAGCCAACCAGAAAACCTAATTTCCAACAACAAGCTACTAATTATTAGTAAGTTTACAACTCATAGTAAGTTTACAACTGCGGAGACTCCACAGTCGGGGCGGCGAACTCTGCACATAAAAAGATAGACCTGTCCACAGTTGTAAACTTACTGTTAACTTGTAGTTTGTCAATACAACAAAAAACGTAAACGTACACAAGAGTGCAAGTTTACCTTTGCAAATCATGCCTGGTACTGTGTATGTGCTGCAAATAGCATCTCTACTCACAGCGAGTCCTATAAGTGTCGGTCCTTTGCTGGATTGAGGATTTAGAATTTATTTTAAATGTGACAGGGTAGGCCCCCGTTGACTGTGCATCCTCCTCAGTTTGGATGCAATCCGGCATGCCTTTTTTGAACTCTGTAGAACTTCTGAGTTTACACATTTTTCCGAACGTACATTTATTTATCTTCGAGAATTAGACTATTCTGCTAATAATTTAAAAAAAAAATGTTTACATAATAATTAACAAATACTTAAATAAATAGTGCTCTGAATAGTCTCTTAGCTTTGCAACTGGTATTATCGTTAATTCATTGATACTCGTAATTAAACCAAAATGTATTTTTCGGTTAAGCAGGTATTGCTGGAAGGGGGAGAATTACTGACGTTCTTTTTCGTTTTTTACATCACTGTATTTCTAAATTGTATGTACTTGGTTACTCATTACAAAAAACGGGGTAACCCAATCTGGTCAAGGACCTGGGTAATGTATGTTACAAAAAACAGTGGTCCTGGACCTATACTTAGAATGAATTAATCAAAATATTTTGTATTTTATGATTCAGTTAACCATATCATTGAATGAATTAAACAGCAAAAAAGAGAGAGAGAACGACCTGGAAAAGAATTCATCATATGTTTATTCAATGATGTGTTGGATAAAAGCCATACATGTTATATTAATCACATGAATCAATCAAAAGAGGTTGCACCAGAGGAAGATGTGCAGTGAAAAGGAGAGGGTGCTCAAGTGTAAGGAAATCAAAAAAGGAAATACTTCAACATATTATCTGGAATTTAATATGTCAGGGCAGGGAAGAGCGGTTACAAGTCACCGTCTTAGCTAGTCTGTCCCAAATGGCATTCATATAAACTTGACTTTTGTTTATTCACAGAAATCAATTCCGATGTAGCACATTGAAAAGGGTATTTCGGGTACAGACTAAATACAAAGGGGCGTCGACGTTTCGATCCGACTTGCGACCATAAGGGAAATTTAGACAGCCTCGGTCTTGCGGATCTTCATCAGGACTTGGCCTGGGCAACCTAAAAGGCAATTGGCGCCGATTAGTAGGTCGTTGCATTAAAAGGGGGTTAAAATCAATAAAAGGTTTTCAGGGGCTCACCTATCAATTATAGGTGATTAGCGAAATCCACGGTTCATACATGGAGTCCAATAGAATGAATTCTATAGTCAACCTTGAAAGACAATTGTAATCAATGTAGGATCAGCTAAAATAATAAACTTCTAACTACTACAAAGGGATACAATGAATTTATTACCTTGACAGTGAATGTCCAAAAGTAAACCACCAGAGGCTTCAGGGGACGATTACAGCCAACTGTGTAAACAAGGAGGGAGGTTACGATTTAATTGCGTTACTCAGTGGGAATACAGCAATACCCATGGAATCACATTGCCACAGTAAAACGGACCATCAATGATATTAATAAAAGCTAAAAAGCTTAAAAGCTTCTATTGGAAGACCGTGTAACTCATAGCGCTCGACACTGGGTGTAAACAGCGCCCAGAAGGCGCCTGAATGCCAATTGGAAACGGTATACTAAGTCCCAAAGCGGGGGAGGTGTATCGGTTACCTGTCATGCAAGAAGCCGGCATGTTCAAGCTAAGCGCATTAATTACGAAGGTCCTACGCGTCACGGCCGCGTCTATAACAAAACATCGTAGTGATCCAAGGGGTGGGGGGTTTTTTAACTTACTGTTCCAATTCAAAATTAGGCGGACAACTGGGGTTCCTTAGATTATTTAGTTAGAGCGCGCCTAGCCAGTACGCGGTCATCACCGTGGAGTCAGGCACAAATGAAACGGGAGGTGGACGGTGTTCACGTTAGTTATAACGTTACCGGCAGCGTCAGGCAGTACGTGACCGGTGTGAGAATAGGAAGGGAGGAAAGACTCCCGAAATGATAGCGAGTGACAGAGCAAATTCAAAATATTTACAATTACATACAAACTTAATAATAGCGATATTACAACAGAACATACCATGTTGTAATGAGAGACATGAGCATAGAAAATTAGATAGACATCATAATAAGGGTGATGCGACAAAACACACAGTCTTACAAATACATGAAAGCCATGAGCCTGGAGTATTTTCAACAGACAATGAATCAGTCAGTGGTCGACACCAGAGCCCTAATGTCTAAACCGGCCAGATGTAGTGCAAGAAGGTACAATACAGTTAAATTAGTAATTTGGGAGTATTGAGACCTGTCTGCTGATCTCTTCAAATTCGTTAAGGCCTCGGGTTACTGTATTAAGAGAGTGTATCCATTTGCACTCGCGTTTATTGAGGGTTATGCTGAAGTCTCCCCCTCTGGGGTTGGGGCTAACCTTTTCTATGACCCACCATTGAAGACTGTTGGCCGCATGGTCGAATAGCGTAAAATGCTCTACTAAGGGGGCACCCTGTACTCTTCAGCGAATACGGCTACAGTGTTGTAGTATACGGCACTTGACTTTCTGTATGGTTTGCCCAACATAGATGAATCCGCAAGGGCATTGGATTGCATAAATCACGCCGCTCGTATTACAATTACTGTGTTCCTTTAAGCTGTACGTGCACCCATTGTATGTAAAATCAGTCATTTCTTTGGACATAGAGCAGGCCTTACAAGTACCACACTTATGATGACCATTAATAGGTGGGAGACCCCATAGAGTTGTCTGTGCATCGATCCTAGGAGTGTCTAACATAGATTTAACCACATTGTCCCTAATATTTTTAGCTTTTTTGAAAGCATGTAGGGGGAGTGGTATATTTTTTAACTCATCGGAAACCAGGTGCCAATGTTTGTTGATTACCTTCTTAATAGCGTTACTCTTTGTATTAAAGGTAGTAACACAAACCAGGCGCTCGTCATTATTCTCCATTCTGACCTTGGGGCTCAGCAGAAGGTCCCTAGGGTTGTGCCATGCCCGTTTGCGTGCCTTTTTAAGCAATCTAATGGGGTAACCTCGTTCACTTAGTCTCGCGAGGAGACCCGCCGACTCCTCAAGGAAGTCCTCCTTTTTAGAGCAGTTTCTCCTAAGCCTAAGGAACTGGCCAAAAGGCAGATTGTCTCTCAAATTACGTGGGTGGTGACTTGTGTATCTCAACAAAGTATTTCGTTCACTGGTTTTCCTATACAAACTAGTGTACAGTTTATCTGATTGAGCATTTATGTTAATGTCCAAGAAGTGGATAGTCACCCTGCTGAAGTCAAGGGTAAACTGAATATCTGGGGAGCAGGTGTTAAGCCAATGATGAAAAGCTATCAGTTGTGCCTCATCCCCTTTCCAAAACATAAGGACGTCGTCTATATAACGACGCCACAGCGTGATGCAATCTCTGTGTGGGTTGTATTCATTAAGAACAAAGCATCGTTCATATTCATGCATGTATATGATTGCTAGGTTCGGGGCGAAGCTAGCGCCCATAGCCACGCCTTTTGTTTGCAGATAGTAGTCCCCCAGAAATGTAAAATAGTTGCGTGTCATGGCAATTCTGAGAAGCTCAATAATGAATTCAGTAGGGACCCTGTGTGGTGTGGTACGGTTGTTCAGTACTGACTCAATACATGTAAGGGCGGTGTCCTGTGGGATATTAGTGTACAATGATGCTATATCCATTGTAACCAAGATGTCAGTCGTGGGGTCATGATGACGCCCATCAACTAGCTGAATTGTTTGCATTGTGTCTCTTAGATATGTGGATGTGTTTTCAGCGATGGGTTTTAGGAACACATCAACATATTTGCAAAGGGGCTCCAGAATGGAGCCACACCCGGAGATTATCGGTCTACCAGGTGGACACTCCATCCGCTTATGTATTTTTGGTAGAGTGTAGATGGTTGGTGTACGGGGGTGTTTATTATTTAGGTAATCATACTCAGGTTTTTTGAGAATACCTAGTTCCAAAGCCTCTTGTGTGGTACGTCTGATTATGTTAGTAATTTCTTGGGTGGGGTCCCTTCTAAGTTTTTTATAGTTTCCTACCACAGACAATTGTGCGAGAATCTCTTTCTTGTAATCCTCCACATTTTGCACCACAATTGCACCCCCCTTGTCAGCTGGTTTTATGACTATTTTGGTGTTGGTTTTAAGGGAATCCAAACCTTCCCGTTCCGATTTGCTGATGTTGTACTTGACATATTGTCGGTTCGACAATATTTTGTCCACATCTCTCAATACCACCTGCTCAAAAGCTATAAGTTTGTGAGATAGTAGATGAGTCGGGGGGTTGAATTTTGAAGGAGGTCTTAATCCACTGCCAGAGAAAATTGGGTTAGATGGGATTTTTTGGAAATAGTGCTTCAATCTAATTTTCCTAAAGAATTGATGAAGTTCTACTTTAAGATTAAAATCATTAGGTAGATTGGTTGGCACAAAAGAGAGACCTTTTTGCAGAACTATTTGTTCATTAGGTTTTAATGTATAGGAAGAGAGGTTAACTACAGGGTTGACTGGTTCATAAGTTACCACCTGTAGTGCTGACGGCGTGTCTGTATCTCTCCGTGGTTTTCCTGTTGGAACTGTACCTGTTTGTTTTGTCTCCCTCTGCCTCTGTTCCACCCTTGGCTCCTGTTCCCCCTGGATCTGCCCCAGGGGCGTGCACGGCCTCGCTGTCCCCACCATTGGTCCTCTGCTAAAAAAGGGGTCGTAGGGGCCTGCTGCTCAGTATATGGGTGGCCTAGAGTTGATGTGGATGTACTGGGACCTGGCCTTTCAATGTCGCTATCCGAACTACTTCCTAGTGACGATCCAGAGAAGGTGGTGTACCTCCTATAGCCGCCTCTACCTCTACTCGAGAAAGTGCCCTGATATTCCCTCGTGTAGTAACCTTCCTGTAAGTATGGATACGTGTTTTTCTTTTCGTAGAATTTGATGTCTCTAGCTACCTTGTCCAATTTGGTGGCCTGGGTGTAGATGTCAAAGTCACGTATTGTTTTCTCTAGCCTTTCTAGAGCCTCCTTAGCATTAACAAGGGCTCTGTCTTCTGTGATCTCCTTTTTGAGGTCAAGGATCTCTCTAGTCAGACGTTCCACTTCCTCAACAGCTGTTTCAATCCCCAACACCATCCAATGTCTGGAACAATTGTTGGACACAAAACTAAAATTCTCTTTAAATTTGGGGTTGTCTAGGAAGATTGCTGGCTCGTTCCTAATTTGTAAACCCACTGGTATCACATTAGTTTGCAAGTATTTGGTCAAAGTATGTCCATGAAGTCTAGTTCTAATAAGTTTCTTCTCGAGTCTCTCCAATTTTGATATCTTTTCATTAAGTGTCGGATCTATGCTCGGGGTTGCTCCACCCAGGAAAGTGCCACCTCCCGACTCATCTACTATCTCACAAACTTATAGCTTTTGAGCAGGTGGTATTGAGAGATGTGGACAAAATATTGTCGAACCGACAATATGTCAAGTACAACATCAGCAAATCGGAACGGGAAGGTTTGGATTCCCTTAAAACCAACACCAAAATAGTCATAAAACCAGCTGACAAGGGGGGTGCAATTGTGGTGCAAAATGTGGAGGATTACAAGAAAGAGATTCTCGCACAATTGTCTGTGGTAGGAAACTATAAAAAACTTAGAAGGGACCCCACCCAAGAAATTACTAACATAATCAGACGTACCACACAAGAGGCTTTGGAACTAGGTATTCTCAAAAAACCTGAGTATGATTACCTAAATAATAAACACCCCCGTACACCAACCATCTACACTCTACCAAAAATACATAAGCGGATGGAGTGTCCACCTGGTAGACCGATAATCTCCGGGTGTGGCTCCATTCTGGAGCCCCTTTGCAAATATGTTGATGTGTTCCTAAAACCCATCGCTGAAAACACATCCACATATCTAAGAGACACAATGCAAACAATTCAGCTAGTTGATGGGCGTCATCATGACCCCACGACTGACATCTTGGTTACAATGGATATAGCATCATTGTACACTAATATCCCACAGGACACCGCCCTTACATGTATTGAGTCAGTACTGAACAACCGTACCACACCACACAGGGTCCCTACTGAATTCATTATTGAGCTTCTCAGAATTGCCATGACACGCAACTATTTTACATTTCTGGGGGACTACTATCTGCAAACAAAAGGCGTGGCTATGGGCGCTAGCTTCACCCCGAACCTAGCAATCATATACATGCATGAATATGAACGATGCTTTGTTCTTAATGAATACAACCCACACAGAGATTGCATCACGCTGTGGCGTCGTTATTTAGACGACGTCCTTATATTTTGGAAAGGGGATGAGGCACAACTGATAGCTTTTCATCATTGGCTTAACACCTGCTCCCCAGATATTCAGTTTACCCTTGACTTCAGCAGGGTGACTATCCACTTCTTGGACATTAACATAAATGCTCAATCAGATAAACTGTACACTAGTTTGTATAGGAAAACCAGTGAACGAAATACTTTGTTGAGATACACAAGTCACCACCCACGTAATTTGAGAGACAATCTGCCTTTTGGCCAGTTCCTTAGGCTTAGGAGAAACTGCTCTAAAAAGGAGGACTTCCTTGAGGAGTCGGCGGGTCTCCTCGCGAGACTAAGTGAACGAGGTTACCCCATTAGATTGCTTAAAAAGGCACGCAAACGGGCATGGCACAACCCTAGGGACCTTCTGCTGAGCCCCAAGGTCAGAATGGAGAATAATGACGAGCGCCTGGTTTGTGTTACTACCTTTAATACAAAGAGTAACGCTATTAAGAAGGTAATCAACAAACATTGGCACCTGGTTTCTGATGAGTTAAAAAATATACCACTCCCCCTACATGCTTTCAAAAAAGCTAAAAATATTAGGGACAATGTGGTTAAATCTATGTTAGACACTCCTAGGATCGATGCACAGACAACTCTATGGGGTCTCCCACCTATTAATGGTCATCATAAGTGTGGTACTTGTAAGGCCTGCTCTATGTCCAAAGAAATGACTGATTTTACATACAATGGGTGCACGTACAGCTTAAAGGAACACAGTAATTGTAATACGAGCGGCGTGATTTATGCAATCCAATGCCCTTGCGGATTCATCTATGTTGGGCAAACCATACAGAAAGTCAAGTGCCGTATACTACAACACTGTAGCCGTATTCGCTGTAGAGTACAGGGTGCCCCCTTAGTAGAGCATTTTACGCTATTCGACCATGCGGCCAACAGTCTTCAATGGTGGGTCATAGAAAAGGTTAGCCCCAACCCCAGAGGGGGAGACTTCAGCATAACCCTCAATAAACGCGAGTGCAAATGGATACACTCTCTTAATACAGTAACCCAAGGCCTTAACGAATTTGAAGAGATCAGCAGACAGGTCTCAATACTCCCAAATTACTAATTTAACTGTATTGTACCTTCTTGCACTACATCTGGCCGGTTTAGACATTAGGGCTCTGGTGTCGACCACTGACTGATTCATTGTCTGTTGAAAATACTCCAGGCTCATGGCTTTCATGTATTTGTAAGACTGTGTGTTTTGTCGCATCACCCTTATTATGATGTCTATCTAATTTTCTATGCTCATGTCTCTCATTACAACATGGTATGTTCTGTTGTAATATCGCTATTATTAAGTTTGTATGTAATTGTAAATATTTTGAATTTGCTCTGTCACTCGCTATCATTTCGGGAGTCTTTCCTCCCTTCCTATTCTCACACCGGTCACGTACTGCCTGACGCTGCCGGTAATGTTATAACTAACGTGAACACCGTCCACCTCCCGTTTCATTTGTGCCTGACTCTACGGTGATGACCGCGTACTGGCTAGGCGCGCTCTAACTAAATAATCTAAGGAACCCCAGTTGTCCGCCTAATTTTGAATTGGAACAGTAAGTTAAAAAAACCCCCACCCCTTGGATCACTACGATGTTTTGTTATAGACGCGGCCGTGACGCGTAGGACCTTCGTAATTAATGCGCTTAGCTTGAACATGCCGGCTTCTTGCATGACAGGTAACCGATACACCTCCCCCGCTTTGGGACTTAGTATACCGTTTCCAATTGGCATTCAGGCGCCTTCTGTGCGCTGTTTACACCCAGTGTCGAGCGCTATGAGTTACACGGTCTTCCAATAGAAGCTTTTAAGCTTTTTAGCTTTTATTAATATCATTGATGGTCCGTTTTACTGTGGCAATGTGATTCCATGGGTATTGCTGTATTCCCACTGAGTAACGCAATTAAATCGTAACCTCCCTCCTTGTTTACACAGTTGGCTGTAATCGTCCCCTGAAGCCTCTGGTGGTTTACTTTTGGACATTCACTGTCAAGGTAATAAATTCATTGTATCCCTTTGTAGTAGTTAGAAGTTTATTATTTTAGCTGATCCTACATTGATTACAATTGTCTTTCAAGGTTGACTATAGAATTCATTCTATTGGACTCCATGTATGAACAGTGGATTTCGCTAATCACCTATAATTGATAGGTGAGCCCCTGAAAACCTTTTATTGATTTTAACCCCCTTTTAATGCAACGACCTACTAATCGGCGCCAATTGCCTTTTAGGTTGCCCAGGCCAAGTCCTGATGAAGATCCGCAAGACCGAGGCTGTCTAAATTTCCCTTATGGTCGCAAGTCGGATCGAAACGTCGACGCCCCTTTGTATTTAGTCTGTACCCGAAATACCCTTTTCAATGTGCTACATCGGAATTGATTTCTGTGAATAAACAAAAGTCAAGTTTATATGAATGCCATTTGGGACAGACTAGCTAAGACGGTGACTTGTAACCGCTCTTCCCTGCCCTGACATATTAAATTCCAGATAATATGTTGAAGTATTTCCTTTTTTGATTTCCTTACACTTGAGCACCCTCTCCTTTTCACTGCACATCTTCCTCTGGTGCAACCTCTTTTGATTGATTCATGTGATTAATATAACATGTATGGCTTTTATCCAACACATCATTGAATAAACATATGATGAATTCTTTTCCAGGTCGTTCTCTCTCTCTTTTTTGCTGTTTAATTCATTCAATGATATGGTTAACTGAATCATAAAATACAAAATATTTTGATTAATTCATTCTAAGTATAGGTCCAGGACCACTGTTTTTTGTAACATGTACTTGGTTACTGGCATCTCTTAAGAAAATATTTATCAGTCTCCCTGAGACACTTTTTGATTTAACCATTAGGTCCAGGTACCAATGTGGCTGGCAAGTTATGCCTCACTTTTAATTTATAGAGTCTTACATGACTCTTCTAAGCATAGATATTATATAGTTTATTCAAAAATCAAATGTATATTTGTATTCTTTAAACTTAATATTGCGTTTCCCAATTCTATTATTCAATTCTAAA
The DNA here is from genome assembly GCF_964204655.1 of Triturus cristatus. Taxonomy (NCBI): domain Eukaryota; kingdom Metazoa; phylum Chordata; class Amphibia; order Caudata; family Salamandridae; genus Triturus; species Triturus cristatus. The sequence goes on along the minus strand of NC_140582.1, from coordinate 770,145,597 downwards.
AAAATAGCTTGTTAAAATGACAGGTTATGACAGATTCCGTATTAAATTTTAGAGCTCTTTAATTTCAGATCAATTGCAGATAACCAAAACGTATCATTTGCTAGGTTTGCACTTACCAGAAGCCACAAAAATACTAAGCAAAACATAAAATGCATTCTTGTGCTTTTCTTTTTAGGCATGAATGACTTCACTTTGGATCTATGAAATGCCCCCAGAAACTTAGAATAGGGGTAAAAAATGTTTACTGCTTTGAGAATGGTGGGTATACAGCTGGAAAGCTGATGGCAAAACGGCTCACAATAAGCCAGCATGGTTTGTATGCTAAATCAGGTAGAAGAAATAAAATAGCAAACAAAGTTAATTGTACTGCCAATTTACTTCCTGGGAGTGTAAAATTACCTGCTTTTATTCTGAAATGAGATTTAGAAAATCACAGTTTTCAAGCTTCCATTTTGAAGGTACCTCAACTAAATTGCACATTTTGTTTGCAATCAATTTTGTAATAGACGTGTTTGTTTTCTTCCTTGTTAAATTCTGGTAAGAAAAAAAATATTCATATTAGAAACGTATTTCTATAATGTTCTGTACATGCTATTATGGACCACCTCATTTTCCCTTCTTTCCACTAAAAATAATTGAAGCTAAATCTGCAAAAACGTCAGTAATTCCCAGTACTCTGCATCAGCCTCATACAACAGAGCCCCGATTTACTAACATTTTACTACTTGCTGGGCTGCATCAAATGGAGAGAGCTGGAATGCACCATATTTAGTAAGATGTTGCACATTCCCACGCAGGCACCCATGCACCATGGTGCAAGGGTGTCTGTGTAATAGGTAGGAATGATTTTGTGGAGTAACAAAACAATCCTCAGAGGCATTTTCCTCTTTCTGTGTGCTACAGAATGTGTGGCATTACAGGGAATGCACTGTTCCCAGTTCATGTGATAACCTGTGCCTGGAGTCGAAATATCACATTTGTGAAAGGCGGACCAGCTGTTGAAGTCAACAGTTTGTCTCTTTCTGCAGGATGCAACCAGTCTGCATTTGAAAGGAAGACAGACATACCACAACAGGGATGGTGCAGTCAGTGACTGCCCCTGTCTGCAGAGGGATGCCTGTGGGGGTGGAGAGGGGGGTCTCTGGGGCCATCTTTGCCACCTTTCAAGGGGCACTAACTCTGTGACACCTCAAAGTGCTACTCCTGACAGTCTCCTTATTTCTAGGCTTGTGTCAGTAATATGGCATTGTCGCAAAGGATGCCTTCATTTGCATGGGGCCATACCCCCTTTCAAATAAGGGAACACTCCCTTGGAATCGTGCTCAGTCTGCATTAGAGAAGGAAGTGGGCATCTGCTGCCTCTGCTGTAATACCAAAGTGCCACATGGAGTCAAAGTGCAGGCACTCACTTTTGTTCGCCACATATAACTCTCTATAATATGGCCCCCAAGGGCTGATTGTTTTGTTACATTCCACTGCCTATGTATGTGCACAAAATAAATCTTTCTTCATCAACCATATAGCAGAGCGGGTAAAAGGTGCTAAAAATTAGAATGCACTGAGAAAATATCCCACTTTCGTAAACGTGTTGCCTGGTCGTTAACTGCCGGAAATAATGAGAAAAATGTTGCTTCTTATTCGCTCATGTTACATGTTGACATGTTGCTTCTCATTTTCATTAAAATAAACCCTATAAGATAATTTCCTGTGGGACATGCAGGACACAAGTTTGAACTCTCGCAACAATACTGTGTCGCTGTACTACAGATTTCTAACATTCACGTCAAAGTACAAACATGTGACTTTAGGATTAGAAATAGCTAGTGATATTATTCACTGGCACCAATTGCATTGATCTAAAAATAATGGAAAGGTGTGCCATGCTTGCCTGACTGTGAGCCTTTGTGCCTTGCAATAAAAAAAGGTAATTATTGTGGAAAACTTGGAAAAAATAGACACTGAAGATTTTGCACAATTAGTATTCTTTTGCCAATTTGTCTTGCTGTTATCTTTTACTTTCAAGCTTAGTAACATCTGTAGAGCTCAAAATCCTCCAGGAGTAACGCTTAATGCTGTAGCAGTGCAGGGCTTCATAAGGCCATATCCATTTTCAATTAAGTAGCCCTTTTGCCTTCTTCTCTGAGAAAAGCTCCAAGCATGACAAACTTTTGTTTTTTCTCTAGGTTAACCTCAGCATCTTCCCTCTAGTCCTTACTTTTGCAGTAGATGCATACCATTCGTAACGTCACTCGTGAAGTTTCACGTCTGCTATGGAACGCTCGGAGGAGATTGGGTTAGGGATGCCAAAGGAAGATAAACTCAGCCATTCACCTCTGCAAAGGCTCCAACAACACACAGTTCAATCCACTTCCAACTGATCGTCAGGTTCTCCCAAAGAGGAGCACTTCCTCTGTCTTTTGTATCCCTGGAACTACAGGAGACCAGCTGGTTTGACTCATGCAAATCACTTTCAGTCCTTGGATTGAATTGACTTGAAGACACAGTTTTCAGTCATTCCTTTAGACATACAAAAACGAGGAAACTCTGTTTCTACTATGGCAAGTTCCAGACAATTCTTTGTAATGGCCATATTCCTAACCTACCCCCACATGTCTATTTAGATACCAGTGGGTGGTCTGCAATACATTCCTCTGTCTTTTCCTGGCAGTATGCCAGGCAAGCATATCATTCTCTCATAAGAAAGGTATAGGTAACCACATCTAAATGCACATTTCTGCCACTGGAACCGGGAGAGGCAATTTAATTACTGACAAGGCTTGCAAGCAGAATTTTTATGTTTAAATTAAATACTCTTTGCAGCACATTAAATCTGTATGCATCAATCAATATGATTTTTGATAAATATCACAATGGTGCCGGATTGAGTTCAGTTGATTGTTGCTAACCTACATTCTTAGAGGTATGACATTTGTTTACCGATAGGTTTCTTTATTTTGAGCTACCAACCATGGAGAAGATGGATACATCGGCCTGAGCTTTGCCTAGAACACGTCTCTCTAAAAGTCTAAAAACACCATATACGATAAATAGCAATATACCACCAGCACTTTAAATAGGAGAGGGATGACTCCCATGTCCCAGTGCCCAGTTCTGTGTCTCTAGACAAATGACAGATCTCCAACACAGAGCACGGATCTGCATTATCCCCTGGGAGGACGCCTGTCAACAGGGCCCAAACTCAACGAGATAGGTGCACTTTGCCCATGGTACCAGTAACCAGAGATCCCAGCCACAGCTGCATCCATCCACAAACCACAATAACTAAGCTGGATCCTCCAAGTGGTCCCACTGAGGGTACTTACAGGCAGAGAGGCAACTCCGGTGCCAGCAGCACAGCATTAGAATAACCACTCTTACTGAGAAGCGGTGACATCATGTGGGTCAGTGACATATCATGGCTGTAAGAGGCCCTTAAGAACAGGTACTCTAGCCCCTCTCTGTTTCCAAACACTGGAATTCCGCCATTTTAGTTGAAGAGTTTAAGATGAAATCATCATGGCTCATGGAACATCACACCTTACAAAATGTAGGTTGGATGATGTTGAAACCAAACTATGTGAAGCACCACACTGGGGAAAATAATTTTGGCATTTTAAGAAGAAGTCTTCAACAATTGAGACAGGTCCAGATGTGAGAATATTCAAATCTTAGAACTACTTGAAACCAATAAAGGACCAGACATGATCAACTTCCTGACCCTATGGTTCCCAAAACTACTAGCCATAGACTTTTGACCCTCAATGGAGATTCAGGTGACCCAAAGAATGCGTCCAAAGAGCACAGTTTAACTGCTGCACTCCACACATTATCATTGCTTACCTAATAAGACAACAACATTCTTTTTTTTTTTTTTTTGCGAAACAAACAAACAGTCCCCAACAACCCCCCTCCCCCACAATCCCCAAACCACAACTCCCCCCTCCCTGCACCCCTGCTTGAGCCCTAGCAGCCCCCCCAACTCGCAGTGTGCCTGTCGCCCTAACATATACCACAAAAAGAACCCCAGAAGGAGGAAAGGGCCCCAATAAGCTCCCCACAACCTCCAAGCATTTGAAGGGCATATTGTGCCAAACTAGGGTCCAGTTGAGCCAAGGTACCAAACGTCACCAGTCTAGTCCATCACCAGGAACCAAGTTCTAGTCCTGCTCCACCAAATCCTCTCCGCTCTCCGCCCTCCGAGTGTCTCGATACTGTCCCCGAGGCAGGGCATCCAACCAATCTCCAACCGCCTCCGGCCGGTCGAAGAAGTGTGAGCGACCCCGGAACTCAACCCGCAGCCTAGCCGGGAATAACATCGCCTATTTCAGCTCCATGTCCCTCAAGCGCCGTTTGACGCCCAAAAATCCCAGCCGTTGTTTTTGGACCGCTTGCGTGAAGTCCGGGTAAAAGCTGACATTAGAGTTCTCAAACTTCAGCGGCCCGGCCACCCTCGACGCCTGAAGGATAGCATCCCTATCCCGAAAGTTAAAGAGTCGGGCGATTATAGGCCGCGGGGGAGCACCCACTTTGGGCGCACCACCCGGAATCCTGTGGGCCCGCTCCACCGCAAAGAACTTGCTCAGTCCCTTGGGCGCGAGACGATTAATCACCAGATCCTCCACAAAAAGATCAGCAGCAGATTCCTTCGATCTTTCCGGCACTCCAATAATACGAACATTGTTCCGTCTACCCTGCTTTCGGAGTCCTCAAGTCGACGGTCCGTCAGGTCACTTGCTAGCCGCAACCTACGGACCTCCGTCTGCAGGGCGGCCACGTCCACAGTGAGGCTCAACGCCGCTTGAGTCAAGGAGTCGACCCGCTCGTTAGTTTTGGACAGGTCTGCCCTGACCAAATTCACATCGATCAGGACCGCGTCCAATTTATGAGCCAGGGTATCAAACTGCTGACCCACAGCGGCCTTCATCTCCTCAATGGCGCCCATGATGTCCAGCAAAGTCAATTCTGACGATGGGCCTGAGATCTCTTTGGACCTCTCAGGCGATTTATGCGAGCCACTAGGGGATCCCTTCGTCTGCGCATACCGATCCATGTTATTGATCTGTGTGTAGGCGCCCCTCCGGGTTGACTTGGGTTTCGACTTGTCTCCGTCTGGTCTCGCCGCCATGGTCCGGAGGCCACCAAGGTTGGCACCCGCCAGCACCAGAAAAAAGGGACCAGGTGGCTAATTCAATATGACACCGCCGTCGCCGACAGTGAGCCCATGTATAGTCCGAGAGGCAGGCCAGACACTCCGCCGTCCGCGCCCCTCTGAAACACCAAAGTCCCACAGCCGATATCAGAAAACAATCTTGAAAACGAAAGTGAAAGTGCGGGGTCCGTGGCAGGTCAAGCCCAGCCTGCCGCTGTTGTTCACTTCGTACCCGGGCACCTCACCAACTCGAGATCGGGACCAAGGCAAGAGCAGGCCGCAATCTTCGGAATGCCACCATTCCGGTTCCCGGCGTCCGATCTGAATTTGGAAAACGGGTGGCACCTCAGCGCAAGTTCATCAGCAAAAGCCCGTCAAATAAACCAGGATTAAGTCAGGATAGACGTGGGAGGTTGCGGAGGCCCTCGAGAGCCGTAAGCCTACGCGGCCATCTTGGTTGCGCGCTAGGCTCCTCCTCCGACAACAACATTCTTGAAAATATTCCAAGCCTTCTGGAAACATGGCCCTTACTCCCACAACAGTCATAACATTTCCTGCCTAAATCATCCAATGGGCCCAGAATTTTCCCCACCCTACGATACTGCCTCCCATCCACAGCCAGGCTACACCACTTCACAACTGACTCTGGCAAGCACTACCCAAACTCCTATTCCAAAGTTAAATATCCAATCCTTCCACTGTTAAGCATGGTGTTTCACCCTACCTCACAAAATGTGGCTAACGTAAACAACCCCCGCCTGTAACATTTGCTTGCAAGACCTCATCATTACTGCGGCATCTCTAGAACAGCATCTAATCGCACATCACTAGTTTTCATCATAGTTGAGATAACTGACTAAAGAGCATTATTATTAAGGTCCCTAAACATCAATGGTCTATCAGGTTATTACAAGTGTAAAAAAATGCTATCCTTCTTTACTCAAAAAAGGCCGGATATAGTATTCCCGCAGGCAACTCACCTCTCTTGCCAAGAATCAGAAACCCTAAAAGACACTGGAATGGCAAAGTAATATATGCTTCAGGCTCCACCCTCCCACACACCCAAAGCCCTCCCACTGCCACACTACACAGATAATGTGGCGTTGCTCCCCTCATTCATAAACACCTAACAACCCAGACTCCTAAAACTTGGGCCAAGCCTGACAGATAATATGTCTTTACCAAACTCCAATTATTTTCAGCAGAGAGGAGAAGACAGAGCGATCAACTTGAAGAATACCTTCAACTCACTGAGCATTCTGATGAGTCCTCACAACTCCTGTTGGGTGCTGGGAACTCCAGTCTCTGTGAGATAATTATACAGGACTCCACAACCAGAACCAGGTGGGAAAAGAATGATACAAGAAACTAGACAAAGAGATCACCTCAATCAAATATCCCTCCACCCCCTGCTCAAGTGCCTAGTCATCAACACCATCTGCACTCTGTTGTTAGAAAAAGCTTTAATAATCATAAAGAGGAGACACTACAAGCATGACGAGAAAGCTGGCAGACTCTTCTCCAGTTATATCGACTATCCCAGTGATAGTCGATTTAGCAGCCCACTTGAGATAAAAAAGGAGTTGGCCACCTTCTATTCTTCTCTATATACAAGTACAGTGACCAACGATTCAGCTGATGAGACAGAATTTGTGCAGATCTTGCAGATACTTTTATTATCAGAGAGCCTCAGATACATCTTAGATCATGAATCCACAAAAGCTGAGATTTCTAAGGCCCTCCAAAAGCTATTCACAGGAAAGACACCAGGTGATGATGGCCTCTCTGTAGCATTTTACAAAATTAATATCCTGCAAACTGTCCCCCTACTTGTAAAGGGATACAAGGAAACTCTAGACACTCAGAACATACACCCAGGCTCTGTTAGCTGGTACCGGGTATACCGGTGCTGTCATGTCTCTCCCTCTAGAAGGGTGGGATCATACTCCCATACCAGTTACTGGTGTGGGAGTATGATTCCAATGTGAACACGACATGTTTCCGTTCAGCCATCCAAAAGTTAGCATTTACCGTGAGCTTATAATGCACTTAAGAGTATATGGCCAGGCTGCATAACAGACAACCCTGCAGAATAGATTCCGAAAGCTGCAGAGGGGCTCTGCTCATGCATGGGCACCCTCTCACATAAAACCAAGCACCCTGCCTTCAGGATTGATAAGGCCTGCCATAGGGGTGACTGATAGGTTTATATGTGCAGTGATAGGGTGAGATATAGTGAACCTATATCTCAGTAAGGGGTGCATGCACCACCTTACCCAGGCTGCAGTAGCAGACCTGTGGTGTCATTTTGGAGTACTTCCCAGGGATGGCATAATACATGCTGCAGCCCCTGGTAGGCCTCTTGGGTACCTATGCCCTGAGTACATAGTATACCATATACTAGGGACTTATAAGGGTACCCCTGAATCCAATCTGGAGTGTACCTAAAGTACTTGGAATCATTTTATAAGAGAAAGCAGATAGGCTGGGAACCTGAATAGCAGGTTCCCAGCCAAACTAAGTAAAAAACCATCAAAACACCGGGAAAAAAAGTGGAGGCGACCATGTAGTCAGATTCCACCTTCCTACACTGCACCCAAGAGTTGCTATGACAAAACTGCATGCCACAACAACATCTGGATGTATACGACTACTGAAATAGGAACTCTATTATACAGAGCACCAGCTCTTCCCAACTTATGTATCACTACTACTCAGATCTTGAATCCCCAGCCTGGTTAGTTCTTGCGGTTCATGTCCATAGCAACCGTAAAGGCCCCCAAATACTTTACAGAGGATTGAAGAACGCCAAAGACCCATACAACCCAAATGTACAAAATATGAAAGTTGTCTGAAAAAGCATCCACAGGAAAATGGGCCTAAACACTCTGGCCACCATGTGGAATAATTCCAACCTACCCATTGACTTTAGACCCATAACCAGCACCGCCAATCTCAAAGAGCATAACTACACTAGAACAAATTTATACAAAAGACAAGCTCAAAATGTTCACTCAGCTACAATTGGACTACTGCATCTTGGTGACAGAGGACTAGGCTGCCCTCAACTCATCCACTGTTTAAACAGACTATAGGAAATCAATCCCATTCCCTCAACCCCTCAGCAATACAACACTCCTTATTGAACTAGAGTAGTTACAAAAAACTGGGCTTTACCAAACCATTATAGGAGAATTGCTCTCCAAATCAACTAATGCAATACTGAAAGTCAGAAGGGACAAGACCGTCCAGAAAGAATACACAGCTAAAGACTGGACAGCCTTGCTACAATCCCATGATAGAATTATTAAGGAAGCCCAAATGCTTCTTCAAAATCTTAAAACTGGCACTGGTCACCTGAAAAAAGCTACAAAGGAAGCCTCAGTCACTCTTCCAACTGTTGACATTAGAGGCAACACAGCAGAGATATTCCCCATATCCTCGGGTCGTGTCCATTTATCTAACCCATCGGGTCTTTGATATGGCACTCTTTTGAACAACACAGTACACTATCCATCATGCCCTCCATGATAATAGCCCTAATACATGATTCACAGGACTTAGAGGGCCTCAATGCCCACTTCAAACAATGGTTAAATGCTAAACCTAGAAACAGCCAAAATCTGAATTTTTTTAAATGGATGTCGACTTGGACAACAGGCCTTGGTCACAATGACAGCCCACAGGAGACTAATTTACAAGCTGAATGAGCAACTCCAAAAATGTAAGGACATCTAGGGCTGCTACTTCAGAACTCCTCAATACCTTTTGCTACAGTCACTCCAACATCCTCGACCTATCAAGAAATGCATCCATGGCAGCTGACCTACACACGCCACTGCTGCATTTGAGATACCACAACGCATAATCTTTACATGGTCTGCTCCCTCATAGCTCACTACTGTTTTTCTAACCTACTGTTTATTGTATGTTTTTGACAATTTAAATCTATCATGACAAAACGCCAATACCCACCCATCGAGATGCCAGCTGGATTTAGCATAAGTCCAACTCTCATAATATGCTATATACACCTCAAAAATGGGCACTCTGACAATCTTTCAGAACCAGATAACTCCTTATTGTTTATATATAGTTAGTTTTGGTCACACTTCCCAACATTGTTATGACAACCCTCCGCTCCCTACCTCACAGTAACCCCCATCACTTCCGTATGTTATGTTGCTCTATGATCCTGTCGAAAGAGTATGATGATTACGTGTATGTATTTATATGAAACAAGAAAGAGCGATCAAAGTCTATGTAATGAAAGAGCGCTTGTGTATCCTATCAGAGCAGGAGCATAGCAATCAAAATATTAGGCATGTCCTACTTCTGCAGAATTTTTTTCGAGATGTTTCGAACTTTATATCACTATGTTTTGGAGAATTATACTAATTCATATGATGGCTTGTACACACATTAAAATAGTTTTGACATTAAAAGAAACAATTGATGGATGGAATGCTGGACAATGCAAACATTGACCCCCAGCCACAAGGATCTGGGTTAAATCCATCATTCTTTTGCTCACCACACCACCTCAGTTTGGACCCAGCCATATGCAAATCAGTCTTGACCTTGTCCCTTGAGGGAACAGTCCAGCACCAAACTGCCAAGCCAGGTCCTCCATGGACCGGAAATAAGCATCCTGGTACCGGTTTCAGTGCATCACCCTTCATCAGCCAGGCTATTTGAATCTAGTGGTGTAGTAAGCACGGGACCCACATCTGGGCATACCCTTCCCACTTAGGGTGACATATGCAAAAGAAACTGTTGATGGACAGAATGCTGGACAATGCAAACATTCATCCCAGTCACAAGGATCTGGGTTAAATCCATCATTATTTTGCTCATCACACCACCCCAGTTTATACCCAGCCATATGCAAATCAGTCTTGACCCTGTTACTTGTGGGAACAGTCCTGCACGAACAGCCAAGCCAGGTCCTCCCTGGACCAAAAACAAGCATCCTGGGACCGGTTTCAGGGCATCACCCTTCATCAGCCAGGCTAGCTTGAATCCAGTGGTATATTGAGCACAGGACCCACGTCTGGGCATGCCCTTCCCACTTAGGGTGACATATGCAAAGAAACAATTGATGAACAGAATGCTGGACAATGCAAACATTTACCCCCAGTGACAAGGATCTGGCAGTTTGGCTGGACTGTTCCCACAAGGAACAGGGTCAAGACTGATTTGCATATGGCTGGTTCCAAACTCGGGTGGTGTGGTGAGCAAACGAATGATGGAATTAACCCATACCTTGTGAGAGAATCTAAAGCAAGATCTGTCTTGAACATCCTCAAAGAATATGCCTGTCTGTGCCAGTTGTCTAAAACTGCTTCCAGGTAGCATGGTTGGCTGGTTGATGTTAATGTGATGGTTAGGTTCATTCATTTCCCATCAATAATGAAGCTGAAGATTTCATTGCACTAAACAATGTTCCAAAGCAATATTCTTTTCCCTACTAATCTACAGGGATAGTCTAACCCCAATATTTTGAGGCAGATTAGTTCAAGGAGTAACATTTTAAGTAGAATGATTTGATTGCACAATACTGATACGGGTGATAGCCATAAAAATATTTGAAATGGTTTTAAAATGAATAACAAATTGTAAAATAACCCAAATTGAATAAAATGTTATTATGTATTAGATTTTTCGATATTGCAGTCCAGTTAAGCGCTTTCTCAAGGACATTAATTAATGTAAAAAGTGTGACAATCCAAAATACAATCAGATCATCTGAGTTCAATTTGAGAATCCTTAAAGCTACATTTTGCTTCTTAAATTCCATTCAAACTTTTCCATAGGTTGAGATTAGCAGGACAGAAAAACAGTAAGTAGCTCTCTGATTCTGATATAAAATTACATGCAGGTAATAAATCACTTATAGATGTATTCAAATACCATTTAGAAGTAAAACATTATACTGGCTACATGCCCATACTTAAATTAAATGGGCGTGGCTTAGGAGCCATGGAAGATGGCTCTGGCGTGGAGCTCTGGATCGACGTGGGAAGCCGAGTCTTCTACAAGCGCTATTTCAGCTTTCCCGGACCTCTCAGACACTGACATAAGGAAATGAAGCATAGAGCAACATATTGAGCCCCTTTCCATCATTTTGGGTGAGCGCTTTTGCCATTTTTCAGCGCGTTTTCGATCGCGCTCGTTTTTATGCGGCCGCCATTTTGTTGTTTTTACCGAGGAGCTACCAGTAACGCTCTCCTCATAACGTTAGCCCATCATTGTTCGCCTCATGTTGCCTACAATATTGTAGCTGCTTTCTTTGCTCTTTTTCTACTCTGCTCACACCATTTTGGGAATTTCTTTTAAAAAATGACTCTCCATTGAAGTATTTTTTTCTCATCTTCATGTTTGAACTCAGTGTCAACCAAATTGTCAGCCTTTTTAGTTCTTCTTCGAATTTTCAGCACCAAAGGGAATTACTCTGCTTACCTCACTGATTTCTCACAGGAACTGTAATTAATTGTGAGTTGTGTTATGGCAAAAGCACGTTCGACTCGCAAAGGTCCTAAACTGAACATTCAAAGAGCACATCGCTTGGGTCAACTTTCAAAAACGTCATCTACCAGCATTAATCCAAGAGGCGTTATTCTATATTTTTTAGAATATACTGACTTGCTAAAAGCCCTTCATGCTGCAAAAAGTAAAGGGAAAATATCTTGGCAAGGAAACAATTTCTTTTTCGCTCAGGACTATGCTAAAACAACTGCTGACAGGCTCTTCGTAACCTGAATGCTTGATATGGCTTATTCCATCCTTGCCTTATGAAAGTGACTTTTAAAAATAAAACTTCTTCTTTTCTTTTTAGGTGCAGTTCAATGTGGTCCTTGATTATATGATCCCACCTTTTCCGCTTGGATGATATCTCCCTTTTCCGTTTCGTCTTGGAGTTTTCCTGCTTGGGCGTACTGTTTTCCTTATGTGGTTCCACCATCCCCGTGTCTCCATGTATTTTGTGGTATGTTCTTTGTTAACTTTTCATGTCTTTCTTACTCTTCTGTATCTATCTTATCTATATTCCTTATACCGCCTTTTGTTCCTGTCTCATCTTTTCTTTTTCTCTCCTTCCTCCCCTTATCTCCTCTTTCACCTCAATCGTTGGTCGTTCTTCTATCTTTTTAACTCACTTCATCCTGTATCTCGTTCCTACTTCCTTTCCTACTCCATATTTTTTTTTTCAGTTCTACTATTTTTCTATGACAATTCCTCAAACTAATAATTTGTTATACGATGTAATTGTATCCATTCATACTCATAACTGTTCTTATTGTAATTTCGGAATTAATGTATATATTTAGATGTCGTTAAACATCAAATCTTGGAATGTTAAAGGTTTGGGCTCTCCCATTAAACGTCAATGAGTTCTATCACATATTGCAAGTATAAAAGGCGATATTGCAGGAAATTCATATAACAGATACTGAGATAACCAAATTACGGCATCAATGGGTAGGCCATGTTTTTGCGTCACCAGGTTCAGGGAAACGCAATGGTGTTGCTATTCTCTGAAATAAGCATCTGGATGTCCAGCTCATGAGTCAAGATAATGACTCTGAAGGTAGATGGGTCGCAACATCATTACTGGTTAACAAGATTCCTTTAACCGTTTTTAACATATACGCTCCCACTAACCAAGATAAAGCGCTCTGGCCTCAAATTCTTTCTTCTTTGATGCAATGTACAGATGATTATTTAATTTTGGGTGGTGATTGTAACATGATTCTGGACCCTTTTATAGATAGAAGATCTAAATCTAGGTTTCCCCCTCTTCTATGCATACTCAATTCACCTCCCCTATCTCTCAAAGGTCTCTTGTAGATTCCTGGTGACTCTGTCATTCCACCTTATAAGAATACACTTATTATTCACCTGCCCATTCCTCTCAATCACGGATAGATTATCTTTTTATTTCCAAAGCCTTAACTCACCACATTTCCCACTCTGGCATAGGCTCTCTTTTAATCTCTGATCATTCTCCAGTTTCTCTAAGTTTGGACTTTTTGGACTCCCAACAAGGGTACTAGGAGATGGAGATTCAATAACTCTCTTTTATTAGACTCTAAATTTACATCAGCCTTTCATGATTTTGTGACCATATTTTTTGCAGAAAACAAATCTTCTCAATCATCTCCCCAACTTATTTGGGATACCTTTAAAGCCGCCTCTAGAGACTTCATTATTTCATTTGTAGCCCAAAAACGACGAGCATCCTCTCTTTCCATACAGTTACTTAATACACAAATTAAACAATTGGAACATTCTTACTATTTAAGAAAAAAACAATCTGATTTGAACGCACTCATTAAAGCCAAACTTTCTATCAATAAACTTTCCACCGAATCTGCAAATCTTTACTTGCTTAAGTCCAGGCCAAATATTACAGCGCGCAAAACAAATCCGACAATCTTCTTGCCAATTATCTTAAAATTAAAAAGGAGCATACTAAAATTGAATCGATTGTAGCTTCATCTAATCTTACAGTGCATACAAATGAGGATAATTTATTAGAATTCACTAACTTTTACCAAAACCTTTACACACCTGAATCTCCTCCTCAATCGACTGACATTTCACAATATTTATCTTCTATTCCCCCACCCTGCTCTCCAGATGTAGACTTCTCTTCTTTAGAAGCTGATATACAAACTAAAGATATTCTTAATGCTATACACGCACTTAAAAAAGGAATAGCTCCAGGGCCTGATGGCTTTACAATAGAATTTTATACGCATTTTTCTAGCATCCTTATTCCCAAATTACATCGGCTATTTCTTTACTTTATATCCCAGAGATCTGAAGGTTTCTTTCAAGAAGCTTTGATTTGTCTTCTCCCTAAAGAAAATAAAGATCATACATTATGTAAGAACTATAGACCCATCTCTTTAATTAATTTGGATTATAAGATATTTGAGAAAATTCTTGCTCTTCATTTAGACAATATTTTACAACACTTAATTGGTAAAGAACAATACGGATTCATTAAGGGCCGTCATCTATCTGACAACACCCGACTCTTTTTTAATGTTCTTAGCAAATCCCAATCTCTTGGGCATTCATTGGCTGCTGTTGCCCTAGATGCTGAGAAAGCCTCTGATAGGGTTAATTGGCAGTTTATTTTTTCATCCCTTGCTTGGTTTGGTTTTGGTCCCAAATTTCTTTCTTATGTCTCCTTACTTTATTCCTTTCCTAGGTCCTTTATTCTTGCTAATGGCCTTGTGTCTTCCTCTTTCCCTCTGTACAGAGGTGTTCGACAAGGTTGTCCGCTCTCTCCACTTTTATTTATTTTAGCATTAGAACCCTTTTTAACAAGAATTCGCTTGAATAAAGATATCTCAGGTTTTTCATATGGCGATAAACAACTAAAACTCTCAGCATATGCTGATGATATTCTTTTATTTATTTCTAACCCTCAATCCTCTATACCGACCTTTCTATCAGAAGTCTCAGATTTTGCCTTAGTTTCAGGATACAAACTCAATGTTGATAAATGTGAAATCCTCCCTTTAAACAAGCACCGTTTTCATGCTGACTTTTTAGCTTCTTCTTTTCACTGGAGCCCACTTAAGATCAAACATTTAGGCTTATGGTTTTCGCCCTCTATTAATGATACAGTAGCATTAAATTTAAAAACCTTACAATCAACTTTGACTAATTCCACGACACTTTGGCACCCTTTATTTTTGTCTGGGTGGGGTAGATTAGATTCTATAAAAATGATGCTAGTGCCAATAATTTTATTTTTCTTATCTAATCTCCCAATCAATATCCCCAAGTCTTGTTATAAAAGTATTTATAATATCCTATCAAAACTTTTATGGCAGAATTAAAAAGCTAGGATGTCTTTTTCCAAACTTAAACCACCTAAACATATGGGCGGAGACAATTTTCCTGATTTCTCTGCTTATCATACTTCATTTTTTCTTAATCACTCCTCTTCCTTGTTATCTGAGAATAAGTCTGCCCCTAACTCCCAACCTTTGTAGGTAGAAATTGAATATTCTTTCCTTCACCCTTTCACCTTTGAGGAATTTGTATCATTATCTCATATTCCAACAAGATTGCCTCTTCCTATTATTAAAAATACTCGTAGAATCTTTCAACCTCTCATATTAGATGGCCTTGATGATCGTACCCGATTTTTACAATCCCCAATTTGGTATGATAAGCATATTAAAATTAAAAATAAATCTCTTTTTTGGAAAGATTGGCTAAATTTTGGCCTTAAATGGTCTCACCAACTTTTTCATGATGATACTTGTATTCCCTTCTCGATAATTCAAACTCGCTTTTCTTTGCCTTTCTCCTATTATTCCAAATATATGGCACTGATCACAGCAGCTCAAACTTCTTTTAATGCTCTCCCATGTCACTCTGCTCATATCAAATCTTCTCGTATTACACTCTCATGTTTAAACACCGCCTCTACTGCATCTCAAATTTATAAGAAATGAAATGATACCTCTGATACTCGCGATAAATCTAAAGGGTCATGCAACTGGGAATCTGAATTAGGTGCATCCATTCCTATCCCAACATGGGATAAAATTTGGACTAAAATAAGGAAGTCCTCTAGAGCGGCGAATACTATTCAGACTTTATTTTTCATATATAATAGACTTTTAATCACTCCAACCAAGTTGCACCATATAGATCCGTCCACCCCCCTACCTGTTGGTCTTGCTCAGCCCCCTTGGCAGACCTTAAACATATGCTATTTACTTGCCCATCTGTTCATGAATTTTGGATCAATGTATGGAATCAAATTAACAACATTTTTCTTACTCACATCCCTTTTTCGTTTACCCATAATTTTCTAGGTAGTATTTCAGAAGCTTGGTTCTCCTCCAATACTAACATCTCCATTGTTGATTTGCTTATAGCTGTTGCATTTCAACAAATTACAAAGTCATGGGAAAACGCTTCTAATGTTTCATTTCAAGCCTGGTGGTATGGAGTTTGTTACAACCAAAGATTAGACAGGGCTTATGTTCACCCAATTACACTTGCTATTAAACGAGATTTATTGTGGTTACCTATTACTAATTTTCTAAATGCATCCACTCAATCCTTGCCTCTGCATATTCCTTGAAATGAAGAAGTATCCAAACCTCCGTGATGTAAAGCTTACTATCTGTTATTTAGCCTGTTTATTATTTTACTTATAATATAAATTTCTATTGTAGGAATTATTGTAACTCACTTGTTGTATTTTAACTGTAAGACCAGTTATAATATCTGATATACCCTTCCTTTTTTCTGTCTGCCCCTCCCTCTTTTCCCTTTTCTGCTTTTTCTTTGATAGATTTTTCATATTGTATTTTATTCATATACTGTATTTTACTGCTGTTATGCCTCATATTCTTATTCAATAAACTCTCTTTGAAAACTTAAAAATCAGAAAATGATCAATCACTCACCCTCACCTTACTTCGTCAAACCTTCAAACAACTTGTTCATTGCAAATTACCAAAATATGTTTTAGTACATTTTTAGAAATTCTTACTGAAGGACCAGAGTTGCCCTTAGATCCTTATCTCAAAGAGTAAAGCCAGGTTTGATCATGGTATAGCCACTGTGTTGCACTGGTATTATCTAGTGAAAGTGATTCCTTCAGTGAATTCCTATGTGATTCTAGTTGAGGCACAGACCAGATAAGTAACCAGTAAAAAAGGGGATTCAAACTGCCTATGTTGGCAACTCTATGTAGTACCGAGTCTAGGTATAAATGGAGTAATGCAGAATTTCGCAACAAATTGAATAATGATCTTATGAAATACTTTTCTGACTTTATTAGCAATGACAATTTGCATTATCTCCGGATTTCTGTACCATATGGTGCTGCTTCTAAACCCATGGCTGAGTACACTTGTAACACAGGAGAAACCAACCTAGATTTTGTTATTTTTAAATATTTTAAGAGCAACAGTAATTATGTGCTTACTGGTTCTTGATTGTATGCTGTACCCACAAAAGTGATCCAGCTAGGTTCACCCCCTGGTTAATCAAACATATTGCTCTCTCTAGAGCAACATCTCTAATCATCTGTCCCCCCAAGCATTCTTTGAGGGTTAATAATCATATATTTTGTTTTGGGTGAATTAATTTCCAGGCGACATTGGATGCAAAAAGTTGTAAACTTGTTTAATAGGGGCTGCAATCCTATTGGCATTCTAGAAATCAATGAAATACTGTTAGCAAACATCAGTGCTGTAATGTGTGAGCCTGAAGATTTTGGAGAGTAATTTACACAGTAGATTAAAAAATTGATGACTTCTTTAATTTATTATAAAGCAAGGTAGGAGTGAGGACACATCCCTGCCATACGCCACTTTTAATTGGGACTGCTTTTGTTAACTCTCCATTACTTCCAAGCTTGGCATAGTATCATTTTGTAGCCGTATATTCATAGATGGAATGGCATTTGGTATCCCTAAAGATATTTACTCTCTGTTTGACTCTTCTGTTTGGCTTGGCCCTTTCTGGATGGTCTTCCCTAAACTCTTTGCTTTCAGTCATCCGTTTTCTGAACGTGATTTTTTGTTGACTGGAAGACTCTGCGCAGTTTACCACTGTTAACTAGTGCTAAAATGTTTGAGCTCAGTCCCTTAAACATTGTAGAATTGGCATATAACTAATGGGACTATTTAATTTATTTGTAAGTCCCTAGTAAAGTGGTACCATATGTGCCCAGGTCCTGTAAATTAAATGATACTAGCGGGCCGCAACACTGACTGTGCCACCCAAGTTAGAAGCCATTCAAACATGTCTGAGGTCTGCCATTGCAGTCTATGTGTGCACTTTTAAAACACCATTTTCGATCCAGAAAAATAAACTGTTGCCATGCCCACACCTTCCATTTTAATACATGTAAGTCACCACTAGGGTAGTACCTGGATAGCCCCGAAGTCATGGTGCAGTGTATTTAAAATGTTGGACATGAACCTTTTAGATTTACATGTCCTTGTAGTGAAAAACTGTTAAATTCTTTTTTCACTACTGCAAGTCTACCTCTCCTATAGGCTGGCATTGAAGTTACCATATTTCATCTGATAAATGTTAGCAGGTGACCAGTTCATGTTTGGTGTCTTTGTCATTGGAATGAAAAATCCTCTCTCATGAAGTCAGATTTTAAATTACGATTTTGAAAATTCCACTTTTGGAAAGCTGGCATTTTCCTGCCTGAGCCATTTAGTGCCTGCAGTGTGTCTCTGGGTGTAGCTGACAGTTGGGCTTTGTGTATTGTTCCTAGAAAGCCACACACAATCGAGAGCTTAGATGTGCCTGGATGGGCCATCATTGGCAGGGGCAAACAGACATAATATCGAATTGCAAATATCGACTAACACTAATATCGAGTCCAAAATATCGACATACAAAAATATCTACAGTCAGAATGTCGTTGTCAATAATATCGAATTGAAGGTAAGTGATATTGTGTTCCCAAATATCTAAGTAATTAATATCATTTGCAAAAATATTGTTGTTTTATTTAGTGTTATGTATTTTAGTGTGTATTTTTAATGAATGTGTTCTATATTTTTGTGGAAGTATTGCATTTGTTTTTGAATATATGTGTTACGTTTTTAGAAGTTACAATTTTTTTTTAAAGTAAATTTTGTGTTTTAGTTTCATAGCGGGTTGTGGGTTTATAGGGGACTAGGTTGGGAAGTAATTTAATTATAATACATTTAATAATAATTGTTAGAAGTTATTAATTTTTTTTAATTCAATTTTGTGTTTTTGTTCTGTAGCGGGTTGCAGGTTTATAGGGGAATAGGGTGGGAAGTAATTTAATTTTATAATGAATTCATTATTTTTAATAATTAATATTTAGGTATTTAAAATGTTATATTATTAATTGTGTTGATTAATTCATTAATAATCAGTTATTAATGGGTTGTTAATTAATAATAACTATTTGGTAAATATCTTAATTGCGTTATATTTTTAGGAGCAGGTTGTGGGTTCGTAGGGGAATAAGGTGGAAAGTAATTGAATTATAATTAATACATTTTTGGGGTGAATTATTAATTAAGTATTTAAGATTTTATACTAATTGTGGCAATTAGGTTGTTATTAATTAGTTACTAATTGGTTGTTAATTATTAATAAGTAATTGGTGTATATGTTAATTGTGTCATTTTTTAGGAGCGGGTTGTGGGTTTATAGGGGAGTAGGGTGGGAAGTAGTTTAATAATAATTTATTAATTTATATTTTTTAATATTTTATTAAATGTAATACTTATTTATTTAATATATATGATATTGTTAATTGTGGTAAATACTTTATCCTTATTTATTTATTAATTGGTTCATAATAATTAATAATTAATTATGTTATTTGTGTTATTTTTTTAAGAGCGGGTTGTGGGTTAATAGGGGAGTAGGCAGTGAACTAATTTAATTTTAATATTTTAAAAAACATATATTTTTTAAAATGTATTTTCTTTTATTTTTTAGTGTTGTGTGAACGCATTTACTATTGATTGTTTTTAAATTGTTTGTTAATTATTATTAATTAATTAGTTGTTAATTAATTATGTTAATTGTGTCATGTTTTACAACATTGGTGGTGTTATTTATAGGGGAATATGGTAGCAGGTAATTTATTTAGAATTAATTCATTGTTTGTTAATTAATGTTAATTATTTTGCTGGAGTGGGAATAGTAATTGTATCCCCACTACTATCCAACACTTTCCCTACTGTTGCACTCTCTGGAGTGTGAATAGTAATGTTTTCCCCTCCGCTATCAAACACGTTCCCTACTGTTTTACCTGCTGGAGTGAGAATAGTAAATTATTCCCCTCCGCTATCCAACACTTTCCCCACTGTTGCACTTGCTGGAGTGGGAATAGTACATTTTACCCCTTTGCTATCCAACACTTTCCCTACTGCTGCACTCACTGGAGAGGGTATAGTAGTTTTATTCCCTCCGCTATCCAACACTTTCCCTACTGTTGAACTCACTGGAGTGGAATTAGTCATTTTATCCCCTCCGCTATCCAAACCTTTCCCTACAGTTGCACTCGCTGGAGTGGGAATAGTAATTGTTACCCCTCCGCTATCCAACACTTTCCCTACTGTTGCAATCCCTGGAGTAGTAATAGTAAATTATTCCCCTCTGCTATCAAACACATTCCCTACTGTTTTACCTGCTGGAGTGGGAATAGCAAATGATTCCCCTTTGCTATCAAACACTTACCCTACTGTTTTACCTGCTGAAGTGGGAATAGTAAATTATTCCTCTCCGCTATCCAACACTTTCCCTACTGTTGCACTTGCTGGGGTCGGAATAGTAAATTTCACCCCTACGCTATCCAACACTTTCCGTACTATTGCACTCTCAGGAGTCGGAATAGTTATTTTTATCCCTACGCTATCCAACACTTTCCTTAATAGTAAATTATTCCCCTCCGCTATCCAACACTTTCCCAATTGTTGCACTCTCTGGAGTTGGAATAGCAAATTTGACCCCTATGCTATCCAACACTTTCCCTAATGTTGCACTTCCTGGATTGGGAATTGTAATTTTATCCCCTCCGCTATCCAACATTTTCACTACTGTTGCAATGAATGAAGTGTCAAATGAAATAATGAAATTGTAAGAAAATACAAATATTTGTATTTATTATATATATATATATTCACTGAAAAAAACAAAAAACCATAGGTTTCAGGGGCGTTATAGTTAGGTGGACTTTTCACTCGTACAAAACCATTGAAATTCCCCCGTTATAGTTAGTTCAGCTAACTATAACTCGCGCGCCCGCAATGCACTGCTGATGACATCACATATTACATCACTCATGACATGGTCAGTGACATCACTCATGACATCACTGATGACATCTCAAATGACATCACTGATAACATCACTGATGACATCATCCAGTGAATGTGTGTTTTTCTGAAAATTACATATGTTTTATATATGTATATCTCAAGGTCGATGGAAGAATAAATGGGTATATAAGTGTCTAAATGGATGATTTGTTTTTGAAAAATTGATTGTATAACTGACTGATTAAGTGTATCTTAGTGAATACATGGCTTAGTAAGTAATGTTTAAAATGTAAATATCTGTATCAGTCTCTCTCTTTGTGTATAAGTGGCTGCATGGGTTGGTGAGTAGCTACATGAGTGTCTATATAGGTTATTAGTTGTTTTTTTGAATATCAGTATGAGTGTCTGAGTGTCTGTATGGTTGGGTGGGGATATTACATAGTGCATAGGTGCATGAATGAGTGACTCACTGTATGTGTTGAAGACAGCATGTGTGCAGGACTGTATGGGTGGATGAGTGTGTGCATGGGTGTGTTAGTGAGTGAATGACTGTCTCAATAGTGTCTTTATGAGTAACTACATATGTGTTAAACTAGTATATGTGACTATTGGTGTATATAAGTGAGCATATGTGAGAGTGAGAGATTGAAAGAGTTCCTGTATGAATAAGTATGTGTTTCTATAAGTGATTGTTTAAAAGACTAAGTATGTGTAAGTTTCTGTAGAGGTAAGTGTGGTGGTGTGTGTATAACTGTATATGCAAGTGAATGAATGTTTGATTTGTTATTAGCATGAGTGACTATGTGTGTGAGTAACTCTATGGATGAGTGGTGTTGTGTAACAGGATGTATAGGTGTATGAGTACATATGATGAGTGAGTACATGTATGAGTGACTGTATAGGACTGTTGGTGAATTAGTGGATGTGTATGTGGATCTTAGAATTACTGAATAGGCTGTTGTAAGTGATATTGGTACGTCTATTGTTTTGAAAAATTTTGTTTCTATTTTTGAATGTGTGTATCAAAGGTTATATTAGGGAGAGAGGAGGTCTGCCACTCTATCACAAGGATGATGTCATCAGTGATGTCATTTGAGATGTCATCAGTGATGTCATGAGTGATGTCACTGACCATGTCATGAGTGATGTAATATGTGACGTCATCAGCAGTGCATTGCGGGCGCGCGAACTAACTATAACGGGGGAATTTCAATGGTTTTGTACGAGTGAAAAGTCCAGCTAACTATAGCGCCCCTGAAACCTATGGTTTTTTCAGTGAATTTCTAAGTTTTTTTCAATGCTAATTCCTAACTATAACATGCCTGAAACCTATGGTTTTTTCAGTGAATTTCAAATGTTTTTTAAATGCTAAGTTCTAACTATGCCTACAGAGATAGGACATGTGAAGAAAGAAGAAAAAACGCACAGAAAGAAAAAAAGAAATGCAGAAAGAAGCAACAGAAGTCCTCTAAGACGAAGAAAAGTGCAGGAAGAAGGATAACGTGCAGAAAGAACAAACAGAAGAGCAGAAAGAAGCCTTGTTGCAAAATCATCCTGTACCCTCAACTTTTTCAGATGGATACTGGTGGTAACTGAGTGTGACTAACCAGTCCTAGAGCCAGTGCTATGTTAAAAGACACTCAGAATACAGTGAAAACACCTACATACACTAGGGAACACTATGCGTTGGGGTCACCCTGTGATCAGCATGACCTCCTCTGTAAGCCCCTAGTATATAATAGGGCAGGGGATTAAAACTACCTCTTAAAACGCGCCACAGGGCGTGTTTGCACACGTCATCTCAGGCCCCGTCCCCTCACTTCCCCACTGTGTAAACACGGCCTGTGGCCATTTTAAGTTGGGAGATTAAGTCCCCTTGAATCCTGAGGGTCCCTAGGGTCCAACTAGACCACTAGGTACCTCCAGTAAGCGCCACAGAGCTGCGTTGCAGAGAGATGTAAAAAGGGGCACGGCCTAGACCACCTCTCTGCAACGCAGCGCAGTGGCGCTTACTCGAAGCACCTGGTGGGCTAGTTGGACCCCAGGGTCCCTCAGGATTGAAGGGGAATTATTACCCCAACTTAAAACGCACCACAGGGCTTGTTTGCACACGTCACCTCAGGCCCCGTCCCCTCCGTTCACCACTGTGTAAACGCGCCCTGTGGCCGTTCTAAGTTGAGAGATTGAGTCCCCTTGAATCCTAAGGGTCCCTAGGGTCAAACTAGCCCACTAGGTAGCTCCAGTAAGCGCCACAGAGCTGCATTGCATAGAGGTGTAAAAAGGGGTGTGGCCTCAGAACACCTGTCTGCAACGCAGCTCCCTGACGCATACTGGAGATACCCTCACCCGCGTATGTATGGAGGGTACCCCCACCCCAACCGTGTATGTACGGCCCGTACCCTCACCCGCGTATGTATGGAGCGTACCCCCACCCCAACCGTGTATGTACGGCACGTTCCCTCACCCGCGTATGTATAGAGCGTACCCCCACCCCAACCGTGTATGTACGGCCCGTACCCTCACCCGCGTATGTATGGAGCGTACCCCCACCCCAACCGTGTATGCACGGCCCGTACCCTCACCCGTGTACACCTGTCTGCAACGCAGCTCCCTGGCGCATACTGGAGATACCTGTTGGGCTAGTTGGCTCTCAGGGACCCTCAGTATTGAAGGGGAATTAATTCCCCAACGTACAACTGGACAGGGGGCGCATTTGCAGAGTGCTGCAAAGAGGGGGCGTGGCCTCCGGCGCGATGCCGGTCTTTTATTTTTTTTATTTTTTTAAGAAGAAGGGCTGTGTGGCCCCCCTTCTTTTTCTAATTTACTGGCCCTGGGGACCCCATCCCCCAGGGCCTGCACCCTAAGTTTTTTTGTTGAAAAAAATAAATTTGGCCCTCCCAAGGCCTTAATCGGCCCCGGGGTCCCCAACCCCCGGGTTATGGCCTTTTTTTAAAATTCTTTAGGAGGGGGCTGCGTTGCCCCTATCCTCAGGCCACTTATGGCCCCGGGGACCCCATCCCCTGGGGCCGGCCTTTGTTTTTTAATATTTAAAAAAAATATATATTTATAGAAACACCTAGGACATGCTGGACAAACCGTACGTACCTATCACCATGACGATCTGCATGATATTCATTAAAAGGCGTCTATGCATAGAATGAATCCAGATGGAATGTATTTACACCTCTAGCGAAGCTGTGACGTGTCTGACGCCCTACCATACCTAATCCCGGCGCCCCCGCCGGTGGGTACTCTCCAAGTAGACACCTTTGTCATTTATTTATACAAACATGGGTAGCTATTGACGGGCACATTTAGGTGCCGATTACGATCCTGTAAAAAATTTCCCCGTACGGCTCGTATCCGGTCTTTTTACCGTACGAATCGTACAAGTGCCGTACAAACTGCCAACTACGATTCGCATGGGAAAAAGTCCATACGAATCGCATTGGGAATAATTCCCCACACGTCCTCGGGTCGGAAAATGTGCCCGACATGTCCCCGGACGAATTACCGTACAAATGTGAAAAGTGAAGTCCGACCGCGGAAGTACGATCCATCCTGTGCGTCCGATGTTACAACCGGATGGAAAAAGCACCGTCCGCACCGAACTCCCATAGCAACCATGGAGACATGTACCCGCATACGCGCCCAACACTCCCCCAAGCCCCCGTATGTATGCGCCCAATCACCCCCCCAGCCCCCGTATGTACGCGCCCAACCACCCCCCCAGCCCTCCTATGTACGAGTCGGACCCCCACCCGTGTATGTACACCTGTGTACGTACGAGTCGAACCCCCACCCGTGTATGTACACCCATGTACGTACGAGTCGAACCCCCACCCGTGTATGTACACCCGTGTATGTACGAGTCAAACCCCCACCCGTGTATGTACACCCGTGTATGTACGAGACGTACCCCCACCCGTGAATGTACACCCGTGTATGTACACCCGTGTATGTACACCCATGTATGTACGAGACGTACCCCCACCTGTGTATGTACACCCCCGTACGTACGGCCCGTACCCCCACCCGCGTATGTATGGAGCGTACCCCCACCCGAACCGTGTATGTACGGCCCGTACCCTCACCCACATATGTATGGAGCGTACCCCCACCCCAACCGTGTATGTACGGCCCATACCCTCACCCGCGTATGTATGGAGCGTACCCCCACCCCAACCATGCATGTACGGCTCGTACCCTCACCCGCGTATGTATGGAGCGTACCCCCACCCCAACCGTGCATGTACGGCTCATACCCTCACCTGCGTATGTATGGAGCGTACCCCCACCCCAACCGTGTGTGTACGGCCCGTACCCTCACCCGCGTATGTATGGAGCGTACCCCCACCCCAACCGTGTATGTACGGCCCATATCCTCACCCGCGTATGTATGGAGCGTACCCCCACCCCAACCGTGTATGTACGGCCCGTACCCTCACCCGCGTATGTATGGAGCATACCCCCACCCCAACCGTGTATGTACGGCCCGTACCCTCACCCGCGTATGTATGGAGCATACCCCCACCCCAACCGTGCATGTACGGCTCGTACCCTCACCCGCGTATGTATGGAGCGTACCCCCACCCCAACCGTGTATGTACGGCCCGTACCCTCACCCGCGTATGTATGGAGCATACCCCCACCCCAACCGTGTGTGTACGGCCCGTACCCTCACCCGCGTATGTATGGAGCGTACCCCCACCCCAACCGTGTATGTACGGCCCATATCCTCACCCGCGTATGTATGGAGCGTACCCCCACCCCAACCGTGTATGTACGGCCCGTACCCTCACCCGCGTATGTATGGAGCATACCCCCACCCCAACCGTGTATGTACGGCCCGTACCCTCACCCGCGTATGTATGGAGCATACCCCCACCCCAACCGTGCATGTACGGCTCGTACCCTCACCCGCGTATGTATGGAGCGTACGCCCACCCCAACCGTGTATGTACGGCCCGTACCCTCACCCGCGTATGTATGGAGCGTACCCCCACCCCAACCGTGTATGTACGGCCCGTACCCTCACCCGCGTATGTATGGAGCGTACCCCCACCCCAACCGTGTATGTACGGCCCGTACCCTCACCGCGTATGTATGGAGCGTACCCCCACCCCAACCGTGTATGTACGGCCCGTACCCTCACCCGCGTATGTATGGAGCGTACCCCCACCTCAACCGTGTATGTACGGCCCGTACCCTCACCCGCGTATGTATGGAGCGTACCCCCACCCCAACCGTGTATGTATGGCCCGTACCCTCACCCGGGTATGTATGGAGCGTACCCCCACCCCAACCGTGCATGTATGGCCCGTAACCTCACCCGCGTATGAATGGAGCGTACCCCCACCCCAACCGTGCATGTACGGCTCGTACCCTCACCCGCGTATGTATGGAGCGTACCCCCACCCCAACTGTGTATGTACGGCCCGTACCCTCACCCGCGTATGTATGGAGCGTACCCCCACCCCAACCGTGGATGTATGGCCCGTACCCCCACCCACGTATGTATTGAGCGTACCCCGACCCCAACAGCCTAAGTACGGAGCGCACCCCAGGCCCCAACACCAGCACCTTCACCCAACATCGTGCATGTACGAGTCGTACCAAGCCAGAGACAAGGACAGCACTGTACAACAAAATGGCCGATGTCCACACCATACACACGCTAAAAACACACGTACACAACCAGGACAAAGCAAAACAACACAAGAAGACTCTATTCGAATCGCACAAAGCCACAAAACATGTCCAACAAGCACAAATACAACACATTCACTGACCTGCAACTGCCAAACTCCCAAACAGAGGCCCAAAACACAACCACTCCTTATAACACACCCACCCAAAGTTCAAACACAGCCACACCCACCAATGGACCAATAAAAAGGGCCCACAGACACAAACCATGAGCCTTTGCAACAGACACACTGCTGCCAGACCCCACAGACAACCCACAGCACCATACTTGAACCTTTACTACACCTTACACTTGCACACCTTCACACAACCACCTTCACAAACACCCCCTCATCACATTCACACACACACCTGCACAACCACACCCACACACCCACAACCATCCACACCCACACCCCCCACAACCATCCACACCCACACCCCTCACCATGCCCACTAACAAGAATCCAAAGTTCACTGGCCAAGAGTTGGAGGTCCTTGTCGACGAAATCCTCAGAGTCGAGCCACACCTCTTTGGAACATTGGTCAGACAGACCAGCATTTCCGAACAGCCATGTGGCAGACGATTGTCGATGCTGTGAATGCTGTTGCGTCCACCAGAAGGACCAGGCATGAATGCCAAGCCAGGTGGTACGATCTGCGGAGGACGGTCCGAGCCAAAATGACCGACGACCACAACCAGGCCAACATCACTGGAGGAGGGCCGCCCCGCAGACGCGTACAATACCATCCCTGGGAGGAGAGGGTGATGGCCATACTGCCGGTGGTGGCAGTGGACGGAGTAGAAGGACTCCGAGAGCCTGGTGAGTACACAAACAACTCACCTCACATGGGGGAACGTCATCCACAACCAAACTCACAATCATGCACACAACCACCCCAAGCTATCGCATGACTCAACCACACTCCATAAACACGCACATGCCACTAGCGCCACCATGCCCCATGCACCCAGCTGGACAATCCCAAGTCACAGGCCACAGAAATCACCAACACAAGACACGGTAACCCGGATGGCGGGAGTGTGGGCCTCAAAAATCACATAGTGCAACTCAGAAGCAGACAACAATGCCCTCTGCCCATATGGCCTAGGTCACAGCCAGACAAACAGTGTGTCCCCACACAGGAAAGACTTGCCAGCAAATGGCGGACGCCTTGCATTAAGACATGGGGGTGAAGGCACTTTTTGCACATCACAGCAGCAAATGAACAGCCAACACTGTGAAAGAGTGGCAGCACACACCACCACAGCAGCAGCGCGGACACAGATACTACACCCAATGGGTGCCTGGAGATCAGAAACAAACTCACATGAACAAGCCAAGGGCCATTCAAAGATCTGCAAAAAGTGTGTGCCCAGGAAGCTGGGCTGAGGTGACAGAGGGTGACACACAGAGGGAGGGAGAGGGGGAGAGAGAGGGAGGGAGACACAGGGAGACGGACAGAGGGAGGAGGCTGACACAGGGAGGGAGGGAGAGGGGGACAGAGAGGGAGTGAGAAAGGGAGACACAGGGAGACCAATTCAGCCTTGGGTGGTGTGGGAATGTCTGCTCGTCAGCAGGTGGACTGCGTGCATGTAGACAAGGGTGGCCCGTGCCTGAATCCCCCTCTCTTCTCCATGGCAAAACACTGGGCCATGTCTCAACCTGTGCACGAGCACAACGCCAGCTACCTGCATTATATAAGTGTGTGGAACAACTCCATGTGCCCACGTACAGTGCAACACGGAAAGTGCCAATGCATGGCTCGCCACACCTGCTCACTCCACTGCTGACTGCAGTCACAATTGACGCAGCAAGTAAGACTGTGTCACACATAGGTAAAGTCTCAAAAGCTGTGGCCAAGGGACATACCCATGCACAAGTGCACTGTGAGTGGAATGCAAGACATATCCAAATACCCAGAGGAAACATGGATGTTGCATGGAACAAAAATAACATTGTCTCTCTCACACACAGGTCAACTTCGTGGATCCCCCCCCAACACTGGGGGGGAAGACTCACAGGACCCGGCTCTGCGGGATGACGATCCCACCGGCAGCGACGACTCTCACCACTCTGTGGACGACCCCGACCGGCCCCTCTGGTGTCCAACCACCTGCAGCACCTGCGTCAGGTACAACTGGGCCAACCACCACCCCCACTCCTGCCACATCCCAGGAGACACCCAGGATCCCTGCCCCACCACCACAACGCAGCCAGGCTGACCAGGAGGGACACGGTGTACCGGGCACCCAGGAGGAGGCAGGCGACAACGCTAATGCCACCCCAAAGGGGTCCCGGAGACCCGATGTGCCCACAAGGTCAGGCCAGGTGCAAGTGGGCAGGGGTGGTGGGAGTGGAGAACGGCAGAGGCGTGAGCCTGACCAGTTGGCTGCGGAACCGGTATATTCCCATGTGAGACACATCCTGGACACATACCGGCAGGACACCACCGGCATGAGCCAGGTTGTATCCACCCTCAACGAGATGAAGGGGACCCTCGAGGAGATCAAGACCCAGCAGGCCCAGCAACATGCGGAGCAACATGCCTGTCAACTGCGACACCAAGGGCGGATGGAGGACAGACAGGCTGAGCTTGTGACGGTGTTCACGGGAATTCACCGTACACTCCGTCGGATAGCCGACAACATGGGCAACCCTCCCTGTGCCACCAGGCCAAGAACATCACCACACAGAGAGAGGGATCAGGAGGAGGAGGAGACATCCGACGGAGCATCCCAAACATCGTCACGGCCTGCTTCTGAGGGTTCCCACAGGAGGGCGGGTCGTCCACGGAAAAGACCGTGAGGGTCGGCGCAACAGCACCATCTCCCAGGACACCTGGCCTGGCACCTGGCCCACTGGACCAACAGCAGCACATCAGCAAAAGACATTCTCTGCCACATGGACTTGCTGGTCACTGTCTGACCAATGTTGACAAAGACTGTGGCATGGACTCTGATGATTTCCACTGGCAAGGACACCAACTCCCCCAGTGAACTTTGGATTCCACACACCCGGAAAGCCCCTCTTGTCATACCCCCCCCAACACGTACCCCAACACAAATAAAAAGTTATACGATAAAGAGATGATGCCTACATTTTGCATTATTACCGTATATGTGAGTTGTAAAGTCTAACCATGCCTGAGTTCTCATATGACTTCAACCATCCATACCCTGGGGCCTGAGTCTGGCACAGGACACACATGGGTCACAATGTATTAGGCAAGACAGACATGGAGCACCATACACAACCGTGATGGGCACAACCAGCTGAGGGGGTGGCCGCACAACCGTGCCGACAGACATATTGAGTACAGCAACAGTCATGCGCAGAAGTCAGGGATCATGTGGAGTGTCCTGGGGGGCACCCAGGTATGTGTAGACAGGTGGCAGAACCATGTCCTGCAAGCTTGAGTCAGGTGGATGCAGAGAATGGTGGCCTGGCCAACGTTGGATGCATGGGGATGGCACATGTCACAATACCCACACAGTCATGGACATCATGCACAATACAGAGTCTAATCCCACACAAACAGCTTGCTTCTTGCTACTCTACACATAGACACATAGCCACTATCACGGAAAACCATGCTAGACATGCCGTATGCACCGTGGCAACACACCAG
This sequence comes from Triturus cristatus, assembly GCF_964204655.1. Lineage (NCBI taxonomy): Eukaryota > Metazoa > Chordata > Amphibia > Caudata > Salamandridae > Triturus > Triturus cristatus. Next base: position 770,115,312 of record NC_140582.1, on the reverse strand, counting down.
CATTGACTGAGAAGAGGCACCTTGGAGGCATAGGGACACCTTTATTAGTCATGTATTCCGGAATGCAGAGGCAACTCGGAGTACACATACACAGGTCATGTGGAGTAACATGTGGGTCCAACACTGGAACCCCCCTTCTGCAGCACAAATGAGTGATAGCCATGGAACTGGCACACAAGTGTCGGGTAACAGCTAAACACCCCCTGCTGCTCACGGAGAGGCTGCCATACACCATTGATCCTCTGATGTGGAAGTCCCACACCATGTCAAGCCAATGCAAACCGTATGTGTCCGAGGGCAGTGTTACACACATTGATGCCATCATCACAATCCACTATCCCATCACAGATGACTGTCAACAAGTCTGACCATCTATTCAGGTGTATCCAGCTACATGTAATGTGTCCCATGGTGATGCGACATGTCTGCAGAGGAACCAAACATCGACAGGGGCAGTGTGCACACATCGTAAACAACTGCCACACCCAATACACCCCTGATGCATCCCTTACCCTAAGGAGACTTCCAAACTTGTCCGTGCGTGTAACGCTGAGTCAGCACACGATGACGTGTACATGAGGAATAGCAGTGCCACAACAATGCAACCAGCAGACGGCATGCGGAAGTGCCTGGGGATGAGAGACACACAAGAAGTCAGCCACAAAAAGCACAGCCACTTGCATGTGCATGTACTCGACACATGTAAGGATGACAACATGCTAGGTCACAATTATGACTGTGGAAATACACTCATCACTGGCACCATCACTCGAGTGACACATCCACACACACCTCTGACTCACGTGGCATACATGCAGATGGACACACACATCGCAACACATGCCACACGGGGACCAATGCATGCACACTCAGGCACTGGTACTCACCACTAAGCAAAGAAGTCGCGTATGAGCTGACTCCGAATGTCCTCTTGCGGAACCACACCCTCCACATCACTAGCCCCATTGCCAAGCCCTTCGTCCTCCACGGGTGGATGGTCCTGATCATCTTGATCCAGGATGAGTGGCACAGCTTTCTCAACTGCCATGTTGTGCAGCATGCAGCAGACCATGAAGATTTTGCAGACCTTCGCCGGGGCATATGGGAGGGTGCCGTCGGTCTTGTGTAGGCACCTGAATCGGCTCTTCAGGAGGCCAAATGTCCTCTCTATCACTCGCCTTGTCCGGCCATGGGCGGTGTTGTAGCGGAGCTGGGCTGGCATGCTGGGGTTGCGGAAAGGTGTGATCAGCCATGGCATGTTGGGATATCCAGCGTCCCCTACATGGAAACCACATGGACATAAGTAGAACAGGAGAAGCGGTCGTGCTGGAAGTCTACGCAAAATACAGGACAGACAGAGTGTACCCACCAACAACACATGCTCGTTCATTGCGCAGCTGAGTCATCATTTCAGGCACCCTGCTACGCCTCATGATGTAGGCATTGTGTGCTGATCCTGGAAAACGAGCACAGACATATGAAATCACCATGTTGGACAGACACACCACAAGGGCATTGATGGAGTGGTAGTGTTTGCGATTCCTGTACGCTACCTCCTGTGCCTGTGGTGGTACCAAAGCCACATGTGTCCCATCTATGGACCCAATGACATGGGGCATTCCTCCCAGGGCATAGAATCCACGCTTGACCCCAGTCAACTGTTCAGGAGTTGGGAAATGGATAAACTCATCCAGGTGAAGCAACATGGCCTCTAAGAAATCATGCAGCACACGGCTGAACATGCTCTGGGACATGCCACCAACATGACCTATGGTATATTGAAAGGTACCCGTGGCAAGAAAATGTAGGGCTGCCATTACCTTCAGCTTGGGTGTCAGTGCCGTAGGATACCTGTGCAGCGGTTGCAGGTGTGGTGCCAGCCTTGCCGTCAACTCCTCAATCAGCGGTTGTGGGAAGCAGTAGCAGCGTATACAGTCATTCTCCCGCATGTCAGCCAAGTCCGGAATTGGTCGGGGAAGAGGCGGCGCTCTGCAGTAATTTGGAAGTGACAAGGAAGAGTGAGTGCACTACAACAACAATTTATATGTACTGAGCACATGTTAATCTGTCAATACACATATGCTACATAGGGAGTCAGGTATGTGCTACATGCCCTGGACACGTATGGCTGCCAGGTGACACTCCTACCAAGACCCAGCTACACACGGAGATTGTGAACCTCCACATCCCATGGCATGGGACTAGCTGTGTCCCAGTGTAAGTGAACAGCCAGACGCAACACAGGAGTGACATACATCAACACATCAGCAGAAGTAGGATGTCGATTGCAGAGACAGGTAGCGGAACACTAGAGCCACAGGTCACATGACATTACACTAGGACAGCCCACACACCTTGCCATTAAGGTGTACATGTCATGACTCACCACACATACATTGAGAGGATGCAGACAGGTCCTTGTTACGCTACTCCGTGTCCCATGCATACATACACACCTTACATCCGATACCACATGTGGCCTGGTGTGCGTAACAGTGTGCCATGGCCATCTACACACAGACACATGTTGGTTGCTGCAACAGCAGATGCTTTTGAGGGAACACCAACATCAAGCTAATGGGAACACACCACACATACATGACATAGACACATCGTGCACCGTGGGTAGTCACATGTCTGGTGTGGTAACCCCTGTAGCGGGCATCAGGGGACACTTGCGTGTGTTGTTGACTGTGCCATGCCAGTGACGCTCATCCCAAGTGTGCAGTACGACATGCACACATGTCAAAGGAGTTAAGGGCATGTCTGGCACATATTGCACCGTCACACATAACATCTGTACACATCTCATCATACATCTATTGCCTTCACAACTCAGGAGTAATGTGCCACATCACAGCCTTTCACACCTGTGCCCCACACATGTAGTACTGCCCAGACAATGCCTTGATGTCCATCCATGGACGAGTATGTCAGCTCTATTCCTTCCTGTGTGCTGCCTGTCACCACTGTGATGTGTGAAAGGCACCGTACATTCGCTCTGAGGGCCTGTGTACGTTCCCTATCACTATGGGAGTGCTGCCGTAGGCCTACCCATAGTGATAGTGAGCGTACAGGCGTGTGTACGGTCTGTATCACTATGGGTACGCATACGCGAGCACACCCATAGTGATAGGGAGCGTACGCGCGTGTGTACGGTCCGTATCACTATGGGTACGCATACGCGAGCACACCCATAGTGATAGTGAGCGTACGCGCGTGTGTACGGTCCGTATCACTATGGGTACGCATACGCGAGCACACCCATAGTGATAGTGAGCGTACGCGCGTGTGTACGGTCTGTATCACTATGGGTACGCATACGCGAGCACACCCATAGTGATAGTGAGCGTACGCGCATGTGTACGGTCCGTATCACTATGAGTACGCATACGCGAGCACACCCATAGTGATAGTGAGCGTACGCACGTGTGTACGGTCCGTATAACTATGGGTACGCATACGCGAGCACACCCATAGTGATAGTGAGCGTACGCACGTGTGTACGGTCCGTATCACTATGGGTACGCATACGCGAGCACACCCATAGTGATACAGACCGTACACACGCCTGTACGCTCACTATCACTATGGGTGTGCTCGCGTATGCGTACCCATAGTGATACGGACCATACACACGCCTGTACGGGCCATTGCTATGCATTTGGGGTGCACTAGGGCCCCGGAACGCACCATACCTGTGTGTGAATCTCCAAATTACATAGGGGACACAGGAGGGACAAGTATAAAGGCCTACATGCATGCTGGTTGTCATGGAGACCAAGTTTAAAGTATGAATTTTTTTCTGCAGGTGCACAGCAAAAGTCAGTTTGAATGAATCTACTTTGTTGCAAAGTGGTTGTGGAGTTGACATCATGCTCAAGAAAAAAAACAATAAAAAACCCACTGACTGTGCTAGGTTTAAAGGGATTGGAGGAAACATAGGATGCAAATGTGAGTGACCAATCACTCTGTACTCCTGTGCATGAAACAGGCCAGCAAGGCAGATATAAGGCAGCCAGGTCCCATGAGAGAGCACTTGCCTGCACATCTTTGGATTCTACGACCCAGCTGCTGCTCGTGATTCCCTGGAACCATGTCAAGGTCTGTGGAGAGGGCCCAGCCTTTCACCCTGGAGGAGAACCTGGCATTGCTGGATGTGATCCTCCCACAGTACCCCCTGCTGTATGGGCGACCAGGGTATCAGGTGAGTGCAGAGTTCACTAGCACAGACTGTGTCCCTTTTTTGTGACTGTGACTTCTGGCATTGTGTCCAGGTGTGACACACATGCAATGTACTGTAGGGGGGGTCCCAGGGGGGGGAATGCCTGATGTCTCCCAGCCAGAGCATGCTGTGGTGCATGTCTGCCGTCCTCACTTGCATTGTGTTTACTGTGACAATCACTGCATGGTGCATGCCACATTCTGCCTGTCTTATCCTCCTGGGAATGTTGCCTCTACAGTCCTCATGTGATTATGTGGTCAGCCCAGTGTGACAGGTGACTGTACCCACAGATGTGTGTTAGTTCTGTGTACCTGTGCTGAGAGTGTCCACATGATGTGTTCGTACCCTGGACATCGGTGTGTGAGTAAGTCCCCTGTCATGTGGGTGGGTGCATATGTGGAGTGTAGCACCCAAGCTGCATTAGGGATGGATATACCCTGCCCATCTGATGTGAGCAGGGAGCAGTGCTATGTGTCTGACGTGCAGAGCCAGCCCCACACCTATGAGCCCCCCCGTCTAGTGGCACATGTGCAGAGTGAGGTTTGTAGCTGCATTTGGCAATGGCAGGTGAATGTCCTGTGCCTGTGTGTGTCTGTGTACTCTGCTGAGGTAGCGTCAGTGGCCTGTGGCATGTGACTGCTTTGAGGTGCTGCACATAATCCTGGTGTAGCTTGTGATGCACAGTGTGAGCCTGGATCATTGACTGTGTCGTTGCCCTCATTCCACCTGTGTACTTTCAATGGCACGTACTGCTTTTGCCCTTCCCCAGAGGATAATGTCCCTATGACAAAGGTGCTATGCGTTGGCTGCATACTATGCCTTGTTGTAACCAGCAAATTTGTTCTAATATGTGTCTCCGTGACATGTGCCATGTGTATTGATGTAGTGTCACTTGTTCATCCTCACAGGTAGGCGCCTCTGCCAAGAAGCAGATCTGGATGAACGCCGTCAGTGCCGTGAGGAGGACGGAGGGTCGCAAGCGGCGCCTGACCCAGGTGAGAAAACGCTGGCAGGATATCCGGTGCTGGACGCGGAGGATCGCACGGGTCCTGCTGGGGGACTCACCTGAGACCCATAAGAACCGTGGGCGCCGCCGTCTGACCCACATCCACAAGCGTGTGCTGGCGGTGGTCTTTCCAGACTTGGACAGGCGCTTACAGGAGAAGCAGCAGCAGGAAGGGGGTAGGTACATGTGTGTTTGTTGTGTGTCACCAGCATTTGTAAGTGCGCAGTTGCATGGATACACTGCCAGGGTTTAAAGGTGCTGTGCAGATCCTGTTACCCACAGTATAGCGGTGCTCTCCTGCCTCCCTTCCCCTCCTTGCAATGTGTTCCCTGGTCTGTGTGTAGTCACTCCTTCACAAGGTTATCTAGGCTGGCAGTTTATCCACGTCAACAATGTCTGTAGCATCATGTGTGGGGGTGGTGTGTAACAGGTTTTGGGACCTTGCCTGTGCCCTGTCCAGTTCAGTACTTGTGGGTTCCATGTCAGTTGGCACTGATGCTGAGTCCAGACATGGGAGTTAGTCTCTCAAGTGTCATGCCTTACAGCACGCATGTCCTATGTTGTGGCCTGTTACATGATGTGCATGAGTGTGCGATATGCATAGTGCAGGGATGGTGGCGTGTGTTGCAGTCATTCCCATTCAGGACCATGGAGTTGTGTGGCCACTACTGTCCCCTGGGGCATATTTTCCTAGGTGTCATGTGTGTCATCACAAAATGTGGACACTCTCAGTGTCTACAGCATAGGTTGTGCTCTGTGCCATTGTCCCCTGGCACCATGTATATTGACGTAAAATGTAGTACAAGTGTCCACTGTACAGCCTGACCTGATTTTCCTTGTTCATACTCACGGTGGCCAGTGCCTGTGGGTCTTGTTACAATCCTCTGATGATGCCCATTTGTACATGATTATTTGGAGAGGCGCACCTTGGGTATTTTGTGTCCAATCTTGCATTTTTCCAGCCCATGTGTATTTCACCCAGACTAAGAGATGTAAGTGCTTCCTGTATCTCAACAAATTGTCTCATGTAGGGGGTGGTTGGTGCGGGCAAAGCCTACATGTCAAAACCTGAAATCTCCTTGCTAGGTCTGGCCAGTGTGTGATGTTTGTCTGGACATACACTCAAGGTGCAGTGAGCTGGTCATGGTGGGCATGTTTTCAGTATTACCTATGCAGCATGTGCCTAAAGTTCATGGATATGGTCCCTGCTCATCCCTATTTTCGGCAACGCTGTGTGGTGCAGATGCAGTGCTGGATTGTCCCCAGAGCCTGGCTCCTCTGTCAAAATCCATTTCATGTCATTTGCTATTGTTTCATGCTCTCCATAGTTTTTCAGTGGCATGGTGGGTCAACCAACTGTGTGTTGCAGGGCCTACATATGTACCTTGTATTGTAGATATTACTCATCTTTCTTTTCAGGCTATGCACTGTAACCTATGTAGATTGGACTCATGTGACATATGTATACAGGTGTATGATTATTTCCTGTCTCTTCACCTTGCCCACAGCATCGTCGGGGGACACAGATGGAGACATCAGCACAGACCGAGCGGAGGGACCGAGCACCAGTGCCAGCAGTGACATCTTGGCTGGCACATCGAGTGGAACTGAGGCGGAGGGGAGTGAGGCGGAGGACCTGTCCAGTGCCACCACAGAATATGAAGCTGACGGGTCCGAGGCTGAGCTCTCTGAGTGGGCGGAGGCTGCACCACCAGCTGACAGCGGCACAACATCTCTCACCGCCCCCTCCATTGCCATCAGCCGCCTCCCACTTGCTCGTGTCCCTTCCCAGCGTGCCCGGTCACCACATGTCTCCTTCCTGCCAGGCACCGCACCCCCTGCCCCTGTCTCCACTGCTGCCACCAATGCCGAGTCTGTGGACATCCAGCGGCAGTTGCAGGTTGGTCAGGCTGCGATGCTTAATGTCCTCCATGGCCACAGCCAAGTGCTGAACAACATGGAGGCATACTTGGAGGGCATTTTCTCATCGCAGGCTGACCAACGCAACTTGCTGAAGTCCATTGACTCGACACCGACTGCAGCAGTGGGTCTCCTGCAGCGCTTCGTCCAACCCCCTACCCCTGACCCATCCACACTTCCCACTCCCATGCCTGTCCCACGTACACCCAGACGTCAGCATGCACCCACCACAACAGACACAGGCACCACACCAGCAGGGAAGGTCAAACGCACACCTCCTGGCACGCACACACAGGGTGAAGTAGGCACACCCACTGGGTCGGGGGGCAAACGTAAGACATGCAGCCAGAGTGGGAGTCCGCATTCCACAAAATCCACTCCCTCCAAATCCCCTCTCCTCAGCTCTCCTGGCCAAAAGTCGGATACAGGGTCAGTCCTGCCCAGTCTGTCCATCAGCCCCAGTGTGGCACCACCCCGCAAGCGGTGGAGGCAGGACACCGGCAGGGGAGTTGAGTCCCCCCTGCCCACACCCTCCCCCAGTGGTGCTGCGACCCATCCCTCTAACCCCCCCCCCCCTTGGGTCCTGTGGTTCCTTCGGGTGTAGGGGAGTGGCTGGAGAATCTTGCTAAGGTGTGCAGCGCCATCCTGACCTCCGCCTTTGGCGCTGCCCCACCCCCTGTGGTAGAGTCCTCCGTCCCTGCACCCATGACACCTACCCTTCGCCCTCATGTCCCTGCGGTGCCTGGTCCTTCCCCCCCACATGATGCCCCCCCCCCCCTCTGGAAGACAAAGGAGTCTGACTGTGCAGGCAAGCTAGGGGACACGCGTCCCACTGTGTCCCCCACCTGGATTTGAACTTTGGATTGCCCTATGGGCATTGTACATTTTGAACTTTCAAGTGACAAACAGATTTTTGGATGCTGAATAAAGCAATTTCTTTTTCCTTAGTACACTACTGTCTATCTGGTATTGCTGTTGGTGGACCTGCTCCATTATTTTGGGTGGTGATAATGTGTTGGGTGTGTGGGAATTGTCGTCTTGTGCTGGTCATAGGGTGGACCCTGGTATCTGTGTGCCGTCACAAGCTGTTGGCTACATAACTTTGTTCATGTAAGCAGTTACTGCATGGTGACATCGTCCCAAGGTGTGTTCCTTCCTCTGTGTAACCTGACATCTTCCCTGCAGGGTCATTCCAATATGTGGTGCTGAGCTGTGTCTACATTGGCTGGGTGTGTGACGGACTCGTTAGACTTTGGCCATGCATGCTGAGCGATGTCTCCACCTGCATCATTCGTGGCGTCCTTGGTGGTCACTGTACTTGTGTATGTAGACTGTTGACATGACTTCATGTGGACATGTTTTCTTTTCGGCGCTATGCATGTGTATACTCCCAGCCTCGCATACATGTGGTACATGTACTGCAGGATCTTTGTGCACCTGACTGACATTTGTGGGCATTGGATCTGTGGGTACTCCACCCTTTTCTTTGCAGGGGCACTGCTGTGAGTGTTAGGCACCCACCCCTCCTGTGTCTGGGCACTGCTGTGAGTGTTAGGCACCCACCCCTCCTGTGTCTGGGCACTGCTGGGAGGACTCTGCACACACCCCTCTTATGTCTGGGCACTGCTGTGAGTGTTAGGCACCCACCCCTCCTGTGTCTGGGCACTGCTGGGAGGACTCTGCACACACCCCTCTTATGTCTGGGCACTGCTGTGAGTGTTAGGCACCCACCCCTCTTGTGTCTGGGCACTGCTGTGAGTGTTAGGCACCCACCCCTCCAATGTCTGGGCACTGCTGGGAGGACTCTGCACACACCCCTCTTATGTCTGGACACTGCTGGGAGTGTTAGGCACCCACCCCTCCTGTGTCTGGGCACTGCTGTGAGTGTTAGGCACCCACCCCTCCTGTGTCTGGGCACTGCTGGGAGGACTCTGCACACACCCCTCTTATGTCTGGGCACTGCTGGGAGTGTTAGGCACCCACCCATCCTGTGTCTGGGCACTGCTGTGAGTGTTAGGCACCCACCCCTCCTGTGTCTGGGCACTGCTGGGAGGACTCTACACACACCCCTCTTATGTCTGGGCACTGCTGGGAGTGTTAGGCACCCACCCCTCCTGTGTCTGGGCACTGCTGTGAGTGTTAGGCACACACCCCTCTTATGTCCGGGCACTGCTGGGAGGACTCTGCACCCAACCCTCCTATATCAGGATATGTACGCTTAGAACATACACGGGTATGGGTTCGCTCCATGCATACGTGGGTGGGGGTACGGTCCGTACGTACACTGTTGGGGGGGTATGCTCCATACATACGGGGGGTGTTACAATCCGTACGTACACTGTTGTGGTGGGGGTACGCTCCATGCATACGCGGGTGGTGTTACGGTCCGTACGTACACTGTTGGGGTGGGTGGTACGCTCTATGCATATGGGGGTGGTGTTACGGTCCGTACATACACTGTTGGGGTGGGGGGTACGCTCCATGCATACGGGGGTGGGGGTACGGTCCGTATGTACACTGTTGTGGTGGGGGTACGCTCCATGCATACGGGGGTGGTGTTACGGTCCGTACGTACACTGTTGGGGTGGGGGGTACGCTCCATATATACGGGGGTGGTGTTACGGTCCGTACGTACACTGTTGTGGTGGGGGTACGCTCCATACATACGGGGGTGGTGTTATGGTCCGTACGTACACTGTTGGGGTGGGGGGTACGCTCCATGCATACGGGGGTGGTGTTACGGTCCGTACGTACACTGTTGGGGTGGGGGGTACGCTCCATGCATACAGGGGTGGTGTTACGGTCCGTACGTACACTGTTGGGGTGGGGGGTACGCTCCATGCATACTGGGGTGGGGGTACGGTCCGTACATATCCGTACCCACGCTGTGGAATGCTTGTGCGGGCCGTACCCAGGCCTTTGCCACGTGGGTACGAGCCGTCCCGCCATTGTTGGGGTGACGTAGGTGTGGGCGTGGGTACGGGACGTACCTGGATTGTTGTGTTACCGGTTCGCATCGTCAACCACTTCCGTTGTGGCGGACGCTGGCTTTGCTGGACACGCCCCCACCCCCTCGTAGTGACCAGGGCCTGGGGGTCAGGTATGTCCAGGGCATGTGTGCTGTGTGACTTGAGTGGGGGTTTTGTGGCCTGCCCCTGCTCCTGCCCTCCCCTTTCCCCCCTCCCTTTGTTGTTCTGACCTTCTGCGGCGTCTGCGCCGGAACCTGTAGAGGAGGTCGACTGCTATGAGGGCCGGGATGACACGTAGGTTCGGGTCCATGTCTGTCCGTCACGTGCAGGTACTCCTTGTTCGCGTCGTCCTGATTTCCCGGCAGTTTTTGGCTGCCGGAAAATATTCTCCGTGCGGGATGACGTCGGTGCGAATCGTACTTCCTGGTTCGTGAAAGGCAGGCTGCGTGCGTCCCGACGTCACGTCGGCGCTTTCCCGGATCACATTTGTATGTATATTTTCGTCGGTCGGTGTTTTGTACGAATCGTACGGAAATAGTATTTCCGTGCGAATCGTACTTCCATGTTTGTATATTGTTCTGACCGGGTACGCGTCGGACGGAGAATATGCTCCGTCCGACGGTTCGTACCCGGTTTTTACAGGATCGTAACCGGCACCTTAATATACACGCACACCAAGCCATTCAAAGGGGATTCGACAAAAATTCTACCAAACTATGCAAGAAACTCCCCTCACGGTTAATAAAATACACAGCCACAGCCGGATGTGTAATACTTTTTTTTTTACTCTCTGGAAAGGAGACGAACCTCACTTGAGAGTCACAGCGTGCTCCTGGCTGAGCCCAATGCTGTGTTGCACCCACCAGTGCCTGCCGAGTGCCTCACACCTCTGTGTTGTATTCCACCAGCTAGTGCGTATGCTATGACACTCTCTAGCCCATGTGCACTGTAACACCACCCCGTGAATATGTGATGCCACACTTGCCTTCGCACGGGTTATATTGCCCCATCTAACGTGCCTTCCTCGATGCCTGTGTTATAACGCACAGCGCTATGCCATACATATTACAATCTGGGCTCCATATCTTTGTCACAGTGCATATGCAACGTAACACTCCCCAGCACATATTTTATATTACAACTTTAGAGACTAGTTAGGTTACACAACACTGCCCTGTGCATATTACACTCCAAGGCGCATATCGCCTAGCACGCGCTAGTGCCTGTGCTATCTCGCGCTCTCCAATGAATCTGTCATTGCGCACAATGTATTGCATGTTATATTTCATTGGTGCATAGTTTATACCATATACTATATCTAGTTTTCATTTTCAATCGTGCTCTCAGGACTATGTTCTATATAACACTGCGTCCACCTACCCTTTTTACGGGCATTACATTTTGTGATGGGGGTGGAGGGTCAGGGGGTGTTTCTGCCTAGTGAGCCCGGAGTCACAGTCAAAAACGTACTCTTCTTCCTGAATGAAAGTGAGATTATGCTGCATACTTGTTCATATTTTAAGTAGTTCGCACAGACAACATTTTAAAAACAATACATTTCCTAATACCCACCTTCTCTGAACAGTTAGCTTGCTGTCCCTTCCACCTCCTCCCTACCCTCTGTTGTCTGAATCCATGGACTAGCCTCCTCCCTCCTGTCATGCATGGTCTGGTGTGCTGCCACTGCCCTCCATTTAGCATGATGTACCAGTCCACTCCTCCTGCCCTCCATTGCCCAAATCTATGGCCCATCATTGACCTCCTGCTTAGCCTCTGTGCTTAGCTTGCTGCCCCTATTCTCCTTCCCCCTGCCCTCCTATGTCTTTGTGCATGCCCCTTCTCCATCCTTTTTGCCCACCATGTTCCATGGACCTGCCACTCCTATCTACTCCGAGTGTTCTGTTGAGCTGCCACTCCCCTCCTACCTGCCTAGCATTGTCAGATGACTGTAACCTGTCCCTGCCACCTCCACCCTGCCTGTCCACATGCCATGCCCCTATCCCCTTCCTCCTGTCCTCCATGGTCCATTTTACTGCCACAACCTTCTATCCTCCCTGGTCTGTTGTGCTGCAACTGCTCCTCCTGCCTGCCCCGCACGGTCTGTTGTGAGGCCCCTTCCCCTGAACTCTCTTGTCTGTGCCCAGGTCCTGACCCTCCCTTCTATCCTCCATGGTCCTTTGTGCATGCCCCTGCACCCTCCTTCTTGCCCATCATAGCCATTGTGCTGCCACTAACCCTCCCACTTGCCATGCATGGTCTTCTGTGCTGCCATGGCCCCTCCCACCCTACCTGTGTGGTCAGCTAGCTGCCCCTGACCCCCTCCCACCTTCCCTCCATGGTCTGTGTGTATGCCATCATAGTCTCATTGTTGCTCTCCTTGGTGTGTCTTGTTTCTAGTGCCCATCCTGCCTGACCTCCATGGTCATCTTGCTGCTCCTGCCCTACCCCCTTACCCCCAGCCCTCTGTTTCCATGTGCAGACCCCTATTCCCTCCCTCCTGGCCTGTCTGTTCCATTGTAATGCCCCTGATCCGTCCCTCCTGCCCTTTATGGTCTGTTATGCTGCAGCGTTCTCTCCTGTCTGTCTATTATGGTCAGCTAGCTACCATTGCCTCTTTTCCCTCTGTTCTCTGTTGTCCATGTGCATGGTCCTGTCCCCTCCCTATTGTGCTTTCTATGTATTGTTGTGCTGCACTCCCGTCCCGCATGCTCTGTGTGGTGTATTGTGCTGCTGCAAACCCTGATGCCTGCCCTGTAGGGTCAGTTTGGTGCACCTCTCCATGTCCCTCCTGTCTTCTGTTATCCGAGTCCATGTCCCTACCCCAATTCCTGCTGCCTACCATGATCCAATGTACCATACTTGCGAACATTTTGAACTTGTTAAGAGGGAGATTTTGAAAAAAAACTGGGGTATTGATTTTCCCCTTTGAGTTACATTGAAAAAGAGGAGATTGTAGACAGGATACAGATCAAATAAAGCCCATTTGAGCTTAAAAACATTGGACGTTTCCTGGCTGAAACGGGTCTGTTGGCATGTATGGTTGTACTACCACTGCCTCTTCCTTATGCCCACAATGGTCTATTATATTGCCACAGCCTCTCTTGCCAGTCCTGTATTGTTGGTTTGTTGCCCCTGCCCCCCTTTCCACTGCCCTCCATAGTCTGTTGTGCTGCTACTACCCTTCCTGCCTGCCCAGTGTGGTCAAATTGTTGCCTCTGCACTCTCCTACCTGCCTTCAATTTTCAGAGTCCATGCCCCTGGCCTCTGCCTCTCAACAGTATCCCAATGAACAACTAGATTGCTAATATTCTATATTTATTACAAAAGTGTGGAACGCCTGACGTCATCTTGATGTAATCAAAACTGTAATTCCTAGAGTATTTCCTTTAGAAATTACATATATGAGAGGGTCTTATTTGCATCAAAATTATGGTTAGTGCTCTAAAAAACTAAAATGAGGACATACTTTCTGAGTTTTCAAATAGCGACAAAGAACTTTTAAATTATTTGTAATCTTTATGTTTTTTTATCCAGTTGACCACGTGATTAAATGTTGCACCTAGGGGAGAGGATGGGTGTTACTTCCAGAGCTGCAGACTTTGCAACTGGGGAACCAGGTTGGAGTTTCTGCTTCAGCTCAACATTCTGTGATTCTGGTCAAATCACTTAATCTCCCCATGTCTACAACCAAAATGAATTTGATTGTGTGTGATGTAACCAATGCTCATGTAAAGCACTCCAATATCTGACAAGTCTGCACTATATAAAACTGCAAATACACAAAAATAAGTGTTTTGCACACTTCTGTCATTGGGCTACATGTGGGCTACATCTGGGTGATATTTGTGCTGCATTTGGGCTCTTTTGTCTCTGGTGGCCATCTTGGGAGATTTATTTGTTATGAAGTTTCCTAATTTCCTCATTTACTGCAGTCTCCTCAGTAGGAAATGCTTTCAGTTTTTTACTTTGATTCCATCAAGAAGGTACTCAGATATGTCACACATTTGCCATAAATTCTGAATGTTAGCACTCTAGTTGCTCATTAGATCACTGTAGTAAAGCTACTGCTCACCACCGAAGTCCGCTGCTGGTATTAAAAGTGCATGTTTCAGTCTGCATATCAGAATTTTTTAATGAAATAGAAGTGGATTTGAGAAGTCACTCAAAATGTGCCCTAATTTTTCTTTCTTCAGCACTAATCATAATTTCTATGGCAAAATGAACCCCCTCATTGTGTACCTTTTTAAATTAAATGTTTTAAGTGTTACCAGTTTATTCCAATCAAGATGGCTTCAGGTGTGCCATACTTTTGTCATAAGTAAGACAGTAAGCACTCTAGTTGTTCTTAAGAACACTCTGGGACATTCTGTCATTGGGCTATACTTGGGCTGCATCTGGGTGATATTTGGGCTCTTTTGTCTCTGGTGGCCATCTTGGGAGATTTATTTGTTATGAAGTTTCCTAATTTCCTCATTTACTGCAGTCTCCTCAGTAGGAAATACTTTCAGTTTTTTACTTTGGTTCCATCAAGAAGGCATTCAGATGTGTCACACATTTGCCATAAATTCTGAATGTTAGCACTCTAGTTGCTCATTAGATCACTGTAGTAAAGCTACTGCTCACCAGGGAAGTCTGCTGCTGGTATTCAAAGTGCATGTTTCAGTCTGCATGTCAGAATTTTTTGTATGAAATAGAAGAGGATTTGAGAAGTCAAAATGTGCCCTAATTTTTCTTTCTGCAGCACTAATCATAAATTCTATGGCAAAATGAAGCCCTCATTTTGTTCCTTTGTAAATTAAATGTTTTAAGTGTTACCACTTTATTCCAGTCAAGATGGCTTTAGGTGTGCCATACTTTAGTCATAAGTAAGACTGTTAGCGCTCTAGTTGTTCGTTAGAATACTCCGGAACATTCTGTCATTGGGCTATACTTGGGCTACATCTGGGTGATATTTGGGCTACATTTGGGCTCTTTTGTCTCTGGTGGCCATTTTGGGAGACTTATTTGTTATGATGTTTCCTAATTTCCTCATTTACTACAGTCTCCTCAGTAGGAAATACTTTCAGTTTTTTACTTTGATTCCATCAAGAAGGCATTCAGATGTGTCACACATTTGCCATAAATTCAGAATGTTAGCACTCTAGTTGCTTATCAGATCACTGTAGTAAAGCTACTGCTCACCAGGGAAGTCTGCTGCTGGTATTGAAAGTGCATGTTTCAGTCTGCATGTCAGAATTTTTTAACGAAATAGAAGAGGATTTGAGAAGTCAATCAAAATGTGCCCTATTTTTTCTTTCTGCAGCACTAATCATACTTTCTATGGCAAAATGAACCCCCTCATGTTGTTCCTTTTTATATTAAATGTTTTAAGAGTTACCACTTTATTCCAACCAAGATGGCTTCAGGTGTGCCATACGTTTGTCATAAGTAGGACTGTTAGCGCTCTAGTTGTTTTTTAGAACACTCTGGGAAGCTGCAGTAGAACACAATGGAATCAACTGACAGTCTCTGCCCTTATTGGATGTACATGTTTTACTGAGAATGTCATACTTCATTCTCACATGACTGAGAAAGATAATGTGAATTTACAGAAAATATGCTCCTTGTTTAGCTTATAGATCACCTTCCAAACCTCTGTGGGAAAAGCATGGGAAAATAGTTTTCTCTCAAACATGATTCATGATATCACAGCAGAAGGCTTTTTCACATGGTAAAATCACCTTAGAACACACCACAATTCCTAAAATGAGTATGGTACCATCAACAAATGATTTATAATGTAACTAAAGTCTTAAAACCTTCTATTAACTGCAATGCTTTTTAATGAGGTGCTATCATGTATATTGGTCCCAAAATGGCTGCCAACACTTCTTGGATGAAGTGCTGACAGCCAATCAGATCTCACGATGAGATGTGTGGTTAGGCTCCGCCCAGATATATATGTGATTTTACTTTTGATTTTCTCAGGAACTACTGAACGGATCTACACCATTTAAGCAAAAGGCACAAGTCTGAACTGAGGACTACCTCTTTCCCAAATTTGGTGTAATTCCGTTCAGCACTTCAGGCTGTAGCTGCGTCAACAGGTCCTATGGGAAAATGCATGGGGAAAACGTGTTTTGGGAGCCCCTTTTTTCTCGGCTCCCGCTTGACAAATCACCGTGAAATTTTCAGGATAGTAGTGGACCGTAGCTGGCCAAAAGTTTGGAAACTTTTGCGAAGATTCATCAATCGACGCCAACGTTATTCCAAATAGAATGTTGCGGATTTCCTGTGGAAAATAGGTCCTAACCATAACTACCTACTGGCGACTGCCAGTAGGTAATATGTGTATATATATATATATATATATATATATATATATATATATATAGATATATATATATATATATATATATATCAAGAATGAGCACCGCCCATCAATCGTCGTTCTCGATAGCACGGGTGCTGCAGCTCGCAGAGGCGGCTCCGTGATATATTTCACCAAAAACCAATGTCCAAGGACAAACAAGGCTGCGCACTCGGGCTGATACGAAATATAATGTTTATTCCAGCTTATTCCATCGTAGTACGCTAACACAAACACCCTTTGGCTACCTGGCCTTGGTCAATGTTAGATAACGCAACATTAGTCCACGTTTAAATTAACCCTGGGCGTGACACTACGCTTCGCCCACGTAGTGTACGTAGCGCTGCCTGCTTCGCAGTTTTCGAAGTAGGCGAAGCAGGCTAGCACTACGCACACCCAGGGCGAAGCGTAGCTGCCTGCCGCCGCCACCCGCCTCCCGCCCGCCCTCCTTTTAAATCAAACCCCGCATTTAAAAAAAATAAAAAGTAAAGAAACTTACCTGAAGTGTGGCATCTCCGGGCTCCCTCTTCCTCATCTCCAACTTCTTCTGACAAATGCGCATGCACGGAAGCCCGCGCATGCGCATTTCTTGCGAGAAATGCGCATGCGCGGGCATCCGCGCATGCGGATTTGTCAGAAGAAGTTGGAAATGGAAGAGGGAGCCCCGGAGACGCCGCGCTTCAGGTACGTTTCTTTACTTTTTATTTATTTTAAATGCGGGGTTTGATTTAAAAGGAGGGCGGGCGGGAGGCGGGTGGCGTGTAGTGGGGCTACGCGTAGCGCACGAGTGTGCGTAGATTTGGGCACACTACGCGCTGCTTCACGTAGCCCCACTACGCCCACTACGCCCACCCTTAGTTTAAATAACAAAAAATTTCATTTGTTTACTTAAAAACCACAGAAAAATACAAACATAAAAAAGGGACTACTACTTTGGTGGGTCATTCAAGATTTCTATGTCGGCCATTTTAGCCTGCCTCTGTTTGCCAGCTCAATATCATCATTGGATACATGGTCAATGCATTTTATTGGGATAACTTAAATTAAATTACATTAAATAACTCATTAATGATGGTTCCAAATATTCAGAAATATACATCATCAGCATGATTATTCTTTGTTGTTTTTTTGCGTTTCTCGTTTTCTATTCCCGGTGTTTCCACTGCATCTGTACAGACAATTACCACTAAGGATTAAAAAGCAATACACCTAAATTACATCATAGATTAATTGTGTAAAAACAGGAAAGAATACATGAAAAACACGTCAACCTTCTATTTAAACAGTTCAGTGTCATTATACGCCCCTTCTGTACCCTGGCAAATAGAGTTTGATCAGATATTTTATTATTATTTTCCGAACCATGGCACCCTCAATGGGCTTACGTCCTGCCATGACATGAACTCCCATAGAGATAAAAAATGCAGAGGATTTCTTTATCTCATATAATTTATCTGATTTCATACCAGCCACCATACCTAAGAAATAAAGCCCTTAATGGGCAATGTCATCCTACAGCATGAGATCCCAGTCTGTGTATCTAAGTGTTCTAAAAACAATGTGATTCAACCCACAAAAGACCACAATTCTTCTTCGCTGTTAAGCCCAAGGTGGGTACGGGTGCATAGTTCAATGATATATCTTGCTCCTAACTGCCACAGAAGTTTTACCCTGTCACCTCCTCTCTCCTTTATGGGAAAATGTTCTAAACAGAAGTAGCGTAATTTGTCACTTCTTGATCCATGTGCCTCGGTGAAGTGATTGCCCGTGTGTGCTCCAGGATCCGTTTCTTCGCTGGATGAATGGTACTACCAATATATTGGAGACCACACAGACAAAACAGACAATATACCACAAAACTTGTGTTGCAGTTAAGAAATGTACCAATCACGTGTTTTACTTTCTTGCCTGGAACTGAGTATTCCTTAACCTTATGACTGTTCTTACAGGCTTTACATGAAGAACACGGGAAAAATCCCACAACAGGTCTTTTCATGGACAGCTTTTCTTCTGAAAAATGGCTATGTACCAGGATGTCCTTTAACGACAAACTTTTCCGGTATGTTATATCTGGACTGTTGGCTAATAACCCGCCAATCACATTGTCTGTTTGTAGGACTTTCCAAATTCTTTGTACCAGACTTCTGATTTTATGTGACTCAGCCGAGAAACCTAGAATCAGTCTAACCACTGATGTTTTATTTTCAGATTCTAATGTATCAGTTGCCTTGTATGTTAGGAGTGTCTGTCTCTCGATGGATTGCACCTTAACTGCAGAATTATGTACTACGCTGTTCTGGTACCCTCTTTTTCTGAATCTGCCTAGAGATTCAGCTGCTGCTACTGCATAGTCTTCCTCATGAGAGCAGTTCCTTTTTAGACGCAGTAATTCCCCATAGGGGATACTGTGAATCAGACTACGTGGGTGTTGGCTTCTAGAATGTAATACAGTGCTGCCTGCAGTAGGCTTCCTATAAAGCTTGGTGCAAATTTTCTCATCTGCCACAAACACTAGGAGATCTTGGAAGGGTACCTCTACACTTCTAATCTGACCGGTAAATCTCAGATTATAATCGTTGTTGTTGATGACTGATGTATTCTTCTGCCTCAGCAGCCGTACCCCTCCAGACAATAAAAACGTCATCAATATAAAGCGCCCATATCGCTATTCTTTCAACCCACCCTCTATTGTCATCCACCCAGGCCACGTGCTCCTCCCACCAGCCCAGGAAGAGATTGGCGTAGCTGGGGGCAAAGCACGTGCCCATCGTGGTACCCTGTGTAGAGTTGCCCCCTGAAAAGAGAAATGTTATTATACAGGCAAAATTTAACAATCTCTGATATCATTTTGCTTTGTGCTTGAAATTTCAAAGACCTTTTCTTAAGGAAATATTCTAGTGACAACAAACCCTGTTCATGTGCTATACATGTACATAAACTTGAAATGTCAATGGTGATGAATAAAAAATCTGGTTCCTATCTGATGTCCTGTATCTGCCGCAAAAAATCAGTTGTTTCTTGAATAAAATAACTTAAGTTTTTGACCAGTGGAAAAAGGAAATTATCTGCATAGATTGAAGCTTTTTCCAATAGACTTCCCTTGCTGGAAACTATTGGTCGTCCTGGCAGTCTGTCAATATCCTTATGGACTTTCGGTAAGTGGTAGAACGTAGGAAGCACAGGGTAATCCACCTTGATATACTGGTATTCATCTTCTTCTAAGATGCCTCTGGATCACCAATTGTCAAGCAAGTCATAGAATTTTAGGACGCTGATGTGGAAAATGTCCCTTTTTACTATGGTGTAGCTCTCCCTGTCGCCTAGGAGGCGCAGCGCTTCCTCTTTATAAGCCTACTTTGACATCACAACAACGTTGCGGCCTTTGTCAGACTGCTTTATAACGATGTCTGAGTCATCTCTTAATGCTTTTACTGCTAGCTACTGATTTCTGGACAGGTTACACTTCTTTCCCCCATTGGGTGATATTTGGGCTGTCTTTAAGTTATCCAGATCTTTAATCATGGCCTCGTGGAAGCAGTCAATTGCATCGAATGGCATTTTAGGAATGAATTTAGATTTTATTTTAAACTTGCTGCTACCTCTTTTTTGTTCAATTCCTAGATTTTCGATTTCTTCCATTCCATCACCATTATTATTTGTTATGATATCCTGGTTATCCTGCAATATATGTAGAGTCTGCAATGTCTCTACATCGTGGCCAGTGAGAATGTCCGTTGGGATCTGATGTGCTGTGGATTCTGGCTCAGGGCGTTTTGGATGCTCTACAAAAGTATTTTCAATTTGAGTTTGCGAACAAAGTGGTAGAGGTCGATCCGTGTATGCACATAGTCCCACTCTGATGTGGGACAGAAAGCAAGACCCTTTTGTACGACTTGAATTTCCGTTGTTGATAGTGATCGTGACGACAGATTGACCACTGAGAGAGGGCTTACTTCTTGTTGGTGCCCCTTTTGCTCCTTGTCACTCGTGGTTGAAAGTTTACTTTTCCTGTTTTTCCCTCCCCGCCTGGTTTTCCTGTGTTTTGCTCTGGTGGGCGGGTCCTTTGGGGATGTCTTCTCCATGACTCTTTTATGAGTTGATACTCCTTTGGAAAATTTCGCTCATGGCACACTACTTCCCCCAAATCTCTTCCCGGGATTCTCTGTTTCTGACAGGTCCGTGTCGGCTTCCGATTCCGATGTATCCTTGGAAGTTTGTATCCTTGAGCTGCTGGACATTTGTGGTGCCTTGCGTGGAGCATCATATTTCTTTGCAAAAGTTAGAACCCTGCTGGTCTCATAGACTCACTGGTCTCTAGCAAACTTGTTTTGTTTTTGGCGTTTGATGGGATCACTGACATAATGTCGAGAAGAAGAATATCGAACTACCAAAATATAGAAGGAAAAATATAGAATACCAAAATATCGAATGCCTATCTCCAAAGAGGTAAGTACAAAAATATCGAATCCTAAATATCGTTGTAAAAAATATAGTTAGTCAAAATATCAAATTTTTTAACTGTCTTAAATGTAATGTAAAATTAATGAAATAATACATATAATTAACTGAAACATACTTAAAAAAACTTAAATAACTTCAACATTATTAAATAATTAATGTAATTAAAAAAACTAATTAATACATATATTAACGTAATATTAATTAAAAATATTCAATATTTTTTGTGTAGGATATCGGGTGGGTAAAATTTACTATTACCACTCCAGGAAGTGCAATAGTAGGGAAAGCGTTGGATAGCGGGAGGGTAAAAATACCTATTCCCACTCCAGAGAGTGCAACAGTAGGGAAAGCGTTGGATAGCAAGAGGGTAAAAATTACTATTCCCACTCCAGAGAGTGCAATAATAGGGAGAGCATTGGATAGCGTAGGGGTAAATATTACTATTCCCACTCCCTAGAGTGCAACAGTAGGGAAAGCGTTGGATAGCGGGAGGGTAAAATTTACTATTCCCACTCCAGTGAGTGAAACGGTAGGGAAAGCGTTTGATAGTTTAGGGGTAAAAATTACTATTCCCACTCCAAAGAGTGCAACAGTAGGGAACACGTTGGATAGCGTAGGGGTAAAAATTACTATTCCCACTCCAGAGAGTGCAACAGTAGGGAAAGCGTTGGATAGCGGGAGGGTAAAATTTACTATTCCCACTCCAGTGAGTGAAACAGTAGGGAAAGCGTTGGATAGCGTAGGGGTAAAAATTACTATTCCCACTCCAAAGAGTGCAACAGTAGGGAACGCGTTGGATAGCGTAAGGGTAAAAATTACTATTCCCACTCCAGAGAGTGCAACATTAGGGAAAGCATTGGATAGCGGGAGGGTAAAATTTACTATTACCCCTCCAGTGAGTGCAACTGTAGGGAAAGCGTTGGATAGCATAGGGGTAAAAATGACTTTTCCCACTAAAAGGGCGCAACAGTAGGGAAAGCGTTGGATAGCGTAGGGGTACAAATTATTATTCCCACTCCAGTGAGTGCAATAGTAGGGAAAGCGTTGGATAGCGTAGGGGTAAAAATTACTATTCCCACTACAGCGAGTGCAATAGTATGGAAAGCGTTGGATAGCGTAGGGGTAAAAATTACTATTCCCACTCCACAGAGTGCAACAGTAGGGAAAGCGTGGGATAGCGTAGGGGTAAAAATTACTATTCCCACTCCAATGAGTGCAACAGTAGGGAAAGCTTAGGATAGCGTAGGGGTAAAAATTATTATTCCCACTCCAGTGAGTGCAATAGTAGGGAAAGCATTGGATAGCGTAGGGGTAAAAATTACTATTCCCACTCCAGTGAGTGCAATAGTAGGGAAAATAATATTTCAATATTTTATTAAAAATAAATTATTTATTAATACAAAAAAAGTCTTTAATTTAATTACCAATTACACAATATTTAATAAGTAGTTATTTATAAATACAATTTTTTAAACAAATTAATTACCTATTAATAATTAATTAACAACCAATTAATTTTCAATACAAAAATTTATTAAATACAATTAATACCAATTAATAATTAATTAATAATAATTTAAAAATTATTTCTATAATTATTTATTTACAATTAAATTACTTCCCACCATATTCCCCTATAAACCTACAACCCGCTACAAATAATTATCTAATACAATTAACATAATTATCAATTAAACAATTAATACAAATTAATTACCAATTAATACTAATTATTTAACAATTAATAATTAATCAACAACCAATTAATTTTCAATACCAATGTCATAATTACCTCATAATAATTACATTACTTCCCTCCCTATTCCCCTATAAACCCACAACCCGCTACAGAAGTAAAACGCCAAATTACATTAAAAATAATTAATAATTTCTAAAAATTATTATTTATGTACTATAATTAAATTACTTCCCACCCTAATCCCCTATAAACCCACAACCCGCTACGGAATTAAATTACACATAAATTAAATAACATAAAATTCATTACTTTAAAAATATTCAAACATACATTACAATATTAATACATACTTTTAACACATATACTAACACTTAAAACACTCTAAAAAAATTCGATATTTTTAACAACTATATTATGACTGTCGATATTACTTACTTCGATATTATTTAAATCGATATTTCTTACCTGATTTTCGATACTCTTCACCACTATATTTTGGCAATTCGATATTCTGTCCATTCTATATTAAAAACTCGATATTCTGTCCTGTCGATATTTTTAATTCGATATTATGTCTGTTTACCGTTTGATGTCATTTTCATATGAGATCAGTCTAGTCTTCATCTTGGCCCGCAGATTGTCAATTTGCTCTTTGTCATCAAAGGTAGTTATTTGTCTCTCAATTTCATCAATCTCACTGAGTAATTTAACTCTGTCACTTTTCGCGTACCTCACCAATATTTCCACCATGCCTTTTGCTGAGGCCATAATGAAATTAGCCCAATCTTTCAATAGATTGGGATCAGGGTTATCGTACTAGGGGATGGTGTAAATTTGCAGTCCCCTCAGTATCCGATCAACATCCAAATACCGCTGCAAGGAAGTGGCCTCCCACCACTTCCTTATTTCCTTCTCATAGGTTCGTTCTAGTTTGATGAACCACCCTTTTAGTCTGTTTGGTCCCTTGTTGATGTTCGCATCTCCGTCAGTCTTGGAGTCTGACGGAATGCCACAGAATCTGCCACTTCAAGTCTTTCGGCATCGCTAAATATTTTAACTGCCAATGGAATAGTTGCTGGATTATACCAAGAATTTCACTGTACCAATGTCTTTTAGCAGTCTATAGCCCCAGCGTGCTTGCCGTCAATTACCTGCATCTGCAATGGCGAGGCTTCGCAGCAGAAAGGACTCACCGGGGCAGTCGGCGCGTCGGCGTGGCATCCGTGTCGCAGCTTGCCTCTGCTATAGCTACGTCTCAGCACTCCTCTCCTGCAGTTCTAAATCCTCTCTGTCCCGAGTCGGACTGCAAATCACTGGTGGCGGCAGAGCGAACGAGTACTTTGGACATCAAGAACGAGCACCGCCCATCAATCGTCGCTCTTGATAGCACGGGTGCTGCAGCAGAGGCAAGCGCCAACGCGGATGCCACGCCGGTGTATGTATATATATATGTATTTATAATTTTTTATATGTTTTTAATATTTTATAATTTATTAAAATCATTATTTATTAGTTATATTAAGTTAATATATATATTATATTTTATAAATATGTCGGTTTAATTTATTTTTACATTATATTTGTTACTTATCATTTTAAACATTTTCTAATGATTCTATCTTTTTTAAAATATATTTACTATTTGCATAATTTTACACTATTTTTTAAACATTTAAAAAAAGAAATATTGTAAACAACGTTTATTAACAACACTTTTTTATCGATATTTTTGTACTTGCCATTATGAAGATAGGACTTCGATATTGTGGACAACAATAGTTTTGTCCCGATATTTTCGTAGCACGACATTTTTGCTTTCGACATTCTGGTGCCGATTCCAATTCTGTAAAACTCGGGTACGAATGGTCGTACGGAGCGTATTCTCCGTACGACTCATACCCGGGAAATCCACCTTACAAACCAGCAAGTACGATTCGTACAGAAATACCATTTCCATACGAATCGTACAAAACTACGTACGGCTAAAAAATACCAACTATTCTGATCCGGGACATCGCGTATGTGATGTCCGTACGGAGTCAGGTAGCGTTTTACGGACCAGCAAGTACGATTCGTGCCTACGTCACTACGCACGGCTTATTTTTTACGGCAGCCAAAAACTCCCGGGAAATTGAGTACGACGCGAATAAAGAGCCCCGGTACGCGACAGACAGCCATGGACCCCATCCTACGTGTCATCCCGACCCTCATAGCCTACGACCTGGTGCACCGAAACCGCCGCGCACGCCGCAGAAGGTCAGAACAACACCCAGGGGCAAAGGGTGGGTGAGAGGCAGGAAACATAACCCGTACCCAATTTAAAAACTACTATATTCTGTACATACATCACCTCCAGGGTCTGGTCACTTCGGGGGCGTGTCCACCAATCCCTGCTTACTGCAACAACGGAAGTGGACATGTACGCGTACCCGTCACCACTACAATGGTGGTACGGACCGCACCCACGCTCTGAGGGCGTGTGTACGGTCCGTACCACGCGTACCCCTATGTCACCACTACAATGGTGGTACGGACCATACCAACGCTCTGAGGGCGTGTGTACGGTCCGTACCACATGTACCCCTACGTCACCACTACAATGGTGGTACGGACCGTACACATGCCCTCAGAGCGTGGGTACGGTCCGTAGCACCATTGTAGTGGTGACGTAGGGGTACGCGTGGTATGGACCGTACACACGCCTTCAGAGCGTGGGTACGGTCCGTAGCACTATATTAGTGGTGCCGTGGGGGTACTCGTGGTACAGACTGTACACACGCTCTGAGGGCATGGGTACAGTCCGTACCACGCGTACCTCTACGGCACCACTCCAATGGTGGTCGGACCATACCCATGCTCTGAGGGCGTGTGTACGGTCCGTACCACGCGTACCCCTACGTCACCACTACAATGGTGGTACGGACCGTACACACGCCCTCAGAGCGCGGGTACAGTCCATAGCACTATATTAGTGGTGCCATGGGGGTACACGTGGTACGGACCGTACACATGCTCTGAGGGCGTGGGTACGGTCCGTACCACGCGTACCCCTATGTCACCACTACAATGGTGGTACGGACTGTACACACCCTATGAATGCGGGGGTACGGTCCGTATCACCCGTACCCCTACCGCACCAGTACATTTGTGATACAAGGCGTACACACGCCACGAATGTTGGCTTAGGGCCTGGTGCAGCATATAACCAGTATATTGGGGTGTGTGTATGCCCAGGACAGCAGTGTACTGCACCAAGGGTGCGGGTGGGTGGGTGGGTGGCTGCCTAGGATTCCCAGCAGTGGACAAAGACATGTGAGGTGTGGGTGCCTATCACTCCCAGCAGTGGACAGAGACATGTGAGGGGTGGGTGCCTATCACTCCCATCAGTGGACAGAGACATGTGAGGGGTGGGTGCATATCACTCCCAGCAGTGGACAGAGACATGGGGGTGGGTGCCTATCACTCCCAGCAGTGGACAGAGACATGTGAGGGGTGGGTGCCTATCACTCCAATCGGTGGACAGAGACATGTGAGGGGTGGGTGCCTATTACTCCCAGCAGTGGACAGAGACATGGGGGTGGGTGCCTATCACTCCCAGCAGTGGACAGAGACATGTGAGGGGTGGGTGCCTATCACTCCCAGCAATGGACAGAGACATGGGGGTGGGTGCCTATCACTCCCGGCAGTGGACAGAGACATGTGAGGGGTGGGTGCCTAACACTCCCAGCAGTGGACAGAGACATGGGGGTGGGTGCCTATCACTCCCAGCAGTGGACAGAGACATGGGGGTGGGTGCCTATCACTCCCAGCAGTGGACAGAGACATGTTAGGGGTGGGTGCCTATCACTCCAATCGGTGGACAGAGACATGTGAGGGGTGGGTCCTATTACTCCCAGCAGTGGACAGAGACATGGGGGTGGGTGCCTATCACTCCCAGCAGTGGACAGAGACATGTGAGGGGTGGGTGCCTATCACTCCCAGCAGTGGACAGAGACATGGGGGTGGGTGCCTATCACTCCCAGCAGTGGACAGAGACATGTGAGGGGTGGGTGCCTAACACTCCCAGCAGTGGACAGAGACATGGGGTGGGTGCCTAACACTCCCAGCAGTGGACAGAGACATGTGAGGGGTGGGTGCCTATCACTCCCAGCAGTGGACAGAGACATGGGGGTGAGTGCCTATCACTCCCAGCAGTGGACAGAGACATGTGAGGGGTGGGTGCTTTTCACTCCCAGCAGTGGACAGAGACATGTGAGGGGTGGGTGCCTTTCACTCCCAGCAGTGGACAGAGACATTGTTGTGGGTGCCTATCACTCCCAGCAGTGGACAGAGACATGCGAGGGGTGGGTGCCTATCACTCCCATCAGTGGACAGAGACATGTGAGGGGTGGGTGCCTATCACTCCCAGCAGTGGACAGAGAATGGGGGTGGGTGCCTATCACTCCCAGCAGTGAACAGAGACATGTGAGGGGTGGGTGCCTTTCACTCCCAGCAGTGGACAGAGACATGTGAGGGGTGGGTGCCTATCACTCCCAGCAGTAGACAGAGACATGTGAGGGGTGGGTGCCTATCACTCCCAGCAGTGGACAGAGACATGGGGGTGTGTACATCATTATCAGATGACCACAACTCCATGTACGCATCCCTAATTTTTGACTATGTTGATAGTGCCATAAAAACACATCTCTGACAGCAGTGTCCCACTCTCATGAGGATGGATGTCTTTCCCCCACTGCATGACACACCACATGTGGGTGTGAGGACAAATGACACATGCATACCCACCCATGGCGGATGCAGCACAATACACACACAGAGATCATGCCACAATACTGTATAGTCATGTCAATGCCTACTAAACTAAGAGAGCCAAAGGGAACACACACTGTCACACACATCCCAGGACTGATAGGAATGTACAGGTGCTGGGACAGCCACCAAGATGTTGTCTCTCATGGAAGGAATAGGGTGGAGTTCCCACAGATACAATGCCCACAATTGTGATTCAGGTGCCCAAATACCCTGCAGAACAAGTACCATATGTGTGCTAGGCTGGGATTACACACATGAATAGTGCGGAAAATGGAGAATTTCTCCATGAAGGCATGTCAACATACTCAATACACAAGTACAATGACTAGCAAGGATGGCAGAGACGATGCAGCCGGAGACATTGCTGAGCAGGCATTGCCATAGTTGAAGGGATCCGTCACCAACAAAGTGAATGTAGACACAGGTCAGCACAACAATTGTGCAACTCTCTGCAGGGAAGATGTCAGGTGCCACAGAGGAAGGAACACTCCTTGGGACAATGTCTCAAAAAACAAATAACTCACACGACCAAAGATTCTTCTCAGAGACCTTGTTCTGGCACGCAGATCCCATGGTCCACCTCATGACCATCAGACTCGAACATTTGCCTGAATAATAACACATTACCACAACCCCAACTCCTGGAGCATCTGCACCAACATCAATACCTGAAATGCAATAGTGTTCAAAGTAAAAAGAAGATGCTTTAATCAGCATTAAATATTTTTTTTCAAGAACACTATATACAAAGGCCAATGGCCAGTCCAGAATAGAAATCCTTGGGGGGACACATGGGCACGCGTCTCCCCTAGCTTGCCTGCCCAGTGGAACCCTCAGGTTCGTCGACGGGGGGTGGGGCATCATGTGGGGAAGGACCAGGCACCGCAGGGACAAGAGGTGTAAGGGTAGGTGTGGTGGGTGCAGGGCCGGACGCTTCCACCACAGGGGGTGGGCCAGCACCAAAGGTGGAGGTGAGCTCGGCGCTACACACTTTTGCCAGGGCGTCCAGAGTATCCCCTTCACCGGAAGAAACCACAGGCACAAAGGAGGGGGGGCCGGAGGGATGGGGTGCAGCGCTTCTGGGGGAGGGGGTGGACATGGGGGGGACCCTTGGAGTCCCTTGCCCACTTGCGGGGTGGTGACACAGTGGGGCTGAGGCCCAGCACAGACATGTAGCTCTCCTTGTCTGACTGTGTGGCAGGGGAGCCAAGGGGAGTGCTTTTGGAGGGACTGGGTAGTGAGGCATGCAGACTCAGACTGTGGCTGCGTGTATGTCTGTGTGCCCCAGACCCATTGGGTGTGCCTTTATCCCCCTGAGTGTGCGTGCCAGGAGGTGTGTGCTTGCCCTTACGTGGTGGTGTTCTGCCTGTGTCTGGTGGGGTGCGTGCTTGGGAATGTCTGGGTGTGCATGGGACAGGTATGGGAGTGGGAAGTGTGGATGGGGCTGGGGTAGGGGGGACGAAGCGCTGCAGGAGACTCACTGCTGCCGTCAGTGAAGAGTCCATGGACCTCAGCAACATCCGTTGGTCAGACATCGTTGCCGACATGCCCTCCATGAACAACACCATCTGTGTCAGCAGTGTGGTGTGGCCATGGAGGACATTCAGCATCTTTGTCTGGCCAACCTGCAACTGCCACTGAATGTCCACAGACTCTGCAGTGAGGGCAGCAGGGGTGACAGGGGCAGGGAGTGCGGTGCCTGGCACGAAGGAGACATGGTGGTGCTCTGCACGGACAGAAGAGACCGGAGCAACTGGGAGGGCAGTGATGGGAATGGAGGAGGCGGGGACAGATGTTGTGCTGCTGCCAGGTGTTGTAGCAGCCTCCGCCCCCTCGATGAGTTCAGCCTCGGATCCGTCAGTGTCGTAGTTGGTCTCGCCACCAGACAGGTCCTCCGACTGACTCCCCTCGCCCTCCGTGCCACTTGCCCCCGCAGACTCACCAGCACTGGTGGCACCGGTGCTGGATCCCTCCTCCAGGTCCGTGCAGGTGTCTGCCTCGTTTTCCTCCGATGATGCTGTGGGCAAGGTGAAGATACAGAAAATAATCAGTCACCTGTATACATATGACACATGAGTCAAAACAAAATAGGTCACAGTGCATATCAGGCAATGCATCATGAGTAAGCCCTGTACTCCCCAGTTGGTTGACCCACCATGCCACTTGGAAACAAGGAAAAATAGGACACACCAGCCAAAAACTTGAATTCAGGACATTCAGCATCGGTGTCTGGCCAACCTGCAACTGCCGCTGAATGTCCACAGACTCTGCAGTGAGGGCAGCAGGGGGGACAGGGGCAGGGGATGCGGTGCCTGGCACGACGGAGACACGTGGTGCCCTGCACGGACAGAAGGGACCGGAGCAACTGGGAGGGCGGTGATGGGAATGGAGGAGGCGGTGACAGATGTGCTGCTGCCAGGTGTTGTAGAAGCCTCCGCTCTCTCGAGGAGTTCAGCCTCAGACCCGTCAGCGTCGTAGTCGGCGTCGCCACCAGACAGGTCCTCTGCCTGACTCCCCTCGCCCTCCGTGCCACTTGCTCCCGCAGACTCGCCAGCAGTGGTGGCACCGGTGCTGGATCCCTCCTCAAGGTCCGTGCAGGTGTCTCCCTCGGTGTCCTCCGATGATGCTGTGGGCAAGGTGAAGATACAGAAAATAATCAGTCACCTGTATACATCTGACACATGAGTCCAAACAAAATAGGTCGCAGTGCCTATCAGGAAAAGCATCATGAGTAACATCTACATTACTACGCACATATGTAAGCCCTGCACTCCCCAGTTGGTTGACCCACCATGCCACTTGGAAACAAGGAAAATTAGGACACAACAGAAAATGACTTGATATCGAATTATACTGAGAAGCTAGTGTCTGGGAACAGTTGAGCACAGCAATACTATGAAGACATGCCACCTCTTGTTTACTGTGAAAGAAACAGTATTGGTGCACCCAAGGCTAAATAACAGACCTCAATGCTAAAGGTGTCCCCACACTCAGAGACCTGTGAGTACTTTGGAAACCCAAATGAAATACATGTTGATCCCTTGGGAATCACACCACTTTACACAACCTACATGTTTAGAATGTGTGACTGTGCCATTTTGTGTCCAGAACACACATGTGCCTGTATAAAAGAAGTCTCACAAGGATGTGCACACAAAACTACATTTACACAGTCACTGTATGAGCTGCCAGCCTTATTCAAAGAAGCCACTGTTAGAAAGAAATGGGGTTTCAGAAAGTACATATACATGAGACCACGGCGGTCTGGATGACTTGACACTTGTAAGTTGGTATCACCAACAACCAAGGACTTACCCAAATTCCTCCACACTGTGGGAACATGGATATATATAATCTGCAAAACAGTCTTATTCGAACTGTGCCTTTCGTTAAAATGTGCCAGTGTGTCACATGAAAGTGTAAATGTGGTTTCTTGTGCACTTCCTTGGGAGACATCTGTCATGCAGGCACAGTCAAGCCTTTAAAACATGAAGACATGTTGACAAGTGTAGTGAGTGCCAAGGTACAAGACTTTTTGACTAACAACTTGAATCATGCCACCTGTCACATGGCCATCCGTACCATGATGACCCAGTTGGCAACACATCTGACCCACTGCCTGTCATGTGGAGTGGCACAAATGTCCAAACACAGGCCAATGCATAAGCTAATGGGCCTGCAATTGTGTTGGAATAAGGCATACATGCACTGTGGAGACACCCTCATGGCAAGCCAGAATGTCCACACAGATGTCAGCACACAAAGACCAAACTACGTAGCATCTGGACCACACACTGGTGCCAAAAATGGATGAGCAGGAATCATGTATTTAAACTATTGACACATGCTGCAAAGCCCAAACATTAAACCCTGCACAACATCACTGAGTCACTGCATGTTGAGTGTCTGTCCAGACAATTATCACACACAGGTCAGACCTGGCAAGGAGACATAAGGTTTGGACATGTAGGCCTCGCCCTCAGCAACCCCCCATACCTGAGACAATGGGATTGAGACAGATCAAGAAGTGACAACTCTTAATCAGGGTTTACAAAAATGTGCATCAAGAATTCCCAAATGTACTCCACATCACCTCGTGAGGCTGCCAACACATATTTGTGACAAACAACCATCAACAGATAGTTGTGAGTAGACACACAGGCACTGCCCAGTGTGAGTATGCACAAGCCAAACAGGGTCACCCTGTCCAGTGGACACATGTAGCACACTTTAGATAAATACAAATAACGCCAGGGAACAATGCCACAGAGGCCAACCTATGCTGAACACTCAGAGAATGGGCACAGTGTTGGATGACACACATGATTTCCAGGCAAGGGTGTCTCAGGGGACTGTAGTGGGCACACTGCTCCATGGTCCTGGAATGGTCTGACTGTAACATGAGCAACCGTCCTGGCACTATGCATATCTCCCACTCATGCACATCATGTCTGAGGCCACAACATCGGTCATGCATGCTGCAAGTCTGTTCATTTGAAACCTCGCACTCCTATGTTGAGACTCAGCATCAGTGCCAACAAATATGGACCCCCAAATGACTGAACAGGACAGGGCACAGGCAAGGTACCAACACATGTCACAGACCACCCCCACACATGATGCAGAAAGCAATGTGCACTTGGATTAACAGGCAGCCTAGATGACCATGTGCAATAGTGATTACACACAGACCAGGGAACACATGTCAAGGAGGGGAAGGGAGGAATAACAGCACCGGTTGACTTGGGGGAACAGGATATGCACTGCACATATAAACCCTGGCAGTGTATCCAGGCGACTGAGCACTTCCAAAATCTGGTGACACACAACAAACATGTACCTACCCCCTCCTTACTGCTGTCTCTCCTGTAACTGCCTATCCATGTCAGGGAAGACCACCGCCAGGACACGCCTCATCTGGTGGGTCAGGCGTCGGCGCCCGCCATGGGGGCGTGGAGGTGGGTCCCCTAGCTGGACCCGGGCGATCCTCCGGGTCCAGCACCGGATGTCCTGCCACCGTTTTCGGACTCGGGCTAGGCGCCGACTGCGACCCTCCACCGATCTCACGGCCCTGACGGCCCGCTTCCAGATTTCCCCCTTCTCGTAGGCAGTTACCTGTGAGGATAACAAAGTGATACAACATCACTACACCTGCTCCATGTCAGAGAGACACACGTTTGAACATCTTTGATATGTTGAACAGGGCATAGGATGCTGCCAAGGAATAGCATCTTTGTCATATGGACATTGGCCTATGTGGAAGCCTCAATGCACTACATGGCATTGAAAGTACACAGGTGGCATGAGGGGTGCGACACACTCCATGATCATGGCACACACTGTGCATCCCAAGCAACACCAGGCTGATGGACAGCACCTCCAAGCAGTTACATGCCCCAGGCCACTGACGCAACCTCAGTAGAGTACACAGACACACACAGGCACAGATCAATCACCTGCCATTGGCAACAGCGGATACAAACCTCACTCTGCACATGTGCCACTTGCCTGTGGGGTGTCACAGGTGTGGGGTTAGCTCAGCAAGTCCAACACACAGCACGGCTTACTTCTCACATCAGATGGGTAGAGCTGTTGCCTCCTCCATGCAGCTGTAGTACAACACTTCACATAGACACTCACCCACATGACAAGGAACATTCACACACATCAATGTCCAGGGGGCGTACACATCACTTAGACACTCTCACCACAGCTTCACTCAACTCACACACATCTGTGGGTTCAGTCACCTGTCACACCGGGGGGACCACTGAATCACCTCAGGACTATAGACAAATAATGCCACAAAGGGATAGCCAGGCTGAATGTGTCATGCACTATGCAGTGAATGTCACAGTAAGCACAATGCAAGTGACGAGTGCACACATGAACTACACCATGCTCTGCATGGGAGACATAAGCCATTCCCACCCCTGGGACCCACTCTAAACAACATTGCATGTCTGTCACACATGGAGACAATGCCAGAAGTAACAGTCACAAAAAAGGTGCACAGTCAAAGGTAGTGGAGTCAGCACTCACCTGCTCCCCTGGTCTCCCATACAGGCTGGGGTACTGTGGGAGGATGACATACAGCAATGCCTCATTCTCCTCCTGGGTGAATGGTTGGGCCCTCTCCACAGACCTTAACATGGTGCCAGAGGAAGCACAGACAGCAGCAGTGTTGACAACAGGAAAGTTGTGCAGGCAAGTACCCTCTCATGGGTTTTGGCTGACTTATATGACTTATATCTGTCTTGCTGAGGGGCATTCATTTGGAGGAGTACATAGTGATTGGTCGGATTCATTCGCATCTTACGTTTACTCCAATCCCTTTCCACATACACCAGTGACAGCATTTGCATCGTTGAAATTTTGAGCATCATGTCAAGTCAACAACCACTTTGCAACGTTGTATTTTGTGGCCAACTGACTTTTCCAGGACACCTCATGGAAAAATTTGAACTGAAAACTCTGTATCCATGACAACCAGCATGCATTTAGTGCCTAATACTTGTCCCTTATGTGTCCCCTATGTAATTTTCAAATCCACACACAGGTACGGTGCGTTTCACATGTACCCCTACAGCACCAGTTGCACAGTGCGTTTGACATGTACATGTAGGCACTGGTAGTACACGTACCCGTACGTGTACTACCAGAGCCTACACGTATGTATACTACCAGTGCATACCCATACGTGTAGGCACTGGTAGTACACGTACCCATACGTGTACTACCAGTGCCTACACGTACGGGTACGCACTGGTAGTACACGTACCCGTACGGGTAGGCACTGGTAGTACACGTACGGGTAATACGGGTACGTATACTACCAGTGCGTACCCGTACGTGTAGGCACTGGTAGTACACGTACGGGTATGTGTACTACCAGTGCCTACACGTACGGGTAGGCACTGGTAGTACACGTACCCATACGTTTACTACCAGTGCCTACACGTATGTGTAGGCACTGGTAGTACACGTACCCGTATGTGTACTACCAGTGCCTACACGTACGTGTATTACCAGTGCGTTCCTGTACGGGTAGGCACTGGTAGTACATGTACGGGTACGTGTACTACCAGTGCCTGCACGTACAGGTACGCACTGGTAGTACACATACGTGTACTAAGGTAGTACACGTACGTGTGTACGGTCTGTACCACACGTGCTCCTACGGCACCACCACTATAGTGATACGGACTGTACTTGTACGGTCCGTACCACGTGTACTCCTACGGCCCCACAACTCTAGTGATACGGACCATACACACGCCCACAGAGCGTGTGTATGGTCCTTATCACTATATTTGTGTTGCCGTAGGAGTACGCATGTGTGTACGGACCATACACGCGTGTGTACGGTCCATACACACACGCGTACTCCTACGGCCCCACAACACTAGTGATACGGACCGTACACATGCCCTCAGAGTATGTGTATGGTCCGTATCACTATAGTAGTGGGGCCGTAGGAGTACGTGTGTGTGTACGGACCATACACACGTGTGTACGGTCCGTACACACATGCGGACTCCCACGGCAACACAAATATAGTGATACGGAGCATACACACGCCCTCAGAGCGTGTGTACGGTGCGTTTCACACGCACACACTGGTGATAGGAGGCGCACATGAAAGGAATGGAGGTCTCAGACTCGCACAAGGATGTACATCAAGTCATTGTCATTGCAGTCCTTCATGTGCAGGGCCTAGTTGTGTCAGGCAGTGAGATTCCACATGTCTCCTCATGTATTAGCACAATTGATGTGTGATGACCTGTGTACTCATGTCATGTGTGATGGGGCACTATGTAGCACACCTCCCCTTCACACTTTGCACATGTGTGCATGTAGTATAAACGAGTCAAGCACAGCATCACTGGTATGGCACAGTCACCAACACCCGCAACTGTCCCCTGATGCCAGGGACAGGGACACTAACAACTGACATTTAACGACCAGCGTGCCCCGATGTGACTATGTTATGTGTGTGTCATGTGTTCCCATGAGCTTGCTGTTGGTGTTCCGTCAACTGCATCTGCTGTTGCTGCATGCAACATGTGTCTGTGTGTAGATGGGCATGGCACACATCTACGCACACCATGCCACATGTGGATTCCCACGTAACGTGTGTCTGTATGCATCAAACATTATATTTTGACATGAGGACATATGTGCGTCGTCTCAATGTCTGTGTTTTCTGTTTTCACGTGTATCCCTTCATCGCAATGTGTGTGATCTGTACATTTTACATTCCATGTGACCTGGGCGTCTAGCTTGCTGTCAGCTGTCTGTATGAGATGACATCCTTCAAATGCAGATATGGGGATGTATGTCACTCCTGTGATGTCTCTGGCTGTTCACTTACACTGTCCCACAGCTAGTTTCATGGCATGTAATGTATACTTGCCAATCAACGGGTGTAGCTGGCTTTTCGTAGGAGTATCACCTGGCTGGCATACGTGTCCTGG
The DNA here is from genome assembly GCF_964204655.1 of Triturus cristatus. Taxonomy (NCBI): domain Eukaryota; kingdom Metazoa; phylum Chordata; class Amphibia; order Caudata; family Salamandridae; genus Triturus; species Triturus cristatus. The sequence continues at coordinate 770,079,394 of NC_140582.1, read as the reverse complement.
ATGTATTGCACAGACCAGACTCTGTATTTAGCATATGTGTATTAGCAGTTGAGCATGTGCTCTGTTCATTGAGATTGATGTTGTTATGTTCTCACTCTTTGTTATTCATTTCAATTTTCTGCAGGGCACCGACTTTCCCCCGACCAATGCCAGACTTGGGTGCCATGAGGGAACGTGACTGCATAAGACGTCACAGATTCAGTCAACAGTTGATTGAGGACTTGACCGCTAAGCTGGCACCACACCTCCAACCGCGACACAGGTATCCTACTGCGCTGACCCCCAAGATGAAGGTGATGGCAGCCCTACATTTTTGTGCAACAGGTACGTTTCAATTCACCATAGCTGATGTTCATGGCATGTCACAGACGATGTTCAGCCGTGTCCTGCATGATGTTTTATCAGCCATGTTGGAGCACCTGGATGAATTCATCCATTTTCCGACTCCTGAGGAGTTGACAGGTGTCAAGGGTGATTTCTATGCCCTGGGAGGGATGCCCCATGTAATTGGTTCCATTGATGGGACACATGTAGCTTTTGTACCACCCCAGGCACAGGAGGTAGCCTATCGCAACCGTAAACATTACCACTCTATAAATGCCCTTGTGGTGTGTCTTGCTAACATGCTGATTTCCCATGTCTGTGCACGTTTTCCAGGGTCAGCACACGATGCCTACATCATGAGGCGTAGCAGGGTGCCACATATGATGCTGCGGCTGCACAACGAGCGAGCATGTCTTGTTGGTGGGTATACTCTGTTTGTCTTGTGTTTTGCGGTATCTTTGTATCTTACGGCATCTCCTGACCCACTTATTAACATGATGTTTCCATGTAGGGGACTCTGGCTATCTCAACATGCCATCGCTGATGACGCCTCTCCGCAACCCAAGATCAGCTGCAGATCACCGTTACAACAATGCACACGGGCAGACCAGGCGAGTGATTGAGAGGACGTTTGGCCTCCTGAAGAGCCGATTCCGGTGTATTCACAAGACAGGTGTGTCCCTCCCATATGCACCGGCGAAGGTCTGTAAAATTTTCCTCGTGTGCTGCATGCTGCACAACATGGCAGTGGAGAAGGCAGTGCCACTCATCCTTGATCAGGATGAGCAGGAACATCCACCCGTGCAGGATGAAGGGCTTGGTCCCGAGGCAAGTGAGGAGGAGGAGGAGGAGGAGGACATCTGGAGTCAGCTCATACGCAACTTCTTCTCATAATGGTGAGTCACTGGGTCTGAGTGTGCACGCTTGGAGCCTTGTGTGGCATGTGCTGCAATGTGTGTGTCCAGATGACTGTATGATAAGTGACTTAGATTTGTTCTGATGTGTCACTAGAATGATGATGTCATTCCCAACATTTTAGCTGAGTCACTAACTTTTACAATAGCATGGTGACAACATTATTCCAGTAGAGTACATGACCATGTATGTGGATAACAATCTTTTACCTGACTTCTTGTGTGTCTGTTATCCCCAGGTTCTTGCGCATTTTGTCTGCTCGTGTCATCGTTGTCCTCCTGCTATTCCCCATGAGTATTGCAATGTGTGCTGAATCAGCGTTCCATGCACGGACATGGTGAAAAGTCATTTTGGGTAAGGATTGCAGCAAGACATTTTGGGGGTGGTACGTGTTTGGAATGTGTGGGGACTGCTCCTGTGCATGTTGTGTTACCATGCATACATGTCGACTCACCATGGGGCACATGACATGTAGCGTGACTCCCATTAATTGATAGTCACCCTTCGTGACAGTCATCTGTAATGGTTTGTGGATTGTGTAAAACTTCCCTCAGAAACATACGGGATGCTACGGGTGGACATAGTGTGTGACATCCCCATGAGAGGCTCAATGGGGAATTGCAGCCTCTCCGTGTGCAGCAGGGGGTGTTTGGCTCACCCCCTTAACTTGTGTGCCAGTTCATTTGGATTTACAACATCTGTGTTGTGAAGGGGGTGTCCAGTGTAGGTCCCACATGTTCAGCCTAATGACCTGTGAGTCTGTTCATATTGATGCATTTCCCTTAGTGTGAGCCTGAGTAATAAAGGTGTTCCTCACCCTCCAAGGTGCCTCATCTCTGTCAATGCAGGTCTCTTGCCATTTTGCATGCGGCATCTCTGGCATAGTTGTCAAAGATTGTGCATATAAGTCTATGTGTAGTTTTGCAACATGCATGCGGTTCTTAATGGCTTTGAATCTCTATTGTGCATGAAGTCCATGGTTGTGTATGTATTTGGGCATGTTGGTCCCACAACGGGCCATCAACGCCTACTGAGGGTGTGTCTCCTGTGCGCAGCTCGGCCTTCTGTTTCTTGATCCTGTGTCAGTCATATATGGTGATTGTGCATCCATTTTCTCTGGGTGTGCCATGGGTAACCGGACACTCCTTCCTTTGCATACGCCTGTTGCCGTTGTCCTTTCTGACATCCTTGTCTTTGTGTGCTACTTTTCGCATAGTTTCCAGGACATGCCGCCTGCTGCTGCGGCCCCTGCAGCAAGGGCCCACAAAGTAGCCGGATTTGGCAACCCACACACCTCAAAGATGCTCCTCCCTTTCTCCCTCCACCCATTCATTTGGCTGTCATCAGCTTGTCTGTGCCAAAGTTGCGTCCACGCGGTGCCAAAGGCAGGACCGTCATCGCATGCAACGTGCACATTGCAGGACCCTCATGTCCTTGCATGACCCACATCACACTACAGTCTGATGTTGCAGCCACCCTCCAGGCAATGTCCATCCGAAAATCAACTGCCTGCTCTCTGGCATACCCTAAGCACACACACGACACCTTTGCATGCTGAGTGTGCAACTCCAACTGCCTACACAGTGCTGCCCCGCCTTCCAGGCCCTGTCACACCAACCAGGTCATGTCCCTCCTACTCCACACCAGCTCCGTCCACCAGCAAGGCCATGGGAGTGGGACTCAAGCCTTCAGCATGTAGTATAGTGGCGTCATCTGGCACATCTCTCAGCGTGTCAATCTTCAATGTGTCCAGGACCCCCCTCTCCACCATCACATGCGCACACAACCTCATCATCAGCTCGTATGCCATTGACAGCCAGGTGCTCCTCACCCTCACCCAAGATGCAGCCATTGCCAGTTCCAACATTCAAGAAGGCATGAGGTCCGTTGATGAATGGCTGAACATCAGCCACCTGAGGCTGGACTTGTACAGGACTGAGGTAATTATCTGAGGATTGTCCCCTTACAGCTGGGTCAACTCCTTGTGTCCCACCCGCCAGGGCACTGCACCAGCACCCAGTGGCCACGCACACAAGTTGGTGTGCATCATGGACTCGTCGCTCACAATTGCCATGCAACTCACCAGCATCTGTACCTCATGCTGCAACACCCTCCGCATGATGCACATGACCCACAGATAGATCCACTCCAAGGCAAGACAGACCGTCCCCCAGGTCCACGACACCAGCCATGTCAACTACAGCCCGCCCTCTACGGAGCAAGTACAGCCAAACTCCCTGAAAACTTGTCCACATCCAGGGTGCATCTGCACACCTCAGCTTCAACATCCCGTGCCCCAGCCACATCACCGTCCACCTGAGATAGCTGCAATGGATCACTGTCTGCTGCAGGATGACCTTCACACTCCTCACCCACACTCAGGAGGCAGTCCACAACCCCAGACCCCAAATCAACCTTGGACGTCTGTCATCCAAGACCCTGTTGGGCCAACTCCGTGCATCCAACCTTGCCCTGGCCAACATTCTTCACATCCACCGCACTCCAGCATGCAGGACATAGTTCTCCCACCTGGCTACACATACCTGGGACTCCCTCCCCGGGCACCTCCACATGAGCCATGACCTCTACGCCTTAATGATGCTCTTCCAAATTGGTCTGTCCGCACAGTATTGCAAGCCCCCCCTCAGCAGCTTGAGGCCATCACGGGTGAGTATTGTGCTCCATGTCTGTATTGGATGATACATTGTGACCCATGTGTGTCCTGTACCGGACTCAGATCCCACGGTATGGATGGCTGGAGTTAGTTCAACACTCAGGCATAGTTTGACATTTCCCCACACAAATGTTGTGGGCTCATGCAAAATGACTGCAGCATCTAATTAAAGAAATTTAGTTTCATTCTCGGTTGGGGGCGTGTATTGTGGGGAAAAATAGGTGCTATACAGTGTGCATAGAATCCAAAGTTCACAGGGGAAGATGGGATCCTTTGCATTTGACGTCATCAGTGTCCAGAACACAGTGTTTGTCATCATTGGTCAGACTGTGACCAGCAAGTCCATGTGGCAGAGAATGTCAGTGAATGAGGTGCTGCTGTTGCGCATGAAGGCCAGGTGCCAGGCCAGGTGACCTGGGAGATGTGGATGGTCTGCTGCCTCTCACAGTCTTTTCCGTGGACGACCCACCTTCCTCGCGGGATCCACAGATGCAGGCCTGGACGATGTTGGGGACGCTCCGTCGGACGACTCCTCCTCCTCCCTCCCAGTGGCTGGTGGTGGTCTTCGCCTGGTGGCACATGGAGGGTTGCCCATGTTGTCGGTGATCCGACGGAGTGAACGGCTTATGTCCGCTTGCACCGCCAGGAGCTCAGCCAGTCTTGCCTCCATCCGTCCTTGGTGTTGTTGTTGACTGGCATGTTGCTTGGCCTGCTGGTTCTTAATCTCGTTGAGGGTCTCCACTACCTGGCTGATGCCCCTGGTGTCACGCCAGTATGTGTCCAGGATGTGGCGTATGTGTGACATACCGGTTCCTTCAGATGGGATGTGGCAGGAATGGTGGTGGTGGTGGTTGGCCCAGATGTACCTGAAGCAGGTGCTGCAGGGGCTTGGGCACCAGAGGGTCCAGGTTGGTTGGGGTCATCCACGGAGTGTTGAGAGTCGTCGCTGCCGGTGGGATCATCTTCCTGCTGAGCCTGGGACTGTGATTCTTCCCCCCCCAGTGTTGGGGGGAGATCCATGACGTTGCCCTGTGTGTGAGAGAGAGACAATGTTAATGCTGTTTCATGCGACATCCATGTTTCATACATATTCAAGTTGGCACAGTTCCTCCAGGTAGTTGGATGTGCCTATTATTCCTCTCAGTGTTCACTTGTGGATGTGTATGTTGCGTGGGACAGATTGATATGTTCTCCTGAGTGTTTGACATGTAGATTTTTGGCTTGGATGCTTCTTTGACTATGGACTGATCTTGTTGTGTCACATGTCCATTGTGAGAGTGGGTAAATCCATTGCCTGCCCCGGGGGTGTGTGCTTGTGTAAGGGGTGTGTGTGACAGGGCCTGCTGTTGGGTGTAGTGTGATTTGTCATTGGGTCTCCCAGGTGATGTGTCTGTCCCCTCATGGAGCATGCTGGCATGACAGTGAGTGTGAGTTCCTGTGCTAGATATCTGAGCTTGTGGTGTTGGTGTTTGAGTTTGCAATGGTCACAGGAGTGCCTTGTGCTTCCTACAGCAGGGCCAATTGTCAGCTACCTTGTCAGTACTTTGCCAGTCCCTGTGCATTGAGCATGGTGCATGGGTATGTACCTGGGCCATATGGGCTGAGGGCAATGGTGTCTGCTTCTGAGTTGTACAATGTGTTTTGTGAGCCCTACCCTCCCAGCATCCCGGACATCCAGTCTTGGGTTTGTGGTTCGTGTAGCCTGGGATATGGCATGGCCTTGTTTTGTGAATGGGGCATGGACATGTTAGTGGCATGAGCGTTTTTGTTGAGTGTGGTTGTTTCCGGTGAGGGCTTGGGGGTAGTTGCATGCATTTGGTGTAGTTGGGGTGTGGATGCCATTACCCCCATGTTACATAAGTTGTTTGTGTACTCACTAGGCTCTGCCACTCCTTCGACTCCGTGTACTCCCACCGGTGAAAGCAGGGCCATCACCTTCTCCTCCCAGGGATGGTAATGTACCAGTCTGTGGGGCAGCCCACCTCCAGTGATGTTGCTCTGGGCGTAGTCCTCATTCATTTTATGCTTGACTGCCCTCCGCAGATCGTACCACCTGGCTTGGCATTCATTCCTGGTCCTTCTGATGGGCGCAACAGCATTCACCCTATCGACAATCCTCTGCCACATGCGTGATTTTTCAGCTATGCTGGTCTGTCTGACCAATGTTCCAAAGAGCTGTGGCTCGACTCTGATGACTTCGTTGACAAGGATGTCCAACTCCTCCCTTGTGAACTTTGGATTCTTGTCTGTGGGCATGGTGTGGGGTGTGGGTGTGGATGGTTGTGGGTGTGTGGGTGTGAATGTGACGGTGTGGGTGTGAATGTGAAGTGGGGGTCTGTGTGAAGGAGGGTGTGTGAAGGTGTGTAAGTTAAGGTGTATGGGTGCAGTTGTTTGTGTGTGGTGTCTGTCAGCAGTGGGTCTGTTGCAAAGGGTCATGGTTTGTGTGTGTGGGCCCTTTTTATTGGTCCATTTGTGGGTGGGCCTGGGTTTGAAATTTTGGTGGGTGTGTTATAAGGGGTGGTTGTGAGTTTGGGCCTCTGTTTGACTGTTTGGATGTGCCAGGTCAGTCATTTAGATGTATGTTCTACTGTAGACGTGTTTTGTGGTGTAGTGTGAGTCAAATTTACCCCTCCTTGTGCTGTTTTACAGTGTCCTGGTTCTGTACGAGTCGTTATGTAAGGTGCGTACATACGCGACGTTGATGTCCAGTGCTCACATATGCAATGTTGTTGTACGGTTCATACATACGCGATGCTGGGGGACGGTGGTGGGGTACGGTGCGTACATGTACGGGTCTGGGGTACGGGCTTGGGGTACGGTGCGTACATGTACGGTGTTGGTGTACGTCACGGGGGTACGGTGCGTACAAGTATGGGGCTGGGGTACGGTGGCGGGGTACAGTGTGTACAAGTACAGGGCTGGGGTGTGGGGCTGGGGTACGGTGCGTCCAGGTACGGGGCTAGGGTACGGTGGTGGTGTACGGTGCGTACATGTAGGGTGCTGGGGTATGGTGTTGGGGTATGGTGCGTCCAAGTACGGGGCTGGGGTAGGTGCTGGGGTACGGTGTGTACAAGTACGGGGTGGGGCTACGGTGGTGGGCTACGGTGCATACACTTCCCAGGCTGGGGTACAGTGCGGACATGGGGGGGTACAGTGCTGACATATGCAGGGGCAGGGAGGGCTGTACGTATCGTATCCCGGGTACAAGTTTCCACGGATACGAGTGGTATGGCATTCGCTCCGTACGGGGCTTTTTCCATGTGCTTGTGTATTCGGAAGGGCGGTACGGATCGTACTTGCGCGCTCGGACTTCTGGTTTATGATTTGTATGTAAAACTGTCCGGATCCCTCTCGTACACCTTTTTCCGAAGCGATTCGTATGTATTTTTCACGTACGAATCGTACTTCACCGGTTGTATGGGACTCGTACGATTCGTACGTATAAATATACGGATACGAGTCGTACGGTAATTTTTTTTAACGGATCGGAATCGGCACCTCTGTCAGTGATCCATTGGCAGGATGAGAGATCAGAGCTGGGCAAGTCTCTACTTCCACTTGAATAGGCTGTGTTTAGCTTCTACACAAAGGGTTGCATACCCACTGTAGCTAGTCTGCAGCCAGGGAAGGGAAGTCAGAATGCCTAGAGCCTTCAAGCGGAAACCTTTAGAAGCTTCTCCCACTACAACAGAAGGCCCAGGTGTAAGTATTGGACCCTAGACACAAACTCTTAAGTACACTTCTGGATTTGTGGATACCTTGCCAGGAAGAAGGACTGCTCTGCCAGGGAAGAGAAGGCAGGATGCCTGGAAACATCAAAGGGAAACCTCTAGAAGCTACTCCCCACTTCAAAGGCTCAACTGTGTAAATAATGGACCTTAGACACCCCACCTCTTTACACTTAAGAACCTGTGGATTCTGCACAAGAAAGAAATACTTTTGTGCTGTTGAAAGGATTGCCACTCTGCTCGACTGCTGCTCCGAAGGAGTGCTGCCCTTCTGTGCTGACTTGCTGGCTGCTGCCCTCTTGCCTGGGTGAGAAGGACTGAATCTGCAGCTGTTGAACCCAGGACTCCAAAATGACTCCAAGGTCTAGTTGTCTGGTCTCCTGACTACAGCGTCAGGGACAGAAGGCTCCAACAATCTTGAACCTAGCCCCTGGACTCTGTCAATTGTGAGTCCTGTCTTTAAAAGTGGTGCCACCTTGGTCCTGGACCATTAGAAGTGGGTCTGAATGTGCTCTGCCAGTCCATGTGTGGATCCAGCAGAACCAACGCATCACCTCTGCTGCACGGTGCAATCCAAAACAGAACTGGCACCTTGACTCTGCTGTACGGGTCTCCAAGCCCGAGGACTCTGCATTGACCTCCCAGCCTGCATCAGAATTGCCGCTGTGCAAAGCTTCACCGATACAGACCGTCAAATCGCAAATCTTTTGTCGACGGTAGTCTCGCCGACGACGCAGGTTCTCACATTGCAACTCTTTGAAACCGATGTATCACTTTGTCTGTGAAACGCATTCTGGACGCTGGACTCCACATTGCAAGCCCTCATCAACGATGACACAGCGCGTCGCATTGCAGTTTCATAGCTCCAATGCTCCTCATAACTGATATATCGATTTGGCTTCGCTATCAATAATCAGCATTGAACCTGGCACTGCTCCGCAACCAAGATTTAAGTTACTCTTTTTCAGCAGGCCTAACTGGATCCCTATAGTCGGCCCGCGCTCCATCAGGGTTGGCCTGATCTTGTGACTTTGTCCCGTTCCAGCGCAAGCAGAAATCCATAATTGGCTTTTGTACTTTTTGGCACTATTTTCACTAAAATGTTTAAAATTACATATATCTTGATTTACTAATTGGATTTTTGTTGTTTTAATCTTTTATTTATTTAATTGCGTCCTATTTTCTAAATCGGTTTGGGATTTGTTCTGTGTTTTGTTTTCAATTTATTATTGTTTGAAGTGCTGCATTAATACTTTACACTAAGTTAAGCCTCACTGCTCTGTGCCAAGGCACCAGAGGGTTGAGCACAGGTTAATTTGGGTTTGGCTTTTGCCTTACCCTGACAAGAATTGTGGTTGCTGCTTGAATAGGGTTTCACCCCCCTCAACCAGTAACCCAATTTCTCCCGTAGGGTGGTTCTTGGGACCAGATAAAAAACCGCTCTCATGTCCATGAATGCCACAAAAAAATGATCTTGCTTTAAGGACCCACATTTCCTGTAAAGTACTGTGTGGCTAAATATCTAGTCAATAGAGCTACCTATTTCACTAAACCCTGCTTGATCAGTTAAAATATACTGCTCTAAAATTCAGTCATGAAGTTTATCCAGAACTTGTTTGCAAAGCATTTTTTAAAGATTATCCAATAAACGAATAGCTCTGTAATTTACCCGTTTTATAAATAGGGATAATTGCAGCCAGCCTTCATGTCTCTGGTATGTTGGCTCCTACTGCAGCTGGGTTTGATAAGATATTTAATGAAGGAACCCAAATCGTAGGTTCTGATGATCTGATCCATATAAATCGCCCGCGGTTTTATACGTTTCCTTTATACGAGGTCGTAAAACTTGGTCTTCTTTTAGGGTACTGTTTTAACAAATTAACGCACAGTTTTAATATGCATGATCTCGTGTCCTGGAAATGTTGAAAACACAATCATTTCCACGTTTATGTATACACCCTAAAAATTGTTAATACATGGGTAAAAACCCATCGTATCACACTTTACTTAAGACAATCTAATTTTTTTAAAACACTGTGAAAATAATACGAATGTAATGCACGTGCACCTTACACACAGTACTCGTTTTTTGAACCTACACTAACGTATGTTCATTCTCCCTTTCTGGATCCGAATGAATTATGCCTGCGTTAATTGCAACTTCTTGTTCCACGAGTCGCATTTCTGCCTTGAAAAAACGTTGCTAAGTGGCCCTATAAAAAGTTCATGAGATGCCACATTTAAAGCATCTTCCTGTCAGAGATGGAATCCGCCTTCAAAAAAGCATCATGATTTCTCTTTTCAAGTCCAGTTTTAAGACTTCTGGGATGTGGAAAATGAAGTATCAGCAGGCATTTGGCTACTTAGCGAAATTCTCAATCAGCTGTTATTTTTAACAGCTCTGAGACTGTAAGATGACAGTGCAATTGTCATTGTAATGTGTGCTTTTCCAGGAATTTGCATATTCATCAAGCCCTCTTAGAACAATCAGCGTGTGCTTCTCTGCTAATTTCTAATTAGACAATTTAAAAAACCTATTCTAACGTCTTCATTCTGTCTCCTCTGAGATGAAAGCTGCCTTCCGTCGGAAGCCTCACAGTAGCTTGCGTTTCGTGAATTACAAGAAATCCATGGACTCGCGTTAATCTCATTGGATGGTTGATTTTGTTTCTGAAAGCTTTAATTCGAGCACACTCGTGAAAAAGGCAATTTGATTCCAAAACCAGCTTGCAAATGAAAGAATGTGTTCTTCAAAAGCTCAGATCTGGCGTGACCTGAAGTTCCTTACTGCTTGGAAGAAAAAAAAGGGAATTACCAAGTACATCGGTATTGGCCGTGAGTACCAGCAAAACCATTTTCATTTATAATGTATTTGTAATTTACAAAAATGGTCGTTGCTCTGCTTCAATCATACAACAATGTATTATATACCTATTTCGTAACCATTGTTCATGTTAAGCATGTTTGGTTTCATTAAACAGAAGGTGTCAAACCACTTATTTTCATATAATTATGCATTTTATGTGCATGTTCTGGTTTCCTGAATTAATATTAAATTGCCTCATCTTTATGGAATCAGGCAGCATCTGTTATCTTGCAAAGGGCTGCTTCCAGTAAAGCACTTTATGGCGACTGTGCAAGAAAAGTGTGTCATTCATATTTTAACATATTGGAAACTGGGTGCGTGCTGTACTAGCTCTATATCATGTCCACAGCATTTCAGCAGCATGACAATGATGATTACACAGCCAGATATAACTCAGCCCCATGGAGAAATTGAAAGCTGTAATTTAATAAGAACCATTGTCTCCTGTTATCTGGTATTTTACTAATTAAATTCAAATACTGTCTGGATGACAGACTGTTGTGTATGTGCTCTTCAAGAACTGCAAAACAAATATTTGCTCTCGATTTCACAAAGCAGCACCGTCTATATTTAAAATACAATTGTGAACTGATAATAATGAGGTTGCGAACCTTTAAAATAAAAGGGTGTTCCTCTGCGGTAAGCTGTCTTTCTTTCTGGGTTGAAGGAGCATTGACCAGGCTGGGGCTCGAGCCTCATCCTTTTGTATAACTCACCTTCCTCGGAGACCTTGAATTTCTCCATTTGCTCCCCTAAACTTTAGCATCCCCAGCCTTGTCAGTCACTAAACAAATCTTGTCCCGTTTCACTTTTCTTCTTCAGGGAGAGTACAAATACTGTTAATATGTGCCAGATTCCAACAGACCCATCTCTTAATCTACATCACAATTATCTATTGCCAGCAGAAATGTTTTTCTGTCTGGCCAAAATGTATATTTCGATTAAAACGATCAATTCAGTTTAAATTAATGGAGCCAACTTCCATTTGTATTGACTTGTGTTGGAGGTTATATCTGATTGCTGTTTGCTCTTGACAAGCATACAAATCACCATGACCCTGAAGTGTTGTGAACATGTCAATGAAACAAGCAGCCTTCGGCAAAGGTTCCCGTAAGGTGGAGGTTTCACCGACAGGCTCCTCAAACTCTGCATGCAAGCGTTCATGTTTGTTTTCATAGCCACTATTCGCAATTTCACACTATGAAAAACTTTTTTTTATTTTTTATTTTGTCCTGTCTTCTCACCTCATGAGTATATTCTTAAACAGTTACCAAAACATTTCTCTTTGTTCTGCATTTGACCACAGCGCATGTAGGAAAATGTAAGTCATCCATTTTGCCTTGACCACCAGTACCTAGTCCACTAGTCAATATACAAATGTAATTTGAGTAGAATATGTAATACTGTGAGAGTGACTACTGAGTTTAAAATGTGTTTTTCATGTGCCCCTTATACAACACCATAAAACACAAACTCACAAAAGCAGGGCCAAAGTTCTTTTCCAGGCATCCACGACTCAACTCTTATTCAGATCATGGGCTTTGCCGATCACTTACTATGTGGTGCATTCTCCGGACGGAGGAACCAACAATTCAAGCTGCATGCAGACAACACAATAAAGGACCAATGTTGCACAGAAATGCATTTGAATATGTTTCATTCGCTAGAAGGGTCATATATTCACCAATTCTTATACGGACCCGAAATTTCATATTCAACTTTTTGTTCCAATTTTAATATGACTTCTGTGCTCCTTCGCTCTGAATGACGGCTCTTCACTGGTCAGTTATATCAAAGAGTATAGTCAATGTGGAAGGGGCCAGAACTGTTCCCTCGCATGCACAGGTCCTAGCCGGAGACCTGGTGCTGGTTCTCTAAAAAGCAATACAGTATAAATAGCACTTCCATGGTCTTTCAAAGGCAAGACTACCTCAATCATAAGAGTTCAATAGCTCTAACAGACATTGCATTTGCAACAAAGGCTAATTCTAGGGGCTTGGAAAATAAAATCAATTCAAACCTCTAAAAACTCATTCATGAGTAAGGTTCTGAAACATTCCTATGAAACATTCCCATCAAAGTGGTAGGGATTTATACACAGATTTCTACATACGAAATGAAATCTTATTATTCCAGGCTAATGTCAAAACAATATAAAGCTTATTTTGAATCAAGACTGCAATGGTAAAGGCATGATGACCATTAAGCCATTGCAATTTGACATGCTGAGTGTCTCAACAGATGTACAAATTGATGGAGGACTCAAGCCATAGGCGCTTATAGTCGGGGTCAGTCTCCCATAATGACCACCAAGCCAGGAAGGATTATATAAAGATTAATTAAAGACCACACAAACAAGGTACCAGCCTCTATTTGGACAATACGAGTTAGTACCACAAGCGTAGCCTTATCATGTGATTTGGGTTGCAAGTGTTACCAGGAATGCATTAGCACAAACATCCACAGCTGTCAGTGAGCTAAAGAAGTAACATCCCTTCTTAAGCATAGAATTAAAAGTATCAATCAATTTGGTAGTCTGGATGAAAGATGTGAGAAACATCGGGCTAATGTTTGGAAAATGAATGATGGAATCAACACTAATGAGTTCTTCTGATTTCAGGAGGAACCACTTCCTGTAGAGGGTGTTGGTGTATTCCTGAGAGGGGCTTAATACAACAGGTATATTACAGATGCTGGTGAGGCAAGGATGAAGTTAATTAGGTTGCCTTCCAACCTATTTAACCTACTTTTTCCATTCCTGTCCCAGCATACTGCTTTATCCTCAAGTGAGATTCATTGAAGCAGAAGAACTGCAAATAAAAATAGAACAAGGATAGATACAGTTACTGCATGGATGTCTCTTAAATGTGAATTTTGATCCAGCTGGAGGTTTTCCCAGGAAGAAGGTTATGCACCACTGAATATACACCAATGGCCTCAGGGTGCAGACACCATACCCAAGACTGTTGAACATGCCCACAAACCTTTCCTAGCTCCTGTCAATTTGAGATATATCATCTTTGCATTCATATTTCTACTGCATGAGGCGAACCATGAACCATGAATCCAGAAAGTAGGCAAATCATAAGGCGAGTTAAGTACCAACGTCTGTGGGGACAATTTGGGGACTGGAATGTGCTGCTCACAGAAACAGGATCAGTCCAACAAGACAGCTGGGTATTGGATGACGATGTCTTTATTCAGTAGTAAAACAGTCTTCTGGATCTGGTAATCTCAATGGTAAAGTGGGCCATTAACTAGGTTCTACATATGCAACCTGCCATTCATAGACATCTCAAAGCAAACACTGAGTAGTGCTAACTGTCCAATGCCGAGATTACTCCTGATTTATTTGCAACATGACATTAGCAAAATATACAAAGGTTTTAATGAGATTCTACTTCTTTCTAGTCACTGAGCTCTGAGGGTGGGTTGTAAGAGGATATATCATGAAGGCAAATTAAACTTTTGTGTCACAGCTCTCTCTCGGTGTTTAAGACACATTGCCTATCAGAAGGATTCATAAATGCTTGTGGGCTGCTGCAAGAATGCCCAGATTGCTCTTAGATGAATTACTTCACACATGGGTTGCACCTTGTTGATTTAAATTTTTTAATGAGAAATTATATTAATTCAATATTAGCACTTGCATCAATTTGTACTTGTATTGAGTTTATAGGAACTAATTTAGTTCTGTGTTGCTATGTAAAGCTAAACTTTTTTATGATTATCAGATAAACTAAAAATAATTGGAAAATTCATTAGCACACCTTAAACATATGTCTATTGGTGACTCTAAACAAATGTAATCATTGCGGTTAACTCTTTACACCAATTCCTTAATGCTGTACATTTAACGTATACCATATCTCATTAACTCTTAAACCTTAGCCATAACACTGATACCTTTAACTATATACTTTAACCCATATGCCACATAGCCTCAGCCCTATACCCCAAACCGTCAGCCCTATACCCAAAACCTTAACCATCGAGCCCTGGACCCTGAGCCCTAACGCATACCCTTAATCTTTGTACTCTGTGTCCTATACACTTAACCCTATACCCCTAACCCTTATCCCTTACCATTAACATCTGTAATATCCCAAACCCTGAAAACCTAACCACTAAACACATACCCTTAACCCCTGTACCCTACATTCGTATATCCTTAATCTATTAACACATAATCTCCTAACTCTGTACCTTAAACTATATTCCCCTAACCCCATACCTCTAACACCAAAACCCTTAACCCCAACCCTTAACCCTTAACTTTATACCACAAACCCTTACTTCTTAATCCTATACTTGCAGCCCCTGACCTTTACCACTTAATCCCTAATGCTGTATCCCCTTACTATAAATCGTATACGCTATACCTCAAGCACCTAACGCTCTACCCTGAATTCCAAATCCATATCCCTGTAACTAAACCTCTTAACTCTATACTCCAAGCCCTGAACCCTATATCTCAAACTCTACACCCAAAAATCAAGCCCTAACCCTATACCCTTAATGTCTATACCGTGCTCTCTTAACCACTTAACCTTAAACTCTTCACTCCTTGCACAATGTCTTTACTTCAATATATTTTGGGATCAGTGGCGTCACTAGGGGGGCGCGGGGGGTGCGGACCGCACCGGGTGACACCATAACATGGGGTGACACCAATCTGGTTACGCTGTGTAACACAGCTCTGCAGCCTCGCCTCTGCTCTGCAAGCACACCTGCTTACAACAAATACTGCACTGCAGTGCATGCCACGCACGCACCACCTACTACTATAGTGGTGATGATGGTGCGATGCACGGCGGCGGCGTACCCAGTTTGTGGGTCCCAGGGCCGTCAATCTTACAGTGCAACCAATGACGGCCCTGGGCCAGCCCCCGCGCTGTGCTCCTCTGACGCACGCCAGCACCACGCGGTTAGACTGACTGAGTGGAGACAGACAGTCTCGGCAGGGGGAGTGCTGCTGGGCGATTTGCAGAACCCCTAAGGGCCCAGCCACCACCACAGTGGAGTCTAAAGAAAAGGTAAGGGCGGTTATTCTCACCATTTCAAAGTTCAAACTTCACTCTCCCGTTCCAAAATCGGCAGCAGTGAAGGAGTTGCAGGCACTAGATGATGGCTTGTTTGTCGGAGGCCCGATTTGGCGGTTCGAGCCCTGGTCGGGATTAACTGGGGCTTCCATCCTTGCGGGATAAGGGGGAAGTAGTGGCGCTGAGAGGACCGAGGACCAGGGGTGTTGCTCCACACACGGCTTGCCACCTGGTGAGCCTTACGACGGCGCGCACGAGGTGCGGCTCTGTCCCCTGCGTAGGGGGTGGGTCATCCGGGGAAGCGCACACCCAGGAGTAGTGGAGGGCCGCAGGGCGAGAGTGGTGGTGCTTGCCACAGGCCCAGACTTGGGGGGGAACAGTGGGATTGGAATATGCACAGTGAGGTGGACTACAAGGTGAGGCACTATGGGTTCGCTGTTGACGGGGGCGAAGTTAGCGGTTCAATGGTGCGCACAAGTGCTGGCAGATGGCAGGGTGGAGTTTCGAGCCCATCAGGCCACAGTTAGCGTGTGTTACATGTGAGGGATGAAGGGTGGCAGAGGGACGAGTAGGGGCATACAGAGGGGGTTGGGGGCATCTGGGTACAAGTTTTGGAAGGGTAGGGGCAGGGTGCACCCGGGAAGGCTTGGGTCTGTAATTTATTTCCCGCACTTAGGTGCAAGGAATGGCGCTCGTGAAGAGGAGGGGGGGGCGGCGATGCGGGATGCTCAGTTGGAAGTGGGCCATGCCATGAATTCAATGGGCATTACCTCGCATCGGGTGGAGGAAAGCAAAGCCAGGCGCTGCTAGGGGCGTGTCTCCAGAGTTAGTGGTTGGCGCTAATAGTTTGGTAGCAGGAGTCACTGCTCGCGCGCAACACCCATTGTACTCCAGGGCTTCAGCCCCACCCCCCACCCTCCATCGTGTATGTCAACACCGGGCTGGGACACACACACACACAGCCGCAACAGAGCACTTCACAGGTCTTTAAAATACCATTTGCACGTTACTGAGGCCTGGCTGTTTCACCTTTTCTAAGAGCCCCTGCAGCTCCACTCTGCCTATTGCTTAAAGATGCAGCCCCCCCACCCCGAAATTATTATTATTCATTTAATAGTTTATTTTATGTTCAATACCCCCCCCCCCCAGCCCGCGAATATTGGTTTTAAGTGCGCCTCCGGTCCTCGGCACAGGCAGACAACAGCGGCACTAATCTGGCAAGATATGGGGGGGGAGGGGGACCGTGTGCTCAGAGCGGCCGACTTGGAGCGGGGGGATTGGGTTTGGATCTCGGTATAGATCGACATGGTGGTGTGATCCTGGGCAGATTGGGTGAACTCGTCGGAGTACCACGGAAGGGAACATTTGGTCCTGGTGTGATGCAATGGGTGCTCAAGGAGGGCTTTGAGGCCGGGGGCGGACGGGGGGAGGCGAGAAAAGCTCGGGAATTGTCCGGGTATGGTGCGGGTGCATCAGGGGTGAAGGTGCGAGGAGGTCATCAGCGGCCCACGTGCAGGTACAGTGGAGCCTTGCCCAGGGGCAGCGAGGGCGCATCACACAGGTACAGGAGGGTTTGAGGAGGTTATCAACGGCAGTACAGTAAAGGCGTGGCGAGGGGCTCGGTTGGCATGTCCATTACGGGGCATCTCGGGCGCAGGTTGAGGGGTGTTCATTCATCGGATGACGAGGCGCTATACAGGGAGCAATGCTGGGGAGTGCTGAGGGCAGCCAGCAGGTGGTTGCTCAGGTGCTTGTGGATCGGACGGCCGCATTCGGGATATGCAGAGGTTCCATCGGGGGCGGGTGATATTAAGGACACACTGGGAGGAGGATGCAGTTCTGTGAGGCCAGGAGGCAAATGGTCAGAACTTTGGCAGGGTCTGGGACAGTTGGGCGAAAAGTGACACACGCAGCTAGCACAATTGATAGCCTATCCCTAGTGTA
This sequence comes from Triturus cristatus, assembly GCF_964204655.1. NCBI lineage: Eukaryota > Metazoa > Chordata > Amphibia > Caudata > Salamandridae > Triturus > Triturus cristatus. The sequence goes on along the minus strand of NC_140582.1, from coordinate 770,061,901 downwards.
TTGTATTGAATCTTCAGTCTGTTCCTCTGGTGTCTATTTACTATATCAGGGGTAGTCCAAAATTACGTTTATACTAATTAATATGCATATATCAAACTGGACGGCCTTATTCTTGCTATGAAGATCTTCAGGTTCCTCATTATGTGCATGTTTTGACTTGCGATTATCCTTTACAATTATTTGTTTTTCTAAACACGACCTATCATCGCTGTTATGTTATTTTCGCACTCCCAGGAGTACTCGCTATTCCTCTCATTCTCTATACCTGGGGCGCCACCAAAGTATATTTATGTACTCATTTCTTCACCGCTAACTTATAAAGAAAAACCTTTGTCATACTTAGCATTTATTTCTATGCTTAAAAATATATAAACTTAAGTCTTGACACTCATTGTCTCAGGTTGTGGCCCCTATCAAATTGTTACTTATCAACTTGCAAAACTACGGATGTATTACAACACCCTAAATGAATGTTCCATGTGTTGGCAGTCAAACCTACAACCTTCCTTCTAATAAATGCCTCCTCCAGCTTTATATATATGTTTCCATGTGTTGTCCTGAAGCGAAGCCGCACTCCCCATCAGGTTTCTAATATAGTGGAAAGAACCATGAGCTTAATAATGTAGTTCAAGGTTATGGTTTGCATATGGCCCGTGCATGGAGCGGACACTGGCTGAGTGTTCAAACATCGTTCGACATCGCCCCCATCAGTTCACAAGCAAAGCACTGGAAGAAGGTACCGCCCTCCTTCCCCCGAGCTGGCGAAGAGTTCTCTCCCATGGCTGCCAGCCAGCAAATTGTCCTACAGTAAGTACTCTTCTTCAGAGAGTCCGATGCGCAGGGGATATCGCCAAGGCTCCCCTTGCACTGTCAGGAACCCATGTTCCTTAGCTCTTGACCAAAGGCAGGGAAAAACGTCCCAGGTCTCTCAGAACCGCCATGAAAGCGCCTAGGGCTCTTCACTCGCTTGACAAGGAGGCACCACGCACACAGCCCGCGCCCCCCACTCGGGTAGACACTGCACTGAACCTTTGAAAGACTCCCAAGAAGGACTCCCGTCCCAAGTGGGATGCCAGTGTCCTGTGCAACCCGGCACCGACCTGATCCCCGCCCCCCAAGCCATGCACAGCCACAAGGCACTACCCTCACGCCTAGCAGACTATCCCTCCTAAAGCTTTACGGCTCCCCTAGCCCCCCTCCCGCTCACCTCACGCAGTGTGCTGCAGCAGCACCTCTCTCCTCTGTAATAGTCCCAAGAGAAAGAGTATCAAGTGACACACGGATACCTACCACTCCCCAGCCAAATTCCTTTGCCTAATTTTTGGCTGGCTGAACCCTAGTGTCCTAATGATGTGCTGCCTAGTAACTTCACTGGTACGCTCCCCTTTACCCAACCTGGCGGACTCAGAGCGGAGGAGGTCCATGCGGTAAGTCGTGAGGGGGTAACACCATGGGTTACCCGCACCGGGTGACACCAACCCTAGTGACGTCACTGTTTGGGATGAAGGAGTTTTGGAAGTGTTCCTCCTTTAAAGTATTTTTTAGAGCTAATACTTGAGAAGTGTTATTTTTAGAAGTGGTATTTCTGTAGTTTTAAGGCAACACCCGTGATGGGAAGGCCCTGTTCCCTGTTAAATGGCTGGCTTCGCACGTCAAACTTGCACTATTTGGGTTGTTGCAATTCCACTGGAAGACTAGCACAAACTTTTTCAGAGTGAGGAAGTATAGGCATTCATTTCTGCTGCAGCGGACACTTTTGTGGGCAGATTTTATGCTTGCAACGTTTTGGCAGCTCTGTTGGGGTTTCATAACATCCAGCATGACTTCCATTTTCTCACTGAATTATTCTGTGAGATCTGGTGTTACATCTTGCGAGGTTTTAGTCCTTTATTGTCAAAGCAAGGTGCCATAATTAGGCAAGTTATCAGTGTGAGGGAGTTCAATTTGTAAAGACTGGTTCTCATTAAGCACACTAGGTAAGAACAAGAATGAGCCGGGACCATGACCTAACGTGGCCATGAAGCAAGATGAACCATGTCTCTTGAAGACAAAGGTTTGAGAAAAGTTAATTTAGGGTTGGTTTGTGCCTCACCCTGACAAGTTTTGTGGTTGCTGTTTGATCAGGGCTCGCACCCCAGTCAACCAATAATCCAGCTTCTTACATTTACATACCTTGTTGATAAATGCTATGTTTCTTCCATTATGTTGGCGCTTGTAAGTAGCATTGGTCCGCCTACACATCCATAATTTTTCTGAATCACAGTCCAACCAAATCATAAATTCTACATATTAATTTTCTTCAGAAAAGCTAACTCATAGCTCTGGGACTTCAAACACTTCCTGACCTCCATGGCCAACAATTGAGAGTAGCCCGGGTTACCAGCTGGTACCCGGAGTTTGCACATTGGTATTCATGACATTTCTACCCCTGGTCATAGGGACCATGAAGACAGCAGAAAGAGAATAACATAAACAGAGCTCTAAGAGCCATGGTTTCATAGTGTTGTGTACACTCTTTGTACTCACCGAAACCCAGTGGTCTTCAAACTGTTTGCTGCATCCCTACCACCAGCTGAACTAAATGCAATATTGAAGGGGAAATAAATATTAAAATAAGACTATGTGTGTGCAAAAAATTCCTGTGGTGTTGCGTTACTGGCTATGTGCCCTGCTGTAAAGCAGACAACAGATTGGAAAAAAGAGAACTCCATACCTTAGCCAACTGTGCAATTGCAAACCATGAATGTGCAAATTTCATTTGCTACTTTAGTAAAATGAAGCCCACAGACATTCACATATTAAGTCAATCAGCAAATGGGAGTTCAGAGGGGGAATTTAAGACAGTAAGCACAGGAGGCAAACATGGGAAAACCTGGGAGGGGGTCACTAGCTATCAGCGGCCCTCCATACCACACTGAGGCAGGTATCACATAGGAGGCAGGAGCAACATTAAAAATTATATCATGGAGCATGAATGTGTTAGGCAACAAACTGAAAAGGGGCATAGTGTTGAAATACTTGGTATGTTACACCCCAGACATTATTCAGTTGTAGGAAACCTACCTATTGGTCAACAACTGTAGCATTTGGGCAGAGGCAAGTACACAGCTTTTCTGCTGACTCCAAATGTACCAGTACACTGACCGTTGGATCCTTGCCTTTCCCTGTGTTTAAAACATGAGTGGATCCCCAGGGATGCTGGGCAGCAGTGGGGGGCACATGGCAAGAGGAAGAACTGCATGTGGCATCATGGAGCCACCCCCCGGGCCTGCAGTCAGACACTACAAGGCAGCCTAGATAGGGTAATCAGAGCAGAGAATCAACCCAGGGATGACACAAGGGTGCAAATATTTTTGACGTCCCTGGCGGGCGGCCCATCTAGATGCATGACAATACTCAAATGTAGATAATGCAATGAAATCTATGTTCCGGCACACTACTTACTGGTCCCCCACTGATTTCTAGGACGATGTTGGAGTGTTAAATATATGACAAGCAGGATTTCTGATCACTCATCCCTGAGCATGTGTCTGATACAGACAAATACCTGGAATGCCCTACATCAGAAACTGGAGCAAGGGCTATTTACAGACAGGTTGACTAAATGGCTTTTACTGGATATCACACAAAGGTACGTTAATTATTTAGAACGCGGGCCCAGTTACATCGGGGTAAGTCTGTTGGAGGCATATAAAATGGTGGTAAGGGGCCAGCTGATAGCGCATGTGGTGGGGAAAAGAAGGGAAAGGGTCAGGGAGGGCAGGGAACTAGAGGAGAAACTATTGGCAGGGAAGGCTCCATATAACACACCCGGATGAGATGCTGGCCATGCAGATTGAGCACCAGCTGGGTATTATAGGTGTTTTGGACATTAAGAAGCCAGGGCACTATACAAATCCAAACAATTCAAATTATATGAAGTGGGCAATAAGGCAGGGAAGCTACTTTCTAGGTTACCCTGCAGAGACAAGGATATATGATAGGTGCACAACGTCTATGTGGCGAGAGGAAACATGGCAGTAATGGAAAAATAAATCACTCAGGCTTTCACAGATGGGATCTCTTAATGACATTCCAGTATCTAAACTTAGGGCACTGGAGAGGAAGCTTCTAGATAGTGAAACACAGGGGGGCGAGGTCGCGGAGGACCTGAGGAAGTTGAAGAGTAGTAAATTGCCAGGCCCTAATGGCCTGCTGCTGGAATTTTTAAATGGGTGCAAAGCCTAGTGGTGAAAACATAAGAGCAGTACTCTATGATGCTAAGAAAGACAGCGAGTTGCCATAGGACCTCAGATAGACATCAATAGGCCTAATTTATAAACAAAGAAAGCCCCCTGGCCTATGCGCATCATACCGACAGATATTCTTTTCAGTATAGAAACAAAAGTGCATGCAAAGGTGTTAGCAAACTGCCTGATGCCAGTGATTCACACTCTCATGGTCCCAGACAAATTGGGCTTTAATCCCTACAGGTCTATGAGGCACAATCTTCAGTGACTATTTGGGCCCCTGGCACACAAAGGGAGAATGCAGGAACCAGCAGCGCTCCTAGCTTTGGATGCTAAAAAGGCATTCAGATCTGTGGAGTGGCCTTACCTGATGGTACTGCTGGAATGGCTGAGCTTTGGCCCCTCCTTCTGAGTATGGGTGTGACTCCTATACATGCACCACACAGCCCAAGTCTGGCTCAATGGTGCTCTAAGAGAGGAGTTTACATTAAGCAGAGGTACTAGGCATAGCTGGCCCTAGTCCCCTCTCCTATTTGTGATAGCAATAGAACTGGTGGCAAATCTGATCTGTTGTGACGTCTTGCTCCATGGGCTTCACTGTGATCACGGGTGAGAAGACATTGTCTCGCTATATGCAGATGATATCCTTTTGTGCATAGTGGTTCCGGAGAGATCAACTGCCAAAATACTGGAGGTCTTTGGGACATTTTCTGGACTCCACATAAACTGGAGTAAAGTCCTGTTTACACCTACTGGTAGGATGGTGGCCTTGAAAAGATTGGCATTATTCGATAATCACAGAGAAGAGGGTGTTCAGATACTTGGGAATCTATGTCACCAGGGACCAACAGTTCTTTTGTAATATGAACTTGGGCAGCTTTCCCTTGGGATACAAGAGGGATGTGAGCCATCGGAGATGACTTCCTCTCTCCCTAATGGGCTGAGCTGCTCTTTACAAAATTATTTACCTGCCCAAGTTCATACGGGTCCTCCAGAACTCAATCTTTGAAGTCCCAGAGTGATTTTTCAGTAGAGGCCAAAACTCGGTTACCACTGCTGGACAGGGGCGCACCAAGAATAGCCCTCAACAATGTTGGCCAGAGAGGCCCTTTGATGGGGACATCACCCTACCAAATATAATGCTCTGCTACTGGCCAACCCAAATGGTAACTTGTTGTAATTGTGTATACAGGTGTTTGCCTGATACAGGGTGAGGAATGGGAATGTGGAGTGTGGACAGCAGTCTACGTTATGGAGGCTTGGTGTAGGGGAAGTGTTCCAAGTGAGTCAGTTGTTCAAGGCTGGCTGTGAAGGGGGCTGCACTTTGGTTTAGAGTTGGTCTCTCAACAGAAATACATTTCCTTCAACTTACATGTGCCTTCATGTCGCTCTTGAAAGTCACAAGAATTGGCAACAAGTTGGCCAGCCTTTTCCTGCAAACCCAGAGGCTGCTCAAAACCCATTGAGGCGTCGCAGCGGTTGCTGATGTCCGCAAGCTTATTAGTATTGGGACTTCCTGCGGCACACATGTGTACCACATCTCATTTCAAGGTACTTTTTGGGTGGCCACATGGTGAGACAGTGGACGGTGCAAGCTCTTGTAGCAACGGCTGTTAAGTGCATGTTCAACTGCATTACATGACCACATTATCGTCCTTGTGGGCGAAGTGCCGGTGACGCATATTTGGGAGTGACCCTGCGTCCTACGTCATACATCCTGCGATCTCAGCCATACTACAGGAAGGATCCTATGCGGTTTACAATCGCCATTCAAGGCATATGTTTCTTGGTGCACGCTTTCTTGCTGTAAGTTGCAATCGCTTAGATTCTTACTTCTACGTTTTCAGAGACACATACACTCAATTCAGGGTGTGTTCATAGTACAGTGTGGTACTTATTCAAGACGTACATTGTACATACTTCTATAAACTGGTATACAATGCTCTTACTCTTACCTAGAAATACTCCACGGTGACCCTATTCTGCAATATAGGAATACGGATTCACATTTACTTTGCTGATTCGCTGCCTTCTAAACTTTTGATTGTAGTTCAACTTTATTTGTACTTCAGAAAAAATACTGAAATTTACCATGCTTTAATGACACCTCCCTCCTTTTTGATGCAGTCTGGTCCCTTGAGTGTAGAATGGGAGGGGCAGATAGAAATGTGTGAGACTTACATAGAGGATCTGTATGGACAGAAATTTAGTGCTGCACAAAAGAAAGCTTTATTATTGAATACTCTGGGCAAAGAATGTCAACACATTTTTAAATACCTTCCTATTTGTACACAAGCTAATGGAGATGCCATTGCAGATGTGTATGTGGAAGCAAAAAAAATATTAGAGAACAGATTTGCAAAAGAAATGAATGTGATCATGAATAGGTTTAAGTTTTACACTTCTCCGCAGACAGAGAATGAAACCATAGATGATTTTGTGGCCAGGTTTGAGAGTTATCTATAATGTGTATGTTTGGGGCAATGTCCAACGAATTGATACGCAATCAGCTCATTGTTCACTGTAGGAATAAGAACATTCAAGAGTGCTTATGGGCAGCCAAGTATCCCTTGCTAAAAGATGCCGTAGATATGGCCAAAGTTGTTAACAATCTCAGGTATGCATGAGAGAGATGGAAAGGAAGGAGATGTTGGTTGGAAAAGGATTGAATGTTACTAGAGAAGAGTTGGAAGTTAGTGTTGTGTCCAAACTTTTTACCTCTTTCTCAAGGTTAAAATGAGGTAGCAGTGTGTAACAGGTGTGGCAGCAGCTATCATACGACAAACTGCAAAAAATGTCAGGCCTCAATCAAAGACTGCAGGATTTCTGGTCGGAGAGGCCACTTTGCCAGTGTATGCATACAACCCGCCAAGTTTAAGGTGTCTGCTGTGGATGAAGATTATGCCCGGCATGTCAGTGGGGATCGCACTCTTTGGGTTGAGGGTGTGAGTACTAAGTTGGTTAGGCCCCATCTCTGGGCAATTCCTTTTAGGGCCGTTTAGTTACTGGGGGATCCTAGTATTCTTAATCACAAAGAATGATCTGGCTCTTTCAGGGACTCTTCCATTGATCTGAGCCCTTCCTCATATCGACTCACTCATTAGTGCACCAGTGACCCATGACACTGGACTAAAGGGACTGCTGCCCTAAAAGAAATTTGTCCTACCAATGAATTGCCCAGAGATTTGACTGAATGCATTTATGTTTTCTAGTCCAGCCAACCCCAGAAATCCCTAGTCCTGATGAGACCCTAGTATCCCTAAAGGGTTGAAACGCCTTCGACAAGATTACTGAGACAGATGAGGTTTTTCTACTTTACCTATACAATAATTGAATTTATGAATTAATAAGTGTTTTAACTGAAACAGCTGCCTCGCATTTGTATCAACCGACTACCTCTTATTTTTGCTGATACTTATTTCACTTTTCTTATTATTTCTTTGGTTCTGGTTTGTTTACTCACCTGGGGTCTTTTGCTACCTATTCTCTCACTATACACTGCCAAAATAATTGTTTCATTTTGTGATTGTTTTGAATAAAACTCGGTTTGGCTGAACCATGTTACATACAGCTTAGTTATTATTGCTCCTTCCAAATGATTTTGATATAGCATTTGTATGTTTGGGATTTACTCTGCACAGAAATATCTGTGGTATTCATAATTTGCTTCTGAATGAATTCCATGTGAACGCATGTTTCAAGGATCACTTGATACCCCTGTTCGCATGGACATAAGGGTTGCTCTTGTGTTTTGTTTAAATACTCTCCTTCTCACACAGCACAGCATTTGAGGCTGCTGTACTGCACTGCGTGATAAAGTAGTAAAACTGGCCCATTGTTCCCAATGAGACTGTTGATGTCAAAGACATTTTTGACAGCGGACCTAGCATCGATGAGTGTGTTTTCTGAGGTGAAGGCAGGGAGCTAATAATGAATTATTATAAGAAGAAATACATAAAGAGATTAGAGGGGATGCCAGGATGGGCCCCGCTAGACAGGATTTATCAGATGTGAGTGCTTTTAACCCCTTCCATACTGAGGACCGAGCGATTCCGTCATCATCCTCGGTGGTCATGTGCTGAGGACGGAACCATTCCATCCTCTGCACACAACCAGAACATACCTCTACTGTTTAAAGCAGAGGGATTTCCTTTTTGGGTTTTCAGCCCTGGGTTCTGGGGAAGAGCTTCCAGATCCTCTCACAGCATTTATTTCAATGTAATAACAATCACGCGCATCTGGCCAGTGGGCAGAAAACCCACTAGGAACCATAGATAATGTTTTATATACATCGAGGTGTGGAGGCTGCCCTGAAAGAGCATTATAATGCCCCCTCCCCTCCCTAAAATTGCCACAGTCTTTCTACCCTCCCGATCTTCCTCTCCCCCTCCCCCTCGGGTCAGAAAGCCCACTACGCACCAGGATTTGTTTTATTTGTAATGCATAGGGGCTGTCTAAATTGAGTATGCCAATGACCCCACCTCTAAACATAAAAGGCAGCAGTATTTCTGCCCCCCGGGGGGCATATAGGGGCAGTAGCCCCTGGTCTGCCCCTTTGGTGCAGAAAGTCCACTCGGAGCCAATGATTATTTTTTAATATATATCTAGGGGATGGGGCTGCCCTTAATGGACATGCCAATGCCCCCACCTCCTCCATACATTTAGCTACAGTCTTTATGCCCCCTTTGAGGGCAGGTGGGAGCAAAAGATCCTGATGGGCATAAAGCCCACTAGGCACCAAGGAGTATTTTGTTTAGCCAGACTACCTACACAAGTGAGGTACCATTTTTATTGAGAGGTTAGGGGTAATGCTGGGTGGAAGGAGGTTTGTGGCTCCTCTCAGATACCAGCGATTTCTATCACAGAAATTTGAGGAAAATTTGTAGAAAAATTGTGGGGGATGCAAGGGATGTCGTGTAACAGTACCTGGTGAGAGCCACACAAGTCACCCCATCCTGGATTGCCATATGTGTCTAGTTGACAAGTATGTATAAGTTTGCTGGGTTTCCATAGGTGCTGGCTGAGGTAGGTCCCAAAATCAACAGCTATGCACATTGCAAAAAAGCGTCAGTTTTCAGTGGAAAAATGCGATGGGGTCACAGTGAGATTTGGGCCGTTGCCTGTCACGGGCAGTAGCCCTACCCACACAAGTGAGGTACCATTTCTATTGAGAGACGTAGGGAAAAACAGAATAGTTGAAGTGTTATTACCAATTGTTTTTTATGCATTTCTGCCTTCCAAATGTAAGACAGTGTCTAAAATAAAAGTCATTTTTAGAAAGGCCCTCTAATTCACATGATAGTATGGATACCCACAAATTCAGAGATGTGCAAATAACCACTTCTTCTAAACTCCATATCTTGTTCCCATTTTGGAAATACATAGGTTTCCTTGATACCTATATTTCACTCTTTATATTTTACCAAATGAATCGCTGTATACCCGGTATACAATAAAAATCTATTGCAAGGTGCAGCTCAGTTATTAGCCCTGGGACCCTTGGGTTCTTGGTGAACCTGCAAGCCCTATATATCTCCACAACCAGAAGGGACCCACAGGCATAATGGTATATTGCTTTGAGACATCTGCAATAGTTAGAGGAAGTTACAGGTGAAAACATAGGCCCAAACACTAACTGGAAGGATGTTGAAAGCACAAAAAATAGGAACAAAAGTCTATGTCCTAGTAAAATGCAAAAACTGTGCACAAAATTTAGGTTTTCTTACCAAAGTCTGCCTGTTCCTGAAAAAATGGAAAGATGCTTATTTTAGCACCACAAATCCTTAGTGGATACCATTTGCAGGGAACAACACAGATGCTTTCTGCTGCAGCACTTTTTTCCAATTTTCCCCCCAAACCAAAACACAAAGTTTACCAGTATTTTTGCAAATTTCTATGTCCCCTCCAGGAGAATCCACAAACCCTGGCCATCTTTAGAATCCTCAGGATGTTGGAAAAAAAGGATGCACATTGGGCGTGGTTACCTTATGTGGATAAAACGTTACGGGGGCCTAGGAACAAACCACTCCAAATAGCCAAAAAGGCTAAGCACGGGGGGCAAGGACCAAGAAGAACCGGGGAATCAAGAACTGTGGACCAGAACCAGACTTGACCCTATACCCTGCCTGCCTGTTGTCCCATCAATAGTGGAAAGATGACTCGTCTTACAGCTGAGTCCATAACCCTTGGAGGGATGCCAGCACTTCATAAATCAAGCCAGCATCTACCTTAGAGTAGAGGAGCCACTCCCCTTCGTCCTGCAGGCACCAATCGCAATCTCTAGTTCACTGAACTGCTGACCACAAAACTCACCAATGCAGCAGACACCCTGTTGGAGGTGTTCCATGTTTCCAGGGGAGAAGCCCCATCTCTCCAGTATCGAGAGCCTCTAGGAGTCCTCCAGCACCAATTCCTGGAGTACCAAACCCCTTGCAGCAGGCAAGACTTGTTGGTGGTCCAATCCAGACACCAACCCTACAGTGACCGACCAGTCGATGAGGGATGTCTGCCCTGCAGAAGCCAGCCCTGAAAGTGGCCCAGCTGTCCTATAGTATCCCTATCTCCAGGTTGTCATCTGAAGCAAGTACCTCTGACAACTGCGACCCGCTGCACAAAAGAACACTGCACCCAAGCCTGAATTCATAATGACCAACAGTGTCTCTAGCAACTAAAGGAAGATCTGACCAGCCTGGACCCCTAGTTCCCACTTGCAGCTTCTTTTTACAGGTACAGATCCCCATTGACTACAACAGGGCTCCTGACACCAAAAAGCACCTCTGCACCAGGGCGCCCCAGAGCTAACAAGGTGGCCTGTTGATGCTGCCTTGAAACTTGACCCCTACTAACCTTAAGTTGAGAAGAACAGTCTTGTGAGTTGTTGATGAGTGACCTTATGCAGTATATGTCTTTCTCGATAGGATTACATTACTGAGTTACTCTGGAAATACAATGCATTTCCTATTTATAGTATAATCACCATCTCGAAAACTACTTACCTAGATTGAAGTTTTTATGTTAAAAAATATATAAAAGTGTTATTTGTTTCTGAATAGGTCTCAAGTTTCTTCTTGAGTGTGTCTCTCATTTATTGACTCAATGTTTGTTCAACAAATGCTTAACACTAGCCTCTGAAATGCCTAAACAGCTCACGCACACATTATCACAAAAAGAGCATTTGGGAATATTTATTTAAACCCTGTATGCAAATAATTGTCATCTGGACTTTCTACCTATTGCACCTCTTTTTGGTACAGTACATAAAGCCAGCTTCCTACAGTAGGACAAACTCAGAGTTCAGAAATGTCTGGGGTTGGTAGGGTTTCCTTGGGTTCCGGCCTATGGTGGACAGAGATACCACAGCTATTTGCATCTACAGAAATGTTGAAAATCAATAGAAAAATCATAATGTTTCACCTTGCATTTTAGAGACGGGACTGTCATGGGTGATATGATTCTTGCATTCTGGACAAAATAAAAGAGTGAGACCTCCTGCTAGGGAGAGACAGTAGTTTGTGGTCAGAGCAATGGTGACCAGACGCGTTGAGGCCTGCAACCCTGCCTGAGGAGGCAGTGAAAAATTTGGGAGTATGAGTGGACAGTGGGCTGTCTTTGGAAGCCAAACAAAAGTGTTTGCGGAGGTTGTTTTGGACTTCTGCTCAGACTCAAGCCTCTTTAAGGGTTTTTTGACTCGCAAACTCTCCAGACCATTATCCAAGCTACAATTTTATCCATGCTGGATTATTGTAACTCTCTTTTTTTAGGTGCTAATAAATCTGAGATCCAGCGCTACAAGAGGTAAAAAATGCGGCAGCATGCACTCTTTTTGCTTTCCCAAAATTCTGCTCAGTGTAAAAGCTTATGCCTAAGCTACACTGGCTGCCTGTTGATAAAAGAATCCAGTGTAAGACATTGTACTTTGGTCACAAAGTTCTGACCTAACAAGCGCCTTCTGTCTTATCTGATCTGCTGGTGCCGTATCTACTGTGAGATACGTTGCGCTCATTCGATCAGTATTTAGCTTGCACCCCTGAGTCCTACGAGCAAGAGCCGGGGTTCACTCTTTTAAGACATTGGCGTCCGGACTCTGGAATTTTCTTCTTGTGTCTATCAGAGGTATTCAGAACCATCTAGCTTTTAGAAAGGGTATAAAAACCTGGTTATTCCTGACCTGATTTTACTCCCTCTCGGCTTTTCTATCTTGCAATGTGTTACTTGGGTAGCGCTGGGACACCCTGTCACTGGGGCAGCCATGCGCTTTACAGATCTTTTTAACATAACATAACTTCCAAGCCATACCACACTGGACTGCCACATGTCTAGTTTTGAGACATGTCTGGGTGTGGTAAAATTACATGGGTACGGTCTACCCTTGATACCCCCCAAATACCACAGCTACCCACCTCTCCAGAAAGATTGAAATTCAATCAAAAAAACCTTGATGCTTTCACGTTGAATTTTGGGGACTTTCCTATTACAATATGTTAGGTTCAGTACAAAAGTAGGGGACTGTTTTTATAAGGACATGTGTAGAAATGCAGGATGACATGGCATTTGACACAGAAATGTGATAAAACTTTGTGATTTTACCAATCGTTGGTACTTTCAGTGCATTCAGAATAAGAAAAGTAGTAGGATTTACATAAGTCATCAAACCTGGGACTCACAGGAGCCAGGTTTTCAGAAATGTCTAGCTTTAACTGACCACACAAGAACTGCAGTTACTCACTACCCCAGAAAGATTAAAATTGCAAGGAAATATTTTGATTGCAATGATGGGGGGCATTTTTCAAAGGCAGCAAGCTGAAGTTGGAGGCTCGCATTTACCTGGGCATAGTCTGCATACAACGAAGCGGCAACGCTGTAGGTCTCCCCTGCCGCCGAACGAGATCACCGGCCGCAGTTGGGGGAGACTACAGCTCCCAGGACACCCAGCGGCATTACATAATTTCCGCCCACCAGCGCGCCCGGAGGCGCTGAAAAAGCAGAGGCTCCCTCGGTGGAGCGGGGGCATTTTTCAAAGGCAGCAAGCTGAAGTTAGGCTCGCATTTACCTGGGCATAGTCTGCATACAACGGGGCGGCAACGCTGTAGGTCTCCCCTGCCGCCGAACGAGATCACCGGCCGCAGTTGGGGGAGACTACAGCTCCCAGGACACCCAGCGGCATTACATCATTTCCGCCTACCAGCGCGCCCGCAGGCGCTGAAAAAGCAGAGGCTTCCTCCGCGTCACAAAGGGACACTAGATAACTACGTTATTAGGGCTGCCACTGGAATTGATAGGGATATTGCTCTTGACGAGCGACGGGCCGAGAGACGTCGTTCTGTTGAATCTGTCAAGAACAAATGCTTATCCCTGGGTTTGTCACAGCTAGTTATGTCACCACAATCCAGTACGCCCCGCGAAACCGAGAGCTATGATGTGTCTTTTAGTGACAACATACCCTTACTCTTCCGAGATAGAACTCCTCCACTCGAGTTAAATAACGACCCGATTACACCTTTATCTTCTTCCCTTAGTGACGCAATATTTGAGTCAGATGCCTTGTTAGACGTACCGTTGCCATCTGTACAGGTTGTACAAAAAACTATTAGTACTCCAAAGACCTCTCGACTACAAGGCCTACCATCCAAAAAAAGAAAAAAGAGGGGGAGCGGTCCAAAGAGAGATAAGGTCAAATTAACTAAACCCGATAATCCCAAGACCTTCTTATCAAAAACATCCATATTATCTCCATTGGCTGTTTCTTCACACTCCCCATTAGTTGAAACATCAGATATTCATTTATTGGGAAATATTGAAAAAATGATTAGATCCTTCATCTTACCAATATTAGAAAGACTAAAAACAATAGTCCTGCACTTGGGGAACTTAGAACAGACAATTGGGGAGATCAAGGAGGGAACCAAGGACCGATCAAAGTCTACATCAGTGCCTCCAACCACTGTATCGGACCTAAATACTATTGACCAAAAGGGAGTAAAAGCTATGAGTCAAGTAAAATCACATTTAAAGAAAAAGAGGTGGAGGTGGGTGGGAAATTAAATTTCCAACAAATTCTCCAAAATCGAAGTGATAACGAAGATCCTGTAAGGACATTTGTCCCTACAACCCATAATGTAGATCTGCCTCCGGAAGCAGTTCCTCTTGTGGTGGTCCTTACGGGAGTTCCTCCCCTAAAGGACGGAAAAAGAGAAGACCATAGCCAGTTAAAAAACAAGGTTATATTTTGGCTTAGGCAGAATCGTCCACTTCCTCCAGATATAAACGGAGAAATTTTACATGTTAGGCATCTTCCTTGGCTGGGACACAGGAAAAAAGATATTATGGGGGACATTATAATAATTAATTTCCGAGACAAAAGGGCAGTTAGATACATCTTAAATTGGTTTCCTTCGAATTCTTCTAATACAATTAAAGCATTTGAATTGCCCTATTTTTATCCTAGAGTAGTCCCGACTAATGAGAGTAATTTGAATTCATCATCTCAAAACCAGGATGACCGTATCAGACCTTTATTTCAATGTCAGGATGTCCACTCTAGGCCCCCATTTAACTATCAAGTTGACAGTGTTAGCCACTTACCTCAACATCCGGAGGATTGTCCCAGGCCTTTTCTCATAGGCAAGAGAAATTATTATAATTCCTCATATCGATACCAGAATGACGTCCGTGGGCCCCTACCTCAAAATCAGAATCACTGTTCTGTTCTGCAATTTCGCCCTCAGGCTGACTGTTTCAGCCCCCCAATACAATATCAGAATAATCATTTAAGGCTTCCATTCCAACGTCAGGAAGGTCGTTTCAGGTCCCTATTACAACATCAGAATTGCTTTGGGCCTGTACTTTTCCATCAGGATGACCATTCCTTACCCCTCTACAATCGCTATGCGGCATTATCAGGGCTGGAAGGAGTGGACTGACTTAATTTTCGGGGAACAAAAAAATATGCAGCTGATAGTCCACAAAAGTTGCCTTCTATAAGCACAGAAGTAAACTCTAATAATATTCTGCATCCCTCTCATGTTTTTAATTCAAGATCTAAGCAGTATCAGCCCATACCTACTGACCTATTAGGTAAGTCCATAGATCTAAATCAGGCCGACTCTATTGCGGTTCTAGAACGGGATCTAAATCCTAACCCTATTATTGAACCCGTACTAGATATACAGGAATGTATAGGAGAGAAGAGTAATCTTCGAATTGTAGCATTATTTTGGAACATAGCAGGCCAACGATCGAAGGCCGGAAATGACATATGGAGGGAGTTTAGTTCTAAATTTGACATCTTAGCACTTCAAGAGATTTGGGCCATTGACGTGATACACATGGAAGGTTTTATAACCTATTTTACACCAGCTCAACCCTCCACCTCAGGTAGAGCGAAAGGAGGCTTAACAATTTATGTCTCAAACCTCCTTAACCTAAAGGAAGTAGTCGCTATAAATCTGGATCCAAACTTTCAGATTCTTAGATTGACTTTAAATAATAGGGACAGCTTCCTTATAGTGAACTTCTATAACAATCTCTCTGACGCTGAGGCAATGAATGTGGTATCCCTGATCCGGTCCATATTAAAAACTAGAATAAGGAAGTCATTAAACGAAGAGGTAATTATTTGGGGGGGGGGACTTCCACCTGGGACCATGTTCGACCACAAACAATAACAACATTTGTGGTATCCTGGATTAATTTGGAAGTCCCATCCTACACTTTAGACATTCCATCTTAGGTAATCATTTAAATGAAACCTTGTTCGAGTTAGACCTGTCTCAGGTAAATACCCAGGGCCCGATTCACAGAACTAACTTAAGACAAAATCCTAAACTTACTACCATTTTGGTATTCACAGAAGGCACTTACTCATTTTGGTATTCACAGAAGGCACTTACTCATTTTGGTATTAACAGAAGGCACTTACTCATTTTGGTATTCACAGAAGTTAGGAGTCCTAACTTTAGGACTCCTAAATGTTTTCTGTGAATACCGAAAGTCTTAAAATTAGGATTTTTCTCAGTTTAGTAGTAGTATAGTTAGGACTCCTAACTTTAGGACTCCAAAATGCCTTCTGTGAATACCGAAAGTCTTAAAATTAGGATTTTTCTTAATTTAGTAGTCCTAAATTTAGGACTCCTAACTTTAGGACTGCTAAATGCCTTCTGTGAATACCGAAAGCCTTAAAATTAGGATTTTTCTCAGTTTAGGAGTTCTAAGGTTAGACTTTACAACTACTAAACTGAGAAAAATCCTAATTTTAAGGCTTTCGGTATTCACAGAAGGCATTTAGGAGTCCTAAAGTTAGGAGTCCTAAATTTAGGACTACTAAATTGAGAAAAATCCTAATTTTAAGACTTTCGGTATTCACAGAAGGCATTTAGGAGTCCTAAAGTTAGGAGTCCTAACTATACTACTACTAAACTGAGAAAAATCCTAATTTTAAGACTTTCGGTATTCACAGAAGTCATTTAGGAGTCCTAAAGTTAGGACTCCTAACTTCTGTGAATACCGAAATGAGTAAGTGCCTTCTGTGAATACCAAAATGAGTAAGTGCCTTTTGTGAATACCAAAATGGTAGTAAGTTTAGGATTTTGTCTTAAGTTAGTTCTGTGAATCGGGCCCCCAGAGCGATAAGAATCGAACATTGGCTGCTACTTTCCATGGCAGAGGATGCTTAACAACAATAGATTATATTTTGGTTTCAAACAGTGTGAGGACATTAGATGCAGGATTTAGTAGACACATAATCCCGCTAAGTGACCATTATCCCCTCAGTATTTCCCTCTCATTGACTCATAAATTGAAGCGTGGTTTGGGCTCCATTTTATTACAAAATAATCTGGCGTTAAGCAGATTAAATGGATATGCCCTTAAATGGCAAGTGGTCAAGTCTCCTTTCCTAAATGATAACACTCATCAAGCTAAATTAGATCTAGCAATAGACGAAAAGGAATGGGTTCTTTATTTTTCTAAGATTTTTTCAGTTGGTACGGAGTCAGTTAATCCGCTGGCTTTAAAGCTCCAGAATTCTAACTTCCGGAATGATCTAGATAGTATTTATTCTATTGACCTACAGTTTTCATTGAAACAAATTGCCCTGGCCTTGAGTGCAAGCAAAAATGGAAAGGCACCGTGCCCAGATGGTGTACCTATCGATTTGTTTAAAAATCAAATGGACCTCTGGACTCCCCTTTTAACCAGAGTCCTGAATGCTTCCTGTAATATAGGTCTACTACCTTCATGGTCAAAATCCGTACTAGTTCCCATCTTTAAAAAAGGTGATCGTGAGTCAGTAACCTGCTATCGTCCAATCTCTCTTTTAGACTCCCTGGGAAATATGGCGGGTCGAGTCATTTTAGAGCAACTACAAGTTTGGGCGGATGATGGCAGGATTATTTCAGACTTGCAGTACGGGTTTCGCCAGGGCCTGGGGACCATCGAACAGGCCCTAAATATTTCACTTTTAATAGACAAGTATGTCTATATTAAAGGAGGAGACCTCTATATGGTCTATGTGGATTTATCAGCCGCATTTGACTGTGTTTCCCATTCTAAGCTCTGGGCTTTATTGGCTGATATGGGGGCTCCATCGAACTTGCAAATGCCACTGCAAGAGTGCATTATGGGGTGGGGGGGAGTTGACGGAAGACTTTTCAGTAGAAAAAGGGGTTAGGCAAGGGTGTGTCCTGGCCCCTCTTCTTTTTACATTGTATACAAATGGTCTGGAAAGAGAGATGATGAAGGGATCCCAGGATCTCCCTATGGTGAACAATCGTCCTATACCTGCACTTCTTTATGCAGATGATACCATCATTTTAGCTCGTACCCCCGTGAACTCCAAAAGAGTCTGAATAGATACTCCACATTTATGGCAGGCCTTGACCTTAAGATAAATATTAGTAAAACCTTTGTCATGAGGGCAAGTCCTGGCCAAAAAAGTATTAGCAAAATGAGGGGTATTTATTTGGACCAAGAAAAAATAGCTACCACGAAAAAATACTCTTATTCAGGCATAACAATAGATCATAAATTATCCTGGAAATCGGCTGTAGAAATGAGAAAACTTATTTTTCTAAGAACAACTACAGCCCTTATTAATTTTACCAGGAAGTTGGGAAATAGAGCTCCCTATAAAGCGAAATGTCTATCTGTGGCTTTGTACGGGGTGGGTCTCTAGGGTTTTGTGGGCACAGATAGCATTCAGAAAGTGAAAAATTCATTTGTGAGGTTCCTTCTCGCAGTTCCTGGGAGTGCGGGTACCTTTGCTTGCCATACAGAGCTGGGTCTTGTTCATGTGACGGACCAAGCCAAAGTTGAACCACTCTTATTATTGCGCAAGATTTGGTCCTCCGACAAAGCAACCCTCTCCCAGTCTATCTTCTCTGATTGTCTATCCATGGATAACGTTCATAGGTCTAGGTGGCTGCGGTACATAGCAAGCTTTTTCCATGATTTGGGCTGGGATAAATATTATCATAACCCCTCTTCTATATGTGAGGTTACGAGGAAGGCCTTAAAAAATAAAGCTCTCGCCCATCTGGAGGAGCTAAGATTGATGAATGAAATTGCCAAACCCTCTGTCACTCACACTTTAATGACGCAGCTGGTGCCCACATTACAGCCGTACCTCGCCCTTAATACTACAAGCTATGAGCGTTACCTATTGGTAAGATTTAGGATGAATTTTTTTCATCGAATGGTCACATTTCCAGTACGAAATAACTGGGCTAAAATTCTCTCTTTTTGTCCTTGTGATCATATCTCCCAACAATCGACCTTGCATTCTATTCTTTTCTGTAAATTTTATACGGGACCAAGGAAAAAATGGCTTATTCCGTTTTTGAGGCGTACTGGTTTAAAACAATGTCGTCCAGCTCTACTTTTTTTACAGATGTTGGAGGGAGAGCACCTGGTATTTATAGTAGTCAATTTTCTGAAATCTATTGTTAAATATCGTAAGAACTTAGATTAACATGCCATCGTGACTACGCAATTTTATGTCTTTTCATTTTTAATGGATTCACTATGTCATTTATGAATCTTTTAAATCAAGGATTAATTAGTTGCTCTTTTTTAATCCCTCGTAGATTCCATATAATAGGTGAGGGGGACTTTTCTCACTTTTTTAACTTGTAAATAATCATGTTTTTAGGATTGGTATTTCATTGTATGATTATATTATTGTATGCTTTTATGATTTGCAACTATAATCGAAATAAAGCAAGAATTGAATTGAATTGAATTGATTCCTTGGCTAAGATCGATCAAGATGAACTTGATGGACCTCGACCTGGAAGTTTATTAGAATTCTCATGAACTTCTTGGCCAGGCTCCTTGGAATTGTTAAAAGTAAGGTTCCGAGAAAGGCACTATGCTAAACTTATGGCCTCTGGAGCTGCAGATGTGTTAACTCCATTTTTTTTCTTTTAAAGTGCTCCCTTTTTATGAAAATGTTTAAGGTACCATTTGCCCTGCCTCTCTGACATCTCTCTCGAAAATTTTGCAATGGCATTCTTCCCCTCGGAGCATTTTCAAGCACATGGCAAGCTAATGCCGGGAGTTCCACAGCATGCCATGGCTTTCCTATTACGAGATCGAGGAACATATTCTTTTGTTTTTGCCCAGCATATTCAGCAAGTCGTTCGGAATGGATACCGGCATGTTGCACATTAGGTCTACTCGCTCGGACATCTATGCTATTGGCTTTTAGGAAAGGACAAGACGCACTTGCTGTGTGTGCTGTAGTGAAGTATTACAGGGTGCATGGTATAAGAGGACAAGTCTCTTAATAAAACCTATAAATTCATCAAGGTTGCACTTTCCTGCTTACTTGCACATGTATTTGCGCTTTAGCTCCCATGTATTGTTGCACATTGTAGTATTAGGTGGTACCTGAATATCACGTGGTTTAGTTATTTTTGGTTTTTTCATGTTTTAGCTTCATACTGTATCTTTAACTTGCTTTAAAACTGAATATTCAAGTCGAGAAGGGCTGCTGCGTGTTGGAAGTTTTGCTGCTTTGTTGAGAGATCCATTTAACACCTGCTGTTTTATTTCTATATCTGTTTTTGATTCATTGCTCTTGGTATATTCTACTGTTTTATCATGTTGTGTGCACTTGAATGGTTTGTAATAACCGAAAATAGTTATGATGATTGCAACATGTTGCATTTAGGCCCTTTCCTGTCTAGGTGATGGGCTCAAACACAAATGGGGTTTTTGAGGAGAACTTCGGAAGCACAGAATGAAAGAACATTTGTTATTATGTTTTGAATTTCTCTCATAATTAAAGAAGAGTGCAAGAAAGGTCATATTTTGTGAAACGCCCTTTGAATCGTGATTTTATAGGGTACTCCAAACTCAGAGTTTCAGGAATAACCACTATTTCTAAACTTGGATTCTTGTGTTCATTTAAAAACTGCATACCCTTATTTTATGAGTGAGGCTATACCGTTTTGACTTGACTGATGGTTGGTGCACAATGAAAAACCATTATAAGTTGCAGCCTGACTCTGGGAATTGTGTGTTTTTGGAAATCCACGAGATGTAATTGTGTATTACTTTTGTAGATCAGCCATCAGGGCAACAAATACTGATGAAAACAATCCTACCTAGTTCTGTTTTTCCCACTTAATTTCATTAGTTTTTGATTTCAGTTACATTTTGTATAAAATTCATCCGCGATCTACACCAATAAACCCATGCTGAATTTCATATTTCCTACTTTTCAGAAATGTAAAACTTACCAAGTCAGCCTATAGGGTTGACATAGGGGTGAGACCTCTTTCCTCCACAAACTACAAGTGGGAATAAACCATAAAATATGACATATTGGTTATCACAAGTACTCCAGGGAAAATGCATATCTTTTTTTACAATGATGGGAAATAAGGCAATGTTAGCAGAGCAGACCTTACGCACAGACTTATTTGCAATGCACCGTTTTCCCATGTTTCCAACAAACCCACAATTTTTCTACATTTTGGCTATTTTCTCAGTCCCCTCTAGAGTAATCCACAAATCCTTGTACCTTTAAGAACCTCAACATGTGGAAAAAGGAAATGTAAAGTTGGTCAGGATATGGTTTCTGCAAATTGAAGTTCTCAATGCCTAATTAAGTCTTAAGTGCCCCAAACATAAAAAGTGCGTAGAACTGGTAGGGCTTGGGCAGAGGAGACACAATACTTACGGGATTCAAAGCATGAATTTCCAAATGCACTATAAAAGCACTATAAAAGCAACAAAAACAACACACCAGAAAAAATCCAAAGTGCACCCTGACCCGGTGCAGAGGTCAACGTGAACCCCACAAGCCCCACAGACCACCATCAAGGAACAACGGGGTTGCGGAAGGCCAAGGAGAAGAGGGAGAAGAAGACGGGTGCAGACCACAGGAAAACAAGACCAGCGTCACGGAGGTGACAGTACACTACCAGCAACCGACCTACAAACAGACTATCCAGAATGCAGACGGAGTGTCAACGAGGCCAATGGAGGAGGCCAAGAGGCGCTGGCATGACTTGAAAACCTAAACCAGGCACAAAGACGCTGCCAACAGGAAGGCCGCAATGGTGAAAGGAGGTGGGATTCCTGCACCACAGGAGGAGCTGGAGTAAATAGAGGCCTGTCATCAGTGTGGAGACTGTGCAAGGAGGTAGGATTCCGGACACAGCTCGATAGGACCTGACACAACAACAACAGTGTGAGGATCTTAAAGGGACTGGGGGACGGGGGAGATGGGCACAATGGCACACATGCACAACGATGTGTAGCACACTGCACAACCACAAATACCCAGGGACATGTCCCCCATCCTTGGGCACACTGCAGCACACACACATAGCAATCACAGCACATCCCATGACAATGTGGCACAAAGTGCAACACGGACACTGCAAAACAGGGGTCACAACTGGGTCCGCCCATGCACACAAACAGGCTAATCACATTGGACAGAGCAGGGAACTGTGAGATGCATATGTATGGGTACAACCTCACATCAGTCATGTAGTCCAAATGTCCACTGTCCCAACTCAAATTGCCTGCAACGCCCAAACAGTCATGATGTACATTGTCACACAGTCTGCATGTCTACAAGATCTATGCACCAACATAACTGTCAACACAATGTCAACATGCATCTCCCCTCCACATTGCAGAGGGACAAACAACACCTCCAGCAGATCACACCAGACAGCCCATCAGTGATGCCGGAAACAACCACCACACCTTTGACACCAATGCCCTACAACAGCCCATGGACATCCCACACAGCCCACTACCAGGACCAGGGCAGACAAGCCACTTAGAGGAGAACCCAGCCCCTGCAACAGAACACACAGCATGAAGCACCCGCAGGCATGGCTGGCACACAACACTTCACCGAGCCACACATGGCACACCAATGCCAGGTGTCCGAACACCAAAAGGAGGTGGCCCAACAGGTGCGGGTGTTGACCGAATCCATCAGGGACCACCTACACCCCACAAAGGAGACCCACACTGCCATAGAGACACATGCAGATGCACATTCCCAGTACAGAACCACGCCCAGGGGCACGCACATATCAGTCACACACCCACGTTGGCTCTGCATACAACAGCCCAGTCCACTTCTCTTACGAATTGAGTGTGTGACAACAAAGCAACCTGTCCAAGCTCTAACCCGCTGCCTGCGGTGACATGTCTGCGTCCGCTGTACACAGCACAATGTAATGTCATAGGGCCCAAGGCCCTCATGCATGCAACAAGACCACAGGGACAGACGCAGATATTATGTCGAACTGGCTACGGGCACGTGCGCCCGGCCACTTTATTGGCAGGGCCACATGTACAGTGATGCCTGTGATGGATGTGTGTGGGGTGAGTGCAAGCCAGTCCTCAGGGAGTTGTTGGTGCTGACAACAAACACAACAGTGAACACAATGAATACGGAAACTGACAACAGCAGCATTACAGGGACAACTGCGGAGCATCATGGAGGTAGCCTGAGCAAGTCCAGAGGGCACACAATGAGCAAACAGAAGTGTCTGTGAGTTGCAGTGCGCTGAGTCTGGGGCACCAGAGTTGAGCGCGCTCATGTGAAGAGAATGTCTAGGATTTTGTCGCTTCGGAACCCACATGATGCAGCTGCAGTGGGGGGGTGTCACACCTGCATCATCTTACTCATCGTCGTCCCAGGTCTCCCAGACCGCCTGAAGTGACATTGCTGCGTGAACTCACCACAGTACATAACCTATACAGTAATGGACGATGAGTAAGTGGCATCTGGAGTGCTGAGCAGGGTATCAGGCCGATGATGGCATCCATGACAGGTGTGAGCAACTTCATAAGTCTGTCAGGACCACCGTTTTGACTTTGGCAGATGGAGGTTGGAGGTGGTCCTTGCGGTGGTGGCGTGTGCCTCCTGCGGTGATGCAACATCCGGGCCGGTCTGGACTTGATTCTATATGTGGGCCCTGGTGGGCCGCAGTTGAGGCCGGAGGCTGCGGACAGTGCAGGGCCACAGACACATGGCGTTGATGACCCAAAGACCATCGCCTCAGAGGCCATCCAATATCTCAGAAGAAGGGGCCCCGGACCTGACCAGCACAGAGTTAGTGGCCACGGATGCACTGTGGCCGGCACCCAGCCATGGGACAGTGACTTGCAGTGCAGTCAGATGGGCCATGCGACCAGAGCGGGTCCCCATCAATGTCTAAGGTGTATGTCACGGAGGGTTGTGGGGGACAGTGGAAGGTGTCCTCCAGGTCATGATGCAGAGGGTGGAAGCTGTCCGGAAGCAGTAAATGGAGGAGTGGAATGCATAGTTTTCGCCACAAAGTCAGTATCACCGATACGATGGCGACGACAACCCCAAGTCCATGGACTCAGTCGCCACCAAAGTCCAACCAGAAAGTGTCCATGGGTCTCGGGGAATAGACATAGTGGCACCGGGGCTGAAAGGGGATGCAGTCTGCGTTGAGGCCTGTACAATGACATTGTCAGCCATAAATAAATCAAGGCTCGAATTCAAAATTGTGTGTGACCTATTCGACCGCAGTGTAGGCCGGGGGCAGCGGTCAGCAAGGGCCCACAGCCACTTTGTTTTGCGATGCACAGAGTTAGTGACACCAGGGCAGTTGTCGGTAGTGTCCGATCACCTCCGTAATGATGATCCATTTTTTCCTCTTGCCTGAACCGCGTCTACCTCTTATGCCTCTCCTTGCGTGAAATGACTCTTACTCTACCCTTGAATGATCGATGTTCAGTTCCAATTCTGTGGCCTACTCGAGTGCAGTGTAGGCCGGGAGCAGTAGTCCGAGTGGGCCCACAGCCACGTGTCGTTGGGATGCTATACACATGGTTGCTACCACCTGAGCGAAGGGAGTACAGTGAAGTAGAATCTTCTTATTGTGCGTACACGGACAATGTATGATCAAGACTCAGTTCCAGATGTGTGACCTTCTTGTCCGTAGTGTAGGCCGAAGGCAGTGGTCAGCAGGGCACAACAGACATGTGTCATAAGAATGCCATGCACAGAGTTGGTGGCACCACCTCGAAGGGAGTACACTGATATATGATCTGCAATCAACATATGTACTCTGCCATCATTTAATCAAGACTCAGTTCCAAATGTGTGACTTACTTGACCGTGGTGTAGGCTGGAGGCAGCAGTAGAGTACGTCAACGAGAAAGGACTAAGGTGGGCCTGTGTCGTGGAGACCGTGATGGTCTGAGGAGGCTGCCACGGTCGCACTCCTCGGGCTTGGAGCTTGCGCCGGCACGTGGTGGGCCATCCTTGACACACACCGGTGTCGGCAGGTGATCAGTGTGGGCCAGATGGGTTTGGGGTCCAGCGGGGCAGGGTATGGTAGGCGTACAGGATTGCAGGCAACTCCGCTCAGGAGGATGGCGTCAGCCTTGTGGCGGGGTAAGTGGTGCCGCCCTGGCAGAGACGTTGGGCTTTCTGGAAGAGGACCACACCCAGGGTTATGTGCTTTTTTTTCACACCGCTACGCTGGGCTGGCGTACGCCGGGCCATCCCACTCGGCTCACGCTTACGGGGGGGACGTCACAGGCAAAATTTCTGCGAACTCCCCCACTGGCTGAGGTGACATGGTTGCGTTCACTGTCCACTGCACTCCATACACCAGAGGTGTATGTCGCCATGGATATGGGTGTGTTCTGCATATTGAAGTCTGTCCGGCACATCTCCGCCACTCTTGGTTTTGTGTACTTTCCCAATCATGGTTCTCCTGCATCCTTCACACATGCCTGGTTGCCACCTCTCCCCACATTCGGCTATTGTGTGGCTGAGGCGCCATGCCGTTGATGGCTCATGTTCACGGCTTGCCCAGGTTGCCATTGTAAGTTGTTCTATCGTGTCTGGTGGGTGGGCATGTTGTTTTGCATGTTGGTTGTGATTTTGTGACGTGTACATTGCCAGAGTTGTGAGTTGCATGGTTGTGGAGTTGAGGTGAGTGGGGTGTTTATTTGGAACTTGACAAAGGGGCTGTGCATTTCCTTTGGTGCCATCCGGGGAACGCTGGTTGATGATGGACTGTTGGAGGATGAAGGACTCATGCACACTGGCTGGGTATTTGGAGGCGACATTGGTGGAGGTTAAACGGTGTTCGGATGTTGCCTGCACATTGATGTGAGATGTGTGCTTTCTGTTGCGGTGATTGTGTGCTGTGTCACCAGGGGACACAGGTAGGACATGTGTGCTGTGGATTGCCCCCAACACGTACGTGCATTCAGCTATGGCATATGATCCTTGCTTGGTCTCCAGCGGATCCTGCGCATTGGGGTGGACGTATAGGGACTGGGGTACCAGGGTGATGGTGATGTCCAGAACATGTGTGAGGGACTTGGATGTGGCTGGCTGTGAGACTCCTCTGGTGGGTGTTGTTTGAGGGGTACCAGGGGCCAACAGGTGCAGCACAGCCAACAGCTTTGTGTGGGGTGGGATGTTGGTTGTCCACTGTGTTGGTGCCGACGGCCTGTTGGGCGATGATGGTCAGGATGCGTAGGATGGTTGTCCTTTTGAGCCTGTGGTGGACAATGACATTGTCAGGTGTTGGGTCTGTGAGGCTGGTGCGTTTCCTGGGGGTCCACTGTCTTTGTCTGCGCTGCCTCTGTGGTGGTCTGAGGGGGTGTTCCAGGTGGGGGTTAGGGTCCTGGGGTGGTGGCGGTGGGTGTTGTGGCCCTCTTGGGTGTCCTGTCTGCAAGATCAGTGGCTCCATGGCATCTGTTGCCCTTCCGATGTAGCTCTGGGCTGGGCTCCCTTTTGTGGTACAGGCTGCCGTCTGACTCTGCACCAGGTCAGAGCAGGTGTTAGTTTCCTGGTGCTAACGCGCCTTATTGCCTGTTTTGTGTTCTTATCACTGATCTGGCTGGTGGTTGAGAATGTTGAGGTGTGGAGTTGTCGCTGCTTTTCGCACGGGAACGCCTACTCTGCATCTCATTGGCGATAGTTGCGGGGGTTGTCTGTGGCGATGATTTTGCGGCTGCTATCGCGGGTAAACTGGTGCTGTGGGCTGTTAACCCCAGCTTGTGATTGGGGTGATACATTTATCGCAACTTTGGCTGCGATAAAGTGCCGTTAACTCGGCGATGGCTCCTTGTGAATATGCCCCTTAGTCCCTCACATTTTACCATCATTTTAATAAACACTTACGCTTGCCATTTTAACCAATTCCTACAACATTCGTTGACATTCTTCTAAAGGTGTTACAGTTTTGAAGACACTTACGCTTGCCATTTTAACCAATGTTATGGCTCGGTAGGCCAAACCTCTACACTGGAGATCTCTGTTACCACAGAAGGCACAGTACTACATATGCTTCCCTGTTTGCTTTCCTATTCTAAATATATATAATTTGCTCCAGTGTTGAATGTCACTTTTCACAACATTTTAGCACACAGTCAGCCTTTTTTGTAATACTTAATTTGTAAATTAGTATGCTACTGTTTACAAGAAGACGTTATTTAATGTGTGATTTTATGACTCTCCAGTGTGTGCTTCCCAAGTTTCAAAATGTGATGTGCCCTTCCTATGAAAGCCGCTCATTGCCATCCCTCTCACTTCTCTCTCATATTTTGTAGGGTGCAAGCCAGCTATTCAGACACTGAACAGACACCACCCTTCAATTCTGCGAATTGACCATCTGTTCTCCCTCCACTTTTCATGCAACACTGTCAGAAGCTTTGCCAACATGCTGCTGCTCACAAGTAACTGAATATTGTTTTTCATAAGATTTGATCCGATTATTATTTAAATGCCGTTTGTTGTTTAGAAGCCATTTATACAACAACGACTAACCGTGTTGTTGTTCCACTTCAAACCTTAGACTGAAATATATATCCATCGTTTGGCGTGAATATTTCCAAAAACATAAATGTTTTATTCAGGCAAGTGATGCTGTTATGATTTAAATTAAAATTACTAGTATGGGTATGGCAGGCAGGGAAGCTAGATGTTCACAGCTGGAACATGCGGGAGAGCCAGTGCTGTCGCTGCTGCTTCACGGTGTTGTGATTGTGTTTGGCAGAGGTCTAAAGCCGAAGTTTTCACATGCCGCAGAAATGTTTCATCTTCCAGAAAGCACCGCCGTCGCTTGTGAGATAATTGTCGAGTAAAGAAGAGGAAGAAAAGACAGGCAGTTGCACTTGTCCCAATATGCCACTGTGATGGCTCATATTTAACTGTAAGGTGATCAGAGCCTTTGATCTGTTTGTGGTAGCAAGCTGTAAAAAGTTTTTCTAAAATGTGAGGTGGATTAGTAATGACATGTAGTACAGACTTCAACAATAAGAAGCTATAAATATGTATGAGAGGATGGGATATAAGCAAAACCAAGATACTATGAGGTACAGAGATAGGGAGTTTAAAAGCGACAATCTGCAATAAAAAAGCATTACTAAAAAAATGGTTGAAAAATTCCTGACAACACCAACAATATTTAAATATCATTGGCAGAACCAGCTAACTATTGAGCGTTCTACTATTACAGCTTTTGTCAGAGCCACAGAGGTTCATACCACATCTTTAGCTCGGCCAAAAAACTCTGGGTTGCAAAATGTATATTCGTCATGATAAAAAGGAAGCATTGCATTTGTATAAAATAGAATAACGCAACTGCTTAAGAAAAGAAAAGATGAGCACTGAGAAATAAGGCGAGCATAGGTCACTGTATTTAAAACAATATGGCACTGTGTCTTTCTCTCTCTGCACTGGGCTCTTTGAGCCTGCCTCTGCTACACACACATACTTGCACCATAGTGCAAGAATGTGTGTTTTTTTACAGCACAGGTTTTGTACTGGAAGGTATTCTTAGTGCAAAATGCAATGTCTATACAAACATTAAAACGTGTCCCTCTGTGGAAATGTGCTGCACAGTGCAGTACACATACAAAGTTAGAAAACTTTGAAGAAAAAAAAACTTTTCACATTTTTAACCCCTGACTCAAAGAGGTGTCATTTCTGGATGCAAAGCTCTGTCTACCATCCACAAAGTGCATTTTGCAGTATGTTTAGTAGTGCTAAAATAGTACTAAAAAAGTAGTACAACATGTATTCACAAGCCTAAAAATATAAATCTTCACCTGCACCTCTCCAATCTTTCCTGTAGGGAGATCCTCACACATGTAAGTTGAATACTTAGGCCCTTATTATGAGTTTGGCAGTCTGACCACATGAACACCATGGCTGCGGTCTCTAGAAGACTGCAGCACCAGCAGTCTTTCAACCGCCATATTACCAGTTTACCATAGTACTGCGGTGTGGCTGCAGGGATCTAGCGGTGTTGGTAATTACTTTTCCATGTGTATCGATGCCTGTGTCAGCATTTTGACTGCATATGTGTCGGATGCACACATATGCATGATACATGTGGAAAAATACCACCTACGGGCTCCTATGTGAACAGTCCAGGCAATTGGTACGTGGTGCAAAAATGGCTCATCTGTATATTGCCGCAAACAGGGTCATAATCCTCGGGGTGAAGATGCTGCTGTGAAGGGGGGACTTGAAGAAAGGGATCCACATTCAATGCTGACCAAAAGGTCAGGAAAGGAGTGAGTACATACTCTAGAGCCTTAATTTCCACTAGCTTGAAGCAGCTCATTGAAAACCCAACATGTAATATGGACGGCGGTGAAACTCCCCTGTACCACCCTGTTGCAGCAGCTTTCTCCCGACCGTGACCCCAACAGTCTGCAGTGGCGGTGTCGACAGTTCAACCGCGGTCTTTCCAAATGCAATCTGCCCATCTCGTAACATCATGGCAGTTCACGGACCGCCAAACTCGTAATAAGGCCCTTAGTAGTTAATGTAGGAGGGACCAGGCACTACCTGGAAAAGGGGACATGCCTATTACTAAATGGGAGGTCTTTACGGAGGAGTAAGGAGAGGTATAGGCACAATTAGGGAGGGTGTTAGAGAGGCACATGCACCCATCCACAAATGAGTAAGCCCATTGTTGTTCACAAACTGCACTTCTAAAGTTACTGCAGACATACAGGGATCCAAAACAGTCATACATTATTCCAGCTCAGAGCTAGAGTAAGTCCAGAACCACACATGGTCAACCACTTTCATTCCAACACCTTCCTGTAGAAAATAATGGAATTAGGGACTTAAAATAAAACCCATTAGAAAATAATGTTAAATTCAATTCAATTATTTGAAATAGTAATTTAATGTGAAACTATTCCAAACATCAAGGTGCCGATTCTGATCCTGTAAAACCCGGGTACGAATGGTCGTACGGAGCGTATTCTCCATACGACTCGTACCCGGGAAATCCTCCACACAAAGCAGCAAGTACGATTCATACAGAAATACCATTTTCGTACGAATCGTAAAAACCTACGTGCAGGAAAAAATACCCACAATTCCGATCCGGGACATCGCGTACGTGACGTCCGGACGGAGTCAGGCAGCGTTTTACGGACCAGCAAGTACGATTCGTGCCTACGTCACTCCGCACGGCTAATATTTTATGGCAGCCAAAAACTCCTGGGAAATTGAGGACGACACGAAGAAGGAGCACCGGTACGCGACGGACAGCCATGGACCCCATCCTACGTGTCATTCCGGCCCTCCTAGCCTATGACCTGGAGCACCGAAACCACCGCGCACGCCACAGAAGGTCAGAACAACACCCAGGGGAAAGGGGGGGGGGCGAGGGGCAGGAAACATAACCTCTACCCTAGTTACAAAAAATATATCCTGTACATGCATTACCTCCAGGGTCTGGTCACTTCGGGGTCGTGTCCACCAATCCCTGCGTATCGCCACAACGGAAGTGGACGTCTACGCGTACCCGTCACCACTACAATGGTGGGATGGACCGTACCCACGCTCTGAGGGCGTGTGTACGGTCCGTACCACCATTGTAGTGGTGATGTAGGGGTATGCGTGGTACGGACCGTACCCACGCCCTCAGAGCGTGAGTACAGTCCGTACCACCATTGCAGTGGTGATGTAGGGGTACGCGTGGTACGGACCGTACCCAACCGATGAATGCGGGGGTACGGACCGCATCACCCGTACCCCTAGGGCACCAGTACATTTGTGAGACAAGGCGTACACACGCCATGAATGTTGGTTTAGGGCCTGGTGCAGCATATAACCAGTACATTGGGGGGGGTGTATGGCCAGGACAGCAGTGTACGGCACCAAGGGTGCGGGTGAGTGGGTGGGTGGCTGCCTAGGATTCCCAGCAGTGGACAAAGATATGTGAGGTGTGGGTGCAGAGGAATACCAGCAGTGGACAGAGACATGTGAGTGGTGGGTGCCTATCACTCCCATTAGTGGACAGAGACATGGGGGTGGGTGCAGAGGACTCCCAGCAGTGGACAGAGACATGTGAGGGGTGGGTGCCTATCACTCCCAGCAGTGGAATGAGACATGGGGGTGGATGCAGAGGACTCCCAGCAGTGGACAGAGACATGGGGGCGGATGCAGAGGACTCCCAGCAGTGGACAGAGACATGTGGGGGGTGGGTGCCTATCACTCCCAGCAGTGGACAGAGACATGTGAGGGGTGGGTGCCTATCACTCCCATCAGTGGACAGAGACATGTGAGGGGTGGGTGCAGAGTACTCCCAGCAGTGGACAGAGACATGGGGGTGGATGCAGAGGACTCCCAGCAATGGACAGAGACATGTGAGGGGTGGGTGCCTATCACTCCCAGCAGTCGACAGAGACATGTGAGGGGTGGGTGCCTATCACTCCCAGCAGTGGACAGAGACATGTGAGGGGTGGGTGCCTATCACTCCCATCAGTGGACAGAGACATGTGAGGGGTGGGTGCAGAGTACTCCCAGCAGTGGACAGAGACATGGGGGTGGATGCAGAGGACTCCCAGCAGTGGACAGAGACATGTGAGGGGTGGGTGCCTATCACTCCCAGCAGTGGACAGAGACATGTGAGGGGTGGGTGCCTATCACTCCCATCAGTGGACAGAGACATGTGAGGGGTGGGTGCAGAGTACTCCCAGCAGTGGACAGAGACATGGGGGTGAATGCAGAGGACTCCCAGCAGTGGACAGAGACATGTGAGGGGTGGTTGCCTATCACTCCCAGCAGTGGACAGAGACATGTGAGGGGTGGGTGCAGAGGAATACCAGCAGTGGACAGAGACATGTGAGGGGTGGGTGTAGAGGAATACCAGCAGTGGACAGAGACATGTGAGGGGTGGGTGCAGAGTACTCCCAGCAGTGGACAGAGACATGTGAGGGGTGGGTGCAGAGTACTCCCAGCAGTGGACAGAGACATGGGGGTGGATGCAGAGGACTTCCAGCAGTGGACAGAGACATGGGGGTGGGTGCAGAGGACTTCCAGCAGTGGACAGAGATATGTGAGGTGTGGGTGCAGAGGAATACCAGCAGTGGACAGAGACATGTGAGGGGTGGGTGCCTATCACTCCCAGCAGTGGACAGAGACATGTGAGGGGTGGGTGCCTATCACTCCCATCAGTGGACAGAGACATGTGAGGGGTGGATGCAGAGTACTCCCAGCAGTGGACAGAGACATGGGGGTGGATGCAGAGGACTCCCAGCAGTGGACAGAGACATGTGAGGGGTGGGTGCCTATCACTCCCAGCAGTGGACAGAGATATGTGAGGGGTGGGTGCCTATCACTCCCAACAGTGAACAGAGACATGTGTGGGGTGGGTGCCTATCACTCCCATCAGTGGACAGAGACATGTGACGGGTGGGTGCCTATCACTCCCAGCAGTGGACAGAGACATGTGAGGGGTGGGTGCCTATCACTCCCATCAGTGGACAGAGACATGTGAGGGGTGGGTGCAGAGTACTCCCAGCAGTGGACAGAGACATGGGGGTGAATGCAGAGGACTCCCAGCAGTGGACAGAGACATGTGAGGGGTGGGTGCCTATCACTCCCAGCAGTGGACAGAGACATGTGAGGGGTGGGTGCAGAGGAATACCAGCAGTGGACAGAGACATGTGAGGGGTGGGTGTAGAGGAATACCAGAAGTGGACAGAGACATGTGAGGGGTGGGTGCAGAGTACTCCCAGCAGTGGACAGAGACATGTGAGGGGTGGGTGCAGAGTACTCCCAGCAGTGGACAGAGACATGGGGGTGGATGCAGAGGACTTCCAGCAGTGGACAGAGACATGGGGGTGGGTGCAGAGGACTTCCAGCAGTGGACAGAGATATGTGAGGTGTGGGTGCAGAGGAATACCAGCAGTGGACAGAGACATGTGAGGGGTGGGTGTAGAGGAATACCAGCAGTGGACAGAGACATGTGAGGGGTGGGTGCAGAGTACTCCCAGCAGTGGACAGAGACATGTGAGGGGTGGGTGCAGAGTACTCCCAGCAGTGGACAGAGACATGGGGGTGGATGCAGAGGACTTCCAGCAGTGGACAGAGACATGGGGGTGGGTGCAGAGGACTTCCAGCAGTGGACAGAGATATGTGAGGTGTGGGTGCAGAGGAATACCAGCAGTGGACAGAGACATGTGAGGGGTGGGTGCCTATCACTCCCAGCAGTGGACAGAGACATGTGAGGGGTGTGTGCCTATCACTCCCATCAGTGGACAGAGACATGTGAGGGGTGGATGCAGAGTACTCCCAGCAGTGGACAGAGACATGGGGGTGGATGCAGAGGACTCCCAGCAGTGGACAGAGACATGTGAGGGGTATGTGCCTATCACTCCCAGCAGTGGACAGAGATATGTGAGGGGTGGGTGCCTATCACTCCCAACAGTGAACAGAGACATGTGAGGGGTGGGTGCCTATCACTCCCATCAGTGGACAGAGACATGTGACGGGTGGGTGCCTATCACTCCCAGCAGTGGACAGAGACATGTGAGAGGTGGGTGCCTATCACTCCCATCAGTGGACAGAGACATGTGAGGGGTGGGTGCAGAGTACTCCCAGCAGTGGACAGAGACATGGGGGTGAATGCAGAGGACTCCCAGCAGTGGACAGAGACATGTGAGGGGTGGGTGCCTATCACTCCCAGCAATGGACAGAGACATGTGAGGGGTGGGTGCAGAGGAATACCAGCAGTGGACAGAGACATGTGAGGGGTGGGTGCAGAGTACTCCCAGCAGTGGACAGAGACATGTGAGGGGTGGGTGCAGAGTACTCCCAGCAGTGGACAGAGACATGGGGGTGGATGCAGAGGACTTCCAGCAGTGGACAGAGACATGGGGGTGGGTGCAGAGGACTTCCAGCAGTGGACAGAGATATGTGAGGTGTGGGTGCAGAGGAATACCAGCAGTGGACAGAGATATGTGAGGGGTGGGTGCATATCACTCGCAGCAGTGGACAGAGACATGTGAGGGGTGGGTGCCTATCACTCCCATCAGTGGACAGAGACATGTGAGGGGTGGATGTAGAGTACTCCCAGCAATGGACAGAGACATGGGGGTGGATGCAGAGGACTCCCAGCAGTGGACAGAGACATGTGAGGGGTGGGTGGCTATCACTCCCAGCAGTGGACAGAGATATGTGAGGGGTGGGTGCCTATCACTCCCAACAGTGAACAGAGACATGTGTGGGGTGGGTGCCTATCACTCCCATCAGTGGACAGAGACATGTGACGGGTGGGTGCAGAGTACTACCAGCAGTGGACAGAGACATGGGGGTGGATGCAGAGGACTCCCAGCAGTGGACAGAGACATGTGAGGGGTGGGTGCCTATTACTCCCAGCAGTGGACAGAGACATGGGGTGGATGCAGAGGAATACCAGCAGTGGACAGAGACATGTGAGGGGTGGGTGCCTATCACTCCCAGCAGTGGACAGAGACGTGTGTGGGGTGGGTGCCTATCACTCCCAGCAGTGGACAGAGACATGGGGCGGATGCAGAGGAATACCAGTAGTGGACAGAGACATGTGAGGGGTGGGTACAGAGGAATACCAGCAGTGGACAGAGACATGGGGTGTGTACATCATTATCAGATGACCACTACTCCATGGGTGAATGTACGCATCCCTAATTTTCGACTGTTGAAAGTGCCATAACAACACATCACTGACAGCAGTGTCCCACTCCCATGAGGATGGATGTCTTTCCCCCACTGCATGACACACCACATATGGGTGTGAGGACAAATGACACATGCATAACCACCCCTGGCGGATGCAGCACAATAGACACACAGAGATCATGCCACAAGACTGTATAGTCATGTCAATGCCTACTAAACTAAGAGAGCCAAAGGGAACACACACTGTCACGCACATCCCAGGACTGATAGGAATGTACAGGTGCTGGGACAGCCACCAAGATGTTGTCTCTCATGGAAGGAATAGGGTGGAGTTCCCACAGATACAATGCCCACAATTGTCAGTCAGGTGCCCAAATACCCTGCAGAACAAGTACCATATGTGTGCTAGGCTGGGGTTACACACATGCAGAGTGCGGAAAAGGGAGAATTACTCCCTGAAGGCATGGCAACATACTCAATACACAAGTACCGGGACTAGCAAGGATGGCACAGACAATGCAGCCGGAGACATTGCTGAGCAGGCATGGCCATGGTTGAAGAGATCCATCACCAACAAAGGGAATATATACACAGGTCAGCACAACAATTGTACAACTCTCTGCAGGGAAGATGTCAGGTGCCACGGAGGAAGGGACACACCTTGGTACAATGTCTCAAAAAACACATAACACACACAACCAAAGATCCTTTGCAGAGACCTTGTGATGGCACGCAGATTTCATGGCCCACCTCCTGACCATCAGACTCGAACCTTTGCCCGAAATATAACACATTACCACAACCCCAACTCCTGGAGCATCAGCACCAACATCAATACCTGAAATGCAATAGTGTGCAAAGTCAAAATAAAATGCTTTAATCAGCATAAGATAAAAATTGTATCAACAACACTATATACAAAGGCCAATGGCCAGTCCAGAATAGAAGTCCCTGGGGGGACACATGGGCACGTGTCTCTCCTAGCTTGCCTGCACATTAGAACCCTCAGGTTCGTCGACTGGGGGGGGGTGGGGCATCATGTGGGGAAGGACCAGGAACCGCAGGGACAGGAGGTGGAAGGGTAGGTGTGGTGGGTGTAGGGCTGGGCGCCTCCACCACAGGGGGTGAGGCAGTGCCAAAGGTGGAGGTGAGCTCGGCGCTGCACACTTCGGCCAGGTCGTCCAACGTATCCCCTGCACCGGAAGAAACCACAGGCTCAAAGGAGGGGGTGGAGCCGGAGGGATGGGGTGCAGCTCTACTGGGGGAGGGGGTGGACAGGGGGGGATCAACTCCCCTAACCAGGGAGTGCCTTGCCCGTTTGCGGGCTGGTGAGCCAGTGGGGCTGAGGCCCAGCACAGCCAAGTAGCTCTCCTTGTCTGACTGTGTGGCAGGGGAGCCAAGGGGAGTGCCTTTGGAGGGACTGGGTAGTGAGGCATGCAGACTCAGACTGTGGCTGCATGTATGCCTGTGTGCCCCAGACCCAGTGTGTGTGTGTGCCAGGAGGTGTGTGCTTGCCCTTACGTGTTTGTGTGATGCCTGTGTCTGGTGGGGTGCGTGCTTGGAAATGTCTGGGTGTGCATGGGACAGGCATGGGAGTGGGAAGTGTGCATGGTGCAGGGGTAGGGGGGACGAAGCGCTGCAGGAGACTCACTGCTGCCGTCAGTGAAGAGTCCATGGACCTCAGCAACATCCGTTGGTCAGACATCGCTGCTGACATGCCCTCCATGAACGACACCATCTGTGTCAGCAGTCTGGTGTGGCCATGGAGGACATTCAGCATCGATGTCTGGCCAACCTGCAACTGCCGCTGAATGTCCACAGACTCTGCAGTGAGGGCAGCAGGGGGGACAGTGGCAGGGGATGCGGTGCCTGGCACGAAGGAGACACGGTGGTGCCCTGCACGGACAGAAGGGACCGGAGAACTGGGAGGGCGGTGATGGGAATGGAGGAGGCGGTGACATGTTGTGCTGCTGCCAGGTGTTGTAGCAGTCTCCGCCCCCTCGAGGAGTTCAGCCTCAGACCCGTCAGCGTCGTAGTCGGTGTCGCCACCAGACAGGTCCTCTGCCTGACTCCCCTCGCCCTCCGTGCCACTTGCTCCCGCAGACTCACGAGCAGTGGTGGCACCGGTGCTGGATCCCTCCTCAAGGTCCGTGCAGGTGTCTCCCTCGGTGTCCTCCGATGATGCTGTGGGCAAGGTGAAGATACAGAAAATAATCAGTCACCTGTATACATCTGGCACATGAGTCCAAACAACATAGGTCACAGTGCATATCAGGAAAAGCATCATGAGTAACGTCTACATTACACCGCACATATGTAAGCCCTGCAATCCCCAGTTGGTTGACCCACCATGCCACTTGGAAACAAGGACATTTAGGACACAACAGCAAATGACTTGATATCGAATTATACTGAGAAGCTAGTGTCTGGGAATAGTTGAGCACAGGAATACTATGAAGGCATGCCACCTCTTGTTTACTGTGAACGAAACAGTATTGGTGCACCCAAGGCTAAATAACAGACCGCAATGCTGAAGGTGTCCCCACAATCAGAGACCTCTGAGTACTTTGGAAAACCAAACGAAATACATTGTGATCCCTTGGGAATCGCGACTCTTTACACAATCTACATGTTTAGAATGTTTGAATGTGCCACTTTGTGAACAGAACACACATGTGCCTGTATAAAAGAAGTCACACAAGGAGGTGCACACAAACTACATTTACACAGTCATTGTATGAGCTGCCAGCCTTATTCAAACAAGCCACTGTTAGAAAGAAATGGGGTTTCAGTAAGTACATATACATGACCCCACGGCGGTCTGGATGACTTGACACTCGTAAGTTGGTATCAGCAACAACCAAAGACTTACCCAAATGCCACCACACTGTGGGAACATGGATATGTATAATCTTAAAAAAAGTGTTATTCGAACTGTCCCTTTCTTTAATATGTGCCAGCGTGTCCCCTGAAAGTGTAAAGGTGGTTTCTTGTGCACTTCCGTGGGAGACATCTGTCATGCAGGCACATTATTGTCCTACACAACAAAACATCAAAGTCAAGCATTGACAACATGAAGACATGTTGACAAGTGTAGTGAGTGCCAGGGTACAAGACTTCTTGACTAACAACTTGAATCATGCCACCTGTCACATGGCCATCTGTACCATGATGACACAGTTGGCAACACATCTGACCCACTGTCTTTCATGTGGAGTGGCACACATGTCCAACCACTGGACAATGCATAAGATAATGGGCCTGCAATTGTGTCGGAATAAGGAGCACCTGCACTGAGGAGACACACTCATGGCAAGCAAGAATGTCCACACAGATGTAACCACACAAAGACCAAACTACGTAGCATCTGGACCACACACTGGTGCCAAAAATGGATGAGCAGGAATCATGTATTTAAACTTAAGACACATGCTGCAAAGCACTAAAATTAAACCCTGCACAACATGACTGGGTCACTGCATGTTGAGTGTCTGTCCAGACAATTATCACACACAGGTCAGACCTGGCAAGAAGACATAAGATTTGGACATGTAGGCCTTGCCCACACAAACCCCCCCATACCTGACACAATGTGATTGAGACAGATAAAGAAGTTACACCTCTTAATCTGGGTTTACTAAAATGTGCATCAAGAAATCCTAAATGTACTCCACATCACCTCGTGAGGCTGCCAACACATATTTGTGACAAACAACCATCAACAGATAGTTGTACATAGACACACAGGCACTGCCCAGTGTGAGGATGCACAAGCCAAATGGGGTCACCCTGTCCAGTGGACACATGTAGCACACTTTACATTAATACAAATGAGGCGAGGGAACAATGCCACAGAGGCCAACCTATGCTGAACACACAGAGAATGGGCACAGTGTTGGATGACACACATGAATCAGAGGCAAGGGTGTCTCAGGGGACTGTAGTGGGCACACTGCTCCGTGGTCCTGGAATGATCTGACTGTAACATGAGCAAAGGTCCCGGCACTATGCATATTTCCCACTCATGCACATCATGTCTGAGGCCACAACATCGGTCATGCATGCTGCAAGTCTGTTAATTTGAATCCTCACACTCCTATGTTGAGACTCAGCATCAGTGCCAACAAATATGGACCCCCAAATGACTGAACAGGACAGGGCACAGGCAAGGTACCAACACATGTCACAGACCACCCCCACACATGATGCAGAAAGCAATGTGCACTTGGATTAACTGGCAGCCTAGATTACCATGTGCAATAGTGTTTACACACAGACCAGGGAACACATGTCAAGGAGGGGAAGAGAGGAAGAACAGCACCGGTTGACTTGGGGGTAAAGGATATGCACTGCACATATAAACCCTGGCAGTGTATCCAGGCGACTGAGCACTTCCAAAAGATGGTGACACACAACAAACACACATGTACCTACCCCCTTGCTGCTGCTGCTGTTTCTCCTGTAACCGCCCATCCATCTCAGGGAAGACCACTGCCAGGACACGCTTCATCTGGTGGGTCAGGTGTCGGCGCCCGCCGTGGCGGCGTGGAGGTGAGTCCTCCAGCAGGACCCGGGCGATCCGCCGGGTCCAGCACCGGATGTCCTGCCACCGTTTTCTTACTTGTGCTAGGCGCCGACTGCGACCCTCCACCGATCTCCTGGCCCTGACAGCCTGCTTCCAGTTCTCTCCCTTGGCGTAGGCAGTTACCTGTGAGGATGACAAAGTGAGACAACATCACTACACCTGCTCCATGTCAGAGAGACACACATTTGAACATCTTTGAAATGTTGAACAGGGCATAGGATGCTGCCAAGGAATTGCATCTTAGTCATATGGACATTGGCCTCTGTGGAAGCCCCAATGCACTACATGGCATATAAAGTACACAGATGGCATGAGGGGTGCGACACACTCCATGAACATGGCACACACTGTGCATCACAAGAGACACCAGGCTGATGGACAGCACCTCCAAGCAGTTACATGCCCCAGGCCACTGACGCAACGTCAGCAGAGTACACAGACACACACAGGCACAGATCAATCACATGCCATTGGCAACAGTGGATACAAACCTCACTCTGCACGTGTGCCACTTGCCTGTGGGGTGTCACAGGTGTGGGGTTAGCTCAGCAAGTCAGACACATAGCACGGCTTACTTCTCACATCAGATGGGTAGAGCTGTTGCCTCCTCCATGCAGCTGTGGTGCAACACCATCACATAGACACTCACCCACATGACAAGGAACATTCACACACATCAATGTCCAGGGGGCGTACACATCACTTGGACCATCTCACCACAGCTCCACTCAACTCAGACACATCTGTGGGAACAGTCATCTGTCACACCGGGGGGACCACTGAATCACCTCAGGACAATAGACAAAAAATGCCACAAAGGATTAGCCAGCCTGAATGTGTCATGCACTATGCAGTGAATGTCACAGTAAGCACAATGTAAGTGAGGAGTGCACACATGAACTACATCATGGTCTGCATGGGAAACATAAGGCATTCCCCCCCCCCCCTGGGACCCACTCTAAACAACATTGCATGTCTGTCACACCTGGACACAATGCCAGAAGTGAAAGTAACAAAAAAGGTGCACAGTCAAAGCTAGTGGAGTCAGCACTCACCTGCTCCCCTGGTCTCCCATACAGGCTGGGGTACTGTGGGAGGATGACATCCAGCAATGCCTCATTCTCCTCCTGGGTGAATGGCTGGGCCCTCTCCACAGACCTTGACATGGTGCCAGAGGAAGCACAGACAGCAGCAGTGTTGTCGACAGGAAACTTGTGCAGGCAAGTGCCCTCTCATGGGTTCTGGCTGACTTATATCTGTCTTGCTGAGGGGCATTCATTTGGAGGAGTACATAGTGATTGGTCAGATTCATTCGCATCTTACGTTTACTCCAATACCTTTCCACATACACCAGTGACAGCATTTGCATCGTTCAAAATTTCAGAATCATGTCAAGTCAACAACCACTTTGAAACATTGTATTTTGTGGCCAACTGTCTTTTCCAGGCCACCTGATGGAAATGTGAACTGAAAACTCTGTATCCATGACAACCAGCATTCATTTAGTGCCTAATACTTGTCCCTTATGTGTCCCCTATGTAATTTTCAAATCCACACACAGGTACGGTGTGTTTCACACGTACCCCTACGGCACCAGTTGCACAGTGCCTTTGACACGTAAGTGTAGGCACTGGTAGTACACGTACGGGTAGGTGTACTACCAGTGCCTACCAGTGCCTACACGTACCTGTCCGCAATGGTAGTACACATACCCGTACGTGTACTACCAGTGCCTACACGTACGTGTAGGCACTGATAGTACACGTACGTGTAGGCACTGGTAGTACACGTACGGGTCTGTGTAGTACCAGTGCCTACACGTACGTGTCCGCAATGGTAGTACACATACCCGTACGTTTACTCACAGTGCCTACACATACGTGTAGGCATTGGGAGTACACATACGGGTATGTGTACTACCAGTGCCTACACTTATGTGTCTGCAATGGTAGTACACATACGTGTAAGTGTACTACCAGTGTCTACACGTACGTGTAGGCACTGGTAGTACACATACGTGTAGGCACTGGTAGTACACATACCCGTACGTGTACTACCAGTGCCTACACATACATGTCCGCAATGGTAGTACACGTACGGGTACGTGTACCACCAGTGCCTACACGTACGTGTCCGCAATGGTAGTACACGTTTGGGTATGTGTACTACCAGTGCCTACACGTACGTGTACTATCAGTGCCTACACGTATGTGTAGGCACTGTGAGTACACGTACACGTACGTGTACTACCAGTGCCTACGTGTACTACCATTGCAGACACATACGTGTAGGCACTGGTAGTACACGTACCCGTACGTGTACTACCAGTGCCTACACATATGTGTCCGCAATGGTAGTACACGTACGGGTACGTGTACTACCAGTGCTACACGTACGTGTCTGCAATGGTAGTACACGTTCGGGTACGTGTACTACCAGTGCCTACACGTACGTGTCTGCAATGGTAGTACACGTAGGCACTGGTAGTACACGTACGTGTACGTGTACTCACAGTGCCTACACATACGTGTAGGCATTGGGAGTACACGTACGGGTACGTGTACTACCAGTGCCTACACGTACGTGTCTGCAATGGTAGTACATGTAAGGAACGTGTACTACCAGTGCCTACACGTATGTGTAGGCACTGGTAGTACACGTACGTGTAGGCACTGGTAGTACACGTACGGGTACGTGTACTACCAGTGCCTACACGTACGTGTCTGCAATGGTAGTACACATATGGGTACGTGTACTACCAGTGCCTGCATGTATGTGTAGGCACTGGTAGTACACGTATGGGTACGTGTACTACCATTGCGGACACATACGTGTAGGCACTGGTAGTACATATACGGGTACTACCAGTGCCTACACGTATGTGTCCGCAATGGTAGAACACGTACCCATACGTGTACTACCAGTGCCTACACATACGTGTAGGCACTGATAGTACACGTACGTGTAGGCACTGGTAGTACACGTACAGGTACGTGTACTACCAGTGCCTACAAGTACGTGTCCGCAATGGTAGTACACGTACCCGTATGTGTACTCACAGTGCCTACACGTACATGTAGGCATTGGGAGTACACGTCCTGGTACGTGTACTACCAGTGCCTACACGTACGTGTCCGCAATGGTAGTACATGTATGGCTACGTGTACTACCAGTGCCTACACGTACGTGTAGGCACTGGTAGTACATGTACGTGTAGGCACTGGTAGTACACATACGGGTACATGTACTACCAGTGTCTACACAGTGTAAGCGTGTGAAACGCACCATACACACGCTCTGAGGGCGTGTGTACGGTCCGTATCACTAGAGTTGTGTGCCCGTAGGAGCACTTGTGGTACGGACCGTACACACGTACGTGTACTACCAGTGCCTACACGTACGTGTAGGCACTCTGAGTACACGCACATGTAGGCATTGATAGTACATGTACGTGTAGGCACTGGTAGTACACGTACCCGTACGTGTACTACCAGTGCCTATACCTACGTGTACTACCAGTGCCTACACGTATGTGTATTCACAGTGCCTACACGTACATGTAGGCACTGGTAATACACGTACATGTGTATGGTCCATACCACGAGTGCTCCTAAGGGCACACAACTCTTAGTGATATGGACCGTACACGCGCCCTCAGAGCGTGTGTACGGTGCGTTTCACACGTTTAAACTGTTGATAGGATGCCCACACGAAAGGAATGGAGGTCTCAGACCCGCAGAAGGATGTACATCAAGTCATTGTCACTGCTGTCCTACATGTGCAGGGCCTAGGTGTGTCAGGCAGTGATATTGCACATGTCTCCTCATGTATTTGCACAATTGAAGTGCGATGACCTGTGTACACATGTCATGTGTGATGGGGCACTATGTGGCACACTTCCCCTTCACACTTTGCACATGTGTGCATGTAGTACAAACGTGTCAAGTACAGCATCACTGGTATGGCACAGTCACCACCACCCGCAACTGTCCCCTGATGCCAGGGACAGGGACACTAACAACTTACATTTAACGACCAGCGTGCACCGATGTGACTATGTCATGTGTGTGTCATGTGTTCCCATGAGCTTGCTGTTGGTGTCCCGTCAACTGCATCTGCATCTGCTGTTCCTGCATCCAACATGTGTCTAGATGGGCATGGCACACATCTACGCACACCATGCCACATGTGGATTTCCACATAACGTGTGTCTGTATGCATCGAACTTGATATTTTGACATGAGGATATATCTGCGTCGTCTCAATGTCTGTGTTTTCTGTTTTCACGTGTACCCCTTCATCGCAATGTTTGTGATCTGTACATTTGACCTTCCATGTGATCTGTGCATCTAGCTTGCCGTCAGCAGTCTGTATGAGATGACATCCTTAAAATGCAGAAATGTGGATGTCACTCTTGTGATTTCTCTGACTATTCACTGACACTGGCCCACAGCTCGTTTCAGGGCATGTCATGTACACTTGCCAATCAAAGGGTGTAGCTGGCTTTTCGCAGGAGTATCACCTGGCTGGCATACGTGTCCTGGATGTATTGCACAGACCAGACTCTGTATTTAGCAGATGTGTATTAGCAGTTGAGCATGTGCTCAGTTCATTGGCATTGATGTTGTTATGTTCTCACTCTTCGTTATTTATTTCCAATTTCTGCAGGGCACCGCCTGTCCCCAGACCAATGCTAGACTTGGGTGCCATGAGGGAACGTGACTGCATACGCCGTTACAGATTCACCCAACAGTTGATTGAGGACCTGACAAACAGGCTGGCACCACACCTCCAACCGCGACACAGTTATCCTACTGCGCTGACCCCCAAGATGAAGGTGATGGCAGCCCTACATTTTTTTGCCACAGGTACGTTTCAATTCACCATAGCTGATGTTGGTGGCATGTCCCAGACGATGTTCAGCCGTGTCCTGCATGATGTTTTGGCAGCCATGTTGGAGCACCTGGATGAATTCATCCATTTTCCGACTCCTGAGGAGTTGACAGGTGTCAAGGGTGATTTCTATGCCCTGGGAGGGATGCCCCATGTCATTGGGTCCATTGATGGGACACATGTGGCTTTTGTACCACCACAGACACAGGAGGTCACCTATCGCAACCGTAAACATTACCACTCTATAAATGCCCTTGTGGTGTGTCTTGCTAACATGCTGATTTCCCATGTCTGTGCACATTTTCCAGGGTCAGCACACGATGCCTACATCATGAGGCGTAGCAGGGTGCCAGAAATGATGCTGTGGCTGCACAACGAATGAGCATGACTTGTTGGTGGGTATACTCTGTTTGTCCTGTGTTTTGCGGTATCTTTGTATCTTACGGCATCTCATGATTGTTCCATGTAGGGGACTCTGGCTATCCCAACATGCCATGGCTGATGACGCTTCTCCGCAACCCAAGATCAGCTGCAGATCACCGTTACAACGATGCACACGGGCAGACCAGGTGAGTGATTGAGAGGACGTTTGGCCTCCTGAAGAGCCGATTCCGGTGCCTTCACAAGAGAGGCGGGTCCCTCCCATATGCACCGGTGAAGGTCTGCAAAATCTTCCTCGTGTGCTGCATGCTGCACAACATGGCAGTGGAGAAGGCAGTGCCAC
Organism: Triturus cristatus; assembly: GCF_964204655.1. Taxonomy (NCBI): domain Eukaryota; kingdom Metazoa; phylum Chordata; class Amphibia; order Caudata; family Salamandridae; genus Triturus; species Triturus cristatus. The sequence goes on along the minus strand of NC_140582.1, from coordinate 770,017,028 downwards.
TCATCCTGGAGCAGCATGAGCAGGAACATCCACCCGTGGAGGATGAAGGGCTTGGTCATGAGGCAAGTGAGGAGGAGGAGGAGGAGGAGGATATCCGGAGTCAGCTTATACGCAACTTCTTCTCATAATGGTGAGTCACTGGGTCTGAGTGTGCACGCTTGGAGCCTTGTGTGGCATGTGTTGCAATGTGTGTGTCCAGCTGACTGTATGCTAAGTGACTTAGCTGTGTGTTCTGATGTGTCACTCGAGTGATGATGTCATTCCAATCATTTTAGCTATGACCCTAATTTTTCTAATCGCATGCTGACAACATTATTCCTGTAGAGTAAATGACCATGTATGCGGATAACAATCTTTTAGCTGACTGCTTGTGTGTGTGTCATCCACAGGTTCTTGCGCATGTTGTCTGGTCGTGTCATCATTGGCCTCTTGTTAGTCCTCATGAGTATTGCAACGTGTGCTGAATCAGCGTTCCATGCACGGACATGTGGAAAAGTCATTTTGGGTGAGGATTGCAGCAAGGCATTTTGGGGTTGTTAGGTGTTTGGAATGTGTGGGGACTGCTCCTGTGCATGTTGGGTTACCATGCATGCATGTCGACTCACCATGGGGCACATGACATGTAGCATGACTCCCATGAATTTATAGTCTACCTTCGTGACAGTCATCTCTAATGGTTTGTGGATTCTGATGAAGGCATCAATGTGTGTATAACTTCCCTCAAAAACATACGGGATGCTACAGGTGGACATGGTGTGGGACATCCCCATAAGAGGCTGAATGGGGAATTGCAGCCTCTCCGTTTGCAGAAGGGGGTGTTTGGCTCATCCCCTTAACTTGTGTGCCAGGCCATTAGGATTTACTACATCTGTGTTGTTAAGGGGGTGTCCAGTGTAGGTCCCACATGTTCAGCCAAATGACCTGTGTGTCTGTTCATATTGATGCCTTTCCCTTAGTGTGAACCTGAGTAATAAAGGGGTTCCTCACCCTCCAAGGTGCCTCATCTCTGTCAATGCAGGTCTCTTGCCACTTTGCATGCGGCATCTCTGGCATAGTTGTCAAAGATTGTGCATATGAGTCTATATGTAGTTTGGCTACATGCATGCAGGTCTTCATGGGTCAGAATCTTGATTGTGCATGAAGTCCATGGTTGTGTATGTATTTGGGCGTGTTGTTCCCCACGACGGGCCGTCAACGCCTGTTGAAGGTGTGTCTCCTGTGCGCGGCTCGGCCTTCTGTTTCCTGATCCTGTGTCAGTCATCTTTGGTGATTGTGCATCCATTTTCTCTGGGTGTTCCATGGGTAACCGGACACTCCTTCCTTTACTTACGCCTGTTGCATTTGTCCTTTCTGACATCCTTGTCTTTCTGTGCTACTTTTGGCATAGTTTCAAGGACATGCCACCTGCTGATGCGGCCCCTGCAGCAATGGCCCACAAAGTGGCGGGATTCGGCAACACACACGCCTCAAAGATGCTCCTCCCTGCCTACCTCTAGCCATTCATTTGGCTGTCATCACCTTGTCTGTGCCACTGTTGGGTACACGCGGTGCCAAGGCAGGGCCGTCAACACATGCAACGTGCACATTGCACGACCCTCATGTCCTTGCATGACCCACATCACACTACAGTCTGAGGTTGTAGCCACCCTCCAAGCAATGTCTGTCCGAAACTCAACCGCCTGCTCTCAGCCATACCCTAAGTGCACACATGACACCTTTGCATGCTGAGTGTGCAACTCCAACTGCCTACAAAGCGCTGCTTTGCCTTCCAGTCCTTGTCACACCAACCAGATCATGTCCCTCCTGCTCCACACCGGCTCCGTACACCAGCAAGGCCATGGGAGTGGGACTCAGGCCTTCAGCATGTGGTATAGTGGCGTCATCTGGCACATGGCCCAGGGCTCATCTCTCAGCGTGTCAATCTTCAATGTGTCCAGGACCCCCCTCTCCACCATCACATGCGCACACAACCTCATCATCATGTCGTACGCCATTGACACCCAGGTGCTCCTCACCCTTACCAAAGACACAGCCATTGCCAGTTCCAACATTCAAGAAGGCATGAGGTCCATGGATGAATGGCTGAACATCAGCCACCTGAGGCTGGACTTGTACAGGACTGAGGTAAGCATCGGAGGATTGTCCCCTTACAGCTGGCTCAACTCCTTGAGTCCCACCCGCAGGGGCCCTACACAAGCACCCAGTGGCCACGCACACAAGATGTTGTGCATCATGGATTTGTTACTCACATTTGCCATGCAAATCACCATCATCTGTACCTCATGCTGCAGCACCCTCTGAATGATGCACATGATCCTCTGATAGATCCACTCCAAGGAAAGACAGACCATCCCCCAGGTCCACGACACCAGCCGTGTCAACTACTGCCCTGCCCTCTACGGAGCAAGTACATCCTAACTCACGGGAAAATTGTCCACATCCTGGGTGCATCTGCACAACTCAGCTTCAACATCCCGCACCCCATCAACATCACCGTCCACCTGAGATAGCTGCAAGGGATCACTGTGTGCTGCAGGATGACCTTCACACTCCTCACACACACTCAGGAGGCAGTCAACAACCCCAGACCCCAAAACCAACCTTGTACGTCTGTCATCCAAGACCCCGTTTGCCCAACTCAATGCATCCGAACTTGGACCGGCCACCAGTCTTCACATCCACAACAATCCAGCATGAAGGAGATGGTTCTCCCACTTGGCCAAACATACCTGGGACTCACTCCTCGGGAACCTCCACATGAGCCATGATCTGTAGGCCTTCATCATCGGCCTGAGGTCGGCGGTTCTGACTGCCTTATTACGATGCGACCGAACACTGTTCGGTTGGATTCCCACTCTTCCCTATGGGAGCTTGTGTCACAACCATAAACTGATCTTAATACAGGCTTCTATAGAGAAACGGGGGTGTGTGTAAAACCCTGCACCCTGTGGCAGGCACCTCATGGTGCTTGCCACACAGTGCAGGGGCAACCACCGGTCGTATACCTCAGAGGCAAGGGGGCCCTGCTAGGAGCCCCCAAAGTTGCTTTCCGACAGCCTTTCCACATCGGAAAGGTCGGCATAGAAAGGCAGTGATAAACAGACATCATAATCCATATGGCGGAAACGCCATCCAAAGGAGATTACGGTGCCATTCCAACCGGTAGGAAGACTCCGACCGCCGACATCGTCATCGGTCGGTCAGATCGCAAACCGACCAAGTCGGTTGGAAAGCCCTCGATTAGCGGTTGGAGGTTTTCCGACCAACATCATAATTGGCCCCTGAATTTGAAATTAAGGCAATAGTGCCATAGCATGTTAATTTTGTTGTACATTTTGCAATACATTTATAAAATGACTTAACATTAATATAGAACATAAAATATTTTTACCCATTTTCATGGAAGTTTCGTTACACTTTTCAAATGCACTCTATAGTTTTCCGTAGGGAAATCTATGCTCTGCCTATGTGTGAAAAGTTATGAGTAGTAAATTGGCTCTAACCCCTCTTTCAGGGAATTGAGACATTATTTTTGCAGTAAATTTACAGGCAGAAATAATGAAGAATAGCCAAAAGTGGTACATTTACGACAGAGTGTAAGAGTAACTTTGCATATGTAGATTTACTCACATATAAATTTGCCTTTGTGAATATAGGCCCCTTGGATTATTTCCAATGTATTTCCCTCAGTCCTTGTTGCAGAAATCCATAAATCGCCTAGGTGTCAAATATTTAACTGGTGACACAAAAATCCAGAGTTTGCATGTAACAGTTTTTGGTTTACAAATGTTGGGCTTATTTCAGCTCATAGAAACTTTACCTATTAGTTTGTCCACAAACCGCCCCTTAGTCCATGAAAAACGAACGTTGAATTTAAATTGAATCTGCATTTACATTTTTGAAAACTTAGCATGGAAATATAAAGGATGAAAGTAAAAATGTAGTCAACTTCAATTACACAATCAATCTCAAGTCTATATCTAATTGTCCATTAATTAATATAGTGCTGTAATCAATGTATATTAATAGAGTTTATTGTTAAAAATACACAGTGAAATCACATGTGCAACTTGTAACTTTTAAACCTTGGAATGCTTTGTGAATTTTTCTTCTCCCTGACTTCGGGGTGAGCAAGGCCACTAACAGATGATATTTTTCTTTTTTCTTTTTGACCTACTTATTCTTCTCCACCTACACGCACATTAAAGCCTGTATTTATTTGCACCCCTATTCATTTGTGAAGCTATATCTCTGTATCTTAGAAAACAATATCTGCTGTACTCTATATCAATACATGTGCAACTTAATTACATCAGTTTACATTTGAGATTAATTCTTTTCACTTTGAAACCAAGATTTGCATACAGTATTTCTGTGCACACAAGAATGTCTACGTCTCCTGAATGAAGACAACTGTTGTCTGCACATGTCAAGTTTGGAGTGCAATTACTCCTTACTGTCTCCTAAGTAATTGAAAATAGGTATTTCCTCTAAATTTATAAGCAGTGAACGTAGTCCCCAATGAAAATGATAAGCACCTGTGCCTGTGTTTCGATGCATGCTACTTAAGGTATCTTTTTGTGCAACATTTAGAGTTACACCCTATCCAAGTGTCAGGATCGCGCGGCCCGGTCCGAGTGTTCGCAAATTTTATGTGAACGCGGCTTGATTATCTCCTGGTAAAGCGCGAACCGCTCTGGGACTACATGTCCCATGAGCGTTAGCGGCACCTAGGCATGCGCGAGCAGTCGCGGAAGGCTTCTTAGAGCGCTTCCGCCCTGGCGGCATTGCCGATTATTTTGTATGCGGAGGTTTCGCTACGCGTCTTTGGTTCGGTCCCAGTCCTCCCTTCGTGATCCGGTCAGGGGGCCATAGGATCCTTGGGGAGACGCTATGCTGTAGTGCATCATGTTGGTAAGGTCCCGGTGAGAGATAATCGGCTCAGAATACCTGTGGAGAATGCGTGTTGGCACGGTAAGGGTGCAGTGCAACGCTTCAGTTCCTGTCGTGCACATCTTGATTCTAGACATTGAAAAACTTAATCCAGAGGCCAGGACTACCCGGATACTTTTATTGGAACCTAATAAGGCACCCAAAGCAGGATGGTTTACAGGACATTGCGTGAGTGGTCATCACCAGGTGTTCCTCCTCGTTGGCGAGCCACACGTATGTAGGCTCATGCGAGTCGCAGGAATACCGGTGCATGGCAGAAATCCCTGTGCCTGGGCATTGAAGTACTTAATAGAAAACAGATAGAGCCGTGTGGGGTAAAACACGGATTGTTCGCCAGAAGTGAACCACAACTACCTGTGTTGAAGTTTGGAACTTTTGTTTACCTGTATGAGTGAAACTGTTCAATCTCAGATAAAGTGATATTGCTACATTGAGCTTTTATGATTATGTTTCCCTAGCAGGGGATTGTGGTTGAGTCGAGAAGAACTCATGCAACCTCTGCGACGTTCTAACCAATAACAATTGGGTATGTTAAACTGAGAGGAGGGGTTACATTTAGAGAGAATACTCCGAGCATAGCGCTGGACTGAAACTAACACTGTCTTCTTCATTGTAGTGGTGCGTGTGTGTGTTCTTAATTGAGACAAGGCCTTGTCTTGCGGACCTCCGATTCGGGGTGAAGCACGTGGCCTGAAACCTGAGGAACCACACCTATCCAAATTTTCTTTTACAGGTGGTTACTCTTCAAACCTTGAGCTAAAAACACACGGTCAGGGGGCAGAGTGGTGGGGGAACAGTGGATGATAACGGTGTTGTCTTTGTGTCTTTACAGGTCTCCTTCCCTGCTGTCCCCTCCCTTTCCTTCCCTCACTCGATCGCTTCACTGATCTGCGCTATAATAGCCCTCAGACTTGAAGCTATCGGGAGGTGGACCATAATGAGCATCGTTCCGATCCTGAGGAGCTGAGGAGTCTGACACCAAGTATCGAACCTTGCTTCTAATCAGGATAAAGGGATTACACACCTAAAATACCCCCTGCTCACCCCCTTGGTAGCTTGGCACGAACAGTCACGCCTATATCAGAGGCAATGTGTAAAGTATTTTTATCTATACCAAACAAGACCATAAAGACAAAAATCCAACATACATAAGTCAAAATGTCGCTTTTAAAAGATTTTAAAAAGTTCAGTCTGTATAAAGCTATGAATGCATCACTTTTTGTGCAAAGTACCTGGGATGCATCAAAAACACAAGGCGTAAACAGGAACAGGGGAGGAAGGTGCTGGAAAGTGTTGGCTCCTTACATGCAGGGAAGATGATGCTTCTGTTCCTTGCTCGCAGAGAAGGTGATGCAGTGGTTCCTTGCTCCAGAGGAGATGGTGCATCGGTTTCTTACTGGAGAGGAGGTGATGCATTGGTTTCTAATTACGAGGAGAGGTGATGTGTCAGTTTCTTTCTACATAGGAAGGTGATGGGTTGATTCTCCACGTGCCTCGTTTCCTTACCAAAGCCCACTGTTGATGTAGACTTGGCACACAGGGGTGATGCATGGACATCCAGATGGACTGGAGTTGATGAGGTGGCAAACAAGGCGCTGCATCGATTTTGTCAGCCACGGTCCTACGATGTGTCAATCTTTTCAGCTGCTCGGCAGGACCTGCGTCGGAGTCAGTGCAGTGGTCTTAGACTTTGGACACTAGTGCACTGAACTCGGGCTGCGGTGGTTCTTTGGGATGTGGGAAGGTACTGAGTGGATTTCTTTGACTGCACAGCAGCGGGGCATGGACATTTCTTCTGCACGACAGTGCTGCATCAGAAAAATAGGCGCTGGAAGGGCTAAGTGTTGATTTTGCAGGGTTTTGCAGCTTTTTGTAGCAGGAAACACCTCCCCCAGAACTGGAATAAGCACCACTTCGCAGATCAATACTCCCAGCAGTGTAGTTCAGGGAAGCTGCAGATGAAGTCTTTGATGGCCCTGAGACTTCTTAACAGGAGGCAAGCATACACAAACCCTTGGAAAATCTTCACAATAAGGATGCACAGCAAAGTTCTGTCCTTCTCCTCTCCGAAGCAGAGCAGCAACTACAGGTCAACCCAGCACAGCAACACACAGCAAAGGGGCAGTACTCCTCCTTACAGCTCTTCTCCTTGGCAGAGGCTCCTCTTGATCCAGATGTATTCTAAATGTCTGGGGTCTTAGGTCCAATACTTATACCTCTTTTGGCCTTTGAATTAAGCAGTCTTCTGTCCACTGTAAAGTCCATCCCCTGTAGGAAATGGACCACCTCAACAGTTTTGGGTTCTCACCCCTCATCTGCATTAACCATTGAGGGGTCTGTGGTCTGTCTGAACCAGAAGTGAGTCCCAAACAAGTAGGGCCTTAACTAATTTCAGCACCCCGACCACAGCAAACTTTTCTCTCTCAATTGCGCTCTACCTCTGATGCTGGGGAAGTAATCTTCTGCTAATGAAGCCTGCAGGTTGGTCTAGGCCCTCTTCATTTATCTGTACTAGAATTGCCCCCACACGATGTTCTGAAGCGTCTGTCTGCATAATGAATTCCTTGGAGAAGTCGGGCGCTTTCAGCATGTGCGCCATGCACATGTCAGTCTTCAGGTCATCAAATGCAGTCTGACAAGCCAGATCACTTTCCTGGGCTGCTTCCTGGAAGTCAACTCAGTCAAGGGAGCAACAATTGTGCCTTACCCCTTGACAAAGCTCCTGTAGTAATCTGTGAGACCTAAAAAGGCTTTCATCTAAGTGTGGGTGTTGGGGGGCTTCCAAGGCACAATGGTATCAATCTTTAGTTCTGGGGTGCCACCTGGCAGCTTTCTACCTGGTGCCTCAAGTACACCACAGACCCCTGCCATATCTGGCACTTACTGGTATTGATATTAAGGCTTGCCTTTTGCAGAGCCTTCAACACTTCCCAGAGGTGATGCAAGTGATCTTCCTAAATTGAACTGAACACTGCAATGCCATCCAGGTAAGCAGCGCTGAAATCCTCCACCCCAGCTAAAACTTGGCTGACCAACCTCCGGAAGGTGGCAGGGGTGTTCTTCAACCCAAAGAGCATCACGTGGAACTGGAAGTGCCCCTCTGGCTTTAAGAAAGCTGGCCTCTCTTTGGGTCTGTTGGTCAAGGCAATCTGCCAGTACCCAAGTGTCAAGTCAAATGTTCCGAGGAACTTGGCAGCTCATATTTGATCTATGCACTCATCAGCTCCGTAGATGGGGTGTGAGTCAGCCTTAGTGGCAGCGTTGAGCCCAAGGTAGTCCACACTGAACCACAGTTCACATGTGGCACTGAGTTCAGTAACCTTTTGGACCAAGACCACTGGACTGTCCCAAGGACTGCTGAAGGGCTCTATCACCCCTAACACTAGCATCTTGGAAACCTCTTCCTTGGTGCTGGCCTTGACCTAGTTAGTAACCTGTGAGTTTTGTGCTTTACGAGCGAACTATCCCCAGGATCCACATCGTGGATACACCATTGGGTCACTCCTGGGGTTAAGGACAACAGAGAGGCAAACTGTCCCAGTAACTAGCAACACTCACTCTGCAGTTCCAGGGACAGTGTTCACACCCTCCATAGACCCGTCTTGCTCTCTGGCAGACAGGAGGTCAGGAAGAGACTCACTCTCACCCTCCATTCCATCATCTATAGCCAGGAGGTTAGTCACTTTAGACCTCATAATAATGAGGTTTGAGGCGGTTCACATGTAGGACCCTCAAAGGGTTCCTTGGAGTCTGCAAGTTCACCAGATAGGTGACATCACTCTTGCACTCCACCACCTCAAAAGGCATAGTCCACTTATCTTAGAGAGCACCCGTCTCTACTGGGGCAATGACCCACACTTTCTGGCTAGACTGAAATGGAGCCAGAGTGGTATTTTGATCATATCAGCATTTCATATCAATCAATCAATCAATCAATCAATCAAAGCTTTATTTCGAAAAAAGACATATCATAAAAGCATACAAATTTGTTATGGAGAATAAAATAACTAAGATTAGAACAGATAAAAGATAAAAAGGAATATTGTTGCAAAGGGAGCAATCATAAAATGAAGGATACATTACTACACCAAACATTTCTACCCCCCGCAGGAACACTCGACAGTCTAAAAAACAACCATAAATATATAAGTTTTTTAAAAAAATATCATATCGAAGAGCGCAGAGACCTAAATCTAATAATCCATGACCAGCCAAGAAATTTGGCCACACCACATACCAGCAGTGCACTGGTGTCTGACTGTAAAATTCTAAGTGCAACAAGATAGTTTGCAGTGCCCAGCTGCTTACAGACGGGACTCAGCCATCTTGCTCGAGGGTTTTTATAGGCAGGGCACTCGAACAAAAGGTACGCTATAGTTTCAACCTCCCCGTTGCAACATGGGCAGTTTGCAATAGTTTGATAGGGAGGTTTCCATTTACTAGAAAACTCGCGAGTAGGGAGTGTGCCAAACCTAAACTGGGTGTAGAGTGTCCTATCTCTAGGTTTCTGAATAAAATAAAAATAGTGCTCCAGCCTAACCACCTGTTTATGTAGATAGAAATCCCCAGTCAAACTACCTAAGTTGGGAGTACTATACTCCAGGTTATCTATCCAGGTCCAATAGGTCTTCTTAAGATCGGCCCATCTCAAATGTTTTCCAAACTCCCAAACTTCTCTTAGACCCATTGAACAAAAGGCTTTTTTAACATTGGACAACCAACCAATCCTATGTGAGCCCATCAGGCTCATCACTTCTTTTAGGCCATCAACATATTTGGATAGCTCGGGGGTACGACATAGGCGGGCCCAAAGAAGCAAGGGACGTAGTCTAGCAAGATCCCTAAATGAGCGCCTGCCCATGTCGCTCATCAGGGGCTTAAGAGGAGTGCCCCTTGGGAGCGAGACCAACTCCCTAAGGAATTTATTTTCAGATCTTGAAATTTCATCGACATTGTCGAAGCCCCAAAGTTCGGCACCATAGAGTGCCGAACTAACAGCTTTAGCAGCATAAATCACAAGGGCAGGAGCAATGGGCCTGCTCTTCGAAGAGCGATGTTCCTTCCCAATTGCTCCCGTAAACCACTTGTGATTCAAAAGCATTTTATCAATGTGGGGTCTCCAACTTAGTCTATCTGAGATTCTAATTCCAAGATAATCGAAAGTGTTAACAAGCTATAGCGGAACACCATCCAGAGTAGGAGTTATTTTAAGGGATCTGCAAGGGTTAAACGAGAGAAGTTTGGTCTTCGAGGTGTTTATGGTCAAGCCTCTCAATCTACAGAACAACTTGAACCTATCAAAAAGTCTTTGCAACCCTGCTGGTGTTTTAGAAATTAGCAGGGTGTCGTTGGCAAAGAGTAGGGCAGGAACTTTGTCACCCGCCAGGGTCGGGGCATCAGCTGGAGTTTCCCACAGGAAACTTACCACCCCATTCACGTACAAAGAGAATAGGGTGGGGCCCATAACTCGGGCCCTGGCGGACTCCCCTATTAACGGGGATTTTATCCGTTTTCTGTTCCTGAGAACCCCACCTCACCCGGGCATAATTGCCCTCATGGAGACGAATCAAAAGGTCTAGGATAGGCAACGGAACACCCATTTTCTTCAAGACCAGCCACAAGCGATCGCGGGGGACTAGGTCAAAGGCAGTCTTTAAATCTATGAATGCCAAATAAAGACTGCCCTTGCCAATCGAGACCACCTTCCAATATAAAAGAAGGAGCCTAAAGACCTGGTCAATAGTACCCGTGTTTGTTCTGAAACCCGCTTGGTAGTGTGACAGAATGGTATTATCGCTGACCCATGTCAAAATTCTCTGTAGCAAGACCCTGCCCACTATCTTCTTACCAGCATCATTAAGGCTGATGGGTCGGTAGTTGGCAGGGTCTCCCCTAAGTCCCTTCTTAAATATTGGGATCACCTCCGCCCCCTTCCATGATTCTGGGACGGGGGATCCTTTAAGAAGGGCGTTAAGCAAGATGGTGAAATACCTGGCCCACTCTTGGGAATCAGCTCGGAACAGATCACCAGGGAGACCATCTGGTCTGGAAGCCTTGGCTGGAGCTATTTTATTAATAGCAGCCAAAACTTCAGGTTCCACAAAAGGATCATATGCCTCTATAAGACAGCATGACATAAAAAAAACTGAAAAATCTCCTGGGCTATGAGCGACATCCCCGGAATAGAGTTTTTTAAAATGGTCGAACCACTCCTGGTTCGTAATATGATTGGGAATTGTATCGGAGTCCTGGCCTTTGGACTTCCTGAACAGTTTCCAAAAGGCATTCCCGTCTTTTGCCAGACTGCCAGCCTTTAAATCTAACCAAAAGGATTCTTCCCAGGCACGCTTAGCTCTTAGTACTGTCTTTTTATAGTCCTTCCTAGCGCTTTGCACCAAATGGCAATCGCGTTTTTTAACAGCAGCTATCAGGATACATTTTTTTTGTCTACACTCCGAGTTATACCATGAACACGAAGCTTTAAGGGACTTGTTGGAGTTACTAAAAGTTGATGATGCCACAAAAAAAGAGCCCATTAACTCTACTGTCTCTAGGTAGATATTCCCAATATTAGGGGGTCCACCCACAATTCTGCATACTATCTGTAGTTCCGTGGTTTTAGCCAACAGGACATTTTTTATAGCATTCAGTTTTTGAGCGTCACAGACAATTTTCGGCCATTTCAAATACCTCCTGCAGTTAGAAGGAACTACCTCTTTTGAAGACATAATTCGATCAGAACCAAGATGAGAGGAATCAGAAGACCAAGGATTCTTCATAGACAAACATAAAGAATTATGATCACTTTCAATGGTAGGAACTATAACCAGATCTACTAAATATCTCCATAATCTACGATCAATTATAATATAATCAATTCGAGATGGGCATGATGCTCTTTTGAAGGTATTGGCACCAGGGATATCAGAAGGCATTCTGCCGTTAGCAGCTCTTAGGCCAAATTCAAGTGTTAGAGCATTAATTTGGATAGCCTACTGTGTCCACTTCTTAATTGGCGGTAAAGTCAGGGACGGTATGCCCCACCTGGCATCCTCAACCTCTATCTCAAGCAAATCTTCTGATGCCAAAGGTTCAAAGGTGCAGTTCATATCAACCACCACCAAGATTAGAGAGTCAGGCGGACAGGAGGTAAGTTTGTCACCCAAAGCTGTAACAAGTGGCGACTTCTGACCACCCTTCGTACCTCTGACATTAAAAAGCTCGATGACAGGACCACCTCTAGTCCCTACCAATGTTAGCCGCAACAAATCCGAGGATATTCTCTCATGATGTTTTACCCTACAATTAAGGTTAATATTAACCCAGACAATGAGGCCCCCTGAAGGTCGCCCACGGCCAATAGAAGTTGCTGGTAAGAAAAAACAAGTAAAGCCGGATTTATATAATGGCACTAGACTCCATGTCTCCTGAAAAATACATATATCGTGTTCTTCAATGTAATTATTCCAGTCTGGCAACAACAATTTGTTACATAAACCCGCAATGTTCCATGAGATTATTTTAAGATTTAAAGTGGAGAGCGTTAAGATATCATCAACATGATCAAACATTCCGCATGGTAAAGAATCACTACATCCATCAACATTATTCTCACAGATAGTGCGGGGTAAGACAATGTTGTTAAGGGGTTGAGCTAATGGGATAACAATATTAGAGTTTGCAGCTAAAGATACAGAAGTAAGTCAATCTTTGTTGTCAAGAATGGATGGACCCACTTTCAGCGAATCTGGGTCTAAACCCCTCGATATTAATGGCTCGACAAGAGGAAAACGTCCAAACTGGATAGGCGAAGAGCCTGGAGAAGAAGTTCTGAATTCCAGTGCCAAGAGACCCTCAGCCAATGGGTGGCTGGCCAAGGTAAGTTTGATAGTATCAGTAGAATTATCTTCAGATCTATACCTTTGGGCTCTGACTATATCCTTCCTTATTAAGGACCGGCAGCCCCTGACATGGCGAATCCAATGTGTAACCTTGTTTATAAGAGAACCTTCATCCTCTCTCCCCGTAAAGGTAGGAACACGAACCATAAAAACAGTAGGCTGCTTGGGGACATTAGGGACCTGGTTCTTAAAGAAGGGAAAAGAGGAACAAGACTCAGAAATGATGCTAGATGGTTTAGCCAGTCTGGAAAAATTTGTCGTGCTAGAAATCAGACTAGGCTTCATAATTGGATTAGGAAGGTAAACCCTCGTGTTGACTATTTGCCTTGTGTCTTTCTTACCGTGGCTAGATGGAGTAGCAGGGGGGAACTCATTGCCAGTGTGATTTGAGAGTAAGAAATGGGATTGTGAAGATGGTGTCAAAGGAGGAGGGCCTCCTAAGCTGGAATAAAGAGTATTCGGGTTTGATTTTTTAACAATAGTCAGCAATTCTTGAATGAATAACTTCATCTCGCCAACTTCTTGCCTAAGGGAAGCAATAGTTTCCATGACATCAGATGTTTCCCTTCTACCCACATCAGGGAGCTTCCCCACCACACCCCTAAGAGCCGTAGCTCGTGGTTCTAGTTCCTTAACTTGTTCAGGCTCATCTGATACATCAAGAGTATCAGCCAAGACTGCATAGCGGTTTGCACAAACTACGACTAATGGTTCAAGGGGTATGTAGTTATTACCAGCTAAAGTAGTATTAGGGTCGGGAGAAGCTACCTCAGGGGAAATCACATTTTCACATAGATCTTCATTACTAGAAGCTAGATGGCGAGATGGCAATTTACAAAACATTTGTGGAATTGTCACAGAACGGAGTGGACTTTTGCTCAAACACACGTCTGTGCCTGCATTATTCAAAAATGAAGGTTGACCAGAATCAAGAATCACTTCACAGTCATCAACCAATGACTCGATACGGTCCATTGTGCCAGTAGAAATTAGTTTCTTAGTAGTCTTCCTTGCCTTTTTCCTTTTGGCAGCCCCACCGATGTTACTTGGGGCTCCACCAGTTGCATCTGGCAATTTCCTTTTTCCCATTATAAACAAAAGCTCTCAGAAAGGACAATACAACACCCGCCACCAAGAACAGCGTCTATCACAAAACCTCACTGATGACTGGACTCTATGGGTGCGATGGCCCTTACATACAACAATGAAGTACCTCTCTCTGCGGTCATATACAGCTGGGGGTGATAATCACGAAGCACACTTGGAAGAGGTGTGGCCCAGCCCAGCCTCAGTCAGCCCCTGGTGGCCACAGATGGCCCGCCCTTGTCCCGGGCTTCTCCCGGCGCGTCCCGCGGTAAGAGGATCCAAACAGTCCTTTATGCGCCTCCTGGTGCTTACAGATGGCATTTGCGGCGTCCTCGCGACAATCAGAGGTGATGGGAAATGTAGTCCCAGTATGGCGGAGCCAAGCCCGGCCAAGGAAAGCGGCGGAGCAAAGCCCGGCCGGGAATTCTGCCCCAAGCGGAAAGCAGGAAGTAGCTGCAGGTAAGCCAGGGATCACGGGTAGAGGCTCGGCGGAGTCAAACCCGGCCAAGCAGAGCGACGGAGCAGAGCCCAGCAAGCGGTTCAGCCCCCAGCAAGATAGATGTTCTCTCATAAACTCAGTGTGTAGTAGAATAAAACGTTAATGTTGGCGGAGTGTGCCTTTCAGGGTCCCGAGTCCAGGTATTACTGCACCTTCTCACTGGGGTGTTACGTGAATAAAAATGGACGATTTTTCTCTCCTTTTCCAGGTAAAACCATTATAATTTCTAAGTGTTCGATGTTAAAAATAATGGAAGCGGCCCCTCTCGTTCTCAACTGAGTGCTGGCGCTGCCTTTGGCTGCTGACACAGAGCTCCTCCCACGGCCCCTCACTGCCCGTCAGCCAGCACAATACTCTTAAGAGTTTATGTAGAACCAAAGAACAGCTCTCAAAGAAACTCCTACTGTGCCTTACATACTTGGCGGAAATGTACAGTGTAGAGCTCGCAGTCCGTTGCTGCCCCTATTCCATACTCCACACTGGCCGTCCTGGCTCTCTTAGCTCCTTAGACACTTTAAGGGCTGATTCCTCAACAGCGCGATCCTATATCCTCCAACTCCGTAGGTCTCCCGCCTTGCGAGTCCACTGGCGACTTCAGCTTCAGCCTTGTCGCTGATAACATGCGGATAACCCGCTGTTAACAAGCCGATAGTTCATATCTGCACCCTGGGGGGATGGGGGAAAGGAGAGAGCAAGGGACCGCTACGTTGAAGCCTCAAATCCGCTTCACGCGCCAGTAATTCCTTCCGAACGTCATTACATATCTTCCTGGCTGACTTCTAGGTTCTATATACTTTATTACTGATTAAGATATTGTAATCGAATTACTTGTTTTTTTCTGTGTGTGGTACCTTGTTCCCTGACCTGCTCCTGTCAGGCTGTAATATCTACAAGTAAATGTGTACAGATCCTGACGCATACAATAAAATGCACTACTCGAGCCCTTATGCTGCAATATGTTGAAAACTGTTTTTTATACACAAATTCAAATATTCAACTGATCTTAACAATTTCTAATTTGCCTGTTCATGTGTAATGCATCCATATATTACTTATTGCTAATCAACCAAATGACAATCATAAAAAAGATGACGAAATCACCAATAATACATTTTCAAATTAACCTTTCGTTGATGTGACATTTATTGTACAATTCACACTTCCTACATCACATTAAACAAATCATATTTTATGCCGTATTCCCAATGCACTTTGGGAATCCCTTCATCAGGGGCAACTCCGGTCCTCAGTAAGCCTTGACCGCCAATATGGGAAATGTTGTTGCCAGCCGCTATCCCATGTACATCTTCTGTTCTTTGTTTAAAACCACCACTCGCGTCATGGTAATCGGGTATTTAGAAATTTGGAGATGCTATCCGCTGCCAAATCTTCACTTCCTCGTACACCAGCGTTCCTGAAGCATGCAGTCTGCTTTGCGAAGGCCAGCATGTAGTTAAATACATTCTAAGGGGCTTATTCCCAGCCCTCATTCACCAGACTCTGAGTTCTCCTCACAGGGTCCCAGTTAGAAATGGAGGTCTCTAGTTGGCAGAGGTAGGTACCTTTGTCCAAATAGGGACCCTTGCTTCTAGTCAGGGTAAGGGGGATACACTCCTAAAATAACCCCTGCTAACCCCCTTGGTAGCTTGGCATGAGCAGACAGGCTTATCTCAGAGGCAGTGTGTGAGGCATTTGTGAACATTACAGTAATACAGTGAAAACACTACAAATGGTCATTACACCAGTTTAGAAAAATAAGTAATCTTTATCTAAACCAAAACAAGAGCAAACAACAAAAACCCACAAGACAGTTATCAAGATATCCTCAAAAATAGATAATTCACTTAAATAAAGCTGTAGCAACAAATAACTCCACCTGGAGTTATAACGATGTCGTGACAGATGAGGATCCCCAAAGTATGGCACCGACCGCGAGGTGTGCGGGGTCGGGCCCACAAAGAACAGTACCTTGGAGACGATGAAAACAAAGACGGTGCACGGCATCAGGGAGGTGATACTTCATTGGTGGGGTGGCGTCAGTTCCTTACGACTTCAGGGGAGGTGAAGCCTTGGTTCCTTACTGCGGTGCAGGGGAGGTGAGACATTAGTTTCTTACTGTGTCGGCAAGGTGATGTCAAGATGGCAGCGAGGCGGAAGTTCCTTATGATGGTGCGATGTCGATGGATTTGGGAGTCAGCCACGTCAAGGATTGGCTCCACGTTGATGAAGCATTGCGTCGGTGAGATCAGGGCTGGGGTGCAAGTCGGTGCGTCGTGGACGTCACCAGCGGTGTCCTCAGCTCCGGTGCAGGCAGCGGCCTCGGTGATGGCTACGGAGTCAATGCGGAACTGCGGCAGCAGGCGTCGAGCCTACAGTGCTATTTGGGGTGGTGCGTTGTGCTCTTCACAAGCATTGCCCACGGCTTCGGGGCAGGTTACAGTGTCGCTCTCCGGCGTCGGTGTTGCAATTTCCTTCTGTGGCAGCTGAAACAGCAGTTTCAGATGCATAGAGACAGAAGGGGTGAAGTCTTTGTGACCCTGACACTTCATCACGGGAGGCAATTTCAGTTTCAAGCCCTTGGAGATCTTCTTTCAAGCAAGGGACACAGAAAACAGCACAGTCCTTTCTCCTCTCCTTGGCAGCAAGCAGCCACTGCAGGCCAACCCAGATAGCAAAAGAACAGAGGGGCAGTATTCCTCCTCAGCTTCTCCAGTTCTTCTCCTTTGCAAAGGTTTCCTCTTGATTCCAAGAAATGATCTAAAAGTCAGGGGTATGGGCCCCTCTTTTTATACACCAAAATCCATTGTTCTCTGAAGGCAGAGAGTGCCTGTTGCTAGCCAAAACCAGTTCTGTCCTCACTGGTGCAGCTTCCTGGCAGGAGGTGGGAAGGGCATTGTTGAAGGCAGACTAGGCCTATTCAGGTGAGGGGAAATATCCTCCCCCTACTCTAAATGCAGCCCAGGTCCATTCAGCCCAGCCCTGACTCATCAGACTTCTGGAGCAGCTGCCTCTCTCCAGCCCCTGCCATCCAAAAGCCAGACATGCAATACACAAACCTAGCAGAGGGACACTGGATGGTTATGGAAGAAAATACCTATTTTAAAAATGTGGTATTTTCAAACACAGAATGTAAAAATCACCCTCAGTAAAAGATGCACTTTAACATTCTGAGTTCAGGCACACTAAACGTTATCTTCTACCTTATTCCCAGGGCCAGTTATGCTCATAAGATGTTATAAACAAACTCCCCATTCTGTCCTATGGGAACAGGTATCCTTGCAATAGTGAAAAACGAAATTGGCAGTATTTCACTTTCAGGGCATGTCCTACCATTCATATAAAATGCACCCTGCCCACAGGGGTACCTTGGGCCTACCTTAGGAGTAACTAATATGTAGAAAATGAAAGTTTTAGGGGCTGGCAAGCGTGTGCACTTGCCAAGTCGACATGGCAGTCCAGACTGCTCACAGGCTCTGCAATGGCAGGCCAGAGTTACATTTTACACGCTGCTTCTGAGGGTGGTACAACCAGTGCTACAGCCCACTA
The DNA here is from genome assembly GCF_964204655.1 of Triturus cristatus. Lineage (NCBI taxonomy): Eukaryota > Metazoa > Chordata > Amphibia > Caudata > Salamandridae > Triturus > Triturus cristatus. The sequence goes on along the minus strand of NC_140582.1, from coordinate 769,999,043 downwards.
GCAGCATTTGATTTACATGCCCTGGGCACACACAGTGCACTATACTAGGGTCTGACAAGTAAATCAAATATGCCAATCATGGAATCACTAATCCATAACAACAATTTACAAAGGGAGCACTTGCACTTTGGCACTGAACAGCAGTGGCAAAGTGCCCAAAGCATCTAGACCAGCAAAACGGAGTTCAGCACACAGCAAAAACATAGGAGGCAAAGCCAAAAATGCAGGGGAGACCCACGCCAATGGTGCCAGGTCTAAAAGTGCCCATACAGCAGCTCAATGGGGCTGAATCCCAGTCCCGTCTGTGGTACCACCCTCTAAGCAAAGAGAAGGCATGGCAAGAGAACATCTCACGTATGTCTCATGGAGTCAGTTAGATCTATAATCATGCCTATCAGGGTCCGGTTGAATCTCTCAACCAAACCCTTACCTTGGGGTTGGTGAGGAGTGGTGAATTTGTAGGTTACACCATAGTGCTCTCACAGAGACTTCCTGTAGGTGGATATGAAGTTGATATTCGGGTCGGATACCACCTCTTTGGGGAAAACCATGCAGGAAATGATCCCCATCATTTTCTGGCCCACCACAGATGCCGTCATTGTTTTCATAGGTATAGCCTCCGCCTACCAGGTGGCATGTTCCACCAAGACCAGGATAAACCTGTCGCCCATGTCTGACTTGGCGTACAGAGGCCCCACAATGTCGTTCCCGATCGGCTCAAAAGGGGTGCTTACGACAGGGAAATGCTGAATCAGAGCCTTGCATCTCCCTCCACTTTTTCCACTTGCAAAGAGATGGGATGTTTCAGTTTCTTAGAGCATGGTGAGATGATACGTTGATTTCCTGGACACGCAGCCTTGGTTCCTTAATGAAGCCCATCATCGATGTTGACTTGGCTCAATGGTGCGATGCATGGAAAGGCGGACACTCTGGAGTTGATGTGATGGCGGCGAACCAGGCGCTGCATCGATTTCTTCAGTCATGGTCCAACGATGCATCAATCTTCTCAGGCACTCGGCAGGACCTGCATCTGACTAAGTGCTGTGGTCTGGAACTTCAGAGACCGGTGTGCTGAACTCGGCCCGCGGAAGTTCTTCAGGCCCTGGGCAGGTGCTGAGTCAATTTCTTTGGCCACACGGCGTCAGTGCTGGGAAATGTCTCCCGCACGGCAGTGCTGCATCACAAAACAGGCGCTGGAAGGGTGAAGCATCGATTTTGCATGGTTTTGCAGCGTTTTGTAGCAAGAAACACCAGAAGTGGAATTGGCACCACTTGGAGGTCCAAACTCCCAGCAGTGGAGTTCAGGGAAGCAGCAGATTAAGTCTTTGATGGCCCTGAGACTTCTTAACAGAAGGCAAGCACATACACAAGCCCTTGGAGAAACTTCATAAGCAGGATACACAGCAAATTCCAATCCTTCTCCTCTCCAAAGCAGAAGCAGCAACTGCAGGCCAACCCAGCAAACCAACACACAACAGAGGCGCAGTACTCCTCCTTACAGCTCTTCTCCATGGCAGAGGCTCCTCTAGATCCAGAAGTATTGTAAAAGTTTGGGGTCTTAGGTCCAATACTTATACCCCTTTCGGCCTTTGAAGTAGGCATGCTTCAAAGGATTGTCTTTGTAGTGCACAAGTTCTTGTCTTGCCTGGTCTTGTTTCAGACACACTCCAGGGGGTGGAGACAGCACTGTGAGAGGCCTGGCAGAGCCCTGTTCAGGTGCAGGTTACAGCTTCTCCCACCATTCTAGCTCAGGAAGGCCCATCAGCCCGGTGATCGGCCATCAGGATATGCAGGGCACCCTCCACTCTTTTTGTGTGATTGCCTGGAGTGAATGCACAAACAGGCCCCTATCAGTCTAAACCAGACGTTGATTCCACAGGCAGGCAAAGCCACAGGATGGTTAAACAAGAAAATGCCCACTTTCTAAAAGTGGCATTTTCAAATACACATTTTAAAAAACATCTTTACTAAAATATGTGTTTTCAAATTCTGAAGCTCAGAGAGACCAAACTCCAAATCTCTAGCTGTTCCCAACTGAACGTTACACTTGTGAAATGTTCCAAGGCAGCTCTAATGACAAACTATGGGAGTGCTAGTCCTTGCAATAGTAAAAAACGAAATTGGCAGCATTTCACTATCAGGACATGTAAAACACACATGTCCTACCTTTCACAGACAGTGCACCCTGCCCATGGGGGTACCCTAGGCCTACCTGGGTGCACTTGCCAGGTCAACATGGGAGTTTAAAACTGCACTCACAGACACTGCAAAGGCAGGCCTGAGACACGTTTACAGGGCTACTCATGTGGGTTGCACAACCAGTGCTGTAGAGCCACTAGTAGCATTTGGTTTACAGACCCTGGGCACACCAAGGGCACTTTACTAGAGAGTAAATGAAATTTGCCAATCATGGAAAACCAATCTGGATCACACTTTACATAGGGAGTTCTTGCACTTTAGCACTGATCCGCAGTTATAAAGTGCCTAAGCCAGTAAAGACGAAGTCCAGCATAACATCAAAAATACAGGATTTAGAGGCTAAAGGACAGGGGAAGTCACCCCAAGGATGCCAGGTCTAACATTTAGGGGCAGATTTACAAGCCCCTTGCACCACTTTTGCGTCACTTTTAACATGGGAAAAGTGACGCAAAAGTGGCGCAAGGGGCTTGTAAATAAGCCCCTTAGTATTTAGCTAAACAAAGCATTGATTAGGGAATGTTTGGATTAATCTCAGCCACTGTTAATTGCCACCTGGAGAAGAACCTCACTAATGCCTTCAGTTGCATATCAGTAATTAGTACTGGTAATTATAGCTATTTTAGGTCCAAGTTCTTCTATAATTATTTCTCTTCAATGTATTTTCAGTTGTATGAATGCAACTTTCCCCACTTTTTTTCTTTTCCAGCTTTTGAGTTGATTTTTTGGGAAGGCAGGTGTTTATCTGGATAAAGGTGCACTTTTAAGGACTTATGTGTCTGTTAGTTTGATACCTAGAAAGATTTACATGAGAGAATCCCTCTGTGCAACGCCTGCAATCCCTAGGACACAAGGTAACCCTGTATTAAATATAACTGAGAGTAACATGCTCCTCTCCAAAAAATCAGGAAACCCCATTTAGTCATCCATGACCAGGTTATAGTGCCTAATTTGTAAGTTCTAGGTGCACAGTTTTTCTTAGCGGCCATTGTCGGCACTGTCTAATACCAGGGTTGCTGAAACCCTACTCTGCCTAGTCTTCGTTCGCTTTCTGCCTCTTTCTTTCACCACCCTGCACGTCCTTCTCTTTATCTTATTCTATTGCTCTTTTCATTCCAGATTTCTCTCTCTATCATATTTTTCCTATAAGTGTCTTTCTTCTTATTTTACCCATTGCTGCCTTTCTTTTCCTTTCTCTGAGTAATAATCAAATGAGGAAAAATACATCCTGCTCCTGAAAAATGAGTGTCCACCAACTGCAATCAAAGGCACAAAACAACCAAAGCCTGGTTACCGTAGAGATGGCAAACCAAGTAAACACTGGTCTCATCTAATCTATCTCATTAACTTTTATCTCAAATAATAGTCCTGTTCAACCACCTCCTGCTCATCTTTAGAACGTGTTTTTTTAAGTGATTAAGCTGATAATAAAGGATTATTGCTGAAAATCGAAGGATTATTTTTTAGGAAATTAAAATTCTGTCTACAGTGGCGTTGAGCACCATTAAATAGAGAGAATGGCTGACAGATATATATGCTAGGCACATTTTATGGACTTTGGTATAAAAAATAATTCCTAAAGCTTCTCCATAATATTAGCCGTGCAACTTGTAATACCAATTGTTTCATCAGTTAATTATAATAATTACAGCGTTAGAGCCCTGGCTGCTTTATAGCCACTGTACTGTTCAACACAGCCATTTATGTCTACCTTGAAAGATGACAGGCTGCGTTTTTCTTTTCAGCACCTGACCTTTGAAATTACAACATTGCACAGGGTGTGCAGAGCCAGCACTCCAGCTGCATAAAGTAGCAAACACCAATAATTGTATAAATACTTTCAACACGTCATGCATAAATTCAACAGGTTGCCTCAGCAACTAAGAATGACAAAGACAGCATCGAATGAAACATGTGCTCATTTGTATGGATATATGCATTTTCATTAAATATGAACATATATCAAAATACCCGAAAATCCTCTAAACCCTGAACTTTCACTATCATCGCAATTATTGAATACTACACTGACAGCAGATTGGTCGAGGAATCAAAAATATTTCCTATGGGCTCAGCCACAGGTGGTACCGGACCCATAGCAATTATGAGCTGTTTTGGACGCAGGCGGAATTTTGCGTGTGAAGGAAAACATGCGAGAATCATCACATTAATACGGATTCATTCATGATGTTCCCCTTCAGGTCATGAGCGCTGTTATTCTCCCGATGCTGGAATTAACATTAACAGTAGTCGAAGGAAGGGGAAATAGAAGGGATTAAGTAAGGGCACTTGTGATTGAGGTCACTGTAGGGTGAACACCAAAAGCAAAGTGCGCCCAGCAGTTTGAACAAAGCAGGGTTGCGAAGCCAAAATAACAGCAAATGTTTACATTGACGAAAGATGGCCGTAGGCAACTAATATTCAAATCTTATGAATATATACATTCTGTGAAATATTACTGTTAGAAACAAATGTGCTCTTTTGGCGTCTTCACCACCTAAACCCTGATTAGGAATGACCCAGGCACCAGGTGCAACAATCTCTTTTTTGGGTCACCCCCTCTATGTTCTCCTCCTCAGATTTCCAGTGGCGGCTCTTGGAGGGAGTGCTGCGGGGTGGTGGGCCGGAGGAGGGGCAGGGTGGGGGGTAGTAAACTCCAGAATACTTGCGAACAGAGTTGAGTAAATAAATAAATAAAACAAATTACATTGCAGGCTGCATCGCCGATTTGCAAAAAAACAGTCTGGCTGGCAAAAAATGAAGCCGAAAACAAAATCAGGGTGTATGACAGTACAGGAGGCAGAAGTATGGGATATGTACAAACCATGTTGAGGGAGTTTTCGCAAGGGCACCTTAGTGAAATACAGAAACTCCTGCGGCCAAGCACACAGAGACTTACACAACCAGAAAACAAACATAAAATCACACAGTCGATCCTAAACAACACAGAGAAAAGAAAACAATAAACAATCACGAGAAATAGTGGGACCGGTGGCAACAGGGCACAGAGATGGATAGGTGGACTGCTGCTAGACATATGAATGCACTCTTCATTTTTGGGCAATCTTTAGCCCCTCTTCTTCAAAAATCCCATTTGAGGGAGGGGAAAGAGAAGTGTTGACGCCTACACAAAAATCTTTTCTCTGAAGAAAAGAAGTGCACAATACAACACATCAATTGTACAATACAGCTATATTGTTCTGTCTCCATGCAAACAATTATTGTTTGCCCTTCTCAGAAATGCAGTACTCTAAACATGCCCATTCCATCCTTTGCCTCTTTGGATTAATCATGCATGTACTGCAGTTCAGTAGCTTGTTTCACTGACAAAATATCGAATAGGAACACATCGACCTACAAAATTATCGAGGCAAAAATACTGACAACAAAAATACCAACTACCCATACTTAAAAAGGTAAGTGCAAAAATATGGAGAACAAAGAGCGTTTACAAAAATATAGTTGCATTTAATATCGATTTTTAAATATAGACAGATTTAAATATTAAAAATAAACATTCTCAAATGCTAACATTAATGTAATAAAATAAAATATTTTTAATATATATTTTAACAAAGATAACAATTAAACTTACTTTCAAAAACTTAGGCCCACATACATATATAACAAAAATTCATCTATTTAAAAACAAATAAAAAATGTACTAATATTTGAAAGTATATTATAATGTAAAATCGTTTAAATAATATAATAATACAACATATATATATATATATATATATATATATATATATATATATATATATATATATATATATATATATATATATATATATATATATATATATATATATATATATATATATACAGCAAAACCTCCCTCAGAAAGACAGGAAGAGGCCACACGGGGAATCTGGTTCGGAGGCTTTATTGGAACAACAGGTAAGCATGATGCATTTCGGCCGATAGGGCCTTCCTCAGATGCCGCTGTCGAAAAGGAACACAGTCTCACCCTCGCTTAAATTACTCTTACAGTCCTCTCATTGGTGAGAACAAGCACCATCCCTCAGTCATGTGATCACCCACCGTGAGCAGCGCTGTAGGCACTGCATCTCCCAAGATGCCTCACTGTTGGGACGGTGTTGCGTGGGGAAATTAAGATGAGTCCATGTGGGTGGGTGTCTCGTAGAGTGAGGCGCTGTGTGCCAAATTGCAGTCCTTACGCCTCCTAACTTCCCCGCATACGCTCCGACCCCGAAGGAGCAAGTTCGCTGGGCTGTGAGATGACTATGAATGAGTCAAACTCCATGTGCAGTCACAAGCCACCTCCGGCAGCAGCCCATGCAGAACTCACACTCCGAGGTGGGCTGGTGCCGGTCCAATACCTTGGACGAAAAAAACAAAACTGCAGAAGCAGGAACCAGAATGGCAACCAGCGAACTTGATGGAACGGGACCTCTTGACACGCCTCTGGCAGACGCGAAATATGCAGCAAAACCTCCCTCAGAAAGACAGGAAGAGGCCACACGGGGAATCTGGTTCGGAGGCTTTATTGGAACAACAGGTAAGCATGATGCATTTCGGCCGATAGGGCCTTCCTCAGATGCCGCTGTCGAAAAGGAACACAGTCTCACCCTCGCTTAAATTACTCTTACAGTCCTCTCATTGGTGAGAACAAGCACCATCCCTCAGTCATGTGATCACCCACCGTGAGCAGCGATGTAGGCACTGCATCTCCCAAGATGCCTCACTGTTGGGACGGTGTTGCGTGGGGAAATTAAGATGAGTCCATGTGGGTGGGTGTCTCGTAGAGTGAGGCGCTGTGTGCCAAATTGCAGTCCTTACGCCTCCTTACTTCCCCGCATACGCTCCGACCCCGAAGGAGCAAGTTTGCTGGGCCGTGAGATGACTATGAATGAGTCAAACTCCATGTGCAGTCACAAGCCACCTCCGGCGGCAGCCCATGCAGAACTCACACTCCGAGGTGGGCTGGTGCCGGTCCAATACCTTGGACGAAAAAAACAAAACTGCAGAAGCAGGAACCAGAATGGCAACCAGCCAATTGATGGAACGGGACCTCTTGACACGCCTCTGGCAGACGCGGAATATGCAGCAAAACCTCCCTCAGAAAGACAGGAAGAGGCCACACGGGGAATCTGGTTGGGAGGCTTTATTGGAACAACAGGTAAGCATGATGCATTTCGGCCGATAGGGCCTTCCTCAGATGCCGCTGTCGAAAAGGAACACAGTCTCACCCTCGCTTAAATTACTCTTACAGTCCTCTCATTGGTGAGAACAAGCACCATCCCTCAGTCATGTGATCACCCACCGTGAGCAGCGCTGTAGGCACTGCATCTCCCAAGATGCCTCACTGTTGGGACGGTGTTGCGTGGGGAAATTAAGATGAGTCCATGTGGGTGGGTGTCTCGTAGAGTGAGGCGCTGTGTGCCAAATTGCAGTCCTTACGCCTCCTTACTTCCCCGCATACGCTCCAACCCCGAAGCAGCAAGTTCGCTGGGCCGTGAGATGACTATGAATGAGTCAAACTCCATGTGCAGTCACAAGCCACCTCCGGCGGCAGCCCATGCAGAACTCACACTCCGAGGTGGGCTGGTGCCGGTCCAATACCTTGGACGAAAAAAACAAAACTGCAGAAGCAGGAACCAGAATGGCAACCAGCTAACTTGATGGAACGGGACCTCTTGACACGCCTCTGGCAGACGCGAAATATGCAGCAAAACCTCCCTCAGAAAGACAGGAAGAGGCCACACGGGGAATCTGGTTCGGAGGCTTTATTGGAACAACAGGTAAGCATGATGCATTTCGGCCGATAGGGCCTTCCTCAGATGCCGCTGTCGAAAAGGAACACAGTCTCACCCTCGCTTAAATTACTCTTACAGTCCTCTCATTGGTGAGAACAAGCACCATCCCTCAGTCATGTGATCACCCACCGTGAGCAGCGCTGTAGGCACTGCATCTTCCAAGATGCCTCACTGTTGGGACGGCGTTGCGTGGGGAAATTAAGATGAGTCCATGTGGGTGGGTGTCTCGTAGAGTGAGGCGCTGTGTGCCAAATTGCAGTCCTTACGCCTCCTTACTTCCCCGCATACGCTCCGACCCCGAAGGAGCAAGTTCGCTGGGCCGTGAGATGACTATGAATGAGTCAAACTCCATGTGCAGTCACAAGCCACCTCCGGCGGCAGCCCATGCAGAACTCACACTCCGAGGTGGGCTGGTGCCGGTCCAATACCTTGGACGAAAAAAACAAAACTGCAGAAGCAGGAACCAGAATGGCAACCAGCGAACTTGATGGAACGGGACCTCTTGACACGCCTCTGGCAGACGCGAAATATGCAGCAAAACCTCCCTCAGAAAGACAGGAAGAGGCCACACGGAGAATCTGGTTCGGAGGCTTTATTGGAACAACAGGTAAGCATATATATATATATATACATCATACAAAAGAAGAGGCAGAGGACAATGGAGAGGCAACAAGTAATCATCGATGAAACCTCGATAAACAACCTGACTGCTACAATACTTACCGAGGAAGAAGAGAGTATTTTAAAATTGGGCCTCTCCTATGCCCCACCTACTAACATGAACTACATCAATACAAGGTTTGACATATACAAAGCTGTACGCAAATTGAAACTCCGCAAATTTCACTTGTTGAAAAATAAAACCATGACTGAAACAGCAGAACCCGAGCCCTCTGGGGATATCACAGCATCGGGGTCGACAATACCCAGTGGTATACTAGAGCTGTGGATGGGCAAAGAATTGGATTCTATGGTGACCCAACCTGGGGGAACGGATGTTCCAATCAGTGGGAGCTCTACAAAACAAATAGCACCAGTCACACCATTCAAACCTACCTCAACCTTCACCCCAATTTTGGCACGGGACTCTATCGACATATTCAATGAGAATGTGATTTCGCAAATCAAAGAGATGCACAAGAAAAATAGTCATAGGAAACCCAAATTTGATGTCAGAAAGAAGCACTATGAGACTTTAATTCATAAACTGAGCAAGGATATGAAAATTGTGATACGGTCAAGTGACAAAGGAGGAAACATTGTACTGATGACCAAGACAATGTATGATCGTGAGGCGTATTCCCAGCTCAATAACAGGGAACACTACGAACGGAGTAATGTATCCAAGATGAAGCAGTTGCAAGTCGAATACCACAAGAAATTGTCCAGATGGAGAAACAAGGCAATGCTGACAGATGATGAATACAAATTTTTAAGGAATGAGCATCCAATAACTCACTTTATCTATTTTATCCCCAAAGTTCATAAAGACATAAAAAACCCGCCAGGCAGGCCTATTATCTCTGCCAGAGGTGGGTTACTGGAAAAGACATCAGTCTATATAGACTACTTTTTACAAGGAGCAGTGAAGTCATTGGACTCCTATGTGCAGGACACAGGGGATTTTTTGTACAAACTACAAGCGGTCCAATGGAAGGACGATTACTGGATGTTAGCATTGGATGTCTCCTCACTTTACACCAGTATAGTGCACAAAGATGGTATAGCAGCTGTAATGTACTACTTGGCCAGACGAGAGGAACAGTTTAAAGATCACTCTGCTATGCTATTGGAAATGCTCAATATTTGTTTGAACAACAATGTATTCATGTACAATAACTTGCTATACCGTCAACTGCAGGGCGTAGCCATGGGGGCCAGTTTCTCTCCAAGCTACGCATGTCTGCACATGGGGGCTTGGGAGGAACTGGTCCTCAGGGTGCAATATGAAGAGATTATGAGATCCAACATTGTTGTTTGGTACCGATATATTGATGATTTATTTGTAATCTGGCAGGGTGACAGGGAATCGGCTGAAACCTTTGTCAATGCCATTAATATCAATACATTGAACCTCAATTTCACCGTAACTATGAGCCAAATTAATGTTATGTTTCTAGACACTGAGGTCTATATCAATAAGGGAACAATTGAAACCAGACTATTCAGGAAAGCCACGGCCGGCAACACCATTTTACACGCGGCCAGCGCCCATCCTCAACACCTAATTGCAAGCATACCCTTTGGTGAGATGCTGCGCCTGCGTAGAGTCTGTAGTAATGAGGATGAATGGAATAAAGCTCAGGCATCAAGCAAGGTCAGATTTCTACAACGCGGCTACTCTGAATTAGTGATTGATAAGGCCATAACCAAAGCTCAAGCAAGGGAGAGACAGGGGCTATTGGTGAAATATGGTCCTCCTGTTATTAGTGATCTGGAACCTGTCAATACAGCCAATCTACCTAATGAATTTAGATTCATTACAGGGTACAATAATCAACATCGGGAATTGTACCGTATTTTAAACAGAAATTGGCCAACATTAAAAAGTGATTCGGTACTAGGTCCTAATCTGCCTCGAAGGGTTACCCTCACCTTCAGTCGGGCCCCTTCAATGAGGGATAGCCTTGTCAATACCAACCCCGAGACCATAGAAAAATCTACGTGGCTGCAAACTAATGGGGGATTTTATAAATGTAAGGTATGTAAAGCTTGCACACACGGGGTAAATACAAAAACTTACAAAGATGGATTCAGTGAAAGAAAAAACAAAATTGAGAAGGTACTAACCTGTAAAACTGAGTATGCTATATACGTCCTTCAGTGCCCCTGTGCACTTAGATATGTGGGTAGCACCAAGTTAGAAGTACACAAACGCATTCTACAACATCTTAGGGCCATTACGAACCAAGATAACACGTATCCGGTGGCCCGTCATTTCAAGGAGGCACACCGCAGTAACAACAAAGAATTATCATTCTTTGTTATTGATGCAATACCAGCTAGCAGGCGAGGAGGCAATAGGGAAGCATTGCTTCGTAAGTTAGAAACCAAATATATACTCCGCCTTGATAGTAAATGGCCTACTGGTTTAAATGTTACTGAGGATCTGTATACTGGCCTCCACTAGAAACAGTAGTCTAGCTACAATATATATAACTAGGAAAGGCTACTGTATTACTGTAACTTCTTGGTTTATTGGCCCAAATGTGCACACATATTTTATGGAATGTTTTATTGAATATTTTATGAATTATATTATGGAATATTTTATGGAACATTTTAAGAAATATTTTAACGGTTTTTAACACGCAGAGGTTGACATTTTATCTTCTCATGTACTATGTATTATTTATCATTTTAGGTATAATAATGTTTACCAATACTTGATTTTAGACATTGAATTTTTATGATCTATAATTTGGTTTTACATATTGAGTTACAACTAATGAATGCGTGATATCTTATAAACCCTGGCACATTTGCACACTCTGTACCTTAGCACTGAAGGCACTTTATTCTAATTGAACCTCGTGATTGATATAGTATCTGTCTACATACATAGTGACTTATGACCACTAGCCATAGTAAGAAATGAAGCTATAAGACCCACTATATTCTTTGATTCATTGAGAAGTCATTTACTGATAGCACATATGTACATATATATATTGGAGGTAAGCCTGGGCTCAGACTACCCACTATATTTATTATTTGAAACAGCTAATTGCTGCTATCCCGGTTTTTAATTTGTTAAGGTTTTAATTAATATAAAAAGCAATAATACATAAATTACACATTAAGTTGGTTTTTTTTGCTATTTGCACATATCACTAGGCACTTTATTACACCCTTTTAGGCTGACATAACTGCAGAAATCAGGAGATTGATGCAAATGCTGATCAAAACAGCTGTAATATGGAGGGATTGAACCCATCAGAAACTGTCATTCATGGATGAGATCCAACACATTGTTTGATAGTATCAACACGAAAGGCATATTCAACATACAGTATAATACTTTTTGTTGACAGCGGTGAATAGACAAAGATAACAATGTATTTACATATCTGTGATTTAGATTCAACTATTTTACGGTCTTTTCAAGAACTGCCATAATTTATGCTTACGTGTTGTAATCTCTTTATACTCACCTGTTGTAAGAGCATTCCTCATGTGATTGATGTGCTGCTGGCAATCTTTCTACCATGTCTATGCGTCTGTGCCAGCATCACGTGCAGTGTGAGTTACGCCTACATAAGGGTGGTTCTTAGTTTAACACGTTGTCATGTGAACAAGGCTCAGGTGGAGCCGAAACGTTATGGCGACTAGCACGCGAGATTTATAAATAAATAATTGCACTGAAGATCGAGGTCCGTGTCTGTATTGTTGTGGGCTGGCACCAGAAGCGGGCAGACGCGACGCAAACTACGGAAAGTAGCGGATATATATAAATATATATATATATATATATATATATATATTATCTACTGGCAGTCGCCAGTAGATAGTTATAGTTAGGACCGAGTTCCCATTGGAAATCTGAAAATTCTTTGAATTTTCAAAACTAATGGGGTGCTCCGCTCAGCTCCTACCCTGAAAGTCTCGGGGTGATTAGTCAAGCGGGGGCTGAGAAAAAAGGGGGGTCCCAAAACACGTTTTCCCCATGCATTTTCCCATAGGACCTTTAGTCGAAGGTACAGCCCGAACGGCTGAACAGAATTACTTGAAATTTGGCAAAGAGGTAGTCCTCAGGTCAGGCATGTGCCTTTTGCTTAAATGGTGTAAATCCGTTCAGTAGTTCCTGAGAAAATCAAAAGTAAAATCACATATATATCTGGGCGGAGCCTAACCACACATCTCATCGTGAGATCTGATTGGCTGTCAGCACTTCATCCAAGAAGTGTTGGCAGCCATCTTGGGATGATAGCACCTCATTAAAAAGCATTGCAGTTAATAGAAGGTTTTAAGACTTTAGTTACATTATAAATCATTTGTTGATGGTACCATACTCATTTTAGGAATTGTGGTGTGTTCTAAGGTGATTTTACCATGTGAAAAAGCCTTCTGCTGTGATATCATGAATCATGTTTGAGAGAAAACTATTTTCTCATGCTTTTCCGACAGAGGTTTGGAAGGTGATCTATAAGCTAACTGAGAGCATATTTTTGGTAAATTCACATTATCTTTCTCAGTCATGTGAGAATGAAGTCTGACATTCTCAGTAAAACATGTACATCCAACAAGGGCAGAGACTGTCAGTTGATTACTTTGTGTTCTACTGCAGCTTCCCAGAGTGTTCTAAAGAACAACTAGAGCGCTTACAGTCCTACTTATGACAAACGTATGGCACACCTGAAGCCATCTTGGTTGGAATAAAGTGGTAATTCTTAAAACATTTAATTTAAAAAGGAACAAAATGAGGGGGTTCGTTTTGCCATAGCAAGTATGATTAGTGCTGCAGAAAGATAAATTAGGGCACATTTTGAGTGACTTCTCAAATCCTCTTCTATTTCATTAAAAAATTCTGACATGCAGACTGAAACATGCACTTTCAATACCAGCAGCAGACTTCCCTGGTGAACAGTAGCTTTACTACAGTGATCTAATACGCAACTAGAGTGCTAACATTCTGAATTTATGGCACATTTGTGACACATCTGAATGCCTTCTTGATGGAATCAAAGTAAAAAACTGAAAGTATTTCCTACTGAGGAGACTGTAGTAAATGAGGAAATTAGGAAACATCATAACAAATAAGTCTCCCAAAATGGCCACCAGAGACAAAAGAGCCCAAATGTAGTCCAAATATCACCCAGATGTAGCCCAAGTATAGCCCAATGACAGAATGTCCCAGAGTGTCCTAACGAACAACTAGAGCGCTAACAGTCTTACTTATGATAAAAGTATAGCACACCTGAAGCCATCTTGAATGGAATAATGTGGTAACACTTAAAACATTTAATTTACAAAGGAACACAATGAGGGGATTCATTTTGCCATAGAAATTATGATTAGTGCTGCAGAAAGAAAAATTAGGGCACATTTTGACTTCTCAAATCCTCTTCTATGTCATAAAAACATTCTGACATGCAGACTGAAACATGCACTTTGAATACCAGCATCAGACTTCCCTGGTGAGCCGTAGCTTTACTACAGTGATCTAATGAGCAACTAGAGTGCTAACATTCAGAAATTATGGCAAATGTGTGACACATCTGAATGCCTTCTTGATGGAACCAAGTAAAAAACTGAAAGTATTTCCTACTGAGGAGACTGCAGTAAATGAGGAAATTAGGAAACTTCATAACAAATAAATCTCCCAAGATGGCCACCAGAGACTAAAGAGCCCAAATGTAGCGCAAATATCACCCAGATGTAGCCCAAGTATAGCCCAATGACAGAATGTCCCAGAGTGTTCTAACGAACAACTAGAGCGCTAACAGTCTTACTTATGACAAAAGTATGGCACACCTGAAGCCATCTTGAATGGAATAAAGTGGTAACACTTAAAACATTTAATTTACAAAGGAACAAAATGAGGGGGTTCATTTTGCCATAGAAATTATGATTAGTTCTGCAGAAAGAAAAATTAGGGCACATTTTGACTTCTCAAATCCTCTTCTATTTCATAAACAAATTCTGACATGCAGACTGAAACATGCACTTTGAATACCAGCAGCAGACTTTCCTGGTGAGCAGTAGTTTTACTACAGTGATCTAATGAGCAACTAGAGTGCTAACATTCAGAATGTATGACAAATGTGTGACACATCTGAATGCCTTCTTGATGGAACCAAAATAAAAAACTGAAAGTATTCCCACTGAGGAGACTGCAGTAAATGAGGAAATTAGGAAACTTCATAACAAAAAAATGTCCCAAGATGGCCACCAGAGACAAAAGAGCCCAAATGTAGCCCAAATATCACCCAGATGTAGCCCAAGTATAACCTAATGACAGAATGTCCCAGAGTGTTCTTAAGAACAACTAGAGTGCTTACTGTCTTAATTATGACAAAAGTATGGCACACCTTAAGCCATCATGATTGGAATAAACTGGTAACACTTAAAACAGTTAATTTAAAAAGGAACACAATGAGGGGGTTCATTTTGCCATAGAAATTATGATTAGTGCTGAAAAAGAAAAATTAGGGCACATTTTGAGTGACTTCTCAAATTCTCTTCTATTTCATTAAAAAATTCTGATATGCAGACTGAAACATGCACTTTTAATACCAGCAGCAGACTTCCGTGGTGAGCAGTAGCTTTACTACAGTGATCTAATGAGCAACTAGAGTGCTAACATTCAGAATTTATGGCAAATGTGTGACATATCTGAATACCTTCTTGATGGAATCAAAGTAAAAAACTGAAAGCATTTCCTACTGAGGAGACTGCAGTAAATGAGGAAATTAGGAAACTTCATAACAAATAAATCTCCCAAGATGGCCACCAGACACAAAAGAGCCTGAATGCAGCACAAATTTCACCCAGATGTAGCCCACATGTAGCCCAATGACAGAAGTGTGCAAAACACTTATTTTTTTGTGTATTTGTAGTTTTATATAGTGCAGACTTGTCAGGTATTGGAATGCTTTACATGAGCATTGGTTACATCACACAAGATCAAATTCATTTTGGTTGTAGACATGGGGAGATTAAGTGATTTGACCACAATCACAGAATGTTGAGCTGAAGCAGAAACTCCAACCTGGTTCCCCAGTTGCAAAGTCTGCAGCTCTGGAAGTAACACCACATCCTCTCGCCAAGGTGCAACATTTAATCAAGTGGTCAACTGGATAAAAAAACATAAAGATTACAAATAATTTAAAAGTTCTTTGTCTCTATTTGAAAACTCAGAAAATATGTCCTAATTTTTGTTTTTTAGAGCACTAACCATAATTTTGATGCAAATAAGACCCTCTCATATATGTAATTTCTAAAGGAAATACTCTAGGTATTACAGTTTTGATTACATCAAGATGACGTCAGGCGTTCCACACTTTTGTAATAAATATAGAATGTTAGCAATCTAGTTGTTCATTGGGATACTGTTGAGATGCAGAGGCCAGGGGCACGGACTCTGAAAATTGAAGGCAGGTAGGAGAGTGCAGAGGCAACAATTTGACCACACTGGGCAGGCAGGAAGGGCAGTGGCAGCACAACAGACTATGGAGGGCAGTGGAAATGGGGGCAGGGGCAACAAACCAACAATACAGGACTGGCAAGAGAGGCTGTGGCAATATAATAGACCATTGTGGGCAGAAGGAAGAGGCAGTGGTAGTACAACCATACATGCCAACAGACCCGTTTCAGCCAGGAAACGTCCAATGTTTTTAAGCTCAAATGGGCTTTATTTGATCTGTCTCCTGTCTACAATCTCCTCTTTTTCAATGTAAGTCAAAGTGGAAAATCAATACCCCAGTTTTTTTTCAAAGTCTTCCTCTTACCAAGTTCAAAATGTTCGCAAGGATGGTACATTGAATCATGGTAGGCAGGAGGAATTGGGGTAGGGACATGGACTCGGATAACAGAGGACAGGACGGACATGGAGAGGTGCACCAAACTGACCCTACAGGGCAGGCATCAGGGTTTGCAGCAGCACAATACACCACACAGCGCATGCGAGACAGGAGTGCAGCACAACAATCCATAGAAAGCAATAGGGAGGGGACAGGACCATGCACATGGACAACAGAGAACAGATGGGAAAGAGGCAATGGTAGCTAGCTGACCATAATGGACAGACAGGAGAGAAAGCTGCAGCATAACAGACCATAAAGGGCAGGAGGGACGGATCAGGGGCATTACAATGGAACAGACAAGCCAGGAGGGAGGGAATAGGGGGTCTGCACATGGAAACAGAGGGCTGGGGGCAAGGTGGCAGGGCAGGAGCAGCAAGATGACCATGGAGGTCAGGCAGGATGGGCACTAGAAACAAGACACACCATGGAGAGCAACAATGAGTCTATGGTGGCATACACACAGACCATGGAGGGGAGGTGGGAGGGGGTCCGGGGCAGCTAGCTGACCACACAGGGAAGGTGGGAGGAGCCATGGCAGCACAGAAGACTATGCATGGCAAGCGGGAGGGTTATTGGCAGCACAATGGCTATGATGGGCAAGAAGGAGGGTGCAGGGGCATGCACAAAGGACCATGGAGGATAGAAGGGAGGGTCAGGACCTGGGCACAGACAAGAGAGTTCAGGGGAAGGGGCCTCACAACAGACCGCGCGGGGCAGGCAGGAGGAGCAGTTGCAGCACAACAGATCAGGGAGAGCAGAAGGGTGTGGCAGTAAAATGGACCATGGAGGACAGGAGGAAGGGGATAGGGGCATGGCATGTGGACAGGCAGGGTGGAGGTGGCAGGGACAGGTTACAGTCATCTGACAATGCTAGGCAGGTGGGAGGGGAGTGGCAGCTCAACAGAACACTCAGAGTAGATAGGAGTGGCAGGTCCATGGAACATAGTGGGCAAAAAGGATGGAGCAGGGGCATGCACAAAGACATAGGAGGGCAGGGGGAAGGAGAAAAGGGGCAGCAAGCTAAGCACAGAGGCTAAGCAGGAGGTCAATGATGGGCCATAGAATTGGGCAATGGAGGGCAGGAGGAGTGGACTGGTACCTCATGCTAAATGGAGGGCAGTGGCAGCACATCAGACCATGCATGGCAGGAGGGAGGAGGCTAGTCCATGGATTCAGACAACAGAGGATAGGGAGGAGGTGGATGGGGCAGCAAGCTAACTGTTCAGAGAAGGTGGGTATTAGGAACTTTATTGTTTTTAAAATGTGTGTCTGTGCGAACTACTTAAAATATGAACAAGTATGCAGCATAATCTCACTTTTATTCAGGAAGAAGAGGGCGTTTGTGACTGTGACCCCGGGCTCACTTGTCAGAAACACCCCCTGACCCTCCACCCCCATTGCAAAATGTAATGCCCGTGAAAAGGGTAGGTGGACGCAGTGTTATATAGAACATAGTCCTGAGAGCACGATTGAAAATGAAAACTAAATGTAGTATATGGTATAAACTATGCACCAAAAAGTGTGATATAAGATGAACCGGGGCGTGAAATATAATATGCAATACATTGTGCGCAATGACAGATTCATTGGAGAGCGCGAGATAGCACAGGCACTAGCGCACGGTATGCGATATGCGCCTTGGAGTGTAATATGCACAGGGCAGTGTTGTGTAACATAACTAGTCTCTAAAGTTGTAATATAAAATATGTGCCGGGGAGTGTAACGTTGCATATGCACTGTGACAAAGATATGGATCCCAGATTGTCATATGTATGGCATAGCACTGTGCGTTATAACATACACATCGAGGAAGGCACGTTAGATGGGGGCAATATAACCCGTGCGAAGGCAAGTGTGGCATGACATATTCACGGGGTGGTGTTACAGTGCACATGGGCTAGAGAGTGTCATAGCATACGCACTAGCTGGTGGAATACAACACAGAGGTGTGAGGCAATCGGTGGGCACTGGTGGGTGTAACACAGCATTGGGCTCAGCCAGGAGCACGCTGTGACTCTCAAGTGAGGTTCGTCTCCTTTCCAGAGAGTAAAATAAAAAGTATTACACATCCGGCGGTGGATGTGTTTTTTATTAACCGTGAGGGGGGTTTCTTGCATAGTTTGGTCAAATTTTAGTCGAATCCCCTTTGAATGGCTTGGTGTGCATGTATATTAAATGTGCCCGTCAATAGCTACCCATGTTTGTATAAATAAACGACAAGGGTGTCTACTTGGAGAGTACCCACCGGCGGGGGCGCCGGGATTAGGCACGGTAGGGCGTCAGACACGTCAGAGCTTTACTAGCGGTGTAAATACATTCCATGTGGATTCATTCTATGCATAGTCACCTTTTAATGAATATCACGCAAATCGTCATGGTGATAGGTTCATACGTTTTGTTCAGCATGTCCTAGGTGTTTCTATAAATATATATATTTTTAAAATAATAAAAAACTAAGGCCGGCCCCGGGGGATGGGGTCCCCGGAGCCATAAGTGGCCTGAGGAGGGGGGCAACGCAGCCCCCTCCTAAAGAATTTAAATATAAAAAAGGCCATGACCCGGGGGTTGGGGTCCCCGGGGCCGATTAAGGCCTTGGGAGGGCCAAATTTATTTTTTTCAACAAAAAAAAATAGGGTGCAGGCCCTGGGGGATGGGGTCCCCAGGGCCAGTAAATTAGAAAAAGAAGGGGGGCCACACAGCCCTCCTTCTTAAATAAATAAAAGACCGGCATCGTGCTGGAGGCCACGCCCCCTCCTTGCAGCACTCTGCAAACGCGCCCCCTGGCCAGTTGTAAGTTGGGGAATTAATTCCCCTTCAATACGGAGGGTCCCTGAGGGCCAACTAGCCCAACAGGTATCTCCAGTGTGCGCCAGGGAGCTGCTTTGCAGACAGGTGTTCTGAGGCCACGCCCCTTTTTACACCTCTATGCAACGCAGCTCTGTGGCGCTTACCGGAGGTACCTAGTGGGCTAGTTTGACCCTAGGGACCCTTAGGATTCAAGGGGACTTAATCTCTCAACTTAGAACGGCCACAGGGCGCGTTTACACAGTGGTGAAGGGAGGGGACGGGGCCTGAGGTGATGTGTGCAAACACGCCCTGTGGCGCGTTTTAAGTTGGGGAAATAATTCCCTTTCAATCCTGAGGGACCCTGGGGGCCAACTAGCCCACCAGGTGCTTCCAGTAAGTGCCACTGCTCTGCGTTGCAGAGAGGTGGTGCAGGCCGTGCCCCTATTTACACCTCTCTGCAATGGCGCTTACTGGACATACCTAGTGGGCTATTTTGCCCCTAGGGATCCTCTTGATTCAAGGGGACTTAATCTCCCAACTTAAAAAAATGGCCACAGGGCATGTTTACACAGTGGGGAAGGAAGGGGAAGGGGCCTGAGGTGAAGTGTGCAAACACGCCCTATGGCGCGTTTTAAGTTGGGGAAATAATTCCCCTTCAATCCTGAGGGCCCCTGGGGGCTAACTAGCCCACCAGGTGCTTCCAGTAAGCGCCACTGAGCTGCGTTGCAGAGAGGTGGTCCAGGCCGTGCCACATTTTACACCTCTCTGCAACGCAGCTCTGTGGCGCATACTGGAGGTACCTAGTGGGCTAGTTGGACCCTAGGGACCCTCAGGATTCAAATTAACTTAATCTCCCAACTAAAAACGGCCACAGGGCGTGTTTACACAGTGGTGAAGGGAGGGGACGGGGCCTGAGTTAACATGTGCAAACAAGCCCTGTGGCGCGTTTTAAGTTGGGGAAATAATTCCCCTTCAATCCTAAAGGCCCCTGGGGCTAACTAGCCCGCCAGGTGCTTCCAGTAAGCACCACTGAGCTGCATTGCAGAGAGGTGGTCCAGGCCGTGCCACTTTTTACACCTCTCTGCAACGCAGCTCTGTGGCGCATACTGGAGGTACCTAGTGGGCTAGTTGGACCCTAGGGACCCTCCGGATTCAAATGAACTTAATCTCCCAACTAAAAACAGCCACAGGGCGTGTTTACACAGTGGTGAAGGGAGGGGACGGGGCCTGAGTTAACGTGTGCAAACAAGCCCAGTGGCGCGTTTTAAGTTGGGGAAATAATTCCCCTTCAATCCTGAGGGACCCTGGGGACCAACTAGCCCACCAGGTGCTTCCAGTAAGCACCACTCCGCTGCATTGCAGAGAGTGGTCTAGGCCATGCCCCTTTTTACATCTCTCTGCAACGCAGCTCTGTGGCGCTTACTGGAGGTACCTAGTGGTCTAGTTGGACCCTAGGGACCCTCAGGATTCAAGGGGACTTAATCTCCCAACTTAAAACGGCTACAGGGCGTGTTTACACAGTGGGGAAGTGAGGGGACGGGGCCTGAGGTGACGTGTGCAAACACGCCCTGTGGCGCATTTTAAGAGGTAGTTTTAATCCCCTGCCCTATTATATACTAGGGGCTTACAGAGGAGGTCATGCTGATCACAGGGAGACCCCAACGCATAGTGTTCCCTAGTGTATGTAGGTGTTTTCACTGTATTCTGAGTGTCTTTTAACATAGCACTGGCTCTAGGACTAGTTAGTCAGACTCAGTTACCACCAGTATCCGTCTGAAAAAGTTGAGGGTACAGGATGATTTTGCAACAAGGCTTCTTTCTGCTCTTCTGTTTGTTCTTTCTGCACGTTATCCTTCTTCCTGCACTTTTCTTCGTCTTTGAGGACTTCTGTTGCTTCTTTCTGCATTTCTTTTTTTTCTTTCTGTGCATTTTTTCTTCTTTCTTCACATGTCCTATCTCTGTAGGCATAGTTAGAAATTAGCATTTAAAAATCTTTTAAATTCACTGAAAAAAACATAGGTTTCAGGCACGTTATAGTTAGGAATTAGCATTTAAAAAACCTTAGAAATTCACTGAAAAAACCATAGGTTTCAGGGGCGTTATAGTTAGCTGGACTTTTCACTCGTACAAAACCATTGAAATTCCCCCGTTATAGTTAGTTTAGCTAACTATAACTTGCGCGCCCGCAATGCACTGCTGATGACGTCACATATTACATCACTCATGACATGGTCAGTGATATCACTCATGACATCACTCATGACATCTCACGCTCTGAGGGCGTGGGTACAGCGCGTACCCCTACATCACCACTACAATGGTGGTACGGGCCGTACCCACACCCTCAGAGCGTGGGTATGGCCCGTACCACTATTGTAGTGGTGATGTAGGGGTACACGTGATACGGGCCGTACCCATGCACTGAGGGCGTGGGTACGGTCCGTACCACCATTGTAGTGGTGATGTAGGGGTACGCGTGGTACGGACCGTACCCAACCTATGAATGCGGGGGTACGGACTGCATCACCCATACCCCTAGGGCACCAGTACATTTGTGATACAAGGCGTACACACGCCATGAATGTTGGCTTAGGGCCTGGTGCAGCATATAACTAACCCTGGGCGTAGTTCGCGTAGTCGCGCTTCACGAAGCTTCGCGAAGATGTCATTGCACTACGCGACCTTCGCGAAGCTTCGCGAGCTTGCGTAGTTGCTTGTGGCAACCTGTTCGCGATGGCTTTTTCTTGTTCGCGAGCGCGGTAAGCATGTTCGGGGAACTGTTTGCATGCTCGGGGGATATATCTCGCGATCTTACCCATGCGGTCGCCAATGGGCGCGGCCATCTTGTTTTTCTATAGTCCCGCCCGCTCGCGATGCCTTATTTCGTGTTCCAGGTCGCGGATAGCGTGTTCGCGATGTGCATTGACGTGTTCGGGAACGCATTTTACTTGTTCGCGATAAATTGTACATGTTCGCGAGAAATATCGCGCAAACTTACCCACGCGGTCGCGAATGGGCGCGGCCATCTTGATTTTCACTCTATGCCATGTTTCTGGGCCTACTTTTGTATCCTCCCTTTATCACAGCAATCCTTTGTCTTTAAAGCCTTTTCCTGACTTTTTTTAGTTATTATCTATCTCTCTGTTTGCCTCAGTTTATATTTTGCATTTTATTTCTACTTTTACTGTGTTTTTGTTACTTTTATAAAGTTCTTTCTATCTTCTTCCCCCTAACTTTTTTTCCCCTTCGGACTTTTCTTTTCCGCCTCCCACCCACCCCAGAACCATGGCCAAGGGCACACCAAGTCCCAAGGGCAAGGGACCTGCAGGCGCAGAGAAGCGCCGCCTGCCTTGCGGCAGAATGCGTCCTGCAGGGGTGCAGGCCCGGCAACTGTTTGGGGAGGAGGAGGTGGCGGCTCTTGTTTTTTTCATCCAGCGCCTCCTCCCCTTGACCTTGGCAGCAGGCGGCAGGCCCGGCTCCGGGTACGCTACCCAGGAGCGGCACCGTCGGTGGGCGAAGGTGCGCCGGGCCGTGTTCCGGTGCACTGGGATCCGGCGCACCCACAACCACCTAGCTCACCGGTGGTCCGACATCCTGGACCGGGAGCAGGACCTGTTGGACCTGCTAGGTGTCGAGGTCATCGGGCTTGGTGAGTAACTGATTGTGTATATTAAATTAGATGAACAACAAGATTACTGCTGCGTGCCAAGCGTTGCTGGTATTACGTTCCAAAAAGCAAAATGTATTTTGATTTAAGGACCCAGGTGCACGGTGGTACTCTTACTTGTTTGCAACGTAGTTTGCGCTAGCTTGTGCTGATGCTGATTATGTAAGAGTTTACTTTACAGAACTGAAGTTAGGTAATGCGATTTGCTAGAGAGACTCTAGTCCTTCCATTGTCCTACTGTGAAATAGTGGTGGATGGATATTGGATACTAGGTTTAGTTTGTTAGTAGTAGTTACTAATTGTTTTATGCGGTCTGCGTGACGCATCCTCTGTCACTGAGTGCTGCTTACCCCAGTCCTCCGTCGAACCTTTTGTACTTTGTTTAGTGAGTGGTAGGCTTAGCATGGTCAGTCAGTAGCAGAACTAGATCAGCATTATGCAACCAACCCACAATTTGTTGTATGTATGCACTAATGTATGTATGCAACTATGCATGTGTCCTCCATCTCATCATCTATGCATTTGATGGCTGAAAAAAATTGAAGTGCAGACTTAGTGAACAATTGGCCCGTCTGGAATAGGTGGTGTAGGTCAGGTGGTACTTACTAGGCTTTGTTAGTATTTGGAATCAGAATGATCAAGGAACACTGGAGTGTTCATAAATAAGTAGACGATCCGTAAATGCACTAGGAAGCAGCCAGTAGTCGATCCATCTGATTAGATAGGTCAATTTTATTGCACTTGTTGTTTCCTAAAATGTTCTTTGACTTATTGTTTTTCCAAATGATTTATTATTTTTCTCACAGCACTCCTTAATGTTGGTCTCTTTCTTTATTATATTTTACATGATCATCAGCACCACCCAGGGGCATGAAGACGGGGTCGGAGTCGGCGGGGGAACCCCAGGACCTCTCCTCTACTGAGGCTCCTGCAGCTGGCCCCAGTAAGTCCTCCATTGGTTAGATTGACATTTATATTTCCCTAAATGTTATGTTACTGCATCTTTTTTTTCCCAAACTCTAAATTATGGTTCCACTTTCTGAATCTCAAAAGCTTACTTCTTTGACCTTGACTATCTGTTTACTAATTCTGTTTATCCCTGCCTCGAAGTTGCTTCTAACTCCCTCTGCTATGACTCTCTGTGCTACTAATACTACTACTACTATTACTATTATTACTCTGTGTGTAGCGAAGCTTGCACAGTTGCCCACTCTTTAATAGAAGGTTTTCTTTGCAACAATAAAACTCTGATTGACCAATAGCTCTAGCCACTGGGTCCTGTCCTTTGGGTTGTCCTCTTCAAGTCTTCTCAATGTTGAGGCTTTGACAATTACCACAAACAAAATGCCCAACCAGATATTTGACTAGTATTTTTGATCGGATAGTACATGATACTACTATTGTCTAGGATTCTGCAGAGCCACATACAGAACTATGCACAACAAAATAGGATGGTGCTGATGGGAGGTTGGATCTTACTGATCACACCTCAGTCCAAAGAACCCAGGATCCCCTAACAGACTAGCTATAGTGTCTCACATTAGGTTCCCACTCCCGACCCCCCCACGAAGACGATACACAATGTTGATGATGACGGAGACAGAGACAATCCAGAACATAATAACAAACACCATTTTGCTCACACACTTGTGTAAGTCCACTCCACCACACCAAATACCACAGAGTCTATGTGTAAGTTCAAAAGGTTTATTTGAAACAAGTATCAAACTCTGTACATCGTTAATATGAAATTTAATTTACGACAGCCATAGTCAATAAGCCAGCAAAAAGCCTAACATTAAAACAGTAAACATTTACAAGTGCATGATTGACAACAAGAACAAGAGCCAAGATCTTTATAATTCTGGAAGATCCCTCACCGTAGAACGTAGAAATACTGGTTACATCATCTTGCATCCACTATGCTCTGTAAATCTCTGGTTTGTAGAAGGGAATCTTCCGCCTATGATATATGAGAAAAACGCTGCGAGTTAGCCGTTAGATAGTATACTGGTGAATGATGCTAGCATTTTGCAGTCATGCCAAAAAGTGTAACATGTATGTGTGATGGCTAAGCAATATAAACTAAACAAAGTCAATATGTTGGGGTTTTTTCGACCTCTTCACTTGTACGCAACAGTCAAGCGGCCTTAAAGGCATCTACTGCACATGTCAATACGCTGGCAGGTATAATATGCACCAAAAGAGTAGTAGTCGACATGATGAATCTAAAAGGGTTACTCATGGCTCAGGCTAACTTTCAAAAGAGTAGAGTAGGACTAGATGACCCTAGGAAGTGAAACCATATCCTACTAGTGTCTGTCTACTGACTGTACTTACTGTCTAGTGCTGATGTATGTTGCATCGCATTAACTTTTTGTTCAATGTTCCAAGTGAACACTTAAAATAGGGGGAGGTTTACAGGCATCTAAAAAAATTTTGATGCTTTTTTCTAGGCACACTACCATCCACCAGTGCCGTCGGGGCCAGCGATGCGGCCATTCCGGAGGGGGCAGGCGAACTGGCGGCACCTGCAGGAGACACAGGGCCCAGGGGGGATCCAGCAGCAGTGGCCGGCGGCGGTAAGTTATATTCATTACTTCTTGACATTACAGCTAGATGGAACTGTGTTCACTATTTCACTGTACTGTGCGACATTATACAACGGTTGAAGAAGACACCCTTTACGTAGCATTACCAGCGTGAGTAGAGTAACCAATGGCCTCTTCTATTTGACTCCAAAATCAGCTGTGAATGTTTTATGGAGAAGACAAACTCAGATCAGATGACCTTCATGGATGTGTTGAACATAGAGGGAAAGCACTAAGGGTGGAAGGACGGGCGAGATAAACAATATGACTGACCGGCAGAGAAGGATATGTTGTTGGAAGCATGTATAGGAGTCTGATAGTAATAAGATCAGATGCATGGGTTGTTGAAGGATGGGTGGAAGGTGAAAGAATGCCTGCCTGGGTGGGCGACACAGTATGGGTGGATAGTACTAGATATCAAGAATCAGCGGTGTTTTTGGTTCAAACTCAAAGCCAAGGCAAAGAAGGAAGGAGCAGAAGCATGGGTGTTTGTTGGTGAAACCAACTAAGGTTTGTTAAGAGATATATACAAAAGGATAGACGTTTACTTTAATGGATGTATGCCTGGATGTACTATCACCAAGAGACAGTATAGGTGGAAAGTGTCACTGGAGATTCTTACTTTGAAGAAAATGTAACAGAAACTGCGCGACAGTAGCAAAGCCTAGAGGAATCAAGGTAGTATTATGAGCATACAGTACACTTGCAGTAGTTTGCAAGCACGTCATATATTATCAAGCGGAAACCCCTTCCTCCCACTCTGGGGACCACTCCCTACCTATTATTATTAATGTATTTTCGATTGGGGCAGCCAGCCTGCAAAGGGTGGCCTATCTGTTGTTTAATGTTTATGTATATTGGTTACACAAGCAATGAAAGCAAAGTACCCTCTGTAGTAGCGGTTGGTGGTGGGATTGTTGGCGGGCGGCGACATGGGGAGGGGACGGGTGGGTGGCACTGGCGAGTAAACTGTGTATTACTGTTACGGCCAAATACAGGTAATCAACATAAAAATAAATAAAACTATTTTCAAGGTGCGCACTGCACCGCCGAATGCGATGCAGTGTGTGCTACTGTGTGCAGCAATGTTTTTTTTTTAATGTATTCTTTAATTACCTGTGAATGTCCTTAATCCATCGTTTACTATCCCCACCCTGCACCTTCCCACGTCACCGACCGGCAGCACTCCCACCACCGACCGCTACCGACCTGATGTAGTATATCGTATTAGCACTAGCAGCATCTATAATATGAATATAAGCAATGATCGTTGGATCCGATAAATAAATAATCAGCCTTTTTGTAGTACCCATGGCAGGGTGTAAGTGAAATTGTGCATGCCATTTGCCCTCATGTAACAGAGTATGACCAGTGCCAACGGCCGTAAGGCGTCAGACAAAAAGATGAGCTTCCCCACCTGCAGACAGTAGTAGTAAATAAAAGTAACGTGAGTCTGCATCATCATGTGGCTCATATCTGTTTCTCTTGGGTGCCAGCTTAGCTGATGGACCTGGCATGCCGCCTACAACAAGGTTATGTAATTGGGCTAAACTACAGATAAGAACAGCACGACTGGTGTACCGCAGTACATACATAGTACGATTATATTTATAAATAATGTCTGAAACGGTCACAAATGTTAGAGTCCAAGGAAGTAGGATTAGAGATACTTACCCCAGCACCAAATCCCAAATGTTATGAACTGTGCTTGCTAGTGATACTGTGACACTATGTGTTGAATGATTTTAGTGTTCCTGTTTTGCTAAGAGTATTGGCTCGAACATGTTCTTTTTCTTTTTTGATATAGATGATACTCCTTCCAATAAACCATCAAGGAAGGAGTTGGCCGCTAGGGCCCGGCGCCGGAAACTGGAGGCCATCTGCGAGCATTATCGCCGGCTGGTGGCTCAGGAGGAGGAGGAGGAGGAGGCGGCTGAAGCTGCAGCCTCCTCCAATGCCCCGGGCCCCAGTCAGGCCCGGCCTCCACTTTCACGGCGCCGTGGTCCGGCATTCGCCCGCCGCCGCGCCTCGATTTCCAGCACTGCTGCCCCCCACCCTGGAAGCAACTTTAGGTCATTTCGCCGCCAGCTGCTCCGCCGGATGGCCCGCTGGGAGGAGAACATGGAGGAGCGGGTCAAGATCCTGGTGGACAAACACCTTAAGGCCCGCCGACAATAGAGGACCTCGTCGTTTGCCCCTTTTTTAATTCCTTTTGTTGGTGGGTGGGTTTGTGGGCGTTGGGGATTTCAACGGACATTGGGACTTTGGACTTTCGTTTCGTTGGGGTTAGGGAGGGGGGTGGGTTAGGTCAGAGCGGGATAGTTTATTTTTGTTAGGGGATATTAAAAATATACTTACTATTTATTTATATGATGTTAATGTTTTTTGTGGTGGGTTACAGTTTTCCGAATTCAATGTAAGTTACATGGTTGTTTACTTTGTTTCCGTGCTGCTGCATGCCCACAGCCAGTGTTTGATTTAAAAGATCTGCCGATTTTGTAACACACAAACCGATAGATGCAGTACCCCTCACTGAGTTATTTTTAATTGTCATAGTACTGTCAGTCTCTCCTCCTTGTCCATACCTCCCACCAAACTTATCTTACCTGTGATTGATGATGAAGTTCGGCACACTGATGGCTGCATGGTTGGTTTCCCAAATTGACGGAGTAGATGCCATTATAGTGGTGGTAGTAGTAGACACTGGCAATAGCGTTTGAAAAAAGAAAGAGAAAGTCACTTGACTGAGACTCAGGGAGGAGGAGTGGAACAGAACACAAAGTAAACTACAGCATGGGTGGTCAAGCAGAAGAAGATCCTTGCCCTGCCTTAGTTGAAATTCAATTAGTGTTGCTTTCACCACATCTGCCCCAGCAAGCGTGTGATCAATTGGTGTACATAGTCATCACATCACACCTCAATATAAATCACACAGCCCGGGGGAAGAGGGTTAGGGATTGATGATTGGATGGGAAGTGGGGTTTTGGGAAAGGTTTGAGAAAGAAAAACAGACAATATGCATGGACACAACAAAAGTAAAACACAATCTTGTAAGACGACCATGATCCATTATCAAAGAAATCAAAGTATGAAGTGAGAGAAAGCAAATGCATGCATGCTGAGGAGGATAACTTGATGGTTAATGAGATAATGAGTTGTACTATAACTACTATGACCCAATGAGACAGTACAGTCAGGGACGAAATTGAAATTTGCCTTGCCTGTCTGACGCCCTCAGAGCTCAGACCGAACCCAATTACATGCTCTACCGGGCTTACTTTCATTTTTCAAGCTAGCTAAGGAAACTAAAAAAAAGTTGGATCAATTAACAAACAAACCACAACACACAGTCGTAATGATGAAAGAGAAAAAAGCAAGCAAATAAATGTAAAGACGAATGATGATACTAAAGTTACTGTATTATCCTGGTCCAAATGAGGAGTTGCATCATTCTCGTCATTCTTCTTGGTCCTCCCTTCCATGGACACTCCGCACATCAATCTTGGGTATCACTGCCTGCCTGATGCGTATTGGTAAGGTACGTGTGAGTCGTTTCTCCCACTGTAGCACAGGGTAAAGGGCCGGCCGGCCTGTAAGTGTAGATGGAAAAACAAACGGGGTATTGAAAAATTACAGCCTTTACAACAATAAACTCAATTACAGTGGAGTGCAAGACAACACTCTGGAGAGAACACTTTCAGACTGAGGCAGCTTGGATAGGCTACATAGTGTGTCTACTCTACAGCAAGCATTAAGGTACAACAACAACGGGACAGGATTCAGGAGCCAGCACAGCCACAGAACAGGAGAACCGCGGCACAGGCCAGGCACCCTACCCCTTACTTACATTTTGACCGAGCCAGAGAAATGTCAAATGCACTGCAGCAACCTAGAATTTTCCCAATGAAGTGACTAAATCAATGCGCCACTGTCCGTCATACCACTACACTCTACTCCAGTCCACACCACTACAAGGACATCTAGCCTAGGTCTGCTGTGGTTCTTGTTCAAACTTTTTACCTTTTATGTCAGCCCATGAAAAGCCTGATGCGTATTGGTAAGGTACGTGTGAGTCGTTTCTCCCACTGTAGCACAGGGTAAAGGCCGGCCTGTAAGTGTAGATGGAAAAACAAACGGGGTATTGAAAAATTACAGCCTTTACAACAATAAACTCAATTACAGTGGAGTGCAAGACAACACTCTGGAGAGAACACTTTCAGACTGAGGCAGCTTGGATAGGCTACATAGTGTGTCTACTCTACAGCAAGCATTAAGGTACAACAACAACGGGACAGGATTCAGGAGCCAGCACAGCCACAGAACAGGAGAACCGCGGCACAGGCCAGGCACCCTACCCCTTACTTACATTTTGACCGAGCCAGAGAAATGTCAAATGCACTGCAGCAACCTAGAATTTTCCCAATGAAGTGACTAAATCAATGCGCCACTGTCCGTCATACCACTACACTCTACTCCAGTCCACACCACTACAAGGACATCTAGCCTAGGTCTGCTGTGGTTCTTGTTCAAACTTTTTACCTTTTATGTCAGCCCATGAAACGCCGTTATTCCATAAATTTTCTCCAATCCAACTGACTGTGTGCAAAGATAGTATGCTCAGCATCCTCAATGATGGTGACCGTGTGGTACGTATTCTCCAACACCAACTCAGTCTGTAGTGACTGATTAAGTTTATAATATATTCCATATTACCAAATTGCAACGGATATTGGCCGGCACCTGCAGTGGTAGGAGTACAATGTGGTCATTATTAAACAGCAAGGAAACATTAACTGTCACCACACCTGAGTCACTTGTACTTTGTCGATAAACTAGTATAGTTCTACTTCATGGCATGCACAATTCTTCGTAGTCAGCCAGCATCCAATGCAATGCATGCCACCATCATTCACAATAATCACTCATTACCTGTCTTGGTGTTCTCTTTGGCTGTCTGATCTGATGCCTGCCTAGCCTTCTGCCAGTCAGTGATGAGTTTCTTTCGGATTGGAAACAAAATGGAATATAGGTGGAGTCACGTTTCACTTCTTATGGAGGGACTGTTAGAGGCAACATGTATTGTACTATTCTCCATCTCCATCCAATGTCTGACTTGCTTGAAATGTACTTAGGGAGAGTAAGGAACATGGAGTAGGACCCTTAGGAGTGGAGTGGACAGTTATGCACAGACGTGCAACTCCAATAGGGAAATAAAAAAAGGAGACTGTTGATGGCTTTGTTGTGAATGTAGATTTTGAACCAGAAAAACAGATACACACAGTCACACACAAATAAAGGAAGGGAGAACAATTTGAAAGCCTAGTTGTCAGGGAAGAGGAGCTCGTCCTCAAACTCTGGTGGTTCGGACAGCAGTACGTCTAACAATCCACTACTTATGTCATCAAAGTCACTCTCCTCTTCCTCCTGTGATTCACGTATTTTGTACTCCGGTGGTATAAAGTGTTGATTCATTTTGATCATGGTTAACCTCTCAACACTTTTGGGCGAGAGACTGGTCCTTTTGACAGTAACAATGGCACCAGCAGCACTGAAAACACGCTCTGAAGAGACACTTGCAACAGGGCAAGCCACATACTTTATCGACAGCCTGCTGAGCACTGGCCATTGGCTTCTTTTCCCATACCAATACACCAATGGGCTTTGCTCCATGTAGACCTCTGTTGTGTCATCTAGATAGGCCTGAACCATCCGCTCAATGTTCAGGGGTGCTCCGATTTCCTGGGCCTCTTTTGCCTTTGCATCAGTCATTGATGTGCAATACCCTTTCCGTAGAAACCAATCACCTGCCGTTTTTGGAAATGTGCCTGATGATCCTGTTGGTGCTGTTGATGTTATTGCTGCTGGCAGTGTTGACTGCTGGGAGGCAAACGCACTGCTCTTGGCTTCTGAAGTAGAACTTCGTTCTGGGTGCCCTGCAGTACTTTTTCTGCCCTGGAGGGGCGGGCCTTTAATGAAGATCCTTTCGTTTTCAAACTCAGTGGCTTCCTCAGCTATCAAAGTTTTGTACTGGGCAACATTCACTTCTGAAAAAGGAATGACTTCATTACTGCGCAGCAATAATTTGTAACGTGGATCCAAAATTGAGGCAGTAATGTAATGTGGATCTGACAGAATGTTATTTTGAATCCTTGTATTGTGAGATAAGCGAGCGGATAAGGTGTCTGCCAAAGAATGTGCTTCTACTTTGTCATCCACATCTGCGTACATTTCTGCCACATCCTTCAGCTGTTGCTCTAGCATGTACAACAATGGGATAGCTTGGCCCATAGTACAGTCCTCCCGGCTCACTTCACGGGTGAAGACCTCAAAAGGAAGTAGC
The DNA here is from genome assembly GCF_964204655.1 of Triturus cristatus. Classification (NCBI taxonomy): domain Eukaryota; kingdom Metazoa; phylum Chordata; class Amphibia; order Caudata; family Salamandridae; genus Triturus; species Triturus cristatus. Next base: position 769,967,154 of record NC_140582.1, on the reverse strand, counting down.
ATCTCTGTCAGGCTTTTGACAAGGTCCCATTGGGTCATCTCAACTCTCATGCCTTTCACTGTAGGATCCCCTGACCTTTTCATGACATAAGCATTAAGTGGTATGTACTGCTCAAACAGACGCTCAAGCATGTAATACGTTGAGTTCCAACGTGTTGGCACCTGTTGGAGGAGTGCTTTGACTGGCATTTTATGCTCACGTTGAATCACCCTCAGCTCCTTCCGGGCTTTAAAAGAATGGTTGAAATGTGTGCATATTCTTCTGCAGGTGGTCAGTAAGCTGCTGACTTTGCTTTCATTTTTCAGAAAGTCTTGCACAACAATGTGAATGCAGTGTGCCAAACATGGCACCCTGAAATACCCACCATCGTTCATGGCCCGAACTACATTACTGCCATTGTCCGTGGCAACAAAACCAATGGTAAGACCTCTTGGTCGCAGCCACTCCAACACCTTGCTGTTAAACTCATCCAAAATGTTAGCAGCAGTATGAGATTTCTCCATTGCAAACATGGCTACAGTTGCATGTTTGCGAGTGTCTTTAAAAATCTCAGCGGTGTCAACAACGCCGTCAGATATCTTATCTTTAACACCCGAAAAAGAGACCCAGTGTGCAGTGATGCACATGTAATCAGTGGCTTGGCAACTGGTCCACATGTCTGTTGTCAGGTGTATACTCTGAACAGCACTCTGTTTTAAGGCTTTTCCAAGCAATTCCAGCACGTCGTGATGTAGTGCTGGAACAGCAACTCTTGCAAAATAGTAGCGGCTGGGAACTTTCCATTTTGGGCAGATGGTGGTCACAAACTCAAGAAAACCCACCCCTTCAACAAAAGAAAAAGGGAGAAGGTCCAGTGCTAACATTTTTGCCAACTTAGCATTGTACAAACGTGCTATTGGGTGATTGCGTTCGTACTGCCCCTCCGGCCTACTAAACATGCTAAGAATGGTAGGCTGCATGGTATTCCTTCCTGTGGTCGACTTCGCACTTTTTGGCCCAGCAGTACTCCTTGGTGTCTCAGGCTGGCTCTTACTCTTGTGCCAATGAGATGTGGCTGAGGATGTGGGCGTTACCACTGCAGTGCTGGGGACAGGGCTACTTTGTCTACCACTAGCACAGAGAATGTCTCCCTCTTCTTCCTGTTCCACCGTGAGCGGACTTTCTACTCGTTTATGCCCAACAGCAATGGTTCCAGTTTTGATGAGCCTAAGGTGCTCCTCCCACTGGATTGCGTGGTGTTTTTTCAGATGGGTCATTTGGCCTCCGGTACCATAGTTTGTACCAAGCTTTCCACGGCTAACAGAGGAATGACAAACGGAGCATACAGCAATGTTCTCCTCCTTTGGGCTAACCGTAAAGTAGTCCCACACTGGGGAGCTTAACTTTTGTCTCCTGCTGGAGGTGCCACTCCCACTTCCAATGCCGGATGAACTGGAGGGTGTGTGTTGAATTTGACTCTGTGCAGGACCACTACCTACTTCTGCTGAGGTGGTGCTTGTTGTGCTGGATGTAGGACGCTGCCGGCCCTTTGCTAATGTAAATATGGAAGCTGGAGGTCGTGTTGGTGTTACCTGTGTTGGAGGTATGCGTGCTACATCCCTCGCATCCATTTTGGATAATGTAAAAATGTTGCTCTCCATCTCCTCAGGCCCGGGAGTAATGTTTGTGATGACTGGCTCATCATCATCATCATCATCAACCTGCTCTTCTACATCAACATCCATAAGTGTAAGGCTTTCTGGAACCTTCCTTTTGCCATGCCTGCTCTTGTGATGTGTTTCCCTCTCAGACTCAGTTTGTGGCTTCCAAGTGACATCTAGATCATCAGAAGGGGGGCTTGGTGAAGAACGTGATGTACTAACCCTCCTTTTCCTTGCTGGGGATTTAAAAGCCAATGCAACTTCTAAAGGAGTGGCTTCCTCTTCTTCCTCTGCATGAGGCTCAATTTCCTGAACTGCCCCTACTTCAGGAGGAACAGCTACTATTGCGGGCGGTAGCTGCGGCTGTTGACCACTTATCTGCTGTGTTGATGATGTTCCCTCCTGCGTTGATTGTGTACTACTTTGAGATAGCGATAAGTTTAGTTCAGGCTCAGCATCACTGCTTTCTACCATAAGGCTGGCTACCTCTTCCACACTCATCTGCTTGGGCATGGGTTGGTGGGTTGGGCCCACTGATGTGGAGGTGCTGCCCCCAGCTTGCCCCCCCGACACCGCTGCTGCAGGCCTCATTTTTGGTGAACCAAAAAATGTTTTGGGAGGCACACCAGACTTAAGTGACACTTCCTTCTTCTTCTGTTCCTTCTTCTCCATGGCAACTTTCTTGGTACCGGAGGACCTGCTACCTGCTTTCTTTGGGGGCATCTTCAACAGATGTCAAAACAGCACTCAGTTGCACAAGTTGCAGAGATGCCTGGTCAGGTCACTGACACGTCACGTTGTGTACACTACAGCAGCAGGACGTCGGTCTGGCACCACAACAGTGGATGATGATGACACACCTCTGTCTTTTGTGCACCTAAAAGCAAAAAGCCAGAAGAACATCAGTCAAAAGATCCATAATATAATATATAATTTATTAGTGTCTCGTGGGTGGTCATCACAATTATTAAATTTCATGCAGTCAGTGAACAACATCAACAGTATAGCCAGCCATTAAGAGACTGACAAGGCCAGGGATCCTTTTGTATTTGTACTGTGTAGTGTACACTTAGGAAGAAGAATAGCAAGGGAAAAAAACCCGCCGTGATGATTGCTGAGTTGTACCCCTGGGCCTACTGTACGACTAGGCCACAAGTTTGGACGCCTATGGCAAAGGCACAATGCATGCCTTCCTAAAATGGCCGCCACACACATGCCCAGCCCACCCACCACAATAACACACAAAAAGTGATTGCAAAGGACAGGAAGAGGAAGTTGTAGTGTCTGCGGAACTTAATCCCTCTCATAAAAATGTTTTCCAGACAAATAACAGCTTCTCCCTGCTCCAAACCTACAGCTCAATGACAGCCTGAGGAGTTTTTTGTGCAGAAATGCACAAAAAAGCGTTTTCGAGAAGGGTCTATGTTGCTCGCGAGATATTGTTTGCCAGATTGCAAAAGCTGCGTGTTCGGGATCGCGAACTGTACAAAAAGGCTTTCTCGCGTGCGCGAACACGCATATTGCGAGCGCAAAAATGACGAAAACTGTAAGTCCGCGTTGTCGCGCTGTGCAGAGTTACCGAAAGTTCGCGAGCTGAATCCCTTGCCTTACATGCAGGCCAAAATAGCCCAATTTGTTTAGCACACACCCAAAAAATGCTATTGCACCCCAAACACACCTTTTGCAACAAAATCCAAAGCCATCCATGGAGTAAAGGAAAATCACCAGACAACACCAACTGTACATGTAAAATCACGCACCACAGCTTGGAGGCTGACTACCTCTGGGCCTAGTGGAAGACTACTAGGCCACAAGCTTGGAACCGGATGGCAAAAGCAAGCACACTGCTTGGATGGCTTCACAAAATGGCCGCCACACACCCACAACAACCACAAGAAATGGGAGACAGTCAATGGACGCCTATGGCAAAGGCACAATGCATGCCTTCCTAAAATGGCCGTTCGCGAGCTGAATCCCTTGCCTTACATGCAGGCCAAAATAGCCCAATTTGTTTAGCACACACCCAAAAAATGCTATTGCACCCCAAACACACCTTTTGCAACAAAATCCAAAGCCATCCATGGAGTAAAGGAAAATCACCAGACAACACCAACTGTACATGTAAAATCACGCACCACAGCTTGGAGGCTGACTACCTCTGGGCCTAGTGGAAGACTACTAGGCCACAAGCTTGGAACCGGATGGCAAAAGCAAGCACACTGCTTGGATGGCTTCACAAAATGGCCGCCACACACCCACAACAACCACAAGAAATGGGAGACAGTCAATGGACGCCTATGGCAAAGGCACAATGCATGCCTTCCTAAAATGGCCGTTCGCGAGCTGAATCCCTTGCCTTACATGCAGGCCAAAATAGCCCAATTTGTTTAGCACACACCCAAAAAATGCTATTGCACCCCAAACACACCTTTTGCAACAAAATCCAAAGCCATCCATGGAGTAAAGGAAAATCACCAGACAACACCAACTGTACATGTAAAATCACGCACCACAGCTTGGAGGCTGACTACCTCTGGGCCTAGTGGAAGACTACTAGGCCACAAGCTTGGAACCGGATGGCAAAAGCAAGCACACTGCTTGGATGGCTTCACAAAATGGCCGCCACACACCCACAACAACCACAAGAAATGGGAGACAGTCAATGGACGCCTATGGCAAAGGCACAATGCATGCCTTCCTAAAATGGCCGCCACACACATGCTCAGCCCCCCCACCACAATAACACACAAAAAGTGATTGGAAAGGACAGGAAGAGGAAGTTGTAGTGTCTGTGGAACTTAATCCCTCTCATAAAAATGTTTTCCAGACAAATAACAGCTTCTCCCTGCTCCAAACCTACAGCTCAATGACAGCCTGAGGAGTTTTTTGTGCAGAAATGCACAAAAAAGCGTTTTCGAGAAGGGTCTATGTTGCTCACGAGATATTGTTTGCCAGATTGCAAAAGCTGCGTATTCGGGATCGCGAACTGTACAAAAAGGCTTTCTCGCGTGCCCGAACACGCATATTGCGAGCGCAAAAATGACGAAAACTGTAAGTCCGCGTTGTCGCGCTGTGCAGAGTTACCGAAAGTTCGCGAGCTGAATCCCTTGCCTTATATGCAGGCCAAAATAGCCCAATTTGTTTAGCACACACCCAAAAAATGCTATTGCACCCCAAACACACCTTTTGCAACAAAATCCAAAGTCATCCATGGAGTAAAGGAAAATCACCAGACAACACCAACTGTACATGTAAAATCACGCACCACAGCTTGGAGGCTGACTACCTCTGGGCCTAGTGGAAGACTACTAGGCCACAAGCTTGGAACCGGATGGCAAAAGCAAGCACACTGCTTGTATGGCTTCACAAAATGGCCGCCACACACCCACAACAACCACAAGAAATGGGAGACAGTCAATGGACGCCTATGGCAAAGGCACAATGCATGCCTTCCTAAAATGGCCGCCACACACATGCTCAGCCCCCCCACCACAATAACACACAAAAAGTGATTGGAAAGGACAGGAAGAGGAAGTTGTAGTGTCTGTGGAACTTAATCCCTCTCATAAAAATGTTTTCCAGACAAATAACAGCTTCTCCCTGCTCCAAACCTACAGCTCAATGACAGCCTGAGGAGTTTTTTGTGCAGAAATGCACAAAAAAGCGTTTTCGAGAAGGGTCTATGTTGCTCGCGAGATATTGTTTGCCAGATTGCAAAAGCTGCGTGTTCGGGATCGCGAACTGTACAAAAAGGCTTTCTCGCGTGCCCGAACACGCATATTGCGAGCGCAAAAATGACGAAAACTGTAAGTCCGCGTTGTCGCGCTGTGCAGAGTTACCGAAAGTTCGCGAGCTGAATCCCTTGCCTTACATGCAGGCTAAAATAGCCCAATTTGTTTAGAACACACCCAAAAAATGCTATTGCACCCCAAACACACCTTTTGCAACAAAATCCAAAGCCATCCATGGAGTAAAGGAAAATCACCAGACAACACCAACTGTACATTTAAAATCACGCACCACAGCTTGGAGGCTGACTACCTCTGGGCCTAGTGGAAGACTACTAGGCCACAAGCACACACATCCAACAAAGGTAAATCACACACACACACCAACAGTGAAATACACCACAGCCACGTTTAGCATTTCAATCCTATGCCATCCGTGCCCTACATGATGTAGAAATTCTACAGACACCACAAAACATGGACCCATGGGTACCCTACTGGCTGAAATTGCAGAGAAAAACAACTAGGCCCATATTGAAAGTAGTACAGGCCACCCACCACAACAATAATTTTTAAAAACAATAAAAATCCCAGAAAAATGTAGGTACAAACAAGCCCCAATGAAACAAACACACCAATTCTCCAATTTACTTGTCGTAAATTAAATCTCAAATCAAAAATTCCTCAAATAAATCCAAAAAAATGGTATGATGCAGCAGACAGACACAAAAAGTGATCCTTCCAGCTCCAAATCCAAATGAAAGTGAACAACACATGCACAAAGCACGTGGGAGGAGCCTGCTGGACAGGAACAGGAAGTTGTAGTGTCAGGGGCACTTCCTTCCTCTTGAAAAAAAAGTGTTAAAAAAATTAAAGGACTCTTTCTTACACAAAGACTACAGCAAGATCACAATCTGAGGAGTTTTCTGAGCAAAATGATCATTTTAGAGAAGGTTTTATGAAGCTCGCGAGATATTCTTTGCCAGATTGCAGTTTTTCCATGTTCGGGATCGCGATCTTACCAAAACAGCCGCCGGAAGTCAGTTCGCGCGCACCGATGACGTGTTCGGGGTCGCACACTCTCGCGGGCTTGGGCAGCCATAGTACAAATCTCGTGGCGCTCGCAAACAGACAGAAAAGCAAGTTGGCGATCGCAGAATCAAGGTAAGACATTACCGCGCGCGCGAGAATGAATATTGAGCGCGCGAGGAAGCAAATTTACTACGCTACGCGCTAGATTGCGTAGCAATCTGCAACTTCGCGCTCTGCGCGAAGCGCGAAGTTACCAAAACTTCGCAAGCTCCGCGAACGGAGCGTAGTTCAACGCCCAGGCTTACATATAACCAGTATATTGGGGTGTGTTCATGGCCAGGACAGTAGTGTACTGCACCAAGGGTGCGGGCGGGTGGGTGGGTGTCTGCCTAGGAGTCCCAGCAGTGAACAAAGACATGTGAGGCGTGGGTGCAGAGGAATACCAGCAGTGGACAGAGACATGTGAGGGGTGGGTGCAGAGGAATACCAGCAGTGGACAGAGACATGTGAGGGGTGGGTGCCGAGGAATACCAGCAGTGGACAGAGACATGGGGGTGGGTGCCTATCACTCCCAGCAGTGGACAGAGACATGTGAGGGGTGGGTGCCTATCACTTCCAGCAGTGGACAGAGACATGTGAGGGGTGGGTGCAGAGGACTCCCAGTAGTGGACAGAGACATGGGGGTGGGTGCCTATCACTCCCAGCAGTGGACAGAGACATGTGAGGGGTGGGTGCCTATCACTCCCAGCAGTGGACAGAGACATGGGGGTGTGTACATAATTAGCAGATGACCACAACTCCATGGGTGTATGTATGCATCCCTAATTTTCGACTATGTTGATAGTGCCATAACAACACATCACTGACAGCAGTGTCCCACTCCCATGAGAATGGATGTCTTTCCCCCACTGCATGACACACCACATGTGGGTGTGAGGACAAATGACACATGCATACCCACCCCTGGCGGATGCAGCACAATACACACACAAAGATCATGCCACAAGACTATATAGTCATGTCAATGCCTACTAAACTAAGAGAGCCAAAGGGAACACACACTGTCGGATGTATGACGTTACAACGCACACTTTTACAACGCATGCACTTACAACGCATTTTTTACAACGCATAATCCATTACAACGCATGACATTACAACGCATGACACTACAACGCATTTTTAAAAAATACCTTTACAACGCATTGCCATTACAACGCATACTACCTTTACAACGCATACCATTACAACGCATTATATTAAATTACATTTAAGGTAAGTATTAGATAGTATAGGGGTAAAAATTACTATTCTAACTCCAGGGGGTGCAACAGTAGGGTAAGTGTTGGATAGTATAGGGGTAAAAATTACTATTCTAACTCCAGGGGGTGCAACAGTAGGGTAAGTGTTGGATAGTATAGGGGTAAAAATTACTATTCTAACTCCAGGGGGTGCATCAGTAGGGTAAGTGTTGGATAGTATAGGGGTAAAAATTACTATTCTAACTCCAGGGGGTGCATCAGTAGGGTAAGTGTTGGATAGTATAGGGGTAAAAATTACTATTCTAACTCCAGGGGGTGCATCAGTAGGGTAAGTGTTGGATAGTATAGGGGTAAAAATTACTATTCTAACTCCAGGGGGTGCATCAGTAGGGTAAGTGTTGGATAGTATAGGGGTAAAAATTACTATTCTAACTCCAGGGGGTGCATCAGTAGGGTAAGTGTTGGATAGTATAGGGGTAAAAATTACTATTCTAACTCCAGGGGGTGCATCAGTAGGGTAAGTGTTGGATAGTATAGGGGTAAAAATTACTATTCTAACTCCAGGGGGTGCATCAGTAGGGTAAGTGTTGGATAGTATAGGGGTAAAAATTACTATTCTAACTCCAGGGGGTGCAACAGTAGGGTAAGTGTTGGATAGTGTAGTGTAATATTATGCGTTGTAATGGTATGCGTTGTAATGGTAGTATGCGTTGTAATGGAATGCGTTGTAAAGGTAGTTTTTAAAAATGCGTTGTAGTGTCATGCGTTGTAATGTCATGCGTTGTAATGGATTATGCGTTGTAAAAAATGCGTTGTAAAGGTAGTGCGTTGTAAAAGTTGCGTTGTAAAGGTTGTTCCCCCACACTGTCACGCACATCCCAGGACTGATAGGAATGTACAGGTGCTGGGACAGCCACCAAGATGTTTTCTCTCATGGAAGGAATAGAGTGGAGTTCCCACAATTGTGAGTCAGGTGCCCAAATACCCTGCAGAACAAGTACCATATGTGTGCTAGGCTGGGATTACACACATGCATAGTGCGGAAAAGGGACAATTTCTCCATGAAGGCATGGCAACATACTCAGTACACAAGTACAGTGACTAGCAAGGATGGCACAGACGACGCAGCCGGAGACATTGCTGAGCAGGCATGGCCATAGATCCGTCACCAGCAAAGGAAATGTAGACACAGGTCAGCACAACAATTGTGCAACTCCCTGCAGGGAAGATGTCAGGTGCCACAGAGGAAGGAACACTCCTTGGGACAATGTCTACAAACACAAATAGCACACACGACCAAAGATTCTTTGCAGAGACCTTGTGATGGCACGCAGATACCATGGTCCACCCCATGAGCATCAGACTACAACATTTCCCTGAAACATAACACATTACCACAACCCCAACTCCTGGAGCATCAGCACCAACATCAATACCTGAAATGCAATAGTGTTCAAAGTAATAAGAAAATGCTTTATTCAGCATTAAATGAAAAATAATTAAAGGACACTATTTACAAAGGCCAATGGCCAGTCCAGATCAGAAGTCCTTGGGGGGGACACATGGCCACGCGTCTCCCCTAGCTTGCCTGCACATTAGAACCCTCAGGTTCGTCGACTGGGGGGGCATCATATGGGGAAGGACCAGGCACCGCAGGGACAGGAGGTGTAAGGGTAGGTGTGGTGGGTGCAGGGCTGGACACCTCCACCACAGGGGGTGGGGCAGCGCCAAAGCTGGAGGTGAGCTCGGCGCTGCACACTTCTGCCAGGGCGTCCATAGTATCCCCTGCACCCGAAGAAACCACAGGCAAAAAAGGAGGGGGGGGTCGGAGGGACGGGGTGCAGCGCTACTGGGGGAGGGGTTGGACAGGGGGGGACGCAACTCCCCTACCCAGGGAGTGCCTTGCCGTTTGTGGGCTAGTGAGCCAGTGGGGCTGAGGCCCAGCACAGCCAAGTAGCTCTCTTTGTCAGACTGTGTGGCAGGGGAGCCGAGGGGAGTGCCTTTGGAGGGACTGGGTAGTGAGGCATGCGGACTCAGACTGTGGCTGCATGTATGCCTGTGTGCCCCAGACCCAGTGGGTATGCCTTTATCCCCCTGAGTGTGCGTGCCAGGAGGTGTGCGCCTGTCCTTACGTGTTTGTGTGCTGCCTGTGTCTGGTGGGGTGCGTGCTTGGGAATGTCTGGGTGTGCATGGGACGGGCATGGGAGTTGGAAGTGTGGATGGTGCAGGGGTAGGGGGGGACAAAGCGCTGTAGGAGACTCACTGCTGCTGTCAGTGAAGAGACCATGGACCTCAGCAACATCCGTTGGTCAGACATCGCTGCTGACATGCCCTCCATGAACGACACCATCTGTGTCAGCAGTGTGGTGTGGCCATGGAGGACATTCAGCATCGATGTCTGGCCAACCTGCAACTGCCGCTGAATGTCCACAGACTCTGCAGTGAGGGCAGCAGGGGGAACAGGGGCAGGGGGTGCGGTTCCTGGCACGAAGGAGACATGGTGGTGCCCTGCACAGACAGAAGGGACTGGAGCAACTGGGAGGACGGTGATGGGAATTGAGGGGGCGGTGACAGATTTTGTGCTGCTGCCAGGTGTTGTAGCAGCCTCCGCCCCCTCAAGGAGTTCAGCCTCGGACCCGTCAGCGTCGTAGTCGGTGTCGCCACCAGACAGGTCCTCCGCCTGACTCCCCTCGCCCTCTGTGCCACTTGCTCCCGCAGACTCGCCGGCAGTGGTGGTACCGGTGCTGGATCCCTCCTCCAGGTCCGTGCAGGTGTCTCCCTCGGTGTCCTCCGATGATGCTGTGGGCAAGGTGAAGATACAGAAAATAATCAGTCACCTGTATACATCTGACACCTGAGTCCAAACAAAATATGTCACAGTGCATATCAGGAAATGCATCATGAGTAACATCTAGAATACTCCGCACATATGTAAGCCCTGCACTCCCCAGTTGGTTGCCCCACCATGCCACTTGGAAACAATGAAAATTAGGACACAACAGCAAATAACTTGATATTGAATTAAACTGAGAAGCTAGTGTCTGGGAACAGTTGAGCACAGCAAGACTATGAAGGCATGCCACCTCTTGTTCACTGTGAACGAAACAGTATTGGTGCACCCAAGGCCAAATAACAGACCTCAATGCTGAAGGTGTCCCCACACTCAGAGACCTGTGAGTACTTTGGACATACAAACGAAATACATTGTGATCCCTTGGGAATAACAACACTTTACACAATCTCCATGTTTAGAATGTGTGAATGTGCCACTTTGTGAACAGAACACACATGTGCCTGTATAAAAGAAGTCACACAATGAGGTGCACACAAAACTACATTTACACAGTCATTGTATGAGCTGCCAGCCCTATTCAAATAAGCCACTGTTAGGAAGAAATGGGGTTTCAGTAAGTACATATAAATGGCACCACGGCGGTCTGGATGACTTGACACTCGTAAGTTGGTATCAGCAACAACCAAGGACTTACCCAAATGCAACCACACTGTGGGAACATGTATATGTATAATCTGAAAACAAGTGTTATTCGAACTGTGCCTTCCTTTAAAATGTGCCAGCGTGTCCCTTGAAAGTGTAAAGGTGGTTTCTTGTGCACTTCCGTGGGAGACATCTGTCATGCAGGCACATTATTGTCCTACATAACAAAACATCAAAGTCAAGCATTGAAAACATGAAGACATGTTGACAAGTGTAGTGAGTGCCACGGTACATGACTTCTTGACTAACAACTTGAATCCTGCCACCTGTCACATGGCCATCCGTACCATGATGACACAGTTGGCAACACATCTGACCCACTGTCTGTCATGTGGAGAGGCACACATGTCCAAACACAGGACAATGCATAAGATAATGGGCCTGCAATTGTGTCGGAATAAGGAGCACCTGCACTGAGGAGACACACTCATGGCAAGCAAGAATGTCCACACAGATGTAACCACACAACGACCAAACTACGTAGCATCTGGACCACACACTGGTGCCAAAAATGGCTGAGCAGGAATCATGTATTTAAACTTTTGACACATGCTGCAAAGCACTAAAATTAAAACCTGCACAACATGACTGGGTCACTGCATGTTGAGTGTCTGTCCAGACAATTATCACACACAGGTCAGACCTGGCAAGGAGACATAAGGTTTGGACATGCAGGCCTTGATGGATCAAACCCAGATCTGTTGACTGGGTGTGAGTGTTTGATTGGTTCTGATGCTCCGTCCATCACCACCCCCTTTTGTACCGCTTTGTCCGCCATAAGTTGGCAGGGTATACTCAGACGTGAGTCCCTTGCTCACTTTGCCACTGGATTCAAGCAAGCCTGGCTGAAGACGGCTGAAATGCCAGAAACCGGTCCTAGGAAGCTTGTTTCCGGTCCAGGGAAGGCATGGCTTGGCAGTTCGGGCTGGACAGTTCCCATGAGGCACAGGGTCAGACTGATTTGCATATGGCCATGTCTGAACTGGGGTGGCAGAGTGGGCTAAAGAACGGTGATGGATCAAACCCAGATCTGTTGACTGGGTGTGAGTGTTTGATTGGTTCTGATGCTCCGTCCATCACCACCCCCTTTTGTACCGCTTTGTTTGCCATAAGTTGGCAGGGTATGCTCAGACGTGAGTCCCTTGCTCACTTTGCCACTGGATTCAAGCAAGACTGGCTGAAGACGGCTGAAATGCCAGAAACCGGTCCTAGGAAGCTTGTTTCCGGTCCAGGGAAGGCATGGCTTGGCAGTTCGGGCTGGACTGTTCCCATGAGGCACAGGGTCAGACTGATTTGCATATGGCCATGTCTGAACTGGGGTGGCAGAGGGGGCTAAAGAACGGTGATGGATCAAACCCAGATCCGTTGACTGGGTGTGAGTGTTTGATTGGTTCTGATGCTCCGTCCATCACCACCCCCTTTTGTACCGCTTTGTTCGCCATAAGTTGGCATGGTATGCTCAGACGTGAGTCCCTTGCTCACTTTGCCACTGGATTCAAGCAAGCCTGGCTGAAGATGGCTGAAATGCCAGAAACCGGTCCTAGGAAGCTTGTTTCCGGTCCAGGGAAGGCATGGCTTGGCAGTTCGGGCTGGACTGTTCCCATGAGGCACAGGGTCAGACTGATTTGCATATGGCCATGTCTGAACTGGGGTGGCAGAGTGGGCTAAAGAACGGTGATGGATCAAACCCAGATCTGTTGACTGGGTGTGAGTGTTTGATTGGTTCTGATGCTCCGTCCATCACCAACCCCTTTTTTACCGCTTTGTTCGCCATAAGTTGGCAGGGTATGCTCAGACGTGAGTCCCTTGCTCACTTTGCCACTGGATTCAAGCAAGCCTGGCTGAAGATGGCTGAAATGCCAGAAACCGGTCCTAGGAAGCTTGTTTCCGGTCCAGGGAAGGCATGGCTTGGCAGTTCGGGCTGGACTGTTCCCATGAGGCACAGGGTCAGATTGATTTGCATATGGCCATGTCTGAACTGGTGTTGCAGAGTGGACTAAAGAACGGTGATGGATCAATCCCAGATCTGTTGACTGGGTGTGAGTGTTTGATTGGTTCTGATGCTCCGTCCATCACCACCCCCTTTTGTACCGCTTTGTTCGCCATAAGTTGGCAGGGTTTGCTCAGACGTGAGTCCCTTGCTCACTTTGCCACTGGATTCAAGCAAGCCTGGCTGAAGACGGCTGAAATGCCAGAAACCGGTCCTAGGAAGCTTGTTTCCGGTCCAGGGACGGCATGGCTTGGCAGTTCGGGCTAGACTGTTCCCATGAGGCACAGGGTCAGACTGATTTGCATATGGCCATGTCTGAACTGGGGTGGCAGAGTGGGCTAAAGAACGGTGATGGATCAAACCCAGATCTGTTGACTGGGTGTGAGTGTTTGATTGGTTCTGATGCTCCGTCCATCACCAACCCCTTTTTTACCGCTTTGTTCGCCATAAGTTGGCAGGGTATGCTCAGACGTGAGTCCCTTGCTCACTTTGCCACTGGATTCAAGCAAGCCTGGCTGAAGATGGCTGAAATGCCAGAAACCGGTCCTAGGAAGCTTGTTTCCGGTCCAGGGAAGGCATGGCTTGGCAGTTCGGGCTGGACTGTTCCCATGAGGCACAGGGTCAGATTGATTTGCATATGGCCATGTCTGAACTGGTGTTGCAGAGTGGACTAAAGAACGGTGATGGATCAATCCCAGATCTGTTGACTGGGTGTGAGTGTTTGATTGGTTCTGATGCTCCGTCCATCACCACCCCCTTTTGTACCGCTTTGTTCGCCATAAGTTGGCAGGGTTTGCTCAGACGTGAGTCCCTTGCTCACTTTGCCACTGGATTCAAGCAAGCCTGGCTGAAGACGGCTGAAATGCCAGAAACCGGTCCTAGGAAGCTTGTTTCCGGTCCAGGGACGGCATGGCTTGGCAGTTCGGGCTAGACTGTTCCCATGAGGCACAGGGTCAGACTGATTTGCATATGGCCATGTCTGAACTGGGGTGGCAGAGTGGGCTAAAGAACGGTGATGGATCAAACCCAGATCTGCTGACTGGGTGTGAGTGTTTGATTGGTTCTGATGCTCCGTCCATCACCACCCTCTTTTGTACCGCTTCCTTTAAAATGTGCCAGCGTGTCCCCGGAAAGTGTAAAGGTGGTTTCTTGTGCACTTCCTTGGGAGACATCTGTCATGCAGGCACATAATTGTCCTTCACAACAAAACATCAAAGTCAAGCATAGACTAACAACTTGAATCATGCCACCTGTCACATGGCCATCCGTACCATGATGACACAGTTGGCAACACATCTGACCCACTGCCTGTCATGTGGAGTGGCACACATTTCCAAACACAGGACAATGCATAAGTTAATGGGCCTACAATTGAATAAGGAGCAGCTGCACTGAGGAGACACCCTCATGGGAACCAAGAATGTCCACACAGATGTCAGCACACAAAGACCAAACTACGTAGCATCTGGACCACACACTGGTGCCAAAAATGGATGAGCAGGAACCATGTATTTTAAATTTTGACACATGCTGCAAAGCACAAACATTAAACCCTGCACAACATGACTGGGTCACTGCATATTGAGTGTCTGTCCAGACAATTATCACACACAGGTCAGACCTGGCAAGGGGACATAAGGTTTGGACATGTAGGCCTTGCCCGCACAAACCCCCCATACCTGAGACAATGTGATTGAGACAGATCAAGAAGTTACATCTCTTAATCTGGGTTTACTAAAATGTGCATCAAGATCTCCTAAATGTACTCCACATCACCTTGTGAGGCTGCCAACACATATTTGTGACAAACAACCATCAACAGATAGTTGTACATAGACACACAGGCACTGCCCAGTGTGAGGATGCACAAGCCAAATGGGGTCACCCTGTGCAGTGGACACATGTAGCACACTTTACATAAATACAAATGAGGCCAGGTAATAATGCCACAGAGACCAACCTATGCTGAACACACAGAGAATGGGCACAGTGTTGGATGACACACATGATTCCGAGGCAAGGGTGTCTCAGGGGACTGTAGTGGGCACACTGCTCCATGGTCCTGGAATGATCTGACTGTAACATGAGCAACCGTCCCGGCACTATGCATATCTTCCACTCATGCACATCATGTCTGAGGCCACAACATCGGTCATGCATGCTGCAAGTCTGTTAATTTGAATTCTCACACTCCTATGTTGAGACTCAGCATCAGTGCCAACAAATATGGACCCCCAAATGACTCAACAGGACAGGGCACAGGCAAGGTACCAACACATGTCACAGACCACCCCCACACATGATGCAGAAAGCAATGTGCACGTGGATTTACTGGCAGCCTAGATTACCATGTGCAATAGTGTTTACACAGAGACCAGGGAACACATGTCAAGGAGAGGAAGAGAGGAAGAACAGCAACGGTTGACTTGGGGGAAAAGTATATGCACTGCACATATAAACCCTGGTACTGTATCCAGGCGACTGAGCACTTCAAAAAGCTGGTGACACACAACAAACACACATGTACCTACCCCCTTCCTGCTGCTGCATCTCCTGTAACCGCCTATCCATGTCAGGGAAGACTACCGCCAGGACACGCTTCAGCTGGTGGGTCAGGCGTCGGTACCCGCCGTGGGGGCGTGGAGGTGAGTCCTTCAGCAGGACCCGGGCGATCCTCCGGGTCCAGCACCGGATGTCCTGCCACAGTTTTCTCACTTGTGCTTGGCGCCAACTGCGACCCTCCACTGATCTCACGGCCCTGACTGCCTGCTTCCAGATCTCCCCCTTGGCGTAGGCAGTTACCTGTGAGGATGAAAAAGTGAGACAACATCACTACACCTGCTCCATGTCAGAGAGACACACATTTGAACATCTTTGAAATGTTGAACAGGGCATAGGATGCTGCCAAGGAATTGCATCTTAGTCATATGGACATTGGCCTCTGTGGAAGCCCCAATGCACTACATGGCATGTAAAGTACACAGGTGGCATGAGGGGTGCGACACACTCCATGAACATGGCACACA
Source organism: Triturus cristatus (assembly GCF_964204655.1). NCBI lineage: Eukaryota > Metazoa > Chordata > Amphibia > Caudata > Salamandridae > Triturus > Triturus cristatus. The sequence goes on along the minus strand of NC_140582.1, from coordinate 769,950,980 downwards.
TTGTGCATCATAAGAGACACCAGGCTGATGGACAGCACCTCCAAGCAGTTACATGCCACAGGCCACTGACGCAACCTCAGCAGAGTACACAGACACACACAGGCACAGATCAATCACATGTCATTGGCAACAGCGAATACAAACCTCACTCTGCACATGTGCCACTTGCCTGTGTGGGGTGACAGGTGTGGGGCTAGCTCAGCAAGTCAGACACACAGCACGGCTTACTTCTCACATCAGATGGGTAGAGCTGTTGCTTCCTCCATGCAGCTGTGGTGCAACACTTCACATAGACACTCACCAACATGACAAGGAACATTCACACACATCAATATCCAGGGACGTACACATCACTTGGACACTCTCACCACAGCTCCACTCAACTCAGACACATCTGGGGGAACAGTCACCTGTCACACCAGGGGGACCACTGAATCACCTCAGGACAATAGACAAAAAATGCCACAAAGGATTAGCCAGGCTGAATGTGTCATGCACTATGCAGTGAATCTCACAGTAAGCACAATGCAAGTGAGGAAGGCACACATGAACTACATCATGCTCTGCATGGGAGACATAAGCCATTCCCCCCCTGGGACCCACTCTAAACAACATTGCATGTCTGTCACACCTGGACACAATGCCGGAAGTGACAGTCACAAAAAAGGTTCACAGTCAAAGCTAGTGGAGTCAGCACTCACCTGCTCCCCTGGTCTCCCATACAGGCTGGGGTACTGTGGGAGGATGACATCAAGCAATGCCTCATTCTCCTCCTGTGTGAAAGGCTGGGCCCTCTCCACAGACCTTGACATGGTGCCAGAGGAAGCACAGACAGCAGCAGTGGTGTCGACTGAAAGGTTGTGCAGGCAAGTGCCCTCTCATGGGTTCTGCCCGACTTATATCTGCCTTGCTGGGTTCTTTCATTTACAGGAGTACAGAGGGATTGGTCAGACTCATTTGCATCCTACGTTTCCTCCAATCCCTTTAAATATACACCAGTGACAGCGTTTGCATGGTTCAAATTAGCAGCATCATGTCAAGTCAACAACCACTTTGCAACAATGTATTTTGTGCCCAACTGACTTTTCAAGGCCACCTGATGGAAAAAATTGAACAGAAAACTTGGTATCCATGACAACCAGCATGCATTTATGGCCTAAAACTTGTCCCTTATGTGTCCCCTATGTAAATTTCAAATCCCCACACAGGTACGGTGCATTTCACATGTACGCGTAGGCACTGGGAGTACACGTACGTGTACAACTAGTGCGTACACGTACGTGTACTCCCAGTGCCTACGCGTACTGAGGTAGTAGGCGTACGTGTACTACCAGTGCCTACACGTACGTGTACATTTAGTATCAGTCTGAAAAGTAAGGATTAGATGACAAAAGTAGTAGCTTACATTACTAGAGTGGAGTACAAAGTAAATAGAAAAACTTGTGAACGACGGATAAACTGTATTACCAGTAGTTAGAAACAAATGCAATTAACATATTTCTAAAACAATTAACAAATGGATATCAGACATTACTGGAAATTGGAACAACATTATTATATACACAACAGTAGTCATTGTGAGATAAGGAACAAGCAAGATTATATACAGTACTGAAAAAATTAATTCCATATCAGATGAATGTCTCCAGTCGTCAACTGTATTGAGTCCATGTGTGATTTAGTCCAATTTCTCAATCCATTATAATAATTTGTGTGACAGCAAATTCAATTTAGCTCCACCTTTGAGGCCAGTTTTCACTTGTTCAATAACTTGCCACGGTATACTCTCTGCTTTGTGTTGTAGAAGCTGAAAATGTTCAACTAGTGGTGCATCTGTGACTGCACAGTTAATGTGGCACGGATGTTGCTAAATCCAACTTTTAACATTTTTGTTGTTTTACGTATGTTGATCAGGTTACGGGGACACCAGACAGCATAAATCACATCATGAGGGTTACAACTTGTGAAAGTATTCAGATAAAATTTGAAATTGTGGTAACACTTGCATACTGACACAATACTTGCATGCCAGAAAATGACCGCATTTGAAGTGTTCTACTAGAGGAAGTAAACCCCAGTGTGAATTTACCGTGGACGTTGGTGGAAGTTAGAACCGCTTTTAGAAAAGAATAGGGGTGGTTCCATATAGGGCAGGTGGCTTTAAGCTACATTTCAATGTTCAGGAACAATCTTTTAACCTCATCACTTGCTGGGCTGAATGTACTGACATAAATAATGAGATCGAAATAGCTTTCATATTTATGGGGAGGCTGGGGTAGTACCAGCAGGGAAAGTAATTTTAAAGTAGTCCCTCTCTTCCACTTCTTACTCTTATTCCCCATGGAGATGTTGCTGGTGCTGCTCAAAAGGCAGTGAAAAACAGAGGGAATTATTTCATTCCAGCCCCCTCACATAATGTGTAGCGGGATTTTATAGCACTCAGCCCTGGAGCAATACCTGCAGTGTGTTCCATGTAGTGTGTAATCCTAGTTCTTCCTCTGTCATTGGAGCTTTCTTGTGCCATATTTATGAGAGCCCTGCATCACATTTCCACCATGTAAAGTGGTACGTGCATGACACAGAGCTCTCATAAAGATTTATGAAGCCATGCAAAGTCACAAAGTCGCCCTGCATGGCTTTGAGTGGCCTCATAAATCATGAGTAAGGTGAAGCCACGGAAAATGCTGTATCACCTTGGCAAACATCACTCAGTATAGGATCCGGTGCTGTGGTGCACCACTTCACAACTATATAACCATATAAACTGGCAGGGTCTATGATGCTTGTCTCCTTATGTGAAGCTTGCTGCAGGAACTTCTCAAAAAACAGTAGCATAGCTTTTTGTTGCAAAGAGGGTATGCTGCATGATTTTATCCTGCTCAGCACTAGAACTGCAAAGGTACTGCTGTACAAACTGAGTGCTGTACAGGCAGTACTGATGTAATTGGAGTTTGCACCCGATACGTGGTGTATACCTTGCATCCACCCCTTTTCTTGCCATATCAGCCCAATTTTGCCCTTCAGCTTTTGCCTTGTGAGGAGCTCTCAACAGAGTACATGATGTTTTTGCAACCATTATTCTTTGCTTGTGCTGACAGCCTGACAGTTGAGCACTAGCATCTTGTTTCTTTACTATGCTGAAGGCATAGGTGTCTGCTGAGCAGATCCAATTTTTTCACTGCTAGCATGTTATAGTTGGGGCTGCTTATTAGCTTTTCACCTTGGTGGTTAGTATGAACCACCTTGTTAGGATGTGTTGTGTTGATCTAAAATATATGTGTGCCCAATTTTGTCAGGCATCTTCACTGTGTACTAAATGTATGGATGACTTGTATCGAAGAACTTGTCCATTTATTAAATAGGGTCTGATTAAACATTTGGTGGATAGAGTACTCTGTCACAAATGTGGCAGAGTACCCTGTCTGATTGCCTGTTTGCACAGCAGTATGTGTTTAAGCATTCTAATCCCGACCATATATGCATATACAATTTATGAACGATTGTCCATGACAAATATTTCTCTCAAAATATTTAATTACTCTTTTCATTTTTCAAAATTCAAACAATAATGTTTTTGCATTCCCAAAAAATAGTTTAAGCAATACATAACAGCATGATATTGTATTAAAAGCTTCTTCTGGTCGTGGGTTCCACGTAGTTCTTACATTTCCCTTTGCATTTTGGGATGAAATTCTCTTCCTCAGGGGCCCATACACCAAAAAATAAATAAACAAATGCAACAGCTTATGTTATCTATATCATCCAACTAAAACTTCCAATGACAATTCAATACCACACCACCGACGTGTACCGCCCTTCTCAATCTTGAAAAACATGCTGTTGGCTCCATGTATAGACTAGACTAAACTTAAAATAGCCATGATTTACAACCAGTTTACATGCAGTCTGTACCTGCCATGCTGTGAATCATTCCTAGTAAAACATTGCTATCACCATTGTGATGATGGATGCTAGTATAGCAACCAAATACACCCTCTTGATTAATTAAAGGAATACGCCATGAGACATCCATTAAATAAGTACTCACGCTATAGTGGAAATAACCAACTGACAAGAGGACGACTTCACTGTAACCAACAAAAAGTTTTATTATGCGAATATACAGATGTGTAGCGAGATATTTACACACAACACCTCAATGCATACCTTGCTTGGTTGGTGGGTTGTACTGCCTATTTCAACCAGCTAACCGTTAGCCTCAAAGTTCTGTGCGGGAATTTAATTCAACAAAACATACACAATCAGCAAATATAGTCAATCACACTGATGACACGATCTGTCTGACTACGCATACTGTGCTACCTACCAGGAGCGCAGTGCCTTTTCGCACTCATTCTGCACTGAACGTGACCAACTTCTTGCAGCTTCCTGCACACTACTGTCGCAGTCCCAACCAGTGTTGCCAGATTTTGATACCTGTCCCAAACCCAATACTGTCCTAGTTCAAGCCCAAATTCAGCCAAACGCAGACCAGTTTCAGCCCAAAAACCAGCCCAAGTTACCACCCTCAATTCATGCAAAATCAGCCTTCAGGAAATATTTTACGCCCAATCCTAATTTCTATTCAATATTCTTATAGTGGGAGGAGGTTCAATGGGCACACTATGCCTTCTGCAATCATGCCCCAATTCGATTAGTAACTGCTGATTTTGAAGATCGATCCCCATTAGGACCTGTTACTTTGTTCACCACAAATCCAAACCTGAACCTGGCATTGATGAACAAACTTTGCAAGAGCCGACTGTTACCCATTTTAGTGAAGTTGTAATGCTGAAAAGTTGAAACTCTATGTAATGTAGCTCCTCAAACAGGACATTTAATGCATTTCATGTCCCTTGTGCAGGTGGGGAGAGCAGGAGCACTAGCTCACATGTCCGACCCAGCGGACTCAATCTAGCCAGTTAGACTGGATTACTTTTTCATGTCACCAGCATTATTACCAGGAGCCAAGATACAAGATACAAGTCTTTCCTAGGATCATCTCCGACCATGGCCCAGTAGTGATGGATATTCTTGCTCTAGGTAGCCTTATGGTTCTGAGAGTTTCACATTTGACAGGAATTCTACCTTATGCTGGTATGTGTGAGATGCCCTAGAGGCTGGTTTTAGGGGGGATGTCTTGAGCGTATGGATTGTACAAACAGAGGCAAGCAAGGACTGTAGTTCAAGAATTATATATGAAACGTAAAACAGCAGTTGAAAATCTAGCCCAAGGGATCGTGGCAGATAAAGATATCATGAAATTGCAAACTTATGTTGCTAGATGTAAAGCCAATGTTAACGTGCAGTGGAGCAAGAAGGATGCTATTAAATATCAGTCTTATATGGAGAACTGCTATGAATATGGCAAGGCCACGGGGCTCTGTCTCGGGCAAAGATTACGTTCAAGAGCAGGTTCGCAAAGAATTGATAGTATGAAAAACAAACAGGGTAATTGGGAACACAATCCCCAGGAGATCTTAAAAATCTTTCATAATTTCTATGAAGAGCTACACGCAGAAGAAAAGGAAGGAGGACAGACTAGTGAGTTATGGATACAAAATCTAGTCTATGAGTGGCTGGGGCAGGAGGAGGCAGTGATTTTAGATAGACTGATCACTGTCGAGGAACTCGGAGAGGCTATAAATATGTTGACTAGTGGTAAGGCTGCTGGGCCCAATAAGCTACTCTTAGAGGTCTATAAGACTATTTTCATGAGCTAAAGATGGATATGCTGGCTGTGTTTTTACTGCCGGACAAAATGGATTGGCGCCGATATCATGAGATCAGGCAAATATCGTTGTATTTAAAAAGAAAGATAAACCACCAAATCTCCCGGGGTCCTATTGACCAATATCCCTAGCCAATTGTGATGGGAAAATATATGCCAACATTTTAGCAAACCGGTTGACCACAGTTATCTCCTCATTAGTTTTTCAAAGACAACATGGCTTTAAACCGAATAGGGGCACCGTTGATCACCTTAATAGCGTTGTGACCCTACTGCACATTGCTGAGGTTCATCACAGCGTGTTTGGGCTGATCCTTTTAGATGCCAAAAAGGCCTTTGATCGTGTGGCGTGGGATTTCCTCTGGGGGGTTTTACAGCATGTGGGGTTTGGTCCTGGGTTTAATAAAGTGTTCCAGGTGTTATATCATTCTCCCGTGGTCAGGATATGTATGATGGGGTTAGAATCAGAACCATTGCGTATCTCCAGAGGGACGAGATAGTGTTGTCCCCGATCTCCACTTTTATTTGCTTAATACATTAATCCTTTTTTAAATATGTTGGAGAGAAGCGCTGAGATCAAACCTGTTATTACAGAGCAAGATCATTTCTGTGCTTTCGCATATGCTGATGACATAGCGGTCGTAACACCTGATCCTGTGGCAGCTATGCAAGAAATTGAACAACAAGCATATATATTTGGCTCTGTCTCAGGTTATAAACTGAACGCTGCTAAAACACACATTATTTGCACAAATCAAATTATTAATAGCAATCCCAGAATAGTTAAAGAGGCAACATATCTGGGAATCAAGGTTAGGGCCTGTCTAAAGGAATTGGCGAAGGTTAATTGGGGGGGCCATTTTGGCTAATGTGAGACAACTGATGGAGCGGTGGGAATGTTTACATCTCTCACTGATTGGGAGAGGTAATATTCTCAAGATGAATATATTGCCTAAAGTTCTTTATTATTTTAGTACAGTCCCGGTGGAACTCTCTCTCTCTCTCGAGAGAGAGAGAGCAGTTGCAATAACTACAATCAATATGCGCTCGATTTTCATGGGCCGCGGGGAAACCGCGTAGACCGATGCGCTTTATGACTCTCCCTTGGGAGAAAGGAGGGTGGTCAGTCCCAGACTTTACACTCTACTATTATGCTTGCATATTACAGAACACTCGGATACTTGTAACAGGAGAAATCGTTGGTAATATTGCAGAGGCCCCATCTATGTACCAGATGGCTTTGGGGACTGAAGTGAAGAATTGTTCATTTAAAATATTGGAAGGCAGCTATAATATAAAAAAAACTCTTTTTTAGACTATGGTTACTGCCTTTAAAGTGTGGAAGGCAGTGCGGAAAAGCCTCCAGATTGAAGGGCTGTCATAATATACGCCCACATCTGCAACAACACTACTGCCTCCGATCATTCGATCATTTGGGATCAAACAGTTTTTACAATAAAGGGGGTAAGTGTTCCTCTTTCTCAGTGTTGGTTGACAAGTATTGCCTGCCTAAGAATCAATTATTTAAGTTCTTACAAATTCGTGATTTCTTGGGCAAACAACAAATTATGATAGAACCATATACATTAGTAAAAACTATTAGGCGCAGTGGTAAGATAGGGGTATTGTACAATCTGTTAATAGAGACAAGGAGGGACGATCTGGATATGCAAAACCTCAAATGGGAAAATCAGCCGGGAGAGCAGGGTATGCCTGTGGAGCAATCGATAGATATAGCAGGGAAAATCTTGCTCTCGGACAATTTAAAAGCACAACACTTTAAGACATTGTTCAATATGTGTAACCACCATTACCCCAGAAAAGATCTGTGGAAGGGAACCAGAGGCACGGGGTGCTAGAAGCAGGCAGCCTCCAACATATAATGATCAACACAAATGGGGCCGCTCCTAATTAGATGACCTGGGTGCTAAAGTTTTCATTTTGCGAGTGCAGGGATCTCACAAAAAGTGAAGGACTGGTCTCACACACCACCTGGTGTCATGCTTCATCATTGATCAGTTCTCGCCCTCTGAAAACTTGGTTTGATAGAGGGTAGGCATACAACTGACGACAGGGATGCACTTCTAAACTAAGTGGGGGCCCTTGCAAGCAAAAAGTGAGTTAAAAGGCCATTATAGATGTCAAATTAATTTTAATATAGCTGGCATCTATTTGGTGATTAAAATAAGTGATTGGTGTGTTGGGGATTCTGTTGTCCCCCCACCACGGTCAATGTGGTCGACATATTTCTGCTGGTTTGCCCAGTAGGGTCCATGGCATTCATCAGGACCTAAGGATATGAGGACGGGCTCTACTCTTACCAGACTGTGGAGAGAGGGTTCCACTGTGTGGGGTGATCTAGATCACACTCAACTAAGATGCTGCTTGTGTGTTAAAGCCTGAAAAATAAAACAAGACATAAGAATGTACAATACATAATATCACCGCGGACGTAGATAAGGAAAATCTTACAGTCAGCCACATGCACGGTCAAATACTGTGAGTAGCAAGAAGTGCAGCAATCGTGTCGATCATCTGTGCACTTATAGATGAATGGAGATTATGACTCCAGAATGCTTACCCTAAATATGGGGTCAGGTGCCCTGTAGGAGGGTGAGGGAAGAGGGAAGAAGACCCCTTTGGTCAAATGCTAATAAATGAGAAGACAATAAACATACAACACCCAATGGTTGAGAACATAAGTACATACAAGTAAATACAAGTAAATACAACCATAAGGTTCTATGGTTAGCAGAGCATGAAGGTTTGAGGGGAACAACACAAACTGTAATTCTTTCACCCACACATTCATACTCTTACTATATAGCCACATACACTGCCTTCACATATGCAGTTACTCACACATGTACCACTGAGGCATCCATTCACTCACCAACACACCCATACACACACTTACCCACCTATACAGCCCTTCACAAATGCACTCTTGAACCCATACACCCAGTGAATCACCCACTCACAGATCAATGCACGGAGTCACACCTCCCACCCACACAGACACTCAGGCACCCATACAGATACTCAGACAACCAATCAATATCCCATATATAGACCCTCATTTAGCTACTCACCAACCCATGCAACCGCTTACACACCAACTGACAAACTAAACTGTGTGAATGTCTGTATCAGTCACTAACCCATGCATTCAGTAAGACACATTTAATCACTCACTTATACAGTCAGTCACGCACCTACTAAATCATCCATTCAGACACTTATCCACCCACTCATTCTTCAATACACCTTGGCGCCAAATTTCTCTGGTTTTGTACGAGCAAAATGTCCAACTAACTATAACATCCCTGAAACCTGTGTTTTTTCAGTGAATTTCTAAGGTTTTGTAAATGCTAATTTCTAACTATAACGTCCCTGAAATCTGTGGTTTTGTCAGTGAATTTCAAAGGTTTTTAAAATGCTAATTTCTAACTATAACGTCCCTGAAACCTGTGGTTTTTTCAGTGAATATATATATATGTGTGTGTGTGTGTGTGTATGTGTGTGTGTGTATATATATTAAAGTTATAAAAAGTTAAAAACACAAAACCAAACATAAGTCCACATAATACAACAATATGTATATTGATATAAATTTATAACCAATAAACATGTGACAAACGCATATCTATTACATTTAAAAACATAGATCACTAATCCCAAAATATGTTTAGGCATAAATACATATGTTATGTTTGTGGATAACACACACAAATTGTCAAACCCAAGAAAAACAATAACATTATTAACCAATCCATCTCCCAGAATCAAAAAATGGTCAGCAAGGAAAAGGTTAAACATCTAAAAAACATAAAGATTAGATGACATGACCCTCCCTCAGTTCTAAAGACCAGAAATGGAAAAGCAGCAGAGAGACAAAATACAGGAAGGGAAGAGTAAAAAGAGAAGGAACTTAAAGTTAAAAACCAGGAAGGAAACAATCAATAAATCCAGAAAAATTTACAAAGGAGTCTCATTTAGAAAACACGTCAAAGGGAGACCTATTAGCCTTCCCACATATAGAATCACTGACACAATATCGAAAGACTAAAAATCGACCTACAAATATATCGATACAAAATAATCGATCACATTATTATCGACATCATATACTTATTTAAAACATTACAAAAATATCGAACACACAATTTCGAACTACAGAAATATAGGTACACAAAATATCGGCAACACAAATATCGAAATCCTAAAATATCGATACTCAGTAATATACATATACTTCATAACAAAATATCGTAAACTAAAATATCGACAACTAAAATATCTCCATTTTACTAATATCGACTATATAACATTTAATTAAAACCTAAAAAATCAAACAACAGAAACACCAAATAATGTCTTTTAACTCTACACAAAATTATTATTAAACAATTATATATTTACTACATTTAAAAATGGATTTAAATAATTAACTCTTTACTAAAACATTATTAACAACCTTCCTACATTAAACAACTATATTATTAAATTATACTTTATCAATTCATGCATCCAATACATAATATAATGTTTAGAAAAATACATATAGAATAATACACCACAAAACCACTAATTAGCGTTTTCCTTATTAGGAAACTAACTACCAGAAAAAAAAAAAAAAAAATTCGAACTAACCAATAAAAACACTCCGAATTCAAACTAACCAATAAAACACATATTACAACATCCAAAGCACTATAAAAAGAAGTTCAACTTCATTCACAGTCCAGAACCAAAAAAACGAAATTGAATGAAGAGGAAAATCTACTGGATTGCAACTGCAGATATAAGAAAATCAACATAGAGGAAATATTTAAAACTATCAAAAGTAAGTTAACTATATTATTCTCATGAAGACTCAAATCAAATAAATTGTAATTACAATATACATACACTATAAATAAATTAATGTCTTCTTTCTATTTCATGTTTTCACTACAGGAAACTCAAAAAGAAACTAAGAAAATACAGAACAGCACCAAAAAAGATACAACTAAAAAGTAAGTATTTCACAACCAAAAATCAACTAATAGATTAAAATACCACCCTAATTAAATCCCAATTGCAAATCCCCTAACCATTCCCTATAAAAATATAGAAACAATTATTACAACAAATTTCCTTTTCTTTTCCAGACAAAGAAAATACTAGAAGAAAATTCCACAAATAAAGAATCAAGAGCATTCTACTCAAACACATCAAAACCAACTTTGTAAGTATATAGTAACTAAATCTTGTTTTTTTCTACTGAAAATTAATATAACATCATATATAATAACTATAATATATATTTTTCATAGATAAAGCTACATCAAAATGACTGAAGGAGCTGAATTCATAACAAGCCAGAAGGGAAAAATGTTACTATGCTATATGGGATACACTTACACACAGGAAAAAGTGTATGGTTTATAGGTTAACTGGAAATGCACTAAATACTACTCTAATAAGTGCTATGGGCGTGCTACAACACGACAAACAACAGTACTATACACTAGAGAACATAACCACCCACCAAACATTACTGAAATCGAAGTCAGATCTGCTTTAGAAACTATAAAGGAAGCTAGCACAAGTTCTCAAAAACCTACTAGTGTAATTTTAAAAGAGCAGCTTCCCAAAATTCCTAAAACTGCTACTACACAAATGCCATCTGTAACTTCACTCAAAAGAACTATAGCACGTACTAAAAAAACCACTACTACTTCAACCCCAATTCCTCACACATATAGTGAAGTTATTCTAAGTCCAGAACAAAGTATAACTTTAAACAAAGAACCATTTGTCATTTTTGATAATAAAAACAATGACAAAAGAATTATAATATTTGGAACAGCTAATAATCTCTGTAAACTACAAGAATCACAGAACTGGATGATGGATGGGACTTTTACCATATGTCCCAAACCCTTTTTCCAACTATATACAATACATGTCCTATATCACAATTGCAATATACCATTAATTTACACATTATTACCAAACAAACATAACTCCACATACACTGAACTATTAAATATAATAAAACAAAAAACAAATAACTTTTCCCCACAAAAAATAATCCTAGATTTTGAACATGCAATGATTAATACTATATTAAAAACACACCCCCATACCTCCATACAAGGCTGTTACTATCATTTTAATCAATGCCTATGGAGACACATGCAAAAATCAGCCCTAAGCATTGAATATGCAACTAATTCATCTTTTGCATATCAAATAAAAAAACTTATAGCACTAGCTTATGTACCTGACACAGACGTAACAGAACATTACAACATTTTAATAGACAGCGCCTTCTACAAACAAAATGAAGAAAAACTAAGTTCACTATTGGACTATTTCGAAGATACATGGGTCGGCAGACTACATAGATCTGGCCACAGAAGAAACCCTAAATTCTTAATTCCCTGGTGGAACGTATACAGAAGCACATTAAATGGAGAATCCAAAACTAATAACGCAGTTGAAGGATGGCATAACGCCTTCCTACAATCAACAGGCAGAACAAAACCAACACTAGAAAGATTTATATCATGCCTACAAAAAGAACAGAGTTATCAAGAGTTCCGAATGGAACAATCCATAACTCAGCTAACTCCAAAAACCTCAAAACAAACTAAACAAATGTATAAATATCTAGAGCAACAAGTAAAATTGTACCCTACTACCAAAGGCCTAGAATACCTAAACATCATAGCTAAAACACTTCTTTAAAGTACAAATACAAATAAATCACTAATTACCCCTTTTCAATAACATCAAACACATAAAATATATTTATCTTATTACAAAAATAATTACTGTGTGTAACATATTTATACATATTGTCAAAAATATATTAACACACATTAATAATATTTGTAATAAAATAAAAATAAACAATAATATTAAACAATACCCACCCACAAGAAATAATAATAAATTAACTTACCAAGTTTATTCCAAAGTCTGAAAAATCCATTTCCTGCTTACACAATCCAAACATAAAAAAAAAGGTTCCCAAAAAAAAATGCAAAAATACAACTGCCGATTAAATCCAGAATCCATTCACCAAATATCCTTCGAAAAACCATGAAAAACCCGAAAATAGCTAAAAATATTAAAAAACGATCCATGAAAACCGAAACATTTAAAGAAGTGTAAAAAACATATTGTTCAATAAAACGAACACACACTTCTTTAAAAAAAAAAACGAGTCCATCCGAAACGAATAACCTAGAAAAGAAATTGTAAAAACAAAGCAACATACATTCCCACCCACATAAAACAACACATAAACACTAACTAACAATAATACTAGATTTAAAACAGTTCTAAATATACATTAAACACCTTAAACCTAACTCTCGAAACATGCCTACACATCGTTAAAAACACGTAAAAACACAACACGCAACTCTAACACATAACATTTCCAAATATAACTAATATATGTACAGCTACACTAAACATTATCTAACTAGGCTCAAAATAAAGTTTAAAACCATCTAAAACATATAAAACAAACCTTACCTTTCACGACGCGAAGTAACTCCCAACCGCGAGCTTCCCTTCAAACCAAATGACCCAAAACAACATTACCGGGTTACAAAATAGAGTGCCCAAAACATAATAAAACATTTAACTATACTAAAAAGCCCTAATTAAATCAGGTAAAACAGTAAATTCACACACAAATATTTTATATTATTTAGCAAAAATAGACCTATTTTTTTCATTTACCTACAAATTGTCAACAAATGTTCCTAATGATTAAAATTATATAAATAAATATTAAAAAATTTAAAATATTTTTTATTATAATTTCTAAAAAGATAATACAACAGAACAATGTATGAAAAATTGTTACAAATTTTTTGCATGAATGCTAAAATTTTATTTATGTTAAAAATATGTTTGTTTTGAAAACATTGTAAAAATAATTAATATTAATATTTTACATATTAATATTAATAAAAAAGGCATAACATGTTTGTACTACAAATATTAAAATGTTTATATATGAAAATATTTGCCAAAAGTTTTGTATAAAGATTTACAAAACCTATTGCTATGTAAAATTTAATTTAAAACACTACATTGTACAACATTATTAATAATATTTTTAATTTACTAAAAAATGTTAGAAAATATACTAAATGTACATAAAATTTGTTCTCACCTATATTCAATATGTTTGAATTTAATTACAATGTTAATAATGCTATTTCTGAATGATCTTACTCAAATGAATAAACAATAACACATTTAAAAAACTACAATAAAAACCATGTTCTTGTCTTATTAATTGTGTTTCTCTGATTATTAATATTGATCTTCTATTATGAATATTTAACATATAGAATATTTTTTTTATAAAAAAATAAAAATCAATAAATATTATAAAATTACAGAATGCCATTACCCATTATTCCAATACAAAATATTCATATATTTTTCCTAATAATAATATTAAATATTCCAAACATATCACATTAAAACTTTACATGTATTTATTATCCTAAACTATAAATATTGAATTAATTAGTACAAATCCAATATATAATAATAAAATACTAATAATATTGACTTTTATATATTTTTATTATTGCTATATTAATGTAATTTAATTTCATTAAATACCATACAGATTAGAGTAGTTGCTGGACACTGACCATAAATAATTTACTATTCCCACTCCAGTCTATAATAAATTAAAGTAGATGCTTGACACTGACCATAAATAATTTACTATTCCCACTCCAGTCTATAATAAATTAGAGTAGGTGCTGGACACTGACCATAAATAATTTACTATTCCCACTCCAGTCAATAATAAATTAGAGTAGGTGCTGGACACTGACCATAAATAATTTACTATTCCCACTCCAGTCTATAATAAATTAGAGTAGGTGCTGGACAGTGACCATAAATAATTTACTATTCCCACTCCAGTCTATAAAAAATTAGAGTAGGTGCTGGACAGTGACCATAAATAATTTACTATTACCACTCCAGTCTATAATAAATTAGAGTAGGTGCTGGACAGTGACCATAAATAATTTACTATTCCCACTCCAGTCTATAAAAAATTAGAGTAGGTGCTGGACAGTGACCATAAATAATTTACTATTCCCACTCCAGTCTATAATAAATTAGAGTAGGTGCTGGACACTAACCATAAATAATTTACTATTCCCACTCCAGTCTATAATAAATTAGAGTAGGTGCTGGACACTGACCATAAATAATTTACTATTCCCACTCCAGTCTATAAAAAATTAGAGTAGATGCTGGACAGTGACCATAAATAATTTACTATTACCACTCCAGTCTATAATAAATTAGAATAGGTGCTGGACACTGACCATAAATAATTTACTATTCCCACTCCAGTCTATAATAAATTAGAGTAGGTGCTGGACACTAACCATAAATAATTTACTATTCCCACTCCAGTCTATAAAAAATTAGAGTAGGTGCTGGACAGTGACCATAAATAATTTACTATTCCCACTCCAGTCTATAATAAATTAGAGTAGGTGCTGGACACTAACCATAAATAATTTACTATTCCCACTCCAGTCTATAATAAATTAGAGTAGGTGCTGGACACTGACCATAAATAATTTACTATTCCCACTCCAGTCTATAATAAATTAGAGTAGGTGCTGGACACTAACCATAAATAATTTACTATTCCCACTCCAGTCTATAATAAATTAGAGTAGGTGCTGGACACTGACCATAAATAATTTACTATTACCACTCCAGTCTATAAAAAATTAGAGTAGGTGCTGGACAGTGACCATAAATAATTTACTATTACCACTCCAGTCTACAATAAATTAGAGTAGGTGCTGGACACTGACCATAAATAATTTACTATTCCCACTCCAGTCTATGAAAAATTAAAGTACATGCTGGACACTGACCATAACTAATTTACTATTCCCACTCCAGTCTATAAAAAATTAGAGTAGGTGCTGGACAGTGAGCAAAAATAATTTACCATTCCCACTCCAGTCTATAATAAAATAGAGTAGGTGCTGGACACTAACCATAATTAATTTACTATTCCCACTCCAGTCTATAATAAATTAGAGTAGGTGCTGGACACTGACCATAAATAATTTACTATTCCCACTCCAGTCTATAAAAAATTAGAGTAGGTGCTGGACAGTGACCATAAATAATTTACTATTCCCACTCCAGTCTATAATAAATTAGAGTAGGTGCTGGACACTAACCATAAATAATTTACTATTGCCACTCCAGTCTATAATAAATTAGAGTAGGTGCTGGACACTGACCATAAATAATTTACTATTCCCACTCCAGTCTATAAAAACTTAAAGTACATGCTGGACACTGACCAAAAATAATTTACTATTCCCACTCCAGTCTATAATAAATTGAAGTAGGTGCTGGACACTGACCATAAATAATTTACTATTCCCACTCCAATCTATAATAAATTAAAGTAGATGCTTGACACTGACCATAAATAATTTACTATTCCCACTCCAGTCTATAATAAATTAAAGTATGTGCTGGACAGTGACCATAAATAATTTACTAATCCCACTCCATTCTACAATAAATTAAAGTAGGTGCTGGACACTGACCATAAATAATTTACTATTCCCACTCCAATCTATAATAAATTAAAGTAGATGCTTGACACTGACCATAAATAATTTACTATTCCCACTCCAGTCTATAATAAATTAAAGTATGTGCTGGACAGTGACCATAAATAATTTACTAATCCCACTCCATTCTACAATAAATTAAAGTAGGTGCTGGACAGTGACCATAAATAATTTACTATTCCCACTCCAGTCTATAATAAATTAGAGTAGGTGCTGGACACTAACCATAAATAATTTACTATTCCCACTCCAGTCTATAAAAAATTAAAGTAGGTGCTGGACAGTGACCATAAATAATTTACTATTCCCACTCCAGTCTATAATAAATTAGAGTAGGTGCTGGACACTGACCATAAATAATTTACTATTCCCACTCCAGTCTATAAAAAATTAGAGTAGGTGCTGGACACTGACCATAAATAATTTACTATTCCCACTCCAGTCTATAAAAAATTAAAATACATGCTGGACACTGACCAAAAATAATTTACTATTCCCACTCCAGTCTATAATAAATTAAAGTAGATGCTTGACACTGACCATAAATAATTTACTATTCCCACTCCAGTCTATAAGAAATCAAAGTAGGTGCTGCACACTGACCATAAATAATGTACTATTCCCACTCCAATCTATATTGAATTAGGGTTACTATATATTATTGATTTTTTAAAACAATTACTAATTTGTAAACACTACCCACCCTTATCCCCTATAAATCCTACATCACTCTTATTAAATGAATTATCTTCTTAAAATTGTTAAATGTTAATTCAAAGAACATTTCTAAATGTAAATTATTTTTTATTAATATTAAATTTTTTATATATTTCTAAAACACTCCCCACCCTTATGCCCTATAACCCCAAATTAACTTTTATTACCAAATTAGAAATTTCCATTATTTTTTTCAAATATAAAATATTACATATATTTCGAAAGCACTCCCCACCCTTATCCCCTATAACCCCCAATTCCCACTTATTACATTTATTTTATTAGTAATATTTTTTATTTTAAATTTTGATACCAAAATTAAATTATCTTTTTTATAAAATATTAAATATTTTTCAAAAACACTCCCCACCCTTATCCCCTATAACCCCAAAATCCCACTTATTAAATGTATTTTATTAGTAAAATGTTTAATTGTAAATTTTAATACCAAAATTTAAATGTCATTTTTTAGTAATTCAATATTAACTAATAAATATATATCTAAAACACTCCCCACCCTTATCCCCTATAACCCCAAAATCCCACTTATTACCTTTATTTTATTATTAGAATTTTCACATTTAAATTTTAAAAACTTATTTGAAATTTTTTTATTTGTAAATATAATATTTCAAAAATTATATCATAAATTATTAAATTTTATTAGTAAAATTTTTAATTGTAAATTTTCAGACCAAAATTGAAATTTCATTTTTTTAAATTCAATATTAAATATTAAATATATATCTAAAACACTCCCCACCCTTATCCCCTATAACCCCAAAATCCCACTTATTACATTTATTTAATTATTACAATTTTCACATTTAAATTTTAAAAACAAATTAGAATTTTTTTTTTTTTTTTTTTAAATATAATATTTCAAAAATTATATCCTAAAATATTAAATTTAATATTTATTTAAAAAACACTCCCCACCCTTAACCCCTATATACACAACATCCCACTAAAAATTTTTTTTTTCAGAATTAAAATTTAAATATAACAATTTTTTACAAAATTTAAATTCAAATTCTACAAAAATGTATTAAAATATTTTATTTCCAATATATATTTTTAAAACACTCCCCACCCTAATCCCCTATAAACCCAACATCCCGCTCCTAAAATTACATATCAAAATTAAAAAAATTATATTAATAATATTTCAAAAATTATATCCGAAAATATTAAATTTAATATTTATTTCCAAAACACTCCCCACCCTTAACCCCTATATACACAACATCCCACTTAAAAAATATTTTTTCATAATTAAAATTTAAATATTACAATTTTGTTCAAAATTTAAATTCAAATTCTACAAAAATGTATTAAAATATTTAATTTCAAATATATATTTTTAAAACACTCCCCACCCTTATCCCCTATAAACCCAACATCCCGCTCCTAAAATTATATATCAAAATTAATAAAATTATATTAATAGAAATAAAATTGTTATTTTTAATACACTTAAATAAACATTTGCTGACACTTCTAAACAATAATTTTTAACAAATCACAAAATGACTTAATACTATCCTTTTTCGATATTTTTACTACACGATATTATGTCTTTCGATATACTATACCTCGATATTTTACTACACATAACAATCTCGACATTTTTTACATCGATATTAATGACAGAGATATATTGTTCCATCGATATTTTGACTTCGATATTTCTGTATATCGATATTACATTTCCGATATTTTGTCTACTCACCCCACATATAGGCATCCCTATATTTCAAGGTAAAGGATTCCACCACACCCAGGTGTTACAGCCAGCAGCAAGCCAGGTCATGGTGACCAGTCACATCAGATCCTACCCTTTCTAGTTACTTAAGGTAGCAGAACAAATTTCCCAGATTTTTACTTCAGACCACCAAATTCTATAGTGTGAATATATTTATATTCCCCAATAAATCGAAAAACAAATACATAATACCCAAACAAATCTGTTTTTCTAAAAATACATTTTCCAAGGACAAAGTTGTAATCAAATAATGCCAAACATCACTGTCTTATGACAAGTCTCCCCTATGTTGTTGAATTAACATACCTAAGCAGTGGTGGCTGGTGACATTTGAAAATGGTGAGGTGTAAAAGTTCTGGATGAATGCCCAGTGGCGAGCGAGCGTAGCAAGAGAGTCTAACTGTCATAAGCAGGGTTCTCCCCTCGCAAAAAAATTAACTTGGAATGGTGCCTTTTCAAGCAAATTTGAGAAAAGTAAGAAGGTACATAAAGCAATTCTGAAAGTGTAGTTATGTAGTGCTGTCAGGTTATGAATATAACATGAACTACTGCCCGATCCATGACCCCATTGCAAACTAGTTATTTTATTTATGCAAATTTACTTCTCAGGTTTGCAGTCATCCACAGTTTCACTCATCTATCCATTCACCCTGTCATCCATCCACCTACCCTCTCATTCATCCATCAATTGTTTCACTTATCCACCCTCCCTTTCATTCATGAATTAATTAATTCATTCACTCATCCATCCTTACATCCACCTTTTCACTTATTCAATCATCCATCATTGGGTAGAGAGCAGGGGGTTGGGCAGATAGTTCAGAGATGAGTAGAACTCAGAGGGCTGAGCAGAGAAATTAGGCATCTGGCGCGTTCAGTGCTGTGCATCGATGTGAGCTGTGCAGGTGGTAGATGGCTATGCAGAGTGGTGGGTTGTGTTGCAGGTGGAGGGCTTTGCGGAGCTGTGAAGAGTGTGACGGGTTGTGCTGCAGGAGGTGGACTTCTGGGCTGTGAAGAGGGTGGCCCGTTGTGCTGCAGGTGGAGTGCTTCGCTGAGCTGTGGAGAGTGTAGCGGTGCACAGAGAGTGAAACTGAGGTGGGTGAGTGGATCGGAGGTATGTGCAGAGTGGCATCTGTGCAGAGAAGAAGGCTGTTCTGGGAGCATGTTACTGTACAGAGAGTGGGGCGATGGTAGTGCTGGGCAGGGTGCACAGGCACCGGGGAACTGCGCAGAGAATGATTGTAAAGCACCATGCTAACCTGAGAGTGGATGTGTGTACTGCTGGTGCCCTGTGTGTGAGTGGCTGTGCTGTGGGTGGACACAGGGGGCATACCCTGCACAGCTGTTCTGAGAGAGTCGAGT
Organism: Triturus cristatus; assembly: GCF_964204655.1. Classification (NCBI taxonomy): domain Eukaryota; kingdom Metazoa; phylum Chordata; class Amphibia; order Caudata; family Salamandridae; genus Triturus; species Triturus cristatus. The sequence goes on along the minus strand of NC_140582.1, from coordinate 769,930,747 downwards.
AGAGGTGTGCACACAGCATGGCAATGTAGAAAGGGGGGCACTGTGCAAGATGGTAGAGAGTGTAAAGAGATAGAGCTCCCGGGGGCGGAGGGCTGTACACAGACTAGTGCTTGCCCGGCCAAGAGAGAGCCGTGCAGAGAAAGGGAATCTGTGCAGTGAGTTTAGCACTGCGTGAACGAGGATGACTATGCAGACACTGTGACTAGTGGGGCCAGTTCTAAATCTCAAGAGGCTGCTGACAGCACAGAGCTCTGCTGGTGTGGGCTGTGCTGATCCATGAATGGGTATGCAGGCAGTGCTGCACTGCCTGAGCAGAGAGTGGGGGTTTGTCGTGCGCGGGGTTGCACATCAAGGCTGAGGGTATAGTGAGTGCTGCCTTTGCACAACGAGGCACTGTTTGAAGGTTTCTGGGTCAGTCGTCACTCAAAGAACAGTGCAAAGGCGACAAACCACCAGAGATTCACCTCCACCACTGGGACCACAGCACAAACAGACCTGCGTCCAGTGACAGGCAGCTATGCAGACCCCACAGCCTGCAGATCACCGGAGATGTGCACACCCCAGCAACTGTGCAGAAACCAGCAGCCTTACAGCACCCACCAGCCATAGAGACCGCAGAGCCCGGCAGATCACAGGAGCTGTGCAGACCGGCAGATGTACAAAGCCAGCGTGCTGACGAGTCCAGCAGCCATGCAGACCCAAGGAGCTGTGCAGAAATCAGCAGCCATAGAGAACCCCGCAGCCCTGCAGACCCTGGAACACCAGTTGCGCAAGTCCCACCAGTTCTTGTCATGTGATAGAAAATGTTGCAGGGCGTCTTGGTGATCTTTGAACAGAGAAGGGAAACTCGGCCTTTGGATTTGTTCCTCGATTTGAAACTCCTGAGTGACTTGTAATCCTTGTAACGTACAGGAGTAATTTTATCCATAAACGATGGGTTGTTCTAGAGCACAGCCAGTGTAGCCAGCCTAGGTGCACGAGCACACTGGTGCCTGAGCCACTTGGTCCTCGTTTTACAAATAGCATTACTTCACATATAGAGTGATTGTTTCTTGAGTTAACAGGGGTCAAATATACTACTTTTATGTGAATACCAGTCGCAGTTGCAACGACTACAGCAAAAAACCCTTGAGCACCATAGCCAAATGTCGGGGGGGTCTCCTGACAGGCAAATAGTAGTCTAAATGTGCAACATGGGTGCCTACGAACAAAGCAACCGCTATCTCATCTTACCTAGTTGCAGTGAGCGTGCAACCTTCCATCGCGTCCCGTATTTTCAAAGTGAACCGCCAAATCATACGGAAGGGGAATATAAATATACAAACACATAACGTTAATCAGCGTCCGGGCGTTCACTTGAAACACGCCCAAGTATGCCTGTGACCAATGGTCGCTAGAGTGTGAACTTCAGAAGTGAGCTAAGACGTGCATCACACCTTCCACGGAACGTGTCCACAGTGTTACATTACCATCAACATTTTTTCCAAATCGGTTGTTATTTTATTTCTCCAAAAACCAAAACAGAAGCGTAAACAAATATAACAATATAATTTTGAGGCACACTAAATAAATGCTTATACCAGTCTCGGACACCATAGACACAATGCCCCAACGAGGTGCTTTAAGCAATTATGCCATTCCGGCACCGTGAACATCAATGGGACAAAATGCCAAGATCAATTTCCAGTTCCACCATCTATACACATAGAAGTAAGACCGAGGAACGCGTCCCAAATGTTTATTTACATAGGTGCTTGTAAATTCTTTTTTTGGCCTTGGGGGTCCCTGTGGGACCACCCTGAGCAGGCCTAGGGGGTCAGGGTATTTCTACCCTGCCCCCTCTTGTTATTTTTCACCTTTGTTTTTCTGTTTTCTTGTGCCTTAGTTACCAAGGCACAAGATGGCTGCCAACACTTCCTGGTTTGAAGTGTTGACAGCCAATTAGCATAAAGCTCGTGCTCGGGAGGATCCGCGGCCCTAGATATCAAAACTTTTTTATTTTTGATTTTCTCAGCAACTACTGAACGGATTTACACCATTTAACAAAAAGGGATCTTTCTGAACCAAGGGCTACCTTTTTGCCAAATTTGGTGTCATTCCGTTCAGCAGTTCGGGCTGTAGCCGTGTCTAAAGTTTCCTATGGGAAATTGCATGGGGAAAACACGTCTTGGGACCCCCCTTTTTTCTCAGCCCCCCCTTGCCGAATCTCCCCGAAACTTTGAAGATAGGAGCGGACCGGAGCGCCCCACGAGTTTTGAAAATTTCTTGAAGAATCGTCAATCGGCGCCAAAGTTATTGGGAATAGAATGTTGCGATTTTCCTATAGAAAATAGGTCCTAACTATAACTATGTACTGGCGACCGCCAGTAGATAATATATATATATATATATATATATATATATATATATATATATATATATATATATATATATATATATATATATATATATATATATATATATATATTAATATATATATATTAATATATATATATTAATATATATATATATTAATATATATATGGTTCAAAAGAACAAGAAAAACGCACTCTCGGAGGTTGCTCGTATTTTTACTAAGTCATCGTTACGCGTTTCGACACAGCAGTGTCTTGGTCACACGATATCCACAATGTTTTCAAACAACCATATATGCACCTAAACATAGAAGAAGTACTACCATTTTCCTGAATCTACAATATTGCAAATGGTCGCCATTTTGGAACGGGTTACAAACTAGATCTCATACTTAGGTTCATGCGTGTTCTCTAGTCGATAAAGCAGAAATCGTTTTACAAAACAAAATGCATCAAAGTACTTGTACAGTTCATACATATTAGCATACTTTATAAACATTGGTTTAACCCCGTGGTCCGAGTTTCTCGTATTACGAGATAATTGAATTTGCAAATCTTTATCGATTGTAACAGTCACGATAACAAACCAGGGCTTCAGCAGCCATATGTCCCGGTTTAAATCAAGACACGGAGCCTGGATAATACCAGAGGCTCGTAGCATGCTCATAAGACACCCACCTTCACTTACCAGTACATAGATCCGTATCACGGCACTAGTCCACCTGGAATGTTGATTTAAACCGGGACATATGGCTGCTGAAGCCCTGGTTTGTTATCGTGACTGTTACAATCGATAAAGATTTGCAAATTCAATTATCTCGTAATACGAGAAACTCGGACCACGGGGTTAAACCAATGTTTATAAAGTATGCTAATATGTATGAACTGTACAAGTACTTTGATGCATTTTGTTTTGTAAAACGATTTCTGCTTTATCGACTAGAGAACACGCATGAACCTAAGTATGAGATCTAGTTTGTAACCCGTTCCAAAATGGCGACCATTTGCAATATTGTAGATTCAAGAAAATGGTAGTACTTCTTCTATGTTTAGGTGCATATATGGTTGTTTGAAAACATTGTGGATATCGTGTGACCAAGACACTGCTGTGTCGAAACGCGTAACGATGGCTTAGTAAAAATATGAGCAACCTCCGAGAGTGCGTTTTTCTTGTTCTTTTGAACCTTGTTGGATTATCCGGCCGTGGGTTCGCCGGACATCGCACCACCTGACAAGGGTTTTCATCCCGGAAGGACCTGACGCTATTTGATTAATATATATATATATATATATTAATATATATATATATATATATATATATATATATATATATATATATATATTCCTTCCATCCAAACAGGTTGTTTTGAAACTGAGCCCGTTGTCAGTTGGTGCATCGATGCCGGTAAACCAGAAAACCGGCAATTTTTTATCAAAATCCAATTTCGCCGATAAATGCACACTCGGAGTCACGGGTATTTACAAATCTGGCAGCAGTTTATTCTTCGTTACGCGTTTCAACGCGTGTGATCAAGACACTTTTTGTGTTGAAACGCGTAACGAAGAATAAACTGCTGCCAGATTTGTAAATACCCGTGACTCCGAGTGTGCATTTATCGGCGAAATTGGATTTTGATATATATATATATATACATATATATATATATATATACATATACATATATATACAAACAAACCTCCAATTCAAAGAACAGAAGTGCGCCGGGCCAGATTTCAGAGGAAACACTCGCACATTTATTCCATAGAGAACGGCCTTATGTATTCCTTACGCGTTTCAGCCACTATGGTAGCCTTGATCACAGGTGAGCTGCATAAACTGATTTACGGCGTGACTGCATCTTTATACGCCTTCATCAGACTCTCACGTGTCCACGTGATACTGACCTCCTACAAATCCCAACATGCATTTTGAATGTACAGTCTCTTAATCGTTAAAGTTCACTGTTACTCGTTTTTCTTTCCGTTTTCTTTCCATAAATATTATTCACAGTGCAGTGTGTCAATTTCTGAGTCCATTCAAAATAAAACTAATTGCTCAAATCTTTAGGCTGTAACTTGTTCATAATTCATGATAGTACCTGGAGTCCTTAAAATCCAAACGTGAAGGACGAGTGGATTTCAAGGACATCGCACAAAGAGGCGCAGGCGAGAGCACATTTAAACCAAAGAGCACCTTTATTCCTATAATGCCGAAAGACGCAATAGACATTTTCCATGAATGTGTAACGGAAGATCTTAAACGATTGTGTCACACAACAAAAAAGTAAGAGCCACACAAGAAAAACTATAAGGATATACAGTATACTAAACTAATGAAAAAACTAGGGGACAATCAAGAAATAATCATCAACAAGTCAGACAAGGGAGGAAATATTGTCTTATGGCCAAAGAAAGAGTACATTGCGAAAGCCATGAGACAATTGAATGATGAAAAATGTTATATGAGGTCCAACATGATGGACAACTTTCACAATATAAAAGAGAGGGATTAATTTAATCTACTGAATTCAACTTTCTGCATATTGAATGCCCGGTTATTCCTATCATGTACCTAATCCCTAAAGTGCATAAAATGGTCTCTCCGACACCAGGTAGACCCATCATTTCTGCTGTCAATAGAGTCAGTGAACATATTTCACAATATGTAGACTACTATCTGCAAGACTTTGTCAAGGAATTACAGAGATATGTTAAAGACGCAGGAGATTTCTTGAACAAAATAAATGACACTAAGTGGGAAGATGGCCTCATTTTAATTACACTAGACATTGAGTCGCTATATAATAGCATCAATCATTAAACTGGACTCAATGATTTTAATTTCTTTTTAGATAAGAGACCTGTAGAATATTATGGGCACAACAAAATGTTATTGGACTTGATTGCATGGTGTTTAAATAACAACTATTTCTTGTTTGGAAAAGAAACCCTAAAACAAGTTAGAGGTGTAGCGATGTGATCCTGTTTCTCCCCCAGCTATGCTTGTTTGCATGTTGGCTGGTGGGAGAAACAGGTCCTGAAAAAGGTTCAGTATGTGCATCATGTGGGACAGTGGCTGCGTTACATAGACAATGGTGCCGATCACGATCCGGTAAAAAATTCCCCCGTGCGACTCGTATCGGGTCTTATTACCGTACGAATCGTACAAGTGCCGTACGAACTGGCAATCACGATTCGCATGGTAAAAAGTCCATACGAACCGCACTGGGAATCATTCCCCACACGTCCTCGGGTCGGAAAATGTGTCCGACACGTCCTCGGACGATTTACCTTACAAACGTAAAAATCCAAGTCCGACCGAGGAATCACGATCCATCCCGTGCGTCCGAGCGTACAACCGTATGGAAAAAACACCGTCCGCACCGAACACCCATAGCAACCATGGAGACATGTGCCCGCATACGCGCCCAACACTCCCCCCAGCCCCCGTACGTCCGACACGTACCCCCCGTATATGTATACCCCCACCCGTCTAGGTACACCCCAGTACGTTCCAGTCATACCCCCACCCCAGTACGTGTCGTACCACCGTCAATGTACACCCCCCCACCCCTGTACGTGTCGTACCACCGTCTATGTACACCCCAGTACGTTCCAGTCGCACCCCCACCCCAGTACGTGTCGTACCCCCGTGTACCTACACCCCAGTACGTTCGAGCCACACCCCCACCCCAGTACGTGTCATAGCCCCGTCTACCCACACCCCAGTACGTTCCAGTCGTACCCCCACCCCAGTACGTGTCGTACCACCGTCAATGTACACCCCCCCACCCCTGTACGTGTCGTACCACCGTCTATGTACACCCCAGTACGTTCCAGTCGCACCCCCACCCCAGTACGTGTCGTACCCCCCGTGTACCTACACCCCAGTACGTTCGGGCCACACCCCCACCCCAGTACGTGTCATAGCCCCGTCTACCCACACCCCAGTACATTCCAGTCGTACCCCCACCCCAGTACGTGTCGTACCACCGTCAATGTACACCCCCCCACCCCTGTACGTGTCGTACCACCGTCTATGTACACCCCAGTACGTTCCAGTCGCACCCCCACCCCAGTACGTGTCGTACCCCCCGTGTACCTACACCCCAGTACGTTCGAGCCACACCCCCACCCCAGTACGTGTCGTACCACCGTCAATGTACACCCCCCCACCCCAGTACGTGTCGTACCACCGTCAATGTACACCCCCCCACCCCTGTACGTGTCGTACCGCCGTCTATGTACACCCCAGTACGTTCCAGTCGCACCCCCACCCCAGTACGTGTCGTACCCCCCGTGTACCTACACCCCAGTACGTTCGAGCCACACCCCCACCCCAGTACGTGTCGTACCACCGTCAATGTACACCCCCCCACCCCTGTACGTGTCGTACCACCGTCTATGTACACCCCAGTACGTTCCAGTCGCACCCCCACCCCAGTACGTGTCGTACCCCCCGTGTACCTACACCCCAGTACGTTCGAGCCACACCCCCACCCCAGTACGTGTCGTACCACCGTCAATGTACACCCCCCCACCCCTGTACGTGTCGTACCACCGTCTATGTACACCCCAGTACGTTCCAGTCGCACCCCCACCCCAGTACGTGTCGTACCACCGTCAATGTACACCCCCCACCCCTGTATGTGTCGTACCACCGTTAATGTACACCCCCCCACCCCTGTACGTGTCGTACCACCGTCTATGTACACCCCAGTACGTTCCAGTCGCACCCCCACCCCAGTACGTGTCGTACCCCCGTGTACCTACACCCCAGTACGTTCGAGCCCCACCCCCACCCCAGTACGTGTCGTACCACCGTCAATGTACACCCCCCCACCCCAGTACGTGTCGTACCACCGTCAATGTACACCCCCCCACCCCTGTACGTGTCGTACCACCGTCTATGTACACCCCAGTACGTTCCAGTCGCACCCCCACCCCAGTACGTGTCGTACCCCCCGTGTACCTACACCCCAGTACGTTCGAGCCACACCCCCACCCCAGTACGTGTCGTACCACCGTCAATGTACACCCCCCCACCCCTGTACGTGTCGTACCACCGTCTATGTACACCCCAGTACGTTCCAGTCGCACCCCCACCCCAGTACGTGTCGTACCCCCCGTGTACCTACACCCCAGTACGTTCGAGCCACACCCCCACCCCAGTACGTGTCATACCACCGTCAATGTACACCCCCCCACCCCTGTACGTGTCGTACCACCGTCTATGTACACCCCAGTACGTTCCAGTCGCACCCCCACCCCAGTACGTGTCGTACCACCGTCAATGTACACCCCCCCACCCCTGTACGTGTCGTACCACCGTCAATGTACACCCCCCCACCCCTGTACGTGTCGTACCACCGTCTATGTACACCCCAGTACGTTCCAGTCGCACCCCCACCCCAGTACGTGTCGTACCCCCCGTGTACCTACACCCCAGTACGTTCGAGCCACACCCCCACCCCAGTACGTGTCGTACCACCGTCAATGTACACCCCCCCACCCCAGTACGTGTCGTACCACCGTCAATGTACACCCCCCCACCCCTGTACGTGTCGTACCACCGTCTATGTACACCCCAGTACGTTCCAGTCGCACCCCCACCCCAGTACGTGTCGTACCCCCCGTGTACCTACACCCCAGTACGTTCGAGCCACACCCCCACCCCAGTACGTGTCGTACCACCGTCAATGTACACCCCCCCACCCCTGTACGTGTCGTACCACCGTCTATGTACACCCCAGTACGTTCCAGTCGCACCCCCACCCCAGTACGTGTCGTACCCCCCGTGTACCTACACCCCAGTACGTTCGAGCCACACCCCCACCCCAGTACGTGTCGTACCACCGTCAATGTACACCCCCCCACCCCTGTACGTGTCGTACCACCGTCTATGTACACCCCAGTACGTTCCAGTCGCACCCCCACCCCAGTACGTGTCGTACCCCCGTGTACCTACACCCCAGTACGTTCGAGCCACACCCCCACCCCAGTACGTGTCATAGCCCCGTCTACCCACACCCCAGTACGTTCCAGTCGTACCCCCACCCCAGTACGTGTCGTACCACCGTCAATGTACACCCCCCCACCCCTGTACGTGTCGTACCACCGTCTATGTACACCCCAGTACGTTCCAGTCGCACCCCCACCCCAGTACGTGTCGTACCACCGTCAATGTACACCCCCCCACCCCTGTACGTGTCGTACCACCGTCTATGTACACCCCAGTACGTTCCAGTCGCACCCCCACCCCAGTACGTGTCGTACCACCGTCAATGTACACCCCCCCACCCCTGTACGTGTCGTACCACCGTCAATGTACACCCCCCCACCCCTGTACGTGTCGTACCACCGTCTATGTACACCCCAGTACGTTCCAGTCGCACCCCCACCCCAGTACGTGTCGTACCCCCCGTGTACCTACACCCCAGTACGTTCGAGCCACACCCCCACCCCAGTACGTGTCGTACCACCGTCAATGTACACCCCCCCACCCCTGTACGTGTCGTACCACCGTCTATGTACACCCCAGTACGTTCGAGCCCCACCCCCACCCCAGTACGTGTCATACCCCCGTGTACCTACACCCCAGTACGTTCCTGGCGCACCCCCAACACAACCTCCTAAGTACGGAGCGCACCCCATGCCCCAACATCACAACCGCATGTACGAGTCGTACAAAGCCACACACAAGGACATAATCGTACAACCAAATGGCCCATGTACACACCGTACACACGCTCAAAACGCACGTACACAACAAGGACAAAACAAAACAACACAAGAATACACCATTCGAAAGGCACACAGCCACTAAACATGGCCAACAACCACTAAAATAACACAATCACTGACCTGCAACTGTCAAAAACAAACAGAGGCCCATTACACCACCACTCCTTATAACACACCCACCCAAAATTCAAACACTGCCACACCCACCCATGGACCAATGAAAAGGGCCCACATACACAAACCATGAGCCTTTGCAACAGACTCACTGCTGCCAGACACCACAGAACCAGACTACAAGCAACACCACATCTTACACTTGCACACCTTCACACGACCACCCTCACAAACACCCTCTCATCACATTCACACACACACACAACCATCCACACCCCCCCCAACATCCACACACCCCCCACACCCACACCATCCCCACCCACATCCCTCACCATGCCCACTACCAAGAATCCAAAGTTCAGTCACCGAGAGTTGGAGGTCCTTGTTGATCAAATCCTCAGAGTCGAGCCACAGATCTTTGGAACATTGGTCAGAAGCACCAGCCAGGCAGCCAAAACAGCCATGTGGCAGACCATCGTCGATGCTGTGAATGCTGTTGCGGACACCAGGAGGACCAAGCAGGATTGCCAGAACAGGTGGTACGATCTGCGGAGGAGGGTCAGAGCCAAGAGGCAGGAGGAACACGACCAGGCCAACGCCACCGGAGGAGGGCCCTCCCGCAGAGCCGTACAGTACCATCCCTGGGAGGAGAGGGTGATGGCCATACTGCCGGTGGAGGCAGTTGAAGGAGTAGAAGGACTCCGAGACCCGGGTGAGTACACAAACAACTCACCTCACATGGGGGGAACTGCAACCACAACCAAAATTAATAACAGGCACGCAACCACCACAAGCCATCGCATGACTCAACCACACTCCATGAGCAGGCACATGCCACTGCTGCCACCATGCCCCATGCACCCAGCTGGACAATGTCAAGTCACAGGCCACAGAAGACAACAACACATGACACGGTAACCCGGATGGCGGGAGGCTGGGCACCAAGAATCACATAGTGCGACTCCAAAGCAGACAACAATGCCCTCTGCCCATATGGCCTAGGTCACAGCTAGACAAACACTGTGTCCCAACACAGGAATGACTTGCCAGCAAATGGCGGACGCCTTGCATCAACACATGGGGGTGAAGGCACTGTTTTGCACATGACAGCAGCTAATGAACAGCCAACATTGTGAAAGAGTGGCAGCACACACCACCACAGCAGCAGCGCACAGACACACAGCAGACAAAATGGGTGCCTGGAGATCAGAAACAAACTCACATCAACAGGCCAAGGGCCACTCAAAGATCTGCTAACAGTGTGTGCCCAGGAATCTGGGCCAAGGTGACAGAGGGTGACACACGGAGGGAGGGAGAGGGGGACACAGAGGGAGGGAGAGGGGGACTGAGAGGGAGGGAGACGGACAGAGGGAGGAGGCTGACACACAGAGGGAGGGAGAGGGGGACAGAGAGGGAGGGAGAGGGGGACAGAGAGGGAGGGAGACACAGGAAGATGGACAGAGGGAGGAGGCTGACACACAGAGGGAGGGAGAGGGGGACAGAGAGGGAGGGAGAGGGGGACAGAGAAGGAGGGAGACACAGGGAGAGCAAATCAGTCCTTTGGTGTGTGGGAATGTCTGCTCGTCAGCAGGTGGACTGCGTGCATGTAGACAAGGGTGGCCAGTGCCAGAACCCCCCCTCTTCATCATGGCAAAACGCAGGGCCATGTCACAACCTGTACACGAGCACAAGGACAGCCACCTGCATCATATAAGTGTGTGGATCCACTCCATGTGCACATGTACAGTGCTACAAGGAAGGCGCAAATGCATGGCTCGCCACACATGCACACTGCACTGCTGACTGCAGTCACACTTGACGCAGCAAGTAAGACTGTGCCACACATAGTTAAAGGGGCCAAATTGGTGGCCAAGGGACACACCCATCCACAAGTGCACTGTGAGTGCAATGCAAGACAGATCCTAATTCCAAGAGGAAATGTGCCAACTTTGTAACGGATGAAACATGGATGTTGCATGGATCAAAATTAACATTTTCTCTCTCACACACAGGTCAACGTCGTGCTGCACCCCCCAACACTGGGGGGGAACACTCACAGGACCCGGATCTGCAGGAGACCGATCCCACCGGCAGCGGCCACTCTCACCACTCTGCGGACGACCCCGACCGACCTGGCCCCTCTGGTGTCCAACCACCTGCAGCACCTGCGTCAGGTACAACCGTGCCAACCACCACCCCCACTCCTGCCACATCCCAGGAGACACCCAGGATCCCTGCCCCAACACCACAATGCAGCCAGGCTCGCCAGGAGGGACACGGTGTCCCGGGCACCCAGGAGGAGGCAGGCGACAACGCCAATGCCACCCCTCAGGGGTCCCGGAGACCCGATGTTCCCACAAGTGCAGGCCAGACGCAAGTGGGCAGGGGTGGTGGGAGTGGAGGACGGCGGAGGCGCGAGCCTGACCAGTTGGCTGGGGATCCGGTATTTTCCCATGTCTGTAACATCCTGGACTCATACCGGCAGGACACCACGGGCATGGCCCAGGTTGTGTCCGTCCTCGAGGGGATCAAGGTCCAGCAGGCCCAGCAACATGCGGAGCTAATAGCCTGTCTACAGCTACACCAACGGAGGATGGAGGATAGACAGGCTGAGCAAGTGACGGCGTCCCAGGGGATTCACGCTGAACTCCGTCGGATGGCCGACACCATGGCCGACCCTCCCTGTGCCAGAAGGCGGAGAACATCACCACCCACAGGGAGGGATCATGAGGAGGAGGAGGAAACATCCGACGGAGCATCCCAGACGTCGTCACGGCGTGCTGCTGAGGTTCCCCGCAGGAGGCCGGGTCGTCCACGGAAAGGACCGTGAGGGTGGCTGCTACATCACCATCTCCCAGGACACCTGGCCTGGCACCTGGCCCACTGGAGCAACAGCATCACAGCATCAAGAGACATTCTCTGCCACATGGCCCTGCTGGTCACTGGCTGACCAATGTTGACAAAGACTGTGGCATGGACTCTGAGGATTTCCAATGGCAAGGACACCAACTCCCCTACTGAACTTTGGATTCCCTAATCCCAGAAAGCCCCTCACTTTGTCCCCCCCCCCCAATAATAAATCACACTATTAAGAGTAGATGCCTGCTGGTAGCATTATTACCTAACATGTGTCTTGTACAGTCTAAACATGCCTGAGTCATCTGTTCACTTCAACCATCCACACCCTGGGGCCTGAGTCTGGCACAGGACACATGGGTCACAGTTTATTAGGCAAGACAGACATGGAGCACCATACACACCCGTGATGGTCAGAACCAGCTGAGGGGGGGGCCGAACAACCGTGCTGACAGACACATTGAGTACAGCAACAGTCATGCGCAGAGGTCAGGGATCCTGGCCCGTGTCCTGGGGGGCACCCAGGTATGTGTAGACAGGTGGCAGAACCATGTCCTGCAAGCTTGAGTCCGGTGGATGCAGAGAATGGGGTCATGGACAACGTTGGATGCATGGGGATGGCACATGTCACAATACCCACACAGTCATGGACATCATGCCCAATACACAGTCTCAGCACACACACACAGCTTGCATCTTGCCACTCGACACATTGACACATAGCCACAATCAGGGAATACCATGCCAGACATGCAGGATGCACCGTGCCAACACACCAGCACTGACTGAGAAGAGGCACCTTGGAGGCATAGGGACACCTTTATTAGTCATGTTATTGGTATTGCAGAGGCAACTTGAAGTACACATGAACACATCATGTGGAGTAACATGTGGCTCCAACACTGGCACCCCCCTTCTGCAGCACAAATGCGTGATAGCCAGGGAACTGGCACACAAGCGTCGGCTAACAGCTAAACACCCACAGCTGCTCACGGAGAGCCTGCCATACACCATACATCCGCTGATGTGGAAGTCCCACGCCATGTCAAGACAATGTTAACCGTATGTGTCCGAGGGCAGTGTCACACACATTGATGCCATCATCACAATCCACTATCCCATCACTGATGACTGACAACCAGGCAGCCCATCTATTCAGGTGTACCCAGCTGCATGTCGTGTCCCATGGGGATGCCACATGTCTGCAGAGGAACCAAACCCCGACCGGGGCAGTGTGCACACATCGTGAACAACTGCCACACCCAATACACCCCAGATGCATCCCTTACCCCATGGAGACTTCCAAACGTGTCCGTGCCTGTAACGCTGAGTCAGCCCACGATGTCATGTCCATGAGGAATAGCAGTGCCACAACAATGCAACCAGCAAACGGCATGCGCAGGTACCTGGGGAAGAGAGACACACAAGAAGTCAGCCACAAAAAGCACAGCCACTTGCATGTGCAGTTAATCGACACATGTATGGATGACAACATGCTAGGTCACAATTGTGACTGGGGAAATACTACCATCACTGCCACCATCACTCCAGTGACACACCCACACACACCTCTGACCCACGTGCCATACATGCAGGTGGAGACACACATCACAACGCATGCCACACGGGGACCAATGCGTGCACACTCAGACCCTGGTACTCACCACTAAGCAAAGAAGTCGCGTATGAGCCGAGTCCGGATGTCCTCTTGCGGCTCCACATCCTCCACATCACTAGCCCCATTGCCAAGCCCTTCGTCCTCCACGGATCTTGCAGACCTTCGCCGGGGCATAAGGGAGTGCACCGCCGGTCTTGTGGAGGCACCGGAATCGGCTCTTCAGCATGCCAAACGTCCTCTCTATCACTCGCCTTGTCCGGCCATGGGCGGTGTTGTAGCGGAGCTGGGCCGGCGTGATGGGGTTGCGGAGAGGTGTCAGCAGCCAAGGCATGTTGGGATAGCCAGCGTCCCCTACATGGGAAGCACATGGACATCGTTAGAACTGGTGTAGCGGTCGTGCTGGTCGGCTATACAGAATACAGGACAGACAGACTGTACCCACCAACAACACATGCCCGTTCGTTGCGCAGCTGCATCATCATATCAGGCATCCCGCTACGCCTCATGATGTAGGTGCTGATCCTGGGAAACGAGCCCAGACATGTGAAATCACCATATTGGACAGACACACCACAAGGGCATTGATGGAGTGGTAGTGCTTCCGATTGCGGTACGCCACCTCCCGTGCGTGTGGTGGTACCAAACCTACATGTGTCCCATCTATGGACCCAATGACATGGGGCATCCCTCCCAGGGCATAGAATCCACGCTTGACCTCAGTCATCTGTTCAGGGGTTGGGAACTTGATGAAGTCATCCAGGTGAATCAACATGGCCTCTAAGAAATCATGCAGCACACCGCTGAACATGCTCTGGGACATGCCACCAACATGAGCTATGGTATTTTGGAAGGTACCCGTGGCCAGAAAATGTAGGGCAGCCATTACCTTCAGCTGGGGTGTCAGTGCCGTCGGATACCTGTGCTGCGGTTGCAGGTGTGGTGCCAGTCTCGCCGTCAGCTCCAGAATCAACGGTTGGGTGAAGCGGTAGAGCCGGATCCTGTCATTCTCCTGCATGGTAGCCAAGTCTGGAATTCTTCGGGCAACAGGAGGCGCTCTGCAGTAATTTGGAAGTGACAAGGAAGAGTGAGTGCACTACGAGAACAACTCATGTCTACTGAGCACATGTAAATCTGGCAATACACACATGCCACATAGGGAGTCAGGCATGTGCTACATGCCCAGGACACGTATGGATGCAAGGTGACACTACTTCCAAGACCCAGCTACACACGGTGATTGAGAACCTCCCCATGCCACGCCATGGAAATAGCTGTGTCCCAGTGCAAGTGCACTGCCCGACGCAAGACAGGAGTGACATACACCCACACATCAGCAGAAGTGTGATGCCGATTGCAGAGACTGGGAGCGGAACACTGGAGCCACAGGTCACATGACATTACACTAGTCCAGCCCACACACCTTGCCATGAAGGTGCACATGTCATGACTCACCACACATTCCTTGTGAGTTTGCTGACATGGCCTTGTCACGCTACTCCGTGTCCCATGCATACATGTGCACCTCACATCCGATAACACATGTGGCATGGTGTTGGGAACAGTGTGCAATGACAATCTACACACAGCCACATGTTGGTTGCTGCAACGGCTGCAGCTTTTGAGGGTGCTACAACATCAACCTGATGTAAATCCCGGACACATATATGACATAGTCACATTGTGCACTGTGGGTAGCGACAAGTCATGTGTCATGACCCCTGTACCGGGCATCATGGGACACTTCCGTGTGTTGGTGTCCGTGCCATGCCAGTGACGCTCACCCCAAGTGCGCAGTCCCACATGCACACATGTCAAAGGAGTCAAGGGCATGCCTGGCACACATTGCACCCTCACACAGTACACATGTACACATCTCATCATACATCTGGTGCCTTCTCCACTCAGGAGGCATGTTCCACATCACAGCCTGTGACACCTGTGCCCCACACATGTAGTAATGCACAGACGATGCCTTGATGTCCATTCCTGGACAAGTATGTCCATCCATGGACAAGTATGTCCGCCCTATTCCTACATGTGTGTCGCCTATCACCACAGTGATGTGTAAAAACCGCCGTACTGCTGCTGAGAGGGCCTGTGCATGTTTCCAAATCACTGTGGGAGTGCTGCCGTATGTGTACCCATCGTGATGGCGAGCGTACAGGCATTTGTACGGTCCGTACCACTACGGGTACGCATACGCGTGCAGACCCATAGTGATAGAAAGCGTACATGCGTGTGTATGGTCCGTAACACTACGGGTACGCATACGCGTGCAGACCCATAGTGATAGAGAGCGTACATGCGTGTGTACGGTCCGTAACACTACGGGTACGCATACGCGTGCAGACCCATAGTGATAGTGAGCGTAGATGCGTGTGTACGGCCCTTTCACTATGGGTCTGCACGCGTATGCGTACCCGTAGTGGTACGGACCGTACACACGCATGTACGCTCTCTATCACTATGGGTCTGCACGCGTATGCGTACCCGTAGTGGTACGGACCGTACACTCGCATGTACGCTCACTATCACTAGGAGTACGCATACGCGTGCAGACCCATAGTGATAGAGAGCGTACATGCGTGTGTACGGTCCGTAACACTACGGGTACGCATACGCGTGCAGACCCATAGTGATAGAGAGCGTACATGCGTGTGTACGGTCCGTAACACTACGGGTACGCATACGCGTGCAGACCCATAGTGATAGAGAGCGTACATGTGTGTGTACGGTCCGTAACACTACGGGTACGCATACGCGTGCAGACCCATAGTGATAGAGAGCGTACATGCGTGTGTACGGTCCGTAACACTACGGGTACGCATACGCGTGCAGACCCATAGTGATGGAGAGCGTACATGCGTGTGTACGGTCCGTAACACTACAAGTACGCATACGCGTGCAGACCCATAGTGATGGAGAGCGTAGGCATGCATGTACGGGCCGTTGCCATGCATTTGGGGTGCCCTAGGGCCCCGAAACGCATCGTACCTGTGTGTGATGCTCCAAATTACATAGGGGACAAGTATTAAGGCCTACATGCATGCTGGTTGTCATGGAGACCAAGTTCAAAATTCGAAATTGTTCTGGAAGGTGCACAGCAGAAGTCAGTTGGAATTCTTCTACTTTGTTGCAATGTGTTTGTGGGGCTGACATCATGCAGGAGAATGAAACCGATAGAGAACCCACAGACTGCTAGGTTTGAAGTGATTGGTGGAAACATAGGATGCAAATGTGAGTGACCAATCACTCTGTACTCCTGTGCATGAGACTGGGCAGAAGGGCACATATAAGGCAGCCAGGTCCCATGAGGGAGCACTTGCCTGCACATCTTTGCATTCGTCGACCCAGCTGCTGCGACTGATTCCCTGGAACCATGTCAAGGGCTGTGGAGAGGACACAGCCATTCACCCTGGAGGAGAACATGGCTCTGCTGGATGTGATCCTCCCACAGTACTCCATGCTGTATGGGCGACCAGGGTATCAGGTGAGTGCATAGGCCACTGCCACAGACTGTCCCTATGTTGTGACTGTGACTTCTGCCATTGCGTCCAGGTGTAACACACATGCCATGTACTGTCGGGGGGGTCCCAGGGGGGGGTGCCTGATATCTCCCAGCAGTGCCCTGAGACAGGAGGGGTGGGGGCCTATCACTCCCAGCAGTGCCCTGAGACAGGAGGGGTGGGGGCCTATCACTCCCAGCAGTGCCCTGAGACAGGAGGGGTGGGGGCCTATCACTCCCAGCAGTGCCCTGAGACAGGAGGGGTGGGGGCCTATCACTCACAGCAGTGCCCTGAGACAGGAGGGGTGGGGGCCTATCACTCACAGCAGTGCCCTGAGACAGGAGGGGTGGGGGCCTATCACTCCCAGCAGTGCCCTGAGACAGGAGGGGTGGGGGCCTATCACTCACAGCAGTGCCCTGAGACAGGAGGGGTCGGTGTGATGCACAGTGTGAGCCTTGATCATTGATTGTGACATTGCCATCATTCCACCTGTGTACCCACTGTGGCACGTACTGCTTTTTCCCTCACCAGGGGATGATGTCCCTATGACAAAGGTGCAATGCGTTGGCTGCATGACATGCCTTGTTGTAACCAGCTAATTTGTACCCATATGTCTCTCTGTGACATGTGGCTGGTGTATTGATGTGGTGTCACTTGTTCCTCCTCACAGGTAGGCGCCACTGCCAAGGAGCAGATCTGGCTGACCGCCGTCAGTGCCGTGAGGGGTGTGGATGGTCGGAGGCGGAGCCTGCCCCAGGTGAGGAAACGCTGGCAGGATATCCGGTGCTGGACGCGGAGGATTGCACGGCTCCTGCTGGGGGACTCACCTGAGAGCCACAAGAACCGCGGCCGCCGCCGTCTGAGCCACCTCCACAGGCGTGTGCTGCCGGTGGTCTTTCCAGACCTGGAGAGGCGCTTACAGGCGATGCAGCAGCCGGAAGGGGGTAGGTACATGTGTGTTTGTTGTGTGTCACCGGCATTTGTAAGGGCACAGTAGCATGAATTCACTGGCAGGGTTTAAGGGTGCTGTGCAGATCCTGTTTGCCCCAGTATAGCGCTGTGCCCCTGCCACCCTTCCCCTCCTTGCAATGTGCTCCCTGGTCTGTGTGTAGTCACTCCTTCACAAGGTAATGTAGGGTGGCGCTTTGTCCACGAGAACAATGACTGTAGCATCATGTCTGGGGGTGGTGTGTAACAGGTTGTGGGACCTTGCCTGTGCACTGTCAAGTTCACTGCATGTGGGTTCCATGTCAGTTGGCACTGATGCTGACTCCAGACATGGGAGTTGGTCTCTCATGTGTCATGCCTTACAGCGCGCATGTCCTATGTAGTGGCCTGTGACATGATGTGCATGAGTGTGCGATACACATAGTGCAGGGATGGTGACGTGTGTTGCAGTCATTACCATTCAGTAGCATGTAGTTGCGTGCCCACTACTGTCCCCTGGGGCACCTTTTCCTCAGTGGTGTATGTGTCATCATAAACGTGGCCAATCTCAGTGTCTACAGCGTAGGTTGTGCTCTGTGCCATTGTCCCCTGTCACCATGTATATAGACGTGCTATTTTGTACAGGTGTCCACTGTGCAGCCTGACCTGATTGTCCTTCTTCATACTCACAGTTGCCAGTGCCTGTGTGTCTTGTTATACTCATCTGAGGATGGGCACTGGTACCTCATTATTTGTACAGGCGCACCTTGGCTGTTTGGCGTCCAATCTTGCTTTTTGCCTGCCCCTGTGTGTATCACCCAGACTATGAGATGTTGGTGCCACCTGTGTCTCAACAATTTGCCTCGTGTAGGGTCTTGTTGGGGCGGGCAATGCCTATGTGTCAAATCCTGATTTCCACTTGCCGGGTCTGGGCAGTGTGTGATGTGTCTGGACACACACGCAATGTGCAGTGACCGAGTCATGTTGGGCATGTTTTCAGCATTACCTATGCAGCATGTGTCTCAAGTTCATGGATATGGTCCCTGGTCATCGGTATTTTCGCCAACGCTGTGTGGTGCAGATGCAGTGCTGGATTGTCCCCAGGGCCTGGGTGCTATGTCAGACTCCGTTTCCTGTCTTTAGCTATTGTCTCATGCTCTCCATGGTATTTCAGTGGCATGGTGGCTCAACCAACTTTGTGTTTCATGCCCTACATCGGTACCCTGTTCAGTAGATGTTAGGGATCTTCCTTTTCAGGCTATGCAATGTTACCTATGTAGATTGGACTCATGTGACAGATGTGTACAGGTGTCTGATTAATTTCTGTCTCTCCACCCTGCCCACAGCATCGTCGGGGGACACAGAGGGAGACATGGACACAGACCAGGCGGAGGGACCGAGCACCAGTGCCAGCCGTGACATCGGGTCTGGCACATCGAGTGGGACAGAGGCGGAGGAGAGTGTGGCCGAGGACCTGTCGACTGGCACATCAGACTACGAAGCTGACAGGTCCGAGGACGATGTCTCCGAGTGGGCGGAGGCTGCACCAGCAGCTGACAGCGGAACAACACCTCGCACCGCCCCCTCAGTTTCCATCAGCCGCCTCCCACTTGCTCGTGTCCCTTCCCAGCGTGCCCGGTCACAGCATGTCTCCTTCCTGCCAGGCACCGCACCCCCTGCCCCTGTCTCCACTGCTGCCGCCAATGCAGAGTCTGTGGACATCCAGCGGCAACTGCAGGTTGGTCAGGCTGCGATCCTTAATGTCCTCCATGCCCACGGCAAAACCCTCACCAACATCGAGGCTTTCTTGGAGGGCATTCATTCATCGCAGGCTGACCAACGCAACTTGCTGAGGTCCATCGACTCCACACTGACTGCAGCAGTGGGTCTCCTGCAGCGCGACCTCCCCCCACCTACCCCTGCCCTATCCACACTTCCCACTCCCATGCCTGTCCCACGTACACCCAGACGTCGGCATGCACCCACATCAACGGACACGGGCACCACACCAGCAGGGAAGGTCCACCGCACTCCTCCTGACACGCACACACAGGGTGAGGTAGGCACACCCACTGGGTCGGGGGGCAAACGTGTGACACGCAGCCATAGTGGGAGTCCGCATTCCACCCAGTCCACTCCCTCCAAATCCCCTCCCCTCAGCTCTCCTGGCCACATCTCCCCCAAGGACTCCTTCATGGCCGCTCTGTCCCTGAGCCCCACGGTTACACCACCACGCAAGCGGTCAAGGAGGTCCCCGGTCAGGGTGGTTGAGTCTCCCCCCCTGTCTCCACCCTCCCCCAGTGGCGCTGCGACCCATCCCTCTGACCCCCCCCCCTCCTTGGGGCCTGAGGTCCCTTCGGGTGCAGGGGACTCCCTGGAGGACCTTGCAAAGGTGTGTAGTGCCATCCTGGCCTCCGCCTTTGGCCCTGCCCCACCCCCTGTGGTGGAGTCCTCCATCCCTGCACCCACAACGCCGCCCCTTTGCCCTGATGTCCCTGCGGTGCCTGTTGCTTCCCCCCTTCCTGATGCCCTCACCAGTGTGGAAGACGATGCCATTTGACTGTGCAGGCAAGGTAGGGGACACGCATCCCACTGTGTCCCCCATCCAGCTGAGAATCATTGACTGCCCTATGGGCTTTGTGAAGATTGAACTGCCTGCGATCCACGGACATTGTGCTCATGCTGAATAAAGCTTACTTTTATTTTCACTATCACACTACTGCTATGCTGGTATTGGTGTTGGTGGGGCTGCTACATGGTTTTGGGTGGTGTGTAAGGGTTTTGGTGTGTGGGATGTGTAGTAGTGTACTGCTCATTGGTGGGACCCTGGGATCTGTGTGCCATCACAAGGTGTTGGCTAACTTTCTTTGTTCATGTAAGCAGTTACTGCATGGTGCACTTGTCCCAGGGTGTATTCCTTCCTCTGTGTACCCAGCTTTCTTCCCTGCAGGGTGTTCCCAATGTTTAGCGCAGAGCTGTGTCTACATGAGCTGTGTGTGTGACGGAGCCCTTCTACTTTGGCCATGCATGCAGGGCCATGTGTCCACCTGCAACAATCGTGGCATCCTTGGTGATCACTGTACTTGTGTGTGGAGTCTGTTGACATGAGTTCATGGGGACATGTTCCCTTGTAGCCAGTATGCATGTGGATAATTCTGGCCTCACACACATGTGTTACACCCCTCCTGTCTCAGGGCACTGCTGGGAGGACTCCACACCCACCCCTCCTGTCTCAGGGCACTGCTGGGAGTGATAGGCACCCACCCCTCCTGTCTCAGGGCACTGCTGGGAGGACTCTGCACACACCCCTCCTGTCTCAGGGCACTGCTGGGAGTGATAGGCACCCACCCCTCCTGTCTCAGGGCACTGCTGGGAGGACTCTGCACACACCCCTCCTGTCTCAGGGCACTGCTGGGAGGACTCCACACCCACCCCTCCTGTCTCAGGGCACTGCTGGGAGTGATAGGCACCCACCCCTCCTGTCTCAGGGCACTGCTGGGAGGACTCTGCACACACCCCTCCTGTCTCAGGGCACTGCTGGGAGGACTCTGCACACACCCCTCCTGTCTCAGGGCACTGCTGGGAGTGATAGGCACCCACCCCTCCTGTCTCAGGGCACTGCTGGGAGGACTCTGCACACACCCCTCCTGTCTCAGGGCACTGCTGGGAGGACTCCACACCCACCCCTCCTGTCTCAGGGCACTGCCGGGAGTGATAGGCACCCACCCCTCCTGTCTCAGGGCACTGCTGGGAGGACTCTGCACACACCCCTCCTGTCTCAGGGCACTGCTGGGAGGACTCTGCACACACCCCTCCTGTCTCAGGGCACTGCTGGGAGTGATAGGCACCCACCCCTCCTGTCTCAGGGCACTGCTGGGAGGACTCTGCACACACCCCTCCTGTCTCAGGGCACTGCTGGGAGGACTCCACACCCACCCCTCCTGTCTCAGGGCACTGCTGGGAGTGATAGGCACCCACCCCTCCTGTCTCAGGGCACTGCTGGGAGGACTCTGCACACACCCCTCCTGTCTCAGGGCACTGCTGGGAGTGATAGGCACCCACCCCTCCTGTCTCAGGGCACTGCTGGGAGGACTCTGCACACACCCCTCCTGTCTCAGGGCACTGCTGGGTGGACTCTGCACACACACCTCCGATTTCAGGATATGTACGCTTGGAACATACACGGTGGGGGTACGCTCAATGCATTTGAGGTGAGGGTACGAGTCTACTTACACTGGTGTGGTGGGGGTACGCTCCATGCATACGCGGGTGGGGGTACGGGTCGTACTTACACTGTTGGGCTGGGGGGTACGCTCCTTGCATACGCGGGTGAGGGTTCGAGTCGTACTTACACTGTTGGCATGGGGGGTACGCTCCATGCATACGCGGGTGGGGGACGGGTCGTACTTACACTGTTGGCATGGGGGGTACGCTCCATGCATACGCGGGTGGGGGTACGGGTCGTACTTACACTGTTGGGCTGGGGGGTACGCTCCATGCATACGCGGGTGGGGGTACGGGTCGTACTTACACTGTTGGGCTGGGGGGTACGCTCCTTGCATACGCGGGTGGGGGTACGGGTCGTACTTACACTGTTGGCATGGGGGGTACGCTCCTTGCATACGCGGGTGGGGGTACGGGTCGTACTTACACTGTTGGGCTGGGGGGTACGCTCCTTGCATACGCGGGTGGGGGTACGGGTCGTACTTACACTGTTGGCATGGGGGGTACGCTCCATGCATACGCGGGTGGGGGTACGGGTCGTACTTACACTGTTGGGCTGGGGGGTACGCTCCATGCATACGCAGGTGGGGGTACGGGTCGTACTTACACTGTTGGGCTGGGGGGTACGCTCCTTGCATACGCGGGTGAGGGTTCGAGTCGTACTTACACTGTTGGGCTGGGGGGTACGCTCCATGCATACGCGGGTGGGGGTACGGGTCGTACTTACACTGTTGGGCTGGGGGGTACGCTCCTTGCATACGGGTTGGGGGTAGGGTCCGTACATATCCGTCCCCACGCTATGTGATGTTTGTGCGGCCCGTACCCAGGCCTTTGCCACGTGGGTGCGATCCATCCCGCCATTGTTGGGGTGACGTGTGTGGGCGTGGTCCGACTCGTACCCACGCTCTTCAGGCGTGGGTACGGGACGTACCTGTCTGGTTGTGTTGCCGGTTCGCGTGGTGACGGACTTCCGTTGTGGCGGTCGCTGGCTTATCAGGACACGCCCCCACCCCCTCGTGGTGACCAGGGCATGGGAGTCAGGTATGTCCAGGCCATGTGTGGTGTGTGACTTATGTGGTTGTTTTGTGGCCTGCCCTGGTCATGCCACCCCCACCCCACCCCACTTTCCCCCCTCCCTTAGTTATTCTGACCTTCTGCGGCGTCTGCGTCGTAACCTGTAGAGGAGGTGTACTGCTATGAGGGCAGGGATGACTCGTAGGTTCGGGTCCATGTCTGTCCGTCGCGTACTGGTACTCCTTGCTCGCGTCGTCCTGTCGCGTACGGGTCCTCCTTGATCGCGTCGTCCTGTCGCGTACGGGTCCTCCTTGGTGGCGTCGTCCTGTGTGTCCGTCACGTACTGGTCCTCCTTGTTCGCGTCGTCCTGTCTGTCCGTCGCGTACTGGTGGTCCTTGTTCGCGTCGTCCTGATTTCCCGGCAGTTTTTGGCTGCCGCAAAATATTCACCGTGCGGGGTGACGTCGGTGCGAATCGTGATTCCTGGGTCGTGAATGGCTGGCTGCGAGCGTCCCGACGTCAGGTCGGCGCTTTCCCGGATCGCATTGGTAGGTGTTTTTTGGTTCGGTCGGGCTTTTTTACGATTCGTACGGTGATGGTGTACCCGTGCGAATCGTAATTCCTTGTTTGTGAAAATTGACGACCGGGTACGCGTCGGGCGGAGATTGTGCTCCGTCCGACGGTTCGTACCCGGTTTTTGCAGGATCGTGATCGGCACCATAGTCTTTATTGTATGGGATGGAAATGAGGAGGAAGCTCAAGAGTTTATTACAACTCTGAATACCAATTCTAGCAATCTCGTTTTTACCTCCAACATAAGTAGTACCAAGATAGATTTTTTGGATGTACAACTCTTGGTTATTAATAACAAATTAGAGACATCGTTATTTAGAAAACCACAGCAGGAAACAGCACATTACATGCGAGCAGTGGACACCCAAAACACCACATAGAGAGCATACCTTATGGTGAGTTACTTAGACTAAAACGCATTTGTAGTACACCATATGAATTTGAAAGATGCACACAAGATGCACTTAACAGATAGGTTATCAGAGGCTATAGTGAAAAAGTGCTCAAAAAGGCTATAATGAAAGTACAAGAAAGGCCAAGAGAAACATTATTTCTTTCTAAAGATGCACTGGGGGATGAACTTAAAGAGGAGGATAATCCCTGCCTCATTACAACTTATAGCAAGCAAGAAAGAAAGATTAAATCGATTATTAGGAAGAATTAGCCCATTGTCCTTACTGATGGAGTACTAGGAAATAGACTCCCAGAGTTACCAGTGATAACCTACATAAAACCAAAATCCATGAGGAGCCAATTAGTGAAAATGAACCCAGAATTGAGTTCATCAGGCACATGGCTTAAACCAAGGCAGGGTTTCTATAAATGTTCCTCATGTCGTGCCTGTAAGTTTGGCATCAATACTACGCACTACGCACTATGCGTCCCATTTTCAGATACAAATGTGGCCATTAAAGGCAGCTACGGTTGCAGAACAGAATATGCTGTGTATGTCCTGACGTGCACCTGTGGCTTACGTTATATAGGGAGCACTAAGCTGCAGGTGCATGTCAGGATCTTACAGCATCTCAAGGCGATCGTGAATATTGACAGCACGTATCTGGTCGCAAAACATTTCAAAGCCATACACAATAATGACCTGAGTTGCCTTACATATTACGTGATCAATGCTATTGCACCATGAAGGAGAGTGGGCAATAGGAAAAAATTACTAAGAAAATTGGAGACACATATCATTTTAGATCTAGATAGTAAGGCACCAAATGGTTTAAACACTACTGAGGACATTCATAATTTTTTATGAATTTTTCATGAATTTCTCATGAATTCTTTAAGAATTTTTTATGAGTAGTAATGAACATCTTGATGTTTTGGTACAGTAATTCAAATTTCAAATGATTGTCCAGTATAGGTGTTTGGTTTCATGCAAGTCAGGAATTAAGGTTTTTTCATCTGTTGCAACTGTATATTTAAACCTTGTTAATTGGTGATGTTTTTTGTACTATTTTTTATGCAAATCTATTAGACAAATATTTATGCACTATTTATGGGTGTTTAAGTATAAAGCTTTTTAGTCGCTATCTTTCTAATAATAAGGTGACAATTAGATTTTAGGTCAAGTTTTTTTAAGTCCACAGGTTTTTATTAGTATATATATGCACTATAATTTAAAAAAAAAATGTTTTAGCACTAAGCACTTTGATTCAATATCGCATATTCAAATAGGAGAATAAGTTGCTAGGAAAAGCAGCATCGGAATTATAATTCTAGGCAACAGTTATAGAACCACAGGAACACATGAGACGTTGCAGCATAACCCAATCAAGGTGGATGGGTCAGAGACATATATTGACAATGGCATAAGGAGCATTTAAGCAGATAATCATCTATGTTACACATATGGGGTGAAGTGTATTGCATATTACGATATTAAGGTCATGATACGGAGAGCAACATATGATCAGCAAAATTAGGAACAGGCCTATTTAGTAAATAATCTTCTTGCTGCAATATTTATTGTTTTCATTTGCATATTTGCACAATTGCGAATTTTTGCACAAAATGCCGTAAGTTTTTACTTATGAAGTATATATTTTTTTATATATGTATATTTATAACAAACACAGTTTGCTTCAGCAAAACGAGGGCGCACTCGAACACAAGAATCATCCATTAAGCACAGCAGACGCTTTATTTAATCCATGCTGCCTGACGCGTTTCGGGAAAACACTCCCTTAATCATAGGCACAGTCCAAAGTCTCGCACTGCTGCAGCACTCAATTTAAATACCTGCCCTCCAATGGGCTACTCAAATGAGAACCCCAGTGTTAGCTGGGATATGTAGTGCTGCAGCCTACCTTTAACCCCAGCGGATTTCATGGGGCCACGGGGCGCAGAATTCTCTGGCGCTCCAAATGTGGGGACAACAAGCCTTGTGATTAAATTACGGGAAAGAATGTTATAGTACTCAGCTTCTTAGATGTTAAAAAGAATGAATAAATACACGCTACAGTTGTCTTGATTTTGGCTCATAGATGTACTCAGTATTTATCTAGTCATCCTGAATAGATGTAAAAATAGTTGAAAAATAATTAATTCAAACTCAGTACGGTATTACTGCTATTCTCTTGTTGTATCATTTACTTCTTATAAATAGTATATGTAATATATGTGGGGCCCCATGATTGATCATATGAAAGACTGAAAAGGTATCAGGGTTTTTTCTTTTTCTATCAGCTTTAATCTAACTATGAATGTTCTCCTCTTATTAACCCTGATATATGATTGGGTACAAGATGTCATGGATTTTATATATGTATTTATTTATTGTTGCTGTGGATTGAAATAAAAACATAATAAAAAAGAAAAATGTGGGTGTTTGTTTTTTTAAATCAATAAAATGTTTAATGAAGGTGGATATTCAACACATTTTCAGTGCCTTCAAAGGAGCCGTCATGATGGTAATTCTTTTGAAGGTACAGAGATCTCTGCTGGCTGGTGGAGATCTCAAAATATTGCAGGCATTAGTCCTGACAGGGTGGCAGATGAAATTCCTGCACCACCCTGACCGGTAGTGGGGCACCCTGCAAAATCTAAACAAAGCAGCTAGTCACAAAAGCCATCAAGTCAGGAAATTAGAGACATCAAATTGGATCATTCTTAACTGCAGACCAGTGGCCACTCACTATTATAGAAGTTGGGCGTTATCTGCCTTTTTTTGGTCCCATTTTATTATCCAACTGTGAACAATAAGCTATTATTCACTATTGCCTTAATAAAGAGCTGATTCTCAGGCCTAGCAGCAACCTGGGGCTGTGAAAACTGCCTGATGGCTGGCATAGGACCCTGAAGGCACCTGCATAAGTCATCAGAGAGATTGACCAGGGTAGTTGAGGTCCTAGCCCTGTCATCTGTGAACTTCTACACGTCCGTGCTTCTCCGTCTGTTATCTGTGATGGTCAGGTGTGTCACAGCTTAATGTAGCTCAGTGTGCTGCAGGCTTAAGTGCTTCGGGCTACACCCCAATCAGTCTGTCACACAACACTTTCCCATCTTGTCATAGTTGAAAAAGGGTGGGGTGAAAAAGCAAGAGGCTAATACCTGGAACCTGCAACTGCACCGGTTTGCTGTTTAGGTTTCATGCTGCAGAGCTGCTTGAGGCGGGAAGGAGTTGTATGACTGCTATGAGGGTAAATAGGCCACCAGAAGCTTAAATGGGGCCTGCACAGTTAACAGGGTATGCATTAGAAAGTTCTTTTAACTGTTCGTTGCATGAGGGGAGCATGTGTCTGTGAGAGAGAACACATGTTTATGTGAACATTTCTGTTTCTATGTGTGAGCATGTGTGTGTAGGTGAAAGTGAGAAGAGTGAGTCATGTAGTGAGTGAGAGTGAGTGGCAGAATTTGTGAGTCAGTGCGTTAATGGCTGAGTCAGAGTAAGACTGCAAACAAGAGTGCAAACAAGAACTGATGATTGAAAATGAAAGAGCAAGATTGAGTGTAAGTGGGTGAGAATGAGTGAGTGAGACTGAGTGAGAATGAGAATGAAAGAGTGGGTGAGTGAAAGTAAGAATCAGTGCAAGTGAGTGAGTGTTAGAATGAACAATATTAAGGGTAATGGCAGGAGTATGAGAGTGAGTGAGAAATAATGGCTGAGTGAGAGAAAGAGTAAATTAGAAAGAATCAGCATGAGAATAGCAGATAAAGAGTGAGTGAGTAAAAACGATTTTGATTAAACGGGAGTCCAAGTGAGTGAGGCTAATTGAGAATGAGTGAGTAACAGTAACAATGCAAGTGAGACTGAGTGGGAACAAAAGTGGGTTTGAAGTGAGGTGAGTGCAAAAGTGTGAGTTAGAGTAAGAGTGAATGCCAACGTGAAAGAGGATGAGTATGAATGAATGAGTGACATTGTGTGAGGATGAATAAGAGTAAGAGTGAGTGCAAGCAAATGTCAGCGGAATAGTGAGTGAAAACGAGTAGGAAAGAGTAAGCGAGAGTGAGAATAAGTAGGTAAGAGTGATAATGGATGTTAGCAAGTGACTGTGAGTGAGCATGAGTGAGTGGGAGTGAAATTGACTGTGAGTAGGTGAGTGAAGTAAGTGAACATGAGTGAGTAGTAATTTGAATGAACTTGTAAAATTGCCATAGCTCCTGATAAAAAAGGTATTAAAGGCAACACTTGGTTTACAGAGCCACTAATGGCAAAATGCTGGTGCTGGCAAATTAGTGGTAATTCTTAGCATAACAGCACAATTGGCAAAATACTGTCACTGTAATACTAGAGGTAAATCTTCACAGTGGTAAACTAGAAGAAATAATTGGCACTGACATATTAGAGTTAATACTTGGTACTGGCATACCAGAGGAGATTGGCATATGAGACACACATCGCAACATGCTGGCACTGGCATATGGGAGGTAATTATTTCATAGGAGGCAGCGCTGGTATAATACTGACACTGGCATACTATAGGTAATTCTTGGCTTATGGGGCGCTCATGGGAAAATGGTGGTGCCTACATACTGGTGGAAATTCTTAGTATACGAGGCACATGTGGAAAAAAGCAGGTACTGGCACATGGGAGGTAGTTGTTGGCATATGGGAGGACAGCCATTGCATAAAAGAGGAAGGCAAATATAACAATGTGCTGTCCCTGATATACTACAGGTACTGTTTGACATAAGGGACATCCATATATGGATAGCAGTATTGCAAAAGTTCTGCATTACCATGTTATATGCAACATTAGATTTAATGGGGCACCTGTGACAAAATGCCGGCCCTGGCATAATGGGGGTTACCTTTGACATATGTGTATGTTCATAGCATGTTTTGAAAAAAAATGGGATCAACTCTTGGGGATTGTCAGTCCTTTGGTTTGCCACACTTCTGTCATTGAGATTTGCCCATTCAATACTCCCAGATTTATGCTTTTTGGATCACCCAGTTTTGCAATTTTTACTGTGGGTGAGGCTCACTACATCTATCTCACCCACAGTAATCACACTGCAAATGGATCTCGCGTGTTTACCACCAGTGTTCACCTTTTAAGATAAGGCTGTTGAGATGCAGCTAGGGTAAGGGGCACTTGGCTGGTTACTCGTGAACACATGTGCACAAGTGCACATATGTGTGGGCTGCACCTGTGAGACTACTGTTGTGCGCAGCTTGGTAAGTGCACACAGGTAGCCTGGCATAGAGAAGATCCTCAAGGATTCGATATTGACCTAGGATATACTTTATAATGTTAGTTTAAACTCATAGGGAAAGTAACTGTAGCATACTGTTTTGTCTGCAGTGACACATTATTGCACACATAGGGAGAGAAACAGCCTCAGAGTGCCTATTTCTTCCATTTGGCCTACAGAGTCCAATGACATATTAAAATGTGGTGGAACATGTACACCAAAACCAGATGTGAGAGTTCCAAAAGGATATCTGTACACCTTATGGGTCACCCAGGATTGTCACATTTTTCTCGCTCAGTTCAGGATCAGAGTCCAGGCATTGTGATACCCTGCTGTGCCCAGGTAATTACATTTCTCTTTAGCAGAAGAAAAAAAAGGCTGGCCCATACAAAGTGAGCAATTAACAATGCTTCACTCAACTCCTGAGGAGGAAAGGGGTAGGGATGAAGGATCGGCTTCAGTCAATTAGATGTCAAACTGTACCAGGGTTGGACCAGCGCAAGCCCACTGAACAACGGAGGAAACCCAGATCTGTGGAGCCAACACAGAGAGGGAGCTCCACTTTGACGTTTTGGTGGGGTAGGCCCTAGCATGGGAGGAGTTGTGAGCAGTGACTCCTGGATGATGCTATTTTGAATTGTCCCAGCATGCTATGCAGAAGGGTTGAGATGGGGAAAAGAGGTGATGTGCCCCCCTAGGATTGGGCAAGGGAGCCTGGCTTCTAGAATTGTCTGCCCCACTTCAAAAGTCTTGCACAAGAGGGAGAGTCTCTCTTGGTTGGGGCTGTTTGTGTTATACGCTGCTGGAACCTGGAACTGCAATGGGCATGGAACATTGAATGGAATAACCCCCTGATGTAAAAAAAAGGACTAAGGGCTCTGCCTCAGCTCACCCAAGGACATGTGGGTCTCTCCAAAGGCCAGTGAGGCTGGGCACCTTCAAACCCCTAAGGACCAGTTGGGTGAAAGATCTTGACTTTTGCGCCCAGAGACTAAGACCAGGAGGCAAGCTGCTGCAGGGTGCCAGTGGAATTGGCTCTCTGTAGATTAAACCACTTTGGAGGAGAGAAGGTCTGCTAAAACTGGTGGCTAGATCTCACCATCAAGTGTAAAATGAGCCAAGGATTGTCCAAATCGGTCCAAAATGGCCTGCGTTATGGCCTTCTTAAGGTTAGAGGCCTTTGACGTATATTCAAGAAATGGAGAGTGTGAGGCTATGCCACAGTTTCACAAATTCTCCACTGGGATGTGCCAGGGTCCTGTGCAGGAGTTTTTTTTATTTATTTGCCCCTGGCAGAGGGTGTGCATGGATCCCCCTCCACTCCTCTTTAATCACCCCTGGGCCCCTCATACCCCATGGGCTGCCGAAAAGGAAAGGGAAGTACCTTCAGTTCTTGTTTGCACTCAGTCTGACTCTGACTCAGTCATGAACGCTCTGACTCACAAATTCTGCCACTCACTCTCACTCACTACATGACTCACTCTTCTCACTTTCACCTACACACATGGAGCAAGCAGAGGAGAAGAGAGCTACAGACTTCCACGGCAGAGGAGACAGGGTGCTGCAGTAGCCGTTGGGGCTGCCAGGGATAGCCTCTGCTCAGCCCCAAACAGTCTCACCCAGGAGTGTCCCGGGTGAGACTGGGCACCTAATACCCGGTAAAACTAAAAATTAAAGAAGGTGGGTGGGCTCTAAGCACAGCGGGAGACCTGCAGTTAAAATATTTACTGATTCCTCTGAGGAGCATACCAATAATGCCACCGGTGAGGTTCACATGCATATTTTTTGCTTCTTGTGGTGATTATTCGTTTAGATTCATATGCTTTTTTTAACCTAAATAAGTGCATTTGCACATAGTTATTTATTGAACATTGTATTTACATACAGTATAAGTCAGAGTAAGACTGAAAACAAGAGTGCAAACAAGAACTGATGATTGAAAATGAAAGAGCAAGATTGAGTGTAAGTGTGTGAGAATGAGTGAGTGAGACTGAGTGAGAATGAGAATGAAAGAGTGGGTGAGTGAAAGTAAGAATGAGTGCAAGTGAGTGAGAGTTACAATGAACAATATTAAGGGTAATGGCCAGAGTATGAGAGTGAGTGAGAAATAATGGCTGAGTGAGAGAAAGAGTAAATTAGAAAGAATCAGCATGAGAATAGCAGATAAAGAGTGAGTGAGTAAAAACGACTTTGATTAAATAGGAGTGAGGCTAATTGAGAATGAGTGAGTAACAGTAACAATGCAAGTGAGACTGAGTGGGAACAAAAGTGGGTTTGAAGTGAGCGTGAGTGCAAAAGTGTGAGTTAGAGTAAGTATGAATGCCAACATGAAAGAGGATGAGTATGAATGAGTGAGTGACATTGTGTGAGGATGCATAAGAGTAAAAGTGACTGCCAGCAAATGTCAGAGGAATAGAGAGTGAAAATGAGTAGGAAAGAGTAAGCGAGAGTGAGAATAAGTAAATAATAGTGATAATGGATGTTAGCAAGTGAATGTGAGTGAGCTTGAGTGATTGGGAGTGAAAATGACTGAGTAGGTGAGTGAAGTAAGAGAACATGAGTGAGTAGTAATTTGAATGAACTTGCAAAATTGCCATAGATCCTGATAAAAAAGGTATTAAATGCAACACTTGGTTTACAGAGCCACTAATGGCAAAATGCGGGTGCTGGCAAATTAGTGGTAATTCTTAGCATAACAGCACAATCGGCAAAATACTGTCACTGTAATACTAGAGGTAAATCTTCACAGTGGTAAACTAGAAGAAATAATTGGCACTGACATATTTGATTTAATACTTGGTACTGGCATACCAGAGGAGATTGGCATATGAGACACACATGGCAACATGCTGGCACTGGCATATGGGAGGTAATTATTTCATAGGAGGCAGCCCTGGTATAATACTGACACTGGCATACTACAGGTAATTCTTGGCTTATGGGGCACTAATGGGAAAATGGTGGTGCCTACATACTGGTGGAAATTCTTGGTATACGAGGCACCCGTGGAAAAAAGCAGGTACTGGCACGTGGGAGGTAGTTGTTGGCATATGGGAGGACAGCCATTGCATAAAAGAGGAAGTCAAATATAACAATGTGCTGTCCCTGATATACTACAGGTACTGTTTGACATAAGGGACATCCATATCTGGATAGCAGTATTGCAAAAGTTCTGCAGTACCATGTTGTATGCAACATTAGACATAATGGGGCACCTGTGACAAAATGCTGGCCCTGGCATAATGGAGGTTGCCTTTGACATATTTGTATGTTCATAGCATGTTTTGAAAAAAAATTGGATCAACTCTTGGGGATTGTCAGTCCTCTTTGGTTTACCACACTTCTGTCATTGAGATTTTCCCATTCAATACTCCCAGATTTATGCTTTTTGGATCACCCAGTTTTGCAATTTTTACTGTGGGTGAGGCTCACTACATCTATCTCACCCACAGTAATCACACTGCAAATGGACTACACGTGTTTACCACCCATGTCCACCTTTTAAGATAAGGCTGTTGCGATGCAGCTAGGGTAAGGGGCACTTGGCTGGTTACTCGTAAACACATGTGCACAATTGCACATATGTGAGGGTTGCACCTGTGAGACTACTGTTGTGCGCAGCTTGGTAAGTGCACACAGGTAGCCTGGCATAGAGAAGATCCTCCAAGATTCAATATTGACCTGGGATATACCTTATAATGTTAGTTTAAACTCATAGGGAAAGCCATTGTAGCATTCTCTTTTGTCTGCAGTGACACATTATTCCACACATAGGGAGAGAAACAGCCTCAGAGTGCCTATTTCTTCTGTTTGACCTACAGAGTCCAATGACATATTAAAATGTGGTGGAACATGTACACCAAAACCAGATGTGAGAGTTCCAAAAGGATATCTGTACACCTTATGGGTCACCCAGGATTGTCACATTTTTCTCGCTCAGTTCAGGATCAGAGTCCAGGCATTGTGATACCCTGCCATGCCCAGGTAATTACATTTCTCTTTAGCAGAAGAAATAAAAGGCTGGTCCATACAAAGTGAGCAATTAACAATGCTTCACTCAACTCCTGAGGAGGAAAGGGGTAGGGATGAAGGATCGGCTTCAGTCAATTAGATGTCAAACTCTACCAGGGTTGGACCAGCGCAAGCCCACTGAACAAAGGCGGAAACCCAGATCTGTGGATCCAACACAGAGAGGGAGCTCCACTTTGACGTTTTGGTGGGGAAGGCCCTAGCATGGGAGGAGTTGTAAGCTGTGACTGCTGGATGATGCCATTTTGAATTGTCCCAGCATGCTATGCAGAAGGGTTGGGATGGGGAAAAGAGGTGATGTGGCCCCCTAGGATTGGGCAAGGGAGCCTGGCTTCTAGAATTGTCTGCCCCACTTCAAAAGTCTTGCACAAGAGGGAGAGTCTCTCTTGGTTGGGGCTGTTTGTGTTATTCGCTGCTGGAACCTGGAACTGCAATGGGCATGGAACATTGAATGGAATAACCCCTGATGTAAAAAAAAGGACTAAGGGCTCTGCCTCAGTTCACCCAAGGACCTGTGGGTCTCTCCAATGGCCAGTGAGGCTGGGCCCCTTCAAACCCCTAAGGACCAGTTGGGGGAAAGATCTTGACTTTGGCGCCCAGAGACTAAGACCAGGAGGCAAGCTGCTGCAGGGTGCCAGTGGAACCAGCTCTCAGTAGATTAAACCACTTTGGAGGAGAGGAGGTCTGCTAAAACTGGTGGCTAGATCTCACCATCAAGTGTAAAATGAGCCAAGGATTGTCCAAATCGGTCCAAAATGGCCTGCGTTATGGCCTTCTTAAAGTTAGTGGCCTCTGACGTTTATTCAAGAAATGGAGAGTGTGGGGCTATGCCACAGTTTCACAAATTCTCCACTGGGATGTGCCAGGGCCCTGTGCAGGATTTTTTTATTTATTTGCCCTTGGCAGAGGGTGTGCATGGATCCCCCTCCACTCCTCTTTAATCACCCCTGGGCCCCTCATCCCCCATGGGCTGCCGAAAAGGAAAGGGAAGTACCTTCAGTTCTTGTTTGTACTCAGTCTTACTCTGGCTCAGTCATTAACGCTCTGACTCACAAATTCTGCCACTCACTCTCACTCACTACATGAATCACTCTTCTCACTTTCACCTACACACATGGGGCAAGCAGAGGAGAAGAGAGCTACAGGCTTCCACGGCAGAGGAGACAGGGTGCTGCAGTAGCCGTTGGGGCTGCCAGGGATAGCCTCTGCTCAGCCCCAAACATAGAAGAAATGTCTGGGAGTGTCCTGGGTGAGACTGGGCACCTTATGCGTTACCACCGCAGCTAGACTGTGGAATACTCTTCCACTGGTGATTAGATCCACACCCACATTGTTCCAATTTAGGAAACTGTTGAAGACCTGGCTCTTTGACCAGTAGTTTTTTCTTGGTACCTCATTAGTCTTATGCTGTTTCCAGTTATTAAGGAGACCTTAGTTGAGTCATAGCGCCAAGACGCCCACGGGCATACGTTGCGCTTTACAAATTTCAAAAATAAATAAATAAATAAATAAATGCCCGGTAAAACCAAAAATTAAAGAAGGTGGGTGGGTTCTAAGCACAGCGGGAGACCTGCAGTTAAAATATCTACTGATTCCTCTGAGGAGCATACCAATAATGCCACCGGTGAGGTTCACATGCATATTTTTTGCTTCTTGTGGTGATTATTCGTTTAGATTCATATGCTTTTTTTTAACCTAAATAAGTGCATTTGCACATAGTTATTTATTGAAGATTGTATTTACAACAGTATAAGTCAGGGTAAGACTGAAAACAAGAGTGCAAACAAGAACTGATGATTGAAAATGAAAGAGCAAGATTGAGTGTAAGTGTGTGAGAATGAGTGAGTGAGACTGAGTGAGAATGAGAATGAAAGAGTGCGTGAGTAAAAGTAAGAATGAGTGCAAGTGAGTGAGAGTTACAATGAACAATATTAAGGGTAATGGCAAGAGTATGAGAGTGAGTAAATTAGAAAGAATCAGCATGAGAATAGCAGATAAAGAGTGAGTGAGTAAAAACGAATTCGATTAAACGGGAGTGCAAGTGAGTGAGGCTAATTGAGAATGAGTGAGTAACAGTAACAATGCAAGTGAGACTGAGTGGGAACAAAAGTGGGTTTGGATTGAGCGTGAGTGCAAAAGTGTGAGTTAGAGTAAGTATGAATGCCAACATGAAAGAGGATGAGTATGAATGAATGAGTGACATTGTGTGAGGATGCATAAGAGTAAAAGTGACTGCCAGCAAATGTCAGAGGAATAGAGAGTGAAAATGAGTAGGAAAGAGTAAGCAAGTAAGAGTGATAATGGATGTTATCAAGTGAATGTGAGTGAGCTTGAGTGATTGGGAGTGAAAATGACTGTGAGTAGGTGAGTGAAGTAAGTGAACATGAGTGAGTAGTAAATTGAATGAACTTGTAAAATTGCCATAGATCCTGATAAAAAAGGTATTAAAGGCAACACTTGGTTTACAGAGCCACTAATTGCAAAATGCTGGTGCTGGCAAATTAGTGGTAATTCTTAGCATAACAGCACAATTGGCAACATACTGTCACTGTAATACTAGAGGTAAATCTTCACAGTGGTAAACTAGATGAAATAATTGGTACTGACATATTTGATTTAATACTTGGTACTGGCATACCAGAGGAGATTGGCATATGAGACACACATGGCAACATGCTGGCACTGGCATATGGGAGGTAATTATTTCATAGGAGGCAGCCCTGGTATAATACTGACACTGGCATACTATAATTAAGTCTTGGCTTATGGGGCACTCGTGGGAAAATAGTGGTGCCTACATACTGGTGGAAATTCTTGGTATACGAGGCACCTGTGGAAAAAAGCAGGTACTGGCACGTGGGAGGTAGTTGTAGGCATATGGGAGGACAGCCATTGCATAAAAGAGGAAGTCAAATATACCAATGTGCTGTCCCTGATATACTACAGGTACTGTTTGACATAAGGGACATCCATATATGGATAGCAGTATTGCAAAAGTTCTGCATTACCATGTTGTATGCAAAATTAGACATAATGGGGCACCTGGGACAAAATGCTGGCCCTCGCATAATGGAGGTTACCTTTGACATATGTGTATGTTCATAGCATGTTTTGAAAAAAAATGGGATCAACTCTTGGGGATTGTCAGTCCTCTTTGATTTACCACACTTCTGTCATTGAGATTTGCCCATTCAATACTCCCAGATTTATGCTTTTTTGGATCACCCAGGTTTGCAATTTTTACTGTCGGTGAGGCTCACTACATCTATCTCACCCACAGTAATCACACTGCAAATGGACTACGCGTGTTTACCACCAGTGTCAACCTTTTAAGATAAGGCTGTTGCGATGCAGCTAGGGTAAGGGGCACTTGGCTGGTTACTCATGAACACATGTGCACAGGTGCACATATGTGAGGTCTGCACCTGTGAGACTACTGTTGTGCGCAGCTTGGTAAGTGCACACAGGTAGCCTGGCGTAGAGAAGATCCTCCAGGATTCGATATTGACCTGGAATATGCCTTGTTGTAATGTTAGTTTAAACTCATAGGGAAAGTCACTGTAGCATACTCTTTTGTCTGCAGTGACACATTATTGCACACATAGGGAGAGAAACAGCCTCAGAGTGCATCTTTCCTCCGTTTGGTCTACAGAGTCCAATGACATATTAAAATGTGGTGGAACATGTACACCAACACCAGATGTGAAAATTCCAAAAGGATATCTGTACACGTTATGGGTCACCCAGGATTGTCACATTTTTCTCGCTCAGTTCAGGATCAGAGCCCAGGCATTGTGATACCCTGCCGTGCCCAGGTAATTACATTTCTTTTTAGCAGAAGAAAAAAAAGGCTGGCCCATACAAAGTGAGCAACTAACAATGCTTCACTCAACTCCTGAGGAGGAAAAGGGTAGGGATGAAGGATCGGCTTCAGTCAATTAGATGTCAAACTGTTCCAGGATTGGGCCAGCGCAAGCCCACTGAACAAAGGAGGAAACCCAGATCTGTGGAGCCAACACAGACAGGGAGCTCCACTTTGACGTTTTGGTGGGGAAGGCCCTAGCATGGGAGGAGTTGTGAGCAGTGACTCCTGGATGATGCCATTTTGAATTGTCCCAGCATGCTATGCAGAAGTGTTGGGATGGGGAAAAGAGGTGATGTGGCCCCCTAGGATTGGGCAAGGGGGACTGGCTTCTAGAATTTTCTGCCCACTTCAAAAGTCTTGCACAAGAGGGAGAGTCTCTCTTGGTTGGGGCTGTTTGTGCTTTTCGCTGCTGGAACCTGTAACTGCAATGGGCATGGAACATTGAATGGAATAACCCATGATGTCAAAAAAAGGACTAAGGGCTCTGCCTCAGTTCACCCAAGGACCTGTGGGTCTCTCCAATGGCCAGTGAGGCTGGGCCCCTTCAAACCCCTAAGGACCAGTTGTGGGAAAGATCTTGACTTTTGCGCCCAGAGACTAAGACCAGGAGGCAAGCTGCTGCAGGGAGCCAGTGGAACCAGCTATCTGTAGGTTAAACCACTTTGGAGGAGAGGAGGTCTGCTAAAACTGGTGGCTAGATCTCACCATCAAGTTTAAAATGTGCCAAGGATTGTCCAAATCGGTCCAAAATGGCCTGGGTTATGGCCTTCTTAAGGTTAGTGGCTTTTGACGTTTATTCAAGAAATGGAGTGTGTGGGGCTCTGCCACATTTTCAAAAATTCTCCACTGGGATGTGCCAGGGACCTGTGCAAGACTTATTTATTTATTTATTTGCCCCTGGCAGAGTGTGTGCATGGATCCCCCTCCACTCCTCTTTAATCACCCCTGGGCCCCTCATCCCCCATGAGCTGCCGAAAAGGAAAGGGAAGTACCTTCAGTTCTTGTTTGCACTCAGTCTTACTCTGACTCAGTCATTAACGCTCTGACTCACAAATTCTGCCACTCACTCCCACTCACTACATGACTCACTCTTCTCACTTTCAGCTACACACATGGAGCGCGCAGAGGAGAAGAGAGCTACAGGCTTCCACGGCAGAGGAGACAGGGTGCTGCAGTAGCCGTTGGGGCTGCCAGGGATAGCCTCTGCTCAGCCCCAAACATAGAAGAAATGTCTGGGAGTGTCCCGGGTGAGACTGGGCACCTTATGCCCGGTAAAACCAAAAATTAAAGAAGGTGGGTGGGCTCTAAGCACAGCGGGAGACCTGCAGTTAAAATATTTACTGATTCCTCTGAGGAGCATACCAATAATGCCACCGGTGAGGTTCACATGCATATTTTTTGCTTATTGTGGTCATTATTATTTTAGATTCATATGCTTTTTTTAACCTAAATAAGTGCATTTGCACATAGTTATTTATTGAAGATTGTATTTTCATACAGTATAAGATGATGCTATTTTTAAAAGGTGAATTGTTTTTCTAATGGGATGACTCTATTGGGATCAAATGTTATTTTGCAATGTCATCTATGGTATTTTTAATTTGACTGATGTATATATTTATTAAATATTGCATAGTATTTAGTAGTGTATGTGTAATAAATGTACTTTTTTTTCCTAACAAAAACTCACTGACTGGACAATCATTTATTGACTTTTATTATTGCAAGCCAGTGAATGGTGATTACTAGGCCTCACCACCTCCCCTGAGTAGACCTTGGATTGGTAAGCTTTCCTACCCTGAGTCAAGTGCTACAGTGGGGTGCTTGGTTCCCATTAACGGGAACCTCTGGACCTATTCCTTGTGCAGGCCTCACATCCTGTAGAACTAATAATCCAATTTCCTACACAACATGAAAGAACTTGAATATGTATTAAGTGCTCTTTAAATGCCTATGATTTAAGGAATTTTTTTGTTAAAAATGTGTTTTTAAATGCACTAATTGATCACATTGTTTTTCAATCTTGGGGGGAAGCACATCCCCTCAAACACTCATAGTGGAAGTTGGGCTTGCCGCTTTGCTCTCTCGCTAGATTACCAGCTGCACTGCAGCAGACAGAGCATAATTAGAACATATCAAATATAGAGCACAATTACCTGTGTACTCCCTGAGACGTGGAACTTGTCCAAGGTGCTTGAATCTATAAATACTTCACTTGCATGGGGCATCCCTTTACAGAGACATTTTAAAGGCTGCTGGCTAGGTGCCATCCATGATGATGTCTTCACTGTATTTTTAATGGTATAACAGGTGATAAACCCACATCAACATGTCTTCTTCACCCCTTTTATTCATCATAGGTCACAGGTCTGATCAGGAAAAGTGTACATATGTCAGGCGATAATCATGAGGCCTTATCACGCCCATTGAAGGTAGTACTAAAAGACCAGCACCTCATTTTTGCCAAATATTGTCTGCCGGCAAGTAACATATTAAAAAATGACTTGCTAGAGATTAATATAAAACATTTAAAAATCTAAATCCATATTAAAGAAAGATATGTATCTTGCACCCATTGACTGAGGAAAGTAAGTCATGCATAAATCTGGAATGTCACATTCACTCACAGAAAAATCTTTTTTAAATGGGTATGTTGCTTTACCATCAAATTTGCTAAAGACAATCAACATTGTAAATGTTTAGTAAGTCATGGTTCTGATAAATTATAGAAGGAATGTGCTGGTATCTCTCAGAATATATTTCTCAAGGTGTTTCTCAGTCAGCTCCAGATATAATCCCAGAAGTTAGTGAGAATGTGTGTTTCCAACAAACATGTAATAAAACAGTCATTGTTTTTCCAGAGATAAAAACAACCTCAAAGCCTTTGTACACTTTGTGACTATCTCCTGTTTTGTTTCGAATTTTCATTTGAAGTGGTAATATAGCTGGCCCAGCAGGTTAATGTGCCAGCTATAAATATATTAATTTGTCCTTTAGATTATGGTGCCGATCACGATCCGGTAAAAAATTCCCCCGTGCGACTCGTATCGGGTCTTTTTACCGTACGAATCGTACAAGTGCCGTACGAACTGGCAATCACGATTCGCATGGTAAAAAGTCCATACGAACCGCACTGGGAATCATTCCCCACATGTCCTCGGGTCGGAAAATGTGTCCGACACGTCCTCGGACGATTTACCTTACAAACGTGAAAATCCAAGTCCGACCGAGGAATCACGATCCATCCCGTGCGTCCGAGGTTACAACCGTATGGAAAAAACACCGTCCGCACCGAACTCCTACAGCAACCATGGAGACATGTGCCCGCATACGCGCCCAACACTCCCCCCAGCCCCCGTACGTCCGACACGTACCCCCCGTATATGTATACCCCCACCCGTCTAGGTACACCCCAGTACGTTCCAGTCGAACCCCCACCCCAGTACGTGTCATAGCCCCGTCTACCTACACCCCAGTACGTTCGAGCCACACCCCCACCCCAGTACGTGTCATACCCCCCGTGTACCTACACCCCAGTACGTTCCAGTCGTACCCCCACCCCTGGACGTGTCGTACCACCGTGAACCTACACCCCAGTACGTTCCAGTCGTACCCCCACCCCTGTACGTGTCGTACCACCGTCTATGTACACCCCAGTACGTTCCAGTCGTACCCCCACCCCAGTACGTGTCGTACCACCGTCTATGTACACCCCAGTACGTTCGAGCCCCACCCCCACCCCAGTACGTGTCATACCCCCCGTGTACCTACACCCCAGTACGTTCCAGTCGTACCCCCACCCCAGTACGTGTCATACCCCCCGTGTACCTACACCCCAGTACGTTCCAGTCGTACCCCCACCCCAGTACGTGTCGTACCCCCCGTGTACCTACACCCCAGTACGTTCGAGCCACACCCCCACCCCAGTACGTGTCATACCCCCCGTGTACCTACACCCCAGTACGTTCCAGTCGTACCCCCACCCCTGGACGTGTCGTACCACCGTGAACCTACACCCCAGTACGTTCGAGTCGTACCCCCACCCCAGTACGTGTCGTACCACCGTCAATGTACACCCCCCACCCCAGTACGTGTCGTACCACCGTCAATGTACACCCCCCACCCCTGTACGTGTCGTACCACCGTCCATGTACACCCCAGTACGTTCCAGTCGTACCCCCACCCCAGTACGTGTCGTACCACCGTCAATGTACACCCCCCACCCCAGTACGTGTCGTACCACCGTCAATGTACACCCCCCCACCCCTGTACGTGTCGTACCACCGTCCATGTACACCCCAGTACGTTCCAGTCGTACCCCCACCCCAGTACGTGTCGTACCACCGTGAACCTACACCCCAGTACGTTCGAGCCCCACCCCCACCCCAGTACGTGTCATACCCCCGTGTACCTACACCCCAGTACGTTCCAGTCGTACCCCCACCCCAGTACGTGTCATACACCCCGTGTACCTACACCCCAGTACGTTCCAGTCGTACCCCCACCCCTGGACGTGTCGTACCACCGTGAACCTACACCCCAGTACGTTCGAGTCGTACCCCCACCCCAGTACGTGTCGTACCACCGTCAATGTACACCCCCCCACCCCAGTACGTGTCGTACCACCGTCAATGTACACCCCCCACCCCTGTACGTGTCGTACCACCGTCCATGTACACCCCAGTACGTTCCAGTCATACCCCCACCCCAGTACGTGTCGTACCACCGTCAATGTACACCCCCACCCCAGTACATGTCGTACCACCGTCAATGTACACCCCCCCACCCCTGTACGTGTCGTACCACCGTCCATGTACACCCCAGTACGTTCCAGTCGTACCCCCACCCCAGTACGTGTCGTACCACCGTGAACCTACACCCCAGTACGTTCGAGCCC
Source organism: Triturus cristatus (assembly GCF_964204655.1). Taxonomy (NCBI): domain Eukaryota; kingdom Metazoa; phylum Chordata; class Amphibia; order Caudata; family Salamandridae; genus Triturus; species Triturus cristatus. The sequence continues at coordinate 769,888,381 of NC_140582.1, read as the reverse complement.
CACCCCCACCCCAGTACGTGTCATACCCCCCGTGTACCTACACCCCAGTACGTTCCAGTCGTACCCCCACCCCAGTACGTGTCATACCCCCCGTGTACCTACACCCCAGTACGTTCCAGTCGTACCCCCACCCCTGGACGTGTCGTACCACCGTGAACCTACACCCCAGTACGTTCGAGTCGTACCCCCACCCCAGTACGTGTCGTACCACCGTCAATGTACACCCCCCCACCCCAGTACGTGTCGTACCACCATCAATGTACACCCCCCCACCCCTGTACGTGTCGTACCACCGTCCATGTACACCCCAGTACGTTCCAGTCGTACCCCCACCCCAGTACGTGTCGTACCACCGTCAATGTACACCCCCCCACCCCAGTACGTGTCGTACCACCGTCCATGTACACCCCAGTACGTTCCAGTCGTACCCCCACCCCAGTACGTGTCGTACCACCGTCTATGTACACCCCAGTACGTTCGAGCCCCACCCCCACCCCAGTACGTGTCATACCCCCCGTGTACCTACACCCCAGTACGTTCCTGGCGCACCCCCAACACAACCTCCTAAGTACGGAGCGCACCCCATGCCCCAACATCACAACCGCATGTACGAGTCGTACAAAGCCACACACAAGGACATAATCGTACAACCAAATGGCCCATGTACACACCGTACACACGCTCAAAACGCACGTACACAACAAGGACAAAACAAAACAACACAAGAATACACCATTCGAAAGGCACACAGCCACTAAACATGGCCAACAACCACTAAAATAACACAATCACTGACCTGCAACTGTCAAAAACAAACAGAGGCCCAATACACCACCACTCCTTATAACACACCCACCCAAAATTCAAACACTGCCACACCCACCCATGGACCAATGAAAAGGGCCCACACACACAAACCATGAGCCTTTGCAACAGACTCACTGCTGCCAGACACCACAGAACCAGACTACAAGCTACACCACATCTTACACTTGCACACCTTCACACGACCACCCTCACAAACACCCTCTCATCACATTCACACACACACACAACCATCCACACCCCCCCCCAACATCCACACACCCCCCACACCCACACCATCCCCACCCACATCCCTCACCATGCCCACTACCAAGAATCCAAAGTTCAGTCACCGAGAGTTGGAGGTCCTTGTTGATCAAATCCTCAGAGTCGAGCCACAGATCTTTGGAACATTGGTCAGAAGCACCAGCCAGGCAGCCAAAACAGCCATGTGGCAGACCATCGTCGATGCTGTGAATGCTGTTGCGGACACCAGGAGGACCAAGCAGGATTGCCAGAACAGGTGGTACGATCTGCGGAGGAGGGTCAGAGCCAAGAGGCAGGAGGAACACGACCAGGCCAACGCCACCGGAGGAGGGCCCTCCCGCAGAGCCGTACAGTACCATCCCTGGGAGGAGAGGGTGATGGCCATACTGCCGGTGGAGGCAGTTGAAGGAGTAGAAGGACTCCGAGACCCGGGTGAGTACACAAACAACGCACCTCACATGGGGGGAACTGCAACCACAACCAAAATTAATAACAGGCACGCAACCACCACAAGCCATCGCATGACTCAACCACACTCCATGAGCAGGCACATGCCACTGCTGCCACCATGCCCCATGCACCCAGCTGCACAATGTCAAGTCACAGGCCACAGAAGACAACAACACATGACACGGTAACCCGGATGGCGGGAGGCTGGGCACCAAGAATCACATAGTGCGACTCCAAAGCAGACAACAATGCCCTCTGCCCATATGGCCTAGGTCACAGCCAGACAAACACTGTGTCCCAACACAGGAATGACTTGCCAGCAAATGGCGGACGCCTTGCATCAACACATGGGGGTGAAGGCACTGTTTTGCACATGACAGCAGCTAATGAACATCCAACATTGTGAAAGAGTGGCAGCACACACCACCACAGCAGCAGCGCACAGACACACAGCAGACAAAATGGGTGCCTGGAGATCAGAAACAAACTCACATCAACAGGCCAAGGGCCACTCAAAGATCTGCTAACAGTGTGTGCCCAGGAAGCTGGGCCAAGGTGACAGAGGGTGACACACGGAGGGAGGGAGAGGGGGACACAGAGGGAGGGAGAGGGGGACTGAGAGGGAGGGAGACGGACAGAGGGAGGAGGCTGACACACAGAGGGAGGGAGAGGGGGACAGAGAGGGAGGGAGAGGGGGACAGAGAGGGAGGGAGACACAGGAAGATGGACAGAGGGAGGAGGCTGACACACAGAGGGAGGGAGAGGGGGACAGAGAGGGAGGGAGAGGGGGACAGAGAAGGAGGGAGACACAGGGAGAGCAAATCAGTCCTTTGGTGTGTGGGAATGTCTGCTCGTCAGCAGGTGGACTGCGTGCATGTAGACAAGGGTGGCCAGTGCCAGAACCCCCCCTCTTCATCATGGCAAAACGCAGGGCCATGTCACAACCTGTACACGAGCACAAGGACAGCCACCTGCATCATATAAGTGTGTGGATCCACTCCATGTGCACATGTACAGTGCTACAAGGAAGGCGCAAATGCATTGCTCGCCACACATGCACACTCCACTGCTGACTGCAGTCACACTTGACGCAGCAAGTAAGACTGTGCCACACATAGTTAAAGGGGCCAAATTGGTGGCCAAGGGACACACCCATGCACAAGTGCACTGTGAGTGGAATGCAAGACAGATCCTAATTCCAAGAGGAAATGTGCCAACTTTGTAACGGATGAAACATGGATGTTGCATGGATCAAAATTAACATTTTCTCTCTCACACACAGGTCAACGTCGTGCTGCACCCCCCAACACTGGGGGGGAACACTCACAGGACCCGGATCTGCAGGAGACCGATCCCACCGGCAGCGACCACTCTCACCACTCTGCGGACGACCCCGACCGACCTGGCCCCTCTGGTGTCCAACCACCTGCAGCACCTGCGTCAGGTACAACCGTGCCAACCACCACCCCCACTCCTGCCACATCCCAGGAGACACCCAGGATCCCTGCCCCAACACCACAATGCAGCCAGGCTCGCCAGGAGGGACACGGTGTCCCGGGCACCCAGGAGGAGGCAGGCGACAACGCCAATGCCACCCCTCAGGGGTCCCGGAGACCCGATGTTCCCACAAGTGCAGGCCAGACACAAGTGGGCAGGGGTGGTGGGAGTGGAGGACGGCGGAGGCGCGAGCCTGACCAGTTGGCTGGGGATCTGGTATTTTCCCATGTCCGTAACATCCTGGACTCATACCGGCAGGACACCACGGGCATGGCCCAGGTTGTGTCCGTCCTCGAGGGGATCAAGGTCCAGCAGGCCCAGCAACATGCGGAGCTAATAGCCTGTCTACAGCTACACCAACGGAGGATGGAGGACAGACAGGCTGAGCAAGTGACGGCGTCCCAGGGGATTCACGCTGAACTCCGTCGGATGGCCGACACCATGGCCGACCCTCCCTGTGCCAGAAGGCGGAGAACATCACCACCCACAGGGAGGGATCATGAGGAGGAGGAGGAAACATCCGACGGAGCATCCCAGACGTCGTCACGGCCTGCTGCTGAGGTTCCCCGCAGGAAGCCGGGTCGTCCACGGAAAGGACCGTGAGGGTGGCTGCTACATCACCATCTCCCAGGACACCTGGCCTGGCACCTGGCCCACTGGAGCAACAGCATCACAGCATCAAGAGACATTCTCTGCCACATGGCCCTGCTGGTCACTGGCTGACCAATGTTGACAAAGACTGTGGCATGGACTCTGAGGATTTCCAATGGCAAGGACACCAACTCCCCTACTGAACTTTGGATTCCCTAATCCCGGAAAGCCCCTCACTTTGTCCCCCCCCCCCCCAATAATAAATCACACTATTAAGAGTAGATGCCTGCTGGTAGCATTATTACCTAACATGTGTCTTGTACAGTCTAAACATGCCTGAGTCATCTGTTCACTTCAACCATCCACACCCTGGGGCCTGAGTCTGGCACAGGACACATGGGTCACAGTTTATTAGGCAAGACAGACATGGAGCACCATACACACCCGTGATGGTCAGAACCAGCTGAGGGGGTGGCCGAACAACCGTGCTGACAGACACATTGAGTACAGCAACAGTCATGCGCAGAGGTCAGGGATCCTGGCCCGTGTCCTGGGGGGCACCCAGGTATGTGTAGACAGGTGGCAGAACCATGTCCTGCAAGCTTGAGTCCGGTGGATGCAGAGAATGGGGTCATGGACAACGTTGGATGCATGGGGATGGCACATGTCACAATACCCACACAGTCATGGACATCATGCCCAATACACAGTCTCAGCACACACACACAGCTTGCATCTTGCCACTCGACACATTGACACATAGCCACAATCAGGGAATACCATGCCAGACATGCAGGATGCACCGTGCCAACACACCAGCACTGACTGAGAAGAGGCACCTTGGAGGCATAGGGACACCTTTATTAGTCATGTTTTTGGGATTGCAGAGGCAACTTGAAGTACACATGAACACATCATGTGGAGTAACATGTGGCTCCAACACTGGCACCCCCCTTCTGCAGCACAAATGCGTGATAGCCATGGAACTGGCACACAAGCGTCGGCTAACAGCTAAACACCCACAGCTGCTCACGGAGAGCCTGCCATACACCATACATCCGCTGATGTGGAAGTCCCACGCCATGTCAAGACAATGTTAACCGTATGTGTCCGAGGGCAGTGTCACACACATTGATGCCATCATCACAATCCACTATCCCATCACTGATGACTGACAACCAGGCAGCCCATCTATTCAGGTGTACCCAGCTGCATGTCGTGTCCCATGGGGATGCCACATGTCTGCAGAGGAACCAAACCCCGACCGGGGCAGTGTGCACACATCATGAACAACTGCCACACCCAATACACCCCAGATGCATCCCTTACCCCATGGAGACTTCCAAACGTGTCCGTGCCTGTAACGCTGAGTCAGCCCACGATGTCATGTCCATGAGGAATAGCAGTGCCACAACAATGCAACCAGCAAACGGCATGCGCAGGTACCTGGGGAAGAGAGACACACAAGAAGTCAGCCACAAAAAGCACAGCCACTTGCATGTGCAGTTACTCGACACATGTATGGATCACAACATGCTAGGTCACAATTATGACTGGGGAAATACTACCATCACTGCCACCATCACTCCAGTGACACACCCACACACACCTCTGACCCACGTGCCATACATGCAGGTGGAGACACACATCACAACGCATGCCACACGGGGACCAATGCGTGCACACTCAGACCCTGGTACTCACCACTAAGCAAAGAAGTCGCGTATGAGCCGAGTCCGGATGTCCTCTTGCGGCTCCACATCCTCCACATCACTAGCCCCATTGCCAAGCCCTTCGTCCTCCACGGGTGGATGGTCCTCGTCATGTTGATTCAGGATGAGTGGCACAGCTCTTTCAACTGCCATGTTGTGCAGCATGCAGCAGACCATGAAGATCTTGCAGACCTTCGCCGGGGCATAAGGGAGTGCACCGCCGGTCTTGTGGAGGCACCGGAATCGGCTCTTCAGCATGCCAAACGTCCTCTCTATCACTCGCCTTGTCCGGCCATGGGCGGTGTTATAGCGGAGCTGGGCCGGCGTGATGGGGTTGCGGAGAGGTGTCAGCAGCCAAGGCATGTTGGGATAGCCAGCGTCCCCTACATGGGAAGCACATGGACATCGTTAGAACTGGTGTAGCGGTCGTGCTGGTCGGCTATACAGAATACAGGACAGACAGACTGTACCCACCAACAACACATGCCCGTTCGTTGCGCAGCTGCATCATCATATCAGGCATCCCGCTACGCCTCATGATGTAGGCATCGTGTGCTGATCCTGGGAAACGAGCACAGACATGTGAAATCACCATATTGGACAGACACACACAAGGGCATTGATGGAGTGGTAGTGCTTCCGATTGCGGTACGCCACCTCCCGTGCGTGTGGTGGTACCAAACCTACATGTGTCCCATCTATGGACCCAATGACATGGGTCATCCCTCCCAGGGCATAGAATCCACGCTTGACCTCAGTCATCTGTTCAGGGGTTGGGAACTTGATGAAGTCATCCAGGTGAATCAACATGGCCTCCAAGAAATCATGCAGCACACCGCTGAACATGCTCTGGGACATGCCACCAACATGAGCTATGGTATTTTGGAAGGTACCCGTGGCCAGAAAATGTAGGGCAGCCATTACCTTCAGCTGGGGTGTCAGTGCCGTAGGATACCTGTGCTGCGGTTGCAGGTGTGGTGCCAGTCTCGCCGTCAGCTCCAGAATCAACGGTTGGGTGAAGCGGTAGAGCCGGATCCTGTCATTCTCCTGCATGGTAGCCAAGTCTGGAATTCTTCGGGCAACAGGAGGCGCTCTGCAGTAATTTGGAAGTGACAAGGAAGAGTGAGTGCACTACGAGAACAACTCATGTCTACTGAGCACATGTAAATCTGGCAATACACACATGCCACATAGGGAATCAGGCATGTGCTACATGCCCAGGACACGTATGGATGCAAGGTGACACTCCTTCCAAGACCCAGCTACACACGGTGATTGAGAACCTCCCCATGCCACGCCATGGAAATAGCTGTGTCCCAGTGCAAGTGCACTGCCCGACGCAAGACAGGAGTGACATACACCCACACATCAGCAGAAGTGTGATGCCGATTGCAGAGACTGGTAGCGGAACACTGGAGCCACAGGTCACATGACATTACACTAGTCCAGCCCACACACCTTGCCATGAAGGTGCACATGTCATGACTCACCACACATTCCTTGTGAGTTTGCTGACATGGCCTTGTCACGCTACTCCGTGTCCCATGCATACATGTGCACCTCACATCCGATAACACATGTGGCATGGTGTTGGGAACAGTGTGCAATGACAATCTACACACAGCCACATGTTGGTTGCTGCAACGGCTGCAGCTTTTGAGGGTGCTACAACATCAACCTGATGTAAATCCCGGACACATATATGACATAGTCACATTGTGCACTGTGGGTAGTGACAAGTCATGTGTCATGACCCCTGTACCGGGCATCATGGGACACTTCCGTGTGTTGGTGTCCGTGCCATGCCAGTGACGCTCACCCCAAGTGCGCAGTCCCACATGCACACATGTCAAAGGAGTCAAGGGCATGCCTGGCACACATTGCACCCTCACACAGTACACATGTACACATCTCATCATACATCTGGTGCCTTCTCCACTCAGGAGGCATGTTCCACATCACAGCCTGTGACACCTGTGCCCCACACATGTAGTAATGCACAGACGATGCCTTGATGTCCATTCCTGGACAAGTATGTCCATCCATGGACAAGTATGTCCGCCCTATTCCTACATGTGTGTCGCCTATCACCACAGTGATGTGTAAAAACCGCCGTACTGCTGCTGAGAGGGCCTGTGCATGTTCCCAAATCACTGTGGGAGTGCTGCCGTATGTGTACCCATTGTGATGGCGAGCGTACAGGCATTTGTACGGTCGTACCACTACGGGTACGCATACGCGTGCAGACCCATAGTGATAGTGAGCGTACATGCGTGTGTACGGTCCGTACCACTACGGGTACGCATACGCGTGCAGACCCATAGTGATAGTGAGCGTACATGCGTGTGTACGGTCCGTACCACTACGGGTACGCATACGCGTGCAGACCCATAGTGATAGTGAGCGTACATGCGTGTGTACGGTCCGTACCACTACGGGTACGCATACGCGTGCAGACCCATAGTGATAGTGAGCGTACATGCGTGTGTACGGTCCGTACCACTACGGGTACGCATACGCGTGCAGACCCATAGTGATAGTGATCGTAGATGCGTGTGTACGGCCCTATCACTATGGGTCTGCACGCGTATGCGTACCCGTAGTGGTACGGACCGTACACACGCATGTACGCTCACTATCACTATGGGTCTGCACGCGTATGCGTACCCGTAGTGGTACGGACCGTACACACGCATGTACGCTCACTATCACTATGGGTCTGCACGCGTATGCGTACCCGTAGTGGTACGGACCGTACACTCGCATGTACGCTCACTATCACTAGGAGTACGCATACGCGTGCAGACCCATAGTGATAGTGAGCGTACATGCGTGTGTACGGTCCGTAACACTACGGGTACGCATACGCGTGCAGACCCATAGTGATAGTGAGCGTACATGCGTGTGTACGGTCCGTACCACTACGGGTTCGCATACGCGTGCAGACCCATAGTGATAGGGCCGTACACACGCATCTACGATCACTATCACTATGGGTCTGCACGCGTATGCGTACCCGTAGTGGTACGGACCGTACACTCGCATGTACGCTCACTATCACTAGGAGTACGCATACGCGTGCAGACCCATAGTGATGGAGAGCGTAGGCATGCATGTACGGGCCGTTGCCATGCATTTGGGGTGCTCTAGGGCCCCGAAACGCATCGTACCTGTGTGTGATGCTCCAAATTACATAGGGGACAAGTATTAAGGCCTACATGCATGCTGGTTGTCATGGAGACCAAGTTCAAAATTCGAAATTGTTCTGGAAGGTGCACAGCAGAAGTCAGTTGGAATTCTTCTACTTTGTTGCAATGTGTTTGTGGGGCTGACATCATGCAGGAGAATGAAACCGATAGAGAACCCACAGACTGCTAGGTTTGAAGGGATTGGTGGAAACATAGGATGCAAATGTGAGTGACCAATCACTCTGTACTCCTGTGCATGAGACTGGGCAGAAGGGCACATATAAGGCAGCCAGGTCCCATGAGGGAGCACTTGCCTGCACATCTTTGCATTCGTCGACCCAGCTGCTGCTACTGATTCCCTGGAACCATGTCAAGGGCTGTGGAGAGGACACAGCCATTCACCCTGGAGGAGAACATGGCTCTGCTGGATGTGATCCTCCCACAGTACTCCATGCTGTATGGGCGACCAGGGTATCAGGTGAGTGCATAGGCCACTGCCACAGACTGTCCCTATGTTGTGACTGTGACTTCTGCCATTGCGTCCAGGTGTAACACACATGCCATGTACTGTCGGGGGGGCCCCAGGGGGGGGGTGCCTGATGTCTCCCAGCAGTGCCCTGAGACAGGAGGGGTGGGGGCCTATCACTCCCAGCAGTGCCCTGAGACAGGAGGGGTGGGGGCCTATCACTCACAGCAGTGCCCTGAGACAGGAGGGGTGGGGGCCTATCACTCACAGCAGTGCCCTGAGACAGGAGGGGTGGGGGCCTATCACTCCCAGCAGTGCCCTGGGACAGGAGGGGTGGGGGCCTATCACTCACAGCAGTGCCCTGAGACAGGAGGGGTGGGTGTGATGCACAGTGTGAGCCTTGATCATTGATTGTGACATTGCCATCATTCCACCTGTGTACCCACTGTGGCAGGTACTGCTTTTTCCCTCACCAGGGGATGATGTCCCTATGACAAAGGTGCAATGCGTTGGCTGCATGACATGCCTTGTTGTAACCAGCTAATTTGTACCCATATGTCTCTCTGTGACATGTGGCTGGTGTATTGATGTGGTGTCACTTGTTCCTCCTCACAGGTAGGCGCCACTGCCAAGGAGCAGATCTGGCTGACCGCCGTCAGTGCCGTGAGGGGTGTGGATGGTCGGAGGCGGAGCCTGCCCCAGGTGAGGAAACGCTGGCAGGATATCCGGTGCTGGACGCGGAGGATTGCACGGCTCCTGCTGGGGGACTCACCTGAGAGCCACAAGAACCGCGGCCGCCGCCGTCTGAGCCACCTCCACAGGCGTGTGCTGCCGGTGGTCTTTCCAGACCTGGAGAGGCGCTTACAGGCGATGCAGCAGCCGGAAGGGGGTAGGTACATGTGTGTTTGTTGTGTGTCACCGGCATTTGTAAGGGCACAGTAGCATGAATTCACTGGCAGGGTTTAAAGGTGCTGTGCAGATCCTGTTTGCCCCAGTATAGCGCTGTGCCCCTGCCACCCTTCCCCTCCTTGCAATGTGTTCCCTGGTCTGTGTGTAGTCACTCCTTCACAAGGTAATGTAGGCTGGCACTTTGACCACGAGAACAATGACTGTAGCATCATGTGTGGGGGTGGTGTGTAACAGGTTGTGGGACCTTGCCTGTGCACTGTCAAGTTCACTGCATGTGGGTTCCATGTCAGTTGGCACTGATGCTGACTCCAGACATGGGAGTTGGTCTCTCATGTGTCATGCCTTACAGCGCGCATGTCCTATGTAGTGGCCTGTGACATGATGTGCATGAGTGTGCGATACACATATTGCAGGGATGGTGACGTGTGTTGCAGTCATTACCATTCAGTAGCATGTAGTTGTGTGCCCACTACTGTCCCCTGGGGCAGCTCTTCCTCAGTGGTGTATGTGTCATCATAAACGTGGCCAATCTCAGTGTCTACAGCGTAGGTTGTGCTCTGTGCCATTGTCCCCTGTCACCATGTATATTGACGTGCTATTTTGTACAGGTGTCCACTGTGCAGCCTGACCTGATTGTCCTTCTTCATACTCACAGTTGCCAGTGCCTGTGTGTCTTGTTATACTCTTCTGAGGATGGGCACTGGTACCTCATTATTTGTACAGGCGCACCTTGGCTGTTTGGCGTCCAATCTTGCTTTTTGCCTGCCCCTGTGTGTATCACCCAGACTATGAGATGTTGGTGCCACCTGTGTCTCAACAATTTGCCTCGTGTAGGGTCTTGTTGGGGCGGGCAATGCCTATGTGTCAAATCCTGATTTCCACTTGCTGGGTCTGGGCAGTGTGTGATGTGTCTGGACACACACGCAATGTGCAGTGACCGAGTCATGTTGGGCATGTTTTCAGCATTACCTATGCAGCATGTGTCTCAAGTTCATGGATATGGTCCCTGGTCATCGGTATTTTCGCCAACGCTGTGTGGTGCAGATGCAGTGCTGGATTGTCCCCAGGGCCTGGGTGCTATGTCAGACTCCGTTTCCTGTCTTTAGCTATTGTCTCATGCTCTCCATGGTATTTCAGTGGCATGGTGGCTCAACCAACTGTGTGTTTCATGCCCTACATCGGTACCCTGTTCAGTAGATGTTAGGGATCTTCCTTTTCAGGCTATGCAATGTTACCTATGTAGATTGGACTCATGTGACAGATGTGTACAGGTGTCTGATTAATTTCTGTCTCTCCACCCTGCCCACAGCATCGTCGGGGGACACAGAGGGAGACATGGACACAGACCAGGCGGAGGGACCGAGCACCAGTGCCAGCCGTGACATCGGGTCTGGCACATCGAGTGGGACAGAGGCGGAGGAGAGTGTGGCCGAGGACCTGTCGACTGGCACATCAGACTACGAAGCTGACAGGTCCGGGGAGGATGTCTCCGAGTGGGCGGAGGCTGCACCAGCAGCTGACAGCGGAACAACACCTCGCACCGCCCCCTCAGTTTCCATCAGCCGCCTCCCACTTGCTCGTGTCCCTTCCCAGCGTGCCCGGTCACAGCATGTCTCCTTCCTGCCAGGCACCGCACCCCCTGCCCCTGTCTCCACTGCTGCCGCCAATGCAGAGTCTGTGGACATCCAGCGGCAACTGCAGGTTGGTCAGGCTGCGATCCTTAATGTCCTCCATGCCCACGGCAAAACCCTCACCAACATCGAGGCTTTCTTGGAGGGCATTCATTCATCGCAGGCTGACCAACGCAACTTGCTGAGGTCCATAGACTCCACACTGACTGCAGCAGTGGGTCTCCTGCAGCGCGACCTCCCCCCACCTACCCCTGCCCCATCCACACTTCCCACTCCCATGCCTGTCCCACGTACACCCAGACGTCGGCATGCACCCACATCAACGGACACGGGCACCACACCAGCAGGGAAGGTCCACCGCACTCCTCCTGACACGCACACACAGGGTGAGGTAGGCACACCCACTGGGTCGGGGGGCAAACGTGTGACACGCAGCCATAGTGGGAGTCCGCATTCCACCCAGTCCACTCCCTCCAAATCCCCTCCCCTCAGCTCTCCTGGCCACATCTCCCCCAAGGACTCCTTCATGGCCGCTCTGTCCCTGAGCCCCACGGTTACACCACCACGCAAGCGGTCAAGGAGGTCCCCGGTCAGGGTGGTTGAGTCTCCCCCCCTGTCTCCACCCTCCCCCAGTGGCGCTGCGACCCATCCCTCTGACCCCCCCCTCCTTGGGGCCTGAGGTCCCTTCGGGTGCAGGGGACTCCCTGGAGGACCTTGCAAAGGTGTGTAGTGCCATCCTGGCCTCCGCCTTTGGCCCTGCCCCACCCCCTGTGGTGGAGTCCTCCATCCCTGCACCCACAACGCCGCCCCTTTGCCCTGATGTCCCTGCGGTGCCTGTTGCTTCCCCCCCCCATGATGCCCTCACCAGTGTGGAAGACGATGCCATTTGACTGTGCAGGCAAGGTAGGGGACACGCATCCCACTGTGTCCCCCATCCAGCTGAGAATCATTGACTGCCCTATGGGCTTTGTGAAGATTGAACTGCCTGCGATCCACGGACATTGTGCTCATGCTGAATAAAGCTTAATTTTTTTTTCATTATCACACTACTGCTATGCTGGTATTGGTGTTGGTGGGGCTGCTACATGGTTTTGGGTGGTGTGTAAGGGTTTGGGTGTGTGGGATGTGTAGTAGTGTACTGCTCATTGGTGGGACCCTGGGATCTGTGTGCCATCACAAGGTGTTGGCTAACTTTCTTTGTTCATGTGAGCAGTTACTGCATGGTGCACTTGTCCCAGGGTGTATTCCTTCCTCTGTGTACCCAGCTTTCTTCCCTGCAGGGTGTTCCCAATGTTTAGCGCAGAGCTGTGTCTACATGAGCTGTGTGTGTGACGGAGCCCTTCTACTTTGGCCATGCATGCAGGGCCATGTGTCCACCTGCAACAATCGTGGCATCCTTGGTGATCACTGTACTTGTGTGTGGAGTCTGTTGACATGAGTTCATGGGGACATGTTCCCTTGTAGCCAGTATGCATGTGGATAATTCTGGCCTCACACACATGTGTTACACCCCTCCTGTCTCAGGGCACTGCTGGGAGGACTCCACACCCACCCCTCCTGTCTCAGGGCACTGCTGGGAGGACTCTGCACACACCCCTCCTGTCTCAGGGCACTGCTGGGAGGACTCTGCACACACCCCTCCTGTCTCAGGGCACTGCTGGGAGGACTCCACACCCACCCCTCCTGTCTCAGGGCACTGCTGGGAGGACTCTGCACACACCCCTCCTGTCTCAGGGCACTGCTGGGAGGACTCCACACCCACCCCTCCTGTCTCAGGGCACTGCTGGGAGTGATAGGCACCCACCCCTCCTGTCTCAGGGCACTGCTGGGAGGACTCCACACCCACCCCTCCTGTCTCAGGGCACTGCTGGGAGGACTCTGCACCCACCCCTCCTGTCTCAGGGCACTGCTGGGAGTGATAGGCACCCACCCCTCCTGTCTCAGGGCACTGCTGGGAGGACTCTGCACCCACCCCTCCTGTCTCAGGGCACTGCTGGGAGGACTCTGCACACACCCCTCCTGTCTCAGGGCACTGCTGGGAGGACTCTGCACACACCCCTCCTGTCTCAGGGCACTGCTGGGAGTGATAGGCACCCACCCCTCCTGTCTCAGGGCACTGCTGGGAGGACTCTGCACACACCCCTCCTGTCTCAGGGCACTGCTGGGTGGACTCTGCACACACACCTCCGATTTCAGGATATGTACGCTTGGAACATACACGGTGGGTGTACGCTCAATGCATTCGAGGTGAGGGTACGAGTCTACTTACACTGGTGTGGTGGGGGTACGCTCCATGCATACGCGGGTGGGGGTACGGGTCGTACTTACACTGTTGGCATGGGGGGTACGCTCCATGCATACGCGGGTGGGGGTACGGGTCGTACTTACACTGTTGGGCTGGGGGGTACGCTCCTTGCATACGCGGGTGAGGGTTCGAGTCGTACTTACACTGTTGGCATGGGGGGTACGCTCCATGCATACGCGGGTGGGGGTACGGGTCGTACTTACACTGTTGGGCTGGGGGGTACGCTCCTTGCATACGCGGGTGAGGGTTCCAGTCGTACTTACACTGTTGGGCTGGGGGGTACGCTCCTTGCATACGCGGGTGAGGGTTCGAGTCGTACTTACACTGTTGGCATGGGGGGTACGCTCCATGCATACGCGGGTGGGGGTACGGGTCGTACTTACACTGTTGGGCTGGGGGGTACGCTCCTTGCATACGCGGGTGAGGGTTCGAGTCATACTTACACTGTTGGCATGGGGGGTACGCTCCATGCATACGCGGGTGGGGGTACGGGTCGTACTTACACTGTTTGCATGGGGGGTACGCTCCATGCATACGCGGGTGGGGGTACGGGTCGTACTTACACTGTTGGGCTGGGGGGTACGCTCCTTGCATACGGGGTGGGGGTAGGGTCCGTACATATCCGTCCCCACGCTATGTGATGTTTGTGCGGCCCGTACCCAGGCCTTTGCCACGTGGGTGCGATCCGTCCCGCCATTGTTGGGGTGACGTGTGTGGGCGTGGTCCGACTCGTACCCACGCTCTTCAGGCGTGGGTACGGGACGTACCTGTCTGGTTGTGTTGCCGGTTCGCGTGGTGACGGACTTCCGTTGTGGCGGTCGCTGGCTTATCAGGACACGCCCCCACCCCCTCGTGGTGACCAGGGCATGGGAGTCAGGTATGTCCAGGCCATGTGTGGTGTGTGACTTATGTGGTTGTTTTGTGGCCTGCCCTGGTCGTGCCACCCCCACCCCACCCCACTTTCCCCCCTCCCTTAGTTATTCTGACCTTCTGCGGCGTCTGCGTCGTAACCTGTAGAGGAGGTGTACTGCTATGAGGGCAGGGATGACTCGTAGGTTCAGGTCCATGTCTGTCCGTCGCGTACTGGTACTCCTTGCTCGCGTCGTCCTGTCGCGTACGGGTCCTCCTTGATCGCGTCGTCCTGTCGCGTACGGGTCCTCCTTGGTGGCGTCGTCCTGTGTGTCCGTCACGTACTGGTCCTCCTTGTTCGCGTCGTCGTTTGTCCGTCGCGTACTGGTGGTCCTTGTTCGCGTCGTCCTGATTTCCCGGCAGTTTTTGGCTGCCGCAAAATATTCACCATGCGGGGTGACGTCGGTGCGAATCGTGATTCCTGGGTCGTGAATGGCTGGCTGCGAGCGTCCCGACGTCAGGTCGGCGCTTTCCCGGATCGCATTGGTAGGTGTTTTTTTGTTCGGTCGGCCTTTTTTACGATTCGTACGGTAATGGTGTACCCGTGCGAATCGTAATTCCTTGTTTGTGAAAATTGACGACCGGGTACGCGTCGGGCGGAGATTG
The DNA here is from genome assembly GCF_964204655.1 of Triturus cristatus. Lineage (NCBI taxonomy): Eukaryota > Metazoa > Chordata > Amphibia > Caudata > Salamandridae > Triturus > Triturus cristatus. Next base: position 769,873,046 of record NC_140582.1, on the reverse strand, counting down.
TGCTCCGTCCGACGGTTCGTACCCGGTTTTTGCAGGATCGTGATCGGCACCTTTGTGTTTGAATCAGTTTGAGTATGTTTTTAAACTCTTCTGGATCATCGTTGGACCCTTTGCCACAAAAAATTTGGAAGGAGTTGGGAGCAGAATTGTTCCCTATACTCCGCCTTATTTGCAATCAATCTCTTCGTAGCGGAGTAGTACCGACTAGCTGGAAACAGGCACTGGTGACACCTCTTTTAAAAAAGGCAACTCTGGACCCAGCCTGTCCTAAAAATCATAGGCCGATCTCCCTGCTGCCCTATCCAGCAAAAATTGTAGCACGGATAGTCAGTAAATCATTATCAAAATATTTGGAAACTAATAGGATCTTAGAAGATGTGCAATTTGGGTTTCTCCCCGCCCATGACACAGAGACCGCCCTGGTGACCGTGATGGATGAGCTTCGTATGCGGGCAGATAGAGGTCAAGCAGTGGTTCTTATCCTGCTTGACCTCTCTGCCGCATTCGACACGGTCAACCATGCCATTCTTCTGACGAGACTGAAGGAGGTGGGAATAGCAGGCATCGCCTTGAATTGGTTTCAATCTTTCCTCTCGGATAGGAGTCAGGCAGTGGCGACTCCTCCCTATCAATCTGAATTTATTAACACCTCGCATGGTGTTCCTCAGGGCTCTGTGATCAGCCCGATCTTAATTAACATATATATGAAACCTCTGATCGCCACATTATATTATTATCGTAAATTATGCGGACAACACTCAACTGATCTTCTCCTTAGAGGGAGAACAGTCTACATCTCTTGAAGTGTTTCATGAATGTATGTGAGATACAGCTCACTGGCTAAAGGAAAATTAATTGCAATTTAATGGCGATAAAACCGAGGTTCTCTATTGCCTAGCAGGGAAGGCACCACCCATGCTTCCCTCGAACTTTTGGCCATTAGCCACGGCATGCCCACCGATGCCTGTTGATAAGGTTCGGAATTTGGGTTTCATGTTTAATAATAAGCTGATGCTCGAATCACAGGTTAATAAAACCCTGGGGAGCTGTTTTGCTATTATTAGAGTCCTTCGCAAAATTCTCCCGCTCTTGCCAATTCATGCTCGAACATTGGTAGTTCAAAGCACCATCTTAAGTCGATTAGGCTATTGTAATGCTTTGGTGTTGGACTCTCCGAGATATCTAATAGATAGGCATCAGAGGATTCAAGCAATAGCAGCTAAACTGGCTTTGGGGAAGTCAAGACGGTTCTCTACCTCCTCGGCCTTGGCAGAGCTGCATTGGCTCCCGATATTGCAGAGAGGCCAGTTTAAATCCCTCTGCATAGTCTTTAAGGCCCTGCATGGATCTGGACCAGAACTTATGCAGAGGAAATTTGCTTGGTATGTACCTGAGAGAAGTCTTCGCTCCTCGTCAGCCAGACTGGTGAAGGTGCCAAGATTTAAAAATACAAAATCAGGAGGTAGAGCTTTTAGTATCTCTGCCGCCCGATTATGGAATAAGTTCCCGCTAGAAGTGAGACAACTGGTGGATCTCCTTCCATTTAGGAAGAGACTAAAAACCTGGCTCTTCCCTAGTGCATAATATGGTTATTCGGACATCTCTCCGGAACAGTAGTCTCTCTGTGCACTTATATGTTAGCGCCAGGATGCCTGATAGGTGATAGTGCGCTTTATAAATGCTAAAAATAAATAATAAATAAAGAAATAAAGAAGGTAGATAATGTTTGAGAGAAACTAATAGGTCTGGCCAGTTTGTAATGTAAGTGCTAAGGCTGGTCATTTCTGATTGTGTGGTTTGGTGAATTAAAAAATAATTGAACCACAAAATATCTGTATTATTGAAAGGTACACTACTCTACAGCAAGGTTCACACTAAGGGGCTTATTACGATAGCAGGTGGTCGACCAATGCCAGCTATCACGTCTGTCAGGAGATAGACCGACAAGTAGGCATCCATCCAGACACCCAATTATGATGTGACCGCCGGTCAGAAAAGTGCTCTTTAAAACAGTGGCTTGTGCTACAGCCCTGGAAAAAGGCAGCAGCACAAGCTGTCATTTAAATGAGCACTTTGTGCATATCCATGCACAGTGTACCATGCACCATGTGGTGTGTGGCATACTGTGCATGGATGTGCATGGGGTTCCTACATGTGCCCCCTCGGCCACTTTGCAGTGGACTATGAGGGACGGGGATCCTGTTTGAAGACCCCAAAGTCCCATTCCAACAGCCTTTTCATGGCAATGAGGTCGTCATAAAAAGGCTGTCTGAAAGGGACATCGTAATTTCGATGGCGGTGCCTGCCTCGGCACCGCCTCTTGTTGGCACTATGATTCCTACTGCTACCCTGTCGGGATCAGATGATTTTGTTGGAGGGGGCGATCTTTCCCCTGACCTCTGCGGTCCGACCAACTGCACTGTAATGCCGTGGTCGGACAGATGTTGTGTGAACCGCCACTGATTGCATGCTGGTGACGGTCCGCCAGACATCATAATAAGGCCCTAAGTGAATACCAGTATTAATAACAACACCAAGGGTAACCATGGCCACTTATTGTTTGCAGCCAATTATTCAACCATTCATCCAGCCTTTCAAATATTCTTCTATTAGCCTACTTACCAAATCACAGATATAAATTGAATCACCCAATAACACAGATGCACAGAGTGTCTCTTACTAGGTAAAGTATAACCTTAAAATGTACAGCCAAAGTATAGTTCATGGGGGAAGATGACCGGAGCATTAAAATGCCATCAAGAAGAAATTCAGATGCTGCAATTTAAACAATATGAAAAAAAGATCCAGGCATTATTCTCACCTGTGGGAGCATATGGAAGTGGAAATTACACAAAAGCTGCATGATGGAATAACTTAGTGTGTTTGGGAGTTGGATTTACCTAATTATTTACCTTTAGTGTAAGGCCATGGTAGATGTTGCAGAAAATGCACCAATGGCAGGAAAGTTAAATGTCATATGTGGGCTGCAGTATGTATTTACACTACCCCCACACATGACAAAAATGTATGGCTGCCACAAACACTACTGTGCTCTTGCTGGGTTGCAGGTTAAATCCACTGGAGGGACACAGAAAAGGGGAAAATACTCATCATGTAGGCAAACCAATTTTTACATATATAAATAAGTAAATTCTAAATTGTTCCTTGTGAGCCCACTGGACTGGTTGCTTATTATGTAAAAAGGTGTCATACTTTATATTTAGAATTGTGTGCTATAAAAGTGGCTAGATGTAAAAATGCTTTTTTTAACATCTATAGGGGTATATTTACTAATATTTTGCACGATGTTTATGTCACAAAACTGAAGCAAATTGATGCAAAATTTTTGTTTTCCAATTTAATTTCAGATAATCACTTGACAGTAACTCAAAGCAATGCATAGCGCTGCTTTGCATTACTTAGCACCAATGGGGCATTCCATGAGTAGTGCATAGTAATGCAACCACCCATGGTTTTGATGTAAAACCCTTTCTACAAAAAAAAAAATAGGCAGGGTTTTGCATACAAAAATAATGCCCATTTCATATAGGCACTCTCACTGAGAAATGTTTTTAATTCTCGTTTCTTTTTAGACTTTGCGCGTATGATGCTCTGTACAGCACACATACAAGTTGGGAAACATTTTAAAGCTTGTCTAAGCTTAGTATGTTTTACTGGAAGAGCATCCTTCCACTACAAAGCCTATGCTAGACTTGGGTATCCTAAATGATCTGCTCCCATTCAGTCTCTGGGCCCTGCTAGACTCTCTGGTTCCGGTTCTAGTTAGAGGAATAACCAAATTGTAACTCTGACAGAGGGTGGTGTTTTTATTTATACAGGGAGTCATTAAGGGAGTGTAGGGGATCCTTTTGATGGGAAAAAGTGATTAGTAATTTTGCAGCTTGCTCTATGGGAATTTTTACAGGGAATTGAAGAGCAGAGCAAGTGCTGCAAAAGAGGGTGGGCAAAAGGTGAGAAAATAGACAGGATTGTGTAAGAAAAACTCTCCATGACTAGCTCGTACACCGGATATAACTGACACCTTATCAGCACCTTCTTGCAATGTTTCTGCACCTGGGGAGAGGGCCCTGCTGGAAAAAAGAAGACTCTAAGACTCCTGCTGGCACCCAAGCATGAAATTCAAGTGTTAAATGATACGTTTGTTGGATAAAAAGTCCATGCTTTCTGTTGTATAAAAATGGAGGTAAGAGTTAAAGAAAGAGAAACACTGGAAGTTTCGTCGGTGATGGGTACCAGCCTCACAGGTATCTATTGCTCTTGAGACATGAATACTACTAACACAATTCCTCTCAGTGCCAAGGCAGTAGACCCTTCCCTCTATACTCACACCCAGTCTAGAATGATCAGGCTCTCAGTAAAGTGTTGCCTTTAATGGGCCAAGTAGTAACTCTAAGTCTTTCAGGAGAGCTTGAGGACTAGAAAGAAGATAAGGCAAGGGGTGGCAGATATATGGTCAGTGGAATGTTAAGTTTGGAGGCACACACATTGGAGGAAGAAACAAGAGGAAGCAATAAAGTTGTAGTCAAGGATCACACAGTGGGTGACACTTTAAAGTGGACAGCCATACTTTTAAGGAGTTGTGAGGCAACTCATTGATGTAATTGACTGTCCTTAAACTCACCTAGAAACTCTCACCTTCCTTTAGGGCATGACTTTGATTGGTGCTTTTATGACTCTGATTTGCAAGCCTCATCTGACACATTGGTGCCCAAGGTGCCACTGAGCAGTCTTCCAAATTCTCCAATTCTGCTTCTGCCTGATCTTTTCCTGTTGTATCTGTCTCTTAATCTTGTCAATCCTGTGTCTCCCATTGCCACTGATCCTGACACCAAGGACTGAAACTGCTTTCGAAGGGTCAAGTGGTTGACATCTTGTTAACCTGATCAAGGGGCACAAAAAACAGAACTCCTGACTTTAAGAAGGTTCAGCTAATTACTAAAGAAAAAAACCTGCTGGAACCCTGGATGGAGAGAAATATAATAACTGGAAGCCTACCCAGAAGACCTGAGTGCTGCTGGAGAAAGAAGAGCCTTAGGGTAAAATTCAGAGTTTGGCAGAAAGGTTACATGATCACAAACATGACAGATATCCTGTCCACCTTATCACTAGTGCCATAGAAATAATGCATGTGTGTAATAAGGTGAGAAGGATTTCTGTCATGCTTGTGATGGAGTAACCTGCCCGATAAACTCTGAATAAGGCCCTTAGTCATGTTTTCCACCTCCACAGAATGGAATAAAGTGTTGAGGCTTGATCCTAGTTAGCTGCGTACTCAGACTTTAAATAGACATTTTACGTTTTCTAGCTGCTTTTGCCTTAAAACTTTTAAAATGTATATCTTTGATTCCCCTTATTCAATTTTAGTCATATTTGTGTCTTGATTTTCAGAGCCTTAGTACAAGTCTTAGGAGACAGGATCGCACTCATGTTAGTAGCTATAGTATGGCCAACCAAGGTGTTGTTCACATAACTTTTGGAGGAAGTTAATAAATCTGGTGTGGGTCTTCCACAATTTGAAAGTGCGGGAATATCCGACCATGGCAGCATGGAATATTCAAAGGCACCCTTGACCTAGGACTTCCAGGAAGATCAACTGTCAGTGGGGAGAAATAATAGTGTATGCTACGACATTTCACCAGGTTTATTGATTTATACTTAAATATATGTTGTGAACTGCCAATCAGACTTGCCACAGTGGGGCATCCTACAGTTTTCCTTCTGTTTTCTTTAAAAAATCCCTTTATGTTGGGTTTTTTTCTGATGTTAGTTTGCTTATTCAGACATGCCATGAAGGAGGTGAGGGTTGCTTTTCATTTTTAGAAGTCATCCCACAAGAATACCCTGGGTTCAAGACACCTATTTTCAACTGGGCGCCTGGGGTTTCACTTTCAAATCCATTGTTAAGAGTTTTTTAGACAGGCCAGCAATTCATGTAGCACAAAATCTACTTTTTTGCTTTAAATTTGCACCGATAGCACCTTAAGGCATTGCCCAAAAAGTAGAATCACCATCACTAGAATGAGTGGTAATGTAGATTCTATTAATATCACAGAAGCTAATGTTATTGAAAAAATAGTACTATTCTAACGTCATCTGTTTTGTGTGGTTTTTGGCTGGTAGGTGTATTTGAAGAAGATGCTTACTGTTTTATTGTTTTCTTTTTCATCAAGAAGTTTCAAAGTATTTGCTTTGCTCCTTGAAAAAATAGTAAATACGAAATATGATCTTGTTTTCCCGGTAATTAAGTTATCAAGGCCTATAGACACAGAAAATAATTCAGTCGAAAAATATTTTGATCAGATACTTTTTACAACAGTAGCCATAACTGCTAATTAGAAAAAATCTTTTAGGGGTTTACATTATTCCTGCGAGTGAATGTCAAATGGGTTGGATATATCAAATTACATAAGTATTCTAGGAGAAAACAAGCATCAGTTGCCCAAGTCAACTCTGTTATGGACCCCCCCCACATTTTTCCTGGTATCTGCTGCAACTTTGACTGAAATTGTGCTGGGTGCCTGCTAACCATGTCCCCACCACCAGAGTTCTTTTCCTAAACTGTACTATAGTTCCGTAATTGACAACACAGTTATGCCCCTTGTAAGTCGCTGGTAAGTGGTACTAGGGCATTGGACCTAAGTAAAGGTCCCTAATGGCTGCAGCACAAATCATGCCACCCAAAGGGAACCCTCACAAAGCTCACACTAACTGCCACTGCAGCCTACATATTTTGGGGTAGAGAAAACCAAAGAGTTGACATGGCACACATGCCTGTGTGCCATGCCAACCAAGTACTGCATGTGTATAGGTAAGTCACCACCACACCCAGCATTACTGCCCGAAGGCCGGGCGCACTATACCCATGTGTGGGCATATCTTCCTCAGTGGGTGTGTCGCTGTGATGCCTAAGTTCACCCTTAGATATTACGAGTGCCCAAGGGAAGCCATAACAAGTACATGGGCTGGACACTCGTGATTACGAGCTCCCCAGCTACATGATGGCTTCACTGTACCCCAAGGTTTTTGGTATCAAACACCCCATCTTAATAAACCCATACTGATGCCAGTGCTGGATTTATTAATAAATGCATGCCAAGGGCACCTTAGAGTTGCCCCCTGAAAACCTACCGATCACTAGTGTGCTGACTGATTGGTCTCAACCAGCCAGCCACCATAGACAGATTTTTGACCTCCTGAGGTGAGAGGCCAGGAACAAAGCCTGCTCTGGGCGGAGGTGTTCACTCCTCGTCCAAGCAGGATGGAACTCCAGGACGGGATGCTTCAAAGGCTAAGCCGCCTTTGTTATGCAACCCTGGGCCTCTCCAGATAGCGGAGGTCCTCACCCTCCTTACCCGACCCCACTTTTGCGTGGCGAGAAAGGTAGAAAAATGTTTTAGATTAGGCCAGCTAATGTGGACCCCACTTTTCAGAATCCTCCATTTTGTATTGGAGAAAATTTGCCGATTAGGGTCAGGGTTATGCCCACTTCCCACAGGAAGTGGTCATATAGAGGGTGTAGTCACCCTTTAGGTAGGCAGCCCATTGGCCACCACCTGGTACTCCCCTTAACATCCCTCTATTGAGAGGTGTCACTGCCTGGCGATAACTGGAGCAGAACTTTGGATTTTGGTAAGAAACCCTGTCATTCTCAACCCACTCTCGACAGTCGCAACAGAGTGAAAGTCTCCCTTGGAGTAGAGGAGCTACTCCATTACAGTCCGCAGGCACTGACAAGAAGAGTCTAGTCAACCGCCTTGCGGCACTCCGGCCTGACTGATGCCGCAGATGACCATCAGAAAGTACTCATTCTCTGGAAGGTCAGATCTGTCTCTCCATCAAGTGTCAAGACACCAGAACAACCAGAGCAGTACCTCATCATCCCCCGGGGCACCGGATGCCCTGTGGCAAACACTGATCATGAGTGTCTAGTTGAAACTCTCACAGCACTGGGACCAAAGCAGCAGCCATCAAGGTACATCAGCATCACTGAAGACCCACTTCGAGAGTGGCCCAGCTGTCTTGATTTCGCCATTTCCAGCTGCTTGTCCCCAACCGCAAAGTGCATCTTAGTTCACCCAGCCCAGCCAACCAATCCCTTCTGCTCCCAAGCCCATCTTGGGCGACTACTATTCCAATTCTAGAAGGTCAACACCTGCAACCAACTCTACCTATCTTTTTGCACCTTTCTTCGTTCTATAGGAATATATTTATTGAAAACTGTACTTACCTTAAACTGAGTTAATGTGTTTGAAATATATACATGAAGAAGTGATAGGTTTCTAAATTGGGCTTGAAATTATTCTTTGAGTGTGTGCCCCATGTATTGCTTCTGTAAGTACACATTTTTAACACTACTCTCTGATAAGCCTAACCACGAGCCCACACTACCACAAAGGAGAGCATTAGTATTATCTACTATAGCCTCTGTAAACCAATTGGGGACCCACACTAATCTTGAATAGTCTACTTCGTTTTGGTACACTATATAGAGAGCCAGCGTCTTACAATAGTGTTTTGTACTGCAAGACTACCCTACCAAAACAAAGCCAATGCAAGACTCATGCAAACTCCTTGATTGTCCCTCATCAAAAGGTGCGTGCATGGTGCAAGGCAGCCATAATTTGTGCCAGTGCCAGTTCTTAGGATGAGAACAACAGCACTATATCTTTGAGTATAGGATGCTGGTCTGCTCTCTTCTTTTCATGCAGTGCATCACAGAAACTTTGGTTGCTGCACTGTGTGGTTTGAAGTAATAGTAAATGTATACCCATGTTTTTGTACAGGCTCATCTGTAGATTGAAAAGGAAGCGTGTTTTATGAGCGCCATTATTTTGGCAGGAAGTTCAAATGGTCGACTCACCTTCTCAGTATTACTTGGAAGATGGGGTCCCTGGGCAATTGCCCACTTCGCCCATGCCTCAAAACATCTCTGGAGTGACATGGAGAGATCTGAAATGCACTATATCTAATAAAATATGGTACACCTCTGCTCTCTCATAGCGCTGGTTCACTTCAGGCAGCCTAGAGTCAAAGCAAGCCCCCTTGCACCATGGTTGCCTGCGTTACAAGCAGAATTGTTTTTCTGCAGGAAGGGACGCCTTTCTGTGCACAAACAATCCCTTGAGGCATTATCCTCTTTCTAGCACACATAGAAAGTGGAAATATCGAGGAGGAAAAAAGATGTATCTCGTTGTTTTGCCATCGTCTGGGAGGCTTTGTGATTTTACGCAATCCCAGGTTTACAAACCTTTGTTGATCTGGGATTGCGTCAAATCCATAGGTGAACAGGAACGTCCACGCTCCACCCATAGAACACCTTTCCAGGGCAGTGTAATACAAGACAGCATCTTGTGCTGCCCTATCTCATTCCAGATTTACTGAGTCACGTAGAGCTTAGCCTAGCTTAGTAAATCTCACTGATGCCCTTGCTTGACCTTGTGCCACCTTGCGTGACGCAATGGCCACGCAAGGGCTTTGTAAATCTAAGCCATAGTGTTTATTGGAGGAGGCGGTGGTCTGTCCCAGATTACTTTTTATTCTTCCTAAAGTGGTTTGTTAGCTCAGATACGTCCTGGCTCAACCTGTGCGCAAAACTGAAGGCACCATGATACGTAGCAGGGTGGAAGCAGTACATTTGTGCCCACCCAATTGCTTCAGGACCTCAGTACATAAAACAATGTGTATTTATAAAGCGCACGTCCACCCAGAAGGGTATCTTTCTCGCTGAGTAACAGTAAGCAACCAGGCCAGCACATAAAGCGTGATATGTTGAAAGCAAAGTGAGAGACTCTGAGTCGTGGAATGTATGTTTTTATATTATTTTAATTAGGATAGTTAAAATATTTTTATTTTCCACTTTACTGATATCACTAACGGGAAAGTTTATATTTGTAAAGTCAAGTTAGTGTTACAAAGTGCATGAACTGCGAAACGATGTCAGTTTTTGTGATGTCATTTTCTTTCACATTTCTTACTGTGATGTCATAACATATGCAAATTAAAGAGGTATGCCTTTGAAACCCAGGGACCCAAATATCCTAGGACTGGCTTTCCAAACCCTTTACTGTCCTGCACATATAAAAGTCCTATTCTAAACAGTGGCATTAATAGCGACGAACAGCATCCTAAATCTACCATTCAGCAAACTAATTATGTTTCCTATTTTTATACAATTAAATTTAACCTGTTGAATAAACATTATACTGTTTAACTTACCAAGGTTAAAAGCAAGTGTTAATAATGCTGGTCACATTGCCACATATCACCAGCGAATAACATCGTTAATCTTTAAATTCGCATTAATTCATAATTAATGTGATAAGTGTAAACTATTTACATGCATAATGCTACCAACATCTCAAAAAAAGGCGCTCTTTCATTAAAAGGAATGCACTGGTAGTCACGAATAGTGCTTCATCTCTGTCTCCACCTAGGATTTATAAACAAACGTTTTTTAATTAGCTGCTGGCTAGAAAACAAACTCAGCTGTTTGAATCTTGGTAAAATATAAATTGTTAAGAATGTTCTGGCTCTTAACGTGATCAAAAGCAATGACTTTCAGAATGGAGAATAGGTTGGAAAGTGCTGGCTGAACCGGTGGGAAACATAAATTATGAAATGTTTACAAAATGCAAGTAAAAGCTTCAGAGCAAGCTATAAATGGCAAAATACATAGTTTTACTTTTAATATTTTCCAATTTCTAATTTTCAAGGATGCAGATATAACCCTTTACAACCTGCCCAGTTCTAAATTAGTCTTTTAATTCCGAATATTTGATTAAAAAAAGACTCATGTTCTCGAGCCACGGTTAATACATGTTGCCACTTGTAAATATTAAAGTAGCGTGTGTACCAGATCAGTTTCTACTAGCTAAGAGTTCTAATCCACAAAGATATGTGCTTTGTTTTCTTAGATGTAAGTCACTTCAAACCTGAAAAGAATGATAGGCTATATTTTGGCCTCCACCATCTATTTAGTATTCTGGTCATATCTGCTGAAAGGAATTATGAGTGGCCATGACATCACCTTTATTGCATGTGTTTTTAATTTGCGGGAAGTAATGCTTTACAGGTGCTAAGGACAAATCCACAAGAGGGCCTTAGCACAACCACAATCAACACTGTTAGAAGATCAATAAAGGTTCCTGAGCCCCCCCACTTAAAAAAAAAAAGTATTATTAAGCAATGTAATACTCGATATTTTGTATATGTACAATTAATGTGGTAAAATAATTGCCTGCAACCCCATTAATTAAAGAGGTTGGGCACGTTTTCCTGAATTTAAAAGACAATATTAATGCATTTTAATTTTGGCTAGGCACTGCCACATATTTTACAATGAGCATGGAGGAGATTCCCAAAGAAATCTAAATAAATGTTAAAATTCCCAGTGTAGGAAATGAGCACCTTTTGTCTGATGTTCCCACAGATTTTTGTACGATTTGTTTTGTTCGCTTTATCACTCTGTTCACTTTACCTTGGCTAACAAGTAGTAAAGTGCCTGTGCTCCCCCTTTAAACATGGTCAAATTGGCATACTCCTAATTGGTGTATTTAATGTGCCTATAGTTCCCCAATATATGGTACAAAGTGTACCCAGGGCCTGGAAGATAAATGCCAGTAGTGGACTTTAGCACCTATTGTACAATTGATTACAGTGGCAATGCAAACATGGCTTTGGGCCTACGATTGTAGCCTGGCTGTAGCAGTTTAAGAACTACAATTCAAACTATTATATTAACCCCTTTGACAGGTCAAAAGCTTCCTTTTTAATATTAATACAACATTACTATGTAGACTGGTAATCCACAAGACAGGGTGCATTGTATTTAAAAGTAGGACATGTAGAAATGTAATGTTTACATGTCCTTACTGTGGCTAGCACCCAAAAGTTATTTTCGCTATAAGAAAGTTGGTCGACCCATACAGAAACACTGGGACTTGCTATTAAAGGGTAGGAACCAGCTATAAAACTGATCCAACACTCTTTTTAATATTTATTAAAAGCTGAACCCAATGGTGAAGTTGGATTTTTTTATACATATTTAATGAAAGTAATTTTTTGAAGGGTACATTCTCCTGACCCGAAATTCCTAGGTGCAAATTTACACTAACCATCCAACTGTCACTCAGCTGGCTGGTGAATGACCCTGAATGAGTTGTGAAAACTGCTCCCAGAGTAGAGACAAATGCTTAGGTGTGTGGAGGTGTTTTTCCCCCTGCCAGGATGGCCAGTTGGTATGAAATCAGGAACTTCATTGACTTCTAAAGAGGCCTTCCCTGTCAAAAGCAAATGTTAGCTGAAACTTGGGCAACCCCCTTTCTTTGCTCACCCAGTGAAACGAAAGCTGTCCCTAGAACTGGTTTAGAGTGACCACAAAGGAGGAGCTGCTCATTTACATAGATACCCCTGTGCATGGGCACACAGGCTCTGCAGAAGGGGAAAAAAGTTTCAGCATTTTGAATTTTAGGAGTGAGGGGTCCTGTGGGATCGAATGTATGATGGTACAATGCATACATTTACAATGCATGCCTTTATAACACAGTTTTTACATCGTAACATCCTTTACAATGCAGTCTTTTACATCGCATGCCATTACATCGCATTTTCAGAAAATATCTTTACAACGCATTCCATTATATCGTATTATACCTTTACAAGGCATAGCATTACAATGCATACCATTACATCGCATTTAAGGTAAGTGTTGGATAGTATAGGGGTAATAATTATTATTCTAACTCCAGTGAGTGCAACAGTAGGGTAAGTGTTGGATAGTGTTGGGGTAAAAAATTACTATTCTAACTCCAGTAAGTGCAACAGTAGGGTAAGTGTTGGATAGTGTAAGGGTACTATGCGTTGTAATGGTATGCATTGTAATGACTTGCGATGTAATGCCTGCGTTTTAGTGACATGCGTTGTGGTGACAAGTGATGTAATGGCTGCATTGTAATGACATGCGATGTAAAGGATGTTGTGATGTAATGACTGCTATGTAAAGGTAGTGCGATGTAATGAATGCGTTGTAAAGGTTGCTTCCCGTAGGATCACTTGACAGGAACTGCTGGAAAAGTCGGCTGGGTTACACGTGAGGATATTTACCCCATTGGTTAGGGAGGGGGCAGGAGTCAATGCCACCCACATGCTAGTACTAGGAATAAATGTGGCATCCACTGGCATTATCCTAAAAACCCTAATGAACCTGAGGAAGAAATTAAGAGGATTGGACACTTGCTGCCTGTGACCTGAGAAAAGTCTTGAAGGACTTGACCTCCTCCCTGTTTTACCCAGGGCAAAGAAGTGGTCGCTAGGCCAGTAAGCTGATTTCTTGTTTGGCTAAAGGGATACAAAATGCTACAAAAGGCCTTTTCCTGCAACTCCCAGCTGGCCATTTGCAACTGGACCTGACTTGGATCCTGATGTTTGCCTCTGCCGAAGTATGTCCTGACCCCAAGTTCTGTTCCTAGGGTCCTGAAGCCATTGGCTGTTCCTGGCTGGATTTCTTCTGCCACCTCCGTTTCTAAAACTTAGGGGCCCATTATGATCATGGGCGGATCGTCACCGCCTGGCCGGCGGTGGTCACCGCAGACCCGGCGATGGCGTTCTGCCCTCCAAATGATCCATCTTCACCGCCCGCCATATTAGTATGTCGAGGGGCACCGCGGCGGATGGAAGGACCATCTGTGGCTTTTCCGCCGGTCGGATGGTGGCGGTGCCTTGCAGGCACAGCCATCCATATTAGGATGCATGCCTTTCCATGGCGGAGAATCCGCCATGGAAAGGCATGCGGGAAATCACTGCAGGGGACATGCACAAGGTGGCAGGCTCCGCGCAGTGCCTGTCACGTTGTGCATGGCAATGCACAACATGGGCATGAACATGTTGAGGAAGCGCCCGCCAGTGTGGCAGGCGCATCCTGATTTACCTGGTGGGACCGCCACAACTTCGGCGGTCGGTCCCGTACTCCGTTGCAGTGGCGGGGGGACAAAGTCCGCCCGCCATCGTACCCATCGTACCCATAGTCCCAAGGTAAAAGCACTGACGGGGTCAGACCTCTGTGTGTATCTCATTCATGCTCTATTGTGGTTGGTCTTAAATGTTACCAGGTCTACTACAACCAGTTGATATGCTTTGGTGCTTAGTGCTTTTTGAAGCTATTTTTTCTTTAAACTTTAAAGATTCATATCTCCGGCTCCCTCATTTGGATTTTTTGGGTGCTGTGTTGTGTTTTGACTTTATTACTGTTTTGGTAACATACACATACTTTGCACATTGCTCTATAATTAAGACTGTATGCTCTTTGCCATAGATACCAGTGGGTTGAGCTTAGGCTAATTTAGTAATCATTCCTTGAGGTAGCTAGTCACCCACTCCAATTAATAATCCTATTTCTTGCAATAAGCAAAATAACTTAGGCAATGGACAGTTTTGAGGGGCAGTATGAGGACGTATGTGCTGCCACTGAAGCATCTGAGCACCCTCAGCATAAAACACAGAAGAAATTCTTAACTAAATGCTAAAATAAAAGCAACTTTCTTCGCAGCATAGGTAATTTTAAAGGGCAACATGAAGAAGATGATGCTGTCAGTGAAGCACCTGCACACCTTCAGCACATATGTCCCAGTGCTGTATACGAGCTCTGCCCTTATATATGAGAGGTGTGAAAGGTAGAATAATTGTTCAGTGTTGTGTGTGTGTGTGTGTGCACATGTACATCAGGGAGTGCAGTTTTTACATGCTAATACAAAATGATTTAATACTTTTTCACAAGTGTGCAAGTTCCCTAATGTGTTATTTTCCAAGTGTGCAAAGTGGTGAGACATTATTCCAAGATTAAATGATGTTTTTCACTTAAAGAACCAACAGAACATCCAATTCCTTTTTCAAAGACTTCTGCACATCCAAAGAGTAATTTAAAAATAGCAAATATCTGCTCTCCCCAATGAAAATGAGGATCATTCTCTTTAAAAGACTTCCAATACAAGTGCTTTTATTAATTGGAGGTGGCTGAAAATGTACTAATCCAACACATTAACCACATGTCACAATTTGCACAAAGTCCAGTATTTATCACCCCTTCATGTGTACATCATTTTGAAGTAATTTCTTAAAGACAAAATAAGTCATGGTTCTTTCACCCAACAAACATAATACACTAGATTTTAAATTATTGAATCATAAAGTATGTAACAATTGCCCATCTTTAACATGCCACTGTATTTACTGTAATATTTCTTCAGGCCGCTTTGGCATTTGCCAGGATTGAAAAATAATTTACTTTTGTGATTTTGCGTTAGAATTACTTACCAGAAATTTAATTTTCCCGAGTTCTTTCTTCATTATTCCATTCATCGCTACTCTGAGACTGAACCTCCTCCATAGACAGGCACCACCCACTCTATTTCTACTTCAAACTGTTTCTAACAATGCTTCACCTTCTCATAGATAAGCAAAAGAGTTACACAGCCATCCTGACACTTACCAAGCCACCCTAGTAAGCTTAGCTTACGAAGCCCACATTTCTAAAGGTTGGAACAAAGAAGAACAGACTTGGAGTGATGGAATTACTGATAGCTAATTAAAACTTTAACTCCTTTGCTTTCTCATTCCAGTCATTACTAAAATGAGGAATACCAGTGTAACAGGCGAGACATAGCTGGCTAATATCGACATGTCAGCATCAATGAATGCAAAACCTGACACGGAAATGATGTAACACCCTTGTACAACTTTCATTCAGACTTTCCAATAGCCCAAAGCTATCTCTTTTATTTTAACTCATAGCTGAGGGAACCCTGGTTGGTAGAGAGACCTTACACTCCATCTGGATATGGAACTTGCCTAGCATTGAAGGCTATGAAAATGGTAGAACAAATCCATATGCTTAACAATGGTTGCGGAAGACTTCAGAAATTTGCAAGTAGTACACAAATGTGAAATATTGAATCGATTAGCCTGACATAATTCACTCTTTTCAAAGAAATGTCAAGGAGCAAGGAGAGCAATCTGATGCCCCAAGTGTACAGCTGAGGCTCTCCTGGGAATAGATAAAAAATGCATCCCTAACAATTGCCTGTCAGGAAAAACCCTCAGGATTGGGGATCACAGTTCCCCCAGTCTCCAAAATTAAAACCCTCTAGGAGGAACAGTAAAATGTGAACTTCTTCTCCTTTCTTGTGATCCAATGCTTTGCCTTCTTCTGGAAAGAACCCATTTAATAAGGGTAGGATTGAAGAGTAGATTGTCTCCTAAAGTACTGAACTGCAACTGCTAATTCCCTTGTTAAATCTTTATTCATTAAACCTATTCTTTCAACCTCAAATCTAACAAGTGGAGGTGAAACATGATCAGATGAGACCGGATAAAGAAGTGTAGGGAATAACTAAAGGTTGGAAACACCCACTCTGGTCCCCTCACCAATCAGTATGAGTAGGCTGAAGCTGGAACAATCAGTATCACTGAGGCTTTCTCCTTCCCCATCAGAATGAGTGTAAAAGGTAGAGAATCATAAAGGAGACATTTTGGCCAGGGACAGGACATGGCATATATCCCCCAAACTACAACATCATTAAATCTGAGACAAAGCAGGGAAGTAAGAGAATTAGTCTGATATGTAAACTCTTCAAGAATGGAACGCCCTATGTTTTGCAAATTGTCCTGAAAACCTCCGGATTGAAGCAATAGCATTAGACTGATGGAGTAACTCTGCTGAGGTTGCCTGTTGTTACATTGTTAAACCCACTGATGTGAATTTCTCTGAGGGATAACACATGCTGTTCAGCTAATTGGAAGATCATTGTGGCAATGTCTGGCAGGCTACTAGAGTGAGTCCCTTTGTATGTTGATATATGACTTGGTGGTGACATTGTCTGCTCTGATAACCACAGCTGAGCCTCACCACTAAGATTGCAACCACTGCAAAGCATTCCTGATTACTTCTAAATCCCTTCAATTTGAAGAGTGATTTAGGTCTCTGGGAGACTGATGGGCATGAAGAGATCTGGACCCCAAAAAGGCTCCTCATTTCAGATCACTGACATTTGTTGTAAAGATATGAAGATAAGGTGACAAAAGAGGTTTTCTTGGTCACGGATGATGGGGTTTCAAACACCAGCGAAGCTCCCTTTGTGCCATTGACTTCAGCTTGATGAATTTGTTGATAATTTATGAAAACAGTATGTTGCACATGGAGAAACACCGTTCCTTATTCACATGTGACCAGTGAACTATTGCCAGAGTCACAAGAAAGTGCACTGGAATTGTCCTGCTCCAGAAATAATACACTTTCTTCTGAATATTCCCTATCCTGCCCACTTTCTGGCGCCAATGAACTCCACATGATTTGCTGTATCAAGGTTTTTTTTTTAATGATCAGAAGCCCATGTTTCTTAGGAACCAAATCGATTTTTGCAAATTCAGAACTGTCTGGTTTCTTGATTGAGACTGGTTTATCCAGTCATCTAAATATCGATGGAGAAGAAACTCTTGATTGTAAAGGAAAACTACCAGGAGATACAGAGTCTTGGGAAACACTATTGGAGCTAATTCCAGCCGTAAGGGGAAGCTCAAAATTAGAAAAGGTATTTTATACTAGCAAACTTCAGAGACCTTTGATGACACTGGTATATTGGAATTTGTACATAAGCATCATGGAGATCAAACATAGCAGAAACTCCTCTGGTTAAATCAACGGAATGATTATCTGTAGGCAATCCATCTTGAAGTGCACCATCTTTAGTAAAGAAGTCACTCTGTTTAAATCCAACACTTGAGAGAAACCATTGTCAGATTTTTCTAGGAGGAATAAAATGGTGTACACGTGTTAACCTTTCCCTTTGAGGGGTACTGAAACCACTGGGTTCTTCAACATTATGGCTGCAATGCTAGATCTCAAAGCCTTGTTCTTTGGTGCAGGGTGTAGGGAGGGGACCCTACTCTGAAGGAGTGGAGTAAACATCTGTACCATAAACCCTTCAGATCAGATCCAGACGCCAGAAGACTGTGACATCTTGTTCCCAAGCCTTCACAATACTTTGGATACAACCTGCAAAGGGTATTGGAGATCTATCACTCACTCTGCTGGTTAGGAGAGCTTACATTTTTTAACATGGAGCCTGAGCTCTTTCGTTTGACTTCTTCCCATCAGGAAGTGGCTCAGTAAGCAGGACTTGCAGTTCATGTTTCAGCAAATACAGGTGCACTGTACTCAAAGCCTGTTATGAGTTTAAAGAATATAAGGAAAGACTAGCAGTGTATGCAGGGTGTCAGCACCACGTAGCAGGAGGCTTTGCAATTGCATCTCATCTGTAAACTTCAAGTTCCTGAAATCTGGAACTTTTCCATTTTTTGCAGATGGCTTACCTATCTACATTACCGGGAATACATTTCCTCCAGCTTCACGCTCTCCTTGCTAGGTTATCGAGTTGGTATGTTGGAGTAGCCTGGACCCATCCTCTATGACTTTGTGATTTGTTTATGAAAAACATTTACTTCTGAGTTTTCTGAAGACATAGTAGTCTGTGTAAATGTAGATGGGAAATGCGAAAATGAGAGGAGCAGTAGGAAAGCAAACATTGAACTAATCTGTTTGAGAAAAAGGAATTTTGAACTAATTGTGTTAGCAAAACAAACTTATTGAGGTTTTAAGCCAAAGACTAGGGGAACCTAGTAGTCTTATGAACCTGATCTGTTTTATGGAGGAATAGAAAGTAGTCTATTGCTACGGGACCATTCTTATTGTTATCAATATATAACATGTACTAACCATTAATTGATGTTAAGAAAGATATATATGCGACATCAAAACAAGAATTACAGAGCATTAACAAATGTTAAATTAAGTTCCATTTTTACCAAGGTTTCCCAGAAAATAACCCAATCATTTCTGAAGGTGTGCATGTATGAAATCAGAGGTACTCATATTTCAGCTAGATAGGGAGTTTAGTCAGCATTTCATTGGTCTCTTATATATTGTTTCAAGGAAGCCAGCTTTATACTAAGAGAGAGAGTTGCTTACAGGGAGCTGTGTTAAAGTCATCTCCTTTTGCTGTTGAAGTTTATTGAGGAGGCCTATGACAGACTCCTAACTCTCCTCATTTCCCTATTGCTACCCGTTCCAATCCATTCTAATTTACAGCTGTTCACTGTTATCAGAGTGAAGAGGAAGTGAGTGATATCCAGCATCTCTATTTTCTTTGTTATCCCATTCTCCTTTCCTCACTTCTACTAACTGTTTCACATATCCTGTGTGGTCAGTAGCGGTTGTGGTAAAGGGTGGGAGAGTGCATCAATTCAGTTGGATCCACAGGTCAGGGTTAGTGTTTTTCTGACACTTCTCGGCACCCCTTTGGGTACCCATTTTTCTTGGATCTGACTCATAATTTTAGGACTCCTCAGTTGCCGATGATAGATCAAAACAGAGGCTTGTTTTCTGCATTTGAATGCCTTTGATACCATTTCATAAAGCTGGTCTACGAATAGCGTTATCACTGAAAATGGCATACCATTCCATCTCAGAGGAAAGTATAGCAGTAGCTTTTAAACCATCACATGCTCCATCAAATTGAAAACTGACTTGTTTCATTTTGTCTAAAAGCTCAGAGGAATTGTTGCCTTTTTGCATTGCTCACCAGAATGTCAAGTTCCCTATCCAGGGACTGAGCAGTATATGCCCAGGTCCTGGGAAGCACATGTTGCCTATGTACATACTCTTATCATATTGATAGTTTATCACTCTTCTATGGCCTCTAACTTTTGACTTTCTTACCTACTGCGTCTTTTGAGGTACAATCCTATGGAGTAAGTCCTTAAAAGCGTCAAACATGGAATCAATTTTCAAAGCGTGAATATGCCTTTTCATTCTCCCCAAATCAGAATCTTGATTTTCCCAAGTGGGCAAATGGATAGCCTCGAAGGTCTGTTGCATTAAATATTCTGCCTGCATCCTCCAGTAGTTTTACAAGAGGAAAACCTAGATTTCCCCGAATATGGTCCAGAATCTGTGAAACATCCTCTAAACAAATGTGGGGCATGTCAGCAACGAGGCGATAAAATATTATCGCCGCTTCTGCATCCGTTTTCTGGCGAAAAGCATCAATAATTTTATCGCCTAATCAGCAAGGTCACACTATCGCGTGAAACCTTGCATTAGCGCCTGAATTCTGAACGCCCAGATTTGCATCTCTAATGAGATGCAAAGTGGGCGTTCCTGCCCTGACATGACTGGAGAAATGTCGCTAAGCAACAATTCTCCTATCATCAAGCCCCACGCTATGAAGCATAGCGGCAAGAAAAGTAGCGATAACCCCTGTTATCGCTACTTTCCTTACTCCTGCTTCAGGGCTGACTTAGCCATGATATCCTATGGGAGGTGGATATCATGGCTAAGTTTGCCTTGCCCTATCATCAAGCTAACGCCAAACTTCGTGAGATTGTCACTGGGTTTCCAGCGATAATCTCACGTTTGGCAGTTCGGCTAGGATTTTTATCGCTTTTGAGATTAGTGTTGCTAATAGCACGCTATCTCAGCGATAAAAATCCACGTTAGCCGGCGATAATTATCCTAGCACTAAGTGCGCGTAGCGATAATTATCGCCGGTCCTTGATGATATGCCCCTGTATTTGGCTCCATTTAAAGCTCCTGCCTTTTCTTGTGATGATCAACGGAAGAAGAGTCATTACCCCCAGGTCCCTCCTGTTCTTGTCACACTTATGACATACAGAGAAAACCATCTCCCAGACAGCAAAAAGGACAAAAGGAATGCTAGGGACCTCTATTCCACCTCTGTCCATCAGTAGTACTTAACCAGTACTTACCCAGCATCAGTTCTGTTCTTTTTTCTGTCTGCTGACAGAGTGAGACAGTGTGTACTGGGAGCTGCTCCTGATGAGCTGGAGTGGCGATTGTCCATGGTATTTTGTTTCCCCATGTTGTGCCTGTCTGACTGCTGGGCTCCCCATTACGGTGTTTCCGTGTGCCCCCATCCTGCGGGGTGAGGATGGAAGACTGGGTCCAAGGCCTCAGCTGGCTTGAGGGGCTGTTCTCATGGTAATATGCAGTAAGTTTTTGTGAGTCTACCGGCCTCTGGGGTAAGTACCACATAGCAGTGTTTTTGTTCTCACATTGGGGACCTCCACTTTGCCTATGATGCAGGACTAGTGTCTGATCCTTTTAGGTTCTGTTTGCCTGTATTGAGTTGGGGGCTATTCTTTCACTGCCCTGGGCGGCATTCCAGCGGGCAGGGGTGTCGGCCAGTAGGGTACCGAGTCGTCCTGTCTACTGGGGGGATGGGACATGTATGGTGGTATTTCTTGGTTCTGTTTTATGTCACAGGCTGGGTTGGGGGCTTGGGGTTTCTTCCTGCTTCGTTGCCTTTTTTCCATAGGGGCTTCGGTTGCCCAGCAGTTGCTGTGACAGAGTGGGTACGGTTTATGGGCTGTCCCTCTAACACATCCTCTGTTTGCTCAGTGGGTTGAGCTGGGATTCCAATCTGGTTCAAGCGGCTTTTGCTCCTGCATCTATTTTCTGTTGTCTCGCTGTACATTTTTGTGCTATTTTTGGGATGTGCTGAGCCTTCCATGTTGACTGTGCATTCTCTGAACATGTCACCAGGTTATGGGTGTTTCCTTGCTTGGGGGGGCTTGTCTTCCAGGGGTACGTCCAGTCCTGGCCTTTGTGGGCATTTGGACCTTGAGGGTCACCTTTTGGGTGTTTGCCATTTGGGTGTTCTGGCTTCCCTTCCTCTTCTTGACGTCATGCACAGCTTCGGATATGGCTTCCAGGCTGATTTCTGAGGTGTGTTGCCCTATGTGGCCTTGGTTGAGGCTGGTTACGGTGAGAGTTTCTCTCTGCCCTCAAGAGGTTGAAGTATTACTGGGGAGTGGTTGTCTGGTACCCCTGTGCCACTCGTTTCAAGGACTGTGGGGGTGTCATGTTGGGGGCCTCCATGCTCCCATTTCTGAGGGAGGCTGTGCCAGCCATTTGATGGGGGTTCTTATCCTTCCAGCCTTTTAGGCTGAGCCAGGGCCATCTATGTCTGCTCCTTTTTTTACTGGGACGGTTGGTTGTGGCACTGCTGCTGGGTTAGGTGTTGCCTGCTGAGCACCTTCCTGTGGGTCTCTGGTTTTTCTTTTTCTGGCCTCGGGTTGCTGGCCTGGGTATTGCATGCTGATGCTTGTTCTCTAGAGCTGAATTTTGACCTTCCAGTCTTGCCGGGCTTTTTGGTGGCCGGCTAAGGGTTCATCCTCCTGTCTCTCATGGCTGGTCTCTGGCTCAGGCAGCTTGGTTTTAGGGTAACTCTGTGGACATTGGCAGTGTTGGGTTGTTGGCCGTCCGCTTGTGTCTTGTGATTTCTGGCGCCCCTGTCCTTGTGGTCGAGTACGTTGTTTGGTGTGGCTGGGTGGGGTCTCGGTTCTTCACTCCTTGGCCACTTTGATTGTCCTTCATGGTGCCTTCTTATGGATGGTACCAGTATTATTGTCGGTATTTGGCCTGGGGCTCTGGGGCCAGCGTCTCCCATTGCTCTGTGGCGGCTGTGGGATTTTGTTGCTGGCCCATCTGAGGATGGTGTTGGAACTCGATTGGGGTGGTTCCATTGTGTTGTCCTTTGACCTACAGGATATTTGGGCAGCTTGTTGTTTGGTTGGGGGGGGTTCATCCTTTAAGGTTTGGGCTGGTTGGTCCTGTGACCCATTGCCCTTGTCCTTGCTGGTAGGTCAATGGTGTGCTGTGGATGGTCGCTGTTGGTGTTTTCAGTGTGTGGCTCATCTCTGGTGACCTCTGGGTTTGTCTTTCTCCAGAGGCTGCTTATCTACATTGTGTCGACTCCCAGGGTAGCGGATGGGGGTGTCGTCCTTGGTGGGTGGTATTTATGTGCTCGGTCTTACCTGCAAATATGGTTTGGTCTTTGTGTTCCCCTGATCACGTGGACTTAGAGATTTGCCTCACTCTGCCCATAGCCATCTCTGGTTTTTGGGTCCCAGTCCAGTTCAGTTCAGTTCAGGGGCTTGTGGTGTGGCCCTTGGAGGTGACATTGCCTAGTCTTGGTTTGGGATTGCTGGTGGGGTGTTTTGCTTCACTGTGTTCTGGCCACTGGCATGAAGGACTGGGCTATTCTAAGGCCCAGCGGTGCCAGGGGACAACACCTGAAACCTTCGTGGGTTACCTGTTCCGGCGTACAAAACACAGAGACACGGGACACTTCCTGCGGCGTCAAAGATCAGCATTTATTACTGCAGGGATACAGAAGTCGCAAGAAGTACACAACGTGTAGGTTCTGGGAGACTGCTTCAAATTGCAAAAGTGGATCGCTCCTTTTATACACATTTTCGTCATTGAACAACATGGCGAACAAAAGGTTACAACTCAGTTCCCACAGTAAACTTCAAAAGGGTCGCATTCATGTGTTCAGAAACCGGAGCATGAGTACAGCAACATTGCCGGTTCCCAACTGTAAAAGCACATTATCCCTACATTAAGCACATTCCATTCTGACTGTAAACGAATTAGGAGAAGGGACGGAAACAGATGCAGGGGAAAAACAAGGACACACAACAGATTGAAAAAGAGTGTAGAGAGCAATAACGGAAACTTGATTGCAGGATCAAAAGGACTCGTGCCTAATGCATGCACGACTGAAACAACAGACTAACACCGCAAGATGAGCCTCGAGCGGAGCCATCCGCCCTTGCCGTGTCATCCCCCTCACCATAAAGACACCTTCAAAGGAACACGTGTCCTCCCCAAAGGCTTGGGAATCCCAGGGTCATGGAGCGGACAGTGTCCGTTCGCTGACTACTTGAGGGCAAGAGACAAAATGGATGCCGTATCTAAAATGGAACCCGAGGGTTCAAATGGATATACCCACAAATGAGACGAACCATGCATAGTAGCGTAGCGAAAACGCGTACACCCACTAAACTCGTCATTTGCGGTTCGTAGATACCATACTCGTCCATATTCAAGCAACCCCAAAAATTTCGTTACGAGCCTCACGGAACCTTAGACGCTCCTTTTGCCCTCATGTAGGCAAGCACTAGTCGAGATCAGAGTCGATTTCGATATTCATCAAATCGTTCAGTTGTTGCTGGAACATTATTCTATCCATCAACGTCTCTTTGGTAACAGGTGGCCGTCTTATACACGTTGTAGCACAAAGGCCACATAGGGCAGGACCACACTGCACACAAAGACAACACGTGAACAGAAACGTTACAACAACCCCTATGATCATCAGAATCTTCCAACCCCAAGTTGATATCAGGCCCCAAAACCATCCTAGAAGTGTCCAATCACCTTCGTCCACGTGTATGGACTCGGAAATCTTATGCAACTTCGAGATAGCTTGATAAACAGTTGGAGCGTTGTCAGGGATGAAAATGCAACAGCTCGAATGGATCACCTTGCACACACCACCTCTATCTGCAAGAACAACATCTAGAACCATACGGTTCTGCAACATCATAAGTCTATCCGCCTGGAGTTCCGCTGTTAAATTACCAAGAGCACTTGCAGTTATGTTAGCAGTCAATTCCACCACACGAGTCAACTGTCTCAGGTTCCTACTATTAACCATAGGTCCCCAAAACGGCAAGAAACCCTTAAAGAAATCTCCTGCTTCTTGACCGGCAGTGTCCTCTTTGCTAATAACGCCTCTCACAACTCTAGTCTTGTGATAGTCTGAGGCAACCGTAAAAGTCGGTGGCAAAAGATTCGCAATATAACAGGTACCCGAGAAGTCACGGGGCAACCATGTATATGCGTGTTCATAACATACAAAATAGGTACCCTTGGCAGTCAGGAAAACAGGGGAAGAGAGCATCGGTAGAACATACGTATCAGTGCAAGCACTCTTCCCAAGCTGGGCTCTCGGATTTCGACCAAGACCTTTCAAGCAGAAGTTACCGAGGTGGGGTACGACCCATATTGGAGACGAGCTCCTAAGTTGTCTATCACCCACTGACACGCTATACTCGGCCTCACTCAGATCTTTATATGATTGCACCTCTTCATCTGGAATAAGTGAGGCATCAAAAATATCCCTATCTGAGTCAGCGATAGCTATCGCCAAAGGCTTGTGGTACGGACCAGAACCAGAGTTTGCGGAACGTGGCTCTCGACTGGGGTAGGAATCTAGTGCACTACGAAACATAGTTTGGAATGCTCGAGCTGACCCCTGGGAGCTGTAAGGAAAAACCAAATACGGAATACCCCTATCCATGGTATGTGGCATTAACCCACACACCCAACAGTTGGTAGTATTCATCACCAACTGATGCTGATGTAGGAGTTGAACGAAGGAGTTATTCATGAATTCCGCACGTCTAACCTGTTCATGTTGGGGCAGAGGATGAAAGGAATGTGGAGAAACAGTGGTAATAGAACTTAGTTTAGGAGAAAAAGTAGGTGAAATGGAAGGCAATAACGACTGTATTCCAAAATACACTCCCCCCACCAATAGCATAGAAACAGTCAGAAACAGCAGGAATACCTGAAACAAAAAGCATTTTGTTCGTGCAATCCTATGCAATTTTGATCTTTGCGCCGACATCCTTTCTACTTCCAACAGCTCAGAGAATGCCATCCTCTAAAAACCGTCCGTGACGTCCTTGACGCACTTCGTTCTGAGTAGCGATTAACAATCCCCAGGGGTTCCCAGGAATTGACAAAAAGTAACCGACCTAGTGTCAGGAACCTGCTAAACAGAAGGAAGTACCCACACGGCCCTACGTTCAACCCGGATGATAGGTTCTCGTAAACAAACATCCAATTTAATACAAAAGTCTCTTAGCTGTCAAAAGTACACATGAAAAGGAACTTGAAAATCAGTAAAGAATGCAATTGTTCTTAATGTTCGTGGCAACAGTAAAGGACAACATAAGTTCAAAAAATTCATTAGTCTTTGTCATGTGAACGAAGAAAATATCGACTTCTTCCAGGTCGAGTCTGCTCTTCAAATAATTGTTCAGATTGTGAAACAGTGTTCAGTCGATCAGATGACAATTCAGGCCTTGAGTTCTCCAAAACTGACGACTCAACAGATGTGTCTGGCTGCAATGAATTGTTTCCTACAGGTTGAGCATCACTAAACGGCACAAAACATAGAGGGGTCTCGGTTTCCGTCGCCGCAATACCAGTTCTCACCCAATTATCTGCTGGTAAAGGGATCGGAACCTTTTTGGTGTGGGTGGCATGCACCCAGTTCTTTCTGCCTTCCAACCGAACTGCAGTCCTTGTAGCCAGCAATACTTGGAAGGGACCCACAAATCTCGGCTCCAAGTTGCGTTTTCTGCCAAAATTTTGGGTGACAACCCAGTCACCTGGTTGGAGCCGATGTCCAGGACCCTCTGTCTGTGCGGGTAGAGCTTCAAAAACCTGTTGATGAATTAACCTCAGTTTAGCAGTCAGATCATGAAGATAATCGATTAACATTGGATACTCAAGACTATCAAAGGCCTTAGGCCTCGGGACTCCCCAAATGTTTGCAGGGCGGCCGAACACAATCTCATATGGGCTAAGCCCTACTCGAGAGTGCACAGTCGCCCTGGTCGATAAGAGAGCCAAAGGCAAGGCATCAGGCCATGACAAACCAGTCGTAGCTTGTATCTTCGCAAGTTTCAGTTTCAGAGTACCATTGTACCCTTCAACCAAACCCGCTGCCTGGGGATGATTGGCGCTATGGAATTTTTGTCGAATACCAAGGCCCTTACACACACTCTGCATCACGCTACCCACAAACTCACTTCCGTTATCTGACCACACAATCCGTGGCATTCCATACCGAGGAAAGTATTCCTTCAGTAGGACTTTCGCTGTGGACAGGGCAGTATTATCCTTAAGAGGATAGGCCTCGATCCATCTGGAGAACGCACAAACCACAACTAAAACATACTTCAGGTTATTGCATCTCTCCATATGGATGAAGTCCAGTTGGATAACCTCAAAGGGACATGTAGGAGGAGCAAAATGGCCAGGTGGAGTGGGGGTGCCCTTACCAGGATTATGCATCAAACACACCATACAGTTCTTAACCACTCTCTCGGCCCATTTAACAATGCCATCATTTCTCCATACAGGGGACAGCAACTTGCATATACCTTTCGCGCTAATATGTGACAAGCCGTGAGCCATAGTCACAACGGCTAGCACATACGCATCCGGTAACATCCACCTCTGACCTTCCGACAAGTCAACCCAACACCCATGCGTGTCTAACTTTCCCGTGCTTTCTTTCCACTTGGTCTTTTCAATTTCAGTGGCCTCATTCTGAATTGCTTTCACGCTCTCAACAGTGTCTTCACACATACCAGTCTCCGTCGGCCACCTCACTGAACTCGTAACATACATTTGGGTCGAAAGATTCTTAGCCGTTTCCTTAGCAATCTCATCCGCAAATGCATTACCACGACCAACATCATCCGTAACCTTTTGATGCGCACTACATTTAATGATTGCCACCTGTTTAGGCAATGTAAGTGCATCCAAGAGGTCGTTCATGAGCTGTCCGTGTTGGATCTTCGTACCATGCGATGTCATAAATCCTCTTTCTCTCCACAATCGACCAAAGCTATGTGCAACGCCAAACGCATATTGACTATCAGTAAACACGTTCACTCGCTTTCCCTTAGACAAAACACACGCTCTTGTCAACGCAATCAACTCTGCCGCTTGCGCTGAATTCTGACTCAATCTCGCAGTTTCCACAACCGTACTCAACGTCACTACAGCATATGCAGTCGTCACATCACTATTCGACAACTTAAAACATGAACCATCAACATACAAAGTGCCATCGGGGTCTATCAATGGAGTGTTTTTCAGGTCCACACGACCCTTCGTTTCTTCCTCAGTTCGTAAATAGCAATCATGTGGTGGTACATCATTTGATTCCACATTAGTCGGCAACAATGTCGCCGGATTCAGCACATTACAATGCTTGATCTGTATATGACTTGCCAAAAGTGTTAACTCATAACCGGACAACCTTGCACTCGTCAGATGTTGAGTTTTTGTACGATTCAGGAGAGTATCAACTGCGTGCGGAACCATCACTGTGAGCATATTATCCATGACCAAACCTGCGGATTGTCGAATAGACACCGCAGCTGCCGCTGTCGCTCTCAAGCAACTCGGCAATGCTCTAGCTACCGGGTCTAAGGTCGAGGAAAAATATGCACATGGACGCTGCTTACCACCAAATTGTTGCGTCAAAACACTCAACGCACAACCTTCTCTCTCGTGAACGTATAGTGTAAATGATTTACTGTAATCAGGGGTACCTAACACAGGAGCCGAACACAACGCATCACGCAGTTCAGAAAAACTTTTCTGACATTCTTCCGTCCACGGCAAAGGAGTGGAAACATCCTTGCACGTGAGAGCTATCAATGACTTCGCTAACAGTGAAAAGTTCGGGATCCACTGTCTGCAATATGACGTGATACCTAGAAAGGCACGCACATCTCTCTGAGTTGTTGGCACAGTCATTTGAGCGATCGCTGCAATTCTTTCTGGGGTCAACCTTCTTCCCTCCTTTGACAATAAGTGACCGAGATAGGTTACTTCTTGACAACAATATTGTAGTTTAGAAGGTGACACCTTGTGATGTAAGTCACGGAGATGCTGTAACAGTGATACTGTAGCAGTTTTGCAAATCTGTTCAGTGTCAGCAGCTACCAACAGATCATCAACGTACTGAATCAAGGCCGCACCAGCCGGTAACACAAACGCATCAAGTTGACTCTTGAGAGCTTGGCTATAGATCGATGGACTCTCACAGTAGCCCTGAGGTGCGCGTTTAAACCTGAAGCTGCGACCACCTAATGAGAAACCAAAAAGGTCTCTGCTTTCCTCAGCAATCGGAATGCTAAAGAAAGCATTCTTCAGATCGATTACCGAGAACCATGATGCAGAAGCTGGAATCAGAGTCAGCAAAGCTGTAATGTCAGGCACCACGGGAAACTGCGGAATCACAATTTTATTTACCTCTCTTAAATCAATAACAAAACGATACACGGGAGGCTTGGATGGATCAGTTCGTTTCAAAATAGGCAACACAGGACTAT
Source organism: Triturus cristatus (assembly GCF_964204655.1). Taxonomy (NCBI): domain Eukaryota; kingdom Metazoa; phylum Chordata; class Amphibia; order Caudata; family Salamandridae; genus Triturus; species Triturus cristatus. Next base: position 769,843,964 of record NC_140582.1, on the reverse strand, counting down.
TACACACATTACCCCGAGTTTCTTCGATAACATCTTTATCGATCAAATCGTAAATAATCGCTAATAGCGCTCGTTCACCATCAAGAGAGATACGATACTGGGGAATGCGTGGTAAGCGCACGTTGGATTTCAATTGAACAACATAAGGTGGTATATCCAACAGGCCCACGTCATTGGGACCTGTCGCCCACAAAGACTCAGGAAGAGAACTCAATTCCGGTGGGAGTTTATCAGTCAACAAGTACATTGGAGAGATCACTCTCTGACCCAATGTAAGCTCCACTCCCGCAGGAGAACAGTACAAAGTCGCATGTAACCGCTTCAACAAATCCAGGCCCAAAAGATTCTCACCACAACCAGTATTTAAAATCAACGGAGCTTCTAACTCACGAGACCCAATTGTAAGGGGCAGAGGGCTAGAAACTGGATTGCTAACCGGGGCGCCAGAGAATCCAACGGAAACATTCGTTAAGCCAGACAAAGGTGCGCCAGGGAGTTTCGAATACATGATGGAACTTTTCGCTGCACCAGTGTCCAACAGAAAAGGCTCAACTACACCCAATGTGGCAACTGCGACATAAGGCCCTCTCTGATCAACCGGAACTGATACTACTCCCTCTCTTTGTCTATGGCTGTCCTAATAATTACCGTCAGCATCAACATCATGCTCGATATAATAGTCATCCACATGATACTATGCAGATTTACCAAATGATGAATCGCGCCGATCAAAGCAATTTTGCGAATCCGATGAAGTAATAAAACGCTCATTCTGATTCTGAGTAACACCGCGACCTCTACCACGTGACGCTTGTTGAGGACCACTACGTCCTCCTCGAGCCGAAACCCCATTGTTTCGGTCACGCAAAACCGGACAATTAAACTTCAGATGGCCCTCACCCCTACAATATGCACATTGATTATACCCCAGCATAGGTCGTGGTGTAGAAGAGTCAGTACGCGACTGCGACCTAGAAAACTGTGTTTGTAATCGATTTTGCTGTTGCGAGACATTTTGAGTCAAGCACGGAGGATACGCTTGCTGTAATAAGACCTTAGTTTTAAGATCCTTCGTTTTCCTATCTGCACGGTCGTTTTCTTCTTTCTCTCTATTTACGTAGTATTGGGCCATGGCTAATATTTGAGCAGTGGTAGAAACGGCCCACGAACTTTCAGAATTCTTTAATTTGTTGCTTAGTGCAGGCAACAAATTCGATACGAACTTGTCGACAAACAATCGCTGACCTCCCTCAGTGCTCATATCCTGACCACTGTGATCAATGAATGCCTCCTCAAATCTCGTAAAGAAATCGGAGACACTCTCGCCCTTCTTTTGTTTGCACGCAGACAATTTGTCCCAGTTAACTCTTATTGCTGGCATAAGCGTCTTCATAAGTGTGATTATCCTCTGGGGCAGATTCTCAATGATCTGTTCAGCTTTAGACCCACCAACTTGTCGGCCATCGGCCGCCGCAAGAGCAGCCCAATCACCGCCTAACTCAGCTACGTGATTCTCTTGACGGATTTTTGCCCAAATCGGTTGAGGTACTACATTACCGAACAACATGTCAATATCTGCGAGATTCATAACAGTAGCATCCACTAGTTGGGATAACTCTTTATAATAACCCGTCGGATTTTTGCGGGGGTCAGGCAAAGTTTGCTTCACCTGTAGAACTTCCGATCGCTTCCATGGGAGGTGTATCCAAACTCTCTGAAAGTGTGGCAAAATAACAGGATTAGCAGCAGGATCACCTGGCATCCAAACTGGGGGAACTTCCCGCATAGGATACTGACCAGGTTGTGCCACCCGCTCCTCAGTTTCGTCCTTAAAGAAGGCTCGAGGTTGTACCGTAGATCGAAAAGATAACAAACGCTCTAAAGCACGTCGAACATTACCACCCACAATCATACCATTCGAAAACTGATTCTGAAGGTCAATCATCTCGGGCGGTACATTATCTACCGCATCAGTATCCCACTCGTCTCTCAAAGATTTACACATTTCCTCGAACACAAATCTTTGTGTGGGCTCATTAAACTGAGAAAACGTCTCAAAAACTATATGCAAAGGGTACTTCGCAGGATGCCTAATCCATTTACGCGCCATTTTCACTAACGACTCGCTTTCTCTACCATCAGGAATTTGACTACGCCTCTGAGAGACATCAGAAAGATCGGACCCGAGTGTCGGTCCAAAAAGTGGAGAATAGAGATTAGCGACAGCGTTAAATATACGACTACGAACAGAAGGGGAAGAAGAGGGAAGTACAGGAGCAACAACATTAGGAGTAAACGTTGAAGTATTTGCAGTGGTCGGGATAGCAGGAGTAGTAGTAACAATAGGCTGAGGATGTACCGGCAAAGGAGCAGTAGGAAGAAGAGCGGGTAAAGGAGGAGGAACAATTTGCGGCACAAGGGGATTCGGAAGAACTGGAGGAACGACGGGCTGACCAGCAGCCGCCAGAACAACAGGCTGAGGACCAACAGGGATCACAGGAACCATAGTATCCTGTGCATAGGGAGGTGGTGACTTCAATAGATAAGACAATAAAGGATCCTCTACCGCTTCTTCGCCTGTCTTATCAGAGCTAGACGGTAGAACCGGATAACATTTATCCACCGCCATATGATGCAGTCTAGTAAAAACTTCCTGTTCCTTCTCATCTTTGTCCCGCTGATACTGCTCTGCATGTCGCATTACCGTAATAACACCTTCTCTCTTATTTTTCTTAATCTGTTTGATTTCTTTCTGCTTGGCCTCTTTACGCCATAACCGAAAGGAATCCAACATGGCTGGCCTAGCTTTCTTTTTAAACAATTTAGCTTCAAGATTATCTAATATTGCAGTTTCGAAACTACCATGCGGTGGCCAACTAAGAACACCATCATTTTTAGTGTAACAAATCCAATATTCATTATATACGATAGGACCTATACCATGGCGACTATAGAGCCCATAAATTGGAGTTCCAACCGGAGGTATCGGACATGAATCCTCCAGCCGGGAATCCGTGCTGCAACATTTAAGGAAACCAAACAAAGTACTACGGCCAGGCATCGTGCACACTAACCGAGTTTCCAAACTTCAAGGGCTATCGAATTACGATGTCCTCGCAAAAAATGCAAGACCCTCGGTTTTTGGCAATTGCAATTGTCAAATAAAACCCAATAACCAAGAATCAACAACTAAGAACCACAAATGCAATGGAACCATGCAAACAACCAAGTTTAACCAAGTTACAAAAAATACAAAGTAACCGTCCCACAAAGGAACCACAAAACCAGGGACTCTGAGAGCGACCCACAAATACTTAACTGAAAGAGCAATGGCGTCACCAGGAAGGCCCGTCTATCGTCTCGCCATACAAAGGTCTACGCCAGGCGCCAAAACAGGTCGACAGTCAGGGCATCAGTCCGTCGCAGCCGTCAGGAGGCGGGAATCTTCGCGGGAAAAGTCTTCGGACCACTTATTTCGACAACTGGATCGATGAAGCGGGGTGCACCTACCCTCGGAGATTTCACACGAAGTTCCTCACGATCGTCGGGCTTTGGACCGGTACCGCTGATGTCGCCCCACATTGGGCGCCAACTGAAGGACTGGGCTATTCTAAGGCCCAGCGGTGCCAGGGGACAACACCTGAAACCTTCGTGGGTTACATGTTCCGGCGTACAAAACACAGAGACACGGGACACTTCCTGCGGCGTCAAAGATCAGCATTTATTACTGCAGGGATACAGAAGTCGCAAGAAGTACACAACGTGTAGGTTCTGGGAGACTGCTTCAAATTGCAAAAGTGGATCGCTCCTTTTATACACATTTTCGTCATTGAACAACATGGCGAACAAAAGGTTACAACTCAGTTCCCACAGTAAACTTCAAAAGGGTCGCATTCATGTTTTCAGAAACCGGAGAATGAGTACAGCAACATTGCCGGTTCCCAACTGTAAAAGCACATTATCCCCACATTAAGCACATTCCATTCTGACTGTAAACGAATTAGGAGAAGGGACGGAAACAGATGCAGGGGAAAAACAAGGACACACAACAGATTGAAAAAGAGTGTAGAGAGCAATAACGGAAACTTGATTGCAGGATCAAAAGGACTCGTGCCTAATGCATGCACGACTGAAAAAACAGACTAACACCGCAAGATGAGCCTTGAGCGGAGCCATCCGCCCTTGCCGTGTCATCCCCTTCACCATAAAGACACCTTCAAAGGAACACGTGTCCTCCCCAAAGGCTTGGGAATCCCAGGGTCACGGAGCGGACAGTGTCCGTTCGCTGACTACTTGAGGGCAAGAGACAAAATGGATGCCGTATCTAAAATGGAACCCGAGGGTTCAAATGGATATACCCACAAATGAGACGAACCATGCATAGTAGCGTAGCGAAAACGCGTACACTCACTAAACTCGTCATTTGCGGTTTGTAGATACCATACTCGTCCATATTCGAGCAACCCCAAAAATGTCGTTACGAGCCTCACGGAACCTCAGGCAATCCCTGTGTCTTTTCTTGTCTAGGTGGGGTGTCGGCTTCTGGCTGCCTGGTAATACCTGTGGTTCTTCGGGCTGCTGGGGTTCTGGCGCTCATTGGGCCTACTTCCTTTCTGGGGCAGAGGTGCAGTCGTCTGTGGATTCGTCAGATGGTTTTTGCCAGTTGTTTGGGGTTCGGTTTCACCTGAGACCTTTGTGAATGCCTCCATCTTGGGTTCAAGGGCCCTGGATCTCATTCTCCAGGTCATGGTGCATTGGCAATCGTTTTGTGTCTGTGCTGATGTTCAGTGCTGCGCCTTCTTGCCATGGATCATTTGGTGTTCACTGTGCACTTTTCGTGGCCTGATACTCCCCTGGGTCTTTTCAGTGGCGGTGGAAACATCTGCAGTCTTTGGTGGTCATGCTCCTCAGGTTGGGGGGTTGCTACTTGATCGGTGCTTCCTCCCTACCTGGATTTGTCATTTTTGGACTTGTTTTTATTTCTCCTCGTGCGCATGTTCAACGGTTTTCTATCCGCTGTTCTTGTGCAGGCTTATGGGATGTGGCTGTGTTGTCCATTCCTTGGCTGGTCCTCTTGGTCTTTGCCTTGGCCCAGGCAGTGAGACCTTCCCTCCTTTTTGGGCTAGTCTGCTATGGGACTCCGAGGTGGTTGTGGTGTTGGTCCCATTGTTGGCCATGTCGCTCTTAGTTTCCTGGTTGGTGTGTGTGGCTTTTTTGAGTTTCCTGCTTCCCCTCTGCTCTCGTCTGGGCTTTTTTGAGAGGACTTTCATCATTGGTGTGGGTTTCTTCTGTTGTCCCTTTGGAGTGCCCTCTGTCAGTTCTTCTTCAGTGTCTCTGGGAAGAGTTGAGGAGTGCTGGGCGATGGCAGCCTTTTTGGCCCTATGGGAGGCCTTTCAGTCTTTTCGTGCCCGTGGGGTGCTCGGGCAGTTGTGGCTGTTCTGGCGGTATGGTTATTTCGCATTTTCTCTCTTATCCGTTCGGTGGTGGCGCCCCTGTTTCACTTTTGGGAATTTGCCTTTTTGCTTGGAGTCTTTGATATCTTCCTCCTTTTGAGCATTTGGTGTTGGTTAACATTATTTTTAACACTTTCATGGAGGATTTCTAAAGGCGCTCTCTTCCGCTTGGTGGGTTGGGGTATTGGGGGCTCTAGTGGCCAGGGTGCCCTACTTGTCATTTTTCTGTGGATGGTGTGGTTCTGGGGTTGAATACCGCTTTCTCATTTCAATTTGTCTCAGGGGCTAGTGTTACTGGCTCCAGTGTTGGGTCCTGGGTCTTCAATTGCTTTGGTTTTGTCCCTTTGGGCATGTCCATGGCTTTGCTGGGTTTATGGCTGCTCTGGGTCTTTCTTACATCTGTGGCCTTATTTGTTTCTTTGGGTCCACTTCCTGTGATGAAGTGGGCCTCCCCGCTGACCTTCTGTTGATTTCTGTAACAGGTGCTTACTTTGGCTTATTCCCTGGCTTGTGCTCCTCCTCCGGCAATGGTGCGTGGGCATTCCCTGAGTGGGATGGCTGCCTCCGGGGCTGTGTGGCGTGGGGTGTCCTTCGCTGTGGTTGTGTGGCGGTGGGTGGGCTTCCTGTTACGCTTTTTTGTTCGCCTTTCTCATCTCATGCTTGTTTTGAGTGATGGAGCAGTTTTTGGTTGGGAGTGTTGCTGGCTGTGTGCTGCTACCCGTTTTTTTCCTGTGGTTCTTCCAGTTAATGCACTTCTGAGTGCTGCTTTCTGTGTGGTTTCTTGGGTGTTATTTGTGAGTTTTGAAGACTGGGTTTCTAACTTTGGTACACTACATATGTCATAAATGGGAAGAGGACAGGAGGAACCTGGGGGTAATTCCCTATTACATACTGGCAGTCTTAATTACTCCTGTTGCCCTTGTCCTCATCCCATTCATGATGCTCCTCCCTCCCAAATGACCAGCCTTCCTGTTGCTGGCTTAGTAGTTCAGAACCGATGGTGAGTATGTACTGGTTAAGTACTCCCACTGGGAAGGGGTGGGATATAGGGTCCCAGCATTCCTTTGATTCTTTTTCTGTCTGGGAGATGGTTTTCTCAATATGTCATTATTGGGGCAAGGACAACAGGACCAGAAATAATTAAGATTTCTGGTAAGTAAAAGGGCATCCCTGCTTCTGTCCCTTCTACTTATGCATGACCTCCTGGACCAAAGGGCTGCAAGAGTCTTCCTTCGTGCTCCTTTCCCCTTGGTAAATGTATAAAAACGGGACTTCTGAAAACTCTCAAACAAACTTTTAATAAAAAATAAACTTTCTGTTTCAGCGCAGTCTGTTTGCATTAGGGGCTGCATTAAAAAAAAAACACTCTTTATTGAAAATCAATTATGGACATGATGCCTGCAGACCCTTGCAGGTCACAATCCCTGTGATTGTGGCCAGGTGGATTGAGTCACAATTTTTGCAATTTTCAATCTACCAAATACGCTAAAATACTGGTTGCAAATTGTGACCACTGTTTTGAGACCAGTACATAGTACATCTGGCCCTATGTGTTCCAAAACAGGGTCAGATGATTTGCATCTAGTAATGAAAATTTCTGGGCATTACCTAGGAATCGTATACAGCATATTTCTTTATCATTGCTTTGATTACCATTGAAGGTTTCAACACAAGTATTCAATACAATAAAAAAAAAAAATAGCGTTAGGAAACCGATTTCACTTCTCTTCCAAGCCCAAAATGTATAAATAATACCCTCATAATAAAAAGCTCACCAAGGAGGTTTGAACAAAATGATCCAACAGCCGCATTTCAGTTCTACAGATTTATGATTTCGTGAATGCATCGACACAATTATATGTACGTGTAAAATATTATTTGCATTTTAATGAAAAAGGTGTTCCTGACTCTGAAACTAATTATATATACCCATAACGCAATCAAAAAACATCAACAAATTCTGTAACTGGGCGCAAATGCGGCATTAAGATTCCCAAACACTAAACAATACAATAAGCAGCCGCTGCATCCACCCACCATCATTCATTCAACACATCAAGCACAGGTTTGCTTTATCAATCATTTGGCACAGCTGCCCTGTCCATGACATCCTATCTGTCTACCTCCAACAAACAGAAGTGGTAAGAGCAGAAATAGCAGCATTTTCCGATCCCATCTTAAGGAGGTAGTTTCCTATCATACTTACATGTTAATGTTTCAAAGGCTGGTTGTGATTGAAATCTGAGGTCCATGTTGTCATCCTGCCATTTAAGTACAGCCTCTGTCACAGCTACCATGGTCTTAAAGATTTCAGTTCTAAAGGTACGATAACGACAAGAGTATCTGGATGCTCAGATCAAACGAATGAATGATGGAGTCAGTGACTCAATTGTCTGCAATTAATTGAAATAAAATGCTGAGAACACAAAGATTATGGTGGTGAGTGACTCCTTAATCTCTGAGTCCTGCTTTATAACCACGGGCCATGCATAACTTCTGAATGCTGTCCAGGAAGTTACAAATATGCACTTTGTGAATATATCAGTTTTAGCAGCATAGAGCTCATTCAGCATGATTACATCCTATGGAGGATTAGTGGCTAATCAAAAAGCCCTTTTCAATCACACCCCTAGTTGTCTCGTCCCTTAGCTCAAACCTTGGCACTGCATTACGAACCTATCGTTAATTTTGGCCTTACTACCATTACATTGTGTACTATTACTACCTGAAATGCACAGTGCTTAGAAATGGTGGAATTGTGCTCTGAAGCACTGTATAAAAATAAGTTACTTTGATTGCTCTCTATTTCTGGATCTTTCTCTATCCTTGAGCTCTCTGTATGTTCTGGAGTACCCTATCTTCCACATGGTAAAATAGTTGGCTGGGCAGTTTTGGTCCTACTCCTAACCTATGTAGAAGCCTTCCTGTTCGTGTTTGATCACTAACCATCTTATATGTTTTTTAAGTGGAGGCCCGACTTTTATATCAATATTTTGTGATTAGTTCTTTTTTATGTAACTTCAGGACCTGTGGATACTCTGCCAGGAAAAAGAACTGATGTGCTGCTGAAAGGACTGCCACTCTGCTGGACTGCTGACGTGCTGCTCGTTTACTGAATTTCTGCCTTTCTGTCCTGCTGCCCTGTTGCCTGGGGAAGAAGAACTGGACCTGCAACTTCATCACAGGGCTACCAGAGTAAATTTAAGGGCTTGTCTGCTGGCCTCCTGATATGAGTCTCATGGATATGAAATGCTCCCCTATGTCCTAAACCAGAACGAGTATTGCCCCTGAGGTCCTGGACTCTTGATGTGGCTCAGAGAGCTGTATTTAAGCTTTTGGGCTCTTTGCATCCGAAAATGGTTCTGTTTGCACCAAGACCTCACCGCTCACACCGTGATTAAACGAAAAGCTTTGTCAGCCCGACCATTCACACAACAGCATGGACCGATTGCGAGGACCACTAATGTGAAGGTCCAGCAATGCTTGTCCGCATCGCCTGGTTTTCTCTTCGTATAACTTCGGTAGCTGGGGTTCTGGCGCTCATTGGGGCTACTTCCTTTCTGGGGCAGAGGTGCAGTCGTCTGTGGATTCGTCAGATGGTTTTTCCAGTTGTTTGGGGTTTGGTTTCACCTGAGACCTTTGTGAATGCCTCCATCTTGGGTTCAAGGGCTCTGGATCTCATTCTCCAGGTCATGGTGCATTGGCAATCGTTTTGTGTCTGTGCTGATGGTCAGTGCTGCGCATTCTTGCCATGGATCATTTGGTGTCCACTGTGCACTTTTCAGGGCCAGATACTCCCCTGGGTCTTTTCAGTGGCGGTGGAAACATCTGCAGTCTTTGGTGGTCATGCTCCTCAGGTTGGGGGGGTTGCTACTTGGTCGGTGCTTCCTCCCTACCTGGATTTGTCATTTTTGGACTTGTTTTTTTTTCTCCTTGTGCGCATGTTCACCGGTTTTCTATCTGCTGTTCTTGTGCAGGCATATGGAATGTGGCTCTGTTGTCCATTCCTTGGCTGGTCCTCTTGGTCTTTGCCTTGGCCCAGGCAGTGAGACCTTCCCTCCTTTTTGGGCTAGTCTGCTATGGGACTCCCCAGTGGTTGTGGTGTTGGTTCCATTGTTGGCCATGTTGCTCTTAGTTTCCTGGTTGGTGTGTGTGACTTTTTTGGGTTTCCTGCTTCCCCTCTATCTCTCGTCTGGGCTTTCTTGAGAGGACTTTCATCATTGGTGTGGGTTCCTTTGGAGTGCCCTCTGTCAGTTCTTCTTCCGTGTCTCAGGGAAGAGTTGAGCAGTGCTGGGCGATGGCAGCCTTGTTGGCCCTGTGGGAGGCCTTTCAGTCTTTTCGTGCCCGTGGGGTGCTTGGGCAGTTGTGGCTGTTCTGGCGGTATGGTTATTTTGCATTTTCTCTCTTTCCCGTTCGGTGGTGGCGCTGCTGTTTCACTTTTGGGAATTTGCCTTTGGGCTTGGAGTCTTTGATATCTTCCTCCTTTTGAGCCTTTGGTGTTGGTTAACATTATTTTTAACACCTTCATGGAGGATTTCTGGAGGCGCTCTCATCCCGCTTGGTGGGTTGGGGTATTGGGGGCTCTGGTGGCCAGGGTGCCCTACTTGTCATTTTTCTGTGGATGGTGTGGTTCTGGGGTTGAATGCCGCCTTCTCATTTCAATTTGTCTCAGGGGCTAGTGTTACTGGCTCCAGTGTTGGGTCCTGGGCCTTCAAGTGCTTTGGTTTTGTCCCTTTGGGCATGTCCAGGGCTTTGCTGGTTTTATGGCTGCTCTGGGTCTTTCTTACATCTGTGGCCTTGTTTGTTTCTTTGGGTCCATTTCCTGTGATGAAGTGGGCCTCCTCGCTGTCCTTCTGCTGATATCTGTAACAGGTGCTTACTTTGGCTTATTCCCTGGCTGGTGCTCCTCCTCCGGCAATGGTGCGGGGGCATTCCCTGAGTGGGATGGCTGCCTCCGGGGCTGTGTGGCGTGGGGTGTCCTTCGCTGTGGTTGTATGGCAGTGGGTGGGCTTCCTGTTACGCTTTTTTGTTCGCCTTTCTCATCTCATGCTTGTTTTGGGTGATGGAGCAATTTTTGGTTGGAAGTGTTGCTGGCTGTGTGCTGCTACCCGTTTTTTTCCTGTGGTACTTCCAGTTAATGCACTTCTGGGTGCTGCTTTCTGTGTGGTTTCTTGGGTGTTATTTGTGAGTTTTGAAGGCTGGGTTTCTAACTTTGGTACACTACATATGTCATAAATGGGACGAGGACAGGAGGGACCTGGGGGATTCTGCAATCCATTCCCTGCTCCTCGTGGCCCCATTCTACCACAAACAGGACTCTTGGCAGGGATTTGAGCAGATAAACTTCAGCAGGCCTAACCTGGTGACTGCAGCCAGCCTGTGCTCCATCGCGGTCGGCCGATCAGTTTCCATAGTTGGTGCTTTGTGTTTTTTCGCGCTGTTTTCACTAGAATTCTTAACTTCAGTTCTACTGCTTGGATTTTTGTTGTTTTGGTACCAAATCATATATTACAATTGTGTTGTATTTTCACTTCATTAATGTTTGTCCACTGCATGAGTACTTTTCACACTGCTTCTAAGTTAAGTGCATGATTATTAGTTGGCTGTCCACAGGACCGCTGATCCTGTGGTGGCGGTCTGACAACTGCTGCACTGCTGGACCACCCGCAGTATTGCTCCAATCAGACTGCTACAGGACCGCGGTGACTGCCAGGGATCCAGGATACAGTGGCATTCGTGCAGCAGTCACAGGCAGAAATATGCTGGCAGTGCCGCGGCACCATCCAGCATATTTTGAGTTGCCTCACCACCATCCTTTTCATGGCAGTGAGCCCACAATGAAAAGGGTGGTTGTGAGGCAATTAAGGGGGCCCTAATAGGGCCCCCTTGCTACCTCAGGGACCAAGGGGTGTATGCAGGAGGGTCACATTTAGTGCCCCTCTGGATTTGCACCCCCATTTCCTGCACAGTGTGGCACTGTGCAGGAAGGTGTAGTCGGTGCTCTGAGATCGGCGGTCTCCATGTTTGGCTCTTCCATGAACCTAACACACTGCTGCTGTCAGACCACTGCACAACCGCCCACCAGACCACCCGCCAGACCAAGATTAAAGTCCTAATGAGGTTTATGGCATCACCACGGGTTTGGTGGTCTTACAGCAAACACACGTTGCACCATCTGCGGTTGGACCGCCAAACTCGTAATTGGCTCCTAGGCCTGACAGTGTTTTGTGCCAAGCACCCCAGCGTTAAGCACAGGTTAATTTAGTGACTTTTTGTGGTTCACCCTGCAAGGGAGTGTGGCTATTGCTTGACCAAGGCTCACTCACCAGTCAGCCAACAACCCAATTTCTCACGAGACCTATTACTTCTAATAGATGATATATATACTTAAATTGGGTTTGGGGTGTATCCTTGCACATGACTCAGTTGTCTGCTTTTGATTCAATGGCTTTCTTCTATGTTCTTGTCTTCATCCCATCAAGGAGCATTTTGGGCTCACAATGTTTTAACTGGATGAGTTGTATTTTTTCACTGTATCCCTTAAGGGTCTCTTTTTTATTTTCTATTTAGCACTCCTGGGGTTTGCATTTGTTCCTTGCACCCCCTGTTTTTTGCTTCCCCCACATGCTGTCTTTTGCTTCCTCCATGGTCTGCTCTCCTGTGCTTCCCACCCCACCTCTCATCTTTGCATCCCATACCTTTTTATTCAGAAGGGCCCAGCAGCTACACAGTGATTCTGGGCCACTCACATTGTGTTGTGACCTTGGCACACACTTGTTATCTACTTTTTATACGTTACAATTTACTATTCTAACATGGCCATCTACCATGTTAGAATAGTAAATTAAATTTGTCCTGTAATGATGCATATGCACATATGCCACTATGTACATGTGTGTGTCAGTCAGGATGCATGCATGATTATGCACCATGGTGCATGTGACCCATGATACATGGCATCTATCTTGCAAGCTCATCGCCATTCCAGCACATGCTTCTTAATGTATGCTTTTGGCATCAGTGACATCTTATCAATATAACAATTACTGAGAAACGCAAATATCGTAAATTAAATATTGAGAACAAAGATATTGACTCCATATACATACCTATAAACATCACCAATATCAAGCACACGAATATTGTGAGCAAAAATACACATTTTTTACATATATCAATAACAAAAATATCGGAAACACAAATATCATGACCTCTAAATGAATATAAACCATGTCAAAAATTTTGATTACCACAATATCGACTACAAAATTATAGTCAAAATAACTAAAACATCCATAAAAAATAGGCAAAAATTCTAATATTTACATAAACCAATTGCTTCAAATAAACCCTAATGTTATAAAAAAAATACACATTTACCCCCCCAAAAAAGTACACATAAAACATATACAAACAACAATATAAAATATTATATAAACAAATATATTTTTTTTAAGTTAAAGCAATTACATATAATACTACAAAAAGAAAACATAAATTAGCATTTACCAAACAAGGATTCAACTGATATAAAAAATATAAAGTAAAACTATAGACTAATGTAACCAATACAATAACTGAAGCAATTAAACAAACAATTTAAAAGACACACGAATTATAGCAAATATTTACTCTAAAAATGACAAACACTGCAAGAGGAGGAAACTCTGTTGGATTCTTTGCAACAAACTATTATACATGAAAATATACAAATTTAGGTAAGTAAATGCTTATATTTAAACTAAAAATGGAATGCTACCGAACTAAAAAATTGAAAATTAGCAAGTAAATAGTAACACACTCTGCACCATTCATGATTTTACACAGACTACCTAGATGACAAAAAAAGAACTTCCAAACCAGCAAACTGCTAGAAAATCTCAACTATACAAAACATCAATAATTTATAATAAAGTGAGTATACAAAAATACAAAATTAGAAACTCATCCAAACAGCAACCAAAAATAAACACAAGTCCCTTATCCTCCACAAACTAGCAAAAAACTACCATTTAAAATTGCTTTAACATTTTTTCTCTTTCAACAGAAAACTAACACCTGCTGCGCATTCAAATGAGCTGAAAGAAAAGCTGCAAAACCGTGCAAAACATCTGAATAAAATATGTATGTAATGAAATAATATAAAAGTAACTGCATTTTTAAATATATTAGTAACTAACATGCAAAAGTTAAACTATAACATATATTTATATTATTAAACTACTTACAGATATAATGACAGAAGGCCCCAAATTTATCAATTCACAAAAAGGAAAGCATATAATGAAGTCACACGGGATACACCTACCGCCACGAAAGCGCATTGACAGAAACTATTAACTGGAAATTTACTAGATATTATTCTAATAGATGCTATGGAAGGGTAACTACAAAATAAAATGTTGTAATTAATGTAAAAGAGCATAATCACCCCCAAAAATGATACAGATATATGAGTTAGATTTTTTTTTTACAAGATATATGAGAGGCAAGCACTAGTTCACAGGAGCCCACATGCAACATCCTAAATGGCATACTACCCAGTTCCCTGAATACATAACAGATCTACCATCTATCCCCACTTTAAAATATCTAATTACATGCACTACAAAAGCCACCAACGAGTCCCCACCAGCTCCTATAAGATACCAAGACATGGACACACCAGACCACTTAGTAATTGCACATAATGAGGAACACTTACTTTTACATGACAATCAAAATAATGAAAAACAAATCCTAATCTTCCCCACTGCAAACAACTTAGGGTCCGATTACGATACGGGACGGACCTGAGTCCGTCCGGCATCATTCTGGAATTGGAACCGAACTACCAGAAGTCATTCGTTCCAGCCCAGTAATAAGAATGCGACTGAACATTGTTCGATCGCAATCCTATACTTAGCTAGGAGAGCATGCATTCCTTTTGGAATGCATGCTCTCAAAGCAAAGAGCAGGGGTGCAGTTCATCCCTGCACCTTGTGGCAGGCACCTCAAGGTGCCTGCCATCGGGTGCAGGGATCAACAGGGGGCACCCTTGGTGCCCCCTAGGCCGCATTTGGTGGCCTTCTACCCAAGGGGGCCCCCAAAGCTGTTTTCCAATGTCTTTTTTGTGGAAAGGCCAGCACAAAAAGGCAGTGGTAAACTGCCAATGCAATCCCTCGGCTGGAAAGAACCGGCTGGGAGATTACTGTGGATCTTTTGAATGGCAGTCAGGCCTGTCTTAAGCCATTCGGACGACTGATTTGGATTCCCTTCTGACCTAGCCCATCGAAATGGCTCGCTCAGAAGAGAATCCGAATCGGTGATTATGATGCGGGCAGGAGGGCTTCGACTGATGGCAGGACCCCTTCCTGCCCACATAGGTCCCTCAATGAGTCTTACCCAATGCCAAACATGGATGATGGATGAGACCTTCAAAATGGGTCCCAAGCAATTCACTCTGATATACACCATACATGGTGAGTATCAAAACACCAACATCCATGTCATATATGCTTTTCTCTCAAATAAACAAAGCAGTACCTATTATGAACTTCTAAACTATATAAAACAACAAACAAATAACTACTACCCCCCCAAAAAGAATTATAGGCTTTGAACACGTGATGATTCAAACAATACTAAAAATATACTCCCACACAGCCGTACAAGGCTGGTACAATCAAGTTTATCAAAGTATATGGCAGCACCTCCAAAAATCTTCACTAAGGGCCTGATTACAAGTACGGCATCCCAAAACTGCTGTACCGGCGGTGGCAGTTGGACCACCCGAGCCATGGCAGTAGGCCCACCACACGACTGCCGCCACCACCAAGATCCTGCATACCACGATGACAGCGGTGGGGAAAGCGGCGGGGAATGGAGACTGTGCCGATGCGGGCAACACCTGCTAATCATGACCTGCATTACTGCCGACATTTTCATGGTGGTGACTCCACCATGAGAAGGTCGGTAGTAAGGCAGGCTAGGGGGCCCTGGCTGTATTAGCCCATTGGGCATTGTGGCTGGGGGCACATGTGTTGCTCCCCCTTTGCAGTGGCATTGCCTTCAGCTTCTGTCTATGAGCCAAAGCATGCCCCCCACAGGACATCCACCGGCACACCATCAGCCCTGTGGTAAACTCCAAATGCTGCGGTCGGTATGCCGCTGACTTGGCAACCTTCTCTCGACCGCAGATGCTGGGCCTAGCGGTCTGACAACCAAGGTAATTAATAAGGCCTTAGGTGTAGAATATTCCAATAACACCCAATTTGTCTTCAAAGTTAAAATAATTAAAGCACTAGCCTTTGTTCCTGTCAAAGAGGTAATCAACCACTATAACTAACTAATAGAAAGCCCTGTCTACCAACAAAATGAAGGCAAACTAAGAGCCTGATTCAGATGGTGGTGGGACCACCACCGACAGCTTGTCGTGGCAGTCCCACCACCATCGTAACCATGTTTTCCACCCACCACATTAGGATGGGTGAAACCAACGTTCTCAAGGAGCCCATCATACCGTTGGAGGGAACTTAAATCCCTACAGTAGTGGCGGTGCCTGCCCGCCATAGGGATTATAATGTCCCTCCCCGACAGCCGTTTCATAGTGGTATACCTGGCAGAAAGGGACATTTGGGGCCCCTTTGGCCCCTGACCCCCAGTTTTGGTAACTGGGGCACCATATCCCAGCAACATGTGGCAGGCACCTCATGGTGCCTGCCACATAGTTGTGGGAGCTGCTAAAAGTGTATTTTTTGTATTGCTGTGTGTGCTGCAGCTCACAGCACATGCTGCACTACAAAAGATATACTTTGCAATCGCCTTGAAGGTGGTCACATCGTAATACTGTTGGTGGGACTGCCAACAGTCGGGCAGTCCCATCTCCGATATGATGGTATTCGGACGTAAGTCCGGCTGCCATCCGAATGAGGCCCTTAATCCCTAAATGGACTATTTTAAAGACAATTGGGTTTGCAGACTGCATCAGTCAGGCCACAGACGCCAACCCCAAAAAAGATACTATGGTGGAATGTCTCTGACAGCAACCTGGCACAGGAAGCCTAAACAAACAATGCAGTGGAAGGATGGCACAATGCCTTCCAAGCCACACCAAGTACAACTCAACCTACATTACACAAATTTGTTGAAGCATTGTAAAAACAACAAGTTTGCAAAGTACTGAGAATAGAACAATCTATTACCCAAATTGCCCTTATACTTAACAAACTAACTAAAATAATGTATGACATGCTACAATGTTAAGTCAAAATCTTCATAAATAACAAAGGACTAGACTACTTAAAAATAATAGCCAAATCTGTCCTCTAAATTACATATTAACCTACAAAAACCTCAAAAACTACTATATACTCTAACACAACAAAGAAAATATGTTATTCATAATAATATGAATATTTTATTACAACAGAGAAAGAATTATAGAAAATCTAAAAAGTAATGATCACTAGTATAACAAAAATATAGATATTAATAATTAAATATATATATATAATACAAGGCAACTTAAAATAAATTCAATTCATCAAATAAGTGCAAGACATAAGGCACACAATTCAACATAATAATAAACATAACAGAAGCAATGTAATATCACAACAACATTTTTTATATAAAACTTATTGTTTTGTAGCTGCAGTTCTCTCATCATCGCCACATAAAAATAGTAATCCACAAAAAACGGAAGAAACCAATTGCAAAATGCCCCCCAAATGTACTAAAATATTAACAATATGTTCAAAATCCCTCGAAGAAATCCAAAGTCTGAAGGTTTCATTGAAAAAAACATTTCGAAAAAAAAACACTCTAGGAACCCCGAAAAAAAGGAAACCAAATTAAAAACAATTGGTTTATAATAAACCAAAGCAGATTTCCTTTAAAATAAATGTAAAGTCTAACTTCCCATCGAAATTGTTTGTATACATAAACCTGTAAAAGAAACATTAACCACTCATCCATACAATATATTACAGTTCCAAATGTACACAGATATAACACTTCATCATTAAACATAAGTAACATCACATATTGTAAAATAACATAATCATACATTAATAATACAATTTTAAAAATGTGACACGACAACATAGTGCAAAACACTAAAAGAAAAACATACCGAAAATTCTTAAGTAACACTACACCCAATTTTTAAACATCCATGCTAGATCCCCCTGCCCTCAAAACCCTTAAAAATCCCTAAAAAAGGGCTTACCCGTTCCGATGTACAGCAGCACCTAACCGTGACTTGACTCCTGGAAAAAAGACCCAAAATAACACAAATGGACTGCAAAATAGAAGCTAGCAGTAAAAGAAAAGGGCCACCAAACGGCTATCTTCCCAAAGAAATCAATGGGAAATATAGCAAAAATGTTTGATACATTTTACAAAAAGGTAAAAAATCATTAATAATATTAAACATGTCAAACAATCTTTCAAAAATGGTAAAGTATAAATTAAATATTAGTATGAAATATTGAATATATACTAATTATAAATATGTTAAATGATGTTTAAAAAATGTAAGTAAAAAATGTGTAAAAAGTATATTGAATGTAACATCACAGGTGAAATATTTATTAAATCTGATTTTTATGGCCGTGGCCAGGCACCATGGCCGCTCGGACGTGAATCCAATTTGCTCCGACCCATGCCCCAAGATATAAGCGGCATTAAGGGTGCTAATAGCTACCCAAAGACTCACCCACTCATGGGAATAGCCAGTGCAGCCTCCGGCATGCGGAGGTGCTCTTCCGTTTCCAGATTTTTGCGGCATTCGGAGCTTGCTGGCGGACCTCTTGTGAGGATGCGGTGCCTCACAAAATGGCAACTTGTCGCTCGCGCTGCCCCTGGAGCTTGTGAGGCTGCTCCTTCACCACCGGACCGGCTTTGATCCCCAGCGGCTCCTTCAGTGTGGCAGCGTACTACCGGGCCCCCCCTGCCAAAGAGGTGTGGAGGTCTGTTGAGGGCGACACCGGGATGGAAGAAACCTTGAGGAGCAGCTTGGTGGGTGGGGCGCAGGCAGTGACGGGACCACTCCGCCGGCAACTCTATCCTTGCCCTGTGCAGCGGAGGACCCCCCGGTGGTGCTGCATGAACCGGAGGGCACCGTATTGAGCAGCGCACCAGTATTTGGGATGTTGCCTGCCTGACTCCAACATGGCGGCGGCCACACGCAGGGGCCCGCCATTCGACAGCATTAAGACTCCAGCCAGCTCTGCACAGCCCCTCCGATGCCACCAGTCCCTCTTATGTTACCAACTCAACGGCAAAGCCATCCTTGTTGCGGCCCATCCTGGTGGCACCTTTGGTGGCCCCATGGCGCTCACCCAAGAGAATCTTTTAGGATTGCTAAGGGAATTCAAATGGGAATTAAGAGAGGACATCAAGGCAGACATGGCGGCCTCTTTTGAATCCTTCCGGACTGAGATGAAAGAGAAGATGGTGGCTCTGAAATCTGATGTGGACTCAGTGGGAGAACGTACTTTAGATGTGGAAGCGAAGTGTCAGAAACTGAAGGATCGCCTGGGCCCACTGGAGGAGGGAACAGCGTAGCTCCGAAAGCAACTGAAGGCCTCCATCCTTAAATGCAAGGACCTAGAAAATCGTTCTCGACACGACAACATAAGAATCAGAGGCATGGAAGAAGGGAGTGAGGGCCTGGACCTGGATAATAAGCAGGTGCATTGCACAGAATTCAAGGAGGCGATGGAGCTCATGGGTCTCAGTTCTCCCACCTCTCCAAAAGAATCCATGTCTCAGACCACTGAGTGAGACCAAAGAAGAAAGAGGAACAGCACCGTAACACGTAGGATGGCAGGTCAGACAAATAAGAAGACTCCAAGCTAATGCTGATCAGGTACTGGTTTGGTGAGAAGCTCCCCGGGTGTGAGGATCCACTTCAGGGGGAATGACATTGAACGATGGTACGCAGCCCCAAAGGTGCCATAGATGACAACCCACAGGACTAAGACCTCCCCCCGAACTCGGGCTACTGGGATCATATTCCCCCGGAGTGTCGTCGGCATCAGATTAGCCATGTGGGACATGCCTTTGCTAACAGCTAAAGTCTGTGACGAAATTTGCACCCTGTCTATGAAATAGCTGGGAGCGGAATTGGGCTCGCTTCCGGAGTTGATCGACAGGAGTCCCTCCTCTGGGATGAAGGCTCCTAAAACTCACTGTTTTGGTTTTTTTGTTGTTTTATTTGTTGTTTATCATGGTGATTTTTATTTTCCAATGCGGGGTGGGGTCAGGTGGGTGGGAGGAGTGGGGTCCAAAGGGGTGGCTTTGGTGAGACTTATAGTAGGCTGGAACAGCTGTGCCCCAGATTATGGCAGTTAACTGTCTTTCCTGGAATGTGAGAGGGCTTAACTCCCCTAATAAAAGGCAATCCCTATGGAAATATCTAACGGATCATCAGATCCTCCTGGCCGCATTGCAAGAAACACACCTCAAGAAAACTGAGGAGGGTAGGTTGAAACACAAGAGATATCCCCAGATATTCCGCTCCTCTGCTGCCACAAAGCGGAATGGAGTGGCTCTCCTCTTTCATTCTACGGTCCCCTTTCTACACCACGCTACCAAATCGGATGCCTTAGGGTGCTTTGTGATGGTGCGCGGGGAGCTTAGAGGCAGGGAGTGCACCATAGCCACAGTATATGCACCTAACACAGGGCAACTGGAGTTTTTGACCTCATTCCTGACCATACTGGAAGGGTTTGCCACAGGTGATATTCTGCTCCTTGGGGACTTTAACCTCATCTGGGACTCTACACTAGATACGACTCATCCCCAGAGAGCCACGGAGGGTACGTTTAATACATCTCTTAAGGCGGTGATTCAGCGATTAGGCCTGGTTGACGCATGGAGGGAAGCCCACCCCACTGAGAAAGACTACTGATTTGTTTCCCACTCCCATAAAACCCACTCTAGAATAGACCATGTCTTTATTAGTCAGTCCCTCCTGGGTGGAGTTTTGGACTCTCGCTATCATTTAATCTGCCTCTCAGATCATGCCCCACTAGAGACTACACGAGATTGGCCAGCGCCACGGTCGAAGCACAGGAGGTGTTTTTCCCCCAATGTTCTTAGTCGGGACAGACTTTTCAGGGATGACTTGCGGGTGACTATCAAGGAATCTTTTAAGAATAATGACCCCGCTCTTACCTCCTTTACCAATAATTGGGACGCCTTCAAGGCAGTGATATGGGGCAGATGTATAGAATTGGTCACGGCCCTCAGAAACCAACAAAAGGAGGAGACGCTTCAGTTGGAAACAGACTTAAGAGGGGCGTATAGGTACCATCAAGAGTCCCCATTCATCCATTCGCGCCGAAAAGTCACTGCCCTTAAGGGAAAGTTGAAAGCCATATACATTAACAGGGCCGAGCGTAAACTGCTGCAGGCCAGAGGGTACGAAAGTGGCAACCGGATAGGGTCGCTCTTAGCATGCCAACACTGGGCAAAACAAGAAAAAACATACATTAAACAGATAGAGGATGGCGCGGGCGTCTCCCACTCCACGGAAGAGGACAAAGCGAATGCCTTTGGCCGCTTCTATAAAGCTCTATACTTAGTAGACAGCCAGACCCAGGAGCACTACTTGCAGTCCCTCACTCTGCCCCAGGTTTCGACCCACACCAACGAAGAATTGAGTAAACCATTCACCAAGGAGGAGGTCCAAAAGGCAATAGATGCTCTGAAACTGCAGAAAGCACCAGGCCCGGATGAGCTTAACGCCCACTTATATCGTAACTTTGCGCCGGAATTGACTCCCCATCTCGTGACACTATTTAATGAGATAGCGAAGGCACGTAAAGTCAAAGATACCATGGGGGAGGCCCTGATTACAGTTATTCCTAAGGCGGGTAAAAATCCAACATTGTGTGCCTCTTACAGACCAATTGCTCTTTTGAACCTAGATGCTAAGCTACCACAAAATTTTAGCTACAAGTCTTGATAATCTCCTCCCGGCGCTGATAGATCCCTACCAATCAGGGTTTGTCAAGGGGCGTCAGACCCATGACAACCTCCACAGAATGGAACATATTATTGAGAAGGTTCAGAGGAGAGGCATCCCCGCAGTCCTCCTCTCGCTGGACACAGAGAAGGCCTTTGACCGTGTCGATTGGACCTTCTTAGTTAAAACCATGCAACGATTCAGGTTTTGTGAAGAGTTTATAAATATGGTGCTGGCCAATTATCACTCTCCACTTCTTGAGTTCTGATGAATGGAGCGGCGTCTGAGGCTTTCACGCTCACGAGAGGAACGAGACTGGGTTGCCCTCTGTCCCCCTTGCTGTTCGCACTCAGTATTGAGCCCCTGGCGGAGAGGACAAGGGCCAACCAGGACATCAAGGGGGTGCCCTTTGGCCCAACACTCACAAGATTTCTCTCATTGCCGACGACGTGCTCCCACCCATAACTAACCCACAGATCACGCTCCCGGCATTACTACGGGAGCTTGAGAGCTTCGAGAAAGTGGCAGGATTCTGGGTTAAGAGATCTAAATCGTTTCTCTTAAACTTGACTCTCCCGGCGGTTGAATGGGAGCTTATAAAGGTGACCATGCCATTCTGTTGCACTAACAAAAATCTCACTTACCCAGGGGTCAAGCTCACTCCCAAACTATCGGGCCTGTATAAGGCCAATTACCCACCGCTACTGCGGCAGATAAAGGAAGATCTCAAAAGCTGGAGAGCGGCCTACACCTCCTGGATTGGTAGAATAAATGTGGTAAAAATGAATATTCTCCCTAGAATACTCTATCTATTTCAAGCCCTCACGATTCCTGTAGACAGGGAATTTTATAGTGACCTCAAAAAAGGCAGTCACCAAGTTTATCTGTCAAGACCAAAGGGCCCAAATCTTGCACCGGATTCTGTCTAGGCCTAGATCAGAAGGGGGTTTAGCCCTCCTGGATTTTAGGAGTTATTACCGAGGGGCCCAGCTCCGGGTCATCAAGGAATGTTCACTCAGAGAGTCGGAAAAACATTGGTTGCATATGGATCACCAGATAACGGGGAGGACTATTTGGGATATTTTGTGGTTAAATAAACAGCACATATCCCCAAATGCCTACATCAGCACCCCTACATCCACTACCTTAAGAGTCTGGGATCTGCTTACTAAAATGCTATCCCTATCTACCTTTCCGTCGTCCTTCACCCCCATACATTTTAATCCCGACTTCCCTCCGGCCATGCAGGAGGGGCCTTTTTCACAATGGAAACATGGGGGCTGTCTAATGATCTCTCACCTATATAAGAGGGGGGAACTAATGACGTTTGCAGAATGTGCCAAAGAGTTCCAGTTAGAAGCAAATGAGGGTTTTCAGTACACGCAACTCAATCACTGGGTGCAGCAACCATAGGAGCGGCTGGACGCTACCAGGGATCTGCTCCCAATAGAAAAGTTTGCACAGTCAGGACCTTCCACCAATGGCAATATCTCTTTTCGGTATGCTCTTATCCAATCGTTGGGCCCGAGGAAGAGACCGAAACACAGAGCCTTCTGGGATGCCACCTTGTCTAATCCAGTAGATGAGAATCAGTGGACCCGCCTCTATAAAGATATAACAAAACATAATCGTTCAATGTATCTCCGGGAAGCTCATTAAAAAACAATGTATGATTGGTACATGTACCCGCAAAAATTACATAAAGTATTTCCGAATACCTCTGATAGATGCTGCAGGGGCTTCGGTTTGTTGGGAGATTTTAGGCACATCTGGTGGGACTGTCCTTCCATCAAACCATTTTGGAAGGAAATTTTGTCTCAAATAAAACTGATTCTAGGGTATCCCATTCCGGAAACCATTGAACACACCCTCCTGGGCATCAGAGATCCTCTCCTGAAGAGACAAACAAACAGTGACTGGACCATTCTGTGGTTATGCCGAGGCACAGCTAAGATGGCAATCGCAGCAGCTTGGAAAAAGTCTGAGGCCCCATCCATCACACAGTGGCATGCGAGGTTGTGGCGAGCGCTGGTGCTCGAACGACTGACAGACATTATGGAGGACACCAGGAAAGGCTTCGACTACATTTGGTCTCCGTTAGTGTCATACCTCTCGGAGAGTCTACCCTTGTTTGCATGTAAACTCAGACTGAGGTCCCTCCACCTCTTTCATATCTGACTAAGTAGGAAGTTCCCCAAAGAGAACATCCTCCCACTGTGAGTTGCTCCTGGACTCAGCCCACCGCTCACCCCTCACGGCGTTTCACTCCATACCACTTACACCATGATACCTTGTTTAGTTTTTCTTCCCTTTTTTCTCTTCTCCTTTATTTACTAGTTCTTGTTTTTTCACTAAAGGGCATATTATGGACAGTCAGCATTCACACTCTTGCTGAGTACCCCCACAACTGGGCTGCTACCCAAACGCTCCGCAACTTAAACTGTAGGAGCAAGCTGGGGCCCTAAGCATAGATGCATACTGGGTCAAACCCTCATTCACAAGCGGTGTTTACCTGTAAGATTTCTATAGCATTTGACCTGACTAAGGTGTGATTGTACATGCCATGTATGTAATAATGTGATGCTCAGAAAAACTTCAATAAAAAGTTTTTGACAAAAAAATCTGATTTTTTTCTCTTTTTTTAAAAATTAAAAAAAGGAAATAATTTTATTTACGTCACTTTAAAATTGCTATTATTTTTATTTTTATTTTAAAAATCAACCACAAAATGTAAACGTATACAATAAATTAAAATTGTCAACAAATAAAATGTCAAAAATATGTTACATCTTTTTATCATACTAAATTTGGGGAAAACTTAGACACTGAAGAGGTGACATTTACAATTGTACAAAAGTGAAACCGAGGATGTCCTAGTGACATCAAAATGAGGCCCTTAAATGGTGACCTTCACTATTCCTACTCCAATCTAAACCAACTTGGGGAAGGTGTCGGACACTAAAGAGGTGACATTTACTATTCCCAGTCCAATCTAAACCATTTTGGGAAAGGTGTTGGACACTAAACAGGTGGCATTTGGTATTCCGACTCTAATCTGAACCAAGTTGGGGAAGGAGTTGGACACTAAAAGGGTGAAACTTACTATTTCCAGTCCAAGATAAACCAACTCAGGGAAAGTGTTTGCCACTAACTGGGCGATATTTAGTAGTCCCACTCCATTCAAAACCAGCTTGGGGAAGGTCTTGAGCATTAAAAGCATGGCAGTTGCCATTCCCACTCTAATCTTAAGCAATTTGGGGAAGGTGTTGGACACTAAAGGGGCGACATTTACTATTCCCACTCCAATCAAAACCAACTTGGGGAAGATGTTGAACACTAAAAGAGTATCATTTAATATTCCCACTCCAATCTAAACCAATTTGGTGAAAATGTTGGGGACTAAAAAGGTGAAACTTACTATTTTCACTCCAATATAAACCAACTCAGGGAAGGTGTTTGGCACAAATGGGGTGATTTTAACTATACCCACTCCAATTGAAACCAGCCTGAGGAAATTGAGGAGCATTAACGGCATGGCCATTGCCATTTCCACTCCAATATTAACCAATTTGGGGAAGGTGTTGGACACTAAAGGGGTGACATTTACTATTCCCACTCCAATCTAAACCTATTTAGGGAAAGTGTTGTACACTACAAGGGTGAAACTTACTATTCCACTCTAATATAAACCAACTCAGCGAAGGTGTTTGTTACTAAAGGGGTGGCATTTACTATTCCCACTCCGAATTAAACCAAGTTGGAGATGGTGTTGGACAGTAAAGGGGTGACATTTACTATACCCACTCCGATCTAAATCAACTTGGGGAAGGTTGTGGACACTAATGGGGTAACATTTACTATTCTCATTTCAATCTAAACCAATCTGGGGAAGGTGTTGGGCACCAAAAAGGGTGCAATTTACTATTTCTACTCCAATGAAAACCAACTCAGGGAAAGTGTTGGACACTGAAGGGGTGGCATTTACTATTCCCCCTTATGAAATCAAATTCAAATAAAAATGTTCACCTAACATATATTTTAAAAATACAAAATAAACAATTAATACTACACATTATCACACTAGTAAATTATAAAATTGTCAAAATGTATGTATTATAACTAAGACGGTATGTTTTCCGCTTTTATGGATTTTTACAGATAAATATAGTCAGAAAATAATATATTTTCCTGACTGTATTTATGTTTAAATGTGGATAAAAGCAGAAATTGGGTTGTTTCATGACTGATTCTAAATATTGTCTGCAATTACCGTCAGTCTAAAAGAGTTTGGATTGATAGGTAAGGTAATAAAATGAAAGGAATTTTCGTAAAAAGGGTTAAACAGCATTAGATATGTACAAGGTTGATACAGACATTTGTATTTTTTCACATAGGTATATTGATTTATCTTCTGTTGGTGTTCATATCATTGGAACCTAGCAGAGATTTAAGCATGTGTGCATACTTATCACTTAAATACATGTGGAAATATACAAGTATCAGATTCGTATTTTCACAAAACCCCCCAAAAATATATGGATAAATGCAGATGAATCTATCAAAAAATATATATGGATAAATACAGACGGAAATGTCAAAAAAGTAATACTATAAAACTGGGAGCACCAATTAGCACCCAATAATTTAAAATACAATTATATATAAAATAAAAATAAAAAAAATAGATTTTGTATTCAGTGATGAAATTTCCAAAATTGTAATTAATATTTTCTACCATTCATAGATTTGAAAAAACTACAATAAAATTTGTTTCAAATAACTAATTGTGATGGTGGTCGGACTTTTGTCTGACCGCCATCATATCAGGGATGGGACAACCCGACTTGCTGTCGGCTGTCCCACCATAATTATTAGAATGTGACCTGCAGCACACGCTGCAGTACATAAAATACACAGCAGACATGTTGCAGGGATATGGTGCCCCCCAAAACCCAAACCTGATGGCCGAGGTTAAGGGAGGCCTGCTATAGGCCTCCAGTGTCCCTTTCCGACGGCCTTTTCATAGCAGGTAAGCCGTCATGAAAGGGCCGGCAGGAAGGAACATCGTAATCCCCACGGCAGTGCATGACAGGCACCGCCACCATTGTAGGGATTGTGGAGCCTCCGAGGCGGTTGGTCTCTGACTGCCACACATCCACCTGCCATCCTAATGTGGCGGGCAGTAATCCTCATTCTGATGGCGGTGGCATCGCCACTCATGGGTTGGCGATGGCGGTCCCACCATCATAGTAATCAGGGATAACATTTTCTAAAAACATTTTCGCTAATTTCTTTTATTACACCATAACAGTTTATAAATTGTGTTTTTCTTTCAAAATGATATTTTTACAGGTTTTGTACAAAATTAGAACAATTTAATACACACAATTTATTGATTATATTTTAAACATGGAAATAAATAGAAATATACAAAATTAGTGCGAGGGTGTTTGCATGCAGGGGAAAGATTGTTTATGTATAGGAAGTTCCCACTTCCTGTACATAAATAATTTTGAAATGCCATTTTATCACTTCTATGTGTTAACCAGCTGTAACACAAGATACCATAGAGGAATGGGAGTATGCGACCGAACAATGATCAGTCGCATCATAATGAGGTGGTTGGTACCGCCGGTAGGAGGATGGTCGGTCCCATTTCTGATATGGTGTTGGGCGGAAGTAAGTCTGCCCAAGATCGTAATAGGCTCCAAAATGACAGAACATTCCCTCATAAACCCATGGCTTTTGATACATTCGGGTGAGTGGCAATACACTTTCTTGTCATTCGTCCATAGGAAAGAAACCCACACTGATTACTAACCCTGGGCGTAGTTCGCGAAGTTGCGCTACGTGTAGCTACGCAAAGTGCACTTCGCACTACGCGAGCTACGCGCAGCACTTCGCGAACTGCGAAGTACCCTGTTTGCACTGTGCAAGATGCCGTTTTCAATGATTGCACAGTGCGGACAAGCATCCGGCACTGTGCAATCATTGAAATCGGCATCTTGCACAGTGCGAGCTGTAGTTTTCTGCTCGAGCGGCAGCTTTCTCAACGCGGACTAGTAGTTTCTCATCACGAGCGGTCGCGAGCATCCGTGACAACTCGCAATGAGAAACCTGACCTCCCTGCGTTGAGAATCTCGCCGGGAGGTTTATTTTCCACACTCGCGATCGGCAACTTGATGTTGCTGATCACAAACGAGGAAACAGTCTCGCCGGGATGTCATTTTGCTTGCTCGCGGTCACCAACTTGACGTTGAGGAACGCGAGCAAGCAAAAAATGACCGCTGCACTACGCTACACTACGCGTGTTTGCACTGTGCTACGTGCAATTCGCGTAGTGCGAAGTAGCGCAAACTGCGCAAACTACGCGAGCGTAGCGTAGTGCTTTGCCCAGGCTTATTGATTACTTAAGTTCAATACTCCCCAACTATTTCACTGCTCTGTTATTAATCATGGTATATCCAATCATTCACTGATTCAAATGGACCTTGATCTACAGCTACAAACTCTACATCATACAGATGTATACTGTCTGCCGGAAATATAAGGATCCCATGACAACAAAGTACCTCCATTAGCCTAAACTCAAACACAATCTCATCATCCCAACTCTTCAGGGCAGTTGGTGATGCATGAATAAGGGGTCAACCAATGAAAGATTTCCTAGCAGTGAAATTAACTACCACACAACAACAACATGCCTGTAACGCCCTGAACGTCTCAGGATCGTTTAACAGACACGACAATGAGGACGCAACCACTTGTGAAGGGTTAGTTCTTTTAATGAAGGCAAATAAAATACAAAGAACAAACAAAAGTTATAGTCACTGGAATCCTCCAGGCTAAGTACGTTACCAGCCCACAGCACGGATGGTCCTAACCGTCCTCTGCATATACGCCGATCCCGGCGTATGCCAACAGAGGGCAGAAATGAAATGGCCGACAATGCCAATCGGTAGGCTGTGAGGGGCACGAAGAGTGTTGGGGAGAATCGAGGAGTCAGGGAAACACCCAGCCGGGGTCTCTACCTGAAGGGAGCAGCCGCTCAACCTCTTCCTCAGACTGCACCGGGACGCGGAGTCACCTCCTGGTGATGCGTCACCGATACCCCAATCACAAGCAAGAAGACTGAACCGAGAGCAGCCGCTCGATCGATCCTGTGGACTTCCGAGTCTGTAACGCGGCAAACACCTCCTGGTGTGCGTTACAGCTGGCAGTCCCTGTGTCTCTGGTCGGGCTGGGAGTTACGACTCCAACCAGCAAAAGCGCCACTGCGCTTGGACTCAGCCGAGTCAAAAAGCGAAGCTCAATGGTTGACCGGTAGAGCTTCCGGGTCCCTCACAGGTGACGATGGGGCAAGACACGGCCCAGGGAGTAACGACTCGACCTACCTCCGTTCTTGCCTTACTGGAGCACCACTCCGGAACACTGCTCTTCACGAAGCAGGTACGTCGGTGTAAACACAATATCCGACAGCCTTGTACCTCCCGGTTCCTCCCTTTATAGGGCGTGTTTTCCTTGAGTTATGTAACAGCTCTCCTGTTTACATAAGGGCGTGTTTCCCTTGAGTTATGTAACAGCTCTCCTGTTTACATAAGGGCGTGTTTCCCTTGAGTTATGTAACAGCTCTCCTGTTTACATAAGGGCGTGTTTCCCTTGAGTTATGTAACAGCTCTCCTGTTTACATAAGGGCGTGTTTCCCTTGTATGACAGGAATTCTTGACAATGCCATAGAAAAATAAACTGTGGGCCTTTTAGCAAAATACCAACAGCAACATTCCTTTGATGTCTAAGAGCAACAACAAAATATGAACTTAGATTTGTATTTAGCCAGTAGGCAAAATGGGCACTGACACAGATTCAACATAAACAGTTTGAATGAGGTGAAAAATCAGGCTGTCTGCTAGCCTTACCACTAAAACAGCCAACTGGAAATCAACAGAGAGTTTTAAACTTTCTTTTGTATTGCTTACACTTCAGACCATAGTGACTCATTGCACCTGTAACAGGAATTCTTGGCCGACCTTCATCTTCCAAATTAAAGGACATTAACAAGGGATGCCTTAAACAAGACATTTAGGAGGATGAAATATCTGAAGTCAGTAAATTAATGTAAATCAATAACAAAAGACCCCAGGAGATGATTGGCTGCCAATTTAATTCTATTAAAGAAATACTCTGCTCGAACTCTACCTACTCCGCAAAGCCTTCATAGAAGCAGAGACAGATAATGGTCTCCGACCAGAATTCGATAAAGCTTCTATTGCCTTGATACTAAAAGAAGAAAAAGATCCACCATCTTGTGCCAGTTATATGCCAATTTCATGTATAAATAATGCTGTAAATGGTCTGGTGAAAGTCCTAGAAAAAACATTAAAATATGCGCTGCAGCTTTTTCACAAGAATCAAGTTGTTTTTCTTTCTGTAAGATCTTCAACAACTCATCTATGCGCACTTATGCACGTAATATGACAAGAAAGACAAAACCTGAGTGAAACCATTTCTTTCTATTCCAAAAAGGCTTTAGATTACGTTCAATGGCAAAGCATGTTCAGCATCTTACAAAGAGCCATAATAGAAACCAAATATATTCAAAAAGTTGCCTGGCTTTGAAAAAGTCACCAACAAATGTTTATGGACCAATGATGCTGGAATCTGAACCCTGCACACTGGGGCACTGCTGTCCAGACCCCACTGTATGTGATCCAATCTATGGTAAAAATGGCTAACTCCTAAATGGCCTATTTAACTTCACAAAGGCCAGAATATATGGTAAAGGAAATACACCAATGGTATGGGAAGTTAAATGTTTTTTTGTGGACTGTAGCCTGAGCTACGCCACCCACTAGGCCGACAAGGAAAACATGGCTTCATACATTCCTGCATAGCCTAACTTCTGCAGCTTTTAAACCTGCAGACAAATCTGTCAGACTAGTCTTTTTTTCCACAAGAGGGAACCCTTATTTTAAATATGAAATAAGTCACTCCTAAGTAATCCATGTTGCCCATGCAGTAGGGTTTTGATATTTAAAATTGGTGCATGCAAGAATTTAGTGTTGTAATGTACCGACAGTAACTACCCTCCAAAAGCTATTTTCACTGTAAAAGGGCAGTAGCTGTCCTATGTGGAACTCCAGAGTTTATAATAAAATCCTAACTCTACAATCTGTGGTGTGGGAAAGATAGTGGAATAATTCAAACACTATTCTTAATGTTTATAACAAATTCATTTCAGTTATGAAGGGGGATTTTTAATAAATATTAGGAAATGTGAATTTTAAATAATCATGCTTTGTCTGAATGAACCTTCAGTAGGTTCAGCTCACGGTGGAGGAAGCCACGAAGAGCAGGGAGAGTGTTGCAGATGGTCATCGCTGTAGCGTGAAGATCAGGCCTGGTGTCCTGGACAGTCTTCACTGTAGTAATAAGGTCCAGTCAGGGGTGGTGGACAATTACTGCTGGAGCTCATGTAGCTATCATTGCGGGTTGTCATTGCTTTAGTGTGAAGAGCAGATCTTGTGTTGCCAGTTTTTGCTGATGGTTGCTGTAGCACAAAGAGTCTTGTTCAATGGAGCTTCAAGCTGACAGTCGTCATGGACAGCAGAGCTAAGCTCGAACCACCCTTTTTGCAGTCGAAATGAGACCATAACTGCACAGGAGACCTACTGACGCCAGCCAAGAGTCCAGGATTTGGGACAGCACCTCTTGGGGATCAGAAACTCACTCCAACAGAGGCCAGCTGGGCTCAGGCAGGTCCACTTGCAGGCCCAATGCAACAGGTTAGCTGAGCAATTGCAGGGAGGCCTCTGGAGCTTGTTGTGTTCCTAAAGTTTTGCCAATTGGCCCTTGTAGTCACTCAGGTTAGCCTGGAGTGGAGAGAGTAGATACAGTCTTTCTTCTCCGACAGCAATGCAGTCCTCATGCAGAAGGGCAGCCCTCTGGTAGCAGAAGGGCAGGACTAGGTGGGGGGGTGAAGGCAGTACTTCTTCTGTATTGTCCACAGGTCCATGCATGTACTGAAGAGTGGTTCTGGAGGTCCAACATTTATGAGTGGTGCCAGCCTTTCAAGTGGGGGCATTCCTTATACTACCCCCACATCTGCTTCTGGGATTTCTTTCTTTTCACTGTCAAGGTTGAAAGAAGTCTGGGAGGGGCAAAAGGGTAGTGTCAGGTTCATATGTGAGCTCTGGCAGCAAGCCCTTTGAAGTGTAAGTGAGGCAAGGCATAGCTCTACCCCAGCCGTCATGACAGGTTGGGTCCCCTTATATGTTACTGCCAGGAAGTAAAACACCAACCCCACCAGCAGAGTCATTCACAGTCATGTGACCCAGGACACTGGCAGAAGGCATAAACGGTTACGACAAGGAAATGCCAACTTTCTAAAAGTGGTATTTTTCACAACTGTGACTTAAAATCTGACTTTACCATTCAGGAGGATTTTAAATTACAATTCATTTGCGTGTAAACAGCATATTTCTATCTGCTTTCAATCCAAAACTATCAGTTATTAAATGTAATAATGTAGCCACTGTTAGTCTATGTAAGAGATGGACCTTACAGCAGTAAAAAATAACTTAACAAGTTTTTTTACTGCTAGGACATGTAAAGCCCAAACCCACGTATCCTTCTTTTTCATTGCAACATACCCTGCCCTGTGAGCTTTTCTGGCCTACTCTAGGGCTGATTTCTAAATTTTAAAAAGGAAGGTTTATGCCTCACATAGGAGTTATTTTGCCAGGTTGAAATGGTAGTTTATAACTTCAGTACATGCTGCAGTGGCAATGAGTGCTGCAGGTCCACTAGTAGCATATAACTGATGTTAAAAAAATGCTGTCTGTAGATAGTAAGGACTGGGAACAACTGCTGCCCCTCGCCTTTTTTGTCCTCAGAGGTCAAATACAGAGTAGTTTAGGGACATCTCCCTTTGAACTCCTTTTCAGACACCCACTGCACACTTTTTGAAATCACAAAAGAGGCGTGGGGGAAGGATGCAGAAAACAAAGCTGGAAACCGTGTTGGATTATGCAAACCAGCTCAAGTCCTGGTTGGGTAAACTTATGGCCCTGGCTCAAGACACCCTTGGGAAAAGTCAACATAAACAGAAATATTTTTATGATAAAGGTGAGAAATGGAGGGAATATAATGTAGGTTATTCAGTTTTGGTCCTCTTACCCACTTAACCTGCTAACATGAAAGCAGAATGGCAAGGCCTTTATAAACTTTTTTTAAAAGCTCATGTTACCTATCGCCTACAGATATCCCACAAACATATCAACCTCATACAAAATGATTAGGATCTCCTCCTAGAACAGTACAAATCATTATAACAGCAAGGGAAGTAAATATCAATCAGACCCTTTCAGAATCAGAAAAAAGAAACCTGAATAAAATCTTGTGGTTGTATGTCGTTTGCAGATATCTTTTCCAATTTACCAGGATGATCCCATCTCACAGTTCATTCAATTCCCACTCAAGAAGGCATAGTTATAAGCCAAAGACCCTCTAGAGATCCAGCTGCCCTTCAAGTTCAGTTACAACAAATTCTGAAGATGGGTGTAATAGTACCTTCAACCAGCAATTGGTGTTCTCCGATCATACTGGTGCTAAAACCTGACTTCAGTATTGGTTTATGCCTAGATTTCAGGGCTGTTAACTCGGTCTCCAAACTTGACAGCTATACATTATCGAGGATAGACAAACTAATTGGACAATAAGGAGAAGCCCAATTTATCACAACAATTGACCTAATGAAAACTTATTGACAAGTTCCATTTGAACAAAAGGACCAAGAGAAGACAGCATTTGCTACTCCTGATGGACTCTATCAGTTTACTGTATTACCTTTAGGACTTCATGGGGCACCAGCTTCATTTCCGAGGCTCGTGAATACCCGGCTTCAATATCATCAAGGGTATTCTTCTGCCTATCCGGATGATTTTGTGTTTTACAATAAAAGCTGGACAGAACATTTACAGCATCTGCCGGCCATTCTCCCTAAACTACGACAAGCTCTACTGCATATCAATGCCAAGAAGTCCAAATTAGCCCACCGGAAAGTGATATACCTTGATTACCTTCTCTGTAAAGGTATAATTGAATCCCAGATCAAAAAAGTAAAAACCCTAGCGAATACACCCTGACCCACCATGAAAAGAGACATGAGAGCATTCTTGAGGCTCCTAGACTATTATCAGAGATTTATTCCCCAGTATTCTGAAATGTTGGCCGCACTCACTAATCTCCTGTAAAAAACGTCTCCCCTAAAGCCTTTAAACATCCTTCCGATTCTGCCCCTACCCCTTTCCAGAAATTTAAATAAATGCTCACTACTGGCCCTGTCCTGGTTTTCCTCAACTTAAAGAAAAACTTTATATTGCAGACTAATGCATCAGCCATGGGAATCAGAGCTGTTCTTTCCCAAAAGAATTCTGAGGCTCATGAGAAGCCTGTATGCTGAATTAGTAGGACATTATTTTCTCAAGAACAAGCCTACTCCAAAATTGAAAAAGAATGTCTTGCCCTCAAGTGAGCTGTTGGAAAACTATTCTATTATTGGAAAGAAGACCTTTCATATCATGTACTGACCATGCCCCGTTTACCTTGTTTTATCGGATCAGGGGAAACAATGATAGGGTATTGAGATGGTTTCTACCGCTTCAGCCTTACCATTTTGAGGTAAACTACAGGAAGAGCAAGGATCAAGGTAACGCATACTACCTCACCAGTTTCCCCCTTTTCCCCAATCGGGAAAATTCTAGGAAAGGGGTATGTGAGCAGACCAAGGCCCTTACTGACTGTATAACGTGGTCTCCTCGATCGGCTGCCAACACAAGTGAATTATATCTTGTTTTCTCACAGGCTCAGGAATGCAGTCTTTTTAAACTGCTTTACTTGGAAAAGAAACGGTAAGAACCTAAATGCGGCCTGGACGAAAGAAATCCTGATATTTTCCTGTGTCCTTACCCAAAAGGCATGGTCATAAGAGTTAATGAGGAAGCGTTGGGGCTGCCACGGGAGGAGGAGACAGGAGGATGCAGAGTTTGGGGGCTGGTGAGTTTGCAAGACCTAGAGACATCAAAGATTGACGGAGGTCCACCAGAACTGCTAGATACAAGATGAGTGGCACAAAACAAGGCTACAGAGAGCCCAGATGATGGAGATCCTCATCTAAGTGCCCGAAGTCCCAGCCATGTTCCAGGAGAGACATGGCTAGACCAAGTGAATGAAAAGGTCTTAATGTGGGGGCAGCAGGACTGAAAGAATCCCGAGTGATACTAGCGCAATAATTAAGAGTATTGAGGATACAACATTAGAAAGCTATATATTTTTTGTTTTGGCCTTTCATTTCACCCAACTCATCACTGTTAGGGAGTTAAGGAGATCTGTTAAATCATTTTTCACCAGCGCTTCAGGTTATTCCTGTGTGAGACAGTATTAGCATACAAAGCCACAAAACCTATACACAGTTACTTGTGGGTGAAATTGGTGACGGATACTTACACATAGAAAGATGCCAGTGACTTTCCAGCACTTTTTTCATTTCTTCTGAATTCCTTGGTGGGAAACCTTTGATTCTTAGATGCAAAGCCTAAAAATGGAAGATAAAGAGACTATATAAGCTTGAAAACTTTGTCAAAACGGATATTATCTTCACAAATAAATTCAACAATATAACCAATATACAGTTGTGAACCTTTCTTAAAAGACAAAGACTGACACACAGTTACAGATCAGCTACTAAATTACATCACCTAAATTTGCCAAGAGAGTACATGCAGGCAAAGTAAATTCTTTTGATAAATGCACACACATTCTTAGTGCTGGACTTGAAGAGTTTCATATATAGTGGCTGCCAATTGAGCTCAGGACAGTGGATTTCAAAATATGTTATCAATCATTCAATCAATCAATCAAATATTTGTAGAGCGCACTAATCACCCGTGAGGGTCTCAAGGTGCTGAGGAGGGGGGGGGGTGCAGCTACTGCTCAAACAGCCAGGTTTTGAGAAGTCTCCTGAAGGTCAGCAGGTCCTGGGTCTGTCGCAGCAGTGTGGGTAAGGTGTTCCATGTCTTGGCGGCGAGGTAGGAGAAGGATCTGCCTCCAGTGGAGGTCCTGTGGATTCATGGGATGGTGGCAAGGTGAGGTCAGCGGAGCAAAGCTGGCGATTCGAGATGTAAAAGCTGAGACATTTGTTGAGGTATGCTGGTCCGGCGTTGTGGAGTGCTTTGTGAGCGTGGGTGAGGAGCTTGAAGGTGATCCTCTTATTGACTGGGAGCCAGTGCAGGTCTTTCAGGTGGGCGGTGATGTAGGTGTGGCGGGGTATGTCAAGGATGAGGCGTGTGGAGGCGTTCTGTATGCGTGTTGGCTGTGGTTCCTGCATAGAGAACATTGCCATAGTCCAGCCTGCTGCTGACAAGGGCCTGGGTGACCGTCCTTCTGGTTCTCCATGGGTATCCATCTGTAGATCTTGCGGAGCATGCAGAGGGTGTTGAAGCAGGAGGAGGAGATGGCGTTGACTTGCTGGGTCATTGAGAGCGATGAGTCCAGGATGAACCCCAGGTTGCGTGCGTGGTTGGTGGGTGTGGGTGCAGCTCCCAGTGCGGTTGGCCACCAAGAGTCGTCCCAGGCAGGGGGGTGGAGCCGAGGATGAGGACCTTTGTCTTGTCTGAGTTAAGTTTCAGGCAGCTGTTCTGCATCCAGTAGGCAACGGCCTTCATTCCTTCGTGGAGGTTGTTTTTGGTGGTGGCTGGGATCTTGGTGAGTGAGAGGATCAGCTTAGTGTCGTCGGCGTACGGACGATGTTGGCGAGCGGTGCCATGTAGACGTTGAAAAGGGTAGGGCTGAGGGATGATCCTTGGGGTACTCCGCAGATTATCTTGGTGGCTTCAGAACAGAACGGGGAGGCGAACCCTCTGGGTTTTGTCGGTGAGGATGGAGGTGGTCCAGTCCTGTGCTTTGTCGCGTATTACAGCGTCATGTAGGAGTATGCATAGGGTGTGGTGGCAGACGGTGTCAAAGGCTGCTGAGAGGTCCAGGAGGATGAGGGCCGCAGTTTCGCCGTTGTCCAGTAGGGTTCTAATGTCACCTGTGGCAGCGATGAGGGTGGTTTCGGTGCTCTAATTGCTGCAGAATCCAGATTGGGTCGGGTCCAGGATGTTGTTCTCCTCAAGGAAGTGAGTCAGTTGTCTGTTGACGATCTTTTCGATGATTTTTGCCAGGAATTGAAGTAGGGAGATGGGTCGGAAGTTTTTGAGCTCCTTTGGGTCCGTTGTGGGTTTTTTGAGTGGCACTGGAGCTGGGGTTGGAGAGTTCCTTCACGATGTTGAAGAGCTCTTTGCTGTTATGTGCGTTGTTGGCGATGCGTTCCTTGAAGGAGGTCCTTTTGGTGGCTCGGATGAGTTGGTGATGCTTGTGGCTGATGTTCTTTAGGGCTGCGTGGGTGTCCGGAGTCTGTTCGTGGTGCCACTTTTGCTCGAGTCTCCGGCAAGTCCGCTTTGACTCCTAGAGGTCGGTGGTGAACCAACTGGCCTTTCTGTCGGTGCATCTGTTTGAGGGTTTTTTGATTGGGCAGTGTGTTGGCGCAGTCGTTGATCCATTGCCTGAGGTTGCGGGCGGCTGTGTCGGTGTAGGTTGTGTCTGTTGGTGGGTTCCCGTGCAAGGGTGGTGATGAGCTGGTCTTCGGTGACCTTGTTACAGCTGCGGTAGGGGATTCCTTGCGGGAGGTGTTGCGAGGTGGGTTTCTTGAAGGTGAAGTGGATGCAACGATGGTCGGTCCAGTGGAGTTCGGTGGTGTGGCTGGCGGAGAAGATGGGGTCGAGCGTGTGTCCGAGGTTGGCGAGGTTGTCAAGCAAAGAGACGGAGTTGCTGTTGTCAGCATTCTTGAGGTGGATATTCAGATCACCGAGGAGGATGCAGTCTGTGGAGGCAAGAGAGTGCGTGCTAACGATGTCGGAGATGGCGTCGATGAACTACGGCCAGGGTCCGGGGGGTCTGTAAACGAGTGTTCCTCTGAGGGTGTTGTTGGGATCTGTGCGGATCTGGAAGTGCAGGTGTTCGGCGGTGCTGGAGGTGTCTGCTGTGCTGGTCGAGACTCTGAGGGTGTTTCTGTAGACGATGGCGATTCCTCCTTCTGGTGCGGTCCCTTCTGGTAATTTTGTAGACATCTAGGATGGTTATGGGGATGTCGGGTGCTGAGGAGGGGTTCATCCATGTCTCTGTTAGGAAGGCGACGTCTGGGGAGTCTGAGTCGTGTAGGTCCCAGAGTTTGATGGCGTGCTTGTGGATGGAGCAGGTGTTGAGTAGTATGCATCTGAGGTGGTTGAGTTCTGCTCTGACAGGTGTGGTAGGGCGTGCTTGTGTTTGGTGGCTGGTGAAGCTGCAGCTACGGCAGGTGAAGGGTCCGTGGGTGAGTCTTGGAGGGTGTTGGTGTCGTAGCGAGACGGGCAATGTGGCGGTCATGGGGGCCAGGGGGTCTAGCGCTGGGCGCGGTCCAGGCGCGGACAGGCACAGACGAGCTTGCCTTAGGCACGCCTTTGGCACTGAAAGACCGCAAAAAAGCAGGATGGCTCATCC
Source organism: Triturus cristatus (assembly GCF_964204655.1). Classification (NCBI taxonomy): domain Eukaryota; kingdom Metazoa; phylum Chordata; class Amphibia; order Caudata; family Salamandridae; genus Triturus; species Triturus cristatus. The sequence continues at coordinate 769,805,978 of NC_140582.1, read as the reverse complement.
TTCTTAAAAGAGAAGAGTAACTGGGAGTCATTGGTGGAGGAGACTATCTTGTCCCTGAAAGAGTCAATTAGTGTCCCCAAAGGAGTCATGTAGATATTAAAGATAGTTGGGCTGATAGACAAGCCCTGGGGCACACCCTACTCTTACTTGACAACAAAGGTTGCATCCAGACCTCGTGGGAACTATCCTTGAGGAAGGTTCCCATATACTTTAGAGCCGGCCTCTGTGCCAATGTCAGAAAGACAAGCAAGCACTCTAGAGTGTGGTACCGTATCAAAAACGTCAGACAGTTCTAACAAGACCAGAACTGCTTCACCACCAGCATATAAAGTGTATTTGATCTCTTCAAACACTTCCAGGAGCACAGTTTCAGTGCTAAATGTAGGTCTAAATCCTGACTGGCTGGGGTGGATGAGCTTATTGGACTCCAGGTAGTTGGAAAGCTGCCGATTTGCAATTTTCTGCACAATTTTGGACACCACTGGCAATAGGGAGATGTGTCTGTAATTAATCTTGGGGTATGCATTTGGTTTCTTCAAAAGAGGCAGAATGTTGGTCTGCTTCCAGCTGGAGGGCACAATCCCAAACGCTAAAGAGCTATTAGGAAGGGTGCTGAATACAGGATTGATGGTATCAACTTCCTTTGCAGAGATAGCTTGGGGGGCACGGGTCAGACAGAGAGCCTTATCTAAGGTTAAGAATATCAAGTCTTGAATCGTCTATCGAAATTGGAACAAAGGAGAAGGGCACAAAGTAGATGGCATCAAAAGAGGGAGAGCAGATGTCTGGTAGATTTATTGTGGTTAGCCTACTTTGAATATCTGCAATTTTTTCTTAAAGAAGAGAGCTAGCTGTTCGCATCACTCAGTCGAGGTCTCTATGCTATGATTATATGCAGCGGGTAAAGGAATTCTTTTGCAATGTTAAATATCTGGGTTGACTTGTTAACTGAGATAAAAACTATTATTTGTAGAGTTGATTAGGTTAGTGTAGATTTTGAGTGCTATTTGTATTTAATTTTGTCTTCCAACCTAAAGTGTCTCTGCCAGGTTCTATCTGCCTTGTTGCAGATTTTTTTTTCTGCCTGAGGGGATTCATTAAACCAATGGCAGGAAGGCTTTACCCTGCCTTATGTATGTCTAAGGAGGGCGTCTAGCTGTTCCACTGAGGAATGAACCCAGTTGTCAAGGACCTGAATGTTTGAATCAAGTGGGCTGGACAAGTTAGGTGCCATGTTTTCCAAAGCTAACAGACTATCCTGAGAAATCCTGGCGAAAGGACGAGGTTTGTCAATGAGAGCGGACGTTTTCCAACTTCCATGTGAAATTACATCCCAACCAAAATAGATTAGATAATCATCAGTCCATGGGAGAGGACAAGCTTAGATTTGTATTGGCCAACAATGTGTCCCCCTGGATGTGTGGGGTAAGTGACTGATTGAAAGAAACCCAGAGGGTCTATGACATCAATGAGGGTCAGAGTGTCCTTATCAGTGGGGGAATCCCAATGTATATTAACATCTCTGAGAATAATACAATGAGAGAAGCATACTAAGAGATGCAATACTGCTTAATTGATGGAGATATGAAAAGGCCTAGCCGGGCCAGGGGGACGAAAATTCAAAAGGCCCCCAGTGACTGTTGGGCATTAAGAGTTGGCTTCCGCCTCTACTTGGTCATCGACCAAAAATGTTGTGCTACACCTCCACCTCTGCCAGAGGAATTGTCAAGATTCTGAATCTTGTACCCTGCTGGATTAGTGGTTTCCAAGAGAGGTTTAGAGGAGGCTGACATCCAGGTTTCCATTATAAAAAAGACATCAGGTCTCTCATCACAAAGCAGGTCATGAATGCAGACTGCATGCTTTGGCAGAGACTGTATATTCACAAATAGGCTGTTGAAGAGGGGTTTGATATGATTGTTAAAGATGTTGCCACTTATAATACTAGAGAGGAATACATTAGACTCCCAGTCAAGAGGCTTATCTGCCCCTGAAGGAATTGGTATGCAAGAACAAAGAGTAGGTTTCTTACCGTCAAGAAGCTCCTCTAGAGAGAATTTCAAGCTTACTGTGGAATTTTTGCAAAGGAGGAGCATAGTGGCTGGACCTGGCCGCTTCTGGGATGCTGATAGGTGCATACGAGCTTGCCTTAGGAGCGCTAATGGCGTGCCTGCTGCGCATCCGCCTTGGGCCCATTTTAGGTTCTATGTTGCAAGATAAAATGGACCGAGCTAACCCTATATGGTGACTCTAAAAATCTGCACTCACTTTTAGAGAACATTTAGCTCACATAGATCTTGTGATGAATATTTTGGTGCAACTTATATCTCACTTGCAACTTCCTTATATTCCAAATCAGCTGTGTTCTGGATTTTCTTTGAGCAGAGAGGTATTGGTTGGGAGAGGTAGATAAGGAGAATGCATATGAAAGAAAGAAACAAGACGAGACAGAGAAGAGTTTTGGGAAGGTGATTGTAGAGAGGTCAAAATTTAGGGAAATGAGCAGCGATAGAGAATATAAGAAAAGAGGAACAGCGGAGAAATTTGAGAGCAAGTAAATTGGCAGAAAGAAGGGATATAGATGAGTAAGAAAACTAAATAAAATGCATAACAAGTGCATACTAAGTTGTAATATTGACAGTAAACACCTCCCAGAACTAAACAAAATGGCCGGATTCACAGTCTCATATTTCTGGGCCTGATTCACAAAGGTAAACTTGCACTTTAGTGTAACTTTACTCTTTATTCACATGCTCTGATTTAATAGGACAGACCTATCCTTTGATAGATGGAGTTCTCAGCCCCGACTGCGGCATCTCAGCAGTCATAAAGTTAGTATTATATCAAAGTTTGTGAATACCGAAAAAGAGTAAACCTACACAGAAGTGTAATTTTACCTTTGTGAATCAGGTCCATAAATAAGGGACCTGTGAGGAGCTCAAAGGTAACATCACAACAGTTTGTTACTGTAAGGGAACCAGGCTATTCGAAGTACAGGATGTGAGGCCTGCACAACTAATAGGTGCAAAATTACCTCATCACTGGGAACAAAGTACCCCATTGTAGCACATGACTCTATCAGGGCAGTGAAACACAACAGTCCAAGGCCTACTTAGGGGAGGTGGTGTGGACTAATAATTGGTGTTTGTACAAAATATCGAGTTAAAAATATCATCAGACAGAAATTAAATATCGTGACACATAAACATCATGATGCACAAATGTTATTGACAAGAATACCGTTTCTGGGCATAAGAAATATTGTTTCAAATAATGTTGATATTTTTAATACAATTTTCAATAATAAAATGGTTACAATATAGTTCTTTAAATTATTTGAATGTTTTTTAGTTGATACATTAACTTTATGTTAAATAGTTATTTTATACTATTATTTATATAAATGTTATTTTTTTAAACATAGCTAGCAATTTTAAGTGATTTAGAATTGTTTATTTACATTTTTACAGTAATTTATAATGTTCTAGTGGGTTGTTATGTTTGTGGAGGCATAGGGTGCAAAGTTAATTAGGTAATAATTAATTATCAATTATTTAATACATTTTATTTAATTAGATGGTTGATAGTTGTTATCTACATTTAGTGATACTAATTTATTCCCATCATATGTGATTAGTGCGCTGTTAGGATTGTAAGGAAATACAGTGGGAAATTAATTAAGTTATACCTAATTAACAATGAATTATTAATGTTAATTATGTAATTGATTTTGAATTATGTAATTCACAGAATACCTATTTATTTTACCTGTTTTTTAGTTTAAGGCTGCCTGGCTTGTAGCGGTCTAGGATGGGCAGTTAATTAAGTAATAATTAATGAATAATTTATTTTTAAGTGTTAATTAATTATATGATTGATTTTAATTATATAAATTTCGAAAACTGATTTATTGCACTTATATTTTAGTTGCAAGATGCTATGTTTTCAGAGGTATAGGGTGCAAGTTAATTAAGTAATAATGAACTATTGATTATTATTTGTAAACTGATTATTGAATAACAATGATTTGTTAATTGATAACTAATTATTTTATTGAATAGTATTTATGTAAATTGATTATTTGTTTTTAGCTTATATATATATATATATATATATATATATATATATATATATATATATATATATATATATATATATATATATATATATATATATATTCACTGAAAAAACCAAAGGTTTCACACACGTTATAGTTAGGAATTAGCATTTAAAAAACCTTGCAAATTCACTGAAAAAACCATAGGTTTCACACATTTTATAGTTAGCTGGACATTTCACTCGTGAAAAACCAATGAAATTCCCCCGTTATAGTTAGTTCAGCTAACTATAACTCGCGCCCCCGCAATGCACTGCTGATGACGTCACATATTACATCACTCATGACATGGTCAGTGACATCACTGATGACATCACTGATGACATCTCAAATGACATCACTGATGACATCATCCAGTGAATGTGTGTTTTTCTGAAAATTAAATATGTTTTATATATGTATATCTCAAGGTCGATGGAAGAATAAATGGGTATATAAGTGTCTAAATGGATGATTTGTTTTTGAAAAATAGATTGTATAACTGACTGATTAAGTGTATCTTAGTGAATACATGGCTTAGTGAGTAATGTTTAAATATGTAAATATCTGTATCAGTCTCTCACTTTGTGTATAAGTGGCTGCATGGGTTGGTGAGTAGCTACATGGGTGTCTATATAGGTTATTAGTTGGTTTTTTGAGTATCAGTCTGAGTGTCTGCATGGTTCGGTGGGGGGTATTATGTAGTGCATAGGTGCATGAATGAGTGACTCTCTCTTTGTATGTGTTGAAGACAGCATGTGTACAGGACTGTATGGGTGGATGAGTGTGTGTATGGGTGTGTTAGTGAGTGAACGACTGTCTCAATAGTGTCTTTATCAGTAACTACATATGTTTTAAACTAGTATATGTGACTATTGGTGTATATAAGTGAGTATATGTGAGAGTGAGAGATTGAAAGAGTTCCTGTATGAATAAGTATGTGTTTCTATAAGTGATTGTTTAAAAGACTAAGTATGTGTAAGTTCCCGTAGAAGTAAGTGTGGTGGTGTGTGTATAAATGTATATGCAAGTAAATGTATGTTTCTTCCTTTATTAGCATGAGTGATTATGTGTGTGAGTAACTCTGTGGGTGCGTGGCATTGTGTAACAGGATGTATAGGTGTATGAGTACATATGATGAGTGAGTACATGTATGAGTGACTGTATAGGACTGTTGGTGAATGAGTGGATGTGTATGTGGATCTTAGAATTACTCAAGAGGTTGTTGTAACTGGTATTGGCATGTCCATTTTTTTGAAAATGTTAGTGTCTATTTTTGAATGTGTGTATCAAAGGTTATATTAGGGTGAGAGGAGGTCTGCCACTCTGTCACAAGGATGATGTCATCAGTGATGTCATTTGAGATGTCATCAGTGATGTCATGAGTGATGTCACTGACCATGTCATGAGTGATGTAATATGTGACGTCATCAGCAGTGCATTGCGGGGGCGCGAGTTATAGTTAGCTGAACTAACTATAACGGGGGAATTTCATTGGTTTTTCATGAGTGAAATGTCCAGCTAACTATAACATGTGTGAAACCTATGGTTTTTTCAGTGAATTTGCAAGGTTTTTTAAATGCTAATTCCTAACTATAACGTGTGTGAAACCTTTGGTTTTTTCAGTGAATTTGTACGGTTTTTTAAATGCTAATTTTTGTATTATTTAATTTTAAAACATTTTTTTTTATTAAAAATAAAATTTCTATGTATTCATTTATATATTATCTGTATCTTTTTATTTGTTTTTGCTTTTTTTTAAAAAATTCAATTAGAATAAAGTTGAACAGTTTTTTTAATTTTTGCAATTAATTTTTCTCCACTTTTTTTTTATATATATATATTCTTGGGGTGCGCGCTCTGAGCGCGCTCCTAGTACGTTTTCGTAAGTTTTTTATGAATACCGTCGTACGTTATTTACGTACGCAAATATACGTCATAGTGCGCGCTGGGAGCGCGCACCCAGTACGTATGCGTACGTACGTACGCATGCGTGCGTGCGTCCTACGCGCTCCACGCGGTTTACTTCCGCATACGCTAAAATTACGCGCAATAACGGTCGCGTATACGCGTGTTCAACGTATGCGCGCTAGGTACGCGCATATGACGTATGCACATGCACTCCTACGCGTTCGCACATACGTAATCACGAGGTGCGCGCTCGGAGCTTGCGCAGTGCGCGCACCTCGGGTTTATGCATAATAAAACAGCACTTCTTATTGGTTATCATTACTTTCAGTTTGTAATTGTTTCAACACCACACCCAATCCCCTCATGGCAAGTCATGTGATCAAGAATCATCACTTTTGATTGGTTTGAAGTACTTTCAGTTCCAGATTCTTCCCAAACCACACCTACTCCCCTCATTATTAGTTCTGATTCCTTTGGAGAAGGAGCTATTCTGTTGTTGAGAGACAATGGCTGAACAGCAACCATCTTCAGACAGTGACCAGGACACTCTTGAGAGGCAGAGGAACAGGAAGCAGAAAGACAGCTTCATATGGCAGTTTTTCACTTTTCCAGAGGGACTTAAGAAGGTAAATGCACCTAAAGTTACATGTAAACTTTGTCAAAAAGTCTTGTCACGTGGGAATTTTAACAAGAAATATTCTTTTAGCATTCACACTATGTTGAGGCATGTTGACAAAATGCATCCAGTAACTTTTCGTCGAGCTTCTGGAGCAAACCCTCCACTTGCTCTACCGACGACATCTGCAGCAGCTCAGCCGAGCACATCTTCGGCAGCTCAGGCGAGCACTTCAGCTGCAGTGGTGCCTTTGCCTTCTTCTTCACCTCTTTTTGGACCACCTTGTTTTGCTAGGTTGTCCACACGCTGCACTGATTGCGGTAAACTTATTTCTGTGTCTGAGACCAGTCTTGATCTCATTCAGAGAAAATTTGATGCCCATGAGTGCAAGTAGGCCATAGATGTTTTTTCTTTTTTTTCGTTTTTCTCTTCCTGTTTCCCTCCATTAACTCAAGGGCTCTTTTAAAGCCACTTATAAACTAAACCCCCAAAAAATTTTGGGAGGGATTTTTTTTTTTTTTTTTTGAGATGCGCACCCAAGGTTTTTAAATTTTTTTTTTTTTTTTTTTTTAAATTGAATGTACAAAAAGAGGTGAAGAAATGGAAGCATGAAAAGGGAGATTGAGTAATACTAATATTTTTCACTTATTTTTTTTTTTAAATCAATTTTTTTCGGAATTTTTTTTTTAAAAAGTATTTTGCAAGGGACAGAATTTTTTTTTTATTTTTTCTTTCCAGTTCTGCAAAAAAAGAAAAAAAGTATTAATATTCAATCATACATTACAAAAAGCATTACATGTTTTTACATATTTTACTAAGCAATTTTTTGCCCTTTTTTTGCTGTTTTCAGATTTTTTTATTTTTCACTTAAAATAGTGACAACAATTGTATTCATCATTTAACAGCGGGCAAAAAAAAAACAATCTGAAAGATTGCTTAAAAAAAGCCCTAAAACTTTCCTCACTAAAATATACCTTGTTAGAAATATTACATATATATTACAAGTACTTCTCTAGATGAATAAAAATTTTCTAGACAAACCGTCTTTAAACCTTGTCGCAAAAGCACACATGCCAAAATACTTTCTGTCAAAGGAGTCCACAATTGTTTTTATTACTTTTCCTTTAGGCCAAATAGTAATTTCAAAATCCTTTTTAAGTGATATCTTCAATTATAATCCTTTAAAATTACAAAACATGCATTCTTCAGATGCAGTTTTTAGTTTTCAAAATTTAGGTTTCAGAAAAATTAAGTAAGAATTGGGTAAATCATAAGGCAAACGTTGCTTGAAAATCGATTGGGAATCATTACACAGTGTCCAGCCTTTTTCACATTTAAGATAAACTGTGTAATGCCCAGAAGTTACAGTAGGTCCTTCATGAAAAATTATTGCAACTGTAACAAAAGTTTTTCCAGAAATTGATAATTGCTGTCCTGTAAACTTCTTTATTAAAGTATCCAATTTTGAACCATCAGCTCTACAACGTTGCATCATTAAAATTACATACTGACCATATTTCTGTAAAAATAACGTGGAAAACATGTCAGATTTACATTCAGAACATTCCATGTTGTGATTGGCATCTTTAACTAATTTACTAAAAGTCACTGATTTACTTTGTGGTAATGGTAAAAATATGAACCTTTCTGAATCAACATTACTACTACATGTGTTCATACAGTTTTCACAGCAATGTTCCCATTTGTAAGAGACACCAAATAAGTTTTCTACTTCTACTCTTTCATCTTCTAGTACACTCAAAATATATATTAAGAATTCCTGAGCATCTTGCTGGACATTTTGTTTAAACTGTGGAGAACCACAACATACATCTAAAAGATTTCTAACATCAGTAGCACTTTCTATTTCAGTTTTATCAGTACTCAGCTTCTCAAAAAGGAGACTCAGCAGAGAACACAATCTTTTTCCATGATTTACTATTATCTGTTCTAGCAACTTTTCAAGATAAAATACAACATTCAGCACTACATTTGCATAGCAGTTGACACCAGAGCTATTTTCAAAATGGCAACCAACAACCTCTTCAACACTGTCCTCTTTCTTTTTCCTTGCTATCACATCACTGTCCTTTTTTTTTTGTTCTGTTCATCCACATTACAGATATTCTCAAATCTCCTTTTCCGACAAACAACATGTTTTTCAATCACAGGATACTGACCTAAATGAGGAGCATAGGTTCTTCTTAATCTGTTATACTCCTTTACACAGTTTGTATCAGCACTAACTTTTGAGTCATCAAAGTCTATCATAAATAAACCAGATAATGTTTTCACTCGTGACAGAGCAACATATGCCATACCTTCTTTGAACACAGTAGAACCAATGTTTACAAAAGCACTATCTACAGTCAATCCTTGAGACTTGTGAATAGTTACAGCATATGCTAGAGAAAATGGAAACTGCTTCCTACGTACATATAAGTCTTTCACAAGCATGAAACGAACTGAACAACGACAAATGTCTTTAACTTCTTCTATATGATCAAATTTTATTTTTAAACATTCAATTCCATCTTTTTTCTGGTAATTAATAAAACCCACAACTCTTCCCATAGCTCCATTCACTAAACCTTTTTCTACATCCAAATTTCTCCTTAAAATCACTCGACAATTCATGCAAACATATAGATTCTTTTCTAATCCAGCTGTTTTGGAAATATTCTTCTCTAGTGAATCCAATTTATTTTTCAGTTTGCCTGTTAATGTAAAAGTAATTCTTTCATGCTGAATTTTGTCCTCTGCTTCCATTTTCTTAATCTCTTCCTTTTCCAATTTCAAAAGTTCCTCATTGAATATTGAGCACTCACGTAGTGTTGGCATTAAGCAGATTACAGTATTTTTTTCTGCAATGTTCTGGTATATTTTCTCTGCAACTATTTCTTCATTTGGAAATAAGTTATGTAGCAACCGACTCTGTAATGCTTTTTTGCCAACTTCTGTGAGTAGTCCAATTCTGATATCTTTCAGAATACTTGCATAATCTTCGTCGTTTGCTTGTCTCATATTGGTAGTGAGTTCTTTGTACTCAAAGAACGATCAAATATTCGCATTACCAATGCTTCCTAATGACTTCTTCGTGTCTTCATGTGTCACAGTATTAAACACTGGTTGTCCTTTCACTGGAGTGAGCTGCAGAAGATCCCCAAAAACGATGACGTGTTTACCTCCAAATAACACGTCATAGTCTCTTTTAAGTATTTGTTGCATTCTTAAATGCACAAAGGCAAGCATTAAATTTGAAACCATGCTCACCTCATCAATAATGAGAACTTGCATCTTCTTCAACACTGTTGAAACTTCGAGGCATGCTTCTCCAGTTAGCTTGTGGTATTCTATTTTGTTCTCATGCTCCACTGGTAACATTAGCAAGCGATGTAAGGTAATTCCTTTTATGTTATAGTCTGCTAACCCAGTTGGAGCAGTTACCACACAAGACAAATTTGAAGCTGTTTTTTGCTGTAGGTAGCTTCTGATGACTTTTATTAAGAAACTTTTACCAGTTCCAGCTTGTCCACTCACATACATCCTGATTGGTTCAAATGATGTACATGAGCACTCTTTCTTTTCATGTAGTAATCCATGATCAATTTTTTTGATTACTTCTTCATAAATTTCTTTTTGTTCTTCATTCAGTTGTTGTTCCAGATTTAGTAAGTCGATTGAATCTTCCTCTGCTTGATTCATAGCCGTTTCTACTTCAGTCATGGCTACTGCAGCTTCATTTTCTATGATCGGTTGTCCTAGGGGATCTTGACTAAGTGTTACTGAACTTTGGCTGTCTTGAGAACTGTCTCTAGCTACTTCAGCTGCAATTTTTGCTTCCTGTTCATTTTCTTCATTTAACATTTGGACATAAGTTGTGAAAGTACTGCATTCTATGCTGTCTTTGCTAGCATTAAAAGAATCTTCATAGCTTTGAAATTCTCCCAGTAGTTCGTCCTCTGAACGCCATGGTTTAAACAGCTGTAAAAGAGCCAAGTAGTAAAATTCCTTTTTGTCAGTAGTTTCGCAACTGAGCTTCCTGTGATTTATCAAACTTCCTTTTGTTTGCTTCACCAAACATCCTTCCTCACCAATGACTTTATATTTTCCATTGTTGATGTCTTCTGTGGCTTTCCGTGAAAAAATGTAGTTCTGCAGCACTTCATAGAGACACATGTTCTCAAGATGATGACTTCTCTTTGGGTAATATGTGTCCAACATGTTTGATTTCAAAATATCTGTACTTTCTGGGTCATTCTCGGCCAAATATTCAATTTCTCCAACAGATTTCAGTACCCGATTTCTCATTCCTGCAAGGCCTAAGCTTACCCAAATTATTCTTCTGGATTTCGAGTAAAGACTTGCAGATGATAACCTATCTGAGCATTCGTAGGATCCAAATTCTCGATGCGATAACATCTTTAAACTGAAACTGTACAGCTTCTTACTGACAGTCTTCTCGTGAGAAATCTCTTCCCACATTTCCTTCAATTCTGTTTTCTCAGATTTAGTGATGTAAGATGTCACATACCGAGCAACAGCAATAGAATTGTCTGCCACATACTGAATATCCATGTTAGCATTCCACATGGATAAAATGACTGGGTTGTAGTCATTTATATATTTTGACTCTTCATTTCTTTTTAGGTTGTAGGTATTTTTGGGAGATTTTCTGGTTGTAGTATGTCGCACAGCTGACATAAAACTGTTGACTCTTCCTTTTGAAAGAACAGGTCTAGGAAATCCAAATCCACACTTTGTGTAGAATGTATCTTTCGTCTTGTACTTCCGTCGACAGTATTTTCCACACCGATGACTTTGGAAACGTAAAACTTGTTTTTTTAACTTTTTCTCTTCTGTGCTTTTAGGTATAGCACATGTTGCATATTCTTCAATGAAAGATAACACTGCTTCATCAGTATCTGTTCCAAACGTTGGGGCATCCTTGATCCACAACAGCATATGAATATGAGGCGCACCTCTTGCCTGGTACTCTTTTCTCCAAAAGAAATCCACTACATCTCCAAGAGGTGGATTTTTTTTATTGCAGATGAAGGACATCATGCCTCAAATATATGATTGAAATATCTGCAAACATTAACTGGATCCAATGAGCACAGTTCTCCAGCTGTCTTGTATTCAATGTTTTTAATGTTTGAATTTGCCTCTCTTAGAAAATCCTGTAAATCATCCCAAGCGTACTCGGCACAGCTTAGGGTTAGAAACCATGTAGGAGTTCCTAAATTCCGTAACATGCATTTTAATTCACCATGGCGTCGGTACCAATATTCATTTGTCCCACGCTGACAAGCCATCAGATTGATCAGTTGTGTTTCCAAATGATCATCTCGGTGCTGCACTTTCTCCATAAAATCCTTAGCAGACACATTTTGTAAATGTACTCCACTTTTTAAAATGTGATTTACTGCATAAGATAATGCAGACAAGTCGCTTTCAAATAAAAGATGGAACAAATAAGGAATACTTTGACGAAATCTTGGATCTTCTGCATATAGTCTTGTAATCCGATACTCAGAAGCTGGAATCAGTTCTGGACGTTCATCGTATCGTCCTCCTTTTCCTGTAGGAAACAGCTGGGGAAAACATCGAGCTTCCAAGCTCTCCTCCCATACACTCACGGGAGTTCCTTTTGCTTTCTTCATCTGAAACAGATCAATAGAGTCTCCCATAACTTCTTTTGAATGAAGAGGATGTATGCTAAAATGTTCATAAATTTCTTCTTCCTTTGACTTGTCCACTTTTTCAATTTGACCAGTTGGTGTTTCTGTGTCTTCTTGTAAATCTTCTTCTTCTTCTTCTATATAAATTGATTCATACCATTTATTATTTTTTTTCAAATACAAATTTGCTCTTTGTACTTTTCGTACATCCACCAGCTCTTGCCAAATCTTCTTATTCTTTGTAGGTACACCATTAACCAGAATTACTAATGGTTCAGTTTCCAAAGTATCTGCATCAATAGTTTCCATATTTTTTTTCAAATCCAAGGGCAAATACACCACTCTTCCTTTTAAACCTCTCAGTAAATCAGAAGGAGGTAATTTACCAGTTTTGGGCTCCATACGTACTATGGTCTGGAACGGATGAACACATTGAATGAGTATAGACTCATATGTATTTAATTCAGAAAGTTCGGCAGGAATAGCATCCAATTCTAAATTATTATGTACAGCTCTGGTCGGCATTCTATTTTCTTCTAACTTATTATAACAGTATTTACAAATACGTTGATCTTCACCCAATTCAAAACAATTTTCAAGAAATATATATGTTGCAAAATCCTTCCACTTATAATTATCTTCATTTTCACTTTTTTTATACAGATCAACACTCCTTGTTTGAATTTTATAATGACTTCTGCGGCAACAAATACAAGTAATATTTGGTGTTTCATTAGAGGTGATAGTAAATTTTGTCATTTCATCCTCAAAATTTTTAGTAATAATGAGTTCTACATTCTGTTCCTCATTTTCTTCATTTACTGTGTCCTTTTCTGCACTTTCTTGTTCTGGACCAAAGTAACAAAACTGAATCTCATCAGTAACCTTCACTACATCTGATACAGATCCACGGAACAGAGCATTATTCAACTCATTCAACTTTACTGCTGGACTTTTAGCAAAATACAATGTTCTCACAAACTTTCTCATTTCAGTATGATGAACAGCCAGCATCCTAAAATGATGAAACACACTTTTACACACTTTTCTAGAAAGACAAGCCAGAGAATGTCCCTGCAAACCAGTATTTTCTCTCACTCTGCATTGATCTAGTGTTTGAAGCACCTTCATCTTCTGTTTTACACTCTTTTTACTATATTCTCTTAGAAAGTCACGTAATTTATCAATAGATTCCTGACGCACAGTACAAATACTACTACAGTTCCAAGTGTACACTGGGGCTTTTGGACGTCTCCCCATAGCCTCAGCAGCCATTACTTCTCCCTCATTTCTTGGGACCATTTTCTCTTTTTGCATCACACAACCATCCTTAACTTCATATGCTCTACCATTGGTGTCAACTGCATGCAACAAACTATTACTTTGAAGATAACTCTCTTCATTAAAAAATGGTTCAGTACTTGAACTGTGTTTCCATTCTCCCAAGAACACTTTACAAAAGTTACTTTTTTTCACTTCTCTTTTCCTTTTGCTTTGTGACTTCATTGCATTCACTAATTTTTCTAATCTACGCATCCTATTCAAAATTAGAATAAAAAGTTTTCTTTTTATTTCCAAAGCCTTACTTACAATATTTTCTATAAATTTTTTTTCTTAATACATTTTGATTTTTTCTTATATTTTTTCACATCCTTTAGCAAATTTAACATCACTCTTCTCTGAAACATTTTTCGACGAATGTTTTTAAAATCTAATTTTCGTGTTAAATCTGTTTGACATACTTCTGATTGTACATTAGCTTTTTTTTTGCTATTGATTGTGTTGTTGCTTTGTACATAAAACTCTCTTTGTTTTACAGTTATTTTTGCCATTTTTTTGTTTTTTGAAAATCTTTTTTAAGAAATCTCTGCTCTGCTTACCAGTAGACTTTTTATTTTGCCATCACCAGCTTCTCCTGCTATTTTTTTTCCCAGTTTTGTCCAGATATACTTGTTGTTGCTTTTCTCTCCTTTTTCTTGTCCTTAAAGGCATTTTTTTTTCACTGTTGCTCAGCAATACCTGCAAGGAACTAAAAAAAAATCCTTTTTGTAATTATAATTCATTAAAATATTTTTTTTTACTTTTCATTTATTTCAAATGTTTTTCCATTTGTCTCTCATTTGTGATTTACTAATTTGTGCACAGTACTAACCACCACAGTTGAAAAAAAACAAGCTGCCCCTTTCCTGCAAGTGCATTTTTTAACAGAACAACTGCAACACAAATTATATCTGTGGCCACAATTTCTGTGCACACACAGCCTCATGGTGTGCTTCTAAGCAGAAAACAGAATTTGATTTGCAAATTCAAAGCACATTTACTACTCTGGTAGATCAAGTGATAATTGCTGTTACAGCCTTACACATTTTACCTGGAAAATCACAGAGGCAGAAAAGAGCACATTTCCTAACAGCTACTTCATACCATAAGCATCTGCAACCTGGCTGAGTGTTTAGAGTAGAGCAAAGAAAAAGAGGCCTTGGTTACGTTGAATGTGTTTGCATTACACACAGACCTGAGTAGTACGCATGGGAGTGTTGGAGAAGCTGCTGCGTGTGTCCCAAGAGTGTGTTTCTGCAGACTATGTATTGTCAGCTGCAAAAGACATGAGCAAGGAGATTTCCAGAACTGCATGAAGACTACAGGGATGTACGTAACAGTGCATGTGTGCTAAGGGATAATTTGTGTAAACACAACAGGCTGCCCCTTTCCTGGGACTGCATTTCTTACTGAACAACATCTTCACAAATTAAATCTCTGCCCACAATTCCTGTGTGCACACAGACTCATGCCATCTTTTTACGCACATAACACAGGCTGCCCCTTTCCTGGGACTGCATTTCTTACTGAACAACATCTTCACAAATTAAATCTCTGCCCACAATTCCTGTGCGCACACAGACTCATGCTATGTTTTTTGGAACAAAACAGTGTCCCTGAATAGTACCAAATTACTGTTACAGCCTGATACATTTCCCTTATCATTTACAGAAGCAGAAAACAGCACATGTCCTAACAGCTCCTTAAGACCATGTCCATGTGTTACAGGGTGAGTGATTACACTAGATCAATTTAAATGAGGCCTTGGTGACGTTGAATGTGTTTGCATTACACAGTGCTATCTGAAACAGCACACAGAGCTGAGTACTACACATGAGAGTGTTGGAGAAGCTGCTGTGTGTGTGCCAAGAGTGTGTTTCTGAACACTGTGTATTGTCTGGTGCAAGACAGATGAGCAAAGAGACTTCCAGAACTGCATGAAGACTGCAGGGATGTATGTAACAGTGCATGTGTGCTAAGGGATAATTTGTGTAAACACAACAGGCTGCCCCTTTCCTGGGACTGCATTTCTTACTGAACAACATCTTCACACATTATATCTCTGCCCACAATTCCTGTGTGCACACAGGCTCATGCCATCTTTTTACGCACATAACACAGGCTGCCCCTTTCCTGGGACTGCATTTCTTACTGAACAACATCTTCACAAATTAAATCTCTGCCCACAATTCCTGTGCGCACACAGACCCATGCTATGTTTTTTGGAACAAAACAGTGTCCCTGAATAGTACCAAATTACTGTTACAGCCTGATACATTTCCCTTATCATTTACAGAAGCAGAAAACAGCACATGTCCTAACAGCTCCTTAAGACCATGTCCATGTGTTACAGGGTGAGTGATTACACTAGATCAATTTAAATGAGGCCTTGGTGACGTTGAATGTGTTTGCATTACACAGTGCTATCTGAAACAGCACACAGAGCTGAGTACTACACATGAGAGTGTTGGAGAAGCTGCTGCGTGTGTGCCAAGAGTGTGTTTCTGAACACTGTGTATTGTCTGGTGCAAGACAGATGAGCAAAGAGACTTCCAGAACTGCATGAAGACTGCAGGGATGTATGTAACAGTGCATGTGTGCTAAGGGATAATTTGTGTAAACACAACAGGCTGCCCCTTTCCTGGGACTGCATTTCTTACTGAACAACATCTTCACAAATTATATCTCTGCCCACAATTCCTGTGTGCACACAGACTCATGCCATCTTTTTACGCACATAACACAGGCTGCCCCTTTCCTGGGACTGCATTTCTTACTGAACAACATCTTCACAAATTAAATCTCTGCCCACAATTCCTGTGCGCACACAGACCCATGCTCTGTTTTTTGGAACAAAACAGTGTCCCTGAATAGTACCAAATTACTGTTACAGCCTGATACATTTCCCTTATCATTTACAGAAGCAGAAAACAGCACATGTCCTAACAGCTCCTTAAGACCATGTCCATGTGTTACAGGGTGAGTGATTACACTAGATCAATTTAAATGAGGCCTTGCTGACGTTGAATGTGTTTGCATTACACAGTGCTATCTGAAACAGCACACAGAGCTGAGTACTACACATGAGAGTGTTGGAGAAGCTGCTGCGTGTGTGCCAAGAGTGTGTTTCTGAAGACTGTGTATTGTCTGGTGCAAGACAGATGAGCAAAGAGACTTCCATAACTGCATGAAGACTGCAGGGATGTACATAACAGTGCATGTGTGCTAAGGGATAATTTGTGTAAACACAACAGGCTGCCCCTTTCCTGGGACTGCATTTCTTACTGAACAACATCTTCACAAATTAAATCTCTGCCCACAATTCCTGTGTGCACACAGACTCATGCCATCTTTTTACGCACATAACACAGGCTGCCCCTTTCCTGGGACTGCATTTCTTACTGAACAACATCTTCACAAATTAAATCTCTGCCCACAATTCCTGTGCGCACACAGACTCATGCTATGTTTTTTGGAATGAAACAGTGTCCCTGAATAGTAGCAAATTACTGTTACAGCCTGATACATTTCCCTTATCATTTACAGAAGCAAAAAACAGCACATGTCCTAGCAGTTCCTTAAGACCATGTCCATGTGTTACAGGGTGAGTGATTACACTAGATCAATTCAAATGAGGCCTTGCTGACGTTGAATGTGTTTGCATTACACAGTGCTATCTGAAACAGCACACAGAGCTGAGTACTACACATGAGTGTGTTGGAGAAGCTGCTGCGTGTGTGCCAAGAGTGTGTTTCTGAACACTGTGTATTGTCTGGTGCAAGACAGATGAGCAAAGAGACTTCCATAACTGCATGAAGACTGCAGGGATGTACGTAACAGTGCATGTGTGCTAAGGAATAATTTGTGTAAACACAACAGGCTGCCCCTTTCCTGGGACTGCATTTCTTACTGAACAACATCTTCACAAATTAACTCTCTGCCCACAATTCCTGTGTGCACACAGACTCATGCCATCATTTTAGGCACATAACACAGGCTGCCCCTTTCCTGGAACTGCATTTCTTACTGAACAACATCTTCACAAATTAAATCTCTGCCCACAATTCCTGTGTGCACACAGACTCATGTCATCATTTTAAGCACATAACGCAGGCTGCCCCTTTCCTAGGACTGCATTTCTTACTGAACAACAACTTCACAAATTAAATCTCAGACAACAATTCCTATATACACACAGACTCATGCTGTGTTGGTAGGCACAAAACACAGGCTGCCCCTTTCCTGAGTTATCAATTCTTACAGAACTAATGCTTTTTTCAAATGTGCTGCCATTTTCCTCTCTTTTCTTTCAAAGTGATTTCTGCTAAATGCTAACCATCACAATTAAAAAGAAGCTGTCCTTTTCTTTCAACTTCAAGTCTTACTTTTCAACAGCAACACAAATTAAATCTCTGTCAACAATTCTTCTCTGCACACAGACTCATGGTTTGATGGTAGGCACAAAACAGTATTCCTCATTGTTACTAGTACACATTAACTTATGGTGAAAACATACTCCATAATATTTTACATATTCAAAACAGTTAAATATCTCGCAAAACAGAAAATGTAAATCACAACTTTAAACAAATAATCATAATTCTTTTTTTTATATCAAAATTAACCACAAACACCCCCTCTCAAACTCATAACTCACCTTTAAAATTAGTTAGTTGTGAAAGAAATGTGGCAGTCACACAGCAGTTTATCAGACCAGAATCTCTGAGCTGAACACCTCTCTCCTCTCAGCAGAACCAGTTAATGGCACAGTTTCCCTCTCTTTTTTCACATATATACATGTTAATTTCAAATCTCAGTGCTTCCCACATTTTTTCAAATGAAATCACACATTTCTATTGGTTGAAAACTTCAACCCCTTTCCAAATGTACCCTTCCCCCAACTTGACTTCTGCCTGCTACCATAGCAACAGGTCATGGAACACAGGTGTGAGCAGAGAGGTCAGAAGTTCAGCAGACAATGTTTCATTTCCAAAGAGCAAGAGTGCTTGACTTTTCAAACCTAACAGCAAATCCAAACTAATGTTCTTTGTTCACACATTTTTCTGAACCAATACAATACATGCTTTTTAAAATTTAAACATACAGCCTAGTTTTTAGTGTAGAATGGTTTGAAACAGCCAATGAGTTCTTTTTATAAAAAAAAGTATGTGTGCCCCCATTTTTCAACTGTCTTTCATTTCTTTTTGCCTTTCTACTGAAATACACCTCCTGAGTGCATCCAGATCTCCTTTGAAGATGTTCACAGTGTGGATTGTAGGTCACAGCTATGTCTTCTGGAGTGAAAAATTTGCAGAAAAAAGAGGTATGGTGAAAGACCTTGCTTTGCCAAATGTAGACATCAAATGGATTGGTCAGAGAGGGTTAAAGTGGCACCAATTAATGCCTTTGGTGAAATCCTTTCTACATCTCCCACAGCCTAACCTTATTATTGTGCACTGTCGTGGAAATGACCTAGGCACTTTAACTGGGGTAGGTCTGGAAATGCTTATTAAGGACACCTTTGTGCAATTGATGTCACTTTTTCCACAAACTGCCTTCGTATATTCTAACATATGCCAAAGGCAAAAGTGGAACTGGTCCAACCAATTTTGTCCGCAGATTGACAAAGCAAGGAAGCACGTCAACAAATCTATTTCTGCTTTCCTCAGAGACTATGGTATGGGTTCTATATACCACAACAACTTGCGTTACAACATGCAAGACATTTATAGAGGAGACGGTGTACACTTCACTGATGAAGGCAACAGAGTCTTCCTCTTGAACTTTAGACTCTGCATCGGTACTTACTTGTAGGTACCAAAAAACAAACAATAAACACAAGGGCTCTTTTTAGAGCCACCTTATATCTAAACACTTAAGTGCGATTTTTTATTATTTTTTTTTTAAAAAGTTTTTTTTCGGGTGCGCGCTGGGTGCGCGCACTCGGTGATATTTTTTTTCAAAATATAAATCTTTTTTTTTGCCCTACAAGGTCCTACTGTGACCCCCTTACAATGCCTAGTGGGTCAATATCTCCCCACTCTGCCCCCTTTTCAAGTTCTCCACCTTTGTTTCTCACCCCCTCTTTATGCGAGAGACAAAATGGCGGCCGCCGCTTCCTGATTTCCACCGATTCGAATGTTTACTGACATCTAACAACCAATCAGAAGTGCGCTCGCGCACGGCAAGGTGCGCGCACAGTACTTGCTCAGTGCGCGCACGCTGCGCGCTTACAGATATATATATTGATTTAAATGCTAATTTCTCAGGAAATACTGAACAGATTTACACCAAACCTGCAAAAGGCACTTCATGGACCTTATGGCTACCTCTCTGCCAAATTTCACATAATTCTGTTCAGCCGTTCGGGCTGTAGCTGCGACTAAAGTCCCTATGGAAAAATGCATGGGGAAAATGCGTTTTGGGACCCCCCCTTTTTCTTGGCCCCCGCTTGACGAATCCCCCCGAAACTTTCAGGGTAGGAGCTGAGCGTAGCGCCCCATTAGTTTTGAAAATTTCGCGAGGATTCGTCAACCGGCGCCAAAGTTATTCAAAATAGAATTTTGAGATTTCCTATGGAAACACGGTCCTAACTATAACTACCTACTGGCGACCGCCAGTAGGTCATATATATATAAAATCTACTGGCGGTCGCCAGTAGATAGTTATAGTTAGGACCGAGTTTCAATAGGAAATCTGAAAATTCTATTTTGAATAACTTTGGCACCGGTTGACGAATCCTCGCGAAATTTTCAAAACTAATGGGGCGCTCCGCTGAGCTCCTACCCTGAAAGTCTCGGGGTGATTCGTCACGCGGGGGCTGAGAAAAAAGGGGGGTCCCAAAACACGTTTTCCCCATGCATTTTCTCATAGGACCTTTAGTCGAAGGTACAGCCCGAACGGCTGAACAGAATTACTTGAAATTTGGCAAAGAGGTAGTCCTCAGGTCAGGCATGTGCCTTTTGCATATATGGTGTCAATCTGTTCAGTAGTTCCTGAGAAAATTGCAGTTAAAAGTACATAAATATCTATAAGCGCGCACGGTGCGCGCACTTTAACGTGCGCGAGCGTAATTCTGATTGGTGATTACATGTCAGTCAACATTCGAATCGGTCGAAATCAGGAAGTGTCGACCGCCATTTTGTGTGTGACAGTGAAAAAGAAAAGTGGAGAACGTGAAAAGGGGGCAGGGTAGAGAGTCCCTGACCCCCTAGCCTTTGTCAGGGGGTCCCTGAAGGACCCGGAAGGGTGAAAAAAACATTTTATTTCTTTTTCAAAAAATCGCGGGGTGCGTGCACCGTGTGTGCACCGTGCGCGCACGGTGCGCGCACCGTGAAAAAACTTTAAAACGAAAAAATACATTTCAACTGTTTATAAGTTTATAGAAGATATTAACTATGCTGTTCAACTTTATCCAAATACAAAAAAAAAGAGTTGAGCCATTCCATATTACAGGATACAGTCAATCTATAACTATATACATAGGTAGTTTATTGTAAAATAAATATATAAAAAATATAATAATACATACATAAATTAGCATTTAAAAAACCTTACAAATTCACTTAAAAAACCATAGGTTTCACACACGTTATAGTTAGGAATTAGCATTTAAAAACCTTGCAAATTCACTTAAAAAACCATAGGTTTCACACATGTTATAGTTAGCTGGACATTTCACTCGTAAAAAACCATTGAAATTCCCCCGTTATAGTTAGTTCAGAGAACTATAACTCGCGCGACCGCCACTCTATCACAAGGATGATGTCATCAGTGATGTCATGAGTGATGTCACTGACCATGTCATGAGTGATGTAATATGTGACGTCATCAGCAGTGGATTGCGGGCGTGCGAGTTATAGTTATCTGAACTAACTATAACGGGGGGAATTTCAATGGTTTTTTACGAGTGAAATGTCCAGCTAACTATAACATGTGTGAAACCTATGTTTTTTTAAGTGAATATATATATATATATATATATATATATATATATATATATATATATATTATAGGTATAGTTAGGACCTAGTTACTATAGGAAAATGGCAACATTCTATTCGCAGTAACTTTGGCGCCGATTGATGAATCTACGTGGTAGTTTCAAACGATTTTTTTGTTGAGATCAGCTCCTATGTTAAAAGTTTAGGGGTGATTCGTCAAGGGGGGGCTGAGAAAAAAGGGGGGTCCCAAAACATGTTTGTTCAATGTTAATTTCCATAGGAAACTTTAGACAAGGCTACAGGTCGAACGGGTGAACAGAACAGAATGACCTCAAATTTGGCAGGGAGAATGGTTTTGGTCTAGAAAGCACGCTTTTGTTTATTTGGTGTAAATCCGTTCAGTAGTTTTTGAGAAATATCGAAATTTACAGATATTGATATTTGGGAATTCTGCCATCTGATTAGCTGAGGCGTTACGAGCACGAGCTTGCTGCTTATTGGCTACGAGCTGTGCGAGCGTTTGCAACTAGGAAGTGTTGGCCATCATTTTGTGATTCCGTTGAAGCGAGTAAGGGGGAAAAAGGGTGAAAAATCTGGGAAAGAGGAAGGTAGGAGCACTGTAACATTTGTGGGGTGTTTAGGGTGTGCTATAGAGGGGGTGTGAAGTGAACTAATCATACCTACCAGTGTGAAAGTTCTAGGCTACGAAAATTACGTGAGGTAGTGGCTAGTGTGTGATGTTTCTAAGGTGAGCTTGTGCGCGACTCGAGGATTAAAGCGTGAGCCCACACTCTGTGTCTTATGCTGTGAAGTCAGGTGCCCTGGCCGCTGCAGTACAGTTGTGGAAGTAGTGTCAGCATGTGTTTATACATACTAGGATGAACTACTGACCCGTAGTGGTGTGAAAGTCCTGGGTACGGAAAATATGTGAGGTATTGTCCAGAGTCTCATGGAAGGAGGAAGTGTTGCCCGCCATTTTGTTATTCCGTTGAAGCGAGTAAGGGGGAAAAAAAGAAAAAAGTGGGAAATAGGAGGGTAGGAGCACTGTAACCTCTGTGGGGTGTTTAGGGTGTGCTATAGAGGGGGTGCGAAGTGAACTAATCATACCTACCGGTGTGAAAGTGCTAGGCTATGAAAATTAAGTGAGGTATTGCCTAGAGTGTGACGCTGCTAAGGTAGGGTGGTGCGGGACTCGGAGATTAGAGCGTGAGTCTAAATTGTGTGTCTTATGCTGTGAAGTAATGTGCAATGGCCGCTGCAGTACAGGTGTGGAAGTAGTGTCAGCATGTGTTTATAACTACTAGGACGAACTACTGGCCCGTACTGGTCTGAAAGTTCTGGTGTACGGAAAATATGTGAGGTATTGTGTAGACTAGAGTCTCATGCTGCTAAGCTGAGCTGCGGCCGGACTCTGCGATGAAAGCTTGAGCCCAAACTGTGTGTCATATGCTGTGAAGTCATGTGCTCTGGCCACTGTGCCACATCTGTGCAAGTAGTGTCAGCATGTAGTTATAGCTACTTTGAGGAACTTTTGTTTCGAACATTGTAACTTGTGTATGGTGCTTACGGGGTGTTATATAGGGAGTGTGAAGGTAAATTTGTGTGTATGTAAGGAATTTGGTATTTGAAAAGTGGCAAGCACTGACTCCTACAGGTCTGATGGCGCTGGGGGCGTAAGGTGAGGTGCTGCTGAGTTGGGAATAAAGCTGATGAACTACTGACCCTATTGTGAACTTTTAACGTGCACGTGCCGTTAAATGTTCGATAAAATGTTGCAAACATATATCGTTAGGTTAAAAAAAGAAATTATGAACTTTTAACCTGCAGGTGTCATAGAAGGTTCCAGAAACTGTGGTGATAAAATAGGTTGAACTTGTGACCTGTATGAGGCACGGAATAATACATAGTTTTTCGGAAGGAAAATTCAAAATGAACCAATGGAGGTAAGTTTTGGAATGTCGTTGAAGGAATGAAGTATTCTGATTTGTTCTTTACATGTATTTATGTGTGGAGCGACAGAGAAATTGTGCCATTCCTGGTTTCATTCTTGATGAAGTCGGAGCTTTACATGTACTATGTGAGAAAGAGAGAATTGTATGCGTGTGTCATTTGAAATCTGCATCACAACTACAAAGGTGGGTTAGAAATAAACAAGGTGTTTTATGTGTTTTATAGTATTGATTAAGTATTTGAGGTGATGTTTTTAATTTTGAAAGTATTTTTTATTTCAAAGTAATATAGTGTTAGTAAAGTGTGGTGTTTGATATTAGTTATGAAATATGCATAATATTTGAGCTGTTGCTATATAAGTATTTTATATATGTTAAGGAAATGTTCATAGAGAAGAAGTGTAGTTTGTCATCTTTATAGGACTGTATCGTTTTGAAAATGAGATACAGGGTTAATTTGAGTGTGTAATGTATTTGGGGAGATAAAGAATATATTGCACGTTTGCAAATGATACTTTTTGTGGAAATAGTGGGGTGGTGGTGGTAGGAGACGTATGTGTTATTAAGTTAAAAGCGATAAAACGAAATGCAGAAATGTTATGTGGGCAGGCTGTGGTCTTATTTTTGACACTGAGAGGTAGGTTTGAATGTAAGTCAGGGTAGGTTGTTATACAGTGGGGCCATGTACAGTGTTTGGAGATTACATGAAGAGGAGATGGGGATAGGAAAAGTGATACGTTCCTTTTATATGTACACATAGTTTGAATCATGTGATCCTAAGTTGAGATAAATATGAAGATGGTTTCTGATTTGCATTTGGATATAGTGAATAGTTTTTGTAGTTTCTGACTAGTGAATAATAAAAAGGTAGATATACTAAAATATATGGTAGTCAACGTATTAATTATTGTCTGTTCTTATGGAATAGAAGTAGTTGGGGAGTGCTTCTTTAGAAGAGATGTTTTATAAATGTGTGAGAGATAAAAAAAATGTAAATGTGCGGTATATTTTCTGTATGACTTTGTTGACATTAGAGAACTACATGTGATTATAAGTGATACTATTTGTCAGGCTGTGTCGCTGTGGCAGATATATGTAGGTGTTGAAGTGGTTCGTGTTTTACTGATGGTGAGCTTCACTATCCCTTTTGAGACACTCGTCAATGTATTCATTCCATTTAATATCTTTAATATAGATACAGTAAAGGGACTGTATATCAAACGTTTGGGAATTAGAACTTTGTTTACTCTCCCCATGGCCTGCTATACACTCTACAGAGTGTTTAAATGACTTTCGTAACATATAGATGTCTAGCTAGTAAAGGTGGTGTAGTCCGACTGGGCCCATTTATAAACCGTGCTGTGAGATGGTTTATGTTTTACCCGCCAATTTGCATGTTTGAATACATTTTGCTGATAAGTTTTCCGGCAGACACCTGTTAAAATTAATGTTGTATATGGGTATAGTGGCGCTACTGGGAATGGTGGGGGTTTCTGTTTGATTTCGTATGGTTAAGCAAGGGCGGGGGTGGGTGTTGGGGAGGTGGTTATGGTGCTGATTGAAACACAGAATATAGTAACGTGCAGATGTCGAGCTACTAAAGGTGATCTAGTACCACTGGGAGCACTTATAAAGCGCCCTATGGCATGGGATATGTTTTAGTTGCAAATTTGCATGTTTTAATACGTTTTGCCGATGAGCGTTTCGGGAGACATCTGTTGAAATTAAGCCTCTGTTTGGCTATAGTGGCGCTTCTACGTTTGCTGGGGCTCTTTCTTTTATTGCGTACAGTTAAGCAAGGGCGGGTGTTGAGGTGGTGTAGTGGTACTGTGATGATTTATAAACCATCTTATGGTATGGTGTATGTTTGAGTTGCAAAATTGCAGGTTTTAATAGGTTTTGCTGATGAGCGTTCCTGCAGACACCTGTTGACATTAAGTCTATGTATGGCTATAGTGGCGGTAATGGGAGTGCTGGGGCTCGTTGTTTGATTTCATAAGGTTAAGTAAGGGATGGGTGGGGGTGGGGGAGGTGCATATGTTGCTGATTATAAGACGGATATTTGTAATGTGGGCATGTGTAGTTACTAAAGGTAATGTAGTTTCACTGGGCCCATTTATAAACAGTGCTATGGGATGGTTTATGTTTTACCTGCCAATTTGCATGTTTGAATAGTTTTTGCTGATAAGTGTTCCGGTAGACACATGTTAAAATTAAGCCTGTGTATGGGTATAGTGGCGCTGCTAGGAATGGGAGGTGTCTGTTTGATTTCGTACTGTTAACCAAGGGCGGGGGTAGGTGTGGGGGAGGTAGTTATGTTGCTGGTTGAAATACAGAATATAGTAACGTGGAGATGTGGAGCTACTAAAGGTGATGTAGTACCACTGGGAGCACTTATAAAGCACCCTATGGCATGGTATATGTTTTACCCGCAAATTTGAATGTTTTAATACGGTTTGCTGATGAGCTTTTCAGGAGACATCTGTTGAAGTTAAGGCTGTGTATGGCTATAGTGGCGCTTCTACATTTGCTTGGACTCTTTCTTTTATTGCGTAAAGGTCAGCTAGGGCGGGTGTTGAGGTGGTGTAGTGGTACTGTGACTATTTATAAACCGTCTTATGGTATGGTGTATGTTTGAGTTGCAAAATTGTAAGTTTTAATAGCTTTTGCTGAAGAGCGTTCCGGCAGACACCTGTTGACAATAGGTCTATCTATGGCTATAGTGGTGGTAACGGGAGTGCAGGGGCTCGTTGTTTGATTTTGTATGGTTAAGCATGGGTATGGGTAGGGGTGGGGGATGTGCCTATGTTGCTGATTATAAGATGGACATTTGTAACGTGGGCATGTGTAGTTAGTAAAGGTAATGTAGTTTGAGTGGGCCTATTTATTAACCGTGCTATGGTATTGTTTATGTTTTTCCCGCAAATTTGCATGTTTGAATACTTTTTGTTGATAAGTGTTCCGGCACACACCTGTTAAAATTAAGCCTGTGTATGGGTTTAGTGGCACTAATAGGAATGGTGGGGGTTACTGTTTGAAGGGCGGGGGTGGGTGTGGGGGAGGTGGGTATGTTTCTGATTAAAACACAGAATTTAGTAACGTGCAGATGTCGAGCTACTGAAGGTGATGTAGTACCGCTGGGAGCACTTATAAAGTGCCCAATGGCATGGTATATGTTTTACCCGCAAATTTGTATGTTTTAATACGCTTTGCTCGTGAGCATTCCAGTAGACGGTTGTTGAAATTAAGTTCTTGTATTGGTATAGTGTGTTTACCAGGTTTGGTGTGGCTCTTTCTTTAATTTTGTGAAGTTAAGGAAGGATGGGGAAGAGGGTGGTGCAGTGGCAGTGTGTCCATTTATGAATCAGTTTATGGTATGGTATATGTTTTTCTGGCAAATTCCCATGTTTTAATACGTGTTAGTGATGAGTGTTCCAGCAAGGTACAGAAATTACACAACATTTCTGTGGATAAGACATCTTCATGCTGATAGACACTCTTGTACTGTGGTAGAAGGCTGATACCGTTGATGGAAAATTATGAAATTTGGTGCCATTGCAGATTTTAATGGAAGGTTACACTGTTTGTTGAATACTATGGTAGTAGTTAGGGTTCTAAGTGGGAGAAAAAAAGTGGGGGTGCTCTAAAAGGGGTGGCAAAGCTCTTAAAGGTGTGTGGGCTATGCAAGTTGGGGCGTGGTCTAAATCAAGATAAGTAAAATTGTGTGCTTTAGAAAATCCTCTCCAATTATCGTAGGTTCAGAAAAAAACATTGTTTAAAGGATTTCCCTATCTTCTACAACGTGGGTAGCCTAGCGTGATGTCTCCAGTTCTCAGTAGTAAGCAAAATAAGCATGCGTACATCGATGTGCATGCGGTCACTGCAGTGTAATAAAAATAAAAAATTGACTATCCTTGAGAGGGCCGAAAATAGAGCCTGGTAGAGAGCCGTTTGGAGGCTGCCTGAAAATAAGTGCTGGTCCCCAGACCCGGGCCATTTAAAGTGCAGTATCCATGCATCCTAAGCACTGCGCCATTCAACCATCTTTTAATTGATGCATATATTCCTACTTATATATTTACTATAAATCTGTTTGTCTGCTTATCTTGAACATCTATGAGCGTACTTGCCTATAGTAAGCACTGTGCCATTCATGCAGCGATACGCCTATATATGCATAGATATATCTGTCCCAGAATCAATCCTAAGCATTTATCCGCCCACCTGTCTATCGTAAGTACTGGTCTTTGCATTCATTCATCCTTCCATCCATCCATACATTGATACATTGATCTATGTATATATCCATTGATACATCTGGCCATGCATCCACTCGCCCTTTATTCAACTATACTTTCTTATTTCCGTGCATCGTCCGCCCCGATCTTAAATACAACGTATTATACTCATCCAGCTACCCTCTTAAGGCGTTGAAAAGACTTGCGAAAAGCATTGACAGGCAGATTTTTTAATAAAGAATAACTAAGCTTTGAGTTACTCTTTGTGGAGCATACTTCAACACCCTTCTCTGGTGGTGTGTTAAACAAAGGTATATCTAGCGAAAGAAATGTAAAGGAGCTTTTAAGTGTAATAGGTTAATTTAGAAACATAATGTTTTATCGAGTTGTTTATAGGTACACTGTTTTAAAGTGCCCATGACTGACAGATACTGAATACCTGTACTTCTTATATTTGAGAAAGTACACCAGAGAGCTAATTTGGGGTGGTGAGAACCTTGAGTTCTATATTTCCATGTGAAGTACAGTATAGGAATATAAAAGTAATTGGAAAGCTTTTATGTTCATATTAAAGAGGGGGTGTGAGAGCGCGGCAGGCAAAGTGTGTATTTTCGTAGCACTAAAACAAGACCGTGTGTAAGGTGAGAGCAGGTTTGTGCTGGAGTTGCCTTGTTGTGGTCGTTTGCAGAGGCGCAACCAGAGGGAAATTTCGGGGGAGCCTAATTTTTTCAGCAATAGGCAAAGTGGGCATGTAGGGGTTGGAAAAAGGGGTGAAAAAGAACAGAGTCTCCTTTACAAAAAAATGATGTTTTGAAGACCGGTGAAGTACTCGGGTGCAGCTCTGTGTGTGCGCCCGGGAAGCTGTGTCAGAGAGTCCGGGGCAATGGGCATTGCGTGCCTGGTGGTCTGTCTTCTAATCACCCCACAATGA
Organism: Triturus cristatus; assembly: GCF_964204655.1. Taxonomy (NCBI): domain Eukaryota; kingdom Metazoa; phylum Chordata; class Amphibia; order Caudata; family Salamandridae; genus Triturus; species Triturus cristatus. Next base: position 769,777,290 of record NC_140582.1, on the reverse strand, counting down.
TGTTGCTGGCGCGTTCCAAAAAGAGAAGGGAAATACTGAGAGAAAATGGCTCTCTTTAAAGGATTTCCCTTCTCCTACAATGCGAGTCACTTGGCATGATGTCTGCACTTCTAAGTAGTGATCAATGTGCATGCTCTCACAGTGTCACTGCAGTGCAATAAAGAAAAAAACAACGGATTACGTTTGTGAGGTCGGAAAATAGAGCCCTATAAAGACCCGTTTCGAGGCTCCCAAAAATAAAGTGCTGGTGATCACATCCCCACAGACACCCCCTCCAGTTAAAGCCCTGGGTGCAGTGTTATGTTTGCGAAGTTGTTGATAAAATTGTTAGTTAATAATGGAAATTTTTATGTGTGCTGTTTGCTTGATAATATCATTGTAAGTACATAGATTAACATTTAAAAAAATACTATTTATAAAGTTGTGTGCGGTGGGTTGCAGAGAAAGTGGTGTGGGGTGGTGGGGTGTGGCAGAGAGGTGAAAAATATGAGGTAGTGCAGTTATATATAAATTGTAAAGGAGTATGTAAATAATTAAATAAATACTGGCTGTATGTTCTATGGCACTACTAGTGCTCGTCTGTCGTGCTCCATCACATTGCAGCACTGGGTCTGGAAGTTGTTAGTGGAAGTTTTGCAATTGTATGTTATTATTTGAACATAGTGAAGAAATGTGAAAAATAATTGAATCTATTTTTTGTTTTTCAGAAAATTATATCGTTTGGATTGAAATTTGGAAATGCCTAGAAGAAGTGAAAAAAAAGAAAAGAGAAGAAAAATATATATTTGACAAAAGCAAAGATCTTGAATTAGAAAAAAATGCGACTAGTAGAGAAACTGTTTGTTTGAGTAAAAGTAAAAGACAATTTTTGAAAAAAATATTACGAACATTTAATGAGAAAAACATCACACAAAGCAAAAAGAAGAATTTTTCAAGTAAGGTGAAGCAGAGTTCAATTTCAAATACGAGGAAAAGGAAAGATGATAAAGAAATAGTATCTGGTACTCGGAGACAAATACAATTTCAAGAAATTCATCAGAGACTTTTTCAATATAGAGTGATTCAGAATTTATTGAAAACATGCTGCAAATATAAAAGAAGAATGTTCCAATTCAAAGAGAAGCAGCGTATTGAAAGGATAGTGGATATTGCTTTCAATTTGAAACAGAAGTTGTTCATTTTGATTTTGAAGAGAATGAAAGTATTGGATAAAATAGTCAAAGTATTGAAAGACAAAAGTAGAAAAAAAGACTTGTGAACAGAACAAACTTTTGTAAAATCTTTAGTGGACATTGGAGAGATACTTCTAGTACTGAGCCTTTTATTAATGAGGAAAGTTAATTCCAGGAAAATAGTTTATCATTTGCAGTTGATACTGGAGGTCGTTGCTACGAAGTTCAGGATGGTTTTCCTCTTCCAAAGGAGGAAATGGTTGGTAAAAGTGCAGAAGAGTAAATAGCTGAAGTAGTACAAGGGAAGTGTCCACGAGCTCCTGTGTATAAGTGGAATTGTAGTAGCATTTGTAGTATTCTACAGAAATCCATTGATATAATGTGAAGTTTGCTACGAGAATATACTCAGAAAAGTATAAAACAGAAGATTAAGTTGTTACAAGGACTAGACCCATGTAATGTAAGAAAGTATACTAAGAAGTATGGGCATTCTCTGGCTTGTCTTTCAAGAAAAGTTTGTAAAAGTGTTTTCATCATTTGAGGATGTTAGCAGTACACCATTCAGAAAAGCGGAACTTTGTAAAGAAACTGTACTATGTAAAAAGTCCTGCATTAAGTTTAAGTGAACTGAATGGAAGTCTTTTATATGGTTGTTTATCAGATGTTCAAAAGAAGTGTGATGATATTGAAATGCGATATTTTGGTTCAGAAGAGCAGTTCATAGAAAGTGAAAGTTTGACAATTACAGATGTTGGAGGAGATGAGAAAGTGATTAGCACTGATCAGTTTGAAGAAGAAATTGGAAAGTTTAATGTAGTGTGCTCTGAAATACCAAACTGTGTTTGTGTTTGTTGTCGATGTACTCATTATAAAAGTCAAAGTAGGAATGTTGATTTGTATTTCAAAAGTGAAAAGGAGAACAATGGTAAGTGGGAAGAATTTGCAATTTACTTGTTTGTTGAAGGTCGATTTGAGTTAGGTAGTGATCAACGTTTTTGTAAATATTGTTACAACAAATTAGAAGAGAACAAAATGCCTGCTAGAGCAGTGCATAATAAGTTGGAGTTAGTAGCTATGCCGCAGGCGCTGGCCAAATGGAATACATATGAGTCGGTTCTAATTCAATCTGTTCATCCTTTTCAAACTATAATTCGGACGGAGCCTAAAACAGGTAAACTGCCACCAACAGACTTGCAAAGAGGGCTGAAAGGAAGAGTGGTGTACTTACCTTTGGATTTTAAGAAAAACATTGAAACTATTGCTGGGTAGAAAGAGGAAGATGAGGCAGTAGTTATTTTAGTAAATGGTGTACCCACAAAGAGTCGGAAAATATGGCAAGAATTTGTGGATGTTAATAAAGTTGAAAAGGCTACCTTATATCTTATAGAGAACAATATTTATTACAAAAATGTAAATGTGGATGAACAGGTAATACGTTTAGAAGATGATTTTGAAATTGGTCAAGTCAAGGACTGAAGAGATTTATGATCATTATACAATATGTCCTTTGCATTCAAAAGAAGTGATAGGAAGTAGCATTGAGTTATTTCAAATGAAAAAAGCACAGGGAACTCCAATGAGTGTATGGGAGAAAAGCTTGGAAGCTCATTGTTTTCCACAGTTGTTTCCTCCTGGAGAAGGTGGACGATATGATGACTGACCTGTACGGATTTCAGCTTCAGAATATCGGTCAACAAGATTATATTCTGAGGATCCTAGATTTCAACAGTGCATTCCATACATATTTCACCTTTTGTTTGAAAGTGATCTGTCTTCTCTCTCGTATGCAGTGAATCATATACTTAAAACTGGAGTTCATGAATCACTTCTTTCTGCAAAAGAATTTGTGGAGAAAGTTCAAGAAACAGATCAAAATTTAGAAGCACAGTTAATCAATTTGATGGCATGTCAACGTGGAACAAATGAGTATTGGTATCGTCATCATGGAGAACTCAAGTGTATGTTACGGAACTTAAGTACACCAACATGGTTTGTCACACTTAACTGTGCAGAGTATGCATGGGAAGATTTGCTTGAGTTTTTAAGAGAAGCGAATTCTAATATAAAAAATGTTGAAATAAAGACTCCTGGTGAACTGTGTTCATTTTATCATGTAAATGTGTGCAGATATTTTAATCATAAGTTTCAAGGTATGATATCTTTTATCTGTAATAAAAAGAATCCACCTCTTGGAGAAGTTGCTGATTTCTTTTTGAGAAAGCAGTACCAAGCAAGAGGTGCACCTCATATACATATGCTACTATGGGTCAAGGATGCACCTACATTTGGAACTGATTCTGATGAAACAGTATTGTCTTTCATCGAACAGTATGTGACATGTGAGATTCCAAGAGAAGGAGGAGATAGAAACTTGAGACAGCAAGTTTTTCGTTTTTTGTTGTGGAAAGTATTGCAGAAGAAAATACAAGTCTAAAGGAAAATTTTACACCAAATGTCGGTTTGGTTTTCCCCGTCCAGTCATTTGTAAAGGAAGAGTAAAATATTTTTTTTCTTCTGTAAGGCACACAATAACTCGGAAATCTCCAAACAATACCTACAACTTAAAAAGAACAGAAGTGTCAAAGTATATCAATGACTACAATCCAGTCATTTTAAAAATGTGGAATGCGGACATGGACATCCAGAATGTTGCAGATAACTCAATTGCTGTTGCACGTGATGTTACATCATACATAACAAAATCTGAAAAAACAAAGATGAAACAAATGTGGGAAGAAATTGCACAAGAGAATAGTCTTAGCAAAAAATTGAACAGCTTTAGTTTGAAAATGCTTTCCCGCCGAGAAATTGGATCGTATGAATGTTCAGACCGCTTGTGTTCTTCAAGTTTATATTCAAAGTCACGAGGAATCATTTGGGTAAGTTTAGGTCTTGCCTACAAACGAAATAGAGTGTTGAAATCAATGGAAGAAATTGAACAATTAGCAGCAAATGAGCCAGATAGTACAGACATTCTTAAAACTAATATGTTGGACACATACTATCCAAAAAAGGAGTCAACATCTGGAACAGCTCTGTCTGTATGAAGTAGTTCAACATTACAGCTTCAAAATAAATGTTAAAGAGAATTTAAAAGAAGGAAAATTAGCAGTAGTTGGATGTCATGGTTGTTTAGTAAAACATGCAAAGGGTAATCTTATAAACCACAAGAAACTTAGTTGTGAATTACTTGGAGAGTTTGACTGCTACGAAGATTCTTTTAATGCTTGGAGGTTGCATTCGATGTCCAATTTTCCTTACATATTTAAAAATGTTGAATTATGAAGTTGAACAGGAAAATACTATTATAGCTGAAATAGCTCATGAAAGTTCTCAAGATAGTCAAAGTAGTGGTCCATGTAGTCAAGATCCTCTTGGACAACCAATGCTGGAAAATGAAGCAACGATTGCTATGCATGAAGTCGAAATTGCAATGCAACAAGCACACGAGGAGAATATAACATTGGAAAAGTTAGAAGAACAAGTAAATGTTGAACAGAAAGAAATATATGTGCAAGTGAGAGAATGGATAGAACATGGTTTGTTGCATGAAAAAAAAAGAATGTCTGTGTTCATCTTTTAAACCTCTTCTGATGTACATCAGTGGTCAAGCTGGGACAGGTAAAAGTTTTTTAATTAAAGTTTTGACCAGTTATCTTAAAAAAACTACTGGTTCATATTTATGTTGTGTGGTAACAGCTCCAAATGGATTAGCTCCACACAATGTTAAAGGAGTTACTTTGCATAGATTATTGATGTTACCAGTGGAGCATGATAATAAATTAGAATATCAGAAGTTGTCTGGAGAAGCTTCTTATGAAGTGTCAAGAGAGCTGAAGAAAATGAAACTTTTAATTATTGATGAGGTGAGCATGGTCTCAAACTTAATGCTTGCTTTAGTACACTTAAGAATGCAACAGGTATTAAAAACAGATTACGACGTTCTCTTTGGGGGAAAACATTTAATTGTATTTGGAGATCTGCTACAACTAACCCCTGTAAAAGGAGAAGCAGTGTTTAAAACTCTTCTACATGAAGACACTAAGAAATCTTTGAGAAGTATTGGAAATGTGAATCTGTAGTTCCATTTTGAATATAAAGAACTCACTCAGAATATGTGAAAAGCAAGAGATGAAGATTATGGAAATATTCTAAAAGATGTAAGAATTGGTTTTCTAAGCAAACATGGTAAACAAGCTTTTCAAAGTCGTCTACTAAAGAAAAAGAGTGGGCGTCAAATTCTGTTCCGCTCGCAGATTTGCGATATTTTGACATTTCCGCGTTCTGCGGAGAGCGTGAAAATGCCCAAATTTCCGCTATTTGCCGGGTTGCAAATATTTTTTCATGTTCGCGCTTTGAAAATACATTCTCGCGTGCACGTTCACCTTACCGGGATCCCTGCGTTCGCCAACAAGTTTTCCAATCCATTTGCGTGCTCCACGAGATGTAGATAGCCGGTCGCGCTATCCTGTGAGAGTTCGCGATCACGTCATTCTCCTCGCCATCAGACACCGCAAGAGTCTGCGATTGCGAACACGTCCTTTTCCACCACGAGAGAGAGCGTGAGGTCGCAAACATGTCAATCTCCCCCGCGACAAAGAGCATGAGATCGCGAACACGTCATTTTGAACGCGCCATCGACATCCGGCAGAAGTGTGGTGAAGATCGTGTTCGCGAACACGCCAAATTCTCGATTTGGAGAAGAATATTAACTTTAGCTGCATAAAACCTTCTCTAAATGATGATTTGGATGGAAAAAAACTCCTCTGATTGACATTTGGCTGTCCTTTTTTGTGCAAGGAGTCCTTTTTTAAAAAAAAACTTTTGGGGGGGAGAGGGAGGAAGTGCCACAGAGTCTCCAACTTCCAGTTCCTGTCCATCAGGCTCCTCCCAGTGCTTTGTCCATCTCCTGTTCATTCTGCCTTTTGATTTCAGCTGGAAGGATCACTCTTTGTGTCTGCTGCATCATTATCATTGGATTTGAGGACTTTTGAATTTGATATTTTACAAGTAAGTTGGTGTTGTGTCTGTTTGATTGGGGGCATTGCAGTTGCTACAACTACAATTTTGGTACTTATCATTCTTTTTTTTAAATTGTTGGGGGTAGCCAGTAGGCCTAGAGCTAGTCATGGGTGGGTGCATGATGGTGTGTGTTGAATGTTTTTCAAACATCATTTAGGGCATGGATGGCATTGGATTGAGTTGGAAAATGTGTTTTTGGGGGGTATTTCTGTTTTTGGGGGTGTGTTAAAGAAATGCCTTTGTTGTGTGTGCCTGGTGTGTTGGTGTGCACCCTGCAGACCTTGTTTTGCCCTGTGGGTTGTTGTTTTTGCATTTTATTGCATGAAAAAGGCACAGCATTATGGTTTAGCATGCATCTTTTGCCTGGCTTCTTTATAGGCCTTTTGGCAGTTTATTGTTTCCCAGGCCTCCAGCTTGTTGCTTGTGATTTGCGAGTGTCCAAGTGGTTGTGGGCCTTTTCTGGTGGGAGTTATTAGTGTGCTGCTTTTGCCATATATAGGCCTGCATGGTATTCCTTTGTGGCCTAGGCTTCTTGTTGTGGGCCTGGCCATGAGGCTGGCGGCCATTTTGAAGGCAGGCAGTGTGTTTTTTGCAACAGGCCTGCATTGTCTGTCTTCTGTTTCTTGTAGTTGGGTAGGCCTGGCCATGTGGCTGGTGGCCATTTTGTAGCCTAGGCCTGCAAGCTTGTGTGGCCTTGTCTGCCCACGGGCCTGCCTTCAACCAGTAGGCTCAGAGCAGGTAGCCACAAGTGCATTAAACAAGTGTTTATCTGTGTGTTCTGTTGAATTTAAACATCATTTAGGGCATGGATGGCATTGGATTGAGTTGGAAAATGTGTTTTTTGGGGGGTATTTCTGTTTTGGGGGTGTGTTAAAGAAATGCTTTTGTTGTGTGTGCCTGGTGTGTTGGTGTGCTCCCTGCAGACCTTGTTTTGCCCTGTGGATTTTCGTGTTTGCATTTTATTGCATTAAAAAGGCACAGCAGTGTGGTTTAGCATGCACCTTTTGACTGGCTTCTTTATAGACCTTTTAGCTGTTCATTGTTTCCCAGGCCTCCAGCTTGTTGCTTGTGGCTGTGGGACTTTTCTGGTGGGAGTTATTAGTGTGCTGCTTTTGCCATATATAGGCCTGCACGGTATTCCTTTGTGGCCTAGGCTTCTTGTTGTGGGCCTGGCCATGAGGCTGGCGGCCATTTTGAAGGCAGGCAGTGTGTTTTTTGCAACAGGCCTGCATTGTCTGTCTTCTGTTTCTTGTAGTTGGGTGGGCCTGGCCATGTGGCTGGTGGCCATTTTGAAGCCTAGGCCTGCAAGCTTGTCTGGCCTTGTCTGCCCATGGGCCTGCCTTCAACCAGTAGGCTCAGAGCAGGTAGCCACAAGTGCATTAAACAATTGTTTATCTGTGTGTTCTGTTGCATTTAAACATCATTTAGGGCATGGATGGCATTGGATTGAGTTGGAGAATGTGTTTTTGGGGGGTATTTATGTTTTGGGGGTGTGTTAAAGAAATGCCTTTGTTGTATGTGTCTGGTGTGTTGGTGTGCTCCCTGCAGACCTTGTTTTGCCCTGTGGATTTTCGTGTTTGCATTTTATTGCATTAAAAAGGCACAGCAGTGTGGTTTAGCATGCATCTTTTGACTGGCTTCTTTATAGACCTTTTGGCAGTTCATTGTTTCCCAGGCCTCCAGCTTGTTGCTTGTGGCTGTGGGCCTTTTCTGGTGGGAGTTATTAGTGTGCTGCTTTTGCCATATATAGGGCTGCACGGTATTCATTTGTGGCCTAGGCTTCTTGTTGTGGGCCTGGCCATGAGGCTGGCGGCCATTTTGAAGGCAGGCAGTGTGTTTTTTGCAACAGGCCTGCATTGTCTGTCTTCTGTTTCTTGTAGTTGGGTGGGCCTGGCCATGTGGCTGGTGGCCATTTTGAAGCCTAGGCCTGCAAGCTTGTCTGGCCTTGTCTGCCCATGGGCCTGCCTTCAACCAGTAGGCTCAGAGCAGGTAGCCACAAGTGCATTAAACAATTGTTTATCTGTGTGTTCTGTTGCATTTAAACATCATTTAGGGCATGGATGGCATTGGATTGAGTTGGAGAATGTGTTTTTGGGGGGTATTTATGTTTTGGGGGTGTGTTAAAGAAATGCCTTTGTTGTATGTGTCTGGTGTGTTGGTGTGCACCCTGCAGACCTTGTTTTGCCCTGTGGATTTTCGTTTTTGCATTTTATTGCATTAAAAAGGCACAGCAGTGTGGTTTAGCATGCATCTTTTGCCTGGCTTCTTTTATAGGCCTTTTAGCAGTTCATTGTTTCCCAGGCCTCCTACTTGTTGCTTGTGAGTGTCCATGTGGCTTGTGGCCTTTTCTGGTGGGAGTTAATATGGGCCTGCATGGTTTTCCTATTGGCTTACTGCTTCCATCCACCCCCTTTGCCAGCAGCAGCTCCCTTCCATTACATTTGTATTTTTGTGGTTGTTCTTATTCTTTCCTATCCTTCCTGAGAGTGTAGTGTGTGTATACTGTACACAGTAAGTAGTATACCATAACCCTTGTTGCCAAGGTTTCACAAATGGCTACACTATATCTTCTATTTTTTTGTTTGTACTAGTAGTAATTGAACCACAACAACAAAAGCAACATTTCACTGATGTTCTTCTTCTGGCTTATTTGCTTTTAGGTGCACAAAAAGACAGAGGAGGAGGTAACTATTTACATCATCCGTTGTACTGCCAGACAGAAGTCCTGCTGCGCACCACATCACGTCCAACTGTGACCACAGACATCTCTGCAACTTGTGCACCTGCGTCCTGTCTGACCTCTGAAGAAAATGGGCCCAAAGAAAGGAACAAGGTCCTCCAGTACCAAGAAAGTTGCCGGTGAGAAGAAGGAACAGAAAAAGCAAGAGGCACTAGCCACGACTGGTGTGCTGGCAAATGTGTTTTTTGGGACCAAAAAACACACGCCTGCAGCATCGTTGTCTGGCGGGAACCAAGCTGGGAGCTGCACATCTGCACCAGCGGGCCAACTCCACCAACCTAGGACCAAGCCCATGAGTGTTGCAGAGGTAGCCAGTCTACTAACGAGCAGCTATGTTGAAATGTCAGTATCGCAAAGTAGTACACAACCAACGCATGCGGAAACTCACCAGATAAGTCTGCAGCAGCAGGCGCAGCCGCAAGAACAAAAGCAGCAGGCGCAGCCGCAAGAACAGCAGCAGGCGCAGCCGCAAGAACAGCAGCAGCCGCAAGAACAGCTACAACAACAGCCCACAATTGTAGTTTTTCCTCCTGAAGTAGGGGCATTTCAGGAAATCGAGCTTCCTGCAGACAAAGTGGGGCAAGCCACTGTTTCAGAAGATCCATTGTCTTCCAGACCCCCAACAAGGAAAAGGAGGGTTATTCCATCATCTTCTTCTTCAAGCCCCGCTTCTGATGATCTTGTTGCCACTTGGAAGCCACCAGCTCAGTATGAGAGTGATGCATGCCACAAGACAAGGCAAAAAAGGACGGTTCCTGAAAGCCTTAGAGTTATGGAGGTAGATGAACAAGAGGGGGATGATGATGATGACGAGCCAATCATCACGGACATCACTCCCGGCCCAAAGGATATGGTGACCAACATTATTACCCTATCCAAAATGGCTGCAAGGGATGTAGCACGGATACCACCAACACAGGTAACACCACCACGACCTCCAGCTTCCATATTTTCATTTGCAAAGGAAAGGGAGGGACCTACATCCAGCTCAACCACCACCTCAGTAGGTAGTGGTAGAAGTCGCAGTGTAGCTGCTCAGAGTCACATTCCAAGCACACCCTCCAGCTCATCTGGTATTGAAAGTGGCACATCCAGCAGCACCAGAAATTTCTCCTCCCCAGCTTGGGACTTCTTTTCAGTTAGCAGTAAGGAGGAGAACATTGCTATATGCTCAATTTGTCGACATGCTGTTAGGCGGGGTAAGCTTGGTACAAACTATGGTACCAGAGGCCAAACAAGTCATCTCAAAATACACCACACTATCGTGTGGGAGGCTCACCTACTTCGCTTAGAACAAAGTAAAACTCAACCCATTGTTGTTGCGCATGAAGAATCAGGGGATGATATTATCGCGGTGGAAGGTGAACAAGAGGAAGACATTTGAAGCCCTGTCCCCAGAAGTGTAGTAGTACAGCCAACATCTCAGTGGCACCGCAGTAAGAATATGAGTCAGGCTGAGACACCAAGGCGACCAAGTAGTACTGCAATGATTATGAAACAAAGTGCGTCATTGAGCCTAACTGGGTTAAAGACAACTGTACCACAAAGGAAAATAATCCATTGACAGCATGCTTAGGTTGGAGGGGCAGTACCAACGCAACCACCCAACGGCACGGTTGTACAATGCGAAGCTGGCTAAAATGTTAGCGCTGGACCTTCTCCCTTTTTTATTTGTGGAAGGGGTGGGTTTCCTTGAATTTGTGTCAACCATCTGCCCTAAATGGAAGGTTCCCAGCCGGTCCTATTTCGCAAGAGTTGCTCTTCCAGCTCTACATCATGATGTGCTGGAATTGATTGGACAAGCTTTGCAGCAGAGTGCTGTTCACCATATCCACCTAACAACAGACATGTGGACCAGTTGCCAAGCCACTGATTGCATGTGCATCACTGCACACTGGGTCTCATTTGTGGGGGTTAGAGATAAGGTATCTGAAGGTGCTGTTGACGCAGCTTAGATTTTTAAAGCTACTCGGAAACATGCAACTGTATCCATGTTCGCCATGGAGAAATCTCATACTGCTGTAAACATATTGGAAGAGTTTCAGAGCAAGGTTTTTGAATGGCTGCACCCAAGAGGGCTTAAGATTGGTTTTGTTTCCACAGATAATGGCAGTAATGTACTTAAGGAGATGGAGCTTGGTTCCTATTTCAGGGCTCCGTGCTTGGCGCACTGCATTAACATTATTGTTCAAGACTAGCTGAAAAAAGAAACCGTAGTCAGCAACTTATTGACCATCTGCAGAAGAATATGCACTCATTTCAGTCATTCTTTTAAAGCTCGAAAGCAGCTGAGGATCATTCAACGTGACTATAGAATGCCAGTCAAAACACTCGTCCAGGAGGTGGCAACACGTTTGAACTCAACTTATTACATGCTTGACCGTCTGTTTGAGCAGTACAGGCCAATCAGTGAATATGTCATGCGAAGAGGGGATGCTACTGTGAAAGGCATGAGCCTTCAGATGGACCAATGATGCCTAGTTAAATGCCTGACTGAGATGCTTCTTCCTTTCGAGGTCTTCACACGTGAAGTCAGCAAGGAGGACTGTACTATGGGCCAAGCTATCCAATTGTTGCAAATGCTAGAGCATCAGCTGAAGGAGGTGACTGAAGCATACAAAGATGTAGAGGAAAAAAAAGAAGCATATGAGTTGGTGGAGAGCTTAGCCCGTCACTTAGCTGACAATACAAGGGTGCAAAATAAGATTTTGTCACAAAAACATTACATTTGTGCCACAATTCTGGATCCACGGACAAAATGGGCACTGAAAACATTAATTCCTTTTTCAGAAATGGATGTTGCCCGGCACAAAACTTGGATAGCTGAGTCAGCAAGTAAGTTGGAAAATGAACGGCTGCTAATTAAAAGCCCGCTAGATAAACCCACAACAAGTACTGCAGGAGGGCATCCGGCGTCAAGTTCAACTTGGGAACCTGAGGGCAGTGCGTTTGGCTCAGAACGCTCACCAACACTATCTACAACAACAAGAACTGGATCTTCAGGCCCAGTAAAATCGTTACAGGATTGGTATTTACAGCAAGGCATTGGTAAGCCCAGTGCTGATGCAACAAGAAAAGAGCCCGAAAAAGTTTTGCACCCCTGAACATTGAGTGGATGGTCCAGGCCTATCTGGATGACCCAAAAGATGTGTACATTGATCAAAACCCATTGAGGTATTGGTATGGGAAAAGGGCCCAATGGCCAGTGCTCAGCAATCTGGAGATAAACTATCTGGCTTGCCCTGTCGCAAGTGTCTCTTCAGAACGTGTTTTCAGTGCTGCTGGTTCCATTGTAACAGTGAGAAGGACCAGTCTCTCACTCAAAAACGTGGAGAGGTTAACAATGATCAAAATGAATCAGCACTTTATACCACCGAATTACACAATACATGAATCAAGGGAGGAAGATGAGGACAGCGGCTCAGGTGATGGAACTGGTGTGTTAGATTATGATTACCTACTTCTGGTTGAACCCCCAGAGTTTGAGGACGAGCTATACTTCCCTGACAATTAGGCTTGCACTTCCAGTTCTTACTGTCTTCCTCCATTATTTTCTTTTATTGGTGTATCTGTCTTTCTGGTTAGAAACTTTGAATCACAACAACTCCATCACCACCACCTTCTAATTGTTTTATTGCCATATACAAGTTTCGGCTGGCTGCATATCACAGTACACTCCTCAAAATCCTGCTCCTCCATCCTCCTGAATCTCCCTAAATCCATTGCCCTCAAGAAGTCAGATGATGATTGGATGAAGCAAAATAGAAGAAAAAAGAAAAAATATTTCCAAGTCCCTCCAAAATAAGTGGAACATGATTGGTGATGACTACTATAGCTATCCTCCTTTGTGATCTGAGAGAGACTGCCAATTAACTGAAGATGAGAAGGAACAGGTACTGAGTGATTTTGTTGTTGTTTGTTGTGCATGAAGTTACTTCATTGTGTACTTTATGTAATAATCTACACACTAAAAGTAACTCAAGTCCCTTTTCCCTTCTTGTATTTTTAATAACAAATTTGTACTTCTACTGCAGGCCGATACATTGCATTTTGAATATAGGAAGTTGACTCACTCGGTACACTCAGACTGAGTTGAACAACACCATCATGATGACCACAGTGACATAGTATCTTCACAGTCACTCAGTACACGGATCGGTGATGATTGATGGAATAAGTCAGGCCGTTTCATGAGTGGCATATAAGGTAAACAAGTAAACAACAACCACAGCAGACCTAAATGTCTGTGTAGCGGTGGAGTCAAGTGTAGCGGTGGTATGACTGCGGTAAATTGTAAGATGCTATGTTGCTGGATATCTGCTTTGTCCAACTCTTTCATAAAATGTATGCTAAATGGAGGATGTGCAAAGGGTGCCATCACCGTGGGCCTGCTCTGTCCTGTTGGTGTTGTAAGTTAATGCTGGAAACAGACTAGAGTAGAGATGATGCATCCATGCCGCCTCAGAAAGTGTTCTTGTTGCACTACACCATTAACTTGTCCATTTTTTTCAACTTGGTTTCAATCTCAATATCCCTTTTGTTTTTGTATCTACAATTACAGGCCAGGCCTTACCCTGTGCTATACTTGGGAAAACAATGCACACTTACCTTACCAATGAATCTACATCTGCCAGGCAGGCAGTGGCGTCACCCAAGATTGATGGACGGTGCATCCATGGAAGGGAGGACCAAGAGGAATGCCGAGATTCAACTCACCATTTGACCAGGATGACACAGTAACAGTATCAACTTTCTACATCTTTTAAATAATTTGATAAATTTTTTTGTCTACAATAATTACAACTGTGTGTTCTTGTTGCTATTACTATTATTATCATTAGGTTTGCTCTCTGTCTATAATTCATCCCTACAGATATTTTAAAATGTTCTTTGCTGTCTGTAAAAGTAAGCCCGGTAACACTGAACACAAACTGTATGTAATCCGGGTCTCTCCTTATCATCAATCATCATGCATGCAATTCCTTTTTCTCCCTTAACATATCGATATGGATATGGTAGTCTACAAAGATTCTGTCGTTTGATGTTTGTCCATGCGTACTGTTTCTTTTTTTCTCACACCTTTCCCCAAAACCCCCTTCCCAACCATTCAACAAACCCTAACCCTCTTTCCCCGGGCTGTGTGACTTATTGAGGTATGACTGTACACCAAAAATTTATCACACGCTTGCTGGGGCGGATGTGGCAAAAGCAACAGTACTTCAATTTCAAGGCAGGGCGGGGATCTTCTTCTGCTTGCCCACCCATGAGCAGTATATTTGTGAGGTAATTTTTTTACCAAAGGAACCGGCTAATACATCAGCATTAATTCCCGGCATTGATTGGATTAATGGATTTCATTTGTTGTCATCCTCCTACACAGCACTAACTGTTATGCTTGTGTCCAGTGTACTGTAGGCCTAGTCAAGTGACTCGACACAACTAGAGTTTATAACTCTGTGTACTACTAGGCTATCCCCACCACCATTATGTTTTGTTGTATTTGGCATCTACTACTCCTCGAAGAGTCTCTCTTCAGCTACTGACTGTCTCATTTTCTTTTTTGGCAAATGCTGCTGCCAGTGTCTACTACTACTACCACCACCACCACAACCATGGCATGTTAGGAATGAAAACCATCATCACCATGCAGCCATCGCTGTGCCTAAGTTAAATATCAAGCAAAGGTAAGAGAAGTTTGGGGGAGGCATAATTAATAATGGACATGTTTTCATTAATTCAATTTCACACAGCCCTTTGAGTCCAGTTGCAGAGTGCCTAGAGTAGAAGAGACTGACAGTACTAGTAGGACAAGTCACTCAGTGAGGGGTGCCACATCTATCTGTTTCTGTCTTACAAAGTCATCCAATTATTAAAATCAAACACAGGCTGTGGGCAGCCCTGCACCAGCAAGGAAAGAAGGATACAGTGTGATTTAAAACAGTAACCCCACCCAGAAAACATTAACAACATCGTATGTAAACTTAAGTAGAAATATATTATTTAATACCCTAACAAAAATAAAATATGTAAAAAAATCCCACACCTGACCCACCCCTCTCCCTAACCCCAAGCAATGTCCGTAAAGAAAATGTCCAACTGTCCAAAAGAGAAAACCCAATGCCCGATTCCCACCCACCCCAAGAATAATTAAAAAAGGGGCAATAATAACAGGGTCTAAGTATGGCGGGCTTTTTTCAGGAGGACACGAACTTGCTCCTCCAGGCGGGCAACATGGCGCTTCAATGTGCGGCAGTTGCATCCACGGGGAGCAGCACTGATGGAGGGGTTGCGGCAGGTGGCTGCCAGACGGTGGTGCCGTACCACTGGAGGGTGGTGGCTGGGGCCCGGGGCATTGGAGGAGGCTGCAGCTGCTGCCGCCTCCCCCTCCTCCTCTTCCAGGACCACCAGCTGACGATATTCGGTCTGTATGGCCTCCAGTTACCGGCACCGGGCCTTGGCTGCCAACTCCTTCCGGTCACGTTTCCCCTTGGAAGGAGTAGCTATATATGAAGAAGAAAAAACAAGACTATTGTAAAATATACTCTTAGCAAAGCAGTAAGACAAATATTTCTACACATAGTGTCACGGTAGCACTAGCAAGCACATAACATTTGTGGTATGTACTATCTATCCCCCCACTTTCTTGGACTTTAACATTTGTGGGAGTTTCAGGCATTCAACCAACCATGCATCTGATTCCTATCAGCCACCAGTATGCATGCTGCATGCATCACACAAATCCTTCTCTGCCAGTCATAAATCTTAAATCTCGCCCGTCCTTCTTCCTTCCACTCTTCTTTCCCTTTTCGTTCAACCCATCCATCAAGGTCATCTGATCTGACTTTTAGTCTTCTCCATAAAACTTTCACAGCTGAGTTAAAATCATCAGATAGAAGAGGCCATTGGTTACTCAACACTCCCGCCACTAATGCTTTTACTAATGCTAAGTAAAGCGTGTCTTCATCCATTTACAACAACCTCTTACTTAGTAAGTTAACTGTACAGTATTATACAGTACACCCTTGCAGTGAGTGTAATGTCAATAAGTAAGGATTAGGAATCTAACTTACCACCGCCCGCCACTGCTGCTGGCTCACCCCCTGCAGCTCCTCCTGCAACTGCCACCTCCTCCTCTCCTCCGTCAGCAGCAGCGTCGCCGCTGGCCCCGGCACTGGTGGTTGGTAGTGCGCTTTGAAAAAACATTACAAATTTTTTATGTGTCATATCCTCCTCCCCCTATTTTTCACTAGCAAGATTGAAAAATGAGTTAATAGTAATACATACATATGCAACATACATCACTAGTGCAAATCAGGTAGGAGTAGAGTAGACACTAGTAGTTATATGGTCCCTAGGGTCATTCTAGTCTTTGCTTAGTTAGCCCGAGCCATGCTACCATTTTACCTTTGTGTCTTTTATTTTAGCACACGCGTTGTTACATTACAGCTTGTTGTATAAAGAGTGATGCCTTTGAGCCCACATGAGCTCATACTGCTACTGTCTAAGCGCTGCGTACAAGGTCAATCAAAACAAGCCACTTTGTTATGCAGTTCTGGTGTTAGTCTATCTTGCTTATCCAAAATGCTACACTTTTTGCCACGACTGAGAAGTGCTTGCAATATACTAACACGCACCATTTTCTCCCAACAGACGGAAGATTCCATTCTACGAACCAGAGCTTTGCAGAGCTTATGATGTAACCAGTACTAGCTTCTTCTAAGGTGAGTGGTCCACAGATTTCGTTCAGATCTTCATTTTTAATTTTATATAAACTATATTCCTATTCCTACAAAGGGGATGGTGGTGCTTCCACCACTGTTCACTTATTATTAATCATGATTTTGCTTTTTTTTTCTTCGTTCTATGGACTTGTAGTTGTTGTAAGTGTAACTAAGTGCAACAATGTTTATAGTTTTAATCTTATGCATTTTGCTGTTGGTGCTGCATTATAGAACAACGTACAGAGCTTTTCACTTGCAAATAAAAATTTTGAACTTACATAGACTCGGTGGGATTTGGTGTGAATGGACTTACACGAGTGAGCGAGCGAAAGGAAGGGTGTGCAAACTGTGCATGTGCATTGCTTCCACGACTGAGAGGTCGGGAGTGTTATGTTCTGGGTTGTCTACTCATTGGGTATCTTAGGGGGGGTTGGAGAGCTAATAGTATTAAAAACACTATTATAACTAGTCGGGCAGGGGATAGTGGTGGGTTCTGTTCTGATTGAGGTGTAAGTGTGAGGAAGGTCCAAGCTCCCATCACCAACATCCTATGATCTGTATGTGGAAAATCCCTACAACAGTAGTAGTATGTCCTATCCTATCAAAATAGTAAAATCTGGTTGGGCATTTTGTTGGTGGGAATTGTCAAAAAACATCAAGATTAATAAAGCCTCAAAGATTAAGAAGAATAGAAGGAGTACAAGAGGACAACCCAAAGGACTGGACTCATCAATGGCAAGAGCTACTGGTGAATCTGAGTTTTATTTAAAACAGTTTAAATAAAGAGTGGCCAACTAGGCATGCTAAGCTACAGACAGACTAATAGTAGTAGTACAGAGAGTCATAGCAGAGGCAGTTAGAGGCAGGGATAACAAGAATCTAGAAACAGCTAGTCTAGATCGAAGGGTAATTGTTGGTAAAAAATAGCATTAGGAAACGGAAACAATAGTTTGGGAAAAGAATACGGTGCAGTAAAAGTTAGTGAATAACAATTAATATTAAAAACAGGAAGACTTACTGGGGCCAGCAGAAGAGCCCTCGTTCTGGTCCTCCTGTCCGACTGGAACTGCTCCCGCCGAGTCTGCCCCCTTCTTCTTGCCCCTGTGTGCTGATCATGAAAGATATAAGAAAGAAAGAGACAAACATTGATGATTGGTGTGAAACAAATAAAATATGTTTATAAGACTGTCAAAAAAATTTGTGTAAAGATCAATTGCAATAAAATTGACCTATCTAATCTGGTCGACAAGTAGTATCTGGGGGTTTGCGGACTGACTAGTTATTATTAATCTACACTAATCCAGTGTTCCATTATGATTCCAGAATACTAACTAAGCCTAAGTAGTACGTACTACCTGACCAAGCACACCTATTCCACACGTTCCAATTGTATATTAAGTAAGCATCTCCACTTCTTTTAGTCCTCAAAAATGCATAAATGGAGGACATATGCCTGGATTTTAGCATACACAAAATTGTTGGTTGGTTGATGCAGATGGTATGCTAGTGCTAAGCCTATTAGCACTCACTGAACAAACTACAAAAGGTTCTACTAAGGACTGGGGTAAGCACTAGCAGCACTCAGCAGCACGCAACGTAATAGAGGGGGCGTCACAGACCACTAACAAACGTGTAATAAGTAACTAAACCTAAGTATCAATCTCTTAGTGACAGGACAAAGGAAGGACTAGAGTCACTCTAGTATTACCTAACTTAAGTTTTCTAAAATAAACTCTTACATAATCATGCAAAACGAGCGCAAACGCAAAGTTGCAAATAACAAGATTAGTAGCGCAGAGCACCTGTGTCATAACAATCACAGAAGACTTTTAAACGTAAATTACCTGTAATGTATGTAAGCAGCAGCATTCTAGCTGGTCGGAAAAAAAATATATTCGCAATATATAACACAGAGCAGAAGAACAGACACAGAGTAGTAAGAATTAAACAGCTACTCACCAAGACCTGGAACCTCCACTCCTAGCAGGTCCAGCAGGTCCTGCTCCCGGTCCAGGATATCGGACCACCGGTGCGTCGGCTGGTTCTGGCTGCGCCGGACACCCGAGCAGCGAAACACTGCCCGGCGCATATTTTCCCACTGCTGCCAACGCTCCCGGAGCCCGTACCCGGACCCAGGCCTGCCGCCTGCTGCCAGGGTTAAGGGGAGGTGGCGCTGCACAAAAAAAAACAGTGCAGCCAACTCCACCTCCCCAAATAAGGCCCGTGCCTGCACCCCTTGTGGGTGCCGCCTTCAGCAAGGAAGGCGTCGTGGCTCAGGCTGTGATGCCCCCTGTGGCCCTTTGCCATGGTTCTGGGGTAGGAGGGGGTGGAAAAGAAAAGGTAAAAATTAAAAAAGTAAGTAAAAGAAATGAAAAAAGCAGATAATAGAAAAAGAGTGAAAAAGTAGTTAAAAAACACACAAAAAGTAGACGAAAACAAAAAATATAGAGGCAGGAAAATAGAGAGAGAGATAATAAATGAAAAAGATCAAACAAAAGTTTTCAGAAACAAAGGATTGAAAAGATAGAGGGAGGATTGAAAAGCAGGCCCCCGAACCATAGCATAGAGTGAAAAACAAGATGGCCGCGCCCATTGCGACCGCATGGGCAAGTTCGCGAGATATTTTCCCCCGAGCACGCAAAAAGCATCGCAAACACGCAAGACGCGTTCCCAAACAGGAAATACCTAACGCGAACAATCGCGAGCATGCATTGCGCGACCCGGAACAGGAAATAGCATCGCATGGTGGCGGGACAAGGGAAAACAAGATGGCTGCGCCCATTAGCAACCGCATGGGCAAGTTGGCGACACATTTCCAATGCGATCACGCAAAAAACATCGCGCCCGAGCGGGACATTGTTTTCACGATATTTCCACATGTTCGCGATAATTTTTTGCGTTTTTGTGAAGATTTGCATAACGCAATTACGTAATTTCCGCCCTCCCTTACTAAAGAACTTGTTTACAAATGAAAACACACCAGCAGAAGTAATGTACAAGAAAATGAAAGAAAAAAGTCTATAGTTTGCTTAATGCCTACAGTGGAAGAGTGTTATATATTTAATAGAGAGCTTATGAAATTGGAAAATCAAGAAATAGTTCACATTGACGCTATTGATAAAATAGAGCATCAAGGAAAAACAATTGGTCTTTCAGAAAAACTACAGACTATATTGGATTCTTTGGAAAAGTCTCTATCAAAAACTGCTGGCTTAGAAAAAAATTTAGATGTGTGTTTAAACTGTCGGGTAATTTTGAAGCGTAATCTGAATGTAGAAGAAGGTTTAGTGAATGGACCAATGGGGAAAGGTGTTGATTTTGTGAAATATCAAAATAGAAATGGAATTGAATTTTTGAAATTAAATTTGATCAGATTTCAGAGGTAAGACAGATTGCACATTCTGCCGCACGTTTTTTGCTTGTTAAAGACTTGTATGTTCGTTGAAAACAGTTTCCCTTCTGTTTAGCATATGCAATAACTATTCACAAATCACAAGGTTTAAGTGTAGATAATGCTTTGGTAAATGTTGGAAAAACAGTGTTTAAAGAGGGAATGGTATATGTTGCATTATCTAGAGTTAGAACGTTGTCTGGTTTGTATTTAATTGATTTTGATGAGAACAAGGTTAGAGCTGATGTTAATTGTGTAAGAGAATATAATCGTTTGAGAAGGCTTTATGCTACCCATTTAGGTGAATATCCTATTTATGAGAAACGTGTTGTGTGTTCAAAAGGCAAATATGTTGAAGAGTTAACTATTGTTGAAAAGCAAAAAGGAAAGATGTAAAGAAGCAGAAAATACAAATAAGTGATGATGCTGTTGGATACCAATTAGAAAATGCTTCTGGTGTCAACTGCTATGGTAATGTCATTCTAAATGTTATATTTTATCTTGAAGATGTTTGTGGTGAAATTATGGAAAGTCAGGAAAAAACTTTATGTTCTGCACTCTACACTTTATTTCAACAATTGGGAACTGATAGAAGTAAGATTCATTCTGCTTCTGGTATTCACCAACTATTGGATACATGTACTGGATATTTAACTTTCAGTGCTAATATACAACAAGATGCACAAGAATTTCTGATGGTTATGCTTGGAGTATTAGAAGATGAAGGAATTCAGATTGAGAGTTTATTTGGACTCAGTTACAAATGGGAACATAAATGTGAACAGTGTTCATTAACTTCAAGCACTATAGTTGACAGAGAACGATTTCTATATTTGACAATACCTGACTGCAAATCTGTACCATTTTCCAAATTACTAAAAGAAGCAGATCACAAGATGATCTGTTCTCGTTGTAAATCAACAATGCTATCTACATTATGCCTACAAGGATATGGAAAATATTTTATTATAATGCTACAACGCTGTCGACCAAATGGAAGAAAAGTGGAAACCAAAATTAAACATTTTGTTGCTAGTCAAGTATCTATTTCTGGAAGAACTTTTGCAACAGTTGCTATTGTTTTCCATACTGGAAGTACTACCACAAGTGCACATTATACAGTTTATTTAAAGTATAATAATGGTTGGAGTCACTGCAACGATACACACTTGGAAATGAAACTGAGATTGCCTTATGAATTACCCAACTCATACTTGATATTTCGGAAACAAACATTTTTAGATACACCATTCGGCTTTGAGGGAAGGTGTGAAGATACTTTAAGGAATTCATACTGGATGCTTTCAAAGCGAAATATTTGATACATTTTTGGTTTATTGGGAAAATGTTCACAGAAACTACGAAGTAAAGGTAAGATTTGAAGATTGGAAATAGTATTGGATGTGTTCATTGTGTTGATTTTGTATTATATTTGTGAGAATTAGGGATTTGTTTTTTTTAACAATCTAGTTGATTGTTTTTTTTCCCCTGCTGTTTATGATGAAACTACTGTGACATCACTGTGAATAGTGAACTTAAGTAGTTGCTGATGTCAGCAAAAAAAGGGAGAAAAATTGTTTTCTGAATGTTAAATTATTTTGTATTATTTAAAAACTCACTGTGAAATATATTAAATTACATAGTAGTTTTGCAGTTTATTTTATGTAGTTGAAAAGTTAGAAAAAACAGTAGTAATGACAAATAGCACAAAAGTAGTTCGATATTTAAAAAACCTTTGAAATTCACTGAAAAAAAACCATAGGTTTTGCAGACGTTTTAGTTAGAAATTTGCATTTAAAAAACCTTAGAAATTCCCTTAAAAAACCATAGGTTTCAGGGACGTTATAGTTAGAAATTAGCATTTAAAAAACCTTAGAAATTCACTGAAAAAATCATAGGTTTCAGAGACATTATAGTTAGTTGGTCATTTGACTCATATAAAACCAGAGAAATTAGCCTGTTATAGTTAGTTGAGCTAACTATAACTCGTGCGCTCGCAATGCACTGCTGATGACGTCACATATTACATCACTCATGACATGATCAGTGACATCACTGATGACATCACTGATGACATCTCAAATGACATCACTGATGACATCATCCACGTGATAGTCTGACACACCTCTTCACACTCTAATATAACCTTTAATACACCCACTCTAAAATACAGACTACCATTTTCGAAACCATAGACACACCAATACCAGATACTAGATACCCATCCACTGATTCCTTTCTATATATTGTGAGCCGGACATACACTGATACAGTCACTCATACATGCTGTCACTCATCATTACATCAGTATAATATCCACTCATACACCTATACATACATTCACACAGTGCTACTGATCCATAGAGGTACTCACACATCTACTCAGTCATGTCAAAAATCAATCACACACCCATGTACTCACCTGTGCAGATATATACACACCACCTGACTTATTTATACACACACCACATCCCTTCTTTATATAGATACTATCACATTCTTACTCTCTTATACAATCACTATTACAAGTACACATTTGTGTATGTAGATACACTTGCAATCCCTCTCTCTCACATATAGTCAACTATACACCCCAACACTAACATACTGTCTAAAAACATATATAGTTACTCACATATATGCAACTGAGACATCAATTCACTAATCAACACACCTGTATACACAGTTAGCTACCCATAGAGCCCTTCCAAGATGCAGTTTTGAATGTATAGAACCAGTGAAACAGCTATTCAGACATGTATTCACAGAGTCAGACACCCTCACCCACCCAGATAGACACACAGACACCCATACAGATACTCATACAAACAGTCAATAACCCATATAGACACTGATGTAGCTACTCACCAACCCATGCACCTGCTTACACACCAACTGAGAGACTAATAGAGACATTCACACAGTTTAGTCACTACTCCATGCATTCAATAATATACGTTCAATCAGTGACTTATAGAGTCAGTCATGCATCTACTAAATAACCCATTCAGGCACTTATACATTGACTCATTCTTCAATAGACCTTGGCATAGATATATAAGAAAAATATTTACAGTTTACAGAAAAACACATTCACTGGATGATGTCATCAGTGATGTCATCAGTGATGTCATTTGAGATGTCATCAGTGATGTCATGAGTGATGTCACTGACCATGTCATGAGTGATGTAATATGTGACGTCATCACCAGTGCATTGCGAGCGCGCAAGTTATATATATATATGTGTGTGTACACACACACACACATACACATACATATGATGTTTGGTTATCGTCAGGTGGTCCGAAGAAACAGGCAGCAGCACAACCAGGTCAATTTACTGCAAACCTTGTTATTTTTAGTTTATCTTCTCTGTAGTGCAAACGGTACAAGCATGGCGACACGTTTTGGCCAGAGCCTTCAACTGGCCATGGAGTTAAAAAAAGTGCAGAGTGTCTTCCAGACTACCATCAATCAAATGCTACACTGTGGACGGAGTTTTAAAATGCGCTCTTAAGTTAATCGCTGTCTTTTTTGTACTACGGACCTCTAGAGTCCAACAACGATACACTGATGCTCTGTTGGGAATGGGAATAGTAAATTTCACCCCTCCAAAATCCTGAACTCACCCTTCTACACAAGGACATGGCAATAAATCATTAACATGCTTGACACTACATTCAAGAAACTGGAGTACCAATCAAACAAGTTTGATATTCAAATCTCCTTGCTAGGGGCACTAGCCCGGTATACTTCATCCATTGATTCATGCTTTGAGCGTCTGAACACCACGGTCAGTAGCTTGGTATCAAACACCCACAATTCCACTGATCCAATTCCATTGACCTCCACAAGCTCAGTTCACAATTAAGGGTCTGCACAATCCTGTTAGATAAGCTATTCCCTCTACCAGCCATAGTCAGTGACCTACTTCAAGAGGTAAAACTGATCGGCAAAGCTGAGACTCCCCTGCCTTGCTCCCAACTGGCCCTGTCACTAACAGGCAACTCACAACCAGTAGCACCAATACAAATGCAGGCAACTACGATGCCACTTTAAACATTGACGGCCTTGAATAAGGCAGTGGAACTTACAGTGAAAGTCCACCCAATCTCCCCACATTTTGAAACTTCAGATAACAATTACATATTGAAACCCCTTGTAAACACATATGTAAGCAATCAATCCAATGTAGCTCTCAAGTCACCACATACTGCTGAAAATGCTACCACCAGCACCACTGATTCCCCCACCACTCAATTTACTAAGAGCAAGAGAAAGCGTCTTAGAAAAAAAAAGCAGGAAAGAATTCTGAAAGTGGCAGACCACTGCAGATAAAGAGCTTCTTCCTCCCTTTAAGTAAAGAACCCTATGCCAAACCAGACACACCTATGAATGTGCATTGCAGGGGTATCATGCAGGGCAACAGCCAGACTCCCTCCTACAACAAGCCCTGTCAGTTTCCAAACCGGATTGACCCTGCTCGGAATTATAAGTCACAACACCAACCGACAATCGAGAGATGGGACCACCAATGAGCAAATGTACCACTCACTAATGCCTTCGCCCTAGACTGACCACTACTTTAATGGCAAATTACCACCGGGAGTATAGCTCTCAAAGTCTAAAAGACATATTAAATAGAGGAAACATTGTTAAACTCTTAACCTCCTACTCTAATCGCTAGCATTCTGCAGTACACAGAGAAAGAGGAAAAATGAGGAGAAATAAATATATTTCTCCTTGTGACACCTCACTTAGGGATTCATACCATTGTGACACATTCGTAGGTTTACCCAGATAAACCAATAGTAGTAAATCTGGGAATGTCCCAAAATCCATGGGTGGATACATAGGAACACCCACGTTCCACCTGTGAATGCCTTCCTGGGTAATGCAAGGTAGTGATTTGCTCAGCGTTGTATTACTCTAGATCTATCATGCCATGCAGGGCCACACAAGGTGGCCTTGCATGGCTTGATAAATCTGATTTAGTTGTTGCGTCACACTTGCATCCCCTTGTATGGTGCAAGGGCGACACAACTCGATGATAAATATTCCCCTGAGTGTCAGAACTTAAAAAAATTCTTTGGGGGGCACTTCTGCACTCCTGAAGCCCTCCCACCATTCTTTTTTTATCATTGGCAGTGCCCTAGCCATTCTGGGCCACCATGATAAGCAAACATTTGGGCAAACAGAAACCCAACATAGCATTATGGGGTGCTCTTGCAAGGGAGCGTGCATTTTCATGAGGTGGCTCTGGTTGGAATTTTTCTTTTTGGGGCACTTGTTTCTCGGCATCTTCCTTGTCTTTTCTTTTTTTTACATTTTTCATGGAGCTATTCCCGGTCTAAAATGGGCACCCTGGCATGCCAGTACTTTGGGGGCAGCCGGAGGTGTGCTCTCTGTGCTGACCCAAAGTAAAGGCATGTCTCTGCCTGGCCAGCATCCATTTCTTCCTGTGCAGGAACCAGCAGCCTTCTTCTCCCTTGCCAGCTCACCATTGTTGGGGGTGTTCAATGGTACTTCCCCTTCTGCCTCACTCATTGGGAGTCTGGCGATTGGGTCCCAGTGCCCCGCCTCTCTTTGTTAAGGCAGTGTGATTGTGCTCTCCCTCCTCATCTTTCATCTGGGACACAGAGGGGGAGTCCTTGGCCCCTTTCTTCAATCTCAGGGGGATACAATGGGGCTCCCCCTTTTTTCATTTTGAAGGGAGGTCAGAGGTGGTGTCCCAAGCCCCCCCTTGGCAAAAATCAGCCTGGGTGTTGGTGTCTCTGAGCCTCAAGGGCTAAGAGGAGGGGGGCCCATGCACAGTCCCTCCCAGGCTGATTAAATATTAATACAGCTAGCATAATCCCCCGTGCCCTGGCCCACCCCAGGGGTTTTTGAAGGGTGCATGTAGCTAAGCTACACGTGCTCTATTTTCTCGGCTGGAGGGGAGGTCAGATCCTCCTGAATAGCGGGAACAAATAGTCAAGGAATGTAAAAGGCCTGGGGCAGACACCATAGAGAAACAGTACAGAGTAGGTAATAATTAAGCTGAAAATCATACAGGGTTTGCTTTCTAAATGTAGGCATGAAATGGTCAAATTAGTATGGGGTTTTACACTTTGCCATATCCATCACCATACATGTTATTTCTGTACCCCGCAGATGTCATCAACATTTCAGCTCACATCTAGTTAAACACTTTTGCTAAAATTATAAACTGTGATTTTCAAATTGTGAATCTTACCAAATTCCAATTTGGAAATTGCAATTTCTAAAGTACAAAACAATTATGTTTTAAGATAGCAATTCGAAGCTGGGTTGCAAATTAAACTACCTCATGAATAATAATGAGGTGGATCGCAATTTGTGATCCGCTAGGAATCACAGCATTCATAGGTATAGTGACCTGCTGGGGTCAGCAGACCACCATGTCTGTGATTGCTTTTTAATAGTGTAAAGTTTTTTTAATCAAATGCGGCCGGTTTTCCTTAAGGCAAATTAGGATGCAAAAAAGAAAAAGAGAGACTTTTACATTTCATTTTTTAAGGGTAGACAGTGGTCCGTGAGACCACTGGCTGCTCATAATTGGTTTTTTTTACATTCTCAAACGGGAAGGGGTCCCGAAGACACTTTCCCATTTGAGAATGGGCTACCACTTCCGGTGAGGTGTCAGTAAAATATCAATGTTTTTCAACCGGAATTTGGTCGTAAAACATTCACTCATACCAAAGCAAATATGAATTTGGAAGGAAAGTACTAAACAGGCCCCTTCCAAATATAAGACTCGCAAAACCGAATTGTGATTCTGTAACAAGTTACTCACTCACACTTTGGCTTTTGTACAGCAAAAACAGCATTTTTGCATTTGCAAATGACCCAATTTTGCAAATCCTCAAAAGGCTTTGTACATATGGCCCTGAGTTAACAGCTCTAGTGACACCACCTTTAACCCGGTAGGCCACCCATCCAGTGCTACTTCCTCAAACGCATCCCAATGCTGCTTATTTCATACTATCTACCAAGTTACATCTTTGCTTCTTCCTCCTTATATTCCCCCAGTGTTTTAAACAATTGACTACACCTAGTGCTACTGCCTACTCATGTTTTGGCCCAGGGTTCCTGCCACCACCTTCCGCCTACCCTGTACTTTTCATCTTGTGTCTCCAAGCACTGCCCTTCCTGTTTACTGCCCTTCCCCTACCTGACATCCCTTTACCCCTTCCTGATAACCCATTATTTCTGATTCCTCACCTTACCCTAATGAAAACTTCCTCTCATGTAACTCCAAGCTCTTCCCTGGCTATGGACTTAGAAGAACCTGGGTTATGAAAAGGAGAGCTTCTGGTTTAAGTCTAACAGGGTTTTCAACCCGAATAGGATTTCCTCCTCTCTTTTTTACACCTTCCAAATATTAGCTGCATCTTCGTTTGCCTGTTTTCAGCATGCTGTGTCTGTGAGAGTGAATAATCTGGCAGTCTACACGTCCATATTTAGAGTAGGCTGGCACTTACATGACTGGGTCTTGCATGTGGGCAGGTGAAAAGAACAGAAAGTGCAAAGCCTGTGATGAAATTATGATGTTTTTGCTATTCTGTTTGTGCAATTGTTTTATCTAAGTTACCATTCGCGGCACCATTTTATGTTTAGCCGCCATTTTGAATCATGCCATTAGCTGCTTATTGTCTCCTCATGAAGCAGGCTGTGGAAAGTTTCATTCCTCCAAGGTTAGGCTTTGCTGCACTAATAAATACACTGTTTTTATTAGCACATACATTTCCCACAAGATAGAGGCCTGCTCCCACTAGTCCAGTGATGGGTACAGGCAGAACGACCTTGGCAAAGAGATAGTGTGTGCCCGGTCTCAAGATCGAAAGTTATCCTTCAGTACCTCCTTTGTGAAGCTGCCTCAATCTGGGAACTTCCAGTGTGGGCGTGCCTTCTTTGGTTCTGAATTGTACATGATATATCACCATGTTTTCTGATGTCAGTCCTCTCTGCAGCACCCCTAAGCAACTGGGTAAACGGGGCTCCGCGCAAGTGAATCTAAATAAACATATGCTTGGTTTGTATTCTCTACTGTCTGACTGACTCTTCATTTGTATGGACGGCTGAGAGGTGGCGCGAGTGACCGGGGTGGCCCGAATCGGGTCACCTCCTTCAGGAGGTGCCCAAACAGGGACCCTATCAGGCAAGTGGCCCATCCACTCCTGAGGACGGGTGGGGAGGTCGAGGCTGCCATCGGGTTGGATGGATGGACCAGGGATCCCTGCATGAGAGAGATTCTGAACTTGCAGCTGCCCCTTCTCTTCCACCAGACGGTGCCTCACTCAGCGGTCATCCCGACTGGGGTCCTGAATGGCAAAACCCTTGGATCTGACCGTTTGGTCCGAAGAGTTGGCAGTGGAGAATAAATTTGTTTGACCTGTGTGCACCAGGTGAGTTTTTTTGGGGTTTGTATTTGGCACTGTCTGAGGACCGATTTCAGTACAAGGTGTTTGTGAACACTTTGCCAGGCAACATAACTAATTTGGCTCACTTTTGAGAGGACAATGAAAGCAGAGAAAAAGGCCCGGAAGGGGTGAATGCAAACATTGACTCAGAAGGCTGTAGCATATGATTGAGAGAAACAAGTGATAGCAATTGAATGAGAAGATTGGAGGTTTCAATTGAATATTGATAAATCTTATGTGACCCAAGAAGATAATGATACGTTTGTGTAACAATTGTTAGGTACTCGACCCCCACCCCCATATGCCCCGCAGAGGATATATCCTGCTCTTCCCTCACATGCCCAGCTTCTGTCTCTACTGTTTCTGCTTCTGTTACTGTTGATCGGATTGTATTGGCCACGGTACCTCCTGTGCTTTCTTTGTCTTCGCCGTCTGTGGCAACTATGACTGTTAGTACTCCTGCAACACCTATTGCTTCGGCATCTCTTTCGCCAGCTCTTACACTCGCGACACAGCCAGCAGCAACGTTAGTGCATACTACCTCTGTTGGCACTCCTACTGTATTCTTCCATTCCACAACATCACAGAATAGTGGGACACCAGTACATGGATTTGAGGATAGAGACTGGACAATGTTCAAGGAGCGAATGGGTCCGTATGTGCGATCGGAGATGGGAGATGCAAGAAAAAGGTGGTGGCCAATCAGGCTGCGCAGTGGGCCCGAAACCCCATTTATGGTCTGGAAGATGTGTGGAGTGTGATGAAAGATTATGAGCCTTTTGTACAACAGCATGCCCTTAAGCTTATGTCGGCTACTTTGATCGGTCTTTGGGAGCAGTGTTTCAACAATGCAGCACGGCGCCTGGTCAAGTCTTTGGTAATGTTGCGACATTGGTTGCCTATCGGGGTAGACTGCTCGAGAAGAGCCCCACCCCGGTATCTCAGTTTCCGATGCAGGAGGTTCATCCTATCTATCATCCCCAAATTCCAAAGCTAAGGGATGAGCATAATGTTGTTACTAAACCAGGGGCAGTGACCCATTTCCAAGAACAATGGGTTTATACTCCATGGAAAAGAAGTGAAGTGTTGTATCTCAAGACTCAGTTACCTGATCCTAGGAAGAATCCGACTGCTTATTATAAAGAATTGACTGAAGCTGCCTCTTCTACACTGGTGACAATTGCTGCTATTGAAATGCTCTTTGGCTTACTAGCTTCGGTTGATATTTGGAGATAGGTATACACACAGGATCATGCTGCGGAATTGGGTCGTACCTGGGATCAAATTAAAGTATGGGATCAGGAGAGGAAGCCTGGTGAGAAGCCTAAAGCAGAGATACTTGCTTTGCCAGGCCACATTATCATGCATATGCATTCCCTTATGGTTGATTGGGACAATTTATTGGCTTGTCGGCAGAAGAAAGATGAGAGTGTGTCTGATTTTTTCACTCGGTTTAAAGATGTGTTTCTAGATTATAGTGGGCAGGATTTATCTATTGAGGGAGGTGTCTCATTGTTTGCTAATAGATTTGTTTCAAATTTGCTTCCCGAGATTGCAACTCGATTGCAGGCTTGCGGGAGCACCTGTTCCATCTCTTCACCTTCTGTTATTTTGGATATGGCACAGTATTATGAGGACTGGGAAAATGAGGATAAGGAGAGGACGGAGATGAAGCACAAGGATTTGAAGATGAAAGGGTTGTTGCAGCAGGCTTCTAGGGGAAATGGTAGAGGACATGGTATTTTGGCCCAACAGCTTCCACGCACTAGCAGGCCTACAAATATCACGCCTTTGGCGCCGAATCAGTGCGTGTATTGTAAAGAGGAGGGACACTGTCGTAGCGAGTGTCCAGTGCTTTTGCAGAAGGTGGGGTCCCGAAAGGACGAGGTTCTCATGGACGGGGTCGTGGAGCTGGTGGGCAGGGCTCAGAATGCTGTGGCCCCGCCGGGTCGTTCTGATCAAAATTATTTTGATGACCCTCGGGGAGGACAGTATTATCATGATGATTATGATACGGATGAGGCAACAGAGATGTCTTAAAACTCGGACATCCAGGAACAGAGTGAGGGACCAGTTCAGATTCCTGTGGATCAACGCGGTCCGTATGTTAGTGTGGATGTGCACCGTTGAACTAAGGAGTTTTTGGTGGATACTGGTGCAATGAACAGTTCTATTTCTCATTCCTTGGTCCCTGGGGTGGCTGTGTCTGACCATAATAATGTTTCAGTAGGTTTTTCTGGTGTACCAGTTGTGAGCCCCATTTCAAAACCCCTTGCGTTGACTATTGGTGGATTCGCCATTCTTGTTGATGTCTAATTGTGGAGAGAATTTGATGGGCTTGGACTTGCTGAAGAAATTGCATGCCACGATTTACTGCTCCCTGGCGGGTGTTTACATGACAATGGGCAAGGATGTCGTGCGTGCTACACAGTGCCTGTCTAAAGATGCGCCTCTTCCTGCAGAGTTTTAAGATGTACCACCCACTCTTTGGGTGACAGGTGACACAGATGTGGGATTGTTACAGATACCACCAGTTCTGATCTGAGTTAAAGACAATGCTATTTTACCTCACATCCCTCAGTATAAAATACCGCAGACAGGTGAGCGAGCTTTATTGCAAATTATACAGGACTTGATTGATAAAGGAGTGGTTGAGGAGACGACTGCTAATGTTTGTAATAGCCCTATTCTTACCATTCTCAAACAGACAGGAAGGTACTGTAACTCATTCAGAGTATGGGACGCTTTTATCTTGGAATATTGCAGGTCTAAAATCAAAGACTAAGGACCCTGATTGGGCATCATTTATTAATCTTTATGACATATGCTTATTCCAGGAGACCTGGCTCCTAGAGGCCCAGTATTTTCCTGGGTTCTTGAATTTCAATGTTTTGGCAGTAAAGGGCAAAAAAGGGCGCCCTTCAGGCGGTCTTACTGTTTGGATCAAGCAGGTCCTTGGCGTTACTGTCAAGGAGTTCTCTACTTTAAATCCGGATATTCAGCTCATTAATGTCAAGTTTAATAATGGGAAATCACTAGACATCTATATTGTTTATGCTAGAAGCACTGGTGGTAAGAAGTCTGATACCATAGCTTGCCTTGAGGAACTTATGTTTCTCTATTCTCAGCACTCCCATGTAATTATTGGAGGAGATTTTAATACTACTTTTGAACCCTTATTTGTGTTTCGGACGAAGAGGACAGTCTATGGGGTAACCCAAAATTAGACCTTGATCCTGTCAATCATTGGTCTGAAGTGGCAATTCAGATCAATGCCCTTTGTCTGAATAAGGGGCTTCGAGCAACTAATGGCAGGTCTGAGCAAGATAAAGTAGGGTCCAATACTTTTAAGAGTGGTTCACGTGCCAGTAGAATCGATTACATTTTGTTATCCCTTGAACTATGGGATGATTTGAGAGGTATGATGATTATCGATAGAGTGGAGAGTGACCATAATCCTCTTTCTTTGTTACTCCTGTTCTGGGTGAACCCTATTGTTTGCCATGACTTGTCTGCTCAGATCCAACAAGAACTAGTCATTGCGAATGATATGCGCCATGTTAGATGGGCAAAAGTAGCTCAAAGTCAAGAATATCTTAATTTTATCTTAAGTAGTTTAAACCTTGCCATACAGGAACTAGGGACAGAGTATAAAAAGAGTGCCTTAGATTTATCCCGTATGCTTGGGATAAAGATCCATGAATCTTTTTTCCTAGAACTTAGAGATATTTTTGTGAGGCAATGTAAACCAAATAAGAACAAGTATGATTCTTCCCCACGCTGGTATACTGCAGAGTGTAGAGAAGCTCGTTTGAACCTGGGTATTGCCCTTAAAAGTGGTGTAAGTTCCAGTTTTCGCTCTGCAAGATATGTCTATAAGAAAGTAATACTAAAATCCAAACGAGCATGGGATGATCAAAGATGGCAGGAACTCAGGGAAGCAGGTGCCCAACATGATTCTAGACACTTTTGGTCAGTTCTTAAGTGGGGGAGTGGGGGTAATCCTGACAAACCCCAAAACTGGGTTTCGCAAGAAGCATGGGTTGAGTATTTCGAGTCCCTTTATGCCATAGGAGAGGGTCTGAGCACTACCCCCGAGTTTCAACTTGTGTTCGGTAAGGATGAAGCTTTTACCTTGGGTGATGTCGATAATGCACTAAAACTTGTGGTCCCAGGTAGGGCACCCGGTATGGATGGAGTTCCAGCCGATATCTTCCTGAGTAATAGTGAATCCTGGGGAAAGTATATACTAGTATTGGCTAATTTGATTGCTAGAGGCGCCCCGATACCCACCTCCTGGAAAGGGGCTGAAATGATTCCGCTGTTTAAGAAAGGGAATAAGTCCCTCCCCGGTAACTATCGACCAATTAGTTTGATTGACACCACACAAAAAATTCTGGGTAGGTTGATTTTGAATAAAGTGTTGGACTGGGCCTCTGAACATTTAATCCTTTCCCATTTGCAAGCAGGATTTAGAGCCCGAATAAGCACTATCGATCAGGTGTTGCATTTTGCTATGCTCCACTGGAAAACTGTACTTTTAGAAGGGGGCAGCCTATATGCTGCCTTTATTGATTTAAGGGCAGCGTTCGATCTTGTCCCTCAGGCATCTTTATGGGCTGTCCTAGACAAAATGGGTATGCCACCTTCATTACTTTCTTTAATTATCAGACTCCATGTGGACAACTTTGCACAGATCAGGTGGGGCTGTGTAGGACAAGTTCCCTATACAGAAGGGGGTTAGACAAGGCTGTGTTCTTACGCCAACTTTATTTTCTATGTATATTAATGATGTGGCTAAGTTATTAAGTGATGCAAGCATAGATGCCCCTATATTGGCGGGTGCTAAAATTCCTATTTTAATGTTTGCCGACGATTGCCTAATTATAGCTAAAACCCCGAGCGGCCTTCAGAAATCTTTAAGTATTTTTGAGGACTTTTGTTCAGCTCGTGGGCTAGAAGTAAATGTTTTAAAATCAAAATTTATGTCTTTTAATCAGTCCAAATCTTTCAAGGGCAAAATATTTATGAATAATCTGCCACTTGACCAGGTTCAAGATTTTATTTATTTAGGTATTTGTATCCAACATGATTAGGGCTGGAAGAAGCAGGTAGATTTGGCAACCCTTAAACATTCTCAACTCTCTTGTGCGCTGAGTAAAGAACATACTAAATCTTTGACAAAACCAATCGACCCGGCAGTCCGTGTGTATGATGGAAAAGTGGTTGGGGCTGCGCTCTATGGAGTTGAGTTATGGGGGTTTGAGAATCTACATAAAATGTCTACTTCAGAAAATAGATTTTTACGCAATCTTACTAAATTACCACAGAGTACTCCCTTGTGTCCTTTGTTTTATGATCTAGGAATGAGACCAATAGCATTAATTGCCTCGTTTCGACCAGTTTTATACTGGCGACGATTATGGGTTACCCCGGAACTTGGGCTCTTTGCTCTTGGCCTTATGGACATAATCAAGATCGATATCTTCCACAAAGTTAAGTGGCTTTATAGGATATATGAGACGCTTAAAGAGTTGGGTCTAAAAGATCTGTGGGAGGACCCAGTAAATGCCAGGTTCCCGTCAAAGCAAGTATTGAAGGCCTTATATTGGGAAATGGTGGCTATCCGAGTTTATAGAAGCACATCTCCGCTCTCACTAACAGGTGTATTTTTTGATTTTAAGGACACAATTTCTCTGGCAACTTTCTGGGATGATATTACTAATTCTCTGGATAGGAAGCTTTACTCCCAATTTAGAGTTGGTAGTCTTCCAGTCAGAGAATTCACATCTAGATGGTCCTCGAGAAACATGCTCAATTGTCCGGGCTGTATGGCATCTACTGAATCAATTAACCATCTTTTGTTTCAATGCCCATCATATGTAATTCCGCGACGGGCCTGGATAAAACCAATGTGTCGACAGTTGGGCACTAGGAATGCCAAGGTAGCAGTTAGAATTTTGCGTTCCACTGAAATTCCATGTATTTATATATCTGTTGCTAAATTCCTTGGAAGGGCCTGGGTGATTAGGAGTAAATTGTTGGCTGGGCAGATTCTCTAAAACCTTGAATTATGAATCATGTTGTAATTCTATTTATTTTTTTTAACTATTTTTAATATGTACTTCTCTTTTGTGTTTATATTTAATCTCTGTATGCTTTTATGACAATCGTCGAATAAAGCTAACTTGACTTGACTTGAGTTAAAGACAATGCTATTTTACCTCACATCCCTCAGTAGAAAATACCGCAGAGAGGTGAGCGAGCTTTATTGCAAATTATACAGGACTTGATTGATAAAGGAGTAGTTGAGGAGACGACTGCTAATGTTTGTAATAGCCCTATTCTTACCATTCTCAAACAGACACCTTCAGGTTCCTCTGATGATCATGCTGATGTTTATCGCTTTGTGATTGACTTGCGGGTAGTTAATAGAATAGTGATTCCCAATTTTCGGTGGTCCCTGACATTACGACTTTTTTGACAATGATTCCTACTTCTACTACATACTTTTCTGTCATTGATTTGAAAAATGCATTCTTAAATATTCCAATTCATCCTGACAGCAGGTTTGGGTGGTAGAATTTTAGATTCTGTCATGCTCCTCAAGGTTATACAGAGAGTCTGAGTATCTATAGTCAGGCATTGAAAGGTCAGCTGGATTCCTTGTTGCTCTCTACAGGTAATGTATTGCTTCAGTATGTCAATGACTTGCTCATCGCCTCGGATACAGAACAAGGTTGCAGAGACAGTACAGTTAAATTGCTGTTACACTTAGCCCAACATGGCTGGGAGTCATTTTTTACACCACCTTATCCTTTTTCCATCATGTGAAAGTGAGCACTTTATCCACCTGCTATACATTGAAGATTCTGAGGAAAATATTTCCTTACATACCGCCAGACCTACGGAAAATGTTTTTTTCTGCATTAGTCTTGTCAAGGGTTGACTACTGTAACGGCCTTCTGATTGGCATAAATAAAGTGCTTCTCGTGGAACAGCAGTTTTTACAGAACTCTGCTGCCCAATTTGCTCCTTGGTACCCCAAAATATTCCTCTGCCAAGCTGGCCCTCAAAGCTCTACACTGGCTTCGAGTGGAAAAGCGGATTAATTTTAAGGCCCTCTGGGGGGCGTGGCTTGGCTGCCGAGCGGAATGGCTGCCTGAAACCGCAGCTCCGCCGATCGAGCAAATAAATCCTTCATTTATGAGCTTCACCGGTGTGTGGGCTCGGATCCCCTGACCCTAGCAGGGTGCCTAGAGTGTCCGCCCCGTGCGTTGGAACTTTTGACCCCGTCTGTGGAGCTGTGGAGGAGTGCGGCCTGCTGGAGGCGGAGAGACGCGGCGGCCTGCTGCACTCGTGAGCACCGGGGGCTTGCGTGCGGCGTGGCCCGAGAGCGGACCGAGCAGTGAGGCGGCGATCTACGGATCAACCCGGCCGGGGGGAGCTCGGCCTGCCTGGCGTATACCCCCCGCAGCTGAAGCACCGGAGCTGGGTCGGCGTCATCCGGTGCTGTGGACCGCCGCTGACAGTGTGGAGGTGAGGCGAGGGGGAAGACCAGGGCGAATCGCCGCGCTCCGAGAGCTGGACTACAGCCGCGGAACTGAGAGGGGGGCGCCTGTGCCGGCGCTCGGTGGAAGCAGCTGGGCCCCGCTCTGGAGGGCCACTTTGCCGGACCCCGTGGGGAGACCGTCCGATCCGTGCCCTCGAATCACTTGGCCTTTTTATTGTACGTTTGTGTGCTGCTGCGGGCCCAGGGGCGGCGGTGGAGTGGCGGCCATCTTCGCCGGGGGCCCCGGGGCGGCAACCTAAGGGACGTGGTCGGCTGCTGGGCCTGACCCTGGCCGCGCGACGGTGCCGGAGAGGTCGCGCTCTGGACCAGTGACCCCGAAGCAGAAGTGGGGCTGCGTGAAGATCCGGGAGTCGGCTGGCTCTGGCGCTGAGTTGCGTGGCTCCCCTCCTGGCGGACGGCTTGCCGGGTGGGTGATTTGGCACGGGACAAGGGCGCTACGGTGGATGTACATGCGAGCCGTGCTGCATTGCCCTGGGAGACAGACGAGGAGCTGCCGCTCGAGAACTGGCCGGGGCCTGAAGAAACGTGCTGCGCCTGCCCCCGCATGGGTCGTTGCGTCACGGGTATAACCCGATCTGGAGAACACAGCTTCGTTGGCTGCTAGTGACGCCTGAGCTACCTGCTGCCTGTTGTGAGACCCTGGTGAGTGGTGACCACTGCTGTGTGAGGAGAGTGCAGTTCGACGGCCCACGGCAACCGACTGCACTAGACGGCAATCATGGGCAAGCCGGACACGCGGCAGCCGAAAATTACATTTGACAAGTCCAAACAGAAACCGCCAGACCGGGACCACCGAGATGCTGAGTCTGCTCCAGAAGAACAGAGTGGCCCCCAAGACGCGGACATCAAAACCATGTTCCAAGAACTGAAAACGAGCTTACATGGCATAGATGGCAAAATGGACGCGCTGGCGGCGCGAATGGACGCTATCACGTCTCGCATGGACAAACAGGAAGGACGAGTAGAGTCACTGGAAACGCGAGTGGCCGATACGGAAGAAAGTCAAACCGACCTTGGCAAAACACTGCGGGGCATGGATAAAGTCCTAGCGCTCATACAACAAATAACGAGGACTTGGAAGCGCGCTTGCGGCGCAACAACGTCCGCATCACGGGAGTGGCGGAAACAACGGACATCACTAACATGGAGCAATATATCGAACAGATGCTGAAAGAATTGTTTGGGTCGGGCTTATCATCGATGTTCCTTGACGAGCGGGCGCACAGATCATTGGCGCCCAGGCCTAAACCGGGTGCGCCGCCCAGGCCTATCATTGCACGTGTCTTAAATTATAGAGCCCGGGACACGATATTGCGTATGGCAAGAGACATGACCGACGTGCAATATAAAGGCAATCACATTGCACTCTATCCCGATTATACGATGCAGGTACAGGCCGCTCGGAGGGAATTTTTGCCGGCGAAAAAACTTTTCCAACAGACGGGCACCAAATACTCCCTCATATACCCTGCAAAGCTCTGGGTACAAGGTCCCGGAAAACCATCCTTCTTCTTGGACGCGAAAGCGGCTCTGCAATACGCCAAACAACTGGCGAAGGACCAAAAGACTCAAGCAACCGCAGGCGGACCGGACCAGCGAGACAGGCTAAGTGATGTTGAATGACTGTCACCGTTTGATTTTTGATATGCAGATGGATAAGGCCTGTCCGGGCCGGATCGGGTCCTGGTGAATGTTTGGTGCTCTGGAGGGTTAATTTCAGATGCTGGTGGGGAGGTGTGTAGAATTGCGGGACTGGGAGGGGGGGGTCCTTGAGCAGCCACACTGGGTCAGCGCTCGATCACCCTGGCATGAGTACAGGGTTAGTAGGTGGCCAACCTGCGTACCTCAGGGGATGATTCCCACTCATCGGTTACGACCAATGACTGTAGATACAGTTTCTAGGGTAGGGAGGGGGACCTGGGGGGACATTGCACAACCTAATTGGGGGGTTGGAGCGGGTGGAGGTTGGGTTCAACTGAGTTTGGGGGATTCTGTTGGGTTTTGTTTATGTTCTAAAGTTGGGTCAGAGGAAGCGAGATTTGATGCTGCAATGTATATCGTACAATGTTCACTGCTATGTCGACAGTCACCTAGCGCAAGGTGCTCTGGCCTCTGCCGGGCAGGGTGGCCCGCTGGGCCGTTAGGATTTGAGATGTCTAGCGGAGGGGAGTGGCCGGGAGGAGTGCAACATGGAACAGGTCTGCGGCTTGAACGAGTTTTATTCACATGCCTGTCGTCGTGCAGAAAATAAAATGCATTACTTGGAATGTAAGGGGTATGAATGACAGACGCAAAGCGAGATTGGTGCAGGCCTTCCTACTCCGCAAAGACGTGGACCTCTGCCTCCTACAGGAGACACACTTGACGGCCAACGCGTCGCAGCTGCTCAAACATTATAGATGGGGAGAGATCATTCACGCCTCCTATTCTAACTACTCCAGAGGGGTGGCGATACTAATCAGGAAGGGACTTCACTGGAAAACGCATGAGGAAATCAGGGACACGGGAGGCAGATATATTACATTAGTGGGCGCACTGTGCGGAATGAGAGTGATCCTGGTGAATGTGTATGGCCCGAATGATGATAACCCAGAGTTCTACGGGGACCTATGGCATAAGGTGCAGGCCCGTGGCCCGGCAGCGATTTTGTGGGGAGGGGACTATAATGTCGTACTATCAGACACCATGGATAGACAGGGCACGACTAGGGAGCACCACCCCAGGGCGTCGGAGGAGCTCGGCTACATCATGCAGGATGCAGGGCTGGTGGACTCCTGGAGGATGCTACACCCCGGGGTACGCGCGGGCACGTGCATAACGGCCCATAGGGCGGCCTGGTCCAGGCTAGACTACTGGCTGCTATCCAGAGATTTGCACACGACGGTACTAGAGGTGACACACCTGCCGAGATCTCTGTCCGATCATGCCCCGGTGTTCCTTACGCTGTCCACACCGCCCCAATACTGTGGAAATATGGATTTTTCTGGTCAGTTATGTCCCCTATCTTGGACCCCAACGGTTTCATGTATAAATCACAAGTACATGTATGTTCCCTCCAGTTCCAGTTATGAAGACGCAAGCACATGTGTGTCCACCGCCAACATGTCCTCTTTTTGATTCGCCATGAATGGGCCGGATATTCCATTCCTAAGTATGAAAGGCCACCGGCTTTATATGGTTCACTTATGCCATTTTACAGTCCAGGCAAGTAGGCCCTGATTCTGCCATCAAGTTTTTCCTGCCTTCTGCCTCTGAAAGCTTCAGTCTGAGCTCGCATCTGTATCCATGAACTTTGTCCTCATTCTCTGCGCAGCTAACGGTGCCTGACATCAGCCTGTTGCCTGCCAAAAACTGTATTTCACCTTCGAAATTATCTGCTCCGCTCCCTACCCAATGCATTCCTGTCTAGTAGTTTAAGTAAACATTCTTCCAGCTACCGAGCAAAAGGCCCGGCTTCTCTGTCATTATGCCAGTAATTCATAGCCCTGTTACTATGGAAGATTCCTGCCCTCGCATCTAGTGTAGACACTTAGACGCTTGTACACGCACTAACAGTCAGTATAGTCAGTATAGAATAAGATTCTACTCCAAGAAGGCCTCTCTTTTGGATAACACAGTTCTTTAAACATAGGATGTTAGATATGATTTGGGATTAGGTTGACTTGACCCTCCAGACTTCTGTCGCCACATGTAGAGCTAAATGTCAAGTCCCCTTCACCCCCTAGTTGCACGTCAATAACACGTCATGCTGCTGCGCGCGCATTTCTGCCAAGT
Organism: Triturus cristatus; assembly: GCF_964204655.1. Classification (NCBI taxonomy): domain Eukaryota; kingdom Metazoa; phylum Chordata; class Amphibia; order Caudata; family Salamandridae; genus Triturus; species Triturus cristatus. The sequence goes on along the minus strand of NC_140582.1, from coordinate 769,737,454 downwards.
ATTTCTGCTGACATTGCGAAATTCTTTCATGGAACCACCCTATTATGACATCATACCTGATGACGTTCTTTAGTTACGCCCAGTTACACCCACTTTTGCTACGCATGTATGTTTTATCTTTACTATCAATTGTTACGCCTCCTCCATTTGTTTCACTGTAATGCCTATTGTATAAAAATGATTACCTATCAATAAAGTACGGTCTTCACTTCCTGAACCTTCGTGGTGATGGAATCTGGAGCTCATCGATTTAAATTGATTATGGATTAAAGCCCGTTCCGAACCTCTAATACCACGGATTCTGCCTCTTATTTTACTGAGCTATTGTTATAGATTTTCCGCATCAAATTAAGTCCCGGTAATTAAATTATTTACCACATGAATGGCGCCCGAACAGGGACACTTTCTCATCTCACGCGCCGGCGGTGCGTTGCAGGCCCGGTCTCCTGTCACAGCTGGACGGACAACAACGCGTACCCACAGGATTTCCTGTATCTCCCTCCTGCCGAGCGGGGGTAACTGAGGCTGCGATCAACACCCAGACGAGGCGGTGAGAAGTGCGAAGTATCCCGACCAGAGCCTAGCTGAGAGAGCAAGATCCGAGGTATACAGAGGCCCACCAGTTTCCGAAGTTTCCGAAGTTCCGAGTCGAGTCCAGTCCGGTTCAAGTTCAGTTCAGTTCCGAGGCCTTCCGTTCCGAGCTACCCGGTGAGTACCATTATCGGGGAGGCGTTCTGACGTGCACATAGGTTGTGCCGGTCAAGACGGGTTTGGGTACACAAATCCGGTCTGCACTGTTTCAGCAGTGTATCTGTACTGTTTAGCAGTATATCAAGTATGTCTAGTATATAATTCAGAATTACCTAGTTAGTATCGAGTATTATGCTTAGGGACTAGTTCCCTAATTGGCCACCATTGTCTATTTTGTTTAAATGTTAAATGTTAAAATGTTTTAAATACGTTCTGTATATTGTGGTGTGAATGACTGTTCATTATTGTGTTTTATGGTATTAGACGTGTTTAAAATTAGGTATCAGATCAGATCAGTTCTCAATATGCCGCTCTTTTCGAAATTAAGACAGATCACAACTAGAAAAGGGGGACTCGAAGAAGCTGTTCCCATTCCTCCTAGGGACACTCCAGGGTACTTCATGTATCATAAACATGGCCTAGACGCCATATTATTTCTTGATCTATGGGTAGACTACACCAAGGAATTACCAGAAAGTCAGAGGTGGCCCGCAGCTGGGACCTGGGATGCAGATTGCATCGTGAAAGTAGAGGAAGAATTATGGAAAAAGAAAGCTAGACAGTCACAGAAAGATGCCATTGAATTATGGCGTAAAGAATCATATAGACGTACAGAAAAAGCACGTAGACAGGAAGAGAAGAGTAAGGAGAATTCAAATAAAGTTCGAGAAAGTGTATTAATTGAAGAAGGTACTCGAGTAAAGTCAGAGCAAACAGACAGACAAAGAAATGCCCTTGTGAATGGTATGTATCCTCTTCTGGCCGAAGGATTACCTAAGGCTACTCCGGAAATACCAAAAGACTTGCCACCCCCATTGTTTCCGATAAAAGTACATCCCAAAGGGCATCCCAGATCCGCAGAAGATGTTTTTCTTTCCTCTTATTTAGACGACGCAGCTCCCGAGTATGCTAATGCTGCGCCACATAGACCGTCTGCCGAGGGGGTTCAACGCCAAGACCCTCCTTCGTCCGTGCCTCTACAACAGCACACCCCGACACAAGTTCCGGCAAGCACATCTGTTTCTACATCCGCATCCACACCTATGGTTGCTATATCCCGTTCAACGAATCCTTTCACATCCAGCACCCCAGGTGGTGCTACCGGAGGTACATCAAGCATTTTTTCTACGCCACCCAGAACAAATAAACTTTCCTTTCAAGAATTAGCCCACCAACGTACGCCCAAACTAGTAACTCCCAGCACGCTCAAGGAACTTCTAATAGACTGTAGATATGACCCTGTGCCCGGAAAAGGGGACGAAATGATGCTGGCATCATTACGTATCCGACGAGCTGCAATATATTTAGGGAAGCTACCAGGAATGACTGCACATTTAGAAAATATATATCATTTTGTTCAATCAGGGCGAGACCCTGAGAGTATTACCAGAGCCATGGAGTACCAAAAGGTGGAAATACAGGGGGAACTGTTACGTTTCCTCATAAACTGTGCGATCAGAAATCAAGATCAACCAGGGGTAAATACGGAAGAAATGCAAATTCTTACCACATGGGGTAAGAATATATCAGAGGGGAGACACGATAAACGATCATGTATAGTAGCTATGAGCCGAAAGATCCGCAAAGAAATAGAACGAATACACGAGGAAAGATTAGCAGTAGACGAACCAGAACAAACCGAGGACGAGGAAGAATTAGAACTGCCCACAGGACAGTTAGAAACTATGGCCTATGTAGGTAGAGGAAGATCTTGTAATAATACTAGATGCTTTACTGATCCGACATGTCCGATACGTTCAGATAATAACAGAAAATTCCCTCCTTGGTTCCAAACTCCTATAATAAATATAAGGTCCCCCGAACATTCGTTCCAAGCCACTGACAAATTACTCCGAGAACGAAGGGGTTATCATATACTCGATTCTATGGACGAACAAGAATTAGCCAGGTCAGCCGTTCACTGGGTTGATAGTCCTGTAAAATATGGTGATGATACACTAGCACATACGTTTTTGAACCTCGCCCCAGATGAACAGCGTTTAGCTGGTATCTACATGATTCAACAACTCCTTATATTATATAAAAGCCAACACTCCGATCCTGGCCCCTTACCTGATATATTGACTGAATTACTCACGAATAAATGGAGAGGGTCCGGTACTAAGTTAATTAGAGAAATACTAGAATCTAGAAGGCAGTACATTCTTTTTGTATGTCCTGAACATGTCTCATTGCCCATCAAGGAAAGAACGACGTATTACATGGATAGACAGAATCCCTTACGTGAAGTACACCCGATAAAGGGTGATGACAATGAGTTTAAACGTGTGTTTGTATACACACCCATATCTAAAATAGAACTATTAGAAATGAAGAAAGTGGTACCCAGTCATGATAAAGACCCAGCAGGTTTCCATCGTGAAATTAAAGATATGTTACTCATGGGAGAATATACCTACCCCGACATTATGACAATATTGAAGGTATTAATGCCCGCGGGCATTTACGAAAAACTCAAGGAAAAGGATTGGGAGGTGGGAGACCAGAAAATAGATTGGACAGCATTAGAAAACGAAGAAAAAGCTCGAGGTCCAGGTTCAGGGCTCGGGGACAAGATCAAAGCGCTACCAGGTCTACTAGTACAGGTACTGCCACGTTTATTAACTACGAAAAAGGAAGACTGGGGTGCAATTTCAGCCTGTAAACAAAAATCAGATGAAGACACTAGTGATTTCTATTCCCGATTTGAGAAATGTTTTGGTATAAATAGTGGAATAAAAGCAAGTAGCGAGTCGTATCCACATCTGTTTGTGACAAAGTTAGTTGAAAATGCCTTGCCCCAAGTTAAGAATAGAGTATTGAAGTTCGAGAGTACCTGGCAAGGTAACACTCCGTCACAAATGTTACAAATGCAGTATCATCACAATAGAATTAGAGAAGAACAAGAACATGAACATAGACGCATGAAAGACACGAAAATAAAAATGCTAGTTTCCCAGACAGTACCAACTGACGGTCATAAGAAGGGTATAACACAGTCCAGTGTTTCAACAGGTCCTGTTAAAGGGACGTGCAACTATTGTAAACAGCCAGGTCATTATGTACACGATTGTCCAGTTTTAAAACATAATATTGCCATAGGTAACGCAAAAGAAAGACCACGGCCACCTAGACAGGATCAGAACCAACAAGGAGCTCCGCAGCATGCACAGTCCATGCCAGCTCCGCAACAGTCTATGCCAGCTCCACCACCGCAGCCTATTGCTGCCACACAAACAACGACCCGACAGATGTATCAGACCGCACAGTATGACTATCCTGATTATCAACGATACTCATGAAACAGCCTAGAGAGGGAAGTTGGCTTACCCCTTATTGAGGTCCCTGTAGATCAAGAAGGACCTTATGTACACAGTGAACTGTTAGGTCAAGATAGAAAATTCTTACTTGATACAGGGGCAAGTCGAACAACAATAAAACGTAGTGAAGTTCCAGGGGCACCCCTCTCAGGCGCACAGAATATTTCCCTTGGTTTTTCAGGAAAACCTATCATTAACGAAGTAACACAGCCTCTTCCACTTACGATCGGTCCCTTGACACGAACTACAGATTTATTGCTTACTAAATCATGTCCAGAAAACTTGTTAGGCATAAAAACTTTGAAAGCTCTAGGAGCTATTATATGTTGTTCCCCGGAAGGAGTAAGATTGTTTTTACGTGACTTCAAAGGGCACTACGTGTCCCGAGACATGGATCACCGACTACAGACTTTACCGACACATTTATGGGCACAAGGCCCTACAGATGTTGGTTGCATGAACATTACACCATATCGAGTCACACTAAAGGCAGGAGTGGTACTTCCACGAATGCGACAATACAAGTTACCCCCAGATGCTGTAGTGGCTTTACTACAAATCATTGACGAGCTTATTACCCAAGGAGTGGTTGTGGAAACTGACTCCAATGTATGTAATTCACCGATAATTCCGATTCTTAAACGAACCGATCCAACAGCCCCGCCAGTATATCGATTGGTTATTGATCTGCGCGAATTAAATAAATGCATAGTACCACAATATCCCGTAGTCCCAGACATTTCTTCATTACTGACAGCCATTGATTCCGAAGCAACATTCTTTTCTGTAATTGATCTCAAAAATGCCTTTTTCAGCGTCCCAATAGATCCGGAAAGCCAATACTTGTTCGGATTTAGTTTAAATGGACGAAGCTTTAAATTCACACGCGCACCTCAAGGATTTACAGAAAGCCCCAGCATTTATAGCCAAGCACTGAAACGAGAACTCGACAGTATCCACATGCCAGTCAACACTGCCCTGCTTCAATATGTCGATGATCTGCTTTTCACCGCTAGAAGCGAACCTGAATGTGAGAAAGCCTCACTGACGGTATTACAATTTTTGGCCGAAAAGGGGCACAAGGTGTCCCCTTCTAAGCTGCAATTCTGTGTCCAGCGAGTTGTTTACCTTGGTCACTCGCTGTCCAAGGAGGGAAGGCAGCTTACACCAGATCGCATCCAGCTAATTGCTAATATGCCAATACCCAAGACACAAAAGGAGGTGCGGGCTTTCATAGGCCTCACTTCATATTGTAGGCAGTGGATCCCTCAGTATGCATTTCTAGCAAAACCCCTCATTCAATTGACAACACAGGAAGCCACATCGACTGTTCTCCCTTGGACTCAGGAACATACACAAGCTTTTGAAAGCCTAAAGAAAGCCTTATGCCAAGCACCTGTTTTAGCAACACCATGTTACAATAAACAGTTTACACTCTTCGTTACAGAACGCGAAGGTACTGCCTTGTCAGTACTCACACAGGAACAAGCAGGATCACACAAACCATGTGCTTATTTCTCTAGTACATTAGATCCCGTAGCTCAGGCTTTGCCTGCGTGCCTGAAATCAGTGGCAGCAACAGCTTTAGCAATCAGACAAAGCGATGCCATAGTATTAGGACATCCATTGACAGTACAAGTACCACATGCAGTGGAGGTTCTCTTGAACCGCACACAAACACAACACTTGACCATAGCACGACTTACTGGTTACGAATTAACATTGTTTCAGCCACATATAGAAATCAGACGTTGTAGTACATTGAATCCTGCCACACTGTTACCTGTAAATGGAACAGACCCACTTGCACATGATTGTATTGAAGTTATCACTATCACGACGAAACCCAGACAAGATTTGACAGACGTCCCATTGTCAGACCCAGACCTGACATTGTATGTAGATGGTTCATGTATGAGAACAGGTACAGGAGAGCTAGTGGCCGCTTACGCAGTCACAACAGACACTGAAATCATTGAAACAAATTGCATAAATACCTTGTCCGCTCAAGCAGCAGAGCTCATCGCTCTGACACAAGCCTGTATTCAAGCCACAAATAAAAAAGTCAACATATACACTGATTCACGTTATGCATTCGGAGTTGTACATGACTTCGGCGTGCTGTGGCGATAGAGAGGTTATTTAACTTCTCACGGTGCCCACATTCAGCACGGACCCCTTATTCATGCCTTATTAGATGCAATACATTTACCCACTGCAATATCAATTATGAAATGTAAAGCTCATACGAAAGTTACTGATATCATTTCTCAAGGCAATGATCTAGCTGACAGAACAGCTAAACAGACTGCTCAAACTCAAACATCCGACATGACAAAGACAATAGTCCCGACATCAACATATTGCATGACGGTTAAGGATCCCGCTCTTGACGTAATCGACATACAGACACATGCTACACCAGACGAAATAAAGAAATGGACTGAATTAGGAGGGATCCAAACGGATCCAGGATGGATGACGAAGGAAAAATCTGTGTGGTTCCTTCCTGATTCAATGGTCCAAGTCGTTATTAACACTGTACATAGTCCAGCACATCTAGGAGAAAAAGCTATGCTAGACAGCATCCAACACATTTGGTTCAACAAACATTTACGAGCAGCAGCTAAACAAAAAGTCCGTACCTGTATGATCTGTTGTCAGTTTAACCCAGGTAAAAGCATTCCCGTAGAACAGGGTGGATTTCAGCCTCCTGATCACCCTTTTGAAGTCCTCCAGATGGATTATATCCAGATGGAACGATGTCGAGGATTCAAATATGTTCTCGTAGTTGTCTGTGCTCTTTCCCGTTGGACAGAGGCATACCCGGTTTCAGATTACACTGCCCCGACTACTGCCAAACAGTTAGTTCGAGAATTCTTCCCACGGTACGGTTTACCACGTGTTGTCTACTCAGATAACGGCCAGCCGTTCTCATCCGAATTAATGAAACACGTTTCACTTTTGTTAGGCTATCAGTGGAAATTTCACTGTGTCCGACACCCCGAGGCAGCAGGTCTCGTGGAAAGACGCCTATACAGACCCTGAAAATTAGATTGTCCAAAATTTGTAGAGAGAAAGGTGTCGACTGGGTAGTAGCCTTACCCGTTGCACTCTTTTACATGAGAATGGTAGCACACTCTCGAACAGGGCTATCCCCTTATGAGGTGATCTTCGGTAGACCACCAAATATGTGGGGGACGCCTATACCACGCAAAATAACTGATATTGACTGTAATATGCTGACAGATTACTTGGCTTCCTTGATGTCTGCACTACAATCTTGTCGTTCACAGGTAGCTGCAGCCTTTCCCGACAACACCGAGGTGAAACCCCATGACGTAATTCCAGGGGATTTAGTTCTAGTGAGGAACTTTGATCGGAAGTCTCAGCTGGATCCTAGGTGGAAGTCACCTCAGCTCGTACTGCTAACGACGAGGACAGCCGTAAAGATCGAAGGACGAAAAGGCTGGATACATTCAAGTCATATCAAGAAATTTCATGGACTACCGTCAGACGTAAACGACACACCTTGCGTGTCTTCCCCGAGTGACTCTAAACTTCCTTTGGTTGAACTGAATAGCCATGAACTATACAGACTAAAACTCAGGTCTAACCAGTCAGGCAATTTGATTGTTTAAGTCCTCTCCAAGGTGAAGCGGTCGAATTTGTCTCTGACATGTATCCCTTAGACCTGTATAGAGAAAGAAACAAAAGGATAAAGCTGAAACGACATGCGTACTGTAAATCACTGCGTAGTCATTGCACAGTGACGTTATTAATTTTGTTTTCCTTAAGTCTTTTAGTAATTACTGCAAGTATATTGTTGCACACATATTATCCTATTTCTAGACATGTTTACAATGTTACTGCTGAACATTCTTTTAGAGAATTACCTCCGCATGAATTGTCTTATAGATTTGCGCTGCGCAATAACACTTTTATTAGTATTTTACATCATTCCCATCAGGTTAGCAATGCTACAAATTGTTGGATATGTGGCCGACTCCCTCCCTATCAGAACTATAAAGGAATTCTACCTCTCTTTCCATACCCGTTCACACACAACGGCTCCTGTGGAGCATGGTTTAGTTTAATTAATTCCCTAGATTCGAATTCTGCAGTTTACCAGAAAAACTGGGTATGGGGAAATCTGAACTTAGTTTTACTCAAAGTCTGCCACCCCAACAAGGAGGGACTTCCCAAAAGAACAGGAACTGATCTAGAAAATGAAGTGTATGGATTAGGTAATTTTACGCTCAATCTCATGATCTTGAATGTCGAATCCGAAGCTACTCCAATTTTGCCCGCCATGTCAGTATTTCCAGTAAAAGGTAAATTATGTGTAAGAAAGAATGGTTCCATACATATGGGCCATAGTAGATGCACCACTGTAATAGAATTTAGTGATCAAGGCAAGTCTACATTTAGAGCTTCCCGCCATTCCTACTTCATATGTGGTCAGACAGCATACATACGTTTGCCACTAGATTGGGATGGTACCTGCTACATCGGATTCCTTTTGCCACCTGTTTTCCTAGCTCCTCCTGATTATCACAGAAATACTCATTTAGTACACAATAGAGGAAGGAGAGATCTCCCAATAGTCGATTATACTGAGACCGCATGGGAAAAATACACAGATTTCAATAAAGGTCTCTTTCCCTATATAGGTACAGTTACCAATAGTAAGCTGATACGTAGATTAACTAGAACCCTTGAAGCAGTAGTGAACGAAACTATTTCCGCCTTAGGCAATTTAACAGAAGAGCAGTCTGCTATGCGGATTGTTGTGCTTCAAAATCGTCTTGTCCTTGACGTCATCCTGGCCGATAGGGGCGGAGCTTGTAGGGTCATCGGATCAAGTTGTTGCATTTTCATACCAGAAAATTCGCCATCTGTATATAAAGCCATAACTCGCCTTCATAAGATTGTAAGCCAGATACACCAGAATCCAGGCACCTGGACTTGGTCCGGTTGGTTTTGGAGTGTATTATCTACCTTTGGATGGAAGGTCCTATCCTTCCTAGGTATTGGCTTCCTCATATTATTCAGTTGCTGTCTATGCCTACAATGTGGACCAGCGATCTGTGGTCTGTGTGCCACATCGTGTATTCCACCACCAAGATTTCATTCATCACGGAAGAAGAAAGAAGAACAAATGATGCTATATGAACAGATCAATGGATTGATGAAGATTGATATCTCTTGACGGGCAAGTAGGGGACAAGGAGGGAATGTGGAAATATGGATTTTTCTGGTCAGTTATGTCCCCTATCTTGGACCCCAACGGTTTCATGTATAAATCACAAGTACATGTATGTTCCCTCCAGTTCCAGTTATGAAGACGCAAACACATGTGTGTCCACCGCCAACATGTCCTCTTTTTGATTCGCCATGAATGGGCCGGATATTCCATTCCTAAGTATGAAAGGCCACCGGCTTTCTATAGTTCACTTATGCCATTTTACAGTCCAGGCAAGTAGGCCCTGATTCTGCCATCAAGTTTTTCCTGCCTTCTGCCTCTGAAAGCTTCAGTCTGAGCTCGCATCTGTATCCATGAACTTTGTCCTCATTCTCTGCGCAGCTAACGGTGCCTGACATCAGCCTGTTGCCTGCCAAAAACTGTATTTCACCTTCGAAATTATCTGCTTTGCTCCCTACCCAATGCATTCCTGTCTAGTAGTTTAAGTAAACATTCTTCCAGCTACCGAGCAAAAGGCCCGGCTTCTCTGTCATTATGCCAGTAATTCATAGCCCTGTTACTATGGAAGATTCCTGCCCTCGCATCTAGTGTAGACACTTAGACGCTTGTACACGCACTAACAGTCAGTATAGTCAGTATAGAATAAGATTCTACTCCAAGAAGGCCTCTCTTTTGGATAACACAGTTCTTTAAACATAGGATGTTAGATATGATTTGGGATTAGGTTGACTTGACCCTCCAGACTTCTGTCGCCACATGTAGAGCTAAATGTCAAGTCCCCTTCACCCCCTAGTTGCACGTCAATCACACGTCATGCTGCTGCGCGCGCATTTCTGCCAAGTATTTCTGCTGACATTGCGAAATTCTTTCATGGAACCACCCTATTATGACATCATACCTGATGACGTTCTTTAGTTACGCCCAGTTACACCCACTTTTGCTACGCATGTATGTTTTATCTTTACTATCAATTGTTACGCCTCCTCCATTTGTTTCACTGTAATGCCTATTGTATAAAAATGATTACCTATCAATAAAGTACGGTCTTCACTTCCTGAACCTTCGTGGTGATGGAATCTGGAGCTCATCGATTTAAATTGATTATGGAATAAAGCCCGTTCCGAACCTCTAATACCACGGATTCTGCCTCTTATTTTACTGAGCTATTGTTATAGATTTTCCGCATCAAATTAAGTCCCGGTAATTAAATTATTTACCACAATACGTTCAGCAGTTCAGCTGGAGGTTTCCCTCCCAGGCATTGCGTGACCAGGTATTTCAGCAGGATCTGCGGGACAAACTGGAGGAGTACTTTGCAATAAACGGGGGCACTGTGGACTCGCCAGGCACGTTATGGGAGGCTTGTAAGGTGGTAACAAGAGGGCACTGCATGTCACTGAAAATGGGAGTGCTGAGATCCATACGAGAGACATTGAGCAAATTAGAAACTGAACTTGCGCAACTGGAGACCGCGTTGATAGAGGCCCCGACAGATAGGTTGCGGGAAGATTTCAGGTCAAAGCTTACCAGGTATCAAGAGGAGGCAGACAGGGAGGTTGCATTTTTGTCCAAAGATCATCAGGCCAGACGATATGGGGAGGGTGACCGGGCCGGACGTACGCTAGCGAACCTGCTGCGCGCGCCGCGAGGGTCGGTTCACGTCCTGGAATTACAGGGGGTGGGGGGTGGCGTGGTAAGAGACCCCCCGGCCATACTGGCAACCATGACAGACTATTACAGGGACTTATACACCTCCAGCGTAACACCGGAGGACACGGTGCTCAGCGACTATCTGGACACTATTGCCCTAGCGTGGTTCAGTGATAGGGCTAGACAATATATGGACCTACCGTTCACGCAAGATGACATACGGTCGATAATAGCTGCTCTGCCACTTAGTAAGGCGCCCGGCCCCGACGGGCTGACAGCGGCCTTCTATAAACAATATGCTGACATCCTGGTCCCGAGGCTGTGCGGGGTCTTTGAGGAGGCGGTAGAAAAGGGAATCCTCCCCCAGTCCATGCGCGAGGCTCTAATTATTACGCTGCTTAAACCTGGCAAGGACCCGGTATGTCCCGACTCATACCGTCCACTTTCACTAATTAACCTTGATGCAAAAATATACGCGAAGTTGCTTGCCGACCGCTTGAAATATATGCTGCCACAGATTGCGCTGTCTGATCAGTCGGGCTTTGTGATGGGGAGGTCAACTTCTCATAACTTGAGAGTACTGTTCGGGCTCCTGCATTATCTGGATCCCAAGCTGCAGGCCGCTGCTGCGCTGTTGGATGCCACTAAGGCATTCGACTCCCTGGAGTGGAAATTCCTACGAACATTGTTCACTCGCATGGGATTCAGCCCATCATTTTCCAGGCGTATTGGCATACTTTATAACGATACGACGGCCAGGGTGCGGGTAAATGGGCAGATGTCCGCCCCGATCTCCATAACCAGGGGGACACAACAGGGTTGCCCGCTGTCGCCGTTGCTATTTGCTATTGCAACGGAGCCGCTCGCGGCTCGCTTGAGGCAACATCATACTCACCGCAGCATCGGATTCACGACGCGTGGCCTACTCGTCTCTATGTACGCCGACGACATCACCATCTATATGCTGAACCCGTCGGAGAATTTTGATCCGCTGATGGGAGAGGTGACACGGTACAGTGGCCTCACAGGCATTGACATTAACTGGTCAAAATCGACAATGTTTCCACTGACCGATGGCACGAACAAGTGCCACACGGAATTTCCGATAGACTGGGTGGCGGACGAGGTCAAATACTTGGGCATCCAGCTGAGCCGTTCGGTTCAGGATATAGTGCTTGCCAACCTTGGTGTGGCTATGGAGTGGTTGGAGAGCAAAGTTCAGAGATGGAAGAAGCTGCCGCTGTCTTTGACGGGCCGCATAGCAATTGCGAAAATGGTGGTGGTGCCTAAATTTCTCTACTTATTCGCGAATATCCCCGTGCCACTAACAAAGGCGTTCTTTCGCCGACTTCGCTCAGCCATGATAGAATTGGTTTGGGCGGGTAAGCAGCCCAGAGTCGCCTGGAGCCTTTTCACACTTCCCTTCCGACAGGGCGGCCTTGCGGCCCCGGATTTTAAACTATATGCGTACAGTGCGCAGGCTCAATACTTGCATTACTGGCATCACCCAATCCCTTACCAGCCCCACGTGGCAATAGAGATGGACGTGGCGGCTCCCTGCCCGCTTCGGACAGCGGTGTACCAGGGTTACAAACGCCCCCAGGAAGACGTAGACACCGTTGAAATGGTGCGCTGGGTTTGGACAAACATAGCTAAGCGAGCGGGCATAGCGGACCTCTATGCGCCGAGTATGCCACTTGCGGCTAACCTGCTGCTGGGCCCATTAACGGATAAGGCAGTGGCGCGCCGGGCGCAGACCTGCGGCCTGAGGGTGGCGGGAGACTTGTATCCAGACGACACTTTCCTGACGGTGCAGGCCATGGTAGCAGCCCCGGAACCTACGGCGTCGGAGCTACTTCTGTATTACCAACTGCGGTCGGCTTGTAAACACAGATACACGATGTTCCCAAATGCTCCGCCAACGTTGGCGGCTTTGGAATACATACTGTCGAACTCCTCCTCGCGCAAACTGATTACACGCATCTATAGAACTACTCAAAACGCAACGCCTGTTGCGCACGTGGATTCCAGATCACTGTGGGAGGGCGAAGCGGGCATAAGTATCACAGAGAAACAGTGGGAGTTTTGTTGCACCCAACTCGAAAACCTATCGCCTAATTATAGATTGCGGCTAATACATTTCAACTTCCTGCATAGGACTTACCGCACGCCCATACAGCTGTTTAGGATGGGGTTGCGGGCCGATACGAACTGTTGGAGATGTGGCGAGGGGGAGGCTACGTTCTATCACCTCGTATGGGTGTGTGTACCAGTGCGGAGGTACTGGGATACGGTCTTCCATACTGTTGGTAAGATCGTGGGAACGACTATGGAGCCGGACCCGCTCGTGGCCCTCTTGGGGTTTGTGATGAAGGTGCCTACTGGGTCGCGCAAACTTGTTGCCCTTTTACTGTTACTTGCCAAGCGCCAAATAGCGATACATTGGAAGAAAAAGGCACCGCCGAAAGCATCGGCCTGGGTAGGATCAGCGGTGTACTGTAGGGAACAACTCACCTCCTACTGGGACCAGATGCCGCAGCGTTCAAAGCCTGTAGACATATGGCAGCCGTTGGTGAATTGGTTGGCAGGAGCGGAAGTGGTGGAAGATGGCTGAGAGGGTGGCTTGGGAGTACGGCACGTTGGGGCTACTGAGCTGGGGTTGCGGAGAGGGGCACGCATGTGTGAAGCCTGGTGTCATCGTTCTTGAGGCTGCAACGCGCATCGCTTGGGTGGGGTCTCTACTGTCTGCACAGGCATGCCAACACACGGCCCAGAGTGGTGACAGTCGTGTCCTTTATCATCGACAGTGTTCACTTTCCTGATGATCTCGCATCCTGCTGTTGTTGTTGACTATTGACTAATGTACTATTATTGGTATGCTGCTCAAATGTACGGCCAGGACTCGCTAAAGCGGTGTACCGCTATATAACCAAGCTGCCTGCCTCCGGGTTGTTGGCTGAATAGCAGTGTACAATTTATTGGAATAATAAAGGTTTTTGGAAAACAAAAAAAACAAACAAAAAAAAATGTTTTAAGGCCCTCTGCATCACCTTTAAGGCACTGCATGGTCAGGGACCCGCTTATCTGATCGACCACTTCCGCTGGTACACCCCGATCAGAAACTTGAGATAATCCTCACACATGTTAATCAAGGTCCCCAAACCACGTTTATCAAGCTGGGGTGGTAAAACCTTTTTAAACACCACAACCAGACTTTGGAATTGTCTGCCTTACAAACTTAAAAACTCGCCTGACTTGATTTCTTTTAGGAAAGGCTTGAAGACCTGGTTATTTACTGCATAATTTATGTCTTTTCAGACTTTAGCCTTTATTTTATTCTCAGTGATGGCTTGATGTTGGATGACTAGCGCCTAGATGCCCCAGGGTATTAGCTGCACTATACAAATAAATAAATAAAGTATCCCTTTCCAAATTTCAGTATTGTCGACAGGAGCTCACCTACTTAGGTCACCCACTGTCGAAGGAGGGTAGGAGATTGACCCCTGAGCGAATCAGTGGCATTGTTAAAATGCCCGTTTCGCAAACTCAAAAACATGTGCGTGCTTTTATTAGCATTACTTCCTACTGTCGCCAGTGGATTCTAAATTATTCCCTACTTACCAAACCCCTGCTTGCTTTGACTATTAAAGATGTGCATGAACCCATGCCGTGCACGCCTGAATATCAGCAGTCTTTTGAGCAATTAATAAGTGCGCTTTGTTTGGCTCCAGTGCTTGGCACGCCTAACTATAGCAAGCCGTTTGTATTATGTGTCCATGAGACGGCTGGTTGTGCGCTTTCTGTTCTAACACAAAAATTGGAGATAACCAACAGCCGTGTGTTTATTTCTCTGCTGTTCTTGATCCTGTCACAAGAGCCCTCCCGAGCTGTCTCAGAGCTCTCACGGCTGTGGCCATCTCAATAAGGCAATCGGCTGAACTCATACTTGATATTGATCTCACAGTCATGGTACCCCATGCTGTGGATACACTCTTGAAAAAGACAAAGACACCACACCCCACCAGTGCACATCTGACAGGTTATGAGTTAACACTGTTGCCAAAACATATTACGATCAAACGATGTGCCACTCTGAATCCAGCTGTTACTATCCCTCGTTTCTGAGAATAAGGAGATTGACATACTTGATTGTATCTTCCGGATGGAAGAAGAGACGAAAGGATGGGTAGGCTTGACTGATGTTCCCTTATCTGACCCTCAAGGGAAACTATATGTCGACGTCTCTTGTTTTAAATTATCAGATGGCACTACAACTGCTGCATATGCAATTACTACGCTGCATGCGGTAGTTGAGACATCACGAGTTCCCTATTATTCAGCCCAAGCCGCAGAGCTCATTGCCCTAATACGAGCCTGCAAATTGAGTGAGGGACTGGTTGTTAATATTTATACAGCCAGTACCGCTTTGGAGTCGCCCATAATTTCGAGCAACTCTGGGCAGAGAGAGGGTTCCTTACTTCCAATGGGACAAAGATTCAACACGGTCATCTTATATATAGGCTTCTATCCGCTGTGATACTTCCTAAGAAATTGGCAATAGTAAAGTGTAGCGCCCATAGGAAAGTTACTGACGATGTAGGTAAAGGAAATGCTTTTGCAGATCAAACAGCTAAGGAAACAGCTTGGACCTGGATGAAATCAATGTTTGTGGCAGGTCTCACTGGGTGGGTGCCAGAGTACACAATGTTTGAAGATATACTTGAGAATGTGAAGGAAATACAGGGAGAGGCCACAGTGGAGGAATTAGCAGTGTGGCAAGATAGTTCAGCACAATTGAATGATGAGGTATGTTGGATTGACTAGTCAGGGAGGCAAAGATGGATGTTGCCAGATGCATATGTTCTTCCTTTCCAATGACCCATGGCCCAGCCCATATCAGTGCAAAGGGTATTTGCAAGTTGTTAGACCCTGTATGGTAGAATGATAACATCTCCAAAACTGCTGCGCATTTAGTGAAGTATTGCATGGTGTGCATGATGCACAATCCTGGAAAAGGTACCCCTACACTACCTGGTAATTTTGCACCACCTACTTTCCATTTTGAGGTCCTTCAGTTAGATTATATTGAATTAGACAGGGTCAAAAAGTTGAAGTACGTATTGGTGGTAGTTTGTGCATTCATTAAATGGATTGAGGCTTACCCCACTAAAGACAATACAGCCATTGCGACTGCAAAGGTACTCCTGAAGGAGTTAACACTGTTGCCAAAACATATTACGATCAAACGATGTGCCACTCTGAATCCAGCTGTTACTACCCCTCGTTTCTGAGAATAAGGAGATTGACATACTTGATTGTATCTTTCGGATGGAAGAAGAGACGAAAGGATGGGTAGGCTTGACTGATGTTCCCTTATCTGACCCTCAAGGGAAACTATATGTCGACGTCTCTTGTTTTAAATTATCAGATGGCACTACAACTGCTGCATATGCAATTACTACGCTGCATGCGGTAGTTGAGACATCACGAGTTCCCTATCAGTCAGCCCAAGCCGCAGAGCTCATTGCCCTAATACGAGCCTGCAAATTGAGTGAGGGACTGGTTGTTAATATTTATACAGCCAGTACCGCTTTGGAGTCGCCCATAATTTCGAGCAACTCTGGGCAGAGAGAGGGTTCCTTACTTCCAATGGGACAAAGATTCAACACGGTCATCTTATATATAGGCTTCTGTCCGCTGTGATACTTCCTAAGAAATTGGCAATAGTAAAGTGTAGCGCCCATAGGAAAGTTACTGACGATGTAGGTAAAGGAAATGCTTTTGCAGATCAAACAGCTAAGGAAACAGCTTGGACCTGGATGAAATCAATGTTTGTGGCAGGTCTCACTAGGTGGGTGCCAGAGTACACAATGTTTGAAGATATACTTGAGAATGTGAAGGAAATACAGGGAGAGGCCACAGTGGAGGGATTAGCAGTGTGGCAAGATAGTTTAGCACAATTGAATGATGAGGTATGTTGGATTGACTAGTCAGGGAGGCAAAGATGGATGTTGCCAGATGCATATGTTCTTCCTTTCCAATGACCCATGGCCCAGCCCATATCAGTGCAAAGGGTATTTGCAAGTTGTTAGACCCTGTATGGCAGAATGATAACATCTCCAAAACTGCTGCGCATTTAGTGAAGTATTGCATGGTGTGCATGATGCACAATCCTGGAAAAGGTACCCCTACACTACCTGGTAATTTTGCACCACCTACTTTCCATTTTGAGGTCCTTTAGTTAGATTATATTGAATTAGACAGGGTCAAAAAGTTGAAGTACGTATTGGTGGTAGTTTGTGCATTCATTAAATGGATTGAGGCTTACCCCACTAAAGACAATACAGCCATTGCGACTGCAAAGGTACTCCTGAAGGAGTTCTTTCCTCGTTTCAGCTTGCCCCGTTTGATCTGGAGTGATAACAGAAGTTACTTTAATGCCAAAGTCATACAGTTAATTTGTGTCAGTATGCACATAAAACAGAAATTCCATGCTGCAAACCACCCGCAATTAGCAGGTTTGGTTGAGAAGTACAATGGTACTCTCAAACTGAAGTTAGCAAAGATTCAGGAGACAGCAGGGTTACAGTGGCCAGATGTTTTGCCATTATCTCTTTTGTTGACAAGAACAACAGCACATTCTTCAGGATTGTCACCCTACGAGGTCATGTTTGGATGCATGGCAAATGTCTGGGGCGTCCTGCGCAATTGTAGATTTTCTGATATTGAGTATCCATTGTTGACAGACTATCTTTGCCAGTTAACTGAAAATTTGCGTTCTATTCACCAACAGGTCCACGAGTCCCTTTCACCCATACCAGAGGGGCCTGGACATGACATTCGGCCTGGCGATTACATATTGGTGAAGAATATCTATTGAAAGAAGAGTTTGGAGCCCCAGTGGAACGGACATGAACAGGTCCTCTTGACAACTCAAACCGATGTGAAAGTCGCCAGACGAAAGAACTGGATTCATGCCAGCCATTGCCGCAGAATACCCTTACCCTTGCCCTATGATCAGTGGGTGAGGTATGACATTTGGGACACTGAGTGTAAGAAGGTGCCTCAGTTCATCCCCTTCAACGACATAAAATTAACGTGGACCCAAACGGATGCAGAGAATGATGACACGCTAAATGCAGCTATCCCTCCAGAAATCTGAGCCATTAAAGAGCCGCTGTTTGTTGACCCCTCTGTGCCTGGAGTCACCAGGTACAAATTGCGTCCTCTGCTGAGGAATAGTGCACCAAAAGAGAAGTCAGATTAGCCAGGGATGGACTGTGTAAGTTAGGGTATACTTTGCTATGGTATCAACGGTGTTAATTTAGGGTGTTGTGAGATTGGTGCACTGCTCCGACATTGGACAGGATAGAACAAACATGCTCACTAGGAGGGGGATACATTGACCTCTGCGACGTGGGATTCATCGTGAGCTTAGGACTGAGCAAGCTCCACCGCCGGTGCTCAAGAGTGCCAATGTTGATGAACAATAGGAGCCTGTACCAGTGAGGCTCTGATGGACACTGGGAACACTTATCTTTGCTATCAGTTTTATTGCATTCCTCTTCTTGTTCTATAATGCATCCATTTGGTCGACCCATTGAGGAGGAGGAACAGCCATTTGCACCACCGCGCTTAGCACGGGGTTGGTCAACAAAGAGTAAAATAGTTTGCATATTAATTGTTGTGATTACCCTAATAACAGTACTTGGAATATCCTGGTTTCTAGAGGAGAAGTATCCTGTACATTCATTGGTTGGTAAAATGCCAACCCCCCCTGAGCACATTTTTGTTACTTTGGCCCCTCACAAAGAAGAGCATAGAAAGTCTTACACAGACAATGTATTTATACAAATGTTGCATCTCGCCCATAATTTTTCCAATAGAACTAATTTCGGGGTTTGTGGATTACTCCCCTCAGTTACTTATAAGAACGACAAATTGTTTTCCATGCCATTGTCGTATATTGGTGGCTGTGAAGGTTGGTATGAATATTTCATTATGGTGCACTACCATTTCCAACTCTCTACTCTGGTTATGACACCTACTGATTCTCGCACTGTGATAGAGTATATAAGTTTTCATCATGGGTTTAATCCCATAGGACCGGTAGGGCAAGGGACCTCCGGTACATAAAAAAGTGAAGAACGAAACATGGCTTCAAATGAAAATGGCTGATTTCCAAAGGTTCAACACCTCTGAGTATTTTCAATCATTCCAAGCTCGCAATATTACTAAGGACAAACTGATGCTGGTGTCTGTGGTCAACACAACCTCTAGTTCCTGTGTCCAGGGGACTGGGGAGGTAAACATGGGAAAAAGTAAATGCAATTTCAATTACAGACTGAGAACGATTAATAGTTCGCCTTTGATCTTACCCCATAATGTCTATTTTGTCTGTGGATCCCAAGCTCATGTCTGGCCTCCGAGGGGATGGTCAGGCAGATGTTACCTCTCTTTCCTCCTTCTCCCTGTGTATGTTGTTCCATCCAATTATCATAAAGGTCATCAGCTGCAGCGTAGGAGTACATACTTGCCACGAGTCAGAAGAGTTGTTGACACAAAGGATATAGATCGGACAGATACTACCGCACAACAGTTTAGGGATGCCCATAAAGGGTCACCTACCTTTTTGGGGACCTATGGCTAATAGTCTTCAACTTCTTCAGCTAACAAGAGTTGTGGAGGGGGTTATTAATGCAACTGCTGGAATGAACTGCTGGAATACTGACGAACATCACTGCTGAGCTTCAGGCTACGAGATTAGACACTTTGCAGAACCGGATGGTGTTAGACGTCATACTTACAGATAGGGTTTGGGCTTGTAGCGTCATTGGCAGCAGTTGTTGTGTTTACATACCTGATCACGCTCCCAATGTGTATGCAGCTATACAAAAATTGCATAGACTTTCATCTGACATGCACCAAGAAACAGGTACTTGGACCCTATCAGGGTGGTTCTGGAACATACTGGGGTTGGAAGATCCTCACTTTTCTAGCTGTGGTTGCCGTCATTCTCTTCACGTGTTGCCTCTGCATACAATGTTTCCCAGCTTGTTGCTCCTATTGTTTCACTATCTTCACTCCCAGGCCAAAAAATGCTAGTTCATGACACTAATGCAGCAGTTATGTTACAAAAACAGATTGATGAAGTGATGCAGATTTATGAGGGCATCTTTGATTCTACAGCATCTCTTGCAGCTTCTATTCCTGATATTGATTATATGGATTGTTCCGAGTATTGATGTCCTTTTGCTTATAAGAATGTTATGTCTTTTCCTCCCACCATATAAAATTAGTTAGCGAATGCTAAAAGGAGGGTCTGATGAAATGAACATGTATTTGCTATTCTGTTCATGCAGTTGTTTTATGTAAGTTAGCATTCGCAGCACCATTTTATGTTTAGCAGCCATTTTGAATCATGCCATTAGCTGCTTATTGTCTCTTCACAAAGCAGGCTGAGGAAAGTTTCATTCCTCCAAGGTTAGGCCTTTCTGTACTAATGAATACACTGTTCTTATTAGCGCATACCTTTTACATTAGATAGAGGCCTGCTCCCACTAGTTCAGCAATGGGTACAGGCAGAACGACCTTGGCATAGAGATAGTTTCTGCCTGGTCTCAAGATTGAAGCTTATCCTTCTGTACCTCCTTTGTGTAGCTGCCTCCATCTGGAAATTTCCAGTCTGGGTGTGCCTTCTTTGGTTCTGATTCGTACATAATGTATTGCCATGTTTTCTGATGTCAGTCCTCTCTGCAGCACCCCTAAGCGACTAGGCAGATGGGGCTCCGCTCGAGTGTATCCGAATAAACAAATACTTGGTTTGTATTCTCTACTCTCTGGCTGACTCTTCATTTGTATAAAAGGCTGAGAGGTGGTCACCTGCCAAAAATGGGTGAATAGAGGATTATGGGTAAGTACGGATGAAAGTGAGGCAGTGCAGTCCTGGGTCTGCAGTACTAAGAGTCAGGCCTCATCTTCCTAATCACTTTCTCCCAGGGCCGGACTGGCTGTAGCAGGCACCGGCCAATCCCCCGGTGGGCCACATGGGTGGGGGCCGGTTTTGGGCCCCTGGGGGCCGTTTTTGTTACAGGGCTGTTTTTGCAGCATATCTGCAAAATCGGCCGAAAACCGGCCCTGGCAAAGAGCTTGGCGGCACCTCCAACACCCCGGGGGGGGGGGCCGAGCACTTTGCCAGGGCCGGTTTTGGTTCCCAGTCTTTTCCCCTCCTGCTAGTGAGTCATCTGGGCCACTGATGGTGGAGGGCGTCTGACATCACTGCGGCATCAGCAGTAGTCAATTTGTTAGTTACTGCCGTCAATATGCTTGGATATGGTTGTGGGTGGGCTAGGCCAGTATTTTAACAGGAAGGAGAGAGAGTGAAGTTCACTAACCAACCACACTCCAGGGACCAACTGTACAGCGAGTGTTTTCCAATGTTAATGCCGTTCAAAACAGGCTAAGTGGCCAACAGCAACATCAAAGAGAAACAGTATGGAGTAGAAACAGCTCCCATGACCAGCATAGTGCCAACACAGTGCAGGGTCGCAGCAGCAGCAGGACAAGCAGGCAGCAAACTTAGAGGCCTAATACAGCATTGAGGGTTCACCCGAAGCCCTTTCTATATGTATGTACACTGCGTTCTCTTTCTCTTTTGTTACGTGTTGTGACACGAGGTTTGCCACATGATTTTCCACCATCCTGTTGCATCCAAGTAGATTGCTGGTTGTAAGTTATTGCTGAAAAGGCAAGGTTGGAAAATGAATCCTTCCAATATACCTTACAGGCTCAGACATTATAGCTTTATTTATATGCCCAGGCTACGGACAGCAGTAGTGATACACATTCAATCACTACCATTAAAATGCCATTAAAAGCTTGCCCAGTAACGCATCACGTGCCACATGCGGCCAAGAAAATCACACAAACAATGCTTGTAAGCAACCCTGCTAATACACATGTTTTTGTTCTTAGTATGAGCTTGTCATTTATGAGAAACCTTTTTCGGCTTAAATACCAGCAATTATTGTTATGTAAAGAAAACCTTATTATTTGCTGTAAACTTTCCTTTGCTTCCAAATAGCAGCTGTCATTTTAGTAAATAAACACATGTGGTTTTCAAATATCAGTTTGTTCATCAACCACTCACATTTACTCCTACTATCCGAACAGATTCAGCCTCACAGGCATATGTATCATGATTCAACTGCAAATCCCATTAAAGTTGGAAACTTTGCTCTATATAAAGGTGGGGAAAGGTTCCTGAGTTTGATACTTCAAGTGAGATGAATATTCAACAGGAAGTCCCACCCAGTCAGGGGAGGATGTCTAGCTGCACGAAATCAGTCAGTGCATGTGATGGGGACACTGGCCATTGAGGAAGAGCAAGTGCTTCTTTCAGGGCTGTCCTGAGCAGCAATGCAGAAATATCCACCACTCAGCCTCCATTCAATCAAATTTGCACCCACTGAAGTCCACCCCTCACGGTACTGCTTTAGGCCATTTTCTATCATTTATATAATCTTTTTCTAGTTTTGCACTTCACTGAGCTGGCACAGTGTAAGATAAAGTGTGGTGACACACGTCTTCACAGTTGTGCACACACCTAACCATGCCTAAAAAGCTTATAATAATGCAAGCAATACCCACCTGTTGTCAGGGATTCCAATTAGAAGACAAATTGGTCATTTTATGTCCAAGCCACCTTTATGTCAGAGGAGGGGGCTCAATTGGTCAGGGCCATAATTTAGATCAGGTATGGATATTGTTATTGCCAGTGGCACCATTATATCAAGGTATACACGATTATGCCGGGAATGTTCGCAAAATGCCAAATCATCATTGTGGCGGGGGAAGTTCCATTTATAGTTGCCGGGCATAATAAACAAGGGCCACGATAATGGTAAATAGGCGCATAATATGTTAGTTACCATGATGTTAAGGGGAGCACAAATATGCACGGTATTCAGTTATAACATGTGTGGTCACTGTATGCTTGCCAGACCCAGAATTGTGTCAGAGGTGGCCATTGTGTTTTGTGTAACATAATGGCATGAATTTTACCCTTCTCCAACAAACAAGACATATTCACCTCATACTCGTATAGAGACTAGCAAGCACAAAGAGAGGGGAGAGGATGTGGTCTGACGGCTAGATTGCCACCTTTGGAGCTGGGAAACCAAGGTTCGAGCCTCGGGGTCGCTTCCACATCCTGTGATTCTGGGTAGGCCTGGGCGGGGAACTTCGCTCCGTTCATGGAGTTTGCGGAGTTTTCTGCACTCCGCAGAGCTCGTGGAGTGCAGAAAACTCTGCTTCGCGATGTGCAGCGGAGTTGTTTCCCCGCTCGCGATCATGAACGGTAAGTTTACAAATGGTAAGTTCCCGAGTGCGAGTTGCCGCTTGGGTAGAATTTCTACCCGAGCGGCAGGAATAGCAGTACAAACTGCAGTTCACACTGCACTCCGCCACTCGCAGAACTTAACAGAGTTTTTTTGTAACTTTGCGGAGTTCCGCATAGCAAAACTCCGCGAACTATGGCCAGGCCTGATTCTGGGCAAATCACTTAATCTCCCCATGCCTACCAAAAAAACTGAATGTGTCCTTGTGTAACGTAACCAGTGCTCATGTAAAGCGTTCCAATACCTTCGGATCAAGTTTGCGCTATATATATCTGCAAAAAAAAAAAAGACATGCAGAGTAATAACTGCACACGTACACACGCACATAAAAATACACACTCACATATATGCATGACTGACAGATGCAAATATCACACAAAATGCTCAGAATTGATCTTTTCTATTCAGGAAGCATCTTGTGATATCAAAATGCTTTTTCCAGGTACAGAAACACCTCCGGCGTCCTGTATGTCTTTCCTCACTGCATGGGCTTGGGAGACTGTTGCTCCTACCACTAGCAAGCGATGAAGGCAGACAGAGCCCACATGACTCTGCAGGGTACAGAGAGAGAGAGAGAGAGAGAGAGCGAGAGAGTGAGAGTAGTGATGGCTGGAACAGCACACATAAGTGCCATGTCCGCACTATCCCAAACGTATTACCGCCTCGTCCTTAACTCATTTGAGAAACAATGCAATTGGTGTCGCCTTTGGGACCTTATGTTTATTTAGCTATGCAGCACATTAGCCTGGGTGCCGAAACATCTACTGTTCTTTAACATGGAGGGAAAGTAAGCACCAAACTGCGTGACATGCCAGGTATGGAAACACATGGAGAGAAATATTGCCTTTCAGCAGGAAATGTTACAGTCCTTCGGTGGTCATATCACTGAAAATACAACATTTAAAAAAAATATTATTGTCTACAGGTGCTCGTGAAAGACAATTTCCATGGACTGGAATCTAGAGAATGCTAAAGTGATTCTGTTATTTTACTGACCTCTGCTGGTCGTTTTCTATCAAGAAAGTTAAATAGAGGCAGTTGCCAGAAAAATTAAGAAAAGAAAGTCTCTCAGCAGAAGGCAATTCTGTTATTTTACTGACCTCTGCTGGTCGTTTTCTATCAAGACAATTAAATAGAGGCAGTTGAACAGAAAGAAAAGTCCCTAAGCGGAAGCAGACAAGTCCTAGGGCTGATCTCCAGAGTCCACAAAGTACACACAAACATAAGTATATAATAAGAATATACTAAAGTATATACAAGAGGTCTCGAATGCTGAACCTAAAAAAAGTAAGGTCTGTGTGACCAGAAGTGTGAAGTTTCAAATTTCCAGGGGAGTGCCATAAGCCATAGGCTGAACCCTTTGACATCACCTGAACTGTTATATGTGACGTTAAGGAAGCTACTCATATGAAGCTATCAGAAATGCAGAAACCAAGCACGATGGATATCTTTTGTTCCTATAAACTCACCTATCTCGTTTCTTTCACATTCTCCTGCATCCACTAACTTTCTCACCATTTCCTACTGGGGTATTCTTCTCCTCTCTTCTCTGCACTGTCCTCTTCTCACGCCCTCCCTTATGTTTCACTATCCCAGGCCATTACCCCATGCCCTCACAATCCCATGTCTCCTCCTGTTTCTTTAATTTTTTATTCTTTTAATGTCAATTTTATTTACCCTTTCTTCATTGTTCAGTTTCCTCCTTTTCTTTATTCTCCTACACTCTTCTTTAACACCCGCTTACTGGCAGGGAAATACAGCCTACAGGTCGCGTGTCAGCATCTCAGAAAGGATAATCCAGCCTTCTATTCTTCCAAGATTGGCTACGTACTCTTACTATGAGTAACAGGTACATCTTTTATGCACAGCACTAGGACATGGCAGCAGCGCTGTGGCAAGCATCATATAATATTAATAGTACATTTATTTTTCAAGGTTAACTGCAAATACTAATCAGCAGGTAGTGTCCTAGGAAAGATAGGTGTCCG
Source organism: Triturus cristatus (assembly GCF_964204655.1). NCBI lineage: Eukaryota > Metazoa > Chordata > Amphibia > Caudata > Salamandridae > Triturus > Triturus cristatus. The sequence continues at coordinate 769,712,142 of NC_140582.1, read as the reverse complement.
TTTGGAGACCAACAAAGGAAATTGTTCCAAATCCTGTTTCTCTGTCATAAATCGGAAAATATCTCTATATTCACTGAAAAGCAAGAACAAAGACAAGTTTGTCTATTTATCTTCACACCTATTCCCTATTTCAATTTAAAATTTTCATTTCTATTGCAGACTAGTAGATGTTGTTTCCAAAACAAAATACAATCCCTCAATTTTGGTTGCAGACCAACTGTCAGAGAGATAGAACCATTGCAGAGACAGAATGGTCTCCACGTGGTTACACCAAAGATCTGAATTCAGCGGGTGGGCTGTTATATTAAGGTAAGCATACTCCGTCACCATTGGGACGGAGTACGGTTACTGCCTATAGAAAAATCTGGCTCTAAATCATTGGTTTGAGAGTGGTCTTTATGAGAATGGACTTTTAGTTGGTAAATTCTTTGGGATCTTTCATAGCACAAATGATACGTAATTTAAACATATTTAAATGTTTGTTTGGAATAATATTTCTAAAATGCATAATATAATTGTATATTTTTAAACATTTTTATTCATAAAAAATACTAAACTTAGACTTCTTACAAGTAAGTCTATTTTTTATACAAAGTGTGGTCATTTAATTATGTATGACTTAAACTGAATTGAAACATATTAAAATGTAGTCTATATTTTTGGGTGAACAAAGTTATGTTCTCCAGCCATGGTTGATGACTTTAATCAGCACACTAAGGTAATGCTAGATCACTATTTCTCAAAGTAATTTGTGGAAGCATTCATGTAAGTTTCTTTCAATGCCTTGTAATGTTTGCCACCTACCACTCTGTCACAATTTTTGACCATCTGTGTTAAATTATCTATACATAGCTCAATATAAATTTGCACCATTGTCTGCATGCAGTACTACAAATAATTGAACTGTGGCCTTCCTTGTCTAAATCCTCCATGTCCAAATCACATTATACCTGTTGTTAGAAATGGGAATCCTGTTTGGCTAAGGTATGCACCCAGGCCATGCAGGAACTACCACTCTAGTCAGGGTAAGCTGATACAGAATAAGATAACCTGTGCTCATCCTCTGGTAGCTTGGCACAGAGCGTCCAGACTTATCTACAAAGGCAATGTGTAAAGCATATGTGCAACACACACACATAGTAACACAATGAAAATGCTGCAAAAAGACTAGACACATGTTTAGAAAATTGAGACTATTTATCTCAGCAAAATAAGACCAAAATAACAAAAATCCAATGAGTAGAAATTGAGACATCAATTTTGAAAATAAACCAAAAAGAGAGCTTAGAAGTCACCAGCGGTCGAAAGGTTACTTGAGAAAGTACCTTGCATGGAGCAAAGCGTCGATGCTGAGGGCTCGATGCGTCGATCTTTTTCTCACAGTCGGGTTGCAGCGTCATCATCGAGTTCCGCTGAAGTAAAGGAAATGCATTGTTGTCGAGCCACTCAGAGTGTCATTATCAAGCCGTGCAGGCTGTGAAACTGCTATCATCAGGCAGCAGCTGCTTCGTTATCGAAGGGTGATGAAGCGGTATTTCTCATGCAGTCAATGCACTGCGCCGATTTTTGATTAAATCAGGTGCAGAACCCACTTATGAGACCCAGAGCTTGGAGGAAGCACCCCAGGTAAGGGTAGGACTCACAGAAGGCAGAGTTTAGCAGCACCAGCAGAATTGTAAGAAGTCTTTTGTGTTCCTGAGACTTCAGAAAACAGGAAGCAAGCCCTCGGAAATCACTCTGTGGGAAGGAACAGTCCTTCCACCAAAGTCAGGGAGCAGTAGGCAGCAGGGCAACAAGCAGAAAAGCAGTCCTTCCACAAAAGCAGCCCAGTTGAGTACTGTAAGCAGTGTAGCAGTCCTTCTGACAGAGGCTCAGTTCAAGATCCAGAAGTGTCTGATTTTGGGGGTCAGAGTCCATGTACTTATAACCAAAAGTGCCTTTGATGTAGGGGGTCCCTTCAAAGGAACTCTCTGACACAAGGATCCCTTTTAACCCATTCCTGTCTGCCAGGCTAACTCTAGGGCATTAATCTGTGCTTTGAGTGTGGATAGACACTACCTATTGAAGCATAAGTGTCAGACCCTCCCATTCCACCCAGCCCAGGAAGACCCACCAGAATGCAGATAAATGCAGATGGGTGCTCAGAATGCAGAAGAGCCTCACCTTCATGTGTTTGTGGCTGTCTAGGGGAATACACAAAGTCTAACTGTCACCCAACCCAGACGTGTTTTAGAGGTAGGCTGTCAGTCACAAAGAGTAGAAGGCACAGAGAAATGCCCACTTTCTAAAAGTGCCATTTCTAAAAATGTAAGGCTAGATCCAACTTCACCAGTAAGGAGGATTTATAATTACCATTCAAAACATAATAAACATGAAAAAAAATTACAGTAGTAAAAAACTAAATAGGCTGTTCCTCACTACCAGGACATGCAGAACATAAAGGTACATGTCCTATATCTTACCTACATAGCACCCTTCCCTTAGGGTTACTTAGAGCCTACCTTAGACGTTACTGATATGTAATAAAAGGGGAATTTAAGGCTTAGCAAATTGTTTTAAATGCAAAGTGGCAGTAAACTGCACACAGAGGCACTGCAGTGGCAAGGCTCAGACAGGTTTGAAAGGCTACTTCTGTTGGTGGAAAATTTAGTGCTGCAGCCCACTAGTAGCATATGAGGTACAGGCCCTGGGTATCTACATATCACTTTCCAAGGGATTTATCAGTACAACAAATATGCCAGTCAGGTATACACCAAGGTCGCCATGTTTAGGGGAAGCACATGCACTTTAGTACTGGTTAGCAGTGGTAAAGAGTCCTAAGGCCAACATACGGACGACAGGTCTAACACATGCCTCCCCAGCTGAAAGTGGGGAGATCTATCCAACCTTCTGGGAGATTTCTTCACTAAGGCTGAAAAACCTGGGCAGATGATCAGCATTGCTGTGGTCTACTCCTGGTCTGTGTTTCACCCTGAAGTCTATACCTTGCAGGTAAATGTACCACCTCTCATCTCTCGTTTTGCACAAGACATCTTGGTGGGGCATGTGGTCTGTGTGAATCAGTAAGTGAGTGCCAAACAGGTATGGCCTCAACTTCTTCAGTGCCCAGACCACCAGAAAAGGATTCTCTCTCAATAGCAGTTCACCTCTGTGCCCAGGGGAATCACCAGCTGGAGAGGAAGGCTACAGGTTGGTCTAGGCCCTCCTCATTAAGTTGGGATAGTACCGCCCCATGTCATGCTCTGAGGCATCTGTCTGAATGATAAGCTCCTGGGAGATCTCGGGGGCTTTGAGCACAGGAGCTGTGCACATGGCTTGATTCAGGGAGTCAAATGCAGTTTGTCATACTATTGTCCAAATTACAATTGTGGGTTGCTTCTTGGCAGTCAGCTCAGTTAAGGGGGCAACAATGGGGTCATATCCCTTGACAAACCTCCCATAGTACCGAGTGAGGCTCAAGAATGCTCTGACCTCAGTCTGGGTTTTTGGGGGCAGCCAGGACATGCTGGTTTCTTTCTTGGCATTAAGGGGTTGCACCTTTCCCCTGCCTACCAGGTATCCCCAGTGCTCCAAAGAACCCAGACCTATCTGGCACTCACTTGCCTTGATAGTCAGGTATGCCTGTTGCAGAGCCTGAAGCACTTCCTGGATATGAAATAGATGGTTCTTTCAGCTGCCACGGAAGTCAGCTATGTCATTCAGATAAGCAGTATGGAAGGCCACCACACTAGCAAGGATCTAGTTCACCAGCCTCTAGAAGATGGCAGGGGTGTTCTTTAGTCCAAAGGGCATCACCCTAAACTGGTAGTGGCCCTCTGGAGTGGAGAAGACTGACCTATTCTTTGCTCTTCCTGTTAGGGTTGTCTGCCAGTACACTGATGTAAGATCAAAGGTACTTAAGTACTGGTCAGCCCCTATCCTGTTAGTTAGCTCATCTACCATTGAGGTCTTCTCCTTGATCAGCCCTGAGCCTTAGAAGTAGATTTTCAAACATTTTGCCCTGGGTTAGCATCACAAAAGAAAGGCTAACAAGCACAAAATGTATTTTTACCATTTTAACTTCCAGCGTAAAACTTGTTCTGCGTTGGAAAGTACCCTACAAGTAATGCAAAGCAGATCAAAGCATTGCGTAGCGTTACTTAGCGCCAACTTCTGCAATGCCATGACCGACATAGCCAAATGGATGAGAGACAGATGCCTCAAACTCAACTCCAACAAAACTGAAGTACTGATCTTCGGAAAGAACACTTCCACATGGGACCACTGCTTGTGACCTATAGAACTCGGACCTACAACCACTCTGACTGACCATGCACGCAACCTCGGTATCATCTTTGACAACCAATTGACCATGAAACAAGTCCAAGCAGTTGCCTCCTCCTGCTTCCACACACGTTGCGCTCTCCAGAATCTTCAGATGGATCCCAATCAACACCATAAAAACCGTTACTAAGGCCCCATGGCACCAGCCACCGCAGCTACAGCAAGTCTATGCTGATATCTCCACCCAGCTCCTCAGAAGACTCCAGACCATACAGAACACTGAAGCCAGACTCATCCTGGAACTCCCCAAATGAGCCCACATTGCTCCCCCACCTGAGAGACCTCTACTGGCTCCCCTCACGCACTGCTACAAAGCCCTCAATGACCTAGGACCGGCCTACATCAACCGTCGACTGAACTTCCATCAACCCTCAAGACACCTGCTCTACTCCTCACTCACGCTCACACACAGAACCCGCATCCATCGCAGCAGCTCCTTTTGCTACATCGCTGCCAAGACTTGAAACAACCTTCCCCTCCAGCTCCATACAGCCCCCTCACTGGCAGACATCAGAAAGAGACTCAAGACCTGGCTCTTCGATGGAGACACAGAGCCCAGAAACCCCTAGGGGGTGACAGTGTTGCGTTTTACAAATGTTGATTGATTGACTGATTTATTGATTGAAGAGTGGTCCACAGCAAATACTAAAACTTGTCCTATGTCCTCACTCTTCCTCTGATGGTAAGCTATGCTTAGATCAATGTTACCATTATAGTACAGGATGTCAAACTATCCCTTTCTGTGAACTCAATTACAAAGCTTGGGCACATGTGTTGATTTAGGTCTTAATGACATGGGTGATGGCTCTCTGATCCCTTCACAAGGAGGCTATATTAAAAATCATGTGTTTATCATCATTTGTAGCACTGATGAAGTCTGATGCATATTTGCTGTTCAGACAAAACACATGTTGGCAGAGGCAGTGAAATGTGAATACTTTTGTTTGGACATGACTAAAGGATATCAGTGACAAACAACGCAACTCTACGTGGACTTATTTAGGAGTGATATCGCTAAATGAAAGGGCCTGCGCACTCACATGTGGTTTAGTTAGTCATGTAACTTTATTGGTGCTGATTGGTTAATCCTCCTAAGTACGAGGTGTGTGAAAACGTGCTGGATGCGATATCCCAAAAGCTGGGGAACGTCCCCAAATATTGCACTCCGGTATATAATCCAAATATTCGCAAAGTAATCAGTGTAGTTCCAAACAATATATTCTTCTTTATTTTATTTTCATTTCGATTTAAAGTAACCAACTTCTTCTGCTTCCAGATGTAACATCATTCATTAACACAAATATGCCTGGTAGCTTGGCACAGAGCATCCATACTTATCTACAAAGGCAATGTGTAAAGCATATGTGCAACACACACACATAGTAACACAATGAAAATGCTGCAAAAAGACTAGACACAGGTTTAGAAAATTGAGACTATTTATCTCAGCAAAATAAGACCAAAATAACAAAAATCTAAAGAGTAGAAATATGGACATCAATTTTGGAAATAAACCAAAAAGAGAGCTTAGAAGTCACCAGCGGTCAAAAGGTTACTTGAGAAAGTACCTTGCATGGAGCAAAGCGTCGATGCTGAGGGCTCGATGCGTCGATCTTTTTCTCACAGTCGGGTTGCAGCGTCATCATCGAGTTCCGCTGAAGTAAAGGAAATGCATCGTTGTCGAGCCACTCAGAGTGTCATTGTCAAGCCATGCAGGCTGTGAAACTGCTATCATCAGGCAGCAGCTGCTTCGATATCGAAGGGTGATGAAGCGGTATTTCTCATGCAGTCAATGCACTGCGTCGATTTTTGATGAAATCAGGTGCAGAACCAACTTATGAGACCCAGAGCTTGGAGGGGGCACCCCAGGTAAGGGTAGGACTCACAAAAGGTAGAGTTAACAGCACCAGCAGAATTGTAAGAAGTCTTTTGTGTCCCTGAGACTTCAGAAAACAGGAAGCAAGCCCTCGGAAATCACTCTGTGGGAAGGAACAGTCCTTCCACCAAAGTCAGGGAGCAGCAGGCAGCAGGGCAACAAGCAGAAAAGCAGTCCTTCCACAAAAGCAGCCCAGTTGAGTACTGTAAGCAGTGTAGCAGTCCTTCTGACAGAGGCTCAGTTCAAGATCCAGAAGTGTCTGATTTTGGGGGTCAAAGACCATGTACTTTTAACCAAAAGTGCCTTTGATGTAGGGGGTCCCTTCAAAGGAACTCTCTGACACAAGGATCCCTTTCAACCGATTCCTGTCTGCCAGGCTAACTCTAGGGCAGTAATCTGTGCTTTGAGTGTGGAGAGGACACTACCTATTGAAGCATAAGTGTCAGACCCTCCCATTCCACCCAGCCCAGGAAGACCCACCAGAATGCAGATAAATGCAGATGGGTGCTCAGAATGCAGAAGAGCCTCACCTTTCTGTGTTTGTGACTGTCTAGGGGGAATACACAAAGTCTAACTGTCACCCAACCCAGACGTGTTTTAGAGATAGGCTGTCAGGCACAAAGAGTAGAAGGCACAGACAAATGCCCACTTTCTAAAAGTGCCATTTCTAAAAATGTAAGGCTAGATCCAACTTCACCAGTAAGGAAGATTTATAATTACTATTCAAAACATGTCAAACATGAACAAAACTTACAGTAGTAAAAAACTAAATAGGCTGTTCCTCACTACCAGGACATGCAGAACATAAAGGTACATGTCCTATATCTTACCTACATAGCACCCTTCCCTTAGGGTTACTTAGAGCCTACCTTAGATGTTACTGATATGTAATAAAAGGGGAATTTAAGGCTTAGCAAATTGTTTTAAATGCAAAGTGGCAGTAAACTGCACACAGAGGCACTGCAGTGGCAAGGCTCAGACAGGTTTGAAAGGCTACTTCTGTTGGTGGAAAATTTAGTGCTGCAGCCCACTAGTAGCATATGAGGTACAGGCCCTGGGTATATACATACCACTTTCCAAGGGATTTATCAGTACATCAAATATGCCAGTCAGGTATACACCAAGGTCGCCATATTTAGGGGAAGCACATGCACTTTAGTACTGGTTAGCAGTGGTAAAGAGTCCTAAGGCCAACATACGGACGACAGGTCTAACACATGCCTCCCCAGCTGAAAGTGGGGAGATCTATCCAACCTTCTGGGAGATTTCTTCACTAAGGCTGAAAAACATGGGCAGATGATCAGCATTGCTGTGGTCTACTCCTGGTCTGTGTTTCACCCTGAAGTCTATACCTTGCAGGTAAATGTACCACCTCTCACCTCTCGTTTTGCACAAGACATCTTGGTGGGGCATGTGGTCTGCGTGAATCAGTAAGTGAGTGCCAAACAGGTATGGTCTCAACTTCTTCAGTGCCCAGACCACAAGAAAAGGCTTCTCTCTCAATAGCAGTTCACCTCTGTTCCCAGGGGAATCACCAGCTGGAGAGGAAGGCTACAGGTTGGTCTAGGCCCTCCTCATTAAGTTGGGATAGTACCGCCCCATGTCATGCTCTGAGGCATCTGTCTGAATGATAAGCTCCTGGGAGAACTCTGGGGCTTTGAGCACAGGAGCTGTGCACATGGCTTGATTCAGGGAGTCAAATGCAGTTTGTCATACTATTGTCCAAATTACAATTGTGGGCTGCTTCTTGGCAGTCAGCTCAGTTAAGGGGGCAACAATGGGGCCATATCCCTTGACAAACCTCCCATAGTACCGAGTGAGGCTCAAGAATGCTCTGACCTCAGGCTGGGTTTTTGGGGGCAGCCAGGACATGCTGGTTTCTATCTTGGCCTTAAGGGGTTGCACCTTTCCCCTGCCCACCAGGTATCCCCAGTGCTCCAAAGAACCCGGACCTATCTGGCACTCACTTGCCTTGATAGTCAGGTATGCCTGTTGCAGAGCCTGAAGCACTTCCTGGATATGAAATAGATGGTCCTTTCAGCTGCTACAGAAGTCAGCTATGCCATTCAGATAAGCAGAATGGAAGGCCACCACACTAGCAAGGACCTGGTTCACCAGCCTCTAGAAGATGGCGGGGGTGTTCTTTAATCCAAAGAGCATCACCCTAAACTGGTAGTGGCCCTCTGGAGTGGAGAAGACGGACCTATTCTTTGCTCCCCCTGTTAGGGTTGTCTGCCATTACACTGATGTAAGATCAAAGGTACTTAAGTACTGGTCAGCCCCTATCCTGTTAATTAGCTCATCTACCATTGAGGTCTTCTCCTTGATCAGCCCTGAGCCTTAGAAGTAGATTTTCAAACATTTTGCCCTGGGTTAGCATAACAAAAGAAAGGCTAACAAGCACAAAATGTATTTTTACCATTTTAACTTCCAGCGTAAAACTTGTTCTGCGTTGGAAAGTACCCTACAAGTAATGCAAAGCAGATCAAAGCATTGAGTAGCGTTACTTAGCGCCAACTTCTGCAATGCCATGACCGACATATCCAAATGGATGAGAGACAGATGCCTCAAACTCAACTCCAACAAAACTGAAGTACTGAACTTCGGAAAGAACACTTCCACATGGGACCACTGCTTGTGGCCTATAGAACTCGGACCTACAACCACTCCGACTGACCATGCACGCAACCTCAGTATCATCCTTGACAACCAACTGACCATAAAACAAGTCCAAGCAGTTGCCTCCTCCTGCTTCCACACACTTTGCGCTCTGCAGAATCTTCAGATGGATCCCAATCAACACCATAAAAACCGTTACTCAGGCCCCACGTCACCAGCCACCGCAACTACAGCGACTCTATGCTGATATCTACACCTAGCTCCTCAGAAGACTCCAGACCATACAGAACACTGAAGCCAGACTCATCTTGGAACTCCCCAAATGAGCCCACATTGCTCCCCCACCTGAGAGACCTATACTGGCTCCCCTCACGCACTCCTACAAAGCCCTCAATGACCTAGGACCGGCCTACATCAACCGTCGACTGAGCTTCCATCAACCCTCAAGACACCTACTCTACTCCTCACTCACGCTCACACACAGAACCCGCATCCATCACAGCAGCTCCTTTTGCTACATCGCTGCCAAGACTTAAAACAACCTTCCCCTCCAGCTCCGTACAGCCCCCTCACTGGCAGACATCAGAAAGAGACTCAAGACCTGGCTCTTCGATGGAGACACAGAGCCCAGAAACCCCTAGGGGGTGACAGTGTTGCGTTTTACAAATGTTGATTGATTGACTGATTGATTGATTGAATAGTGGTCCACAGCAAATACTACAACTTGTCCTATGTCCTCACTCTTGCTCTGATGGTAAGCTATGCTTAGATCAATGTTACCATTATAGTACAGGATGTCAAACTATCCCTTTCTGTGAACTCAATTACAAAGCTTGTGCACATGTGTTGATTTAGGTCTTAATGACATGGGTGATGGCTCTCTGATCCTTTCACAAGGGAGCTATATTAAAAATCATGTGTTTATCATCATTTGTAGCACTGATGAAGTCTGATGCATATTTGCTGTTCAGGCAAAACACATGTTGGCAGAGGCAGTGAAATGTGAATACTTTTGTTTGGACATGACTAAAGGATATCAGTGACAAACAACGTAACTCTACGTGGACTTATTTAGAAGTGATATCACTAAATGAAAGGGCCTGCGCACTCACATGTGGTTTAGTTAGTCATGTACGTTTTTTGGTGCTGATTGGTTAATCCTCCTAAGTACGAGGTGTGTGAAAACGTGCTGGATGCGATATCCCAAAAGCTGCGGAATGTCCCCAATATTGCACTCCGGTATATAATCCAAATATTTGCAAAGTAATCAGTGTAGTTCCAAACAATATATTCTTCTTTATTTTATTTTCATTTCGATTTAAAGTACCCAACTTCTTCTGCTTCCAGATGCAACATCATTCATTAACACAAATATGCCCAATGCATTTCAGGCTATGCCCTTCATCAGGGGATGGGTCCTGATTGGTATATGAGTATACCAAATAAATCTCTGCCTCATGTGATTAACCCAATGTGGTGAAAAACAACTACCGTAGTTGATTTTGGCGTGTTCAACAGTGCCTCCATTATCTTCTGCTGCAGAACCAGTTTAGGTTTGTTCTCTTTTGAGCGTCCTTCTTAGGTGCCAATCTACCAGACACAGCTTTTGCGTAAATCCTGCCTCTCACAGCAGCGAGCACTGGGGAAACTCCAAGAAGAAATGCCAACAGCAAAGGCACAAGGAAGTGTAAAATCACTTCATCTCAACCTTCCTGACACAGCAATTAACAACAGACAAAATAACAGGCCTGGCAAAGAAGTTTCCTCACCTTGAACAACAGAAACCACAACCCCACCCTCACCACTAACATCTACAAAAATACAGAGCTCAGGAAGAACTAATCTGCAACCCCTTACTAACTAAGTAGACATTCATTTTTAAAGTTAGTCCTGTCTACACCACTCTCACTTCAGTGTCTGGATCACCACCTCCCACCCACAGGAATGCAGGCAATACACTTCAATTTTCTGGGGAGTTTCTTCTCTCCCTCATCTTATGACATGCTAAACCAGGGACACCCAAATTAATCTTCTTAATACTGTGAAGCAAACTTTAAGGGGAAATTTTTGCATTATGCACCCTATATCTTCTCACATTGATACAATCACGAAATTACTGGCACTTTCAAGCACTGCCTAAATCTCTTGATTTTTCCCAGTATGCTAATTCAGTCATTACTTCAAACTTCCAGTTCCTCAGCTCATCAGCTAATATTGTTGAAGCATCAATCCAGTGGTATCTGAGCAGTGGACATACTAGTAATCTGAATCTAGAGCCTGTCAAAAGTATTAAGTAGAGCACTAAAACACATTCAATGTTCGTTTCTCGAGTGTGGCAACCTCAGATTTCATACTATCGCAAAAAGCCTTTATGATATTTCTAAAACCTTGATGGAAACCAACCTTGACTTGAACCTTCAATGATGATTTCCTTGAATGACACTTTCTACATTTATGAAAAGTGTCACATCACTGCAGTAAAACAGCGATGCAACACTTTTCACTGTGGCCTCCTTGCGACACCATGGATGCTCCGCACTATACGGCGTTCTATGTTGCAAGGAATGACAGATGCGTCAGGAGTTCTGACATATCTGTTGGTGCAAAACTCAACTCAAGCATTGCTGAAGTTGTGTTGTAAGAATGATGCAACTCCAGCAATGCATGGGGCATGCCTATACACATTGCACTGTGTCACCCTTACGCCTGCTATGAGGCAGGCGTAAGGTTTTGATGCAGTGGCGTTCTAGAAGTCGAGCAGTGAAATCTGATAGTTTTCACTGCGCCACTACCACAAGGCTTTCTTGTGGGGAAATGCCCATCCTGCATACATTATACCTGACGCAGGTATAATGTGGCACAGGAGTTTACAAAGTGACGCATCTGCCTAAATGTGTCCCTTTGTAAATATGGTGCAACATGCCACATTGTTTACCCCACCATTGCATCACGAAAAGTGACATAACGGCAGCACAAAAGGGTCGCAAGGGGCTCATAAATAAACCCTCTTGTTTCTCTGAACATAGGGGCCCATTAGGATGGCGGGCGGATCACACATGCCGGGCCACTCCGGCGGGGGCGATCTGCCCGCCATCCATACCTGAATGACCCCCCACCATCCGCCGCTTTTCCGCCGGTCGACTCGTTGACCGGGCGTAAAAGGGGCATAATATGGTGGCGGTGTCTGTAAGACACTGTCATCCGTATTATGATTCAGGCGGAGATTCACCTTTCCATGGCGGCAATGGCATGCGGTCCTTGCTGTTGGGGGCCTGTTGCGGGCCCCCAGTGTGTCGGGGGTAGCAGGTTCACTTGGGGGATCCCTATGGTACCCCCCTCATTGCAATGCACTACGTGGCAGGCACCACGTGGTGCCTACCATGAAGTGCATGGCAATGATGCGCACAGTCCTTTTACATTGCGAGCGGGTCTGCAGCCTGCAGATCCACCCGCAATGTAAAACGACCAGGATGTGCCCACCAGTGTTGCGGGTGCATCCTAATACACATGGCTGGCGGAACAGCCGCTGATTCGGCGGTCGGTCCCTGGCTCCGTTGCGATGGTGGGCGGACATGGACCCCATAGTCTCTGTCACGGTATTTGATCAAAATATCAGAAAACAAAAATGTACTACAGAATATCATCTAAAGAATATCGGGGTATCAAAAATATCACAGAGAGCAATATCAAAGATAAAATATAATTTCCAGTGTTGTTTTTTATATTGTAGTAAATATTGATGTAAAAAATATCTGTGTATCTCTTATCATTTGTAAGTGTTAAATAAATATATAATTTATTGTAGTGTGTTTGATGGTATTTGCTTATTATTTTGATGTATTTGCATTTTAGTAATATGATGTTTAGTTATGAAATTGTGGACATTTTTATGCTTAGTTGTATTAATGTATATAAATAATAGTTAAAAAAAAAGATTTGAAGCGGGATATTGGATTTTTAGGGGATAAGGGTTAGGGGAATGGTAGGGAAATGTATATATTAATTAATATATATCAATGGTATTAGATAAATATTTAGAAAAATACAATTTAAAAATATATAAGAACATTAGATGAAGTTGAAAATGGAAAATATTTTATATAAAATGTTTAAAGTCTAAATAGTTAGTAACACAGTTTATAAAATTGTTTGAATACCTAAAATTCTTTTGCATTTAAAGTGTAAGTTTTATTTAAAAAATGTTTGAATGAATTTTATTATAAAATATGTATTTTATTTTTTGGTTTATGATTGTTAATTTTGTATTATGATGTTACTTGTCATTCTAAACTTTACGAATGGTGGTAATTATTTAAAAAATATATGAATTATTAATAGCAATTAAAATATGTTTTATTATATTTTACTATTTAAATATGTACATTTAGGTTTGTAGTTTTGTTTAGTGTGTTTTTAGGTAAAATTCTCTTTAATTTTGTAGTAAATAAAAATGTTTGTGCGTATGGAGTATTGATTGTGTATTTAAAAGTTTTAGTTTGTATTACCTTGTGTAAAATGTGATATTTGTAAGTGGATATTGTAAATTTCTCCCGTTAAGTGTCCAACACCTTCCCCCAATATGCTTTACATTGGACTGGGAATAGTAAATGTCATCCCTTTAGTGTCTAACACTTTCCCCATATAGGTTTAGATTGGAGTGGGAATAGTAAATGTCACTTCTTCAGTGTACAACACCATCTCTAAATTTGTTTAGATTTGAGTGGGAATAGCAAACGTCACCCATTTGGTGCCCAACACCTTCCCCAAATTGCTTTAAATTGGAGTTGAAATAGTAAAGGTCAACTCATTAATGTCCAACACCTTCCCCAAATTGGTTTAGATTAGAGAGGGAATATTAAATGTCACCCCTTTAGTGTCCAACACCTCCCCGAATATTGTTAGATTGGAGTGTGACATAGTAAATGTCACCCCTTTAGTATGTAACATTTTTCTTAAAGATTTATGTTGGAGTGTGATTATTTAAATATAGATTTTTATTCTGACATATTTTTACTTTTATGTGTATGTAGTAGAATTAGTTTGTATTAATTTAGAAGTCTTATGTGTGATTTGAAATATAACAAAAAAAGAAAAGAAAAAACATTATTGTATGTTTGTAACCAATAATAATAATAATACAATTTTTGGGATAATAAAGTCTTGTGACACATTTTTCGAATTTTATTTATGTTTCCAAAGTTTATTAATTGTATATTTTTAATCATATATAGGTCACATTAAATTAAACATGTATTTAAAGTAAGGAAAATATATTATAATTATTTTTGTAAATAAAATTCTTTCCATTTCATTATATGTTTTATATTTTCAGCATATTTTCCATTTTTCAACTGATTTATTACGTTTTTTTAACTTTTTGTATCCATTTTTTCAACATAATTTTAACAAACATTTCTCAGTATTATATATTGTATATATTTTATACCATTATTTAATTTATATTTTGAAATGGTTTTACATTTTATCACAACATTTTTTCAAAACATTTACAATATTTACCATTCATATCTTTGGAGAGATAGTATTTTTCTTTTGTTCCACCTGGTGTACATGAATAAAGTGATCATCTCCAGCTCTTATCCTCGGAGTTGGAAGGAGGCAATGATTATGCCCCTCCTAAAGAAATCTAATCTGATTATCACAAACTGCAAAAATTATCGTCCGATCTCTTTCTGCTTCCCTGTCCAGCAAAGATTCTTGAGAAGCACCTTAATATCAATCTGCTGGAAATTTCAGAAAAGCAGCATTGGCTGAATGGTTGGGCGGTGAACTCCGCTCGTGGAGTTTGCAGAGTTTTCCAAACTCAGCGTTTAGCAGACCTTGCTGAGGTTTTTTTTTACCTCGCTCACGTTTGTCAACGTCAAGTTGGCAAGCGCGAGCGTGAAAAATCAACCTCCGGGAGAGATTTCTCATCGCAGGCGGTCAGATTTCTCATTGTGAGTAGTCATGTATGCTTGCGACTGCTCGCGTTGCGAAACTCTTTGTTCGCATTGTGAATCTGCCACTCGAGTAAAAATCTACTCAAGCGGCAGAAAGGAAGCAGCGCCCGCTTGCGCTGTGCATGGTGACGTTCTCGATGATTGGACAGTGCGGACAATCACCTGACACTGAAAATAACAATGAACTGCATTTATCTAACGCACTCCGCCACTTGTGGAGCTCCGCGAAGCAAAGCAGAGTTTTTTTGCACTTCAAAGAGTGCCGCGTCGCGGAATTCCACAAACTCTGCCCAGGCTTAAATGACTCCCAGTTCCACTTTAAGAAACCTCATGGGACAGAAAGTGCTCTGATCTCAGCCACAGACTGCATTTATCTAACGCACTCCGCCACTTGTGGAGCTCCGCGTAGCAAGGCGGAGTTTTTTTGCACTTCGCATAGTGCTGCATCGCGGAATTCCACAAACTCTGCCCAGGCTTAAATGATTCCCAGTTCGACTTTAAGAAACCTCATGGGACAGAAACTGCGCTGATCTCAGCCACAGACTGCATCAAACAGCTTGTGGATGAAGGACAGGGTGTGGGTCTGATACTCTTAGATCTATCAGCAGCATTTGATGCCATCTCGCCTTTGCTGCTGTTGGATTGACTCCAAGGTCTGGGTATCTCGCATCATGCCCTTGCCCTTTTATCTTCTTTCCTTAGGGATAGATCTCAAAAGGTGAATGTACAGTACTTTTACTCAGAGTTCTTCTCCCTGCCATGTGGAGTGCGCTAGGTTCCACATTGAGGCCCACGCACTTTAATTTTTACGTGGCCCCTCTGGTCACAATATTTCAAGCATTTGGGATCAAGATAGTGTCATATGCTGATGACACTCAAATTATTATGTCAATTCCCAAAAATGTTTGCTCGCTAGCAGATAATGTCTCACGATGCATGTCGTAAGTGGAAGACAGGACGGCCCATAACTTTTTAAAGCTGAACTGGGATAAAAGACAGAGGTGCTGATTTTTGTCACTGGATCGCCGAACCGGAATAGTAGCTGCTGGCCAGACTCTCTAGGAACCTGCCTGACCCTGGGGAAGAGGCCAAGAACCTTGGAGTTCTGGTAGATACTTAAATGAATCGCAATGTCCAGGCAAATCGTACGGTAGCAACCAGCATCTGGATTATAAGGATGCTTTAGAAAATCTTTCCGCATATTCAGCAGTCAGTCTGTAAGCAGGTCACTCTTGCCCTAGTAATGTCCAGACTGGATTACTGCAACTCACTATACTTAGACTCCAATAGGATCACTCAGTACAGACAGCAGGTGGTACAAAACGCACTTGCCAGAATAATTCTATACATCCCCAGGTGCCAGTCTGTCGTCATGGGACTGGAGGCCTTACACTAGCTGCCGATTAAATTTTGCATTATGTTTAGATCTCTGTGCATCGTGCACAAGGCTCTTTATTGCTATGTTTAGTTGGCACATCTCAGGTAGAAACCTGCGATCAGCGGATCAATACCAGCTCATGGTGCCGAGAACTAAAAGAAAGAAATTAGCTCCATTAGTAAATTGTAGTGGTTGGCTACCTTTTTGACAGGGACATAGGCTAGTGCTATAATGTTTTTTTAATTTCAAGGCAAATTGACTGTTTGTAGAAAATTCTATACTTAATGCCCGATTATGACATGGGAGTGTGGTGCCGGGTCGGGCCTGCCACTGCACTGCAAAAGCCGTTGTCAGACCACCCGCCAGAGGAGTTTACTCCTGTCTGGTGAGCTGGTTTTTGGTATTCCCACGGTGGTGCCTCTAAAAATCGGCCTGCAATGGGAGCGCCAAAAACAGTTCCTGCACAGCACGGACTGAAATCCCATGCAGGAACTGGGGCACAGCATACAGGGGCCACATTTTTTGCCCCCATGTGTGCATCACCATGAAGAGGAACTCCTTGTTTCTTCTCTACCATGGTACACATGGAGTAAGAAACACCATGACACTGCCAGCAGAGAGGAAGCTCGCAATATGCTTGGTGGTGGATGTACGAAGCATATTGTAGCCTCCTGATCACCACAACACTGCTAGGCAATGGAGATTCCCTTGCGGCTGCGGTGGGGCTATGGCGGTTTTACTGCCCTAGTCATAATAGGTTCTCGCGAATCGTAATTGAGGCATAGTGTAGGTCATAGTAAGTGCTACTTTGTTCATTTAGTAGCATGGCATATGTAAAAATTGAGATTTGTGTTTTGATATTCACCATGTATAATGTGTAACTGAGTGACTGGTTTGGAACACATTTTGAAGGACATCCCCATTATCAATGTTTAACATTGGCCAAGTTTTACCAAGCCCCTGATCACAGTGTCGGGTAGTCTGATAACTAATAGGCCGACTGCCGAAATCCCTTCGTTCTGACCACCGTACTACCATACTTGATCCCAATCTGATGGATGCAAGACCACCGGCTCCGCCAGGATCACAGATTTTGATGGTGCAGCGGTCTATGCAGTGTTCTACTATTGGGGCGGTGCCTGCCTCAATTATGATATCCCTTTCCGAACCCCTGCAATGTAAAGATTGTTGGAAAGGGATATGGGGGTCCCAAACAGGACCCCCTGCCATCAGAGGTGACTGAAAAGTGGTCTGTGACAGCAGGGGGTCCTGGAGGCATATGTGGATATCCCACTCACCTCTGTGCACTGTGGCTGCATCTGCTATGTACTGCCTTAATCGCCGAGCCATGCCACTTCAGTGGGACTGCTGATTTTCCTACTGCCAGCCCAGTGGACATATCCTAATATGGTGGTCGGACCGCTTCATACTCGATGGGCGGTTTCATTACTGCTGCAATTGCAACTGCTGGGCATCGTAATTACGCCCTAAGTTATCTGCTGTTAGAATATTAGGATTTGTTTCTCATTATTTAGGTTGTCATGTAAAAGGAGAGGTTCCTCATTATCTGCAATTAGTAAATCTTCTAAGGGCAGGTGGGGTATCGCTGGTGGCTTTTTTAGTTTGTGCAATTAAATGTTTTAAAGTAAGGATAGGTGGTAGTTGCCTTGTTATGTGTTTGGGGACTTTAGGTAGTATTTCTTTAAGGATTTTGGTTGTGGGTTCCTTGAAGCGGCCTTTTATTATATTCTGCAATATCTCCTTTACTTCCATTTCTGTCACATTTGGGGGAAGGTTGTGCTCTTTTACATCAATTTCAACATCATCTTTTGTAGTTGCCTTCCTATAGAATGCATGAGACTTATATTTAGTACATTTCCCATTTACATTTTCTGAAGTTGTTCTTTCCTGGCTGTAGGGGTAGCACATATGATTTAGTAACTGTTTTCATTTCTATGAAGTGATATATTTTGTAGCTTCTGTCATTGTATCTGAAAGTAGTGTAATAGTATAAATATATATAATAATTTAAAGTTTTTACGTTCATGTACGTGTTGAAATATTCAACGGCTTCTATACTTTACATGTATGTTCTCTTTCGATTTTTTACATGTTCTTTGCTGCTTTTCAATTTGATGTGTTCTAATGTGGAGCAGATGCTTTTTTTTGTTTGTTAAAAAAACCCCGTAAGTTTCATTTTAAATGTTAATTCGTTGGTCGTTTTTAGAGTTTGAGGTAGTTAAGTATATTTTAGCTTGCTATTTTGGTGAGTTTACAGTTCTTTATTAATTAATCCACACTTACTTTCTTATATCTTTTTGATTGTTTGTGATAGTTTTTATTTTCTAGCAGTTTATAGGTTTTTTCCAGCTATTTAAAGAGATATACGATGGAGAGTGTTTTAATATTTATTTGCTATTTTATGTTTTTAAGTTTCATAACAATTATATTTTAGTTTAAATTTAAGTTTCACTTACTTGGTTAAATAGTTGTTTAGATGTATACATTTCTTCTTTAATGGTCTGATGAGAGAATCTGGCGGAGTTTCCTTGTTTTGCAGTGATTATAATTTTGAAGTGTTTAGGGGCTTATTATGATGTCGGTCGGCATTGCCTTCGACCGACACCATCTTGGTCTTGGGACCAACCGACCTCCAGTCGACGGTTCCGTCCACCTGATTACGATGAGAATGAACACTGTTCTGTTGGATACTTACATTTCTCCATGGGAGCTTCTTTTCCAGCTGTAAACCACCTATAATAACAGTGTCCCAAAATGAAATAGGGGTTTGTGTAAAACCCTGCACCCTGTATGGATTTACAGGGGAGCACCCTAGGCGCCCCTTTGGATACCAACCTCAGGACACAGTGGCAAGGGGTCCCTGCTTGGGGCCCCCTCAAAGACCTTTTCTGACAGCCTTTCTATGTCAGAAAGTCTGGCATGGAAAGGCTGTGGGAAACCGACATCGTAATCCTCACCGGAGAAACGCTGTCCGTAGAAGATTACGGTGTGGTTCTGACCGACTGGAAGACTACGAGAGCCGGTTGGAACCATGTCAAAATGATCTGCTGATATACGCTCCGACCGCCAACATTGTAATCTGCCCCTCTGTTGTTTAAATTGATGTGCCTCTTATATTGTACCTCAAATACACAAAATATGGTAACCAGGCATGAAGCAAGCAAATGGGCGCACTGCACTCTTATTTAGGGGAGAATATATAACATATACAAAATATATGCGGTGCTCCTAGGAAGTGATTGGTTACCATCCACAATCTCACTCTGCCCTCCCAACAAAGAGCAAAATTAAATCAAACTTCAAATCCGAGCACTCCAAAAAGTCATAAATACAATTATATATAGTTAGTAGTCACTTTTAATCCATGTTCAGGCACATAAATTTCAGTCCAAATCTTCACATCAATTTTATGTAGGTGTTGTTTACAGTTGTTTCCAAAAGGAATGCAATCCAAATCAATAATTCCACAATGTCGAGCAGTTTGAAAGCCAATTAAGAAACAAAAACAAGTCAGCCAACATGTGTTTCGTCAATTGGTCGTACACTAGGGGTGGGCGGAATTTGCGAATGTGACTTTCGCAAATTATCGCGAAAATGTTACAAATCTCCGCAAACACGCGGAAATATCGTGAAGATGCGGAAGTTTTTTTCCCGCCCGTTCGCGGTATTTTCTGCATGGTCGCGGCTCGCCAACTCGCCAACTTACCCATGCGGTTGCTTGCGGGCGTGGCCATCTTGTTTTCACTCTTCTCGCGGTGCATGATCGCGCGAAGAAAGACGTGATCGCGCGACCAATGACATTACTGCGGGCGCGAACTGTCGCGAGACAGCGCAAATGGCTACCAACAATCCAACATCTTGTGGAGAACGCGACCGGATCGGGAAAACTTGTCGGCGAACGAGGGGATTCAGGTAAGGCGATCGCGCGCGCAATAATGTATTATTTTACAGCGCGAGCAAGAAACAAATTATCGCTAAGCTGCGGAATGCGGAAATTTTGACATTTTCTCGCTCTCCGCGGAACGCGAAAATGTCAAATTATCGCAATTTCCGCAAGCGGAACGGAAATTTAGCCCAGGCCTATCGTACACCTCGACTTCTTCAGGGCTGTTGACATTAAAATAACCAACTTAAACAATTGTTTTCATCATAAACTATGTATCCCCTCACCAAAAAATGGTGCACAGAATCAAGATAGTGAAATAAGTGCCCACTTAAATCTCATAAAAAAGCACTCAAGGTCCTAGTAGAATTCTCTATGTACACATTGGCAAAAGAAACAATATTCAGTGCACAGAAAGAAAAGAAAAATGTTTATATAAACACATATACACACACAACTAGTGTGTGTATATATATATATATAGATATATACACAAACTTGTAAAATTAGAAAGACAATAAATAATGAGTAAAAGCAATAAGGTATAAGTGAGCCGGAGAGAAAACCAAGCAGTAACAAAGCCACCAATAGTAGACATCAGAAAGTAATGGGATGTGACCGAAGCACAGTGCTAATCATGCATCACCCGATGTGTACCCTCTTCATCCAGTGATAAGGACCTTCTTTGCTCTCAATCATCCTTGATAGAACAAAGCATATCATTCTGTTCATATTAACCTGTTCGGGCGGTGTATAGATGTTCTTCCACCTGATAAATATTAATTCCTTAGGTCAAAATAATGTCAAAGTCCAGTAGTGCCAGTAGTGATAAATATCCTAGGTCATGATTGAGTACATCGAAATGCACAGCAATGTGTATTTCAAACTTTCGTCAAATGGGCAAGACCACAATTACACAGCCTTCTCTAACACATGTTATCAGGGAAAAAAGACTTTAAAAAAAAACACTTAACTGATTTATTACATGTAGATGACAAATGCAACAACGAGTCATCCCCAGTATCACAAAACTACTGTATATGCAAACAATAAAAGACAACATACTTTCCATTCTATAGGCAGATAAATAATATTCAATAAAATTCACTCATACGCACATAGTAATAAAAGCAACTACTAATAAACTAAAGTCCAGTGACCACGTAACATTTCTTAAATTAAAAAACAAGAAAATAGATGTCATTTCATATATGACGCATAACAACCGTACTTTTTAAAACCGCTTCAACTCCATCTCATATACTCACGTTAGTACGGATAGAACAGGTGAGTGCTCCTCATGTCTATATCGCGTGTGCCACCAGCGCCATATTAGAATTCCAATATGTAGTCCTCCACGTCTGGCGTCACAATGCATCTATTACAGAAACAACCACACGCAAAACACACACAGCCATCTTGGAGTGGTCACTCTAAGCCATTATCAACCCCGAAATGGAACTCA
This sequence comes from Triturus cristatus, assembly GCF_964204655.1. Classification (NCBI taxonomy): domain Eukaryota; kingdom Metazoa; phylum Chordata; class Amphibia; order Caudata; family Salamandridae; genus Triturus; species Triturus cristatus. The sequence continues at coordinate 769,690,617 of NC_140582.1, read as the reverse complement.
TATCCCCTGGGTCACGGCTTTCACTAAACCTTAAATATAAACCAATCTTCATAGACATATCTTCTTCATTTCCAATCCTAACAATCAAATACCTGAGCATCGTATACTCCAAAATGTAAATAGACTCAATTTGTATAGTTCTATACTCCATATTTAATCCGCTCTTATTTAATACCGGGTCGCGGCCATTAATAAATGGTCGCTCGCAACTCGTAATAAGTGACCCAGACTGAAAGACTCTTCTTGCATTTATATCATAGTCTGGTCAAACAGCATTAGTAATCAATTTAGAAAATGAAAGACTCAAAAAAAATTAACCACACTTAGGTGCACCATCGGATACCAACCAATAATGTACCCAGTACATAGAAAAGCTAACTTAACAAATACACAGAAATTACTGTGCGCATATATCAGTACTAGATCTCGAAGCATCTACATACGTCCACATAGCATGACTGCCTTGTTCTAATAAGGAATGCTGTCCAAATGGTTGGATGCAGCGACCTTGAAGCAATACCTAAGGCTGAACAGGATTCCCCGTTGCCTTAGGTCACAGATCTTCGTTACCTATGATGATTTGCAGACAGATTTGCTGTTTCAATGGGAAAAATAATTGGCCAATAGTTCCAATAATTTGATCAATATACTTGTTGAGAATGCGGAGAGGAAGATAACCAAATTACTCCTAGATATTAGTGCGCTTGAGTTGGAGATTAATGCAAAAACAACAGTTGATGGACAGAATGCAGAACAATGTCATACATTCACCCCAGTACAGAGATCTGGGCCTAAATCCATCGTTTTTTTGCTCACCATGCCATTCCAGTTTGAACCCAGCCATATGCAAATCAGTCTTGACCCTGTGCCTCATGGGAACAGTCCAGCCCGAAGTGCCAAGCCAGGTCCTCCCTGGACTGGAACCAAGCATCCTAGGACCGGATTCGGGATTTCACCCCTCTTCAGCCAGGATAGCTTGATTCCAGTGGCATGGAGAGCACGGGACTCACGTCTGAGCATACCCGACCCACTCGGGGTGACAAATGCAAAAACAACAGTTGATGGACAGAATGCAGAACAATGTCATACATTCACCCCAGTACAGAGATCTGGGCCTAAATCCATTGTTTTTTTGCTAACTATGCCATTCCAGTTTGAACCCAGCCATATGCAAATCAGTCTTGACCCTGTGCCTCATGGGAACAGTCCAGCCCGAACTGCCAGGCCAGGTCCTCCCTGGACTGGAACCAAGCATCCTAGGACCGGATTCGGGATTTCACCCCTCTTCAGCCAGGATAGCTTGATTCCAGTGGCATGGAGAGCACATTGCCACTGGATTCAAGATAGCCTGGCTGATGAGGGTTATGAAGCCGAAACCGGTCCCAGGATGCTTGTTTCCGGTCCAGGGAAGACATGGCTTGGCAGTTCGTGCTGGACTGTTCCCATGAGGCACAGGGTCAGATTGATTTGCATATGGCCATGTCTGAACTGGGGTGGTGGAGTGAGCTAAAGAATGATGATGGATTAAACCCAGATCAGTTGACTGGGGTGAGTGTTTGATTTGCTCAAACGCTCCGTCCATCATCCCCTTTGGTATTGCTTTGTTCGCCCTAAGTTGGCAGGGTATGCCCAGACGTGGGTCCATACCTCACTTTGCCACTGGATTCAAGATAGCCTGGCTGATGAGCGTTATGAACCCGAAACCGGTCCCAGGATGCTTGTTTCCGGTCCAGGGAAGACATGGCTTGGCAGTTCGTGCTGGACTGTTCCCATGAGGCACAGGGTCAGATTGATTTGCATATGGCCATGTCTGAACTGGGGTGGTGGAGTAAGCTAAAGAATGATGATGGATTAAACCCAGATCAGTTGACTGGGGGTGAGTGTTTGATTTGCTCAAACGCTCCGTCCATCATCCCCTTTGGTATTGCTTTGTTCGCCCTAAGTTGGCAGGGTATGCCCAGACATGGGTCCATACCTCACTTTGCCACTGGATTCAAGATAGCCTGGCTGATGAGCGTTATGAACCCGAAACCGGTCCCAGGATGCTTGTTTCCGGTCCAGGGAAGACATAGCTTGGCAGTTCGTGCTGGACTGTTCTCATGAGGCACAGGGTCAGATTGATTTGCATATGGCCATGTCTGAACTGGGGTGGTGGAGTGAGCTAAAGAATGATGATGGATTAAACCCAGATCAGTTGACTGGGGGTGAGTGTTTGATTTGCTCAAACGCTCCTTCCATCATCCCCTTTGGTATTGCTTTGAGTCGGAGATTAAAGCACTTAATTTGCCTGAAGCTACCCAAAAGAATTATGTCATATTGGAAGATATCCTAACGAAACAGCAGGTCTCTGGACTTTAGATTTATTAGTAGTTCCTTTCATTACTATGTGCGTATGAGTGAATTTTATTGAATATTATTTATCTGCCTATAATATGGAGAGTCTATTGTCTTTTATTGGTCCCATATATGATAGTTTTGTGATACTGGGGATAACTCGTTGTTGCATTTGTCATCTACATGTAATATGGGTACTATAAATCAGTTAAGTATTTTTTTTGTTAAGTCTTTTTCCCCTGGTAATGTGTTAGAGAAGGCTGTGTAATTGTCGTCTTGCCCGTTTGATGAAAGTTTGAAATGCACATTGCTGTGCATTTCAATGTACTAAATCGTGAATTTTGACCTAGGATATTTATAACTACTGGCACTAGTGGACTTTGGCATTATTTTGACCTAAGGAATTAATTTATCAGGTGGAAGAATATATATACACCGCCAGAACAGGTTAATATGAGCAGAATGATATGCTTTGTTCTATCAAGGATGATTGAGAGCAAAGAAGGTCCTTATCACTGGACGAAGAGGGTACACATCGGGTGATGCATGATTAGCACTGTGGTTCGGTCACATCCCATTACTTTCTGGTGTCTACTATTGGTGGCTTTGATACTGCTTGGTTTTCTCTCCGGCTCACTTATACCTTATTGCTTTTACTCATTATTTATTGTCTTTCTAATTTTACAAGTTTGTGTATATATATATATATATGTATATATACACATATATATATACACACTAGTTGTGTGTATATATGTGTTTATATAAACATTTTTCTTTTCTTTTTGTGCACTGAATATTGTTTCTTTTGCTAATGTGTATATAGAGAATTCTACTAGGACCTTGGGTGCTTTTTTATGAGATTTAAGTGGGCACGAATTTAACTATCTTGATTCTGTGCACCATTTATTGCTGAGGGGATACACAGTTTATGTAGAAAACAATTGTTTAAGTTGGTTATTTTAATGTCAACAGCCCTGAAGAAGTCAAGGTGTACGACCAATTGACGAAACACATGTTGGCTGACTTGTTTTTGTTTCTTAATTGGCTTTCAAACTGCTCGACTGTGGAATTATTGATTTGGATTGCATTCCTTTTGGAAACAACTGTAAACAACATCTACATAAAATTGAAGTGAATATTTGGACCTAAATGTATGTGCCTGAACATGATTTAAAAGGGGACTACTAACTATATAAAATTGTATTGATGACTTTTTGGAGTGCTCGGATTTGAAGTTTGATTTGAAATTTTACTTTTACTCATCGTTGGGAGGGCAGAGTGAGATTGTGGATGGTAACCAATCCCTTCCTAGGATCACCGCATATATTTTGCATATGTTATATATTCTCCCCTAAATAAGAGTGCAGTGCGCCCATTTGCTTGCTTTATGCCTGGTTATCATATTTTGTGTAATTGAGGCACAAATTAAGAGGCACATCAATTTAAACAACAGAGGGGCCAATTACAATGTTGGTGGTCAGAGCGTAAACTGGCTGATCATTCTGGCGTGGTTCTGACTGGCTCTCGTAGTCTTCCGGCCGGTCAGAACCACACCGCAATCCTCTATGGACAGCGTTTCTCCAGTTAGGATTACGATGTTGGTTTCCCACAGCCTTTCCATACCAGACTTTATGACATAAAAACGAGGTAAGAAAGGGACTTTGGGCCACTGTGTCTGCTAAAAGAGCTTGGAGCTTATCACGTAATAGAACATTGAAAACAAAACAGGCCTCTGGTAAAGGGTCTAAATCTGGTGATAAGATGAGATTTGTGACTAATTTTCACCCAAACATTAAAGAACACTAATGAACTACATAGCATTTTGCTAACAAAATTACATATTTTGACCTCAGACAAATTATTGGACCCTTATTTGACAGAAAATCCTGGTCTGACTTTCCGGAGAGGACGCACACTTGCTAATATGGTCAGTCCCAGCTACCCGTTACCTACTACAGAGCAATTGGCTTAGTGATCACATTAAGGGCTTTCATAAGTGCGGCCATTGTAATGTGTGTAGATGGGTGGTAGATAAAGTCATGTGCTTCAATTTCAACGATACAGACGACCATATGATTTCCATCTTTATAAACTGTGCAACAAGATTTGTAGTTGATGTGATTGTGTGTACATGTTTGAAAATATATGTGGGAAACACGATACGCCCCCTAAAAGATCATATCGCTGAACATTTTAGGGTACTTAAAAACAATGATTATAAATATCTGATTGTATGCATGTTATGGATACAAACATGCAGAGACATGTACATAGTTTCAGATATCATGCAGATTTTAATACCCATGTAGACTTTGTGATGTGAGGTAAACTAGTGTAGAGCTAACTATAGGTTTTGTAGCAATTTTTTCTATTTCAAACACGTTTTACAAGATTCAGTAGATAAAAACGTAAATAGAAACAGACGTAACCAACGGCGCAGTCCTTATTAGAACATGGCAGCCGTGCTATGTGCACGTATGTCATTTGAGATGTAATCAGTGATGTCATCACTGATGTCACTGACCATGTCATGAATGATGTAATATGTGACATCATCAGCAGTGCATTGCGGGGGCGTGAGTTATAGTTAGCTGAACTAACTATAACGGTCAAATTTCTATGGTTTTTGTACGAGTAAAATGTCAAACTAACTATAACGTTCCTGTATCCTATGGTTTTTTCAGGGAATTTCTAGGGTTTTTTGAATGCTAATTTCTAACTATAATGTCCCTGAAACCTATGGTTTTTTCAGTGAATTTCTAGGGTTCTTTCAATGCCAATTTCTAGCTATAACGTCTCTGAAACCTATGTTTTTTTCAGTGAAATGCAACGCTTTTGTAAATGCTAATTTGTCAATTTAATGTTTATAAAACCTTTTTATTCTTTAAATTACAAGTTTTTTTCAAAAGATATTTTGTAACTCTAATATCCTATAATTATTTTCTCTTATTTTTTTCATTTTAATTTGAATATGTAATGTCCAATGTCTTTTAAAATATATGTATTTTTTTTTCGAAAAATACTGGAGTCGCGCACCCATCGTGTACCTATCACGGTGGGTGTGGGAATTCAAGCCGCCATATTGGTAAAGTCGAGAAGGAGCCACGTTTGGTTTGCGACGGGTGTGCGGTGCGTGGCCACACGTAATGTCATATATGTAAGGGATCGCGTCATGTGCCCGTTTTGTATGCAACGTGTCGCGGTGCCGGGACCCGCGTGATGTCATTTACATGCTGGGTTGCGCCAATTGCGAACTCCCATAAAAAAATTTATGTTTTAAAACTATATGTATATAACTTTAATGTACATATCAGGACAAGAGATTATCTAAACTATTTATAAAAATAATATATTTGTACTTGTAATAAACTATTCTTAAATATATTTTTGCGAAGTCACGTTGGATGGCGCTGGTTGCGCACTGGGTGCGCGACTCCCTTGTGACTTTAAAAGAAACCATTTCATTGGTTGACAAGGTTTTCCATTATAGAACTTGAAGGACCCCACCCTTTTTAGTAATTCTCTCTGCTGCATCAGAGGAGAGAAACCTGTTGTGTTTTTGGGAGCACAATTGTGATTTTCTTGGGTGTTTACTTGGAAAACCTCAACGATGGCTTCTTCGAATCCACCAATAGACCTTCCATCTGATGATGAAGATTTGGTACCACCTCCCAAAAAAAAGACCGGAGTCTATTGTTTGGAGATCTTTCACAATCCCGGAGGGTGAAAGATAAGTGAATGCAAGAAAGGTGAGTTGCACGCTCTGTCCCAGAGTTCTATCAAGAGGTAGCGAGAAGAAGTACTCGTGTGGCACTTCCAGTATGTATAAGCATCTACAGACTATACATCCGAGACAACTTGCACAAGAACAACTGCGACGTGCTAAAGAGGCCACACCACAAACTGACCACAGAGCTGGTCCCAGCACTTCTGGAGGCTCAACCTCTGCATCTCGCGGTCCAGACATTCTTCCAGAGTTTGCAACGCTCAAACAGAATTGTATAAAATGCAATGCCATTTTATGTTGTGGGAGCAGGCAGTTGACGCTGTGTGTTCAGCAGCAAGAAAACATCGCTGCTAAAAAAAAATCTGTAAGAATGACAATGTTATTCCATAAGTTTAAAGTTTTGTCTGTTTGTTTTTTCGTTTTTCATAAAACACCAAATAAATTCATAAAATTGTTTAACACCTTCGCTGCTAGACCTTTTCCCCCCTATGCTAAGCCTTTTTTGGGCTATTTGGGGTAGTGCACGCTTAGGCCCCTGTAACTTTTTGACCACATAAGGTATCCATGCCAAATTTGCGTCCTTTTCTTCCAACATCATGGGGATTCTAAAGGTACCCAGGGTTTTTGGATTCCCCTGGAGGGGTCCCAGAAATTAGCCAAACTACAGATTTTTTTTTTTTTTTAAATGGGAAAAACGGGCTGCAAATGAAAGCGTCTGGGTTTTTCTCTGCAAATGGTATCAAAAAAGGGTTTGTGGGGTTGAAATCACCATCTTCCCAGCTTTTAGAGAATGACAGACTTTTGTCAGAAAACCAACATTTTTTACACAGTTTTGGCATTTTTCTGGGACATAGCCTTTTTTTGCTATTTTTTGTGCTTTCAACCTCTTTCCAGTTAATGGTAGAAATAGGTGTGAAAGCAATAATGGATTCTGGAAAGCTATACATTTTAGAAAAGTAGTAAAATTCTGAATTCAGCAAGGGGTCATTTGTGTAGATCCATTAAGGTTTCTTTATAGAAACTAACAGTTAAATATAGGAAAAATGTAAAATTAGTTGAAAAAAACAGCCTTTTGTGTCAACGTTTTCACCTGTAACTTCTACTAATTATGACAGCTCTTTGAAAGCAATATACCGTTACATCCGCTAGACCTTCCTGGTTGTGGGGATATATAGGACTTGTAGGTTCACCAAGAACCCGACAAACCCAGAGTCAAAAACTGAGCAGCAATTTGCAAGGGTTTTTTATTATGTTGAGGGTATATAGCAATTATTGTGGGAAAATGTATACATGGAAAAATTGGTATGAAAGACACCTATGTATTTCTGAAATGGGAACCAATTATAGAGTTTAGAAACAGTACATATTTGCACATTTTCGAAATTGGGAATACTCATACTAGCATGAGAATTATCAATCATTTTTCAAAATGACTTCTTTTTTACACAATGTCTTTCATTTGGAAGGCAGAAATGCATCAAAAATCAATAGGTAATAAAAGTTGCTTTACAAATTTGAATTACCCTAAGTCTCCTGATAAAAATGGTACCTCACTTGTGTGGGTAGGCATAGTGCCCACGACAAGACATGGCTCAAAACCCAACATGAACACACCACATTTTCACGATGAAAATGTACCCTTTTTTTGTGAAGTGTCTAGCTGTAGTTTTTGAACACTAGCTCTTCCGGCACCTAGGGAAACCTAGCAAACCTATACATTTTTGAAAACTAGACACCCAGGGGAATCCAGGATGGGGTAACTTGACTGCCTCCCACCAGGTTCTGTTACCCAGAATCCCTTGCAAACCTAAAAGATTGACAAAAGAAACATATTTCCCCACATTTCTGTGGTGGAAAGTTCTGGAATCTGCATGGAGCAACAAATTTCCCCCCACTCTGCGTCCCCCAAAGTCTTACAAGAAAAATGGTACCTCACTTGTGTGGGTCGGCCTAGTGGCCGCGATAGGAAATGGCGCAAAACGCAACATGGTCACACCTCAATTTCGCTGTGAAAAATAACCCTTTTTTGGCAAAGTGCTTAGCTGTAGTTTTTTAACCCTAACTCTGCCGGCACCTAGGGAAACCTAGCAAACCTATACATTTTTGAAAACTAGACACCCAGGGAAATCCAGGATGGGGTGACTTGACTGCCTCCCACCAGTGTCTGTTACCCAGAATCCCTTGCAAACCTAAAAAATTGTCCAAACAAATACAATTTCCCCACATTTCTGTGGAGGAAAGTTCTGGAATCTGCGTGGATCCACAAATTTCCACCCACCCGCATCCCCCAAGGTCTTACGAGAAAAATGGTACCTCACTTGTGCGGGTCGGCCTAGATCCCGTGACAGGAAACGGCGCAAAACGCAACGTGGTCACACCTCAATTTCGCAGTGAAAAATGACCCTTTTTTGGCAAAGTGTCTAGCTGTAGTTTTTGAACCCTAGCTCTGCCGGCACCTTGGGAAACCTAGCAAACCTATACATTTTTTTAAACTATACACCCAGAAGAATCCAGGATGAGGTGACTTGACTGCCTCCCACCAGGGTCTGTTACCCAGAATCCCTTGCAAACCTTAAAAATTGTCAAAAAAAACATATTTCCGTGGTGGAAAGTTCTGGAATCTGCGTGGATCCACAAAGTTCCACCCACCCAGCGTTCCCCAAGTCTTCAGAGAAAAATGGTACCTCGCTTGTGTGAGTCGGCCCAGTGCCCGCGACAGGAAACGGCGCAAAACGCAACGTGGTCACACCTCAATTTCACAGTGAAAAATGACCCTTTTTTGGCAAAATGCCTAGCTGTAGTTTGTGAACCCTAGCTCTGCCGGCATCTAGGGAAACCTAGCAAACCTATACATTTTTGAAAACTAGACACCCAGGGGAATCCAGGATGGGGTGACTTGACTGCCTCCCACCAGGGTCTGTTACCCAGAATTCCTTGCCAACCTAAAACATTGTCAAAAAAACACATTTTCCCCACATTTCTGTGGTGGAAAGTTCTGGATTCTGCGTGGATCCACAAATTTCCACCCACCCCACGTTCCCCAAAGTCTTCTGAGAAAAATGGTACCTCACTTTTGTGGGTCGGCCTAGTACCCGCGACAGGAAACAGCGCAAAACGCAACGTGGTCACACCTCATTTTCGCAGTGAAAATTTACCCTTTTTTGGCAAAGTTCCTAGCTATCGTCTTTGAACCATAGGTCTGCTGGCACCTAGGCAAACCTAGCAAACCTATACATTTTCGAAAAGTAGACTCCCAGGGAATCCAGGATGGGGTGACTTAGCTGCCTCCCACCAGGTTCTGTTACCCAGAATCCCTTGCAAACCTAATAAATTGTCAAAAAAAACACATTTTCCCCACATTTCAATGGTGGAAAGTTTTGGAATCTGCATGGATCCACAAATTTCCACCCACCCCGCATTCCCCAAAGTCTTACCAGAAAATTTGTACCTCATTTGTGTGGGTCAGCCTAGTGCCCGTGATAGGAAACGGCGCAAAACGCAACATGGTCACACCTCAATTTCGCAGTGAAAAATTACCCCTTTTTTGGCAAAGTGCCTAGCTGTAGTTTTTGAACCCTAGCTCTGCCGGCACCTATGTAAACCTAGCAAACCTATACATTTTTAAAAACTAGACACCCAGGGTAATTCAGGATTGGGTGTTTTGACTGCCTCCCACCAGGTTATGTTACCCAGAATCCCTTGCAAACACATACCTCCTTCGCTGGACGCGCTGGAAAGAAATGATTTCCAGTGCGTCCTGCGCTTCCTGATGACGTCGGCGCGCGCTGTGTGTGCTGACATCATGGGGAAGTGTGGGGGCGTCAAGGGTGCCATCCCCCCCAAGTGGTGCCAAAATCAATCCCCCAGGGGGTAGCGCCAGTGCTTCCCCCAGGGGCTGTGCTCATGAAGGAGCGGTTCCGTCATAAGCACTGCCCAACCGATGCTCATGACGGAACCGCTCCGTCATGAGCATCGAAGGGGTTAAAAACGCAACACAAATTTAAAAACAAAAAAGAAGAAAAATCAGTTCTCTTCAGAACTAACTTATTTGGTTAAAAAAGAGAAATAACTGCATGCTAATATCTGGGTGATTGCTTGAGTACATGTGCAGAGCATGATTGATTCTAAGAGCGCATGGGTAGTGACAGGGAGATGGCTGGACCGCATGAGTAATGCACAGGTAATTGTAGCTCTGAATGTGTTAGTGCCTGGGTCAATTTACGAGTGCATGTGTACGGACTGGATGATTAGAGTACTGCAAGGAGAGTGCATGGTAAATTTATAAAAGCTTGGGTTTTGGCACAGTGATTAGATAAGGACATGGTACTGGCTGGGTGATTAGAGAAGTGCAGAGAGAGTGACAGTGTGATGGCTGGACTGCAGGGGTACTACCTGGGCAATTGGAGGAGTGAATCAGTAGTGTGTAGGTGGTTAGAGGGTTGCATGGATAGTGCACATGTGATTGTAGCACTGCATGTTTTAGTGCCTGGGTTATTGCATGATTACATGGATAGTGACTGGATATTTAAAGTGCTGCATGGAGAGTGCATGGTAAATGTATATGTGCTTGGGTTTTAGCAGCGTGATTGGATAAGGACATGGGACTGGCTGGGTAATTGGAGGAGTGCATAGGTAGTAACAGAGAGATTACTAAACTGTAAAGGTAGCACTCAAAGGACTGTAGAAGTGCATGAGTTAGTGCCTACATAATTGCATGAGTACATGGGTACTAACTGGATGATTAGAGTACTGCAAGGAGAGTGCATGGTGAATTTAAAAGTGCTTGGATTTTGACAGAGTGATTGGATAAGGACAGGGGACTGGCTGGGTAATTGGAGGAGTGCATAGGTAGTAATAGGGAGATTACTAAACTATGCAGGTAGCAGTCAAAGGATTGTAGAAGAGCATGAGTTAGTGTCTGGGTAATTGCTTGAGTACATGGGTACTGACTGGATGATTAGAATATTGCCAGGAGAGAGCATGGTGAATTTATAAGTGCTTCGGTATTGGCGGAGTGATTGGATTGGTACATGGTACTGGCTGGGTGATTGGAGGAGTGCACCAGTAGTGTGTAGGTGGTTAGAGGACTGCATGGATAGTGCACATGTGATTGTAGCACTGCATGTCTTAGTGCCTGGGTCATTGCATGAGTACATGGATAGTGACTGGATATTTAGAGTGCTGCAAGGAGATTGCATGGTCAATTTATAAGCGCTAGGGCTTTGGCAGAGTGATTGGAAAAGGACATGGGACTGGCTGGGTAATTGGAGGAGTGCATAGTTAGTAACAGGGAGATTACTAAACTGTATAGGTAGCAGTCAAAGGATTGTAGAAGTGCATGACTTAGTGGCTGGGTAATTACATGAGTACATGGGTACTGTCTGGATGATTAGAGTATTGCCAGGAGACAGCATGGTGAATTTATCAGTGCTTGGGTTTTGGCGGAGTGATTGGATAAGGACATAGGAGTGGCTGGGTAATTGGAGGAGTGCATAGGTAGTAACAGGGAGATTTCTAAACTGTATAGGTAGGACTCAAAGGTTTGTAGAATAATAATAATAATAACCTTGAATTTGTAAAGCACACAGCTACCTCCGAAGTGGTTTCCCGGCGCTGGGGGCCCTCGGGAAGATTAAGCGAGCTATTGCCCAGAGTCACATGGTGCTGAGCTGACCTGCCGCTGGCGCCGGGGATCGAACTGTGATCCCTGTGGTCCATAGTCAAGCACCCTGGCCACTGCGCCACACCTCTTCCACAAGAGAAGTGCATGAGTTAGTGCCTGGGTAATCACTCAAAGGATTCTAGAAGTGCATGAGTTAGTGCCTGGGTAATTGCATGAGTACATGGGTACTGACGGGATATTTAGAGTGCTGCACGGAGAGTGCATGGTGAATTTATAAGTGCTTGGGTTTTGGCAGAGTGATTGGATAAGGACATGGGACTGGCTGGGTAATTGGAAGAGTGCATAGGTAGTAACAGAGAGATTACTAAACTGTATAGGTAGCACTCAAAGGACTGTAGAAGTGCATGAGTTAGTGCCTGGGTAATTGCATGAGTACATGGGTACTAACTGGATGATTAGAGTACTGCAAGGAGAGTGCATGGTGAATATAAAAGTGCTTGGGTTTTGGCAGAGTGATTGGATAAGGACAGGGGACTGGCTGGGTAATTTTTTATTTTTTATTAATGTCTTTATTATCAAGTAGCACATATCAACGTACAGCATAATGCGTCTACAACTCCGATGTCAACTGCTCTCCCACACACCATCACAAAAAGTCCCTTAGCTTATCCCACAACCCGGAGGTCGGGCATCGCTACACCCCAAGTTAGTGCAGACAGAATGCAGCCCCAGTATTGTGGCGGTGTGCCAAAGCTTAGATGTCCTCCCCCACGGAGGAGTCACAGTGTTCCAGTATCTTTTATTGAGCTAATCAAACACCCCAAACTCCCACCCCCACCCCCCCAACTTCCCCAGCTCTACGCATCCGATCAGACCCTCTCCAGTAGCGTACACCCCGATTCCTATCAAGGGGCGCGGTCGACTCTTCATACCTCTCCCTCTCCTGCCAGTCTCAGAGCACACTTGCCCCCATTGTTCAAAGTCCCCCACACATCTTTACTAACCCCCTTCTACCCACCAGCACCTGTTCCGGCCTCTCACGCCCACTGCTCCCCTCCTGTCGGTCCTCAAACGCCCCCTCGGTGGTTCCCTGACCCTTCGTCCCCCTGTTCCCGAACCGCTCCTGTCTCCGCCGCCCCCTCCAGAGCCACCTCCTGTCCCCTGAGGCGTTCGGTATACAACCCCCAGAAATTCTTCGGCCTACTGCGCGGCGGTAGCAGCTCACTGAACACCTCGGTTTGCGTGCAGCAATACAGTACATCCCGAGCCCATTGGTCCACTGTAGGCAATGGTCCTCTCATCCAGCACATTGCCACCCTTTTCTTAGCTATTAACAGACCCATGTCAACCATTTTTCGAACAGATCTGGGCAACTTCTTGGAGTAACCCAGCAGTGCCACCTCCGGCACCGGGACCAGCTCGAGCTCCAGTAGCGCACCTAGTTTGCGGAAGATGGCCTGCCAGAACCCGTACACCCCCGGGCACTCCCACGCCAAATGAAAAAAACCCGCCCCGTCGTGCCCGCATCTCTCGCACCCAGCATCCTCCCGCAGACCATAGCGATGTAACCTGTCCGGCGTATAGTATACTCTGTTTAAGTACTTGAAATGGAGCAATCTGTGCCTCCCGTGCAACGATATCCTTCGGGTGCCCGCACAACAGTACCGCCACATGTCGTCATCGATTGCCATCCCTAGGTCCTGTTGCCAGGCCAGCCTAGCTTTGGGGTACCGGTGTATTCGCTGCTCCATAGTTATCTTATATAGGCGTGATATCAGATGGCGAGGGCACTTATGATTTATGACATACGTTAGTTCCAGCACCTCCGGGGGCTCCGCCATATCGTCCCCCAGTAGTTGTCGCAACGCCCCCCTGACTCTGTGGAACTGGAAGCGGTTCAGCTGCGACGGAGCGTCCACCCCGCCGCCACCTCATCCCACGTCCGCACGATGCCGTCGACGAACAAGTCTCCCATTACCTGCAACTTGAGCGCCTGGAGCGCTCGCACCACCCCCTCGTCACTGCATGGGGATAGCCATCGCGCCCACGCCACTGGCATGGAGGGCGAATAAAGTAATGCGCCAGCCTGGTGTCTGAGTATGCTGTCCCAGGCATGTCTCGTAGAGTTAAGGGAGTCAAGGTAGCCCGTCCGGCGCACAGGCGGTTCAAATAAGGTCGCCGGCAGCGGGAGGGGGTCCGCGAACAATCGTTCCAGTAGTAGGTATGGTACAGCCGCCTCCCCGTGTATCCAGCTGTGTGCCTGCGCTCCCTGGGCCACCCGGTAGTATAATTCCAAATCAGGCGCACCAAGACCCCCCATATGATAGGGCAATGTCAGTACCTGACAGCTGACTCGGGCCTGCTTGCCCGCCCACGCCAACTTCAGTAGCGACCGACGCAGCCGTGCAAAACATACCCGTGGACCACCATCTTCATGATCGCTATCCTGCCGATCAAGGAAAGTGGGAGGCCGATCCAGATGTCCACGTCATCCTCAAGTTTAGCCACAGCCCTACCATAATTCTCCCTCATCAATATTTCGGGGTCAGTGTGCAGTCGGATTCCCAGATAGCGGATCGCCTCGTCAGTCCATTGCAGCGGGTATTCCATCTCAAAGGGGGACGTGGACTGAGTGAGCGGGAAGGCAATGGACTTGCTCCAAATGACTTTAAGGCCCGAGAGGGCACCGAAGTGCACCAACTCGCTCAGCACCGGCGCCAAATTGCTCTCTGGGTCCCGCACGTACAGAAGGGTATCATCTGCATAAGTAGAGACCACAATTCTATAGGTGGGGAAGCTCACCCCCCTTAAGCCATGGTATTCTCGCAGTGCACAGGCTTAATGAATCAGCACAGACACTCATCCATTGGTGTCCAAAGCTGGAAAAGAAGGGGGAGGGGGGTTAATAATCTCCCACACTCGGATCCTGTCCGAGAACAAAGCGCATATAAGGTTAATTAACCTGAATATATTACGCGGGAAAAGGGTAACTGCGCGAAACATAATTACATCGCAGCGCATTTCAGGTACGTCAGTATCCTTTAACAAAGCATACAGAAGTGTAGGGAAGGCCATCTGTACAGAATGTGTAATGTATGCTTTGTTAAAGGATACTTGCCACACATTCTGTACAGATGGCCTTCCCTACACTTCTGTATGCTTTGTTAAAGGATACTGACGTACCTGAAATGCGCTGCGATGTAATTATGTTTTGCGCAGTTACCCTTTTCCCGCGTAATATATTCAGGTTAATTAACCTTATATGCGCTTTGTTCTCGGACAGGATCCGAGTGTGGGAGATTATTAACCCCCCTCCCCCTTCTTTTCCAGCTTTGGACACCAATGGATGAGTGTCTGTGCTGATTCATTAAGCCTTCCCTTGTCTCATTTTTCGAACATTGGAATACTACACCCTGGGTGAGTATTTCTGGTAACTTAGGTTTTATCGACACCCGTTGTTTTTAAGTATGGTTTTAGTATTCCTCGTCTCTTTTTCCTTTTTCCCAGGAGCACTGACTGGCCCCTTCCCAATTTTCCAGCTTGATGCTTGCTGCTGATGCTGGTAATTTTTATAATTGTTTCTCTCTTAATTGCAATGGTTCTCCATAGACACACCTTACGTTTTTTCATCTCTGACCCTTGCCCCTAGGTGTAAGCCCTTTCCCTGGTCCTGATGAAGACCCCAACCCCAAGCAAACCAATTTGCTGGCTCTAACAGGGGTCGAAACGTCGACTTTTTCCTATCTTCAATCAACACAGGAGATTGTCAGTGAATGTACAACTGCTGTCTTAGTCTGTGTTATTTGATTTAAGTTTTGTGGCCATTTATCTGGCAGGTTAGGTTCTTCAATGAATTGTGGATGTTCCTAAATCTTTCACAACCTCCCTCCCTCACAACGCCCTGCACTAATCCCAAAATCCCGCACCTATCACGTACCTTACACCTATATACATTTGAAAATGTTGATACTGTGATGTTTTTGGCTTTAATTTGAATTACTGATCCTTTGTTTGACTGAAAACTTGGATAATCAATTAAATGATGAGCATACATGCAAGTAACAGGTGTTGTCGCAAAATTTGTTTGTATTGCTAACAGATGTATGTTCTCTTACATTTCCAAATTTGTTTCCACTGTGACAGTTCTTTGTGTACCTAGTTATACCCGAGTCCAGTGGTCTATCGGGTTACCCCATTAATACATAACTCACTCATGGACTTTGGCATACTACCCGTTTCGCACATATCATCAAACAGCCGGGAGAGATGCGGCAGGAGAAGGTCCACAAAGTGTTTATAAAACTCGGCCGTGAGGCCATCTGCCCCCGGCGCACTGTTCGCGCGCATGCCCGCCAGGGCTTCAAGAATTTTGTCCCTCTGTATGGGGAGGGCAAAAAAGTCCCTACGGGCAGTGGAGAGAAAGGGCACCTGGATGTGGTCCAAGTAGTCCCTTATTTCATCCTCCATCCCCACCTGCCGAGAGGTGTACAGCGCCGCATAGTACGACCGGAAGCATGCTGCAATCTCCTCCTCATCAGTTAATAGCTCCCCACCGTCTGATCTGATCTGGGTTATGGTAGTTTTGCACCTCCTGGCCTTCAGAAGCTTCGCTAGGACTGAGCCCGACCTCTCACCCTCTCCGTAGACCCTAGCCGTAGCGTACTTCCCAAGGTGCTTGACCTCCGCATCCGCGGCATCGTGGTACTCTTCCAGTAGCGTCTTCAGTTCCTCCGTAGCCTCGCCGCCCCCGCCCCCCACCTGCCTGGCCTCTACTTCGCCCAGTTTCCGCTCCAAACCTGCAAGTCTCCGACGTATGTCCCGCAGCACCCCAGAATGTTTCGCCATGGCCACCCCTCTAATGTATACCTTAAACGCTTCCCAGACCGTCCGGAAGCTGTCCACCGAACCCACATTGGTGTGAAAAAACGTGTCAATAGCTTCTGCCAGCTCCTCCTTGAACAAGGGATCTAATAGCGAATAGGGAGGGAACCGCCACGTGAACGGCGGAATGGATTTCCTATGCGTGTCAACAGATAAGAGAATCGGGGAATGGTCAGACAGAGTCCGCGGAAGGACTTGACACAAGCCCACCCGCTGGAGGAGTGACGTCGACGCAAGCCAGTAGTCTATGCGTGTATGTAGGTTATGGCAGGCCGAGTAGTGCATGAAGCCCCCCGCCCCAGGGTTGCGCGTCCTCCACACGTCGGAAAGTTCCATTCGGATCATTTCCCTGTGCAACCTCGTAGCTGCGGCCGCCGGGGCCCTAGCCGCCCCCCCGATCTATCCAGTCGCGGGTCCAGCACCACATTAAAATCACCTCCCCACAGAATCTGTGACTCACCACAACCCCTCACCGTGTCGGCCAGTTTTCCGTAAAAATCAGGGCAATCAAAGTTCGGACCATAGGCGTTGACTAATAATAAATCCAATCCTTTGCCCTGGTAGCGAGAGAGGACGTATCTGCCCCCCCCGTCCATGGAAATCAGGTGCGCCGTGGATTCAGACTTAGGGTTGAACCACGTGAGTACCCCCCTAGCGTGTGTCGTGAACCCAGCCGCATGAACGTTCCCCCTCAGCCCCCCAGTTCGTAGCTTGGGGCTGTGGTTTGGAAGGTGTGTCTCCTGCAAGAAGGCCACATCTACGCCATGCCTGTGCAGGTATTGTAAGACTTTCCGCAGTTTACGATGGTCATTCAGCCCCCTTACATTCCAGGTTACTACCCGCAGAGGTCAGGGAGACCCCTGCCGTGTCACCGTTCTAGCCATTATCGTCCCAGTCATGGGGCAGTAATCCCGCACTTGTAATTACTAAACAATTCTCAGGCATCTTCAGTCTAATCCCTCCAATCTGTCGGACTCGCCTAGAACCAAACAAAAAAAACCCTCCCCTCCCCCCTCCCACAGCTGACCTCCCCCAACTTCGCCATGCTGGGGTAAAAATTACTGGCTGGGTAATTGGAGGAGTGCATAGGTAGTAACAAGGATATTACTAAACTGTATAGGTAGCACTCAAAGGACTGTAGCATTGCATGTGTTAGTGTCTGGGTCATTGCACAAGTACATGGATAGTGACTGGATACTTAGAGTGCTGCAAGTTGACTGCATGGTGAATTTATAAGTGCTTGGGTTTCGGCACAGTGATTAGATAAGTACATGGTACTGGCTGGGTGATTGGAGGAGTGCACGGAGAGTGACAATGTGATTGCTGGACTGCATGGGTACTACCTGGATAATTGGAGGAGTGAATTAGTAGTTTGTAGGTGGTTACACAACTGCATGGATCGTGCATATGTGATTGTAGAATTGCATGTGTTAGTGCCTGGGTCATTGTATGAGTACATGGATAGTGACTGGATACTTAGAGTGCTGCAAGGAGAGTACATGGTGAATTTATAAATGTTTGGGTTTTGTCAGAGTGATTAGATAAGGACATGGTACTTGCTGGGTGATTGGAGAGTGAATGGAGAGTGACAGTGTGATTGCTGGATTGCATGGGTACTACCTGGGTAATTGGAGGAGTGAATCAGTAGTGTTTAGGTGGTTAGACGACTGCATGGATAGTGCACATGTGATTTTAGCATTGCATGTGTTATTCCCTGGGTCATTGTATGAGTACATGGATAGTGACTGTATGCTTAGAGTGATGCAAGTTAACTGCATGGTGAATTTATAAGTGCTTAGGTTTTGGCTGAGTGATTGGATAAGGACAGTGGACTGGCTGGGTGTTTGAAGGAGTGCATAGGTAGTAACAGGGAGATTACTAAACTGTATAGGTAGCACTCAAAGGATTGTAGCATCGCATGTGCTAGTGCCTGGGTAATTGCATGAGTACATGTGTACTGAATGGATGATTAGAGTACTGCAAGGAGAGTCCATGGTGAATTTATAAGTGCTAGGTTTTTGGCGGAATAATTAGATAAGGACATGGGGCTGTCTGGGTGATTGGAGGAATGAAGAGGGAGTGACAGTGTGATTGCTGGACTGCATGGGTACTACCTCGGTACTTGGAGAAGTGAATCAGTAGTGTGTAGGTGATTAGACGACTGCATGGATAGTGCACATGTGACTGTAGCATTGCATGTGTTAGTGCCTGGGTCATTGTATAAGTACATGGATAGTGACTGGATACTTAGAGTGCCTCAAGGAGAGTACATGGTTAATCTATAAGTGTTTGGGTTTTGGTAGAGTGATTGGTAAGGACAGGGGACTGGCTGGGTAATTGGAGGAGTGCATAGGTAGTAACAGGGAGATTACTAAACTGTATAGGTAGCACTCAAAGGATTATAGCATTGCATGTATTAGTGCCTGGGTAATTGCATGAGTACATGGGTACTGACTGGATGATTAGAGTACTGCAAGGAGAGTGCATGGTGAATTTATAAGTGCTTGGGGTTTGCCGGAATAATTAGATAAGGACATGGGACTGTCTGGATGATTGGAGGAGTGCAAGGAGAGTGAAAGTGTGATTGCTGGACTGCATGGGTACTACCTGGGTAATTGGAGGATTGAATCAGTAGTGTGTAGGTAGTTAAAGGACTGCATGGATAGTGCACATGTGATTGTAGCACTACATCTGTCAGTGCCTGAGTCATTGCATGAGTACATGGATACTGCCTGGATATTGAGTGTGCTGCAAGGGGAGTGCATGGTGAATTTATAAGTGCTTGGGTTTTGGTGGAATGATTAGATAAGGACATGGGACTGTCTGGGTGATTGGAGGAGTACATGGGTACTGATTGGATGATTAGAGTGCTGCAAGGAGAGTGCATGGTGAATTTATAAGTGCTTGGGAGTTGGCAAGATGATTAGATAAGGACATGGGACTGTGTGGGTGATTGGAGGAGTGCATGACTAGTAACAGTGACATTACTGAACTGTATATGTAGTGCTCAAGGGAATGTAGCAGTGCATGAGTTAGTGCCTGGATCATTCCATGAGTACACTAAGCATACATGCAACGGTATAAATAGTATCTGAACACATAGATAACTCATTACATACTATCTAGTTAAGTAGATACGTCCAACATACCACAAAGGGTAATATATGGTGGTTTATTTTTGAGTTACATCTTGACCATTCAATCTACCAATATGCAACATCATAAAACTATACCTCACAACAGACTTAAGAAAGAAGAGCAATTAACAACACATGTAATGATCTTTTTTTAAACCACATATCTCTTCAGCTTTCTATCTAAAATTATGTGGCATCATTCAACTATACCTTTGCTTAAACTACAAAAAGAAACCTAATTAACAGCATCTTATTTCACCATTCTATCTTTAATTATATGCCATAATTTAGCTGTACCTTCTGTACAAACTAATAACTAAAACTTAATTAATAACACCTTATATGATCATCTTTCAAACACCAAAGTATCTATAATTATGCAGTATCATTAAACTATACCTTTGTAGACAAATGATGCCTAATAAACTACACCTTATATGAGCATCTTTCAAAATACACATTTGTACTGCATCTTCAAAAACTATCTAAAAATATGAAGCATCATTCAGCTATACCTTTGAACACACTTATTATATATTATTGTACAGACTGTTTTTAAAAAAACTTCAAGTACAATGAAACTAATTCCAATATACATCTCTACATTTAATAATATATTTCAAACAACACAGTTTTAGAATAATGTCAAATCTTTTTTAATTAAACATCAAAAATATATAACTCACCTTGCAAATAGATCTGTGGAATGAAAAATCTCACACACTCAGACAGGATTTTCTTTTACACACAGTCAATATAAATCACCAGACTTAGCAAGGAAAAACCAGTAATGGCAGGGTTTCCCTCTCTTTTTCCATACAAATACACATAAGCAACAAATGGCATTGCTTCCCAGAGTTTTTTAAATTGTAAAACACAATTCCATTGGTCACAGATAATAACCCTTATCAACTGACTTCTTCACCCCTTCTGCCTAATGCCAGTTTCCATAGTAACAGGTCATGCAACATTCAACTTAACTCACAGGTCACAAGTACACCACACAATGCTGCAAATGAGAACAGCAGGTGTGGTTGGCGTTGCAAAACATGACCTTATCCTTTCTGCTGTACCTTTCAAACATGTTTTTCTAACCAATAAGAAACTTGCTTTTTAAACAAACTAAAAAGCACCCTATTTTTGAATGTACAATGTTCTGAAACAGCCAATTAAATCTCTACTTTCTTTAAAACAGAATCTTGTCCACCATTTTACATATCTCTCATTCTACCAACTGACTACCCCAGCTACAGACATCTTTTCATTACCTACAGTCATCACTTCAAGATGCTTTCAGTGTGGATTGTTGGGCACAGCTATGTTTTCTGGTGCAAAAGGTATGCCGAACGCAGAGGTATTGACAAAGACCTAGCTTTGCAAAATGTAGACATTAAATGGATTGGACAGAGAGGATTAAAGTGGCACCAATTGATGCCTGTGGTTAAAACCTTTTTGCTTCTCCAACCTCCTGACCTCATGATTGTGCACTGTGGTGGCAATGATCTAGGCACATTGACTGGGGTAGGTCTGGAAATGCTAATGAAGGACACCTTTGCAGCATTGATGTTGGTTTTCCCCCAAACTGCCTTTGTACACTCTACCATATGCCAAAGACAGAAATGGAAGTGGTCCAATCAATTTTGTCCTAAGATTGAGAAAGCTAGAAAAAATGTCAATAAAGCTGTTTATGCTTACCTCAGAGACCGTAGAATGGGCTCCATATATAACAGGAATCTACATTTCCATATGGAGGGCATCTACAGGAGTGACGGAGTACATTTCACTGATGAAGGGAACAGAGTGTTTCTCAACAACTTGAAGCTCTGTATCCGCACTTACATGTAGCTGCAAGAAACTCATAATAAACACAAGGGCTCTTTTTAGGGCCACCCAAAAACCAACATATAACCTAGGTTTATATTAAAGAAATCTTAATTATTTTTGCTTGGAGTCACGCAGCCAGCACGACTTCACACTAGGGGGCCGCGCTGAGTGCCGCGCACCTATCATGTTCACACTAGGGGGCCAGGTTGAGCGCTGCGCACCCACCACATTCACACTAGGGGCCGTGCTGAGCACCGCGCAGCCACCTCGTTCACACGAGGGGCCGCGCTGAGCGCCGCGCACCCATCGCGTTCACACTAGGGGGCCGCGTTGAGCACCACACTAGGTTTGCAACTCCAATTTTCTTTTTTTTTAACGTCTACTTTCATTAATTTACATTCGCCCCGGGGACCCCACCCCCAAGGCATGACCAAATATACTATTTCTTTTTTTTGAACGGAGGTGGGGTGAATGCCACCCCCCTCCCGGGCCATTTGAAGCCCCGGGGACCCCATCCCCCGCGACCTGGCCTCATGGTTAGGGACCATGGGGGGGGGCCCCAATGCCCCCACGGTCCCACCGGCTCCTCATCTCCTGCGGGAGCCGGCATTGCTTTTCCACACAGGGAACTGCGAACATGCAGCTCCCATGTGGAAAAGCAATCTGCTTTGGATTTTGGAAGCGAGAGCAGGAAAATGTCACACATATCATGACAGTGGAAATGTGGCACATGCTATTTCAATTGTATTAAATCTGCTTGGTTTAATGGAAAATCCTTGATTCAATTATTACCACAAACTAGGTTAACTTACATTTTGAAGAAGTGTGATGAATGCAAGTAGAGTTTTTGCATTATTATTTTAAAACATTTCAGATAGCTAGTAATGTTGCATAAGTAATATGTTGTAGATTTTGTTTCAAAGTTACCTTTTTCTGCCTTGAGGTCCATGAACGCTAATGTGCATTTTAAAATACCACTTCTGCCAGGCAGTATTTATCATTTCGGTATGTGAAAAGGAGTACTGAACTAGATTCCTGTTAGGGATAAAAGGCCTTCTGTGTTTGGAGATGTTGCTGTGCCCTTGACAGTATTGCCTGTGGACTGGACTCAGTAATTTGATTATCTCCAATGATGCCTAATATGTTACAATGATCTGTGGCTAACAACGGACCTGTTGTTCACAACACATTGCCACATTCTGCAGGAGTCTCTAAACTTGTTTGACAGGTTTGCTATTCTTTTACATGTTTGCTTTAGTGTTCTGCCAATTGGGTGGGACCGAGTTTGAATTGATGAATGAGTATGTTGATGTGTCATTGTGAGATTTATGGAGGGAATCAGAGGTAATTGTCAAGGCAGTGATGTCATGAACATTGTTTGTGACTTGTGGTAATTTTTAGACTCAAATTTTAGCAAACTAACAGACTAATCATGTGATTGATATTGGACATGTTTTGTTTGTATTGTATACCATTGTCGTTTATGGTTATGTGTTATGTGTAATAATTGTATGTTTTTAATGGTAGATATATCATCAAAGAGTAATATCTTTAGTCTTGATAAAGATTCAAGATAATTCAAGATAATACCATTGAAACACGTTGACACACTAGCATCATAATCCATGCAGTGGGCTGCCACACTAGATACTTAGGGCCCGATTCACAGAACTAACTTAAGACAAAATCCTAAACTTACTACCATTTTGGTATTCACAGAAGGCACTTACTCATTTTGGTATTCACAGAAGGCACTTACTCATTTCGGTATTCACAGAAGTTAGGAGTCCTAACTTTAGGACTCCTAAATGCCTTCTGTGAATACCGAAAGTCTTAAAATTAGGATTTTTCTCAGTTCAGTAGTAGTATAGTTAGCACCGGGGCACCTAGTTTTCCACTTGCCTGTGGCCTCTAGTTCCTGCTTGTTCCAGACTGATCCAGTGTCACTGCTGCTGCACAGATTTTCCCACCCCGGTGTTCCCAGCTGGGTTTTCTCGCTCACCATTCTTCCCAACAACAGAAGCTCAGTCTACCCCAGGATCTATTTATTGCAGGCCACACAAAAGGTAAGCCTGTCTGCACCCATCCATGCCTGGACTTCGCCCAGCCCCAAAACACCTGGCACTCCAGCCACTGAAGAACACCATTGCGAGCTCTATACCCTCGACCCTGGGCACCTCAGCAAACACTGTTACCGTGCCGACCTACACTCTACGAAAGATTCTTTCACCTACACCCACTGGCACTTTACCTGCCAAAGCACACCCAACAGCCCACCAACCAGCCTCACCTCTGAACTTACCACAATCACCACCTGAACAAAAACACCAACTTGCATGAGCCCCTCTCACCACACGCTCACTTTACAAACACGCCACAGAGAGTTGGGACCTCATCTGCAACCTCACTCACACCTGACGTCCTCTTCTAACTGAGACCTGGCTCAACCCGACTTCAGTGCCCAACATCGTCACTGCAATACCCAAAGGATAAAAGATCACTCACTGTGACAACAATCAACAAGCCTGGCAAAAGGAGTGCCATTATACAGAAGGAATCCAGCCAATGCCCCACCACAAATGATGAGAATAACCCAGCTGTGGAACACCTAAACTTCCAACTCCAAACAGAAAGCATAACCACCATCAGGGTCACCCTATCATACCATCCTCCGTAACCATGTCCAGCCTTCTGCAACGTAGACTCCAACAAATACATTTTACTCTGCAACCTCAATTTCCTTTCCAATGATGACAATGGCATCAACACTAACAACCTCCTCAACCTCATGAAGACCATTGGACTCACCCAACTCGTCCATGACCCCACGCACACCACAGCCACATGCTAGATCTCATCTCCACCTCTAGCGACCACATCAGAACTCACCTGGACCAACCACTCCATTACCCACTTCAGCATCATCAGCTAACAAACCTCTGCCCCAAGTCTGCCCAATGCCCCCCACTGTTTCAGGAGCAAAGTTTCAAAAGACACCTGGATCAATGCCCTCAACACAACCCACCCCATCTCATCCAACAACCTTGAACAGAATGTCAGAAACTTTAACAACTGGATCACCAACTGCACCACCAGCATCGCTCCCATTGGCAATATCACCCACAGAAGGTCCGCCAAGCAGACTAGCTGTTACACCAAAGACCTCCGAACCACGAAACAACTGGAAAGGAGATGGCGCACCAGCAAGAACAAGACCAATAAAATTGCCTTCACAATACACCTCAACTTCTATTACAGGCAGGTGAGAGAACTTAGCCTCATGCATCGAATAAATCTCCAATAACAGCAAAGAACTCTTCAATATCATCAAAGAATTCTCTAAACCCTCATCTGCAACAAACAGCATTAGCCCCTCAGAGGAACTCTATGACAACCTTGCAAACTTCTTCCATTTCAAGATCACTAACATCTACAGAAACTTCAAACTTCAAACCCCAGCCCAATGCCACAGACCTTTTCAAGCACCACAACAACTCTGCTACCACTACAGACATCAGATTAACCAAATGGAGCCAGCTTGCCCCACAGGACACTGCCTCCATCATGAACTCAGTCCACTTAGGTGCCCCAACCGACCCATGCATTCACCACATCTTCAACCTAGGCATAATCTGTAGTATCAGGTCATGTTAATATGTTCCCTTTCATTCTGTACCTAGCTGCTCAGCCAGTGTGAGTGTTCCGCGTAGAATGTTAGTGTGAGTGGAATGCTTGGGTGCCTGGTGTGTGTGAGACAGTTGGGAAGATGGGCTGAGCAGCTAGGAGGCTGCTCCTGGTGGGGCCTGTTCTGGGCCTGTTCTATCCTGCTGTTACCTCTACCTATGGACTTAATAAACTACGCAAAATCATCTCGGCTACGTCTACTTCATCAATTGAACATGTGGGGCCAGCCCACTACATTTTGCGGCAACGAGGATGGACAACCTAATAAAAAAGAAACAAGCATCAAGCAATTCAATGAAAGGAAAAGAAACCTGCCAAGTGACGCAACTGAAGTATAAGAAACCTGTCAAGCATGCCTGACTGCCCCACCAGTGTCCAATACACCGGACAGCCCCAGCCCAAGCGTGCTGTGTTTTCACCACTGGTAATTACGCTTTCAAGCCTGCTTACATCTTGCAGAAGAACCTACGCCATAAGAAACGTCTACAGTGCCTGAAGTAATATTTGTGGTTTCCTGAGTTTTCACCTGCAGTGCGGAGTGTAATGCTGCTGGGTTGTCTTTCTGCAAGTTCATCTTTCGTGAAAGTGTACATGATTAGTTGTGATTTGATTTCGGCATCTTCAACATCAACATATAGACGCTTTGCAGAGAAGTTCAAACTAGACTTATGGCTGCCAGTTAACTCCCTATACACTGGATCAAGTAATGGCATTTTCCTGGCAGCAAGTAAGAAGCATGGTAACCTGTTGCAGATTTTGTTGCTGCATCCAGTGTGGAGAGGAGTTTGTTTGTTTTAACAACGTCAGTAAGCTGTTTGTGATATAGAATGACATTCATCCTAGTGAGAGAGTTGTTTACTCATCACCACTTTCACATGCAGATATCGTCTTGCCAGTGAGTCTTAACGAGCTTTGCTGTGTGTGCTGTGGTATGTGCACGCAACTTCATGGTGCCATTTCTTTGGTGATATAAATGCATAGCATTAAGCGGGATAATCAGCCAAGAATACAACTTAAAAGGTCATTTGTCGGCAAGATGAGTGAAACTTTTTGTGAGTTTATCTTTTATTTTACATTATTAAACTTGTACCTGTGACAGTTAAACGGCTATGCAGCAGATTCAAAACGCGAGCTCAAAGCATCTCGCGCAGCGTTGCTTTTTTCTCTTGGAGTTGTTCAGCTTTTTATTGTTCCGCAATGACGTTTTTCAACTCTTCTTTTAGACGCTTTGCTTCATGGGCGTGCCGTGAGCCTTCCGGCACCAGCGTGACTCAGTGTGCCACCATCTTGGGATTGTAATGCTCCTGCATACACGATTCTACTACTGCTTCAAGTTTGCTTTGCCAACCGCGTTGTCATCCTCATAACATTTTTTTTAAAAGCTTGTCACAGTGTGAAATCGACGAAGTCAGCACCAACTCTCCTGGTTTGTTATTTGTTTTCAATTATATCCAGGTATTTTTCTTTGTTTGCTTTTGTCAAAGTCCGTGTGCCTGTGCAGTGTATGAGGGAAACAACAGACTTTTCCTGAATTTTCTACTGACGTGCTGCCGTTGATGAAGGTTTTGTCTTGGCAGTGACTTTCCCTTACATTTTAATTGATGCTGTTACATATGCGATCTTTTATTGGATTTACAGGCAGACAGAGCTCTTTCTTCCAGTTTAGTGGTAATTGCTGTTACCACACTGTCTATTGAGTCTGCTTCTTCTGCATGCTTTGTTTCTCCTTTTTGCAAGTTTCCTGGATCAGTTTCATCTCTACCTTGTACTGTTTGGGTCCCAGGAACGCCTGTCCTCATTATTGCGGTGACAGGCACACCATTGACGTTTTCGTAATACAAGTTTGTGGTGCATTTTCATGAGATTTAAATGCTAAGATGTTTTCATTCACAGGATAAAGGAAAATTATGTTTAAAGTGTTTTGCTATTGCTGCATACCATCTTTGTTAATTTGCTTTTCACACGTACATGTTTTGATGGCATGGGAGTGGGTACTAGTCTCATGTCTCTTATTTACGCATTTTCTCGTTTCAGATATTGTATCCCTGTCTTGGGATGGGAGTGGGTTCTCAGTCCCATGTCCCCTCATTTCAGATATTTTATCCCTTCCTAGGGATGGGAGTGGGTTTTTAGTCCCATGTCTCCATGTTTAAAATTTTGTATCCCTGCCTAAGGGATGGGAGTGTGTTTTTAGTCCCATGATCCCTATTTCACATATGTTATCCCTGCCTAAGGGATAGGAGTGGGTTTTAGTTCCATTTCCTTTAATGGTATTTTTATCCCTGCTTAGGGATGGGAGTGGGTTTTTAGTCCCATTACCCCACGTTCACAGTAATGTTTTGTTTAAAGGGGGTGTGAGTCCCACCTTTGTTACGTTTGTGTTGGGTATTAGTCCCTTCACTTAAATATTTGCTGTCTTGTGTGTCGGTAGCCATCTTTTGATGCCACACTGTGCTGCATTTCTGTTTTACATGCTGCACAAGTCCTTGGGTTTTAGTCCCATGTGACGTATTCTGTACATTTGGGTGTCAGTCCCAAACAATGTTTATTTCACTTGGGCTTAAGTCCCATAGTGTCCCTCACATGAGGGGTGGCGTATTGGGTTTTCGCCACAGTCTTCTCACGTGAGAAGTACTTCCTTGGGTGTCGTTCTACCCATAGTATTCTAGTCTGGGTATCATATTCACTTGTTGTATGTGAGCTCTTATTTCTCTTCTTAAATTTTTCTTTGTTCAATATTAAAGGAGGAGGATGGTGTTAGTGTGTTGATCTATGCTTCCATCTTTCCTTTCTCCTTAGTGTGTCTGTTTTCCCTCTTGTGATGTATTTCTTCATGCATCCCTGGGTTTATGGACTCTACATCTTTTGTACATTTTTGTATTTAATTGTTTCCATTTTAGTTTGGGTTTAGTTTAGGTCTTATTAATTTTCAGTGTAAAGGGAGAGGATGTGTAGTATCCTCAGGTCATGTTAATATGTTCCCTTTCATTCTGTACCTAGCTGCTCAGGCAGTGTGAGTGTTCCGCATAGAATGTTAGTGTGAGTGGAATGCTTGGGTGCCTGGTGTGTGTGAGACAGTTGGAAAGATGGGCTGAGCAGCTAGGAGGCTGCTCCTGGTGGGGCCTGTTCTGGGCCTGTTCTATCCTGCTGTTACCTCTACCTATGGACTTAATAAACTACGCAAAATCATCTCGGCTACGTCTACTTCATCACTTGAACACGTGGGGCCAGCCCACTACATAATCAGAATCTGCCACATACTCATCACCTAGTTCAACAACTCAATTACCACTGCACCTACCCTGAGCACTGGAAACACAACGCCCTACTAAAGAAACCATCTGCAGACTTCAGTGAACTTAACAACTATGAAGAATTTTCCTGCTCCCATTCTCAGCCAAAGTATTAGAAAAAACCATCATCTAACAACTTTCCTCACATCTAGAATGAAACCTCCTACTAGACTCCTCCCAATCAAGATTCTGAAGCAACTTTAGCATCAATACATCCCTCATTGCGGATACCGACGACATCCAAGCCCCACTCAATGGAGGGGAGACTGCTGCTCTGATCCTCGTAGACCTCTCAGCAGCATTTGATATGGTCTCCTACCACACATATCACAAGGCTGCATAACATAGGCATCCAAGGAACCACTCTCAGATGGATCGACCTCTTTCCTCACAGGCGAATGCAAAAAGTCCACCTTCACCTCCGGACCCAAGGAACTTGTCTGTGGAGTACCCTATGGATCCTCGCTCCGCACCACTCTCTTCAACACTTATATGACACCGCTGGCCATCATCACCAAAACCCATGAAATCAGCATCATATCAAAAGGCAGCAAGAGAAATCAGGCTGAAGATAAAATTAGTGGGCTCCTTAAAGCTCCTATGTCAGAAAGAACAAAAAACAGGGTTGTATAAGGCTAAGTCATAAAATGGAGAAAAAGCAAAGCCTGTATTTGATGGAAAAAGGCACTTACTTAGAGACTGAATCAAGGCGTGATCTGTCTACGTGCCGTGGCCATTCAGTCCACAGAGGGCAGTGGGTCAAAGCATCCCTCGCTCTGGTATACACATCTTTAATTGGCTTCCTAAACCAATAGAATGAAAAGCCAAATAGAATAAAATAAAAAATCCCTTCAGCATGGATGAAGTTGTTTACAGGGACTCACAAAAGGTTAGAGGTTCACCCTGCTTATAAGAACCAAAATGAAACGCCTATCAGTGTCCACGTTGATAGTCTACCCCATATGGGGATTTTTCTGTACCCCAAAAAAGTGGTGGAATTGTTGCCTAATAGGTGCATATTGCCGTAATGCAGATTAGAGACGTAACCTTACACACCCAGTAATCATTAAAAATATCCCAAAGCTTTTATCATGAGAACCGCATCAGCACATGTCGTCTTGATTTTTCGACACAGATGTGAGCCAGTGCCAAGCTTGACTTGTATCCAGGTGTTAGTATGTAGTTGGACTATTGCCTCCAAAAGCATATGAGTTGGTGAAGAGCTTACCCCTTCGCTTATATGAAAACCCAAGGGTGCAAAGAGGCATTGTGTCATCCAACCATTACATTTGTGCCACAATTCTTGATCCACAGTACAAACCAATGCTGCACACTTTCATTTCTTTTTCAGAAGGGGATGTTGCCTGCTACAAAAATTGGATAGCTGTGCAAGCCGGCAGCCGGGAATTGGAGGTCCGTTCCACTAGGGCACAACAAGTACTGCAGGTCAGCCTTCAAGTTCAACTTCAGAGCCTGAAGGCAGTGCGGGTGGCTCACAGCAGCCAAAAACATCAACAACACCAAGAACAGCATCAACAACAAGAACAGGAGCATCAGCCCCAAAATCAGTACAGGAATGGTTTCTACAGCAAGGGCTTAAGTACAGTGCTGAGGCAAAGGCAAAAGAGGCCTAGCAAAGCGGACCACCCCTGAGCATTGAGCGGATGGTCCAGGCCTATCTGATGACCCAACAGAGGTCTACATTGATCAAAACCCATTGCTGTATTGGTATGTGAAAAGGCACCAATGGCCAGTGCTCAGTAGGCTGGCGATAAACTATCTGGCTTGCCCTGTCACAAGTATCTCTTCTGAGCGTGTTTTCAGTGCTGCTGGTGTCGTTCTGACAGTGAGTAGGGCCAGTCTCTCCCCCCAAAATGTGGAGAGGTTAACCATAATCAAAATGAATCAGCACTTTATACAACCGAATTACACCATACCTGAAGTAGCACAGCAGGAAGATGATGACGGCAACTCAGGTCATGGAAGTATTGAAATAGGTGACCTTGTTCTGGCTGAACCATCAGAGTTTGAGGACGAGCTCTACTTCCCTGACAACTAGGCTCTTTCAAATTCCAGTTACTTACTTTCTTTCTTTGACGCCCCCACCCAAAAAAAAAAAGATTTATCTAAGGAACATTATTTACTTTAATATTTGTGTGTCACTGTCTTTCTGGTTCACAAATCCATCCTAGCTGTCTTACTCTTTTTATTGCTGGATCAGAGTTCCGACTGTCAACAGTCAATGAAGAAGTAAAGTCCACTCCTGACTTGCCCAAAAGCAATTTCCCTCAAGCCAGACATTTGATGGGGAATTCAAACAAATGTGTGCCTGCCTCCAACCCTTGGCCCTGACTATCTATCTATCCTTTCCTAGCCTAGCAGGACCGCCCTGGAAGAACAGGTAAATGATGGCATGCATTGCACGATGAGTGATTGTTGTTTGTTGTGAATGTCTATTCTACAAAGTGACTCAAGTCAACATTTCCCTTCTTGTTGTTCAATAACAAAATTGTACAAGTACAGGCCGATCTATTGCATTACGAGTCAGGAGTGGAAGAGTCTGGAGGACTCACTCGGGAGTCGGACACTGTTGGTACGGACTTGGAGATGGACACCATGACCATACTCACGATCAGGTCAGGAGGATCAGAGATGATTGATGGAATAAATCAGGGCGTGAGTGTGACTACTCAGAGAAATGCCACCAGAAGAAGATGGATTTTTTCAAATTCAATGAAACACAACAATTTGGATGACTAATGAAGACTTTAAAGTGGCCTAAAGGTAAACAACAACACAGACCTAACCTACATGTCTATGTAGTGGTGGTGGGGGCGAGTGTGGTGTGACTGACATCAGTGTCTTGATTTGTAACTTCATTTGGAAAATGCTATGTTGCTGTGTGTATACTATGTATGTGTGCTCAGTGCTGTCTGGCTCAAATCCGAAGCTAAGTGAAGTTTGGGTGGGAGTGGCCTGTTGTTGGAGGTAACTACCAAAAACAGAGTCTGATTTAGCCATGCTGCCTTTGAAAGTCTTCTTGTTGCACTCCTTAGGCAGTTAAACTTTTTATTTTCTCCTTGATTTTTCAATTTCCTTTTTGATGTTCCATCTACGGGCCCTTTAACCTGCACCATACTGGGAAAACAACTCACACTTACCATACCAAACCGCATCCGCCAGGCATTTAAGATTCAGGGGGGGGGGGACAGTCCAATAGGAATGTGGACAGAGATGCAACACCCAATTTATACAGTATCTTTTTTTCTCTTCAATCATTACGACTGTGTGTGTTGTTTAGGTTTGCTTATTTTATTTCTACAGATATTTTAATTGTATGTGCTATCGTTCTAAGCCCGGTACAACAGAACATAAATTTAATATCTGTTACTTGGGTCTCTCTGGGGCAGACACACAATTGCATAATTAATATACTGCCCTGTACTTGCCTAGTACCACTTATCATGATGCATGCGTTTCCTTTTCCTCCCATAGCAGATTTATGATGGTTGGCTGCCAAGATGAATGTTGTCCATGTGTAGTGTTTGTCTTTGTCAAAGCTTTTCCTCATTTCCCCCTTCCCAACCATTCATCAAACCCCTAACCCTCTTCCCCCAAGTTGCGTGATTTATTGAGGTGTTGCTTACCAATTTGTACACCATTAATCGATCACACACTTGGTGGGGCGGATGTGGTGGAAGCACAGTGTGAGGAGGATCTTATTCTTAACTAAGCTCATATAGCCCACACTGGCAGTATATAATATGTAATATCCACACAAGCCAAGCAGAGGGTATGATCTTTTTTTCAAAGGAACATCTCATTGCCATATTCATCATTCAGGCACTGTATTAATTTTTTTTATTTTGTTTTATTTAAAGATGTTATTGAATCAAGTACTACAACAAACAAATGATGGACGGAATGCTGACAATGCAGACATTCTCCCCCAGTCAAGAGATCTGGGTTAAATCCATCGTTCTTTTGCCCACTACACCACCCCAGTTTAGACATGGCCAAATGCAAATCAGTCTTGACCCTGTGCCTCATGGGAACAGTCCAGCCCGAACTGCCAAGCCATGTCTTCCCTGGACCGGAATCAAGCATCCTAGGACCGGTTTCTGGCTATCGGCCGTCATCAGCCAGGATAGCTTGACTCCAGTGGCGTAGTGAGCACGGGTCCCACGTCTGGGAATACCCATCCCACTTAGGGCGAAAAGCGTTACAACAAACAAATGATGGACGGAATGCTGACAATGCAGACATTCTCCCCCAGTCAAGAGATCTGGGTTAAATCCATCGTTCTTTTGACCACTACACCACCCCAGTTTAGACATGGCCAAATGCAAATCAGTCTTGACCCTGTGCCTCATGGGAACAGTCCAGCCCGAACTGCCAAGCCATGTCTTCCCTGGACCGGAATCAAGCATCCTAGGACCGGTTTCTGGCTATCAGCCGTCATCAGCCAGGATAGCTTGACTCCAGTGGCGTAGTGAGCACGGGTCCCACGTCTGGGAATACCCATCCCACTTAGGGCGAAAAGCGTTACAACAAACAAATGATGGACGGAATGCTGACAATGCAGACATTCTCCCCCAGTCAAGAGATCTGGGTTAAATCCATCGTTCTTTTGCCCACTACACCACCCCAGTTTAGACATGGCCATATGCAAATCAGTCTTGACCCTGTGCCTCATGGGAACAGTCCAGCCCGAACTGCCAAGCCATGTCTTCCCTGGACCGGAATCAAGCATCCTAGGACCGGTTTCTGGCTATCAGCCGTCATCAGCCAGGATAGCTTGACTCCAGTGGCGTAGTGAGCACGGGTCCCACGTCTGGGAATACCCATCCCACTTAGGGCGAAAAGCGTTACAACAAACAAATGATGGACGGAATGCTGACAATGCAGACATTCTCCCCCAGTCAAGAGATCTGGGTTAAATCCATCGTTCTTTTGCCCACTACACCACCCCAGTTTAGACATGGCCATATGCAAATCAGTCTTGACCCTGTGCCTCATGGGAACAGTCCAGCCCGAACTGCCAAGCCATGTCTTCCCTGGACCGGAATCAAGCATCCTAGGACCGGTTTCTGGCTATCAGCCGTCATCAGCCAGGATAGCTTGACTCCAGTGGCGTAGTGAGCACGGGTCCCACGTCTGGGAATACCCATCCCACTTAGGGCGAAAAGCGTTACAACAAACAAATGATGGACGGAATGCTTGCAATGCAGACATTCCCCCCAGTCAAGAGATGTGGGTTAAATCCATCGTTCTTTTGCCCACTACACCACCCCAGTTTAGACATGGCCATATGCAAATCAGTCTTGACCCTGTGCCTCATGGGAACAGTCCAGCCCGAACTGCCAAGCCATGTCTTCCCTGGACCGGAATCAAGCATCCTAGGACCGGTTTCTGGCTATCAGCCGGAGTCAAGCTATCCTGGCTGATGACGGCTGATAGCCAGAAACCGGTCCTAGGATGCTTGATTCCGGTCCAGGGAAGACATGGCTTGGCAGTTCGGGCTGGACTGTTCCCATGAGGCACAGGGTCAAGACTGATTTGCATATGGCCATGTCTAAACTGGGGTGGTGTAGTGGGCAAAAGAACGATGGATTTAACCCAGATCTCTTGACTGGGGGAGAATGTCTGCATTGTCAGCATTCCGTCCATCATTTGTTTGTTGTAGTACTTGATTCAATAACATCTTTAAATAAAACAAAATAAAAAAAATTAATACAGAGCCTCCTTCCCCAGCCTCATCCGCTGTCCCTCTCAGGTAAGGTATTTACTCCACGAAATGCTCTTTAGGGGAGATCGATTGGGACTGGTCTATCGACAAGTCCATCCCTCTGCCTCCCTGATTTCTCTCTCTCACCCCTCCAGACCGACTTCTGAGCCCATTAAACACATTAGACACATAAATTTTACTTCCTCGAAAGTCACCTCTCCCCTCACTGAAGATGGCTATCTCCTGCCCCCTCCGCACCGACCTTGATTCTGTTGTCTGTAGTCCCAGTCCCAATCCAGCGCTAGGTTCGAAACAGCTTACAGCGCTGCACCGGAGCCGAAAATCAATCCTTCTCACGGCTGCGCGAGCTCTACCCCAGAGCCTTGCCCCTCGTCTGCTACAGACACCGGCTCCTGGGCTTGCTCCAAACCAGTCCTCTTTCGCTGGCGATGGCAGGATCTCAACACCCATCGACAGCTCCTCCTTGATCCGTGATCCTTACCTCCTCCGATCTCTGGTCTCCAGTCTCGGTGGCGAAAACAGCCAGGAGAAGTTAGAGGCGCCGCGGAGGTTTTTCGGAGAAAAAAAGAAAGCAAAGTAAGCACATGATTCTACTTTATTTTTTATGTGAAAGGCTCCGTACTCTCACCGCATCGTATTAGCTACGCTTCACACGGTCCGGGACAGCGCTCCTGCAGCCGGCGTCAGCCCGCCGCCATGTTCCTCCTCGGTCAAAAGGAGTACATTTCTGGAGGATCTTATTCTTAACTAAGCTCATATAGCCCACACTGGCAGTATATAATATGTAATATCCACCCAAGCCAAGCAGAGGGTATGATCTTTTTTTCAAAGGAACATCTCATTGCCATATTCGTCATTCAGGCACTGTATTAATTTTTTTTATTTTGTTTTATTTAAAGATGTTATAGAATCAAGTACTATAACAAACAAATGATGGACGGAATGCTGACAATGCAGACATTCTCCCCCAGTCAAGAGATCTGGGTTAAATCCATCGTTCTTTTGCCCACTACACCACCCCAGTTTAGACATGGCCATATGCAAATCAGTCTTGACCCTGTGCCTCATGGGAACAGTCCAGCCCGAACTGCCAAGCCATGTCTTCCCTGGACCGGAATCAAGCATCCTAGGACCGGTTTCTGGCTATCAGCCGTCATCAGCCAGGATAGCTTGACTCCAGTGGCGTAGTGAGCACGGGTCCCACGTCTGGGAATACCCATCCCACTTAGGGCGAAAAGCGTTACAACAAACAAATGATGGACGGAATGCTGACAATGCAGACATTCTCCCCCAGTCAAGAGATCTGGGTTAAATCCATCGTTCTTTTGCCCACTACACCACCCCAGTTTAGACATGGCCATATGCAAATCAGTCTTGACCCTGTTCCTCATGAGAACAGTCCAGCCCGAACTGCCAAGCCATGTCTTCCCTGGACCGGAATCAAGCATCCTAGGACCGGTTTCTGGCTATCAGCCGTCATCAGCCAGGATAGCTTGACTCCAGTGGCGTAGTGAGCACGGGTCCCACGTCTGGGAATTCCCATCCCACTTAGGGCGAAAAGCGTTACAACAACCAAATGATGGACGGAATGCTTGCAATGCAGACATTCTCCCCCAGTCAAGAGATCTGGGTTAAATCCATTGTTCTTTTGCCCACTACACCACCCCGGTTTAGACATGGCCATATGCAAATCAGTCTTGACCCTGTGCCTCATGGGAACAGTCCAGCCCGAACTGCCAAGCCATGTCTTCCCTGGACCGGAATCAAGCATCCTAGGACCGGTTTCTGGCTATCAGCCGGAGTCAAGCTATCCTGGCTGATGACGGCTGATAGCCAGAAACCGGTCCTAGGATGCTTGATTCCGGTCCAGGGAAGACATGGCTTGGCAGTTCGGGCTGGACTGTTCCCATGAGGCACAGGGTCAAGACTGATTTGCATATGGCCATGTCTAAACTGGGGTGGTGTAGTGGGCAAAAGAACGATGGATTTAACCCAGATCTCTTGACTGGGGGAGAATGTCTGCATTGTCAGCATTCCGTCCATCATTTGTTTGTTGTAGTACTTGATTCAATAACATCTTTAAATAAAACAAAATAAAAAAAATTAATACAGAGCCTCCTTCCCCAGCCTCATCCGCTGTCCCTCTCAGGTAAGGTATTTACTCCACGAAATGCTCTTTAGGGGAGATCGATTGGGACTGGTCTATCGACAAGTCCATCCCTCTGCCTCCCTGATTTCTCTCTCTCACCCCTCCAGACCGACTTCTGAGCCCATTAAACACATTAGACACATAAATTTTACTTCCTCGAAAGTCACCTCTCCCCTCACTGAAGATGGCTATCTCCTGCCCCCTCCGCACCGACCTTGATTCTGTTGTCTGTAGTCCCAGTCCCAATCCAGCGCTAGGTTCGAAACAGCTTACAGCGCTGCACCGGAGCCGAAAATCAATCCTTCTCACGGCTGCGCGAGCTCTACCCCAGAGCCTTGCCCCTCGTCTGCTACAGACACCGGCTCCTGGGCTTGCTCCAAACCAGTCCTCTTTCGCTGGCGATGGCAGGATCTCAACACCCATCGACAGCTCCTCCTTGATCCGTGATCCTTACCTCCTCCGATCTCTGGTCTCCAGTCTCGGTGGCGAAAACAGCCAGGAGAAGTTAGAGGCGCCGCGGAGGTTTTTCGGAGAAAAAAAGAAAGCAAAGTAAGCACATGATTCTACTTTATTTTTTATGTGAAAGGCTCCGTACTCTCACCGCATCGTATTAGCTACGCTTCACACGGTCCGGGACAGCGCTCCTGCAGCCGGCGTCAGCCCGCCGCCATGTTCCTCCTCGGTCAAAAGGAGTACATTTCTGGAGGATCTTATTCTTAACTAAGCTCATATAGCCCACACTGGCAGTATATAATATGTAATATCCACCCAAGCCAAGCAGAGGGTATGATCTTTTTTTCAAAGGAACATCTCATTGCCATATTCGTCATTCAGGCACTGTATTAATTTTTTTTATTTTGTTTTATTTAAAGATGTTATTGAATCAAGTACTATAACAAACAAATGATGGACGGAATGCTGACAATGCAGACATTCTCCCCCAGTCAAGAGATCTGGGTTAAATCCATCGTTCTTTTGCCCACTACACCACCCCAGTTTAGACATGGCCATATGCAAATCAGTCTTGACCCTGTGCCTCATGGGAACAGTCCAGCCCGAACTGCCAAGCCATGTCTTCCCTGGACCGGAATCAAGCATCCTAGGACCGGTTTCTGGCTATCAGCCGTCATCAGCCAGGATAGCTTGACTCCAGTGGCGTAGTGAGCACGGGTCCCACGTCTGGGAATACCCATCCCACTTAGGGCGAAAAGCGTTACAACAAACAAATGATGGACGGAATGCTGACAATGCAGACATTCTCCCCCAGTCAAGAGATCTGGGTTAAATCCATCGTTCTTTTGCCCACTACACCACCCCAGTTTAGACATGGCCATATGCAAATCAGTCTTGACCCTGTTCCTCATGAGAACAGTCCAGCCCGAACTGCCAAGCCATGTCTTCCCTGGACCGGAATCAAGCATCCTAGGACCGGTTTCTGGCTATCAGCCGTCATCAGCCAGGATAGCTTGACTCCAGTGGCGTAGTGAGCACGGGTCCCACGTCTGGGAATTCCCATCCCACTTAGGGCGAAAAGCGTTACAACAACCAAATGATGGACGGAATGCTTGCAATGCAGACATTCTCCCCCAGTCAAGAGATCTGGGTTAAATCCATTGTTCTTTTGCCCACTACACCACCCCGGTTTAGACATGGCCATATGCAAATCAGTCTTGACCCTGTGCCTCATGGGAACAGTCCAGCCCGAACTGCCAAGCCATGTCTTCCCTGGACCGGAATCAAGCATCCTAGGACCGGTTTCTGGCTATCAGCCGGAGTCAAGCTATCCTGGCTGATGACGGCTGATAGCCAGAAACCGGTCCTAGGATGCTTGATTCCGGTCCAGGGAAGACATGGCTTGGCAGTTCGGGCTGGACTGTTCCCATGAGGCACAGGGTCAAGACTGATTTGCATATGGCCATGTCTAAACTGGGGTGGTGTAGTGGGCAAAAGAACGATGGATTTAACCCAGATCTCTTGACTGTGGGAGAATGTCTGCATTGTCAGCATTCCGTCCATCATTTGTTTGTTGTAACGCTTTTTGCCCTAAGTGGGATGGGTATTCCCAGACGTGGGACCCATGCTCACTACGCCACTGGAGTCAAGCTATCCTGGCTGATGACGGCTGATAGCCAGAAACCGGTCCTAGGATGCTTGATTCCGGTCCAGGGAAGACATGGCTTGACAGTTCGGGCTGGACTGTTCCCATGAGGCACAGGGTCAAGACTGATTTGCATATGGCCATGTCTAAACTGGGGTGGTGTAGTGGGCAAAATAACGATGGATTTAACCCAGATCTCTTGACTGGGGGAGAATGTCTGCATTGTCAGCATTCCGTCCATCATTTGTTTGTTGTAACGCATTGAATCAAGTACAGCGTACATTGAAAGCACTAGTAAATATCATCAGTAGATACATGTAACTAGTAAACAGACATAACATCCCATGGCTATGCTATACAAATTCCAAGGCAGCAGTCAAGTTCTGCACAGTGTAACATTATGAGGTATCATACACTTAAGTGAAAGAGAATCATACTCAACATTCCGCTCGCTCAGGACACGTGTCTTGGTCTACAGTTCTCAGGTATTGTAACAGGGGTTCCCAGATATCATTAAGTCTCGAGGAGGTAGAAAGTTCTTCATCATAGAGCACTAAGTTTTCCTGGCAGTACACTAGATCCCTCAGCCATTGTGCAGTGGAAGGTCCATCCTCTGAAAGTCATTGCCACATGCCTCTTGGCTAACAGCAGTGCTACTCTCACAAATTTGCCTGTTGCGCCCTTAAGGAATGGCATCGAGCCCAGCAAACAGATATGTGCTGAGCATTGCAATTCAATGCTGACCAGAGCAGATAATTTGTGGATCACATCGACCCAGAACACCGCCACCCCCCAACATGCCCAGGTTAAGTGGCAGAAGTCGGCCTCCACGGCACCACACTGCTTGCATGTGTCAGTATCTCTGAGCCCATATTTGAACAATTTATGTGGGGTGTGGTAGGTTTGGTGAATATATTTGAAATGAAGAATTCTGAGGTTACCGTTAGATGTTAGGGCCCCAGTCACTTGACAGCAGTGCTCCCAGTCCTGTTGCATCAGTTTGTTCAAAATAAGCGTTCCATTTCTCCATGCTTTTGTTGTGTGGAAGGGGCTTCTCAGCTCGGGCCGCCTGGTAGAGCTTGGTAAGAAGTTTGAGTTGTGTTAGGCTAGTGAGTATAGTATGTAGGGTCTGAAGCATGGGAGGTTTGGCAGGGAAAGTAGGATAGTGCG
Organism: Triturus cristatus; assembly: GCF_964204655.1. Classification (NCBI taxonomy): domain Eukaryota; kingdom Metazoa; phylum Chordata; class Amphibia; order Caudata; family Salamandridae; genus Triturus; species Triturus cristatus. The sequence goes on along the minus strand of NC_140582.1, from coordinate 769,650,945 downwards.
CCTGTATTGCTTTCTTTAACCTATGAAAGAGAAATGTGAATAGTGGCGTCTTAGGTCGCAAATAGTGAAGATCATCTTTTGTCAAGAAAGTACCATCCGGATACAGATCCGACATTTTATCTATTCCCACTAATTTAAAAGTATGCATTGCTCCCGCCTCATGTGTGACCGACAGGTCCGAGTGGAACACAAGGGGCAGTATTGGGGAATACTGTGGTAGCTTCCCTGCCATGTGGCCTAATGCCTGCCATGCCGTTAAAGTGGTGTCAATAGTGTTGATTTCAGCGTGAGACATTTGCCGATGGGTGAGCGTCAGGATAGCGCTTAGGGGAATAGGGTGTGCCTCCCCATCCTCCACTGCTATATGTGGGATGAAGTCTTGGGCTCCATACCAGTAGTGTGCATACTGAGCGAGGGCACATAAATGATACATATAAAGGTCAGGCACACTGAAGCCCCCATTTTTTTAGTCCAATGTAAGTGTCTCCCAACTCACTTGAGCTCGCTTGCCTCCCAGATGAGTCAGAGGAGCAGTGAGCGCACTTGTTTAAAAAATTGTTGAGTTAATGGTATCGGTATATTACTAAACAGATACAGAAATTGGGGCAGCACAACCATCTTGATGAGCGCAATACGATCGGCCAAGGAGAGCAGAAGCTTCACCCATCTGTCCACCTGTTGTTCTAGTTTCCTGTATGCAGTGCCATAGTTCTCTCGGATGACCGTGTCAGGGTCTCTGTGAACCCACACCCCCAAGTATTTCACAGGGTCCGCGGACCACACGCTCGCCCTCAATGGCACTACCACCGATTTGGCCCAGTTAATGTATAGCCCTGAAAAAAGCCAAAATCGAATGTATTTACGCAGAACTGGTGCCATGAAGGTACATGGCTCTAGCAGAAAAAGTAGCTTGTCATCCGCAGAAAGTGAGATGCTTACCGGACGGTGGGCGAACTGAAGGGCCGAGGCTTCGTGTCTCTATCTGATAATGCAGGCAAGTTGTTCTAACGATAACGTAAAAAGAAGTGGTGAGAGGGGATACCCCTGTCTTGTCCCTCTGGTGATTCGTATAGGTTCAGAGGTACTACCTTCCACCCGAATGCGCGCTACAGGGTCTGTGTACAGCAGGCACACCCAATTGATAAAAATGGGAGACAGCCCCATGCGCTGTAGACTGTAGAATAGATAACCCCATTCTATAGAGTCGAAGGCCTTGGCCGCATCTAGCATCATAGCCGCCGCCTGGAGCTCAGGATTGAGTATGTGGAACATGGCGAAGAGGGTGCGCAAATTATGAGAGGTAGATCTAGTGGGAATAAATATGGACTGGTCTGAAAGGACCAGACCTTGCATGAGGGTCTGAAGTCTGGTGGCCAAGATCATGGCCAGTATTTTGGCATCTGTGTTGATGAGTGTCAGCGGCCTGTAAGAGTCGCAGCGTGAGGGCGGTTTGTCCTTTTTGAGTAGGGTAATAACAAGAGCCTTCCAGAGAGAGGGTGGCAGTACACCTGTGTCGTATGCCTCAGAGTGCATTTCTAGGAGGTGGGGGGTCAATTCCTCTGCATATTCCTTGTAGAATTCACTCGGAAAACCATCGGTCCCAGGTACTTTAATCACAGCGCGGATGTCTTACTCAGTAATTGGTTGGCTAAGGAACTCTCTCTGTTCTTCAGAAAGCCACGCTAAGGCTATATCAGTTAGGTATGCATCCAGGTCGGTTGTGCCTGTCGTCCCTTGTGTGGTATACATGTGTGCATAGAGTTTCTGAACTGAGCAAGTATGTCCTGAGTAGCGTAGTGATCCTGGCCTGTCGTGTCAGTGATTTTGGTGATAGTTTGTCAGTTTGCACGAGCTTTGATCTTGTGGGCTAAGTGGGGCCCTGGTCGTCCCTCCTCTTCGTATGCGCGGGCCACATGAAGCCTAGATATGTACCTGGCCTCCCCCTCAGCTAGCTCATTGTATTCTAATATATGCTTTTTAAATTCGCCAATGTCTGAGAGCAGGGTGAACGCTCGTAGTCATGCTCGAGGTTCTGTAGGGTAGTTTCGACTTTAGCTAATTGCCCACACAAATCCTGCAAGATGCCAGCTGAGGTTCCGATGCAGGTGTCCTGAATCGTGGCCTTAAATGCCTCCCAAAGGGTTGTTGCATTGTCAACTGATCCCTTATTATGGTCAAGGTATTGTATGATGGCCTCTCGAATCGTTGTTACATACAACGGGTCCAGCAGCGCTGTAGAACGGAAGCGCCACGTGAATGCTCGACAGATAGTGTGTGGCATTCAGATTATGATTGGACAGGGTGCGGGGCAAGCTCTCCATGTCAGAAACCCAGTCTCCAGCCCCTCACTTAGTAGCCAGTAATCTAGCCGAGACCAACTACTATGCGCCATGGAAATGTGTGTACCTTCTAGTCTCTCTGCATGTCGGTGACGCCATATGTCCAGCAACCCCAACTCAACCATCCCCTCATTAATTACCCGGGCTGCTCCAGGAGATTGGCCCCCTTTGCCACTTGACTTGTCCCTGCTGGGATCTAGATGTGTATTGAGGTCACCTCCCCATAAAATCATGGCTTCAGTCCAGGCCCGCAGCACAGAGATAATGAGTTCGAAAAGGGCAGGGCTGTCTGTGTTCGGGCCGTAGGTGTTTACAATAGTAATTAGATTGCTCGCCAACTTCCCATGAACAATGGCATATCTACCTGCATCATCTACACATGTTGTGATCATGGTGACGGGAATACATTTCTTGATAAGTGTAAGTACACCTCGGGAGTAGGAAGAATATGAGGAGGCTAATCGATAATCTGCCCATTGTGAGCCTATGTGGACTTCAAAACTTCGGGTCAAATGCGTTTCTTGTATGAGGGCAGTCGCTATTTTGTGACGATCTAGATATGTCAAGACCTGGGGTATCTTATTGGGTGTGTTGAGTCCCCATACATTCCATGTTAGACAGTTAATTAACGTGTGATCCGGATGCAGAACTTTAGCTTGTGATATGTCGAGCGCGACACAACTGTGATGTATAATGCTACATGGTCATACCACGAGATCTCTGAAAAGCAGTCAGCCACATGAACAAATCCCACAAGTCTCACCCTCCCACAATCTCCCCCCTCCCACTTTAGCATCCCCAACATGCCAAAGCCATCCCGAACATCCCACAACAGTTCCCAAGAGCAACACCAAGGGAATTGGAAGCTAAGGGGAATGCCCATGGGGGAGCACTGCGGCACATCACCCTCCTGGTGTACTAGGAGGTGGCCAAGCTAAATTATTAACATTTCCCACCTGCCATATTGCAGTTACGGAAAACAGTACTAAAGCCCCTCAGCCATAAGAAGCATAGCAGGTCTGAAACAGCAGGAAAGACATCATCTCTGCACTTAGATTCATGCGTGTAGTACATGTCACTTGTGGTACGGCCCCTTCAGTCTTACAGACAAGCATGAAGAATCGTGAGACCAGGGCATGGTGATAATGTACCTGTGTCTACAACTCACTTGATCTAGGGATTACAGTGTTCAGCTGTCGTCCCAGTGGCACCCCCACTATCCTCGTCTGCCGCACCGGATGGAGTCAGGCTGCGGCATGTGAGAGTCTTTGCAAACTCCATCGCCGACTTGGGGTTGGTGAATATTCTGGGCTTCCCATCCACCTCAATGCGTAGCCGCTCTGGATAGTGCATCGCATACGGTATCCGCTCGGAGATGAGGAGCTTTTTCACCAGCTGATATTCTCTCTGTGCCTCCTGCACGGCTGCGGTGAAGTCAGGGTAGAAGGCAAGGGTGTTCCCTTCGTGGACAATGGTGCCTTTTTCGCCAGCCATGCGGAGTACAGTGTCCCGATCCCTATAGTTCAATAGGCGAGCTATGATGGGACATGGAGGAGCACCTGGGGGGATGAGCTGCCAGAGAGCGATGAGCCCACTCCACTATCAGAAACTGGGACAGGTTTTCCACTCCGAAGATTGCCTGAAGGAATTTTTCCCACATAGAACACAAGGCGGCCCGTGTTCGTAGATTTGGGTAGACCAGTGATGCACACGTTGTTTTGCCTAGACCAGGCCTCCAAATCTTTGTTCCGGGCTTGTATGATGGCCAACACTCTCTCCATAGAGGATGCTTTAGCGGTTACCTGTTGTAGACCGTCCTCGGCCTCGATGATGCATGTTTCCTCCTCCCCTAGACGCATCGCGTGCTTGTCCAATTTGGTGGACATATGATCCATTTGCAGGTTTAGGTTGTCGATTTTCCCATCGATGGATTGCAAGCTGGCTTGCACCGCTAGTAGAGTTTTATCTATGTTGGTGAGTTGGTCATTGGGTGTATCAGCCTCTGAGTCAGAGGCTGTGTTCTGAGTTGTCTTGCCTGACTTGCGGGGCTCAAAGTTAAGACATGGCTGACCATGCTCTGTTTTCCCCATGTTGGCAGTCCTGGGCCCAGAAGCACGAATGCCACAGGAGCCCCACTAATGCGGGTAAGCTTGATGCTCAGCACCAGAAAACCCGGAGCACCACCCGGGCCTAGCACCGTGCAAAGGTCTATGTAGTAGATGCCGTCGCCTCTCAGGATTTGTCTGTCGTAGACCTGTCACTGTCCCAAAGGAGAGGCTTAGTAGGCCACAGGACAACTGGGGCCGCACACAGCCATGAGGCCGCAGGTGGCGAAGTAAACAAGAGCAGTGGTATGGGTAATCACAGCCAGTAGCCTGTAGAGTAGAAAGGAGAAATCGTCAGGCTACAGGGCCAGGCAAGAGGCACTGTTATAACCAAGCGCAGCTAACAAGGAGCAGAGTCCCCCCATGAGCAACCCCCGACTAGACCCCACAGTGCAAATGAGCGAGGGTAATGTAGATGTGTCCAGATAAGCAATTACAGGGTAGGCTGCCGTGTCAGTCAAATGCTCTGGGCAATGGCGGCCGCCATGTTAGGGCGCGCACGGTGCGTGGGGATCTCCCGGCCCCTGCACCGGGCTACCCAGCAGTGGCCGTCGCAAATTTCTTTGGCAGCATCGCAGCAGGTCTGACAAGGGCTGAAGTTCAAAATGGGCCGTGTGCAGTGTCAGGCTGCACCGCCGCACTCACCCGGTTGACGGCCTGGTCGCTGGAGAAGGCCACGGCGGTCCCGATGCAGGTCAGGGTATCGCATTACTCTCCGGTAGCGTGGCAGCAAAGCCGTCAGGGGTTGGATTTCAGAGGGGCCGCATGCAGTGTCAGCTCTCACCGTGGTACTCACTAGGTGTGCCAGTCCGGTCGCTGAAGAGGGCCGTGGCGATCCCGATGCAGGCCAGGCCGATGGCCTCAGGTGACAGACCATTTCGTCCTACAACTGACAGTGCACAGCCGGCGCCTCACTCAGGCCGGGTCCGGAGGCGATCCCGCTCACCAGGCGTGAGGCTATCTCGTGATGTCGCCCAGGGAGCTCAGATGTTGACTGCTCAATTATGTGCTCCGCTCCTGGTGCCCCAGGGCCCTAGCTCACACCACCAACAGGCCACTGCGGCTCCACGCCCAGACTGCGCTCCAGGCAGCCATGTTGAGCATGGCCCCGGCCGATACTAGCCGCTTTTTTGGCCCAACAAGCTCACAGCAGTCGGTGAGATTTGCTAGGAGCAGTCAGCAGTGTGCCGCCTTTGTTTTTCTTTGATTTTGGGCACCGATCACGGGCGGGAAAGTAAGGATATTGGTCGGATAGATGTCTTGGCCGGCGGAGCTGCTCTACAGATTGGCCATCTTGCCGTACGCCCTCAAGCGCCCCCTAAGCACTGTATTAAATTGCGTCTAAGGTTAAGCATGTCCACTTCGTACAGTTCGTAGTAGCTCAACATTGTTCTATTTAATTCAATTTTTCATTGCTTATCATACTCTCTTCTGGGGTCTGAGACTGAGTCTGTTCTAGTAGTCTAGCTTGCAGAGATATAAATGCATTAACCTATTTTTTTTATTTCAGTTTGTTAAGTTCCATTTCGATGAATAGTCTCCACTCTCTGAGTCCTTATCCTACAGTTTTAGTTCGCCTAGGAGGGAGTTGGACCTCGCTTCAGTTTTGATGAGTTTGCCTTCAATATTAAAAGATATTTGGAAATGCATGCTGCTACTACTACCATCACCATGATGGCATCTTGGGAAACCATGGAGCCCTCACTTCATCAGGTAAGAGAAGTGAGCTGTGATTGATTGATCATTGTTGAACGACAATCATTCCATACAATGGTAATTCACTCCGCACCTCCTCCAAGTACTTCGGGATTAATAATAATATATAGTAGTAGCAGAGTAGACTGCAGAGACTAGGAGGTGAGAGTAGGACAAGGGAGGGTACCACATAACTATTGTTCACACTATCATCAGATTTTTAAAACTGGCTACAGCAAAGGCAGCAGTGAGAAGTAAAGCAAACAATTAATAACCCCACCAAATTGATTTTAAATCATTCATAAATTAATCATAAAATGTAAAAGTATGAAAAGTTTATTATTCGCTGAACACACTACCAAACCCACAACTGGCCCACCCCTCACCCTAACCCCAACCAATGTCCAAGTTGTGTCCATGAAATGTCCATAAATAATTAAAACAAAACAATACCCCAACTTCCACCAACCACCCAAAAACAGATTAAACAGGGGCTTAAGAGAGCACTCGAGGTGCCTATCCACCCGTTTCTGCCGGGCTTTCAATATCCTCCAGCCTTCGCATGATGCGTTGCTCAAAGTGGTGGAAATAATGGGGAGCAGCAGTGCTGGTGGAATGGTGGCGGCGCCAGCGCCCATTGGACCGTGGTGACGGTGTGGTGGGGTGGATGTTGGGGCCTCTCTGGGGCCCGGGGCATCTACAGCAGCTTCCGCCTCATCCTCCGAGGCCACCAGCTGCTGGTACTCGGCCCTGATGGCCTCCATTTTCCGCCGCCGCAATCTCCTGCCTGCTCGGTGTTTTTGGGGCAGCAGGAGTAGCTTCACATCAAGAAAGAAAAACGGCAAATTGTAAACAATGCTCTTAGCAAAACATATAGAAAATTATGCCGTGGGTACGGAGGAAAGTGATTGATGATGGGTGGGTAGGAAGAATACATCAATATTAATGTTGCGCTTGAAAACTACTGTGAGTCCAGGGAGGAGACTGAAATACCACCCCCTCAACCCTTTGAAGCAAAAAAAACCTCAAAGAAAACCATTCTAGGCAAGTAAAGGTGAAACAAACACCACAACAAAGGAGCACCATAGTTCCTTATTCTCCTTCCCTAGGATTTGTACATTCATCATTGCATTGTCCCTTGAGTATTTTTATTTCTTCATCCTTGGCTTTGCTACTCTCCACCATTTACGTTTTTTACATTCTCTCAATCTACTCTTCACCATTGAAACCACCCACCCATCCAAAGTTCCAAACATGGCTCTCTGTCTCACTCTAGTCTCAAGTACAAACCTTTCAGCAACATACATTTGTCATTTGACATTTACCTACCGATGCGTCCTTAAGTTTATTTCAGTCAAATTAACCCACCACAGGATTCCAATCACACACCAGCGCAGGCATCCTTTCACGCATACACTTTCACCAACCCAGGCAACCTTCCTACCCATATACCAACCATTCACCTATCCTACACCCACACATGCATCATAGCTACCAGCCATCTACAATACTATTCATGCATCTGGCACTTTCACCCATGCATCCTTCGCTTTCAGTCATATATATTACATTTCATCCAACCTTTACCTTCCATCCTTCCCTTTTCCAACAACCCATAGTTAAAGGTCTTGTTCATGAAATGTTCTCAGCTGAGTTGATGATAGGAGCGGTCATTAGTTACTCAGCTCAACTTCAACTCCTGCTGTGTTCACCTGTTGTTCACAAGTCAACAAGACTACACCTTTACAGTGAGTTTATAATTATAATTAATTGTCAATAATAAGCAAATAACATGACTCACCAATTCCCGCCACTGCCGCTGGCTCACCCCTTCTGCTGGCGCCGTCACTGCTGGCCCCGGCACTGGAGGTCGGTGCGGCTAGAAAAAAAAGATTACACATTTCTTAGATGCCAGATACACCTCCCACTATTAATTGCTTTATATCAAAATAAAAAAACACCCCACACATCATTCACTACATTTTGGATACATCACAGACAGTATCGTCTATCAAAAATATCAGGTTGGGCATTTTGTTGGTGGAAATTGTATTTAAAAGCCTAAAGTCAACACAAGAGACAAGCATTTAAGGAGTGGCTGGAGCTATTGATTGATGAATCTGATGTTTTGAGAAAAAAATAGCATAGGGCCTTGGCTGGTAAATGCAATGAGCCATCCTCCTCGTACTTCCTCCCAGACATGGTGCACAGTCATCAGTTCACCAACTGCTGCTAATAATGGGGGCGTGGCTTCGGTGCGAGGCAGAATGGCTGCCTTTTGAGGGAGCTCCGTCGGCCATATTACTATCCGTTCATTCCCATCCTGTAATTAGCCTGTGCACAGCTCGGACCTGATGGTTCAGGCCGTGTAGACTGTGCACACGAGTAGGGAAAGTCTTATCCCTGACGACATGTGTGGCATGGCTCGAAGGAATGAGTCCGATCTCGGAACGGCCTGAGGAAAAAATGGCGCCCGCACTGGCTTGAGTAGTGGAGCCGCACACGTCTGTCTGCACAAGGGGCTGACTGATCAGCCGTATTTCGCTGCTTCCACGGAGATCGGCACATTGAGAAGGAGTGACGCACCGGGGCTTGCCGGTCCCATCTGTCCAGCGGCTTCTGCCCCGTTGCGGTAGCGGCGGGACGTAGAGCGGACGAGCGTGGGCTCAAAGACTGCGGTGGTGGGAGCTGCCTGGGAGCTGGAAGGCGGACCCCCGGGCGCGAGATGTCGGCCCTACGAACCGGCTGGTGAGCTGCATTGGCTAGTGCCTGGGATCGGGGCCGCTGTGCTTCTGCTCTTCCCGGGGGCAGTCAGGCGGGCTTGCAGGCTCCATCGAGGAAGTGGTAAGCGAGAAGAGAGGCAGTGAATCTCCACACTGCAGTGCGACTGCTGGAGGACTCATCTGGACGCGTCGACAGGGCCCACTGTGGGACAGGGAGAAGATGAGGATGCCCTGAGAGCCCAGTAAGTGGGATGTGGAGTGGCAGCTGGGCCGGGTGCTGGTTGGGCGGCGTGGTCTTGCTGGACACTGTCAGCGCTTCTGCGCTGTGAGGGCTGGCGGGCTGGGTCTGCCCGACCTGCTGCGGTGCGGGGCAGTCGCATTACCCAGGTGCTAGGAGTGGGGGCCCGGGGCTCTGTGGTGGGGGGTTCCTGCCGGGGTACTCGAGTGCTCTGGTCGGCCTGATAAGGCAGACTGGTGGGCGCGGGGTGTTACTGCGAGTCCCGGTCTGCTGAGCGTCGGGTCACTACCCTGAGTCTGTGTGGGTGACCGCGTAGCCTGTAAGCCTCCTGGAGGTGCGGACGACAGGCATCCTGTGATAAGTGGAGACTGAGTCTCTATGTGACTGTCGATATCACACTGCAGAGTGACTTTGCTTTGAAGCTGGATTAGTGCCCGAACGGGAGGTTACGAGGCAGTGAGTCCCGGTTGACACGGCGAGAGCTACGTGCGGTGCCCTTGGTTGGGCTTCTTCCTTTGAATGTGACAATCCTTGATCGGCTGAGAAAAAACTCGCAAAGAGGACCATTGGGCTGGTGGGCCCATTGAGATTGGCGGCGTGCTAGATAACTAATTTGAACTACCCACTGTGCGCTGTTGCTGCTGTTTCAATATGGGAAAGTCTGATCCTAAACAACCTAAGCTGCATTTTGAGAACAAGCGCAGCACGTGTGCCACTGAATCAATGGGTGATCAGGCCGGATTGCAAAGTACCCCAGGGTCATCTGATGATGTTGAGGAGGACACCAGAACTATACTCCTGGAACTGCGTGCTGGCATGAGGTCGATCGATAGCAAGTTAGATGCGCTGGCGACTGGTCTAGACATAGTCAAGAAGAAGGTAGATAAACACGAGAATAGGCTGGACGTCTTGGAAAATAGACTGTTTGATATGCATGATTCCCAAGCCGAGAACAGGTCTCAGATATTGCAGATGGAGAAGGTTTTGGAAGTTATAAGGGCAAAGAATGAGGACTTGGAAGCGCGCTCTAGGCGCAATAACCTTTGCATTATTGGTCTGCCGGAATCCACCGCTATTTCAAGGATGGAGACCTTTATAGATGGGATGCTGCGGGATCTGTTTGGCACAGTGTTGTCTGCAGTGATGATAGTGAAGAGGGCACACCGCTCCCTAGGACCAAGACCTAAGCCACGCGTGCCGCCGCGGCCGATCATCGCACGCCTCCTGAACTATGCTGATAGGGACGCTATACTGCGAGAAGCGAGGTCACGGGCGCTAGTCACATATAAAGGAGACACGTTGTCCTTTTTTCTGGACTACACCCCTGCAGTACAGGCGGCTAGGAGCGAGTTTCTATCAGCAAAAAAACTACTGCAAACTGCCTCAATACCTTATGCTATGCTATACCCAGCCAAACTAAAAGTAACGCATGATGGTCAAATACACTTTTTCACTGACTCAACGTCAGCACTGAAATTTGCAAAACATATTAGTAAATCTGCACCTCGCCAGAGCGGAGGAGAGATCACAACAGCAACGTCAGGCCTAGATGAAGCGAACTAGTTCTGATACACTGCATTATGCCGATCTCCATGGTCGGGAATTGGATTTTGATTCTAATAGTATTGCAACTATGTTTATATCTCTGTTTTCTCTTTCATCCTTGAAATCCTGAAATGATTGTTGGGATGTACTGGTTTATGCCTCCTAGGCGAGTTCGCAGGGAGCGGGCGACACTATTCTGATTGTGCGTTACCTGGCTCATAGGATGGTTAGCGAATGTATACAGGGCAGGTACTGAGCCACGGGTCACAAAAGGATTTTCTTATTCACACGTGATGTTTGGTGTTATAGAGCACAGACGAACTTCATAGATTCAATCTGGCACCCACACCTCGGTGTGAGTACTCGCTGTTGGTCCACTTTCCCCAGTGGGTATTCCCCAAATGTTGCGTTACATGGGTTGTGGGAGGAATGGGTGGGTGGAGGGAGGTCTTCGAGCTCGACCTAATTGGGAGGTTGGAGTGGGAGGGGGGTGGAAGGGGGTGGGTGGGTGGTGTGTTTATTTGTGTTGTATTTTTGTTTTTTTTGTCATATATGTTGCAGTGAAGTCGATTGGAGTGTGGTGTGTAACACATGAGAGTATGCCTGGACGTGGGGCTAATTGTGTCCCTCCGCGGTTGCTCGAGCGGTTACTGGTTCGGTCACATCCAGTTAGAGGTAGCTATGAGTGACGTGATTCGATTGTTGACATGGAATGTGAGGGGCTTCAACTCACCTAAAAAAAGTAAGACAGGTATTGGCCTACCTCACTAGGCATTCGGTTCACATAGCCTTACTACAAGAGACGCACTTGACAAAACACATGGAACGGGGTATTGCAGGAAGGTGGGTGGGTTTTAAAGTAGCGGCTTCGTACTCTTCTTATGCAAGGGGCACGATGATTCTGGTTAAAAGAGGGGTTGAGTTTCAACCAGCCCGTATGCATGTGGATGAGGAGGGCAGGTGTGTGATGGTACAGGGGAAGCTTCGAGGCTCGCCGGTAACTATAATTAATATGAACGGCCCAATTGTGGATGACCCGATATGTTTTTCCCGGATGTATAATGTGCTCAGGGGTTGGCCAGAAGCCACTGTACTATGGGGTGGCGACTTAAATACATATTTAAACCCAGATTTAGATAAGTCTAACCCACTGACTCACCGCACCCCCTGGGTAGCTAGGAACATAGCTTGCGCAATCGAAGAGTTTGGCTTGAGTAATGGGTGGCGTGCAAGGAACCCCCTAGTGAGGGAAGGCACACACGCTACGCCATTGCACGGCAGCTTGTCGCGGTTGGACTATTGGTTGGTGGGCGATGAGACCATGAGCTGGGTGGCCGAGGTGGTGCATTTACCGCGCACGCTATCAGATCATAATCCTGTACAGTTAGATCTGGAGATTCCATCGGCTATTCATCACCCATTCACTTGGCGGCTGCGCTCAGAGGCATTACTGGACCCGATATATGATAAAACTGTGAGGGAAGCCATCATACAATACTTTGCAACAAATAAGGGCACGGTGACGAGGCCTCCACACTGTGGGAGGCTTTTAAGGCCACGATTAGCGGAGTATGTATTAGCACGGCTGTAGGTATACTATGCGATATACGGACACAGCTGCTAAACAAGGAGAACGCCCTGCGGGAACTAGAATGCGAGTATGCAACGTCACATTCAACGAGCGTACTCGCTCACATAAAAGAGTCACTCACTGAGTATGAGACATTGGCTGAAACTGAATTAAAGTACTTGTCCCGCAGACACACGGCGCGAAGATATGGGGAGTGTGGCAGACCAGGGCGCATATTGGCGAACAAGATCAAAGATTGCCAAGATCAAACGCGTATAGATATGATTACAGACGATGATGGGGAAGTACATTATCATCCGTAGGCTATTACAGAGCAATTCAAAAGTTTCTACGCAGACATATACACCTCCAGGGGTGGCGCGACGGAGGCCGAGATGGAGGAATATTTGGCGGAGGTGGCGTGTGCCTGGCTTTCGGACGCCCATAGGGAATATATTTGCAAGCCTATAGATGAACAAGATGTTAAAGCAGCAATTTCGACTTTATCTAATGGTAAGGCACCAGGGCCTGACGGTCTTACGGCGGAGTTTTATAAGAGATATGCAGATTTAATTACACCTCACTTACTTGAAGTGTACGCTAAGGCGCATGAGGTTGGAAGGTTACCGCCGACAATGCGACAAGCTCTGATAATCACTCTGCTTAAAAAAGACAGACCCCCGGATAGATGTGACTCTTACCGCCCTCTTTCGCTGATTAACATAGATGCAAAGATTTTGGCTAAAATTCTAGCGACCAGGCTACAGCCGCTGATGCCACGACTGGTGTTGCCTGATCAGTCAGGCTTTATACCTGAGAGGTCCACATCACATAATCTTCGCACTATCTTCTCTATGTTCCACATACTTGAACCGAATCTGCCAGCTGCGGCTGTATTGCTAGAAGCTGCAAAAGCCTTTGATTCGGTGGAATGGAAATATATGTTTTATGTCCTGCGACGGATGGGCTTTCCGCCATTATTTCTACAATGGATAGCGGTACTGTATGCGGAACCGTCGGCACGGGTGAGGGTTGGAGGTTTGACTTCGGGACCTTTCAGCATAGGGAGACGAACAAGCCAGGGATGCCCATTGTCACCATTGTTATTTGCGATCATTTTGGAACACTTGGCGCGCGTTATTAGGCAGCGACACAGACAGACGGCACTTAACTTTACCTACCGGCCGGTGGCTATATCGTTATACGCGGACGACATGGTGCTTTTCGTTCACGAGCCATCTCGTTACCTGTCCCAGTTACTCCACGAATATATAAGATTTGGTCACCTATCGGGCCTATCTATTTATTGGGACAAGTCCATCATTGTTCCGCTAACAGAGTCCACCTCACAGCCTGATGTGGAATATCCACTTGTGTGGTCTACAGACCCGGTTAAATATTTGGGGGTGTGGATTCACAGAGACCCAAACACTGTGATATGTGAAATTTAAAGCAGAGCGTGTATTACACTGGAACAGCAGGTGGAGATATGGCTCTCGTTGCCGCTGTCACTGGCGGATCAAATTGCTCTGATTAAAATGGTGGTGCTGCCGCGGTTTCTTTATCTTTTCGATAATATTCCAGTGGTGCTCACGAAGGAGTTTTTTTGTAATGTTCGGCGCATGTTGCTACGGCTAGTTTGGGGCGGCAAGAACGCACGGGTGAAGTGGTCGACTCTCACTGACGGGTATGACAGAGGGGGGTTCGAGACGCCGTACTTCTATGTTTACTATCTAAGCGCGCAGGCCAAATACGTGTATTACTGGCTCAGGCCACATGCATAGACTCCGCATGTTGCGGTGGAGGAAGGGGATGCTTTTCCGGTTCCATTGCACAGCATAATAACTCACCGAGCGAGAGACACCCCAAAAACGGAAATAAATGCTGTTGTTGCGACCATAGCAGCCTGGCAGGTGATTGGGCGACTGCCGTAAAAACTACCGATCTATGCACCAGCCATGTACATTGAGTATCAAGCCGCAATGACGGTGACCCATGAAGCACCATCAATGCGCCTACTCCACGAAGCGGGTCTTCAACGAATGCAGGACATATATCCGACAGGCTCGTTCCTAACATCGGACGATCTGCAATACATTAGCAATCAGACATTATTATTTAGATTTGCGCTGCATAGGCTGTGACACGTGACCAAACTGCATTACACCACGTACCCTCTAGAACCACCCGTACTCCAATCATTACAGTTAGCCCTCACTACCTCTACTAACAAAAGACTGGTGCCCAGACTCTATAGACTGATAAAGAGAGAATGAAAACCTGAACCAGATAGAAGTTGGGAAAGGTGGAATTCATGTCTCACTGAGCCCATTGCTGAAAAGAATTGGAGGCACATTTGTGAATTGACAGGGGCGCTAAGTATGAATGGTAATTTGCGCATTATACATTTTAAATATATACATCAAGTATATTATACGCCTACGCATTTGCATAGCTTCGGGATACGTGAATCTGATTGCTGTATGCGATGTGGTCAGGGAGGAGCAGATTTCTTGCATTTAGCTTGGGGATGCCGAAAGGTGAATGAGTTCTGGGAGGGAGTGGTGCAGACCTTAGTGCGCATGACGACGGCAATCGCAATAACATTGAACTTTTCTAAATCAGATCAATTAGTAGTAGTATATCACAGACCGTCCTATCCTATGCAAAATTTCCAAAACCTACCTAACTAGTCCACTCCTATTCCATTTTGCATTTTGGAATTACTAATAATAAATTGCAACAAATCATGATGTTTGCTTCTTCTCAAATCTCATCGCAATCTCTCAGTCTCAAGCCAACCCCCTTTGACGGACCATTGCACTAATCACTAAGGGCCTTATTATAATGATTACAATGAAGTCGGGTAGATGCCATTGCGGTTCTGGAACCGCCCTTCCTTAGGTTGGCGCTGCGGGCACAACAACCGCACTAATCTACTACGAATCGATGCGATCACCCATAGGCCATAGGGAAGTCGCAAACCTCCATTTATAATGGAAGCTTGTGTGGCAGGCGAAAAAGGCCTGCAGCACAAACTTCCATTGAAAAAGGAATGTTGTTGTTCACAAACATCCCTGCTCCGTCCGTGTGGCATTGGCATGCACCATGCGGTTACAAAATTAAAAATAACTAATTACAGAACGTCTTACATAATCAACACTAATCACATCAGCCCAAGCGAGCGGCAACAAGTATGATTCAATAACTAGGTTTGGTGGGTAGCGCCAAGTAAGCTAAGCACTTGTCTAGAATAACAGACTATTACATAATATTTGAAAACGTACTTAAATAACATTTGCTGCATGTGAGCAGCATGCTCGCTATTACTTGGGAAAAAAATATTAGCTAAAGCATAGAACACACAAGTAATGTTAAAAATTAATAATTTTAATACTTACTCACCTAGCCCCACAACCTCAACTCCTAGCAGGTCCAACAGGTCCTGCTATTGGTCCAGGATGTCGGACAAGGGGTGCGCCAACTGCTGATGGGTGCGTTGGACCCCAGACTAGGGTAAACTGCACGGCACACCCTAGCCCAGTGCTGCTGGTGCTCCTGCATCCCGTACCCAGACCCAGGCCTGCCGCCTGATGCCAGGGTGAAGGGGAGGTGGCGCAGGATATAAAAAACCAGCGCTGCCACCTCCATCTCTATCTCAGAAAACCTGGCACAGGGCTGCAGCCCTGCCTGGTGCCGCCTTCCGCAAGGACGGCTGCCGTGCCATGGTCCGCCCTTATCTGCCATGGTGCTGGAGGGAAAGAGAGAGAAAAAGAAACAAGGGAAAATAAAGGAAGGGATGGGTAATAAGGAAGAAGGAAAGCTAAAAAAAAGTACAAAACTCGCCCAAAACACACAGTAAAGTATTGAAAAAACACAAATACACAGTTAGAAAGACAAAGGGTAAGATAATAAATAAAAAGCTTTTAAAAGCCAAGGATTACAGAGAAAGGAAGGAAGGATGAAAAAGTAGGCCCCAGCACAATAAACAGAGTAAGAAACAAGATTGCCGTGACCATGTGCAACCGCATGGTGCAGTTTGCACGATATTTCCATCCCAACACGCAATCTGCGTTGATGTGAGGCAGAAATGTCACGCGAACTGGTGGGACAAGCAACTCCGCCCACTCGCGGAACTCTGTGTAGCGCAGCAGAGGTTTTTTTGCATCTTCGCGGAGTTCCGTGTATCACCGCTACGCGAACTCCGCCCAGGCTTACTACTGATCAGCCTTTTTCGCTGCCTTCTGGAACCCCTGTTATACGAAGATTGCATCTTCGTGATCGACTCCCTGCATCATCCATCCTGATTTGCAGGCTGATGAGCTCCGATTGTAATTTGGTGATTTGGTCGATTTGCAGAGGCATCTTTTCTTCGAGGTCCGATACGCGCTGTTCTGCATCTGTGATGCATGATGAAAGTTGCTGAATATAAGACTGGATAGAGCCCAGCTGAGATTCAGTTTTCTTTTGTGCTTCTTCCTGGGACAATTTCATGCTTTTGAGTTCTGGCAGAAATTGTTGTAGCAGGATGTGGGAGGTATCCTCTAGCCCCACCGTGGTCTCAGGAATTCTGGGTGAAGGAGCAGTTTGTGGAGCCGAAATACTTAGGGGAGCAGTCATGCCTAAAATTTCATTCGGGGTCTCGGCAGCAGTGGTGAACAGAGTTGTATTGGGAAACAAGTTTGTTATAACCTCTCTAGAGAAACACACATTCTGTTGTCGAGACTTGAACCTGGCTTAGGTGTAGTTAGACTGGACGATTTTTGCTGAGTCTTTACGTTGAGGCCAGAAAATAGTGAATAGGTGCCCTGCTGTATTTCTCCTGGGAGCAACTTTGTTGTCGGTATTACACTTGATACTGATGGGCTGGTTTCCAGTCCTTGTGGAGAGGCCAGACTTGCTGCATGGGGAGGATTCTCCATAGAATTTTGAGCACCTTTAAATGATGCAGAGCTCCAAGGAATTGCCGTCTTTCAGGCCTCCTGTTGCCCACTCGATTTTTTAAGGGGCAGATCCCCATTAGGGGGGTCATTCTTTGGCTCACCACTGAATAACCTGAATTCCATTTTTTTGTGGAAGGGATCCGGTTGTGATTTTTTGTAGCCCGTGCGGAGTTAGCTACTAGCCGGGTTTTAGCAGTATTCTCGCTGGAAATTCCTTTCATGACTTATGCAGCGTGCTAGGAGGAGGTGGTCTAAAATGAGGGACACAAGCCACACTAAACCTAGATAGGCCGCTTCCGCGCCCACCCCTTGGCCAACTACCCACTTCTATAGCACCCTATTCATAGGCAGCAGCAGTACAGGAGACAAGTAGCAAAATGACACAATCAGCCAAAAAAAGGGATGTACAATAACCAATGTTTGGCAGTTTCTTTCTGGATAGGGCATCAAAAAGAGAGAGTCAATATCTCTAACCTGGTGGAGAATGAGCAATGGAAAATGCTTCTCCCTTCCAGACTTGTAGCATCCTGTCAAGCCTCCAGAAGCCTCGGGTAAAGTAACTGCCTGAAGCTCCAGGTGATGCGGTGAGCCAAACAAACCAAGCAGAGACCCAATGCCGATGGCTCCAGCCATCCCCTATGTGAGTCTACCTCCACCTTCAGCCAATATGGCCGCGAAGCCCGAACCAGCTGGCTCCAAAAACTGCGCTGAGCTCAGCGCCGCCGCTCTCCCCTCTCCAGTGTGCCTTCAGTCACGGAGCATGATGCGTGCTCCTGCGACCCCACTCCTTTGATCCTTATTATTTTCATCACCTAGAAGGGCTGCCTCAGAAGATCATTTGATTTTCAAATTGTCACATTCCAATCTGTTGCTTGCATCAAAGAGGAGATACAATTGTGTACCTACCCCCCTGCTTGGACAGGCATCTATTGCACCAATGAGTGATATATTGAGTGATTGTCAGTGATGATTGATGATTCATGTGGTGGCAGACAGTAAATGAGGGTGTTCAACTGTAATTTGTAAATTTGATTGAGATGAATTGCAATGTTTGAGGCCTGAATGATGGGTGATCATTTGTCTGGAAGGTGATTGGCCCTTTCACACTTAGCCGATTTCCTTGCAGGGTCCACTCCCTTTTTCTGGCTCTGCAGAGACCAGACCAGTCACTTTAGTTAACAAACAAAATTCAAAACAAAATATTGCAATTTTGTTTCTCTACTTGATCTTCAACAGCAGTGCACTAAACATCTATCTCGCTTGGGTGAAGACTGGGATGGAGTTACTCAGAGTCAATAGGAGGATGGAAGAACTCAGGGTAGGACTACCTCATCAACAGCTAGTTGAAAGAAGTTATCGACTTCAAAGAAAACCATGACAGGCCTTGTACTCATTAATGTAAAACGGAGAGAGGTGTGTTGATTTGATAAAATGCTGCTGAGTGTGTGTGTTGCACTGGTGGCAAAAGTAAAACTCTGATTCCTCTTGTTTTTTGCTCCACCTCTGAGTCTTCTTGGTACACTCCTCATGAAGCTACCTTCCTTCGGTCCTTCTCCTTGACTCTACAATACAGTTTCTGTTTTACAATCCACAGGCCTTCTTGTCTCCTTCACAAACAAATGGTAAAATCTGAGCTCAACACTCCTGCTTACCTACTGGACCGGTCCAGACACCCAAGAATGATGAACATTCCCAAGGAGAATGCAAATATATCAACCCATTTGGCAATACAGTATCTTTTTCTTTTAATAATAATATTTTTAAAACAATGTGGGTTCATTCCACCATAATTAGATTTTTTTAAACCTAGAAAACAGAACATTATGATAACTGATACCTTGAGTCTCTGGGGCAGAAAGACTGGTTGCAGTGCATTTAACAGTACTGTGTCATACTCATACTCATTCCTTTGTTTCTTTCTACAACAGATTGATGATGATGATGATGATGATGATGATGATGTGCTGTTCAATATCCACCCTTTCTTTCAATCATCCTTTCACCCATCCATCCATTTACCCAATACTCACCCATGCACCCTTTCACCCACCCATGCAGCCTTTCCTTTCAATCAGATACCATTTCACCTATCCTTTCTTTTAATCTTCCCATTTCCATCAAGCCATCATTCTTAGCATACATTATGTGAGCCTTTGCTAAGCTGCAGATAGAAGAGGCCATACCCTCAACCACCGCTGAGTTGGTAAAGCAAGGACTCAAGATCACAAGTGAGTCTCGACAATGCCCTTGTACCTAGTGAGTATAATAGTAATTGTAAATAAGCAAGCATTGTGACTTCCCATCGCCCATCCCTGATGCCGCTTCTCCACCTCCAACCAAATCTTTTTCTCTCCTGCATTGGCCCTTGAGCCGATGAGACTTTGTGTGGCTAGAAAAATATATATACATTTTTTAGATGCCAGATATGCCTCCACTTAATTGTTTGTCAAAAAAATACAACCACAATGCATCACTAGAGTTCATTTAGCCCTGCAGTATCTTCTATCAAAAATATTACTCTTGGCATTTTGTTGGTTCACCATGTTAGAAAAGCCAAGTAGTCAAGCCAACCAAAAACTTGTTGTAATGGAGAGGCAGAGCTATAGCCTATGAGGATGATGATTCTGGGTCAATGAAGCGCAATGAAGGTTTGAAATAATACTGGTCAATAAAGGACGCATGGTGCTTGTTGGCAAATGCACTGGGACGTCATACTTTCCAGCCATGCTGCACTCTCATGGGAACTGCTGGTATGCTGTATAAATGAATTACGCAGCACAACATTGGGAGTTGGGGGGTGGTCCCTGACCATGGCCACTCTCTAGTTAACTGTTTGAGCATGAGCAAGAAAAAAGAAAGCCCCCTCAACAAACATACATGTTGAATATTATTTATAGTACTAGCTTACTCGGACCTGCAATCTTCACAGTAGACAGGAGAGTACCAAAAAAAGTTCTTAGTCTTACAGTACCACAAGATATATAGGGTAGAGGGAAAAATGAACAACAAAGCAGAAGAAAAATACAGACTAGTACAGACTCGAAAAAGTCAGCTGTCAAAAAAAAATCATGAAAGAAGGGGAAAAAAAGATTGAATAGGGGAGTTGGAAAAAAAAGCAGACTATAAAAGAAATAAACAAGGCAAAATTAAAAGTAGTATAATAGTGGGCAGAGGTAAAAGTTAGGAAAATATTATTAATAAATAATAGGACTTACTGGGCTGAGCAGAGCCCTCACCAGTGGTGCTGGTGGTCGGTGCCTCCTCCCAAGCTCTTTCCGGACCCGCCTCTGCGCTGCCCCTCTTCTTGCCCTTGGGTGCTGATATAAGATATAAAGACCATAAAAACAAATTGTGGCACAATTAATCTCCACACAATTATTATGACAGGCAAACGCAATAACAGTGTACTTATTTAAATCAGATCACCTATGGTACTAGTATCTTCTATCGTTGATTTGGCCATACTAATCCTAGAACTCTTATTCCAAATATCCGTAACAAAAACACATTTGGAACTCATGCATTGCAATAAATGATGGTTGATTCTGTTCATTTCTCAACCCCTTGAAGTACCAATTCAGTCTCCCGTTTTTGCAATGCATAGATGCATACTAGTACTACACATCCCTGTGAAATTGATTACTACCATAAGAGCTACATAAAGAAAGACACACAGAAGGCTTACTCATTGATATCCCTAATTCACTATGGTGACAGAAGGAGTCTGCAATGCCATCTTAAATAATCAACCAAAGCGAGCTCCGACGAGTATGATTAGGTGTGGCGAGCACCTGCCTAGCTCAAACTGGATCACATAATAATATTATTAACATAAAATAAATGTAACTTACCTCTGAGTGTGAGCAGCATGCTGTTCGGAAAAAAGATAGTAGCATTGTAGAACACAAATGCTACAAATAATTAATACTCACTAAGCCCTGCAATCTCCACAGATAGCAGGTTGAGCAGGTCCTGCTCCTGGTCTAGTATATCCGCCCAGTAGTATGTTAGCTGCTGGGTGGTGCGCTTGACTTGGCTGGCGCGCCGCACTCACCTGCATGCCCTGCCCCAGCACAGCCGACGAACCTGCAGGGGGTGCCCACTGCCAAGCCTGCCGCCTGCTGCTAGCATGAAGGGGAGGTGGCGGTGCATGAAAAAAGCAAGTGCTGCTACTTCCAACTCACAAAAGATTGCCCAGGGTTCCATCCCTTGACAACACTGCCATCTGCAAGGTAGGCAGCTGCTGCTGCTGTCTGTTCGGAGGGGCCTTGCGCCGCCGCTCACCTGGTTGCCCTGCTCAGCCATGGGACTGGGTGGGCTAAAGAAAAAAACAGGAAAATGAAGGAATGAGGAAAGAAAGGAAGAAATAAGGAAGTAATGGAAAAATAAACAAAAAGTCACAAAGTCACAAAGAACACAAAAGATGAAAAAACTTGAAATACACAGACACAAAAACACACACTAATACAATAAATAACAATGAGGGTAGATTTATTAGGAAGGCAGAGGATTAAAAAGATTGAAAAGGGATTCAAAACAGGCACCATAAACAGAGTAAGAAATCAAGATGGCAGTGCCCATGCGATCCGCATAGTGCCGTTCACATGCGATTTTGGACGCGACGACGTACTTCACTTGGTGTTTGATGTCAAACGTAACATGAACTGGTGTGCAAGAAACTCCTCCCCCTTGCTGATCTCTGCACGTCGGAGTTTTGTAACCACTTCACAGATTACACATAGTACAACTCCACAAACTCCATCCAGGCTTAGTCTTTACGCAGAAGAGCTTTCCTATGGGTAAAAAAGGTGTATGTTGCATTCAGTTATTTATGTCAGTTTCTGGGGGTCTCCTTCTGGACTGGACTTAGTGTCATAGGAGCCAAGGCCCAAAGTACCACCAGCATTTACTAGTTACCTGCCTTGTGGTGTCCAGGTGAAGAACTGCTGGTCAGATTGGTAGCTCTGTGTGCTACACTGGTGGAAAGACGGGGGTCACCTAAAATCAGGGTAACATGTCCGGGAGCTCCCAACTGGGGGCCCGGGTCACAAGGGTCCTAAGAGCCAGGAGGCACAGGCAATTTATTGGTACCCGAGCTTGGGTGGTCAGGTGCAGAGTAAATAAGTCGACTGGCTCTGTGCATTACAGGCCCTCACGGATGTCAGTCTCACAGGTTGAGGGTGTAAAATCAGAACAGCTGAACCACTCTGGAAGTGGATCACTGCGGTTCTCATGTCAATCGATGAGTGCTCAGTCTAGGTGCTGTTAGAGTCCCTACTGGACTTAAACAGGCCTTGGTTGCTATAAGGGGTCGGTACCTTGGGTATTGGTGCTGTGTGACTCTGGTCAGTCCTGGTGCCCTCTCACTCAGTGGGAGTGACAGATCTGACCTTCAGGAGCACAGGTTCTTGTTCCTGGGGGGCTGCTGCATTGGGTTGGATGGGCAGCTGCAACATGGTACACAGGACTTCTCCGGTCCCTGAGGACAGCAGGGGAGTAGCTCCTCTACTCCAAGGGAGATTGCTGGCAATTTGCAAAGGGCTGGCAGTCTACTAGGGTTCCTTATAGTTGTGCATCTTCAGGAGGGGGCACTCGGTCATGATTGTCGAGCCTGGTGCAGGCATGCAGGGTTTGGCACCAAAATTCCACAGCAAATCTTCAGTTCTCATTCTCTTGAGGCTCATCTTTGTCCTTTTCTTCTTGATCCATCGAAATCAATGTTCTTGGCATCAGAGGTGCCCCTAAATACCAATTTTGGGGTGTTTTGAGGAGGGGTGGGTAGTAGCAATGGGCTACTTACTATTGGGTGACTAAGCCCTCTATATGGCCACTTCCTGTGAAAAGCATGCATAACTCTGACCCAATGAGCCTGATTCCATCAAAAACCAAGAGGGTGGAATTCTTGTTTTCGTGTTCACATCAGGGAGCCCACCTTGGGGATGGTATTACCCCAATGGGGAACATGCCTCTTAACTTGCTAATTTTCCCTCCTGTCCTGGTGCCAAATTGGCCACAGGGCAGGGGGTGGCATCTCCTAAGTCTGGGGGAAGTCAGGGTCACATATCAAAGGAGGTAGAGGTCTTTAAAGCCTCCTGCCTTCATATGCTGATTATTTAGCTATCCTGCTTGGAGGAGGAGACAACACATCCTGCCAGAGCACATATTGTTTCTGTCATCAAAGAGTGTGGGCTTTCACCTTCAGGGGGCCAGAAACCTCTTCTGTGGTGGCAGGCTGGTGTACATAGTCAGCTAGTACGCAAGAGGTTGGTAGGTTTTCAGGGGGTCCCTCTGAGGTGCCCTCTGGGTGATTGTATTAATCAATCCATCACTGGAATCAGTGTGGGCTTAATAATTTGAGCTATTTGATACCAAACATCTTTAGTTTCAGTGAAGCCATCATGTAGTTAGTGAACTCGTAATCACCCGTGCCCAGCACATATACTCAAGATGATTACCCGGTTCACTGGCAACGTCCAAGAATCAACATGGACATCACAGGGGCGGGTATATCTGCTCATACAGACATGTCCTCATATGTAATACAATGCACTCTACCTTAGGTCTGTAAGGCCTGCTATAGGGGTGACTTACTTATATTAAATGCAGTGTCTGCAGGCATGGCACACAGGAGGTGTGCCATGTCATACCTTTGCTTTCCTGTGCACCATGTCACGCAGCCTGTAATGGCAGTTTGCATGAGTGTGCTGAGGGGTCCCTTAGGATAGCACAATAAATGCTGCAGCCCTTATGGATTCTCTTTAGCCTCCCTGCCCTAGGTACCAGGAATTACCATTTACTAGGGACTTGCAGGGGTTGCTAATTAGAGGAACAATTGCGCAGTTTTAGGGAAAGAGAGCTGGCAATGGAGAGCTGAATAGCAGAAACCCAGTGCACGTCTGTCAAATATCAGGCAAAATATGGTGGTGACATGTCAAAGAGGGGCACTCACCCTGTCCAAAGATACCACCAACACCAAGAGCAACTTCCACAACTGCATAACAGATGTTATCAGTTGGCTGAAGGACAACTGCCTGAAGCTCCGTTAGAACAAGACATAGGTACTGATTTTCAGACGCTAAAGCTGATCATGCTAGGTACCAAGGCATCATTCTGAAGAACATTCTTCACCCTCCAAATGCTTCATAATATATTCAAATGGCTACCTCCAAGCTCAAGACACACCATCATCCAGGCCCTCATCTCCAGCCAACTGGACTGTGGCAATGATCTCTATGCAGGGATAGCAGCCCACCTTCTCCGAAGGCTACAACCCACACTGAATGCTGCACCCAGACTCGTCCTGGATCTCCCTAGACAAACCCACATCACCACCTTCCTCAGGGAACTCCAAAGAATCCCTGTCCGGGAAAAATGCCAGCTCAAGCTCAAGAGCGATTCATACAAGGCCCTACTCAACTGCAGACCCACCTATTTGAGCCACCTGCCTGAACTTCCATCGGCCCACCATATACACCACTATGCGTCTCTTTCTCTAACCCTCACCCCTGCAGCTGACGTAGCAGATCCGGAGATCGCTCCTTTTTCTACCTAGCAGGAAAGACATGGAACAAACTCTTTCCGAGGTCCGACATTCCCTGAAGACATACATGGCTATTCAGCTAGTCAACAGGACCCTGCCAATGCCTGGTTACTCTCACAGGTGACAAGAAGTGCTCTACAAATATACCCATAAATTGATTCAAGTATATTGCCACAGTGGTTAGGGTGTGACCTTCAAATTTAGCTACATTGTTATGGCGTGACTAGAGGTAATTTGCAAACACTTGCTTGTGGAAGTCATGAATGTGTCATCCCCAGGCACACTGTTGCGAATTACAAGCCCTCCCAGTCATCCTTTCAGAAGGGACAACAACTCCCCACATCAATGCCTGTTGTCAACTGTCTGGGAGCAATACACATCTCATTACAGGGAGCAGGCATGGACTTTGGCACTAAGGATGATTTAGATTTTGGCATGAGAATGATAACTTTCTAAAAGTGTCATTTCAAAAATAGAAATTAAAAGTTGATATTACTATCAAGTTACAGTGTTAGTCATTGGGAGGCTAGCCTTACTACAGTGAAAAATTAGTTTGAAGGGGTTTCACTGTCTGGATGCAAAGCAATAAATAAAAGTGCCTACTTTAAAAATACCATGCACCTTGCCATAAGGGAATTTAGGGTTTACTGTATTCTTAACTTATACATATTTAAAAGGAAGGTTTAGGCTTGGCAAAAGGTTTACTTTGCCAAGTCAAAATCACAGTATTAAAACTGCACACACAGGCTGCAGGGGCATGCCTCGAGACAGGCGTTACAGTGCTACGTTTAGGGGTGGCACAATGAGTGCTGCAGCACATTAGTAGCACTTAATTTACAGTCCATGGGTACATGTAGCATCAGCATATTAGGGACTTATACATAAATTAAAAGTGCCAATCATGTGTATGCCAAATTTCCAATGTTTAAAAGAGAGAGTGCACACATGTTACCACCGGCTAGCAGAGGTGAAAGTGTATAGAGTACTATGACCAACAAACACGGCAAAGGAAGGAAAATATCTGGGGTGACCCGGCTGAAACCACAAATTTCAAACAAGTTTCTTAACATATTATATGAGTGTTATATTTAAGACTCTATGTTTGATTTACATTACACTCACATTTGTAATTTTCCAAATAGCAACCTGAATTGTGTAACTTTAAATTTGGAAATTCTTTGTTAACTTTGATCCTTGACAAACATTTAACAATGTTAGCATTAGAATACGTTACTAAATTTGAATACTAAGAGTCATTTTATATCACTTTTGTACAATTTTTGGATCTCTTATCACAAACATGAGAGATCTCCCAATAAACAAAACTGTATTGTGAATATCATATATGCCACTTTTTTAAGATAAAAAACATTCAATAATGCTTTTGATGGAGTATTCCATCAAACAAAGTCTAAATACAGAGAATCAGTGCTAATTTTAAATCTTCGTGATGAAAGGTAATGAACAGCAACAATTTACGTTTGTGGATTTAAATATATGACTTTTTAAACAAATACAGGTTGAATTAAGTTTACAAAAATGACTTGTTAAAAGTAATACTTAAGTATTATTTTTTCACAATGACTGATAACGTAGAGGCATTGGAACATACTGACAAGAAGTCAATAGACGATTAAATCAGATATGGAATCATTATTGAGAAATGAGTCTCCCTATTACATTGCTTCAAAATAATGATATGATTTCCAAAAACAATGGATTTCTTTATGATGGAATACTGAATATTAAAAAATAATATATTTTGTTACCAGAGCATTGACAAGACTGTGTTAATAAAAAAGCATATGTTATACAAAAACATCTTACTGAGAATATGTTGTGAATATTCTGGCAATGCTTTCAACTTTTTGAACAGAATTCAACATGTATCTCTGATATAGAAGTTAAAAAATAACATAAATAATAATTTTCGTTGTATTTCAGCAACTTCAGGAGCATGTGATGGAGGCGATGGTTGAACATAACATCATGGATATGGAAGGAAACACTACTATAGACTTTAATGCCTTCAACAGTTGCCAGCCTCTTGTGATTGAAGAGAAAGACAATATTGGACTATTAGTCATGTATCTCCAGTTTCTATGCCACTTCCAGAATGTAAATGGCCTGAGGTTTTCTTTTCACCAGACACCTCTCCCTGCACCCATGTCAGAAGTACAGATGACATAAGAGGCACTTGCAATTTTAAGAAGACTCTCTGTTGGGAACACTGCAGCATTGATTGCCATCCAGGGTGCTGTTGAACAACTTACTCAAGTAATCACCATAATGAATGGCATTCATTCTGCTATGTCTGCTGTCTGCCCACCACAAAGGATTATGTTCAGCAAGCATTCCAACTCCCATCATTCCTACTCCCAGCTCATGCCGCAACCTGCCACACTTACAGACACACAGCAAACAACTAAAATGACATAAAGCACAGTACACCCACATTCCACACCTAACAAAAACACAAAATACATGTAATCAAACACAATCACACCCAATAATCAATTATACACAAATCCAATTAATCAACAACTACATCACAACTAAGAAATATACAGGGCACCTCAACTTTTCTACACCCTGAAACCTCTATTGTACCTAAAAATACCCATACCCTTAATGCCACCACCCATCCAGCTCCCTCCCATATCCTCTCACCCTCCCCTGTTCCTGAAGCTACCCATACCCCTACATCCACCACCCATCTTTCTTCATCCATACCCCTAAACCCTACACTTTTCCTAAAACTACCAATTCCCGAAAACCCATCACCCATCCTGGTTCCATCAATAACCCTAAACCCTACCCTGTTCCACAAGCTACCCATGCCACTATATCAACCACCCACCCTTCTTCCTCCCATTCTATTAAACCCTCCCCTTCTCCTAAAGTACCCTCACACCAAAACAAACCTATGCCTTTACCACATCACAAAATAAAACAGACTCTAGGAAACAAACATCAACACATACACCAAAAAAGCCCCACAACCCAAAACACATATGCAAAACTCCTTTCAAATACCACAAACAAACAAAATAGGCACATACTCAAAAAACAACACATGTTCAGAATTACACCCAGACATATCCACTGAAATAGAAACACAACTTGCACACACATAAAAAGACACACACCAACAGGCACACTCATACAAACAAGAAAACTCGAAGACACAAAAAGACACACACCACAAACAAAACACTTACAAACACAACCACACAATAGCACACCAGTTACTTCCCTATATACTACACCCACCCACCCAGCTATCATCAACCACTCTGTCCACTCCAAGTTCCTCTCTAAATGATACTACTGTTATCTGACACAAAAAATGCCTCAACCCTGAACCCAAATGAGCAAGTTGCCGAGATATGATCAGCTGCTGAAGGATGGCCTTAAGAGGTTGTTTGACATTTGCCTTACTGATAATAATGTCTTAGAATATACGTTTGTTTGCTTTTATATTTTAGGTTTTTGATTTCACATAATTATATATTATATATTGTTTTCACTTGGCCCTTTTTGCAGGGTCATCCCCAAACTTCTTGCCTTCCTCTTGGTTTTTTTCTGACCTGTTGTTGGTAGTTTTATGACTCTGGGCACTTTATCACTGCTGATAAGTGCTAAAGTGCATGTGCTCTCTATGGTAAACTTGGTAAGATTGGTCTACACCTGTTTGGCATATTTAATTTACCTGTCAGTCTCTTGTACAGCAGTATCCCATATACCCAGGGCCAGTAATTTAAATGCTACTGATGGGATTGCAGTGCTGCCTTTCAAACCTGTCTCAGGTCTCTGCCAGTGTAGGGCCTGTACGTGCAGTTTACTGCCGCTGTGATGTGGTACATAAAGTGGTTGCCACGTCTGCAACTCCCATTTTACTACATATCAGTCACCCCTAAAGTAGGCCCTAGCTAGACCTATTGGCAGGGTCCGGTGTAAGTAAAAGGTAGGACATGTGCCTTAACTGTGTGGCATGTCCTGGTAGTGACAAACAGCCTATTTGATTTCTCACTGCTGTGAGGCTGCCCTCTCATAGGGATGCATTGGGGATCCCCTGATATGTGCTTCAGTGGTAATTCCTGACATGAGAGAGGTAGCATAACCATGTGTGGCATGTTTGGAATAGTAGTGATAAATCCTGCTTACTGATGAAAGCAGATTTACTATTCCTATTTTAAAAATGCCACTTTTAGAAGTGGGCATTTCTGTATGCTATGTGTCTTTGTTCCTGTCTGATGTGTATTGACCATCTGGTTCTGATTGACAGGAGAGAGGGGAGGTGCATTCCAGTCAGTCAGCCAGTCAGTCCCTGGGGGGGTTGAGGTGTGTTATGCACTGCCTGGGTGACTCAGCCCTAGGCTGAATAGGCCTGGTCTGCATTTGGAGTGGTGGGAGGAGTAGCACCTGTACCTGAATAGGGCTGTGCCTGCCTTCCACAATGCTGGCTCCGCCCCCATGTGATGTGTCTGGGACCAAGGCTTACACTGTGAATGGGGGGTGTTGTGCATTTGTAAATATATTTTAAAGTGCCCCCAGAACTGGTTACCACTGGGCTCAGAGCCCTGTGCCAGGGGAGAACAAAGACATTTGCACTATGAGTACTGGGGCTGTGACCCCATATTTGTTTTACTGAAACTAGAACAGAAAAAGAGGACTGCTGTGCACCAGGAAGAACCGCCGTCTGGGACTCCCTACTTGTGGGAGTGAACCTGCTGCCCATTGGGTAGCTGAAGGGATTGCTGCTCTGCCAAAGAGACCGGGTTTGCTGGCCTGCCTGGGCCCTGTTTTCTGGGATTTACCAGGGCTATGCGGCTGGATTTGGATAAATTGAAGCAACAATGGGTGAGCGCTATGCTTTCCACGCTGTCAGTAGTTTGCCTGAGCCCCAAGTGTGGACTCCTGCTGCAGTAAAGCGCGTAGAGCGCTTCCTTTTTGCTGTCCTACAAAGTGCAGTGCCCTCACAAGAGAAGCACATGGTGGGTACTTCCCAATTTGTCTTCGTAGCCCGAGAAGTGGGTTCCAACCTTGAATGCGGCGGGAGCAGTCACGCCATGAAGGGGAAGCCGCAGCAACTGGAAGCCAGTCAGAGGCTGAGACTGGTTGTGGGCGGGGCTCCCACGAGGAAGAGAAAAGAAAAATGGAAGCAAGGCGTGGCTGAGCCTGGTTGTGGGCAGGGCCAACTGCAGTGAAAGGTCAAGCGGGGAAGAGAAAAGCGGATGGAGACTTTCCTCCGTGGAGAGAAGCCAGCCCCGCCTCCCCAGCGATGGAGGCCCTGCAGCGCAGAAGGAGTCGAAGGAGACTCCGCTCTGTGGTCTTCCGGTCACATTCCTCCCCAACACGTGGCGGTTGCACCATGTGGTTGTTGGCAGCAGCGGACCAGAGAGGCAGGGTGGAAGGCCCTGGCTTCACGGAGGCAGTAAGACACCCGTTGAGTTGCCAGGTGAATGGAGGCTAGGGGAACGGAGAAGATCTCCTGAGAAGGTATTGCCCCGTAGGTGGGCCTGTTTGGCCTAGAGCTGTTTTTCCTACACCGTGGGCATACAAGACCAGTATCAAGAGCTGCACTGCAGAATCACAGGCAGCTGCCAGAGGGGCACATACCCTGAGAGCCCTCACTTTTGGAAGGGGCATTGTGGGGCAAGCCCAGATGGGGGCCCGAGTTCTACATTTCTGCCTTTCCTGTGGTAGGTGGGCAGGAGGCCCAAGAGCCTACGCAGGTGAAAGACAGTTGCCTCAGTCCAGGTAGCAGGAGCGCAGGTGCCGCTCTTAGTTGGGATAACCCCCTTGCCTGGGTTGCACCTTATATGTACAATAATGGTGATTGCCATTAATGGTGGTATGCCTAAGGTGGGCATGATGTGGTTATAATGTGTGCACTCTACTAGTACTTCCTATAAGTGCACTATGGATGATGTGTTTACATAAGGTTTTATGCTCAGTACAGTCCTACCAGTAGTTACTGGGTATCTCTTACTGTAATGCTTATAACAGTGGCCCGGTTGGCTAAGAGGTTTTTGTAATCCCTGTGAAGTCATGACAAGTGGCTAGTGGCACAGTGATATATATGTAATTGTGTTCTAATGTGTTATTATGGATAATACAAAGGATATTTTTATATAACCTTTTGTGGAGTTTCTTTTGTGGTGTGCCCAGTGTGTCACCGCTGTGTGAGTGTGTTGCGCAAACACTTTACACATTGCCTCTGCCAACCTGCCAAGAGGGTGGGCAGGAGTTATCTTTAGTGTGTAACTCCTTGCCCTGACTAGAGTGGTGGGTTCTGCCTGGCTTAGGTGCATACCCTAGCAAACCATATACTCCATTTTTAACCTACACATACCTATATACATATCTATATTTACATATTCATCTCAACCACTCCTTGTTACACCTCTTTTGGTGCAGGAATCGAACAGTCCACATCTTGAGCACAGGACAAAGAGAGAGGCAAGACACAACACTCGGGTTGCAGCAAATCCTTTTATTATTTTGTTTCAAAAGGTATGCTAATGGACGACCTGTTTCAGCCACAGCCTTCCACTGGGCCATAGAGTCTCCAAGTGCAGAGTATCAATTTAAAAGGAACAATACTCACTAACCATCATGTCATAAAACAACTAGACTGCAACGCATTCTTATTTCAAGTCTCCCTCTTGGGTCCCCCATTTTGGAACTTTTCATTTACAGCTTGCTTACAGAAACATCATACACTCCAGTATTCTGAGGGAGGACTAGGTAATAGGCAGAGCTTTTTCTGCATATACATGATGAGCATTATAATTGCAAGCTACAATATTCATAGGTAAAGTTCCTTATACATTTCCTTATATCTTATTCATCTTTTTTGTATCCTTACATCAATGAGCATTATATAGCATAAAAGACTATTTGTTTTTCATGTTTTTCACATTATCCGTGAAATGCCATTCTGTCAGTGTTTCAACAACACAATAAAACATAAGGGTGCATATTAATTGATAAACTCATTTTTTTTCAACAGAGGGAACAAAAAGAATAAAATCCCAAGAAACAGAAGAATAAAATAGAATAATAAAAAGAAAATACTAATAGATACTGACATTATTAACAAATAAGCATGTTCCATAAGAAAGATAAACAATTACATATGTGCACATATCTATATACAAGGAGCCCCCCTACTTCACTCAAAATATTTTCAGATACGAGCAAATTTTTGCATCGACCTTATAGTTCTAGTCTTAGCTAATGCTCGTTCCCTTTCAATGATATCTTTCATGAGAGCCATCCATTCAAAGAAGGTAGGAGGTTTAGGCGAGATCCATTCTCTCGCAATTCATAGACGAGCAGCGACCAATAGATTAGATGTAAAGCTTGTGATACCAGTGTTATCACATGCTTTAAATCCCAACATAATCTCTTTAATAGTAAAGAATAAATTAAATCCCAAGCATTCCCCAGTATATCTAATAACTTCCCCCAGTAGTCAGACAACATTGGACAAGTATAAAACATATGCAGAATATCTGCAGCTCGTTGGCCGCACTTAGAACAGCATGTTTTATCGTCCCCAACCCTAACAGATCCCTGTGGTTGTTGTTGCCACTTACTAATTCTCTCAGGAGTGTAATATAACAGGCAAATTGTTCAAAATTGTTGTAGTTTTAAATTGATACAATGAGTGGAATTATTTATTGTATCCAGAGCCATA
Organism: Triturus cristatus; assembly: GCF_964204655.1. Lineage (NCBI taxonomy): Eukaryota > Metazoa > Chordata > Amphibia > Caudata > Salamandridae > Triturus > Triturus cristatus. The sequence continues at coordinate 769,618,539 of NC_140582.1, read as the reverse complement.
ACTATCTCAGATGTGTCAATAGTTGTACTAAGTGCTTGACTTCATTTGTCGCTAAATGACTGGTATCAGTGCTTCTTAAGTTACAGAGCTGTATGTATATGGTGTTTATTCTAGCTTTAAGCAAGAGATTCAGTAGGTACTTCAATAATTCATGTGAGTGTGGAAGCTGCAACAACTGTCGTTTTAAAAGGTAATCTCTGATTTGTAGATATTTATGAAATAGTTGGTGTGGAAGGCTATAGGAAGACTGCAATGATGAAAAGGTGGAAAAGCCATTATGATCATACAACTGGCCCAATCTTTCAATTCCACATTTTGCCCATCTTTTAGCAGTGTGATCATGGAATATGCTCGGGAGAGATGGATTGTTCCATAGTTTAAAATGTTCATGCTGTATGAGATCATTAACAGTAAGCGAAGAATAATCAAGTATTTCGTGCCATATCCGAACCATGTCTCTGATAGTCTTAAAACTGACTCTCCAAATGTTCCTCTAACCCCATAGAGGAACATTTGTCTATCTGTACCAAATGCTAATACAAGACCATAGTATGGCAATTTGTCAGTTAATAGACTCTGTAAATGTCTAGTAAATTCTTCCCAATAATAAAGCTTAAATTCAGGTAGTTGCATACCTCCCAACTTATAAGGAAATTTAAGGTAACGTATAGCATGACGTGCCTGCTTGTAGCCCCAAATAAAGCTACTAATAACTCCCTCAAATTTCTGAAAAAAGTAATTCGGGACCTGTATAGGGATTGCTCAAAACGTAGGCAAAATTGTCATCTTAATTATATTAGATCTACCAATGATAGTTATAGGAAGATTATTCCAATTCTTAAGTTTTTTAATAACTGACTGAAGTAGCGTTTCATTATTGAGTCTCCATATGTGCTCAGCACTAGTAGAGATCCTAGCCCCCAAGTACGTTGCCACTGTACAACCACCGATTATATATGTTGTCGAATTTAAGTTGTGAAGGACTTGAGTTTTATGTGGATTTAATTTATACCCTGAGATCCAACAAAAAGTTTTTGCTTCTTCATGGATCTCACTCAGTGCTATAGCTGGATCAGATGTAAAAACAGCAATATCATTCGCATATGCAATTGCCTTAAGTTGATAATTCCCATTTGTAAACGGGATGATATGAGTATTCTGATTTAATGCTTTAATAAATGGCTCTATATATAAAGCAAATAGCAGCGGGGAAAGCGGACACCCCTGCCGGGTGCCGCGTTGTATCACGAATGGAGCTGAAGGCAAGTTGCTGTATATAAGTTTAGCATGTGGATTGATATACAATGCCCAGATCCACTTTAAAAACCGAGATGGCAAGCCATTATTACCCAGTATCTTCCATAACGCATCCCATGCAACCCTGTCAAATGCTTTTTCAGCATCTAACTAGATCATCCCTAAATTACGAGATGTCTTGTTAGCGATATCAAAAGTTGTAATAGCTGTGTTGACATTTGCTGTAGTATCCCTCCCAGTGATGAAGCCATGTTGGTGTTCAGACACAAGTCCAGGCATGTAGGGAGCCAAGCGGTTAGCCAACACTTTGGCAAAGATTTTAGCATCAGAATTAATGAGAGATATTGGGCGATAAGACACGCAATCGTCCGCAGCCTTCCCTTTTTTAAGAAAGAAAATTATATTAGTCATATCCCAAGATTTAGGGGCTTCCATATGTTCCCCAATCTGGTGTATAACTGCACAGAATAGCGGAAGATTAGAATTTTTAAATGTTTTGTAGAATTGCAATGGTATAGCGTCATCGCCTGCAGCCTTGCCGGAAGGCAACGCCACTATGGCCGTTAGAATTTCGTCTGCAGTAATATCTTGTTAAAGATAATCTGCTGCCTCCGTGTTTAGGATTTGAGAGTCTTCTAGTTGTAAGTATTTCTCAACTAAAGCTTCATCGACATTATTGGTTTTAGTGTAAAGCTCCATATAAAATTGAGCAAGTTGTTTCAAAATTAATTCCGTAGTCTTATATATGGAGCCATCTCCACCCCTAATTGTATCAATGCATGTTTGAGCTTTTTTTTCCCGCAATTTGATAAGCTAAAATCCTCCCAACATGATCTCCATATTCATATTGATTAGAGCGAGTTTTGTTGTAGGCAGCTGCACTCTTCTCTTTAAACTGTTGTGTCAATAATAACTGTATATTTATTAAAGAAGAGTATATAAGATCGCTGTTCAATCCATTAGACATAAGTTCTGCCGCATGAGCAAGCTCTAATTTTTTGTGTATCACAAGCTTCGTCCAGTTTTTTTTTGTTGGGTTTTGTTTAAATAATAAACATATTGCTGAGTGGACCCCCGTATAAAAGCTTTCATTGCATCCCATGTTGCAGGAATTCTGCTCATGCACAGAACTATGCACAGGAAACCAGGACCTCAGTGAATTGCGGTGTACCAAAAACTCACCTCAGAACCCAGAACCCCTATGCGACCAGCATCAGTGTCCCATTCGTTATCCGTATTTATCTCGGCGGTCCCAATGTATAGACAAAATATGCAGGCAAAATATGGTGGTGACATGTCAAAGAGGGGCACTCACCCTGTCCAAAGATACCACCAACACCAAGAGCAACTTCCACAACTGCATAACAGATGTTATCAGTTGGCTGAAGGACAACTGCCTGAAGCTCCGTTAGAACAAGACATAGGTACTGATTTTCAGACGCTAAAGCTGATCATGCTAGGTACCAAGGCATCATTCTGAAGAACATTCTTCACCCTCCAAATGCTTCATAATATATTCAAATGGCTACCTCCAAGCTCAAGACACACCATCATCCAGGCCCTCATCTCCAGCCAACTGGACTGTGGCAATGATCTCTATGCAGGGATAGCAGCCCACCTTCTCCGAAGGCTACAACCCACACTGAATGCTGCACCCAGACTCGTCCTGGATCTCCCTAGACAAACCCACATCACCACCTTCCTCAGGGAACTCCAAAGAATCCCTGTCCGGGAAAAATGCCAGCTCAAGCTCAAGAGCGATTCATACAAGGCCCTACTCAACTGCAGACCCACCTATTTGAGCCACCTGCCTGAACTTCCATCGGCCCACCATATACACCACTATGCGTCTCTTTCTCTAACCCTCACCCCTGCAGCTGACGTAGCAGATCCGGAGATCGCTCCTTTTTCTACCTAGCAGGAAAGACATGGAACAAACTCTTTCCGAGGTCCGACATTCCCTGAAGACATACATGGCTATTCAGCTAGTCAACAGGACCCTGCCAATGCCTGGTTACTCTCACAGGTGACAAGAAGTGCTCTACAAATATACCCATTAATTGATTCAAGTATATTGCCACAGGGGTTAGGGTGTGACCTTCAAATTTAGCTACATTGTTATGGCGTGACTAGAGGTAATTTGCAAACACTTGCTTGTGGAAGTCATGAATGTGTCATCCCCAGGCACACTGTTGCGAATTACAAGCCCTCCCAGTCATCCTTTCAGAAGGGACAACAACTCCCCACATCAATGCCTGTTGTCAACTGTCTGGGAGCAATACACATCTCATTACAGGGAGCAGGCATGGACTTTGGCACTAAGGATGATTTAGATTTTGGCATGAGAATGATAACTTTCTAAAAGTGTCATTTCAAAAATAGAAATTAAAAGTTGATATTACTATCAAGTTACAGTGTTAGTCATTGGGAGGCTAGCCTTACTACAGTGAAAAATTAGTTTGAAGGGGTTTCACTGTCTGGATGCAAAGCAATAAATAAAAGTGCCTACTTTAAAAATACCATGCACCTTGCCATAAGGGAATTTAGGGTTTACTGTATTCTTAACTTATACATATTTAAAAGGAAGGTTTAGGCTTGGCAAAAGGTTTACTTTGCCAAGTCAAAATCACAGTATTAAAACTGCACACACAGGCTGCAGGGGCATGCCTCGAGACAGGCGTTACAGTGCTACGTTTAGGAGTGGCACAATGAGTGCTGCAGCACATTAGTAGCACTTAATTTACAGTCCATGGGTACATGTAGCATCAGCATATTAGGGACTTATACATAAATTAAAAGTGCCAATCATGTGTATGCCAAATTTCCAATGTTTAAAAGAGAGAGTGCACACATGTTACCACCGGCTAGCAGAGGTGAAAGTGTATAGAGTACTATGACCAACAAACACGGCAAAGGAAGGAAAATATCTGGGGTGACCCGGCTGAAACCACAAATTTCAAACAAGTTTCTTAACATATTATATGAGTGTTATATTTAAGACTCTATGTTTGATTTACATTACACTCACATTTGTAATTTTCCAAATAGCAACCTGAATTGTGTAACTTTAAATTTGGAAATTCTTTGTTAACTTTGATCCTTGACAAACATTTAACAATGTTAGCATTAGAATACGTTACTAAATTTGAATACTAAGAGTCATTTTATATCACTTTTGTACAATTTTTGGATCTCTTATCACAAACATGAGAGATCTCCCAATAAACAAAACTGTATTGTGAATATCATATATGCCACTTTTTTAAGATAAAAAACATTCAATAATGCTTTTGATGGAGTATTCCATCAAACAAAGTCTAAATACAGAGAATCAGTGCTAATTTTAAATCTTCGTGATGAAAGGTAATGAACAGCAACAATTTACGTTTGTGGATTTAAATATATGACTTTTTAAACAAATACAGGTTGAATTAAGTTTACAAAAATGACTTGTTAAAAGTAATACTTAAGTATTATTTTTTCACAATGACTGATAACGTAGAGGCATTGGAACATACTGACAAGAAGTCAATAGACGATTAAATCAGATATGGAATCATTATTGAGAAATGAGTCTCCCTATTACATTGCTTCAAAATAATGATATGATTTCCAAAAACAATGGATTTCTTTATGATGGAATACTGAATATTAAAAAATAATATATTTTGTTACCAGAGCATTGACAAGACTGTGTTAATAAAAAAGCATATGTTATACAAAAACATCTTACTGAGAATATGTTGTGAATATTCTGGCAATGCTTTCAACTTTTTGAACAGAATTCAACATGTATCTCTGATATAGAAGTCAAAAAATAACATAAATAATAATTTTCGTTGTATTTCAGCAACTTCAGGAGCATGTGATGGAGGCGATGGTTGAACATAACATCATGGATATGGAAGGAAACACTACTATAGACTTTAATGCCTTCAACAGTTGCCAGCCTCTTGTGATTGAAGAGAAAGACAATATTGGACTATTAGTCATGTATCTCCAGTTTCTATGCCACTTCCAGAATGTAAATGGCCTGAGGTTTTCTTTTCACCAGACACCTCTCCCTGCACCCATGTCAGAAGCACAGATGACATAAGAGGCACTTGCAATTTTAAGAAGACTCTCTGTTGGGAACACTGCAGCATTGATTGCCATCCAGGGTGCTGTTGAACAACTTACTCAAGTAATCACCATAATGAATGGCATTCATTCTGCTATGTCTGCTGTCTGCCCACCACAAAGGATTATGTTCAGCAAGCATTCCAACTCCCATCATTCCTACTCCCAGCTCATGCCGCAACCTGCCACACTTACAGACACACAGCAAACAACTAAAATGACATAAAGCACAGTACACCCACATTCCACACCTAACAAAAACACAAAATACATGTAATCAAACACAATCACACCCAATAATCAATTATACACAAATCCAATTAATCAACAACTACATCACAACTAAGAAATATACAGGGCACCTCAACTTTTCTACACCCTGAAACCTCTATTGTACCTAAAAATACCCATACCCTTAATGCCACCACCCATCCAGCTCCCTCCCATATCCTCTCACCCTCCCCTGTTCCTGAAGCTACCCATACCCCTACATCCACCACCCATCCTTCTTCATCCATACCCCTAAACCCTACACTTTTCCTAAAACTACCAATTCCCGAAAACCCATCACCCATCCTGGTTCCATCAATAACCCTAAACCCTACCCTGTTCCACAAGCTACCCATGCCACTATATCAACCACCCACCCTTCTTCCTCCCATTCTATTAAACCCTCCCCTTCTCCTAAAGTACCCTCACACCAAAACAAACCTATGCCTTTACCACATCACAAAATAAAACAGACTCTAGGAAACAAACATCAACACATACACCAAAAAAGCCCCACAACCCAAAACACATATGCAAAACTCCTTTCAAATACCACAAACAAACAAAATAGGCACATACTCAAAAAACAACACATGTTCAGAATTACACCCAGACATATCCACTGAAATAGAAACACAACTTGCACACACATAAAAAGACACACACCAACAGGCACACCCATACAAACAAGAAAACTCGAAGACACAAAAAGACACACACCACAAACAAAACACTTACAAACACAACCACACAATAGCACACCAGTTACTTCCCTATATACTACACCCACCCACCCAGCTATCATCAACCACTCTGTCCACTCCAAGTTCCTCTCTAAATGATACTACTGTTATCTGACACAAAAAATGCCTCAACCCTGAACCCAAATGAGCAAGTTGCCGAGATATGATCAGCTGCTGAAGGATGGCCTTAAGAGGTTGTTTGACATTTGCCTTACTGATAATAATGTCTTAGAATATACGTTTGTTTGCTTTTATATTTTAGGTTTTTGATTTCACATAATTATATATTATATATTGTTTTCACTTGGCCCTTTTTGCAGGGTCATCCCCAAACTTCTTGCCTTCCTCTTGTTTTTTTTCTGACCTGTTGTTGGTAGTTTTATGACTCTGGGCACTTTATCACTGCTGATAAGTGCTAAAGTGCATGTGCTCTCTATGGTAAACTTGGTAAGATTGGTCTACACCTGTTTGGCATATTTAATTTACCTGTCAGTCTCTTGTACAGCAGTATCCCATATACCCAGGGCCAGTAATTTAAATGCTACTGATGGGATTGCAGTGCTGCCTTTCAAACCTGTCTCAGGTCTCTGCCAGTGTAGGGCCTGTACGTGCAGTTTACTGCCGCTGTGATGTGGTACATAAAGTGGTTGCCACGTCTGCAACTCCCATTTTACTACATATCAGTCACCCCTAAAGTAGGCCCTAGCTAGACCTATTGGCAGGGTCCGGTGTAAGTAAAAGGTAGGACATGTGCCTTAACTGTGTGGCATGTCCTGGTAGTGACAAACAGCCTATTTGATTTCTCACTGCTGTGAGGCTGCCCTCTCATAGGGATGCATTGGGGATCCCCTGATATGTGCTTCAGTGGTAATTCCTGACATGAGAGAGGTAGCATAACCATGTGTGGCATGTTTGGAATAGTAGTGATAAATCCTGCTTACTGATGAAAGCAGATTTACTATTCCTATTTTAAAAATGCCACTTTTAGAAGTGGGCATTTCTGTATGCTATGTGTCTTTGTTCCTGTCTGATGTGTATTGACCATCTGGTTCTGATTGACAGGAGAGAGGGGAGGTGCATTCCAGTCAGTCAGCCAGTCAGTCCCTGGGGGGGTTGAGGTGTGTTATGCACTGCCTGGGTGACTCAGCCCTAGGCTGAATAGGCCTGGTCTGCATTTGGAGTGGTGGGAGGAGTAGCACCTGTACCTGAATAGGGCTGTGCCTGCCTTCCACAATGCTGGCTCCGCCCCCATGTGATGTGTCTGGGACCAAGGCTTACACTGTGAATGGGGGGTGTTGTGCATTTGTAAATATATTTTAAAGTGCCCCCAGAACTGGTTACCACTGGGCTCAGAGCCCTGTGCCAGGGGAGAACAAAGACATTTGCACTATAAGTACTGGGGCTGTGACCCCATATTTGTTTTACTGAAACTAGAACAGAAAAAGAGGACTGCTGTGCACCAGGAAGAACCGCCGTCTGGGACTCCCTACTTGTGGGAGTGAACCTGCTGCCCATTGGGTAGCTGAAGGGATTGCTGCTCTGCCAAAGAGACCGGGTTTGCTGGCCTGCCTGGGCCCTGTTTTCTGGGATTTACCAGGGCTATGCGGCTGGATTTGGATAAATTGAAGCAACAATGGGTGAGCGCTATGCTTTCCACGCTGTCAGTAGTTTGCCTGAGCCCCAAGTGTGGACTCCTGCTGCAGTAAAGCGCGTAGAGCGCTTCCTTTTTGCTGTCCTACAAAGTGCAGTGCCCTCACAAGAGAAGCACATGGCGGGTACTTCCCAATTTGTCTTCGTAGCCCGAGAAGTGGGTTCCAACCTTGAATGCGGCGGGAGCAGTCACGCCATGAAGGGGAAGCCGCAGCAACTGGAAGCCAGTCAGAGGCTGAGACTGGTTGTGGGCGGGGCTCCCACGAGGAAGAGAAAAGAAAAATGGAAGCAAGGCGTGGCTGAGCCTGGTTGTGGGCAGGGCCAACTGCAGTGAAAGGTCAAGCGGGGAAGAGAAAAGCGGATGGAGACTTTCCTCCGTGGAGAGAAGCCAGCCCCGCCTCCCCAGCGATGGAGGCCCTGCAGCGCAGAAGGAGTCGAAGGAGACTCCGCTCTGTGGTCTTCCGGTCACATTCCTCCCCAACACGTGGCGGTTGCACCATGTGGTTGTTGGCAGCAGCGGACCAGAGAGGCAGGGTGGAAGGCCCTGGCTTCACGGAGGCAGTAAGACACCCGTTGAGTTGCCAGGTGAATGGAGGCTAGGGGAACGGAGAAGATCTCCTGAGAAGGTATTGCCCCGTAGGTGGGCCTGTTTGGCCTAGAGCTGTTTTTCCTACACCGTGGGCATACAAGACCAGTATCAAGAGCTGCACTGCAGAATCACAGGCAGCTGCCAGAGGGGCACATACCCTGAGAGCCCTCACTTTTGGAAGGGGCATTGTGGGGCAAGCCCAGATGGGGGCCCGAGTTCTACATTTCTGCCTTTCCTGTGGTAGGTGGGCAGGAGGCCCAAGAGCCTACGCAGGTGAAAGACAGTTGCCTCAGTCCAGGTAGCAGGAGCGCAGGTGCCGCTCTTAGTTGGGATAACCCCCTTGCCTGGGTTGCACCTTATATGTACAATAATGGTGATTGCCATTAATGGTGGTATGCCTAAGGTGGGCATGATGTGGTTATAATGTGTGCACTCTACTAGTACTTCCTATAAGTGCACTATGGATGATGTGTTTACATAAGGTTTTATGCTCAGTACAGTCCTACCAGTAGTTACTGGGTATCTCTTACTGTAATGCTTATAACAGTGGCCCGGTTGGCTAAGAGGTTTTTGTAATCCCTGTGAAGTCATGACAAGTGGCTAGTGGCACAGTGATATATATGTAATTGTGTTCTAATGTGTTATTATGGATAATACAAAGGATATTTTTATATAACCTTTTGTGGAGTTTCTTTTGTGGTGTGCCCAGTGTGTCACCGCTGTGTGAGTGTGTTGCGCAAACACTTTACACATTGCCTCTGCCAACCTGCCAAGAGGGTGGGCAGGAGTTATCTTTAGTGTGTAACTCCTTGCCCTGACTAGAGTGGTGGGTTCTGCCTGGCTTAGGTGCATACCCTAGCAAACCATATACTCCATTTTTAACCTACACATACCTATATACATATCTATATTTACATATTCATCTCAACCACTCCTTGTTACACCTCTTTTGGTGCAGGAATCGAACAGTCCACATCTTGAGCACAGGACAAAGAGAGAGGCAAGACACAACACTCGGGTTGCAGCAAATCCTTTTATTATTTTGTTTCAAAAGGTATGCTAATGGACGACCTGTTTCAGCCACAGCCTTCCACTGGGCCATAGAGTCTCCAAGTGCAGAGTATCAATTTAAAAGGAACAATACTCACTAACCATCATGTCATAAAACAACTAGACTGCAACGCATTCTTATTTCAAGTCTCCCTCTTGGGTCCCCCATTTTGGAACTTTTCATTTACAGCTTGCTTACAGAAACATCATACACTCCAGTATTCTGAGGGAGGACTAGGTAATAGGCAGAGCTTTTTCTGCATATACATGATGAGCATTATAATTGCAAGCTACAATATTCATAGGTAAAGTTCCTTATACATTTCCTTATATCTTATTCATCTTTTTTGTATCCTTACATCAATGAGCATTATATAGCATAAAAGACTATTTGTTTTTCATGTTTTTCACATTATCCGTGAAATGCCATTCTGTCAGTGTTTCAACAACACAATAAAACATAAGGGTGCATATTAATTGATAAACTCATTTTTTTTCAACAGAGGGAACAAAAAGAATAAAATCCCAAGAAACAGAAGAATAAAATAGAATAATAAAAAGAAAATACTAATAGATACTGACATTATTAACAAATAAGCATGTTCCATAAGAAAGATAAACAATTACATATGTGCACATATCTATATACAAGGAGCCCCCCTACTTCACTCAAAATATTTTCAGATACGAGCAAATTTTTGCATCGACCTTATAGTTCTAGTCTTAGCTAATGCTCGTTCCCTTTCAATGATATCTTTCATGAGAGCCATCCATTCAAAGAAGGTAGGAGGTTTAGGCGAGATCCATTCTCTCGCAATTCATAGACGAGCAGCGACCAATAGATTAGATGTAAAGCTTGTGATACCAGTGTTATCACATGCTTTAAATCCCAACATAATCTCTTTAATAGTAAAGAATAAATTAAATCCCAAGCATTCCCCAGTATATCTAATAACTTCCCCCAGTAGTCAGACAACATTGGACAAGTATAAAACATATGCAGAATATCTGCAGCTCGTTGGCCGCACTTAGAACAGCATGTTTTATCGTCCCCAACCCTAACAGATCCCTGTGGTTGTTGTTGCCACTTACTAATTCTCTCAGGAGTGTAATATAACAGGCAAATTGTTCAAAATTGTTGTAGTTTTAAATTGATACAATGAGTGGAATTATTTATTGTATCCAGAGCCATAACTATCTCAGATGTGTCAATAGTTGTACTAAGTGCTTGACTTCATTTGTCGCTAAATGACTGGTATCAGTGCTTCTTAAGTTACAGAGCTGTATGTATATGGTGTTTATTCTAGCTTTAAGCAAGAGATTCAGTAGGTACTTCAATAATTCATGTGAGTGTGGAAGCTGCAACAACTGTCGTTTTAAAAGGTAATCTCTGATTTGTAGATATTTATGAAATAGTTGGTGTGGAAGGCTATAGGAAGACTGCAATGATGAAAAGGTGGAAAAGCCATTATGATCATACAACTGGCCCAATCTTTCAATTCCACATTTTGCCCATCTTTTAGCAGTGTGATCATGGAATATGCTCGGGAGAGATGGATTGTTCCATAGTTTAAAATGTTCATGCTGTATGAGATCATTAACAGTAAGCGAAGAATAATCAAGTATTTCGTGCCATATGCGAACCATGTCTCTGATAGTCTTAAAACTGACTCTCCCAATGTTCCTCTAACCCCATAGAGGAACATTTGTCTATCTGTACCAAATGCTAATACAAGACCATAGTATGGCAATTTGTCAGTTAATAGACTCTGTAAATGTCTAGTAAATTCTTCCCAATAATAAAGCTTAAATTCAGGTAGTTGCATACCTCCCAACTTATAAGGAAATTTAAGGTAACGTATAGCATGACGTGCCTGCTTGTAGCCCCAAATAAAGCTACTAATAACTCCCTCTAATTTCTGAAAAAAGTAATTCGGGACCTGTATAGGGATTGCTCAAAACGTAGGCAAAATTGTCATCTTAATTATATTAGATCTACCAATGATAGTTATAGGAAGATTATTCCAATTCTTAAGTTTTTTAATAACTGACTGAAGTAGCGTTTCATTATTGAGTCTCCATATGTGCTCAGCACTAGTAGAGATCCTAGCCCCCAAGTACGTTGCCACTGTACAACCACCGATTATATATGTTGTCGAATTTAAGTTGTGAAGGACTTGAGTTTTATGTGGATTTAATTTATACCCTGAGATCCAACAAAAAGTTTTTGCTTCTTCATGGATCTCACTCAGTGCTATAGCTGGATCAGATGTAAAAACAGCAATATCATTCGCATATGCAATTGCCTTAAGTTGATAATTCCCATTTGTAAACGGGATGATATGAGTATTCTGATTTAATGCTTTAATAAATGGCTCTATATATAAAGCAAATAGCAGCGGGGAAAGCGGACACCCCTGCCGGGTGCCGCGTTGTATCACGAATGGAGCTGAGGGCAAGTTGCTGTATATAAGTTTAGCATGTGGATTGATATACAATGCCCAGATCCACTTTAAAAACCGAGATGGCAAGCCATTATTACCCAGTATCTTCCATAACGCATCCCATGCAACCCTGTCAAATGCTTTTTCAGCATCTAACTAGATCATCCCTAAATTACGAGATGTCTTGTTAGCGATATCAAAAGTTGTAATAGCTGTGTTGACATTTGCTGTAGTATCCCTCCCAGTGATGAAGCCATGTTGGTGTTCAGACACAAGTCCAGGCATGTAGGGAGCCAAGCGGTTAGCCAACACTTTGGCAAAGATTTTAGCATCAGAATTAATGAGAGATATTGGGCGATAAGACACGCAATCGTCCGCAGCCTTCCCTTTTTTAAGAAAGAAAATTATATTAGTCATATCCCAAGATTTAGGGGCTTCCATATGTTCCCCAATCTGGTGTATAACTGCACAGAATAGCGGAAGAATAGAATTTTTAAATGTTTTGTAGAATTGCAATGGTATAGCGTCATCGCCTGCAGCCTTGCCGGAAGGCAACGCCACTATGGCCGTTAGAATTTCGTCTGCAGTAATATCTTGTTAAAGATAATCTGCTGCCTCCGTGTTTAGGATTTGAGAGTCTTCTAGTTGTAAGTATTTCTCAACTAAAGCTTCATCGACATTATTGGTTTTAGTGTAAAGCTCCGTATAAAATTGAGCAAGTTGTTTCAAAATTAATTCCGTAGTCTTATATATGGAGCCATCTCCACCCCTAATTGTATCAATGCATGTTTGAGCTTTTTTTTCCCGCAATTTGATAAGCTAAAATCCTCCCAACATGATCTCCATATTCATATTGATTAGAGCGAGTTTTGTTGTAGGCAGCTGCACTCTTCTCTTTAAACTGTTGTGTCAATAATAACTGTATATTTATTAAAGAAGAGTATATAAGATCGCTGTTCAATCCATTAGACATAAGTTCTGCCGCATGAGCAAGCTCTAATTTTTTGTGTATCACAAGCTTCGTCCAGTTTTTTTTTGTTGGGTTTTGTTTAAATAATAAACATATTGCTGAGTGGACCCCCGTATAAAAGCTTTCATTGCATCCCATGTTGCAGGAATTCTGCTCATGCACAGAACTATGCACAGGAAACCAGGACCTCAGTGAATTGCGGTGTACCAAAAACTCACCTCAGAACCCAGAACCCCTATGCGACCAGCATCAGTGTCCCATTCGTTATCCGTATTTATCTCGGCGGTCCCAATGTATAGACAACCCAGAACAAGCGACTTAGTGTATTCTCAGGAATGGTGGGAATCAGAAATACCTGTTCGTTATTATTCTCATATCAGTCCACAACAAGAGTAAACAAAGAAACGGTAAAGTTTAAAGAGTTTATTTTATAAACCTCGTGTCCTAAGATGCAGTACTTTGGCTAACATAAGCAGACAAATGATTAACATCAAAACCATTAGCATTGTTACAATACCATAAAAAATGAAAGGAGAGATCATCTTACAAATGACAGTGGAATACAGCCACCTTCCTTTCGCTAGTAAACGAATATTATTATATTAATAAAAGGTCTCTAGGCTTGAATGGGGAACCCCATACCGTAAAGATCAGCTTAGTTGAATCACATCACAGGATCAGGTGTGCACTGCTCCTGGGAAAGCTCTTCTTCAGAATGTGTGTGTTAAGCATGCAGCCTGCAATATTAAAAGCGCTCGACTCTCAGGTATTTGCAGCTGTGTGCGTGTTATGGCTAAATAGTGGGCCGATCAACCTGAACCCAAAAACATGCACCGTCTAGCGACCCAGACTGTTTCTTTACACAATGTTCAGACCAAGGTCGCAGCTCACGGCTAGGGATGTGAACGATAGACAGTTCTCATGTGAAGAAAAGGCGAGCAAGCATTTTTCAAATAATAACATGTAACTGCAGTGTCGTGTGCAAAAGCAGCAAAAGTGGCAAGATGGCTTTCTAACATCTAACGCGGTTATGCTAACTGAGCAATGTACGTATATAAATTGCATCCCTCACTACACCCATACGCAAAAAGAAGAGGAAGTGTCAGTACTAATTTGCAAAAATTCAGTGAGAGCTCTTTGCTTATGTGTAATAAATTGAGAGTCTGATAACAAATGTCTTGGAGATGCAAATAATCTACTGCTCTTAACCTCAGCTGAGACCTGAAAGAAGATCAATAACGGATTGTGATCAGATGTTATCCGCTGCAGACTTTTATTTGTGCATTTGGTAACATGTTATTGCTCACAAAAACTAAATCGATTCTTGAGTAGTGTTGATGTGACCTAGAATAATACGTGAATCCAGGCAGAGCAGGGTACACTGTCCGCCATAGATTTAACAGCCCGAGTAGCCGTGCCAGTTCGTAAATTGATTTACAGACCCTACACATACTCGGGGATGCAGATCGATTTGTGGAGTCAATCTTCTAATTTAAAGTACAATTAAAATCCCCCATAATAATTATTTCTCCCTGCCAATCTAACAGGTCCAACATTAGTTCGTTAAAAAGGGTAGGATCGTCCAGAATTGATCAACTCAAAAGCAAATTCTGAGTTATCTATATGATGATATCACCTGCCATAGCCTGCTCCCTTATATCAAACTCCTGTTGTAAGCCCCCTAGTTTTTTATTTTGTATTTTGTTGTTCCTGATACCTATGCACTGAGTATTTCTGCTTGATCAACAGTTAGAGGTTACATCGTCCCAATAGGAATGAAAGCTGTTGTAAGGTTGCCCTCTGGGTGAGATTCCTCTTTTTCCCAAACTATAAAGTGCATGTGATTGATATTTTGTGTGATCCCATATTGCCTAAGGGGCCTCATTGTCTGTCCCAAATAATCCGTTCTTCAGATCCCTGTTTGCATATTCAAATTCTCTTTCAAACTTTAAGAATAAGGGGATTCACAACTGTCTGATCTTTGTGAGGTACATGGCTATCACAATAAAGTGCATCCTAAATAAAGTGCATATTGCTTGATGTAAATTGCAAGGTAATCCACATCCTACTAAGATCCTCCATTATTACATGATCTTGTTGTCTGTCAGATCTAAAGTGCACGTGCATTATTGCCTGCCCCATTTGTTGTACTTACTCCTGATCCCAGTTTATGTCTTTGAATTCCAATTCTAATCTTGATGAGGGATTCAGTTTGGTCTGTTCTTCGTATGCTACCTAGCAGCCATGGTAGAGTGCATTATAAATAAAGTGCAACAATTTATTATAAAGTGCAAGATCTTAGGTACCTTATTGTGATCCTATGTTTTTAGGATCACTTATTATCTATCAGATCTAAAGTGCATGTGCATCATTGCAAAACCAGAGGGGATGATGGACGGAGTGTTGAACATTTGCAAGCACTCACCCCCAGTCAACTGATCTGGGTTTAATCCATTATCATTCTTTAGCTCACTCCGCCACCCCGATGGATTTAGGCCCAGATCTCTGTACTGGGGTGAAAGTATGACATTGTTCTGCATTCTGTCCATCAACTGTTGTTTTTGTATCTAGGGTATGCCCAGACGTGGGTCCCGTGCTCTCCATGCCACTGGAACCATGCTATCCTGGCTGAAGAGGGGTGAAACCCCGAGACTGGTCCTAGGATGCTTGTTTCCAGTCCAGGGAGGACCTGGCTTGGCAGTTCGGGTTGGACTGTTCCCATGAGGCACAGGGTCAAGACTGATTTGCACATGGCTGGGTTCAAACTGGAACATCATGGTGAGCAAAAAAAATGATGGATTTAGGCCCAGATCTCTGTACTGGGGTGAATGTATGACATTGTTGTCCATTCTGTCCATCAACTGTTGTTTTTGCATGTGCATCATTTCCCATAAAACCAATATTCGGACAACAGCTCAATCATACGTTGCATATCGGTGGTCACAATTTACTATTCTGTTGAGTTGTTGCATATAATCTGAGTTCAACTCCAAATTCAGAAAAACAAAATTATGAAATATATACCTAAAACAAGTAAAGTACCAAGTAGCCATGATAAAGTGCTTAAAAAAAGTGCATATCAAATACCATAAGGTGCGAAATAGTTGGCATCAGATTATAATTGTAACCTGGGCTCTAAGAACATGCTTGAGTATACAATGCATATCGGTATCCCATTGCCCATGCCTTTCTAAAGTACATTTTAATGAGGGGCACAGCAGTAACAATCGGGGGCACTTCTCATTGGTGTACATTTTAAAAAGGTGCATGACCATAGCTATCAAATGCACGGGGAAAATTCGGTGGCATTTGTAAGAGGAGTGCCTATTTCATAATGTGGCATGTTAACTCTAATATTTGTTGTTAGGTCCAAACATAAAGCTCTGTATATTTTATCAAGGGATACCTACAGATGGGCATGGAGTTCAGCATCTAAATTTAGTCCCCATGTGGTTTTGTCACCATCAGAATGATCTATTTTTACTAACCTGGGCGTAGTTTGCGTAATAGCACTACGCGTAGCTACGCAAAGTACACTTTAAAATACGCTCAGCTACGCAAACTGCGTAATGTGTAGCTGTTGGGACTGTGTGCTTGTCTGCTCTGTGCAATAATTGCAAACAGCATCTTGCACAGTGCAAGTTATGATAAAATAAGTATCTCTGCCTTTATATGCTAAAATGCATATAGTCATTTCACAAAAGTGAAAATGATAAATTAGCAAGCAGTGAAAGAGGTGATGATTTTGGGATCCTCCCTAACCTAGGGGGAGAACCAAGCAGATGCCTTGAAAACAAAAAGCATATCTTCTTGAACGATTCGGTGGTGGTCCCATCCTCTTAGGACCACCCCAAGGACAGTTATTGGCAAAAATACAATCCCAACCAAAGGCCCTGCAAAGCATTATGGGACGAGATTAGCAGTGGGCAGTGAATATTATAGTATCCAATATCAAAATAATTCTACATAGTGCTGCAGTTCAACTAGTCATTACTAGATGTTCCTCACGAGTCAAATGCAAAGCATTGAAATTATTATTACATCAAGCTGCAGTTCCACTTGTCGTTACTAGATGTCCCTCATGAGTCAAATGCAAAAGCTTCATGAAAGGGTTTCAATGCTTTTGCATTTGTCTCGTGAGGGACATATAGTAATGACTAGTGAAACTGCAG
Source organism: Triturus cristatus (assembly GCF_964204655.1). Classification (NCBI taxonomy): domain Eukaryota; kingdom Metazoa; phylum Chordata; class Amphibia; order Caudata; family Salamandridae; genus Triturus; species Triturus cristatus. The sequence goes on along the minus strand of NC_140582.1, from coordinate 769,601,275 downwards.
CTTGATGTAATAATAATTTCAATGCTTTGCATTTGACTCGTGAGGGACATCTAGTAATGCCCAGACCCGGACCACGGGAGCAGCACCGAAGCCACTCCCCATCGGCCTTCAATGCCTGGGTGTGCAGGGATGGCCTCAGCCCGAGCAAGAAGGGAGAAGTCCCTCAAGGAACTATTACTCAAGCAGCCTGGGGGCACAGAGGCATCCAGAGGAATGTCTAAAGATCAGGGGCACACAGACTCAATCGACGGGTCAGATAGCCCAGCTACAAATGCCTTCGTGCTGGAACTGTTCTCCACTATTAAGGAAGACATCCTGGAGCTGAAGGGTCAGCTAGCGTCAGATCTCAAGAAAGTGCGCCGAGATGTCGATGAGGTGGATGAAAGAGTAGCCATCCTGGAAGAGCATGAATTGGCGAGGGAGGATGATCTGCACTAACTACAGCAGGAGGTTCTCCGTTTACGGGACCAAAATCTAGACGTACAGGCCCATCGCGGAAGATCTTGAAAACCTATCACGGAGAAATAACATCCGCATCCGCGCAATACCCTGGAAGGCAGAAGGTGATGATCTGCCAGATTATGTATTGTCCCTCTTCCAGCAAATTTTGGGCGATGATGGCTCACAAGAGATCCAGGTGCACCGTGTTCAACAAGTGGGCCTACCCAGGGGCGGGAAAGCCCCCCCGCCCAATGTGCTGGTCTGTGTGCATGACTTTCAGCTTAAAGAGCTGATCTTTCGCAAGGCCAGGGCGGCCCAACTGATTCAGTTCCGGGGGGTACACTCCGGCCCTCTTCCAAGACCTGGCAGTGTTGACTCTAGCTAAGTGGAGGGAGATCTGAGCCGTCACGTCCTATCTTCGGGACAAGGGGATACCGTATTCATGGGGCCACCCCTTCCATATCATCTTTAAACACCAAGGGAAGCTGAGACAGATGCGTTCCATCGCCGGCGCTATGGATCTCCCAGGACTTGCGGCTGACATGATCCTGGCACCGAAAGACAGTCCCTCAAACCATGACAAGAAAAGACTTCCCCGATGGCAGACTGTTGGCAAACCATCGGCATCCGCAAACCAGGTCTGGAAGAAATGGAAAAAGAACGTGATGCAGTGCTCTCAACCCTCTCTCTGACCCAGGAAGGCCCATGTACCCCGTGAAGCATCTCAACTTACATTGAGGGGATGGCAGTAACGTTACGGAGCCGGAGGGGCCCAGAAGTGGACCACCTTTCCAGACTCCCTAGACTTCCCTTTGAGGCTCGCAGGCCACCTGGTACTCTGTTCTGAGCCATTTCATCAAGGACTCGTTCCCCCCTGATCTTTTCCACCAGACAGACTTTGGTCTCTTGTTCTCTCTTATTGCCCCATGCCTTTGAAATGTCTCTTTTGGTCTTTCTATAGGCCAACTCACGGATATTGTTCTCTTCTGGGACTGTGCTCAATGGGGTTGTGAAATTTATGTTGTATTCTTGTTGGGGTTTCTTTCCTTTTTTGGGGGGGATTTTCTGTATCACATTTTGCAACTACTGCCCCCTGTACGTGCCCTCGTATGCTCCAGCCCAGCTCCTGTGCAGCGTTCCCGACGTCCTAAGAAACCAGCAAGCATGCTCCCACCATTGCCTATGCCTAGAGACCTGGAAATTGTCAGCCTCAATGTCCGAGGTCTGAACCACCCCACGAAGTGCACTGCGATTCTCTCACTTCTTGAGCAGTCTGAGGGTGATATTTGCATGCTTCAGGAGACCGATTTACTTGCTAAGGATACCTACTGCATGCATTCCCGACTCTTTCTGCGCTATTCTGGTCCTCGGGGTGGTGAAAAAGAACGGGGTGGCCATTTTGCTTGGGGCTACATTAGAGGGTAAGGTCCTGTCTACCTTCTATGAGTCCAAGGAGGGGGGTTTAGCTTTTAGGATCCAAAGGGGCTCCACTGTCTTCACCCTACTTAACATCTATGCTCCCAATACACAGCAGGAGACTTTCATCCGCAGACATTTAACGGAAGGGCTGGCTTCCCCTGAACCCGCATTAGTAGTAGGTGGGGACTTCAACCTAGCGATGGATAACGAGAAGGACCGATCGGGGCAATGCTAGATGTAGATATGAGCCCTCTCTCCCGATGGGAAGCGCTGGCTGCTGACCCTGTTTGAAGAGCACATACCTCATGGTCAAGAACAGTGGGGTTTGCTTTTGCACTTAATGGAGGGATCTCCTGCACATGTTTTCCCACTCGATGAAGGGTGATTGGCCTCTTTTCCTAAAACAGTATGTTGTACATGTCAGGAGTTGAATTTTCTTTTTCCTTTTGCTTGATATGGAGAGGGTTAGGGGTGAGAAGTCTGATTTGCTGTGGATGTTTTCTGATGGTTTTATTAGTGATCTGGAGGCAAGTTCATATTAGTGATGCATGATGAAAACACTATTAGCTAGGTGACAATGCAATACCCCTCCTCGGTGGGTTTACAATTTCTTTGTCTGAAACGTGCAGCGAAAATGTGTATTACAGAAATTGAAAACCACAATAGCAGATAATTACTGCTGGCTACTCAGGGAAGGGGGCATGAAAATTCGCACTAAAGCTTATATATCATAATTTGTATTTTTAATGTGCTTTAATGGTGTAGGAAAGTAGAATCTGTTTCTATGGTTACCCCCACTTTGTGCTTGAAAAATGCTGTTTCTGACTAGTCTGCTGTGATCCTGCTAATCAGGACCCCAGTCGCTCTGCTTCTACCCTAAATTGCTATGGTAAGTACTTAGGTGCATTCCAGATTGGATCCTGGGATACCCTTATCAGTCCCTAGTATATGGTACTAAGATACCCAGGGCATTGGTACCCCAGGGGTCTACCATAGGCTGAAGCATGTATTATGCCACCTATGGGAGACCATTCAAAATAGCACTACAGGGCTGCCATTGCAGCCTGTGTAAGCTGGTGCTAGCACCACGTACAAAAGATCTAGAGTCACTGCACCTAAAACCTGTAAGTCACCCCTACAGCAGGCCTTTTCAATCCTGAAGGCACGCTGCTCGGTTCTAAGAGTGAGGGTGCCCCTGCATGAGCAGGACACCCCTACGGCCTTCGGAGTCCATTCTCCCGGGTTGTAAGTGAGAAAGCCATATAACATATAGAGGGGCACCACGTCATCACGCAATGACCATCTCGAAACTGGTTGTAACGAACCCTGTCATATTTGGTATCAAACATGTTGGAATCATATCCCCACACCTTAAATGGTGTGGGGGTATGATTCCAAGCACTGTAAAGGCCCTCCGTTAGGCCCTCATTGCTACAGGTACCAGTCTTCTAGGCCCAGACAGCACAACATGGCTGCTGCCAACCAAAGAAACAATTCTGCCTTGTTGCTGCTGATCCAAGCTCGAGCAGGGGAAGGCAGAACAATAGGCATCCTGTCACAGGGAGGTGTGACCACCTCCCAGACAGGGTTTAGTGTATTGGGGGCGGGTGGAAGGGCTTGCCAGCGCCACATAGTCTGCATGCAGGGCACATTTGGTGCTCTCCATGCATAGTCCTGTTCAAACCCGGCCAGGGAGCTGCTGGCTCCCAATCTGGTGTGAAAATGGACAAAGGACAGGGGAGTATCCTCCCCCTTGTCTAGCCCTTCCTTAGGGAGGGACCTCTGAATCGTCCCAACCCTTTACCCCAACCCTTTACTTAGGGTATTTGAGGGCTTACCTGAGGGTGGGTCCCTAAATTCAGTCACCACTTCAACTTCGACCATCTGGGCACTCTGGACTTTGCTGGAATTTGCTGGACTTTGCTCTGGGCATCAAGGCTGTAACCGGAAAGACTCCTACTCCTCCTGATCTCTTCACCCTCCTCTACTGCAAAGTCTGTGCCTGTGCTCCATACAGGAACCCTGCAAAGGCCTATGGGCATCCAAAACACCTGAAGGAATCTCCCTTGAAGCAAAGGAGTCACTTCCCTGCATCGCACCACAATGCAGCAGACCGGTCTGCTGATCCTGGGCTTCCATGCACTCCCAAAAGCTCAGCAGCACAGGTGGTGGTTCTACAACTCCCTCGAGGTCTGCACTGTCTTCTCACCAAGTTTGAGGCCAGTATCCTTTGTCAGAACCTCTGGAACAGAACCCCTGAGCACCCCATTGACTTGCAGTTGCCAAGGCTTGTTGACTTTCTCCTCCAGAGATCTTTGGTCTCCAAGTAGTCCCAACCTCAAGCATCTCCAGTGACCAAGATCTTTGTCCTCACCACATCACTTGCACCGTGGGCCTGCATCTTTGGAGAGCTGCTCAAGGTCATCTGCGACTCCAGTGCCTCCGGCCTGTGGGTCCTATTGAGGGTCACCTTTGAATTATTTTGGTCTCCCCAGATTGCTTTGGGCCTGCCCTGACCCCCCTGCTTGTGGTGAGTCTCCTGGACCTTACTGGTCCCGACATTGCACCTTCTTCAACTTCCTCATTGGTTGCAATTGCCAAGGCTTGTTGGTGCTCCCGCCAGACACCGACCCCTCAACTCTCGACATCCGATATGGGACAGCTCATGCATGTCTCCTGGTCTTCCACAGCATCGCCTGGTCCACACAGCTGCAGTTTAAAGGGCGCCATCACCGCTCCTGCAACACCCGTCATCGGTGGGTAGTCGTCTCCAGTGCCTCCTCATCACTCCTGAGTGACATAGACTCTGTACCCTCTGCTTGCAGGTTCTTCACATCTTGAATTCACCTTTAGGTTCCATCAGACACTTTCACATGCCCCAGCAGCGGCATCTTCCTGAAGTCCTCCAATGGGTTCGAAAGCGGTTTCCGACGCCACTTCACACCTATGCACCCAGCTTCCCTGGTGCAGGTAACCTGGTTCCTAGGGTATCCATGGGTGGGATGGCTCTCTAACGTCTTGTCCTCCATGGGGTTTCTTTAGGGTCCACTGGGAAGGGTCCTCTTTCTTTAAAATTGCAAATGAGACATACACTTGTTTAGTACAGAGAACGCGGTCGTAATCCAACACTGCACACAACCTCTGTGGGGCTCCGAGATACTCACCTTGGGTTGTTTCTTGGGTCCCCGGCACTTCTACGTTCTCTGAGTATTGTCTTGACTCAAGTCGTGGTTCGCATACCACTATTTTAGTATATAGTTTGGTCCGGCCCTGGTGTCCACTTTGCATTCTGTGCTACTTACCTGTTTTTCTATTGCAAATTACTGTGTGTATTGTTTATATCTCTGGCTAGGAGATATCTGAATGTGTTAGTGAGTGTCTTATAATAAATACAGAATTTTATAAATACATTGTGTGGTTCTTTTTCACTTAATCAATACCTAGAAGATTATGTTCTGGGAAAACAAGCTGCTTTACACTCCTTCTGGACTAAGCCTAAAGGCTGCTCTGCACAGCTACCGCTTTGAGAGCTTTCTAAGGTTGTCTAAGACCACTAAAATCACCATTAGGGTTGTCTGGACTAGTGCAGGGTGCCCACTTACATAAGTGTGCATCATATACCAGACCAGCCTCTCACACATGGTGAACATTTTTATTATGAAACAGGAGTCTATAAAAACGCAATTTGATATTTGACATCTATTACCCTGATAAGTCATTGTTTGTTTAAAGTTGGTGGTGTCAGTTCACTCAGGTCCTATCACTTCTGCCATCTACTCTTACATGAGTGTCAAGTCCTCAGGGATTTCTGGCTTCTATCAGTTTGTATTAAAGCCCTCAGCTTCTTTTGAAACTTTTCCTTAGCACTGCCATTGTAATCATGCCATGTTTTCTTCCATTCTTCAACAGTCCTGCGTGTTGTTGCCACAGCATTTACTTTGTCAGCTATTGCTCTCCAAAAAGCTGCATTCTTGACTAGTGGACGTTTGGGTTGACAAACAGATATTTCCCTTGTTTTGGCACCGTAGAAGCCAAAATGTCATCTTCTTTCTAGGTAAAGTAGAGCTTTCTTTTTCTCTCTGTAGCTGGATGCCCTCATAGCGGATAGATCCTTCTTGGCACATCATCTTGTAGGTAGGATATTTCCCAAAAGTTTGTGTCAGATTTGCATCACTTCTGCAAGTGTAACACAATGCAAGGATATAGCGTCACACAATGAGTTGCGCCACACAAGTATGCATTGAGTTACGCAATTAATTGTGTTGTGCTGCTTTGAACTATGAAGCAGAGGCTTGTATCATTTCACTACACAGAGGAAATTTGGTGCATCCCATGTTAAAAAGTCGATGCAAGATAGCACACATTTTTCTCAAGCAACAGTACATGACTTTATAGTAAATCTGGCCCCTGATCCACAAATCAAGGAAAACATCATGTATTGTTATATACTCATTCAACAATGAACCCATATGAACAATACCCAGATACAGTAGCTCTGTTATATGGATTGAATGTTCTCCATGCTGATTTTGAGAGCATCATGATTAAAATTGCCACTGCATGATTTGTTAAAGTTGTCATAAATATTAAAATCTCAATAATAACACCTAAATACTTTGGCCACCAATTAATCTATTGTGGTTTTTTTTTAATAGAAAACATCCATAATTACATTCGTGCAGTTTACATCATTTGTCATGATTGTGTACATTGTTTCTTTGTTGTGAACAATTAATATGAAGTTCTTGCTTGACGTCAATCAGTTTGCTGTACTACTACTTACTTTCCAATGCTCAGAGTTCATAACATTTCTACTCAGTTGAAAGCCAATACATCTTGCTCAAACTACGGTAATCTGTGAGATTATATGTAAGTAAATACCTTTCTATGGCCTGTACATTATGTGATTACAACTCATTTTTAGAAGCCTATTAGTTTTACAATATGCTATACATAATAACTAAGCCAGACCTCCAGTCTTCACAATATCTTTTTATGGTAAACAGGCAGACCTATGGCATCTGGCATAACCTTTCCCTGCACACCAATCAAGTATACAGCTGTTATCATTAGTTTGTCACTATAGCCCACTGAGGAATGCTGGTCGAGTGTAATCTTTCCAACAAGGCAACCATCAGGCATACAGTCATAACGGTGAACATGTATTCAAAATTATAGTTAGCAAAGCACTGCAAATCTCTCCTAACAAGGCTTTACAAGGATTATCACACTGCAATTCTTCTATTCCCATGGCTTGGCAGAAGGGTTAACTAATACTAAAAACCCTTGCCTACTAAAGCAATCCGTGAGATTTCATGTAGCAAAAAACTATCTATAGGCTTTAATTCACAGTAATAAAAATCCATTCCCTAAATGTCTATTGACTTAACATAGGCTTTCACAATCAATATGCCAGGCCTACTGCATTTTTGGTAACTTTTCATAATAAAGAATCAGGCATAATACTATTACCATTGCCTGGCTTGTCACCATAAACAATTGAAGCCTACTGTACTAAGCAAAAGCTTTTAAACAGCAACCATCCAGAATTCAGTTATAAAAATATATGAAAAATGTAATTTGGCAAAGCAAAACACTAGCTCTAATGAAAGAGCCTAACAATGATTAGTTTAGTATGAATCTTCTATCCACACGGTTCTTTGGGGGGTTCACCTACACCAAAACCCTTGTCTATTATGCTAATCTGTGAAATTCCATGTAACAAAATACATGCCTACAGGATTTAGCACAGTGCAATAACAATCCATCCCTAAAAGCTTACTGTCTTTAACAAATGCTTTTCACAATAAGTAAATCAGGCCTATTGACTTTGTTGATAGTGTTTCATAATAAACAGATCAAATCCATGAAATCACCATGACTTTTCTCAATCAGCTGATGAACCCTTTACCTTCACAAATGGCTTTGCACCTTACCCAACACAGGCCTATTCAAGTGCACATAAAGTGACAACCATGATTTATGCAGTAATTGCATTACAAATAAGTAGAAAAATGTATTTTGCAAAGCAATAGGCATTCCCTCGCAATAGGGCCCAACAGACTCATCATAGTGAGTCCCCCAGGGACTTTCAAAGTGGGTGATCTGTGAGATTACATGTAAATAATACCTGTCAATAGGCTTACTGTATTTAGCAAATGGTTTCACAACTAATAAGCTGGACCAACTGCCTTTATAATAGCATTTCATATTAGGCAGACCATATTTATGGTATAGGACATAACGTCTCCCCTTGTACCAATCAGGTGTATAGCTTGTCATCATAAACAACTCAGGCCTACAGTTGTGAGGGTACAATTTTCCACAAGGCAACCATCAAAAGCACATTCATACAATTAGAAAGGTATACAAATGTACAGTTGGGTTAGCAAATTATCATCTCTCCTATGAGGGCTCAACAGGTATTCTTACAGAGCAAATTTTCTATGCCCACTTTGTGTCACATTGGGTAACCAACAGCCACACGTCTGCCTACTACTGTAAACTGTGAGATTTCATGTTCCAAAATACCTACATGTCGGCTATAATATAGAGTAATTACAATTCACACTTAAATGCTTATTGACTTTAACATATGGCTTTCACAATAAATGCATCAGGCCTAATGCCTTTATCGTAAAATATCATAACAAATAGATCAGGCCTATAAACATGATAATTGACTTGCCCCATAACCAACCCAGTACTGCTGTTTCAAGAATAACCTTTGCTGCAAGCCCAAAAGTCCAATAAAAGCAGTCTAGTAGTAGCACTCAAATTCGGCCAAACAAATACTGTACTCTGGGGAACCAGTGTGTGGGTGGAGACAAGGCCCCTCTCTCAGAAGCTCTTTTTGTATTGATCACATAAGGTCAAGTGACATTTTCATTGTCAAGACAGACCCTAATATCCACATAGATCACAGTAGCCCTGGGCATCCCATACTGCTCTCAAACAAAACTGTGCTTTGAAGCCTGAAGGTAACGATGGTGGGGAGGGTGTAGGGACTGCAATACATTCTTCATAACTACCCTCCTTCCATCTGTGCTCCTGTCAGAGAAAAGTAAATACTGTAAATTGTCCCGTTATCTAAAACATTTCATCTGCATTACTATGTTATGTGTGTTCCATGAAAGTTCACTCTCAAGCAGGCATTATGCTACTGGCTTAAGCAGTTACAAAAATAAGCAAATAATCACAGTTGCATGGAGGAGAAGCACTTTTTTTCTTTGGAAGCACACAATATGTACCCAATCAAAACAGGTACTACTTGCTATCAACATGTGGGCGGAGCCAAAGCCTCTCTCTATAGTACTCATGATGCTTATTTGTAAGTTAGATCACATGTCTGGCGACATCTACACTGTCAAGCCAGAGGTAAAAACTGAAATTTGTTTGAATATAGAAGATTTGTGAAAATCTGAAATACAAGTGAAAAGTAATGTTTTTATTCAGTGACATTTACTTTGATTTTAAAGGAGTTTCAATCTATGGAGAATCTGAAAACCCTGTGAAAGGCAAAATAGCTTTTACTCACCCATACATTATAGTCCTTCAAGGTTTGTTCTTTCCTTGATTTCAAGTTCTCTACTTTCTGTCACTCTGGATGTAGAAGTTGGAAATATTCTAATAAGACACGCACCATTGACTCTTGACTAAAAACCTTTCAATCAAACTGTAATGAAATCCTTGAATAGGTAACAACTATCTCGAGAAACATTAGTGAATTTAGAATCACAACAATGAGAAATATCCAATAAGGAGAATCAGAGATGTGATTTTTTAAAGATTTAAGTGGACATAGTGCTAAAAAGTGCAAAGCAGCAATACTAGCCACTGGTCGCTGTAGACAGGGACCTAGCCATGATTTAATGCTGACCATGATGAAGCTTTGTCGAATACACCAAGTAGACTGGTCCCAGTGAAAGTCTGGAAGCCAAACAATTCGAAAAAGATTCAAAGTCCCAGTCCCAAAAAGGACTGTATCTTTATTTGAACAAAATGCTGCCTCCCCAAGGGACAAATTTGATACCTGCCATACGTTGATACCACTAAGGCTCTGGAGCTTTTGAGGTTTTTGCTTGAAAACGTATCTATGGCCTAAAATAGAAAGGGACTTTGCCGTTTTTGAGAGATGCTGGATGCTTTGCGGTAGGTTGCTTTGAGTCTGAAGCTGTGCAGCAAAAGCTTTCAAACGTTTCCAAACATGTTCCTTGTGATCAAGCAACTACAGTAGTACACTTCTAAGCCCTGCAGGACCTCAGTAGGGGGTACCTAGAGGCCAGGCAGAGGCCAACAGCAAAGCCCAGTTCAAGTTCCAGTCCAAGTTCCAGTTGCTACTGGTCAGCTGCACATTGTATGGCAAAGGCCTCTTGCAGCTGTTTGTGTTCATTTAGCCACACAGAAGGTCAGCCAAGTGACTCTTGGAATCCATTTCTTTGTTCTGAGTACAAAGAGAAGCAGGTCCAGCCCTCCAGAGCTTCTCACAGATTACAAGCAAGTTCAATCCTCATCTGTTTTTCAACTTGTTGAGAAAGTGTTCTGATGCACCACCTTTGGGTGTTCTATTTACGCCTGATACTAGCTAAGAGGGGGGAGTGATCCCTGGGCACTCCCTCAACAATGAGGTAAAAGTTCCTGGAGGCAACACTACCTACTTTATTAGTAGTTTCTGTTTTCCCTAATGTATAGAGGCCCAAAATACCATGTATAGGGCAATTTCAGGATGGTGAAAGTCTTAGCCCATAGAAGGTTGTGGATATGTAGGGGAGTACAATAGTGCCTCCAACATCTGACACTAAAATCCAGTTTAAAGCAGACCCTGCACCCACAACAAACTAAAAGTCTTGAAGGACAAAAGCAGGGTTCTAGAGCACCCAGACAGAGGATACAACAGAATTGTCTTCTCTACCTTTCAAGTACATCAAAGTCTTATATTATGCTCAAACAGACCGGTCAGGCAAGATTTTACACTCTGGAACAAAAAAGGATGCCCACAGTCCCCATCCTGAGGATTCTACTTAGCACAGATCCTTGCCCATTCTGGACAGCCCATTGTGTAGGTCCTGGGAGGAATGTTACACCTGGTTCACACCTCATTCAAGGTTGAGCACAGGCTGGGAGTTGGCAGAGACTAATGTTAATAAGACCTCTGAAAGCTCAGGCAAGTTACATTATCCTCAAGCAGGTACAGGGCCCTTTCTAAAAGTTACTTTTCCTTAATATTTATTAAACATCTGACCTCACCATTGAACTTGATTTTCAATAATTATTTTTCTAGGTTTTGTCGTTCCTGGGTAATCAGTTTTAGTATTTTAAACTGCACCATGCTAGCTCAGATTGCCGCATTGAAAATAGCATTCTGGCACTTGTCATTAAAAGGAAATGGCAACTTTTTGCCGTTTCCATATTAAATATCATGCAACCTGTGTTGTGATTCACAAGACCTGTACAAGGGTTACTTACTAATATTTGAAAGGAAGGTCTTCAACTGTTAAAAAAAAGTTTATTTTCACGAGGTCTTCACCTGTTAAACAAAGGTTTTTTATGGGTTGCTTTGCACGTTTTGCTCTGCAGCAGTTAGGCTATACAGGGTTGGCTTTGTAGTCATGTTTGCACTGTGCTGCAGTGGATGGCACAGTAAGTGTTACCATATACCAGAGGCCTGCAGTGCACTGTCTACACAATGTACTAGGGACTTACAGGCAAGTTAAATGTGCCAATAAGAAATACACTAATTTAACCATGTTTAAAGAGGAGCTCAGGCACTGTATGCCTGGTTAGTTGGAGTAAAGTCCACAGATTACTAAAACTAGCAAGATTAGGGTCCATCAAAAGGCAAAAAATCTGGGGTAACCATGCAGGTGGGTTTCCTACACAGGCAAGCCCCAGCCAACAGCTAGGGTAAACTAATCAGTCCATTGATGGACTCCACTGCTCAGGTGATAGAACATGGAGACTTTGCTGTCTCTGCAGTGCTACCTCTCTGTTGTATGCTCCTCTTCACTTCCCTATAACCATCATCTGAACATCTGCCCAAGCCACTAACCATGTCCATGCGGTAAACTTCTTCGGGCCTCCAGACCTCACCTTCAAGGTGAATAACCCAGCTTGGTCACAAATGAATACCAGTAGGCAGATAGTCCTACCATGGTCACCAGGGTTATGTGGCCCAGTCTGCCACCTAGGTGAGGCTTCTGTCCCCAAATCATGGCAAGCACTGCCTAAAAGGCAAACCATCAACAGAGGACACTGACTCCTGTCAGTGTCAGGAGTCAGGCTCATTTCCAGCAGTTGAGCTGGCAAGGAGACGCCCACTTGCTCTTGAGATCCTTTGGGCTTTGTAGGTTTCTCAAAGTGGGTGGTTGGTTGCAAGACCAGGTTGCAGTCACACTCCTTCCACTCTTACTTCTACCATCACAGTGGTGGCACACTGAGACTGGCTCATCAGCTCAAAGTCTGTACTCCCTGACTGAACAAATGTCTGCCAGTCTTTGACATCTAGGGAGGACGCAAAGTCCCCCTCACAAATGACATAGTGTCAGGTCGGTCAGAGTCTACCTGGCACAGTTCTCCTGTTCTCTACGAAAGGGCAGGCAGCACCTCAAGGTCAGAAACGGCCTCACCAGCTTCAGTCTTGAGAGTGGTCTCCTCTCAGAGCAGGTAACACCCTACCCTCTGGTTCTCCAGCTGTGATTGGCAGCCATCTCTTACCCCTTACACTTCATCTGGACCTCTGGGCCCTTCATTTAGGAAGAGAACCCCCTGAAATCTGTGTTTTTGGAGGCACCCTGGATAACTGCCCCTGCCAACTGTCTTCTCGCCGGTGGAAGCTCATTGCCAACGATGAAGTCAATGGGCATCTGAGGACTGACAATGAACCTCCTCTAGGAAATTGTTCCCTCCCGTTCTAAGAAAACAATGGCTGTAGGGCAGACAGATTCCTGCCCATGAGCCAGCATTACCCTACAGACCTGTTCTGGCAGACAGCATTCTGAGGAAGCTAGTCTTGCTACCACTATTGTCTAACTGGCACAGTATGCTGCAGAGCAGTGACAGAGACCCCAGTAACTGTTAACTTCTGGAAGTGATGTCTACAACCCTCAGGGATCACAAGTTTACCTTCTCCGTCCACCTCCCAGCTAAGGAATACTAGGGCATGCTCTAACCTGTCCATCTAGGAATACCTTCCCCCAAGTGCTATATGAGTCCATCCTGTGGAGTGGCCATCTATGGGTGGCTTAGTGGTACATATAGAGTCCCTCTTCAAAACTCTCCTTCTTCTGCTCAGAAGTACCCTTTTGAGACCCTATGGAGAACCTTTTCTGCATTATTGTGGCCTGCCCTATTTCTCTGCTGAGGGGAATCTGGACCACACCTTTTGGGGTCATTCCCACGTATATTCCTGGACACTCTGGTGCTAATGAAGAGGTCACCTTCTTTCCCAAGCTCTCTTGACATAGTGAGCTTGGAATCTATCAGGTGCTGGTGTAAATCTGTGAAGCAATCGCCTTCATAATCTAACTATAAAGCCTGCCATGTTCTTTTACCTTACTGCCCTCCACCCAATCATCCAGTGCCTTACTTGACAGGTCAACAAAATACTCCAAAACTGGTGTGACTGTGCCTGGCTATCCCTCAGGTGATACTTCTCAGGATTTATACCAAATTTCTTTGTGAGGACCTCCTTCATGAAGGCACGCTTAGCCTGGTCAGTTGCCCAATAGTGTATCCCTCCAAACAACTGAGACATGCTTGCAGAGGCTGTACTCCCAGTTCTCATCTGCATCTTGTACCTGCAAGGCCACCCCATAAGTTGTAAACCACTGCTCAATGTGACCCCCACCACATAATAAGGCACCAAGTATTTTGGGATGTGGACTCTGTTTATGTCAGTATGTACATATGTATATGGAATTTCTATACCGTATGCATAGCCAAAACGTTGTGAAGCGGTATCACATGTTCAAAGAAAAGCATGAAGTCAATAATGGCAGAGTAAGCTCACTAGTCGCTGGTTAATGCATTCTGATTTACTGTTCTTCAAAGGGGTGATTCTCCAACTGTTTCCTAAATTGGGCAGCATTTGGGCAGTCCTGATAGACACAGGGATGATGTTTTTAAGATCCTTGGTGCATAGATAAAAAAAGGCCTACTGCCGTGTTTTTTCTTTTGAACACTTTTTAGTCTACAGTCTGAAAGTGTCCTAGCTGTGGGTGGACCTAGATCCACCAGAGATTGTGAGCTTGTTTGCAAGACATGCCCACTGAGCAAGCCTTCACTTCCTTTCTTTGTGGCATTGCATGCTTCCTAGCTAGGCTCTTTATTCACACTAGTAAATATCCTTGATCGGGGGTAGGTTTTTTTTGCAGTAAATAAGTAAGTAACATTTTTTTTAATTTGCACATATGCTGTGTCGTCTTAGCACTAAATGTTCTTGAAGTGAAAATACCTATGAACTCGGAGTGAACAGAGAAGAGCTAGGTTTTTAACAATTTTCTGAAGGAGGATATTTTGGATTGGGATCTCATGATGAAAGGCAAACAATTCCACAGCTAACATGCCAAAAAAGAAAAACTTCTCCTTCCTCATCTTGCTTTTTTTTATTTTGGGGACTGCCATTAAATTTGCAGTGCCAGATCTTAAATTGCCATTAGGCAAAAGAAAGACAAAAGGACTTCCAAAAATATGCATGACTTCCGCTATACAAGGCCTTGTGAACAATACAGAGGGCCTTAAATTTGAGCCACTCGGTGACTGGCAACCAATGAAGGTCACAAATGCCATTGGAAATGTGACCAAATTTTGGGAGCCTCAAGGCCAACTGGGCTGCTGTATTCTGAAGTTACTGAAGCTTCCTAGCTAGGACTAATGCAACAATTACCAACTTCTGCATATCCACTAGAATGAAAGGAAACACCTTCCTCAACTCCCTGAGGAGATGAAAACAAGATGATGTAACCTTATTTGGTCTGAAAAACAAAAGCTGTTCATCAAACCACACCCCAGGTTTTTCACTTTCTCAGCTAGACACGGAAGGATGCCTAAACTTGAAGGCCACCACATCGTGTTCCAGAGAGAGTTGTTGGAACTAAACAGGATAACCTCAGTATTTTCAGAATTCAGTTTAAGGCCATTTTCATGCATCCAGGTGACAACATTAGACAGGGAATCTTTACATTGACTCGCAACAGCAGCCACATCCGAGGAGATGACCACCACAATTTGTGTGGCATTTGTGCATGACACTACTGCAAAACCATAAGATCTAATACGTTTTGCCAAAGGAGTAACATAGATGTTGAAAAGTGAAGGCAATAGTGAGGAGCCCTTAGGCACTGCACATGGTAAAGTAAAGGGAGCTGAAACAAAATCATCAAAAGCCACGCTATGTTCTCTGCCTGAGAAAAATGAACTGAGGACGGCAAGGGATCCTGTAATCCCGATCCCCTCTTGCCGGCAGATAAACAGTGAATAATTCCCTATATCAAACATGGCAGAGAGGTCAAGAAGGTCAAGAAGAATCAACGTAGCCCTGTCACCTGAGTCCACCTGAGTCCACCTGTCTATGAATCACTTCAGTGGCGGCCAACAATGCAGACTCAGTGCAATGTGATGGCTTAAACTCACGTTGTTGGGGATCCAAAATGCTATGAGTATCGAGGAAGGCCATGACATGTGCATGAAAGCCTTCATTAAAATGCTGGTAGGTGTCCGTCCTGCACTGATACCACCTCCATTGTAGGGATAGGAGTCCGATCGCTGCCCTAACAGGATCCTAGATCCTGGCGGAGACAGTGGTCTTCCCCCAGACAGCAGAAGGTCCGACTGCCGGAATCACAGTCCTGCGGTTGGACCCAAGTGCTGTCAGCCGGTCGGACCGCCACCGGCAAGCTGTCGGTGGCTGTCCAGCCAACATCCAAATGAGGCCCTAAGTGCCTTCTCCAGTATTTTAGCTCATAAGGGTAATCTAGATATAGGTCTATAATTTTTAGTATCACCTAAATCCAAGGTAGGCTTTTTCAGTAAATGCCAAATTGATGCCCGTTTCCATTCCAACTGGAAAGTAACCTAATGTCAGAACTCTATTGAGCAATATTTTAAGGTGTCTAGCCACCATTCTGGAAACCATATGCAAACCAGAAGGTGGCTAGGGATCCAACAGAGACCCTCATTTAATGGTCTCGTGCATATCCATTGTTGTATGTTCAGTCAAGTGGGTAAAATGATCCAAAGTTGTCTGACTTTATCCAGCACCATCTCGGGATTCTTGAGATAAGAAAAAGGAGACAGGTGTCATATCTGGGCTAATCCTTTTAGATATGGAGAATTCAACATAGACCCCAGACACCTTTGCCTGAAAGTACTCGGCCAAATTGTTGCAGAACATTCGCATAGGTGGGATGAGTCACAAACTCTTATAGTTAGAGAGGGAAGTGACAGTCTTCAAATGTTCTTTAGTAGAGTCGTTAGCTGCACTTATTTTATCTGTGAAATATCTAGGTTTCTATGGCATGATCAAAGTTTTATACTCATCAATCACTGCTATATATTTTATGTTATCCTCCTCATTGTAGTCAATTCTCCACATTCTTTCAAAGGCCCTGCATTTTTGCTTGAGCTTTTTTAATTCAGGAGTATACCATGGAGCATTTAGAGTTTTCCTGAAACATTTGAGAGCTTTTTAATGCGCATGTCTCATGGCAGCAGATTCCAAACAGTTATGGAAGTTGAGTGTAGCTACATCAATTTTATGTTTTAAATTAAGATTCTGTGAACTCAACATCTTGTTGAGTTCCGCGCTATAAATTTTCCGGCAAGTGCACCTCTGTATAAGTCCTGGGGAATTTTAATAACAGCTGTCATTATTAAAGACATGCAAAGTTGAAATAAACTGCATTGTAATCAGTCCAAATCAGTGGAATTACTCTATCAACTAATCCCAGGATTATTGGTGAACATGCTGTCCAGCGTATGCATCGAAAGATTCACTATTTGTTACAGATCAAAAGTATGAAGACAATAAATCAGATACACTGTATCTGAATTATCATTGAGCTCCAAATGAAAATGAATATTCCCTAATGACGTGAAATTTGGAAACTCAATGCCGGACTCCATAAAAGTATGAACAGATGTTACAAGCCTCTCTCTTGGACCAGGTGGACGATAAACTAACGTACCATTAAAAATGGTAACTTCATTTAATTTAAAAGTAAACAAGGCCTCAACACACAAATGTGAAGCCAAACTGAAGGATGCCTTAAAATGACTGTGATACACGTTGTGACCTGGAAGCGCTGTTAGCAGAAATTACCGCCGCCGGCCCGGGAGCCTCGGGATTCCCCCGTGATGTCAGAGGAGCGCCACGCTGGGATTGGTCCCAGCGCGGGTGCGTTGTTAGGCAGCAGGGGGCTCGTCGATCGGAGAAGCCATGCGGACGTCCAGGGAGAGCGAGGTAGTCTGACCCTGTCCACTGCGTTCAACGGAGACTGGCAACGGGAAGGAGAGACTGCGCCCCCCCCCCCAGGTAACGGCCCTGGGAGCAAGTGTTGGAACTATTAGGGACGAGAGTGCGGGGCTGCAGGGAAGTGCTCACGGCCTCCCGCCTTCAGGGATCCAAACAAAGGCCCACCATATCCAGGGAGGAGCGGGGGCATATTGACACTCACATTGGCAGCGTTCGGACTATAAACACAATGGAGGCCTATTGACATTTGGCATTGGCCGCATTCTTGGCTGTAGGTACAGCGGGGGCATATTGGCATTCAAAGCCCAAAGTTAGCAGCAGCCTTCCGGCAGTGAAGCGCCCCACTTTGCCTGAATCCGACCATACAGCCAGAGGGGGCCCTGCCCACTAGGAATAGTGCCAGCCTTAAAAGTCTCCCAAATTTCTAGCCCACAATTTATTTTCCACGGGACTCTTAATTCCTACAAATATCAGAGACTGAACTAGTGCCCATAAAGTGGGCCTAAAAGACTGAACTGGTAATAAAGTACATCTGTTGTGGTTCTGCCAGCTTGGGATACGATGAGTAGGTGCAGGGGGCAGGGACAGGGAATTGTGGGAACACTCGACTTGTTTCTAACCAGAGCCACCTCTGTCCTGGAACAAGAAATTGAGATAATCCAAAGGCGCCGCTCCATCAGATAAACCTTGCTGCTACGCCCGAATCATCATCCCCGACTCTAATTCAATTATCAGAGCAAACACAGAGAGGCGCAATAGTAGATGTCGGAAAAGAGAACGAAACCCCATCCCAAACAACATGGGCAAAAAAGCCTGGAATATCTATAAGGGGGGCAGGGGGAGCGAAGGTTAGTGGAAGTACCTTGGAAAAAACGGGGAAGAGGAAAAGAGGGGGGGGCGCAGAACCAGAAACCAGCGAAGGCCCCCAGACAAACCAAAGATAAAGACAAAGACAAACAGAGAGGGAACCACGCCGAGCAGCAAACTTCCCAGAATAACCAGGACCAAGTTGCTATTCCAGTAGCCGATATATCAACTACTGACCTTTTGACAAATGAGGACATGTGGCACAGATTGGGGACTCTAGTAGCCACGATGCTGAATCCTATCACAGCTACATTTACAAGGATGGAGGGGAAGCTATTGGCCCCCGAACTACAGCTGGATAAAACTGAACAGTTATTAGGGGCAATGGCGCCCTTAGTGAAAGGTCTAGAGGGTAGTGACCCAAATGTTAGAAGGTGTTCGGGACATGAGACTCAAATCCAAACTAACCCGAATGACACTAATGGGAGAGGTTATATGAAGGGGGCCTAACAAAAGAGATACGCCCATTGCTACCAATTACCCACCACCATTACTGTCCCCCAACACCGCTATTAAATTTGGAGGACAAACGCAATTTGGCGCAGAGAGAGGCCAAGACAACCAAGTAGAACTGCAAACACCAGATGGGGCGAATGCCGGTCAAATACGAAATCAAGTACATACTTTATATCTACCGCCGGCAGCTGCTCCCCTGGCATTGGTCCTAGGGCATGCACCAAAGTTGAATGAGGGCCAAGTGGAATCTACGAGCCAACTGATCCACAAAGCATTACATTGGCTGACAGGGAAATTGAAGGGGCGGGGGGAGAGTTGGGAACCTCTCAAGGCAGATGATTATGGCTAGAAGGACTGTGTGGGTGGGTCCAGCGAGAAAGGATCTGGCGGGTGATTGTATTGTTCTAAATTTTAATAATGAATGTATAGTCTGACACATATTGGAATATTTGGGAAACGACACCATAATGGATTCAGGAATAGTTGTCCTACCGTTGGGCTATTTCTATAAACCAACTAACCTGACATTCCAAAGACCAAATTTAAATCAAAGAGAGATTCGCCCATGGAAGAATGGAGGAGTTTCGAGGAGGATGGAAAATCTGACCCTTGAAAACCGATTTGTGCCATTAACTGACCTGGAAGAGTGTGATTGACTACATCAATCTACTACAACCACTCAAATTAGCACCGAAAGACTAGAGCCCCACCTTCCCTCCAATGAAATAGTTTCGATCGTGAGTGAACCACAAAAGGAGCCTAGTAAAAGTTTCCTAAAGATAACCTCATGGAATTTGGCAGGCATTATGCAAAAATTAAGGAATTAAAATTGGTTAAAAATGTGGCAAGACCATGATATTATATGTTTCCAGGAGACATGGTCGATTGACCCAATTTTTGTAAATGGGTATTGCTCCTATCAAACTCCAGCCAAATCTTCACCTTCGGGGAGGGCCAAGGGGGGTATTCTGACCTTAATCCCGAACAATTTCCCAGGAAAGGTATCGAAATTCGAATCTCTAAGTAAAAACTCCCATATTCTCACACTAGAGATACATAAAGAAGGCATGTGGCTTTTAATTAATACTTATAACAACGAGATTGGCCCAAATAAATATGCTATTGTGGAAGAGGTCGACATAGCGATAGAACACGCCACAAACAATAGCAGCAATTGTCCTTTTAATCTTCTATGGGTGGGAGATTTTAATATATATCCCTGTAAATACAACACAGTTCCTATATGTAGTATAGAGGACCTGGGGGGTGATAGCCTTAACCATTTTACGCACAATGAATATGGCAACTGCCTAAATAGGATCCTAGCCCAGAGAAACTTGATAATCATGGGTGACCTAGAAGCACTATCAGGGAAAATGGGTGGAATCTTCCTACGAAACGACCGAGAGTCAATTATTGACTATATGTTAGTCACTGCCCCTATTAGTTTAACAGTCACTAGGTTGGAAAACCAATTTACAATTTATAGTGACCATGCTATGCTATCACTACAGATAAAAACAGCCAGAGTGGAATTGCCAAAAATCTTAAATATAGATACCCCAATAGTGGCAAGAAGAAATGGAATACAACTAAAATGGGCCCATGTTAACCAACCTAAACTGACTGTGAAAATTATAGCTACTACACTTAATAATATAGCAACATGTCTAGATCCTGAGACCGAAGTAGACGAAATGGTCTTTTGTGATCTCCAGGAGCAAGCAAAACTGACCCTTACACGTTCTAAAGATATTAATAAGAAATCTGAAAGGGAATGGTTTGACTCACCATGTTCAGCAGCAAGGAGAGCTTTGATCCATGCTCTGAAAAGTAGACCCAGTAACCAGCAGGAAATCAAGGAACTGCGGGCTAAATACAAACTTAATAGAAGAAATAGAGAGAAGGCATTCAAAGAAACTACATGGGAGGACCTTAGCGAGGCAGCAAAAATGGGAAACAGCCGCGACTTCTGGAGGATAATAAATGCACCGCATTTTAAAAATCCTGCAGACCCTACAGTAGACAACAATGTAGATGAGGAAGCTTGGGTAGCCCATTTTGAGAGTATCTTCGCCTCTACACTCCAACCCCCTGTTCTAAATATGGAAGATGATCAACAGGCCTCTTCTTCTTTCTTCTCACTCAGCGAAGTAAGGAAGAACTTGTTATCCTGTAGTTCAGGCAGGGCCCCAGGTCCGAACGGTGTACCAATAGATCTCTTTCAGGGAATACCAGACCTATGGGCACCGTTATTGACGAATGTGATGAACAGCATAATTCGAGCTGGCCCCCATCAATCTTGGTCTGTTGGTGTTGTAGTCCCTATATTTAAAAAAGGGGATAGGTCTGACCAAAAAAACTACAGGCCAAGTTCCCTGCTGGAAGCGACAGCGAAGGTAATGGGACGGCTCCTCCTCTCTAAGCTAGAGAGTTGGGCCAAAGATAAGAATATTCTAATGCAGGCCCAATATGGTTTCCAGCAGGGAAGGGGCACTGTAGACCAGTGTCTAAACCTGTCACTTATAATAGAAAAATACACCAGGATGAAGGAGGGGAAGATGTACATGGCTTTCATGGACTTATCGACAGCGTTCGACTGTGTGACACATGGAAAAGCTGTGGACTATCATGAGGGAGATGGGAGTCGACCAATTAATTTTAAATTTTATTAGACAGATGTATTCCAACGCTATGGCCCCAGTACGTTACACAAAAAATTGAGGTTGTACACGCCCATTCAAAATCGCAAGAGGAGTTAGGCAGGGCTGTGTTCTTGCACCATTTCTCTTCTCCATTTATACAAATGGAGTAGAAAAAGCCCTTATCAAGTCTACAAGAGATGTTCCAATATTGAACTCACAACCTCTACCTATATTGGCATACGCAAATGATGCGGTGTTGATGGTCAGGACTGGGTCCGGCCTTCAGCACCTCATATCTTCGTATGTATCGTTTATGGACTCACTTGATTTGAGGGTGAGCCGTACCAAATCCTTTGCTATGATAGTGGGGGAAAGGAAAAGAGAGAGAACACGTACCTCCATGTGGAGAATGAGAGGATTGAGGTGGTGGATTCCTTCCCGTACTTGGGGGTTATTATTGATAAGGATTTGGCATGGACAAAACTGGTGCAAGGACGCAGGGGGGTAATGGAAAGAACCCTGTCAGCAGTAAAGTCCTTTGCTAAAAAAACTGGGCGAAAGGCCATTATTGCCAATAAAACAAATTTATCAGGCTAAAGTTACAGCAGCAGTTACGTATGGGGCAGGTACTGTGGAAACGGGCACACTGCAAACTATAGAAAACCAGTATTTCAAGTCTATAGGTGGCCTCCCACCTCGACCCCTAACTACATTTTGCACTTAGAACTGGGACTCCCCTACATTACCGACTTAATACAATTGGCCCCTGTCCTTCTGTGGCACGCAATCTAGAGAAGGGACACACTCCCCCTGACACACACAATAATTAGGAATTGCTTAAATATGGATAAGTGGAGGAGATCCAGATGGTTGTGCTACGTAGAAAAACTCCTAAACAAGATTGGGTTACCCGAACTGTTTCAAGATCCAGATGAATGTAGAAAGATCTCTAAAGAAAAGGTCAAAAATGTATTTAGGATGAGGGTAGAGTTTGAGAGAAGGGAAACTTATGGTAAAAAGCAGGCAATGGTGAACTATAGATCAATCCCCCCAGTGATAGAGAGAGGATATTTCTTTTATCTGTCAGATGTTACAAATGCACATCACAGATTTATATTGATTAGGTTTTGTCTGAATATGATCCCTCTTATGTTAGGTTACCCTGGTAAAACTTATAACCATGCTGATTTAACTTTGTGCCCCTTTGATGGCTTGTCAAGACAAATTGATCTGCACCTTGTTTTATTCAGAAAATTGTATAAGAAGGACAGGAATAGTTATTTAAAACCGATATTGCAGAAGATGAATTTTAAACAATGTAGGGTGGCACTATATTTTTTAAAGAGTCTATCAGGTCCTCTGATTTGTTTTACATTAGCTTTGTTTCTATGGGCGTGCATGAAAAAAAGGAAAAACTCAGCACTAGAACTAATTACTGGATGAAAAGTATGCAATAGGAGTAAAACCATGGAAATGGACAATCTTTTATAGATTTATTTTAAAATGTTTAGTAAGATTAAAATGAACTATTGTATTTTGGATTTTAAATGAAATTGAATATCGAAAATTATTTTTTTTATACATGTACTTTTATGATCATTTTGTAAATGATCGAATAAAGGATTTTGATTGATTGATTGATTGATATAACACCGCTATTCCACCAGCAAACTCCTGTTTATTCTTTACTAACTGTAGGAGAGTAGGATCTGCTTCACATGGTTACCCCCACTTTTTGCTGCTGTAACACTGTTTTTCGACTTTAGTCTGGCTGGGGCCCTGCTATTCAGGACCCCAGCCTAGCTGCTTCCTCTCTAAATTGATTCCATGTACCTTAGGTACATCACAGATTGGATTCTGAGGTGCCCTTATAAGTCCCTAGTATATGGTGTACTATGTACCTAGGGCATAGGTACCCCAGAGGCCTACTAGGGGCTGAGGCATGTATTATGCCACCCCTAGAAAGCCCGCCCAAATGACACCACAGGTCTGCTACTGCACCCTGGGTAAGGTGGTGCATGCACCCATACTGAGGTATAGGTTCACTATACCTCACCTATCACTGCACATAGAAACCGATCAGTCACCCCTTTGGCAGGCCTTAGCAATCCTGAAGGCAGGGTGCTTGGTTATATGTGAGAGGGTGCCCAAGCATGAGCTGAGCCCATCTGCAGCCTTCGGAATCTCTTCCCCGGGGTTGGCAGTGGTGCAGCCTGACCATATACTCTTAAGTGCATTATAACTAAAACGGTTAATGCTAACTTTGGACTGGCTGCACGAAAACATGTCGTGTTTGGTGTCAAACACCTTGAAATCTTACTCCCACACCAATTCCTGATGTGAGTATATGATCCCACCTTTCTAGAGGGAGAGACATGACAGCACCGGTATACCCGGTACTAACTTAACAGAGCCCAGGCATCACAAAACGGATAATGCAGCCACAGACACGGGTCTGGCCTCCCGCTGCTGACTGAAACTCCAGCAGGGGAGGCCTGGACAATAGGTTTCCAGTCACAGGGAGGTGTAACAACCTTCCAGACAGGCTGATGTGTATTGGGGCTGGGTGGGAGCACTCTCAGAGTGCTTTGAAGTCCTGCACTGGGAGCACATTTGGTGTCCCTGTGCATAGTCCAGCTCAAACCGGTTCAGGGGTTTCCAGCTCCTGCTCTGGCGTGAAACTGGACAAAGTAAATGGGTGTAGCCACCCCTCTTTCCAAACCCTCCTATAGGTGTGTGCCCAGAGCTAGTCCAACCCCTTCCTTAGGTATAAGTAAGGAACCCCTGGCAACAGGACTTTAGATATCCCTGGACGAAACTCTGAAGCTGATACCTGGAACTTCGACGCTCTACTCAAGATTAGAGAACTAAAGAAATCTCCCTTGGGGTCAAGGAGTGACTCCCCTGCTTGGCAGGCACCAAAGAAGCATTTTGCCGGTCTGCATCTCCAAAGCTCCCGCCGGATTCTGAAGTATTTGCCCAGTCCAGGAAGGGAAATTCCAGACACCTCAGAGGCCGACCCGAGTCCCTAGCAAAGCTGAGACCTGCAGCCCTCGTGAGTAACATGGAACCGGAACTCCTGGTCACCGTGCACTTTTGAAAGTGCATTAACTTCTCTAAGTCTCTTGAAGTCGTGCTTGGGGTTACCTGTAGCCCCCACCTCGAGGAGAGAATCCACTGAAGATTGTCAGCCTAATCACCCTAAGTGACCAGTGGGCTGCCATTTTGTGATTCCTCTTGAGGTTCCTTCACGATCCCTGGTCCGTCGACTGGTGGGTCCCTGTAAAGGTAACTTTGATTTTCCTTGGGTTTCCCTGGTTGCTCCAGATGTGCCCTGACTCCTTACCAAGTGGTGAGTTCTTCAGACCTTGCTGGTCTGCACCGAAGCATCTTTCTCCTTTCTGCGTGGGTTGCTGTTGCCAAGGCTTGTTGTGTCCAATCTGGGCACCGACGCTGCAGCACTCAACATCCTTTGTGGGACAGCTCGAAACCAGCTCCTGGTCATCCTCGACGCCTCC
Organism: Triturus cristatus; assembly: GCF_964204655.1. Lineage (NCBI taxonomy): Eukaryota > Metazoa > Chordata > Amphibia > Caudata > Salamandridae > Triturus > Triturus cristatus. The sequence continues at coordinate 769,576,460 of NC_140582.1, read as the reverse complement.
TGGTCCTCGTGGCTGAAGTGTCAAGCTTCACCTTCGTCACCTGAAATCACCCAACATCGGTGGGCATTCACCTATCGTGCTCCGGGTCACTGGCTAGTGACCCTGACTCTGTCCCCTCTGCTTTCAGGTCCTTCTTGACTTCGATCCAGGCTTGGATCTCTTCAGACACTTCGCATCTTCCCGGCAGCAGCATTTCTTTGCCAGCTCCCACTGAAAACAACAACGCGACCCGACACCATTTGACACCCATGCACCCGGCTTCCCTGGGTGAGGTAAATCGAGTACTCCGGTGCTCCCGTGGGTGTCGACCCTAGAACTTACGAAGTCCCAAAGGGTTTGGTCCTGACTCATTTCTCAGTGTCCATAATCTTTAAAAATCTACCTGCGACTTTCCCCATAGTAGCTAACGGGAGCTCGCGGCTGTGTTCTCACACTACACACGGCGCCCGTGGGTCCCATGTGTCACTACCTTGGGTGGTTCCTTGGGGTCCCAGCGATTCTACAGGCTCTAGGCCTTGTGTCTGGTTAAGTCGTGGTTCTTATACCACTATTTTAGTGTATGGTTTGGCTTGCCCCTAGGGCCTAACATGTATTTGTGCTATTTTACTGTAATATTTGAAGACTAACTTATGTGTTTGGACCTCTAGCCTCATAAAGAGACTAGTAGGGAGTGTTTAGAAATAAATACATATATTTTATATATATACCTGGTGTGGTCGCCTATCATTTGGTCATTCAGGAGAATATAGACTGGTAAAACAAGCTGCTTCACATTCCTTCAAGACTTAGCCTGAAGGCTGCTCTCCATAGCTACCACTAGGATAGCTTTCAATAAAGGTTGTCTTTAACCTATCATCATTAAGGGGTTGTTTGGACTGGTGCAAGGTGCACACTATAATTAGTGGACAGCATATACCAGGCCAACTTCTCACATTGGTGTGTAGCGTGTGGGATTCCAACTTGCTATTGTTTTACCAGATATTCTCAATTAAGTGACTAACTGAAAACCACTAGAGGTACCCTGGGTACATATAATACAAGCCTAATACAGTAAGTTCTACTGAACTTAGAGTTGTGTGTTAAGGGCTTAGCACACTCTTTCTAAACCTCAAGAGAGTTTAGTAGGCCACACTAAAGTAGGTAGTGCAATACACCACACCTCACTAGCAATGTCTTCAAGGCAAGGAACCAGAGGGTCCCTGCCATAAGCCAATGGGCTTCTTCCCTCCAAGTATGATAACCTCCCATTCATGGAATTGAGAGCATTATGCACTACTAGGAAACTGAGGACAGGCAAAAGCCCAACCACTCAGCATCTCATAGAGGTACTCAGGCTGAATGATCTCAAAAGACCTATAGGGTCTGAAGGGGTAGGCAGAGTGGGTGGGGAAACATATGAGGAAGGGCCTAGGGGTGAAATTCCCTATGACCTGACCTCTAATGCTGACCAGGAAGATGACAATGATATTGACCTGGAAAATCCATCTCCCCTGGAAGATGAGGGGGAGGGCCACAATGGTCCCCTCTTTGTCCCTTCAGGAAGAGTTGGTGGTGGGCCTAGAAGGTCTAGATCTCCCTCAGTGGAGTCTAACCATTCTGGTTAATCTATAGGGACCTCTATTTCTTCTCATAGGAGGGAAACCTCCCAGGAGAGGAGGGAGAGACTGCTCAAGTATGAGGAAGCACATCTCAAAATCAGAAAGCAGCAGGTAGCCCTAGATAAGGAGGCCCTAGAGCTCTACAGAGCTAGAAAAAAGATGGGACTAGAGTCCCATGGAGGCAGTAACTTCTCTAGAGATAGGGAGAGGTCTCATGACCATAGAAACCTGAATAGGAGTGTCCCTCCCAACCAGAGTGGGGATGACATCCACAAATGGATAACTGCACTAGAAAGGGCCTGTAAAGTTCAAAGGGTCCCCCATGAGCATTGGGCAGCAATCTTATGGCTCTCCTTTGCAGACAAAGGTAGAGAAAAGCTCCTCACTGTTAGAGAGGAGGATGCTGATGATTATACTAGTCTGAAAAGTGCATTGATTTAAGGATTTAGCCTAACCACTGAAAAATATAGGTTAAAGTTCAGAGATACCCAAAAGGCACAGAATCAAGACTGGGTGGACTTTGTAGATTGTGCTACTAAGGCTTTGGAGGGTTGGTTACTTGGCAGCAAAGTGCATGACTTTCAAGAATTGTACAATTTAATTATGAGGGAGCAGATCCTTAATAACTGTCAAAATCAGCTGTTGCACCAGTACCTGGTGGACTCAGATCTGACCTCTCCCCAAGAATTGGGAAAGAAGAAGACCAATGGGTCAGAACCAGGATGAGGCAGAAGGTTCAGAACCAAGGTGGCGACCAGAAGAAGCAAGATCCTAAAAACTCTGACAAGGGTGGGGAGAAGGGTAAAGACCAGAAGCCTTCACAAGGTCCCCAAAAATCTTCTTCAGGTGGGGATTCACAGTCTAACAAGGGAAAAGGCCAAAAGAAACCATGGTGCAAAATCTGTACCCAGAAGACTCACTGGACAAGTGATTGCACCAAGTCCAAAGACTCAACTCCAGCCACCATTGCCCCTAGGGCAACTGTTCCCCCTAGTACAGCTACAATTGGTGGTGGTAATGTTCAGAATAAGGGTGTAGTAGGGTTAACGCTGGGTTCTGAGATGAACTCTAGCCTAGTCAGAGTTCCAACTCAGGCTGTTCTGATCTATGATGGAGGCATGGATATGTCCTCCTTTGTGAGTCCCAGTAACTTGGGCAAATACAGACAGCAGCCATTGATTCATGGAAAAGAGGCTTTGGCATTTAGGGACACAGGAGCAAGTATCACAATGGTGACAAAAGATCGTGTGGATCCTGGGCAGATTATACTTGGTAAAATATACCAAGTGACCAATGCTAGCAATGTCAGAACAGACCATTCTCTGGCAGTGGTTAACTTCTCTTGGGGAGGGGTAACTGGCCTTGAGAAGGTTGTGGTAAGTGCAGACCTACCAGTTGAATGCTTGCTTGGCAATGATCTGGAAACTTCAGCTTGGGCTGAAGTGGAGCTCAGGACACATGCAGAAATGTTAGGGATCCTTGCTCATGTGTTTGCTGTGACTAGGTCACAGGCCAAAATGTCTAACACTGGACAGGCCCTGGATTCTCGAAGAATGGACCAGGTGCCTCCCAAGAGGAGGAGCGGTAGGGTTAAGGCAGTGCCTTGCCCCCTGACTCAGAATACAGATCAGTCTCCTGAGGGAGATGATCTTGAACCTGAAGAAGGAACTGTCCCAGAGGAGCTTGAACCTGACCAGGTTGAGTTCTTGGGGACAGGGGGCCCTTCTAGGTCTGATCTGAGACAGGAGCAGAAAACCTGCCCCTCTCTTGAACCCCTCAGAAAGCAAGCTGCTGATGAGGGTACTGGGGATGCTAGTGGCACCCATAATTTTTATTGGGATGATGGACTCCTTTATTCAGAGTGTAGAGACCCCAAGCCTGGTGCTTCCAGGAGGTTGGTTATACCTCTGAAGTTTAGGGGCTTCCTATTGACACTAGCCCATGATATTCCCTTAGCAGGACACCTGGGCCAGAACAGGACTTGGGACAGAATTGTCTCTCACTTTCACTGGCCCCACATGTCTGAAGACACTAAGGAGTTTTGTCGCTCCTGTGTGACTTGCCAAGCCAGTGGCAAGGCAGGTGGAACCACAAAGGCCCCCCTGATACCACTACCGGTGGTGGGGGTTCCCTTTGAGAGGGTTGGGATTGACATTGTTGATGTCATGGATCCTCAAACTGTATCTGGGCACAGATTTATCCTGGTGGTGGTGGACCATGCAACTAGGTACCCAGAGGACATTCCCCTTAGGACCACTACAGCACCTGTGGTGGCAAGAGCCCTCTTGGGTGTATTCTCAAGAGTGGGGTTTCCTAATGAGGTTGTATCTGACAGAGAAGCAAACTTTATGTTAAGTTACTTAACTGCAATGTGGAAGGGGTGTGGAGTGAATTATAAATTCACCACACCCTCTCACCCACAATGCAATGGTTTAGTTGAAAGATTTAACAAAACCTTAAAGGGCATGATCAAAGGTCTTCCAGAAAAGCTAAGGCGCAGATGGGACATTCTTTTGCCCTGCCTTTTGTTTGCCTACAGGGAGGTGCCACAAAAGGGGGTTGGTTACAGCCCTTTTGAACTTTTCTTTGGCAATCCTGTTATGGGTCCTTTGTGTCTGGTGAAGGAGGGATAGGAGTTACCTCTCAAACCCCCTACACAGGACATAGTAGACTATGTACTTGGTCTCTGCTCCAGGATGGCTGAATACATGAAAAAGGCAACTAAAAACCTTGAGGCTAGCCAGGAATTACAAAAGGCCTGGCATGACCAAAAGGCTGTACTGATTGTTTACCAGCCAGGGCAGAAAGTGTGGGTGTTGGAGCCTGTGGCCCCAGCAGCCCTCCAGGACAAATGGAGTGGCCCCCATACCAGTGGTGAACGGAAAGGTGAGGTCACCTACTTGGTGGACCTTGGAACCCCTAGGCGTCCCCACAGAGTCCTTTATGTCAACAGACTAAAACCATATGTTGAGAGGGCAGACATGGGCTTGCTCATGGCTACAGATGAGGGGCAGGAGGAAGAGAGTGACCAACTCCCTGCCCTGTTCTCTCATATCCCTGATGATGGATAGTAGATGGTGGAGCCTTGGCAGGCAGCCTTACTGTCCAGCAACAAACTGACTGCAGAAAACTTCTCAGCCAGTTCAGACATATGTTTTTGCTGACTCCAAGTCAGACCACCTGGTGCACTCATGAAGTGGACACTGTGGACAATCTGCCTGTGAAGAATAGGATCTACAAGCAACCTGACCATGTCAGGGACTGTACAAGGACAGAAGTCCAAAAGATGTTAGTTTTTGGAGTCATTGAACCCTCAGATAGCCCTTGGGCTAGTCCAGTAGTCCATGTGCCTACACCTCACACCGAAGATGGCAAGAGAGAGATGAGGTTTTGTGTGGACTACAGGGGTCTCAATGCAATCACTAGGACTGATGCCCATCCCATCCCAAGGGCAGATGAGCTAATAGATACTTTGGCCTCAGCAAAGTTTCTAAGCACATTTGACTTGACAGCTGGCTACTGGCAGATCAGACAAGCTGATGATGCAAAGCCAAAGACAGCATTTTCTACCCCTAGTGGGTACTATCAATTTGTGGTAATGCCCTTTGGTTTGAAGAATGCACCTGCCACTTTCCAAAGGTTGGTTAATCAAGTCCTGATAGGCCTGGAAGACTATAGTGCAGCATATCTTGATGATATTGCTGTCTTTAGCTCCACCTGGGAGGATCCCCTGGTCCACCTGAGGAATGTTTTGGAGGCCCTGCAAAAAGCAGGACTAACTATCAAGGCTACAAAGTGCCAGATAGGGCAGTGTCAGGTTGTGTACATGGGCCACCTTTTAGGTAGCGGCCAGGTTCAACCATTGCAGAGGAAAATCCAGAAGATAATAAAATGGATTGCTCCCACTACCCAGACTCAGGTGAGAGCCTTCTTAGGCCTGACTGGGTATTACAGACGATTTTTCAAGGGGTATGGATCAATAGTGACACCCCTGAATGACTTAACCTCTAAGTAAATGCCCGAAAAGATTCAGTGGACAGTTAGCTGTCAAAAGGCATTTGATGACCTGAAGTAGGCCATGCGCACTGCTCCCATTCTGCAAAGTCCTGATTACTCCAAAAAGTTCATTGTGCAAACAGATGCATCTGAGTTGGGGGTAGGGGCTGTACTGTTACAGTTGAATGATGAAGGTCAGGATCAGTCAGTAGCTTTCATAATCAGAAGGCTGATCCCCAGAGAGAAACGTTGGTCAGCCATTGAGAGGGAGGCCTTTGCTGTGGTTTGGGCTCTGAAGAAGTTGAGGCCATACTTGTTTGGTCCTCACTTCATTGTTCAGACAGACCATAAGCCCCTCTTATGGCTAAAACAGATGAAGGGTGAAAACCCCACACTTCTCAGGTGGTCTATTTCCCTACAGGGGATGGGCTATACAGTGGAACATAGACCTGGGAGTAACCATGCCAATGCAGATGGACTCTCCAGATATTTCCACTTAGAACATGAAGACTCAACTGGTCAAGGTTAGTTTATTGTCCCTGCGTTGGGGGGGGGGTTGTGTAGGAGAGTAGGATCTGCTTCACCTGGTTACTAGGGGTGGGCGGAATTTGCGAAAGCGACTTTCGCAAATTATCGCGAAAATGTTAAAAATCTCTGCAAACAAGCGGAAATATCGCGAAGATGCGGAAGTTTTTTTCCGGCATGTTCGCGAGATTTTCTGCATGGTTGCGGGTCGCCAACTTACCCATGTGGTTGCTTGCGGGCGCGGCCATCTTGTTTTCAGTTGTCTCGCGGTGCATGATCGCGAGAAAAAAGACGTGATCGCGCGACGCATGACGTCACTGCGGACGCGAACTGTCGCGAGATAGCACAAATGGCTAAAACAATACAACATCTCATGGAGAACGCGACCGGATCGGGAAAACTTGTCGGCGAACGCGGGGATTCATGTAAGGCGATCGCGCGCGCGCGAGAATGTATTATTTTACAGCGCGAGCAAGAACCAAATTATCGCAAAGCTGCGGAATGCGGAAATTTGGACATTTCCACGCTCTCCGCAGAACGCGAAAATGCCAAATTATCGCAAATTCCGCGAACGGAACGGAAATTTTGCCCAGGCCTACTGGTTACCCCCACTTTTTGCTGCTGTAACACTGTGTATCGACTTTAGTCTGGCTGGGGTCCTGCTATGCAGGACCCCAGCCCAGCTGCTTCCTCTCTAAATTGATTCCATGTAGCTTAGGTACATCACAGATTGGATTCTGAGGTGCCCTTATAAGTCCCTAGTATATGGTATACTATGTACCTAGGGCATAGGTACCCCAGAGGCCTACCAGGGGCTGAAGCATGTATTATGCTACCCCTGGAAAGCTCTCGAAAATGACACCACACGTCTGCTACTGCAGCCTGGGTAAGGTGGTGCATGCACCCTTTACTGAGGTATAGGTTCACTATACCTCACCTATCACTGCACATTGAAACCTATCAGTCACCCCTTTGTCAGGCCTTAGCAATCCTGAAGGCAGGGGGCTTGGTTATATGTGAGAGGGTGCCCAGGCATGAGCTGATCCCCTCTGCAGCCTTCAGAATCTCTTCCCCGGGGTTGTCAGTGGTGCAGCCTGACCATATACTCTTAAGTGCATTATAACTAAAGTGGTTAATGCTAACTTTGGACTGGCTGCAGGGAAACATGTTGTGTTTGGTGTCAAACACCTTGGAATCATACCCCCACACCAATTCCTGATGTGAGGATGTGATCCCACCGCTCTAGAGGGAGAGACATGACAGCACCGGTAAACCCGGTACCTACTTAATAGAGCCCTGGCATCACAAAATGGATGCTGCAGCCACAGACACGGGTCTGGCCTTCTGCTGCTGACCGAAACTCTGGCAGGAGAGGCCTGGACAATAGATTTCCTGTCGCAGGGGAGGTTGAATCACCTCCCAGACAGGCTGATGTGTATTGCGGCTGGGTGGGAGCACTCTCAGAGTGCTTTGAAGTCCTGTACTGGGGGCACATTTGGTGTCCCTGTGCATAGTCCAGCTCAAACCGGTTAAGGGGCTTCCAGCCCCTGCTCTTGCATGGAACTGGACAAAGGAAATGGGTGTAGCCACCCCTCTTTCCAAACCCTCCCATAGGTGGGTCCCCAGAGCTAGTCCAACCCCTTCCTTAGGTATAAGTAAGGAACCCCTGGCAACAGGACTTTAGATATCCCTGGATGGAACTCTGAAGCTGAATCCTGGAACTTCGACGCTCTACTCAAGACTAGAGGACTGAAGAAATCTCCCTTGGCGTCAAGGAGTGACTCCCCTGCTTGACAGGCACCAAAGAAGCATTTTTCTGATCTGCATCTCCGAAGCTCCCGCCGGACTCCGAAGTATTTGCAGCCCAGGAAGAGGATTTCCAGACATCTCAGAGGAGGACCCGAGTCCCCAGCAAAGCTGAGACCCACAGCTCTCGTGAGTAACGTGGAACCGGAACTCCTGGTCACTGTGCACTTTTGCAAGTGCATTGACTTCTCGACATCTCTTGAAGTCGTGCTTGGGGTTACTTGTAGCCCTCACCTCGACGAGAGAATCCACTGAAGATTGTTGACCTAGTCACCCCGAGTGACTCGTGGGCCGCCATTTTGTGATTCCTCTTGAGGTCTCTTCACGATCCCTGGTCCGTCGACTGGTGGGTCCCTGTGAAGGTAACTTTGATTTTCCTTGGGCTTCCCTGGTTGCTCCAGACGTGCCCTGACTCCGTACCAAGTGGTGAGTCCCTCAGACCTTGCTGGTCTGCACCGAAGCATCTTTCTCCTTTCTGCGTTGGTTGCTGTGTCCAATCCGGGCACCGATGCTGCAGCACTCAACATCCTTCGTGGGACAGCTCGAATCCAGCTCCTGGTCATCCTCGACACCTCCTGGTCCTCGTGGCTGAAGAGTCAAGCTTTACCTCCTTCACCTGAAATCACCCGACATCGGTGGGCATTCGCCTATTGTGCTCCTGGTCACTGGCTAGTGACCCAGACTCTGTCCCCTCTGCTTTCAGGTTCTTCTCGACTTCGATCCAGGCTTGGACCTCGTCTGACACTTCTCATCTTCCCTGCAGCAGCACTTCCTTGCCAGCTCCCATTGAAAACGACGACGCAACTCGACACCATTTGACACCTATGCACCTGGGTGAGATAACTCGAGTACTCTGGTGCTCCCATGGGTGTTGACCCTAGAACTTCCTAAGTCCCAAAGGGTTTGGTCCTGACTCATTTCTAAGTTTCCCCAATCTTTAAAAATCTAACTGTGACTTTCCCATAGAAGCTAATGGGAACTCGCAGCTGTGTTCTCACACTGCACACGGCCCCCATGGGTCCCCTGTGTCACTACCTTGGGTGGTTCCTTGGGGTCCCAGCAATTCTATAGGTTCTAGGCCTTGTGTCTAGTTAAGTCGTGGTTCTTATACCACTATTTTAGTATATGGTTTGGCTCGCCCCTAGGACCTGACGTGTATTTGTGCTATTTTACTGTAATATTTGAAGTATAACTTATGTGTTTGGACCTCTAGCCTCATAAAGAGACTAGTAGGGTGTTTTTAGAAATAAATACATATATTTTATATATATACCTGGTGTGGTTGCCTTTCATTTGGTCATTCAGGAGATTATAGACTGGTAAAACAAGCTGCTTCACATTCCTTCAAGACTTAGCCTGCAGGCTGCTCTCCATAGCTACCACTAGGATAGCTTTCAATAAAGGTTGTCTTTAACCTATCATCAATAAGGGGTATTTGGACAGGTGCAAGGTGCCCACTATAATTAGTGGACAGCATATACCAGGCCAACTTCTCACACTAACGATCTCACATTCAGAAGTACACAGCTAAGTGATTCAGTTGTGCACCCTAAAAGTTGAGTCCCTCCAGCTAAAGAGGCCAATTCTTCGTAATCCCTGCTGTTGTTTATACAAGGGTTAAGAGTATGACTTAAATTCAGACTCCTAAAAGGACTTGCAGTTAGGCTACAACTACATATTTCACAGTCATTGTACTTACATCGACGATCGATGTCAAACAGCTCTTCCCTCGTGTAAGGAGGCAGAGGAGGCAGAGGCACTTGAGCTGTCGGCCATGGACAGGCACAGGCGGGCTTGTCTTTGATGCGCATGCAGCGCACCCACAGTACGGAACACTTCCTTCAATCTCAGATTTCTTGTCCACGGAAGACATGGGTTGGCAGTTCAGGCTGGACTGGTCCAATGAGGCACAGGGTCAAGACTGATTTGCATATAGCTGTATCTGAACTGGGGTGGCGAAGTGAGCTAAAGAATGATGATGGATTCAATCCAGATCTGTGACTGTGGGTGAGTGTCTGAAAAGTATCAGCGCTCCGTCCATCGTCTGTTTGTGTTTGCTTTGTTCACCCTAAGTTGGCAGGGTATGCCCAGACGTGGGTCCCTTGCTCACTTTGCCACTGGATTCAAGCTAGCCTGGCTGATGAGGGCTGTTAGCCCGTAACCGGTTCCAGACATGGCTTGGCAGTTCGGGCTGGACTGGTCCCATGAGGCACAGGTTCAGACTGATTTGCATAAAGCTGTGTCTGAACTGGGGTGGTGTGGTGAGCAAAAGAATGATGATGGATTCAACCCAGATCTGTGACTGGGGGTGAGTGTCTAAAAAAAATTTCAGCACTCCGTCCATTGTCTCCTTGTGTTCACTTAATCCTAAATCACTTAAGCTAAGTGTTAACAGTGTTTGGTGGGATCAATAGCTACTACAATGGCTTGAAGAAGCCCAATTTGGACCCTGACCTTCCCAGTAACTACAGGCCCATCTCCCTCCTGCCCGCCCCAGCTAAGATCTTGGAAAGGCTTGTCCACTCCCAACTGGCAAACTTTATCGAGTCCAAAGGGCTTCTCCACGACTCCCAGCATGGCTTTAGGTCGGGCCACAGCACGGAGTCGGCCCTCATTGAAATGGCCGACTCTGTGAGGTGGACGCTCGACCGAGGGTCGAGGGCGGTGTTAGTGCTGCTGGATCTTTCAGCAGCATTCAACACCGTCTCTCATAAGATCCTGCTGGGAAGGCTGGAGGACTTAGGGCTGGGCGGTTCTGTGTTGAAATGGCTGTCATCCTATCTGTCCGACCGTACACAACAAGTTTTCAACCCTCCCTTCACTTCCTCAGCCAGACCCCTCAAATGGGGAGTCCCACAGGGCTCCTCTCTAAGCCCGCTTTTGTTTAATGTCTATTTCACCCCCCTGGCCAAGCTGATTGCTCAGACAGGAATTAAATCCACATCCTACGCTGATGACATTCAGCTACTTTTCACGTTCGACACCCCCTCCGCCTCTGCTTTCGAACCGTTGAAATCCTGCCTCAGAGCTATTTCTCATTGGATGGATGCCAACTCCCTCCGTCTCAATGCAGGTAAAACGGAGATCCTGTTTTTTAACTCACCCTCTCCCCTGGACTCCAGCCTCTGGTGGCCAGATGAACTATGCCAAACCCCCACGCCGAAAGACTCGGTGAGAAACCTCGGAGTTCGCTGGGACAACCATCTCAGTTTCAGCACCCAGGTACAAACAGTCACAGCCTCCTGCTTCGCCAAAATTAGAACAATCAAACGGCTCATTAACTACCTGCCGGTGGACTGCCGTAAGACTGTGATCCAGGCATTAATCATATCCCATCTCGATTATGCCAATGCCCTCTACCTTGGCATTACGGCCGGCCTGTGTCACAAACTACAGACAGTCCAAAACACCGCCGCACGGCTGGTGGAGAGAATCCCTGCCAGACATCACATCTCACCTCCGTAAACTGCACTGGCTGCCCATCGTAAAGAAATGCGTTTTCAAAGCAATGACGCTGGCCTTCCGTGCTTCCAAAGGCAGCGGATCAGCCCACCTGAAAAACACCTTACGTCCTTACGTTAAAACCAGGACTCTACGCTCCAACTCCCTACTTCTCCTAGAAACTCCCCGATTTAAGCGAGCCCGGGCAGGCGGTAAAACCTTTGAGGTCTGTGCCACCCAACAATGGAACAAGCTCCCCTTAGCCCTACGCAGCTGCCAAGCAGAACCTGCTTTTCGCAAATCTCTGAAAACCCACCTCTTTTCTTCCTAAGACTGCTTTCCCGACCCTGTTCAGCCGGTTGTCAGAGTCTTCAGCGCCGGGATGCCCCGTTGGGGCCGCTGCGCGCTTTATAAAACACACTAATAAGAATAATAATAATAATAGCTACTATTTTTGTAGGAAGAAATTAAACGCTATCTCGAAGCCTTTGATATCATTTTAACGACCGAAGTGACCAGCTTAATGTACTTCTTTCGTTTCACCGTGTTTGTAAAGTTAACATAAACAAGAGGAAGACAATTCAACCCTTCATATTAGCATTTAACATGTTTCTGTGGACACTCGGGCCCATTGAAGGTCTGCACAATTGTATACATCATGATGTAACTTGACAGATAGTGGTATAGGCCGTCAAATAATGTCCTCTCTACTCTTTGTGTTTTTATACATGTACATACATATCCATTTCCCGTCGCGCAGCCTCAGTGAGAGCAGCTTCCCTCTTAATGCTCCAGGGGTCTTTGGCATGCAGCCCTTATTTCGGTTTTTAGAAACCTACTCGTGGAAGGCGCTGCTCCTCCGCAATACCCAGCAGGGGGAGCTGAGCACGGTGGCTGTGCTTGGTTGGTGCACCGTGGGTCTGGCAATCCAATTCATTCCAGGACCACTTTTCATTTCTAGTCTGGACTAGGTACTGTGTGCATATTTGGTGTTTGCGGAATAAACGATGTACTGCACATTCTAATAAATATAACTTGGTAATCGATCATATACAAACAATACCCTGGTTTGAAACGTTTTCTACTCACCCAAACGTTTTCTCAAATGTAGTAGTTTCACTCAGATTGCTTTAGTAATGTGCATGGCATCATAGCTTTCATATCACAATGCTTTTGTCTGACAGCATTGTGTAGCTGTCTATTTATCCCTTCGTTCTATGTCTGTGTGTAGTTCATTTCTCCCGGGTGAACGCTTATTCTTTCCTGTTGTGTGTGTTAATGGCAGGTATGATAGCTTCTTTCTACATTCATCACAGCATAATTGAGAACAATAAGTAGCAAATAACGTGTGATTATTGGCATGCCTTTGTGTACAATGTGCTCTCCTCTGTCACATTGTTCACCTGCTTGAAATGCACAGTGACAGCCATTGATGCTTTAAGATTAATGGCCTACTCATTAACATTGAGAGCGCATGTGCAGTCGAATGGTCTTTACTTGCAGTCAAGCATGTGGAGAACATTGTGTGCATGAGTACACAAAATAAAAAAAAACATCATTACTCGAGCACTACCACCAGCTATTAATTTCATCTGAATATAGGCGGCTTGTAGGAAATAATAATGTATGAAAAGGCCATATAAAATAGTTAACCATGTGTGACCATGTGTAATAAATAATATGCAACTCCTACGTTTGCCGTATGCTTTCCTTGCACGAATCCTCTTTTTTTGTGCTTAATTTGATTCTGTGGTTGCCGGTAGGGCCCACCAGCTCTCCTTTTGGGGGACCTGCACTTATTTTTTCTTTTTTTTTCCTATCTGACATCAACCGAGAACAAGATAGGGAAAAACAAACCCACGGGAAAGAAGAAGAGAAAGACAGAAAAATAGTCAGACCGAGAGAAAGCACGCATCTCTAAGAGAGAGATAAAGGAGCAGGGTGAGTCTGGGAGTGGATTAAAGGGCAGGCATATGGGGCAGAACGTGGCGCCGACAAAGATGGCTGCCTAACGCCAGAGCTCCCGACAGCTTACAATACCCCCGCCACGCTCACCACGCAGCGTGGGGACCTTGCAGCCTCGTCTCTAGGTCTACCTACCCATTTCGACAATGGAGGGGTTGATCGCTACTTAGTGCAGAGCTGCGGATGGCCCGCCCGCCTCAGTTTGTTAGGAGGCCTACGTTTGCAGCCTTACCGCAGTCTCCATGCAATGGTGAGTGGGTGAATTGCTCGGCCTGGCCTGAATGAATGAATGAATGAATGAATGAATGAATGAAATCCAATTTATAATGTGCTACTAAGCCCAATGGGCGTCAAGGCGCCTAACCCAATAATGCTAGTTGAATCAAATGGACTTGCTTACTGGTAGGCCTTAATGACAACAAATTGCGCAGCGCGCTCTAGACGCTCTCAGCTACCACCTGCCTGCTATTGCCGGCCCTGCTCTGTTCCAACTTGCCACCACTGGGCTCATCTTGACTGATTGGTGGAGTCAGTCGATGCTGATCTTGACCAGTCGATAACTCCTCCTCACCTGCTCTGAGAACGGTGCACAACCGGCCCTTGTAGCCCAGCTGGCCAGTTTACCTCCACACTCTGCCACTCCACAAAACACACTCTGCAGTGGACCGGTTGGTGGCTCCTTCTGCCTCTTTTGGACCTTGAGGTTTACCTACACCTTAGTATTTGGTGAGCCACTGAGTTGCCTCAAACTAGCCTGGGGAGGCACCTCTTTTGTCTCCTCTCTAACCCCCATGACAACGAAATCAGCGTCAGCTCGCACATGGGCTTGCTCTGCCTATAATCTACTGGGTAACTCACTACAGCTCCACCAACCTTGCGGGACCTGGCTTTCTGAGGTAAACCTGACAGGGGGCAGGCCCCCAATCTTGCGCCGCACCCCTGACATTGTCCATGGCTTCCAGGAAAGTATCCCACCAACTGCTCTTCTGTGGCTGTGGTTCATCATAAAACTTCAATGGTGGCACAGTCTGGATTCTCGGGCGACGCGATGGATTGCACTCTGTAGGATATCGCCAGGGTTGGAGCCGGCCTCGTGGCGTGGTCCTGTTCCCCCTCGCTCAGCCGCACGAGGTCCCATGCACCTCGGGGCTCCTCCATTTTGGATTACACGTCACTCCACGTGACCACCTACGTGACCCTGCTCTACCCGGCCTCGGTCCCAGCGAGGCCCGACATCGAGGTGCCAACCCCTGGCACGGGGGATACCACGTGAGCCCTTCCCACTCCCGGCGGAGGGCAGTATCGATGGGACCCCCAACCGTCCTTCCACACCTAGGTGCGATCGCCCCACAGCTCTCTGGGGCCTGGCGCCTCTCCTGCTGGGCGTCTGTCCGCGCCCTACCCGGCCACTCCGCCCTTCTGGGCGCAAGGGTCCGGACATCAAAGGGCTCAAGACCTATATCTGGGGCGACCCGACAACAAGATGACAGTTGTATCCCGGAGTCAAGAGCCCTGCTGATCGGATCGCGGATGACCCTACGGAGAAAGACTCTTCCTGAACCTACCTACTGAGCCCTGCTGACGATGTCGCGGCTCCATCGTGCTTACAAGACCTTCACGAACCTTTGGGGCCCTGCTGACGCCGTCGCGGCCCGACCTTGTTGCAACAGACCATCAGAGCCCAGCTGACCTCGTCGCGGCTCGACCGAAGCGGACCTACCACCGGAGCCCTGCTGACTGTGTCGCGGCCTGACCCAAGCGGAACTACCACCCGAGCCCTGCAGACGCCGTCGCGGCTCTCCCGCTCCGAGACCAGCATCCAAGGTCTGGCGCAGAGACCTTCCGTACCTGGCTGGTACTAAGACTGTCCCGCTACCCTATTCCCTCAAAGACATTGAGACTCTTACTGGATCCCTCGATCCCACTGTACATATTGAACGTGCTCCTTTTTTTATATATAGAACCAAGATAAGCAACTGATACGGAGTCCTGTGTGGTGGTGTTACTGGGCCTAGTACGATTATAGGAGAAGGACCTCTCCTAGGAGGCTTCTCAGCGGCGCTCGGCTATAACTTAGCGGTGGGAAGGCGCCCGGAGTAGTCCCTCCGACTCTCCGGTGGTCCTCCCTCCAACATTTGGTGGCCAGCGACGGGATCCGAGCCAGACGCAATCGTACAAGCAAGTAACGCACCCACCACCTAACCAGATGGAAAAAGAAAAGGGAACCATGGACGGCCAAGAAGCAACCGTGGCCGCAACCTTCCAGCTGGAAAAACTGGAAGAATACACCCACAAAGAACTAAAACAATTCTGCAAGGACAAAGGGATCCCAACCACAGGATTGGGCACCAAGGAAGAAATGCAGAAAGCCCTGAAAGCCTGGGCCGAAGCCGAGGCCACTCCACCCCGCACCGAAGGGACCTCGGCCCGGAACGAAAACCTGCCGACCACAACCCCGACAGATGGGGGGCGAGGCATTCCCGAAGCCAGCCTATCCCACGAAGAAATACGAGAACAAGAGAGGGTCCGGGCACACGAAATGGACCTCGCACGGCTCCAGCTGGACGGCGAGCTCCAGCTGGCGGAGAAGAAAATAGCCCTGGAGCAACTACGGCTGCAAGAGGAAATCGAGGAAAAGAAACGCCATCGAGAACTCGAAGAGAGACGGCTAACCCTCGAGCACGAGAGGAGCCTCAAAGAACTTGAACTAAAATCCAAAACGGGAGAGACCAGCACCCCCGGGGCCCGGGACGCTCTGCCACTCACCGAGCCAAAGGTTCATATCCCCAAGGATGTCGTCAAAGAGTACTACAAGAACGACGACATCCAGCAGTGGTTCCGAGCCTACGAGGTAGCAATGACCTCCCATCGGGTACCCCGGAAGGATTGGGGTGCCGGCCTATGGGGGAGGTTCCTCAGCGAGGGCCGTGATACCCTGCTGCAACTCCCCGACGCAGTGATGACCTCCTACGATCACATGAAGGAAGCCCTACTCACCCGCTACGGACTATCAGCCGAGATGTACCGACAGCACTTCCGGGACTGCAAGAAGCTCCCCGGTACCACCTGGGTCGAGTACGTGGACTTCTTCAGCCGGGCCTTTGAAGGATGGATAAAAGGGAGCAAGGTCACCTCGTACAATGAACTGTTCGACCTCATTGTCTGGGAGCACCTCGCCAACAACTGCTTTGTGGAACTAAGGCAACACCTCCTGGACAGTAAGTTGACTGAGCCCCGGAAGCTCGCCGCCGAAGCAGACTGATGGGTCAACACAAGGGTCCCCCGGAACCCCGTGGGGGACTACCAACGGAGTACCACGGGACCTCCTCGCCAGCGGGGCGGAGGAGGAGGGTCGCACCGCAGCCGAGAATTCCCGGCCGGACCGCCCAGAAGCCCGCCACGAGGCCAAGCCGCCAACCACACGTCCCCGAACCTGGGCCGAAGGGGGACCCCCATCGCCCGACCGGGACCCCGACCACCAGTGACCTGCTTCGGCTGCCAGCAGACCGGCCACTATGCGAGCGACCCGGCCTGCCCCGTGAACCGACGAAACGGGACCGCTGGGCCCCCTCCCCGACAAATAGCCGCCGCTGCCCTGGGGGAAGGAGAAGAAGAGGAAGAAAGCCGCGAGGACGGGTCCCCCGAGTGGGAACCCGCTGCCATGTCGCTCGTCTGCCTGGGCTCCCGAGAAATGGTGCCCCGAGCGGCCATCCCAAGCAACACCCAGAAGTACCAACAGTGGGTCACCATCAACGGACGACGGGCCGAATCCCTCCGGGACACTGGGGCTAGCGTGACCACTCTCCGCTGCCACCTAGTGACCCCCGAACAAATCCTGCCACATGTCCTATGCCCTGTCCGGACCGCGGACAACACCGAAAGCATGTGCCGGATGGCCAAGATCCCCTTCGAGTGGGGAGGAGTGTCCGGCACCCTAAAAGTGACTGTCCACGACGACGCCCCCGTGGACTGCCTCCTGGGGAATGACCTAGAGAGCTCCCCCTGGGCCCAGGTGGAGCGCCGAGAGCATCTGGGGATGCTAGGGCTGCCTGAGTGGGCCTGCGCCACCACCCGGTCCATGACCGCCCAACCCGCCGCTGCCGCGGCCACCGACCAGCCTACGGGCCCAAAACTATCACCCTCCTCCGGCACGGAGGAACCCGACGATGAGGCCGGGCCATCCGAACTGTCTCCCGACGAGGCCGCCTCCCTCAGCGAGATCCCCGAGCTGGCTCAGTGGCGCCACGATGGGGGCCCCACCCGTGAACAATTCCAGCAAGAACAGAAGGCCTGCCAGTCCCTTGAGGGGGCCCGACAGCAAGCGGCCGCCCAGGCCTCAGGGGACCCCACGGGAACCCACTGGGTCTATTGGGACAATGACTTACTATACAGCGAGCAGAAAGTCGCCGAGCTGGGAGCCGGCCGGGTGTTGGTGGTTCCCCTCCGGTTCCGGGGGTTCCTCCTGAACCTGGCGCATGACGTGCCCCTCGCCGGACACCTCGGGCGGGACAAGACTTACAGCCGCCTAGTGACCCATTTCTATTGGCCCCGAATGCGGAGAGACGTGGACCATCACTGGCGGTCCTGCCAGCCGTCCACACCCCGTTCGAAAGAGTAGGGATCGACATCGTGGGGCCCCTCGACCCCCGAACCGCCCTAGGACACCGCCTTATCCTTGTACTGGTTGACCACGCCACCCGATACCCTGAGGCCATCCCACTCCGCACTGTGACAGCTCCCGTGGTGGGCCGGGCCCTGATGGGCATCTTCTCCAGGGTGGGGTTCCCCGAGAAGTTGTGAGCGACAGGGGTACGAACTTTATTTCAAAGTACATGAAACCCCTCTGGCAACAATGTGGGGTCACCTACAGATTCACTACCCCTTACCACCCCCAGGGGAACGGAATGTTCGAGCAGTTCAACAGGACCCTAAAAGGGATGATCAAAGGTCTGGAAGAGCCCCTGCGGAGGAGGTGGGATGTCCTGCTGCCCTGCCTCCTGTTCGCCTATCGAGAGGTACCACAGAAATCCCTGGGCTTCAGCCCCTTCGAACTATTGTATGGACACCCCGTCCGAGGGCCCCTCAGCCTGGTCAAGGAGGGCTGGGAGGCGAACGTCCCAGGTGCCCCCCCCCCGACGTCTACCGGTACCGCCTGACCCTGCGGAACCAGACTCGGAAGTTCCGGGCCCTGGCAGAAGCCAACCTCGAAGCCAGCCAAGAAGACATGAAGCACTGGTATGACGCAAATGCCTCGACCATCGAGTTCGAGCCAGGCCAGCAAGTCTGGGTCATGTCACCCGTGGACCCCTGCGCCCTGCAGGACAAGTGGACCGGGCCCTTCAAGGTGGTTGAGAGGAAGAGCCCCGTCACCTACCTAGTCGACATGGAGTCCCCGAGAAACCCCCTCCGGGTCCTGCACGCCAACCGGCTCAAGCCCCACTTTGCCCGAACTGAACTAAGCCTGCTGCTGGCTACTGATGATGGGGGCGAAAGCGACTCCGAGCCCCTGCCAGACCTCCTGGGGTCCTCGGGCCAAGACGGTTCCTTGGAGGGAGTCCACCTCTCTGACACGCTGACCCCAGAACAGCGCCATGACTGCCGGAGGCTGCTGCAACCCTTCGCTGCCCTCTTCTCTCTCTCGCCCGGGGTGACCCCCTGGTGCGTACACGACGTGGATACCGGGGACAGCCCCCCTGTGCGACATCGCGCCTACCGAGTACCTGACCGAGTCCGGGCCTGCATACAGACCGAGGTCGCCAAGATGGTCGCCCTCGGAGTCATTGAGCCCTCAGACAGCCCGTGGGCCAGCCCGGTGGTCTTGGTGCCGAAGGCCGCCGCCCCCGGTACTTCTCCGGAACTCCGATTTTGTGTAGACTACCGGGGCCTGAACGCAGTCACCAAGACCGATGCCCACCCCCTGCCCCGGGCAGACGAGCTGATCGATCGCTTAGGGGCCGCCCGCTACCTAAGCACCTTTGATCTCACCGCTGGGTACTGGCAGATCAAGCTCACTCCCGGCGCCCAGGAACGATCCGCCTTTTCCACCCCCGATGGGCACTACCACTTTCGGGTGATGCCCTTCGGTATGAAGAACGCCCCAGCGACCTTTCAGAGGCTGGTAAACAAGGTCCTGGCCGGGCTAGAAGCCTTCAGCGTGGCCTACCTCGACGACATTGCAGTCTTCAGCGACCATTGGGCCGTGCACCTGGGACACCTCGGCGAAGTCCTGGCCGCTCTCCAAAGGGCCGGGCACACAATTAAGGCCAGCAAGTGCCAGATCGGTCAAGAATCTGTGACCTATCTGGGCCACCAGGTGGGGAGTGGCCAGGTGGCGCCCCTCCAGTTGAAGGTCGATGCCATCCAGGCGTGGGAGCCCCCCGCCACCCAGACCGCTGTCCGGGCCTTCTTAGGCCTCACAGGCTACTACCGGCGATTTATTAAAGATTATGGCAGCATCGTGGGCCCCCTTACGGAGCTCACTTCCAAGAAACAGCCCAAGGTGGTGCACTGGACGCCCCGCTGTCAGACCGCTTTTGAAGCCCTCAAGGCGGCCATGTGTGCTGCCCCGGTGCTCCAGGCCCCTGACTACAGCAAGGAATTTGTGGTGCAGACCGATGCATCAGAGTACGGGATCGGGGCGGTCCTCTCCCAGATGGACGCCGAGGGCCTCGACCGACCTGTGGCCTTTATCAGCCGCCGACTGCTGCCACGAGAACAGAGGTGGAGCACCATCGAGCGGGAGGCCTTCGCTGTGGTATGGGCTCTCAAGAAGCTCCGGCCCTACCTTTTCGGCACCCACTTCAGGGTCCAGACTGACCACTGATCCTTGCGGTGGCTCATGCAAATGCGGGGCGAGAACCCCAAGCTGTTGCGATGGTCCATCTCGCTGCAAGGGATGGACTTCACCGTGGAACACCGGCCCGGCAACGACCACGCCAATGCTGACGGCCTGTCCCGATTCTTCCGCCTCGGCGAGGAGAACCCCCAAGGAGATGGGTGACTCTTCCTGCCTTCAGCTGGGGCGGACGTGTGTTGGAGCCGGCCTCGTGGCGTGGTCCTGTTCCCCCTCGCTCAGCCGCACGAGGTCCCATGCACCTCGGGGCTCCTCCATTTTGGATTACACGTCACTCCACGTGACCACCTACGTGACCCTGCTCTACCCGGCCTCGGTCTCAGCGAGGCCCGACATCGAGGCTCCAACCCCTGGCACGGGGGATACCACGTGAGCCCTTCCCACTCCCGGCGGAGGGCAGTATCGATGGGACCCCCAACCGTCCATCCACACCTAGGTGCGATCGCCCCACAGCTCTCTGGGGCCTGGCGCCTCTCCTGCTGGGCGTCTGGCCGCGCCCTACCCAGCCTCTCCGCCCTCCTGGGCGCAAGGGTCCGGACATCAAAGGGCTCAAGACCTATATCTGGGGCGACCCGACAACAAGATGACAGTTGTATCCCGGAGTCAAGAGCCCCGCTGATCGGATCGCGGCTGACCCTACGGAGAAAGACTCTTCCTGAACCTACCTACTGAGCCCTGCTGACGACGTCGCGGCTCCATCGTGCTTACAAGACCTTCACGAACCTTTGGGGCCCTGCTGACGCGATCGCGGCCCGACCTTGTTGCAACAGACCATCAGAGCCCAGCTGACCTCGTCGCGGCTCGACCGAAGCGGACCTACCACCGGAGCCCTGCTGACTGTGTCGCGGCCTGACCCAAGCGGAACTACCACCCGGGCCCTGCAGACGCCGTCGCGGCTCTCCCGCTCCGAGACCAGCATCCAAGGTCTGGCGCAGAGCCCTTCCGTACCTGGCTGGTACTAAGACTGTCCCGCTACCCTATTCCCTCAAAGACATTGAGACTCTTACTGGATCCCTCGATCCCACTGTACATATTGAACGTGCTCCTTTTTATATATAAAGAACCAAGATAAGCAACTGATACGGAGTCCTGTGTGGTGGTGTTACTGGGCCTAGTACGATTATAGGAGAAGGACCTCTCCTAGGAGGCTTCTCAGCGGCGCTCGGCTATAACTTAGCGGTGGGAAGGTGCCCGGAGTAGTCCCTCCGACTCTCCGGTGGTCCTCCCTCCAGCAGTCTCAAACTTGAAATTATGGATGCCAAGACCACAAATCTCACCACCTGAGAATGGCCTCCCTCTGACAGGCATATGGGAACCTTCCAAGTATTTGCCCTCCTTCGTCAGTTTCCTGAAAGGTTATAATAGATACACTAAGCTGCTCCCAAATGGCACCGTGGTGCACATTTAGCTCTTCCCTCCAGCAATATTTTAACTATGCACAGATTAGTTAAGTGGTGAATATGAAGCCTCATTTGCATCAGGCTACATTTCTGTACAAATGCAGAAACGTTCCTGTGTGGTTATGTGGAACTAACTTTGCACTCATGCAATTGCAATTACAGAGGTGGCTGTACAGACAAAAGCATTCATTTCTATAACCAGAACATCACAGGAGAGCGCAAAAAGAGGCTCAGAATAATGTTTCCACCCACCACAATTTCTGGCATGTGGTCTTATCCAGCAGTGGAGCAAATTTTGAAAATTTGGAATAATATTGAAAACTTGTATAGTACTTTTAAAGAATAACTTTTAGATGTATTGACTCCTTTTAATATTTTATGATCCTGCATTTAATGTAATATTATTATGTTGATTTACCCTAGCCATAGGAATGATAGATCTTACTATTTTAATGTGTGAAATATACATTAACCACTTCACTGCTAGGCCTACCTACCCCCACCCACCCCCAAGCTAAGCCTTAGTTTGGCTATTTGGCATAGTTTGTGCTTAGGCCTCTGTAACATTTTGTCCACATAAGGCATCCACGCAAATCTGTGTCCTTTTCTTCCAACATCCTGGCTATTGTAAAGGTGCCCAGGGTTTGTGAATTCCCCTGGAGAGGCCCGAGAAATTTGTCAAAATACAGCTACATTTTGGTTTTTGGGGGAAAAAGTGGGAAAAAAGTGCTGCTGAACAAATTTTCTGTTTTTTTTCCCTGAAAACGGTTTCATCAAAGGAGTTGCAGTGCTAAAATCACCATCTTCCCAGCTTTCAGAAACAGACAGACTTTTGTCGGAGAACCAACATTTTCTACATAGTTTTGGCATTTTACTGGGACATAGCCAATTTTTCCTATTTGTTTGTGCTTTCAACCTCCTTCCAGTTAGTGGTAGAGATGGGTGTGAAACCAATATTGGATCCTTGCAGCTACACATTTCTGAGAAGTAGAAACAATTCTGAATAGAGCAAGAGGTAATTTGTATAGATCCTTCAAAGTTTTCCTGTAGAAAGTAACAGTTGAAATAAAAAAAGATTGAAATTGAGTTAAAAAACAGCCATTTGTGCCTACGTTTTCGCTTTTAACTTCTTCTAAGTATTCAGGTCTCTTCAGGTAGCCTGGGTTCCAGAAGCCTGGGAGCAGTCCATGATTCGACCTCTTTTAAAAAAGCTGTTGCTCGACTTACTTAGCACAGTGAATTACCGTCCCATCTCCCTTCTGCCTGGCTTGGCCAAGGTGTGCGAGAAGGTGATGACAGAAAACTCACAGAGTTTGTTGAGAGAGAGGGCCTGTTGCATCCGGCCCAGTCAGGGTTTAGAGTCTCCCACAGTACCGAGTCTGCCCTGGTGGAGGTTTTGGAGGCAATTAGGGAGTGTCTGAACACCGGCGGGAAGACAGCATTAATTCTGCTTGACCTGTCAGCGGCGTTCGACACTGTCCCTCACTCTCTCCTCCTCTCGCGTAAATCCAAGATCGGTGTGTCTGGCACTGTTTGAGGCTGGCTCAGGTCCTTCTTGGAAGGACGGGCTCAGCAGATATGGCTTCCTCCGTCCTCTTCTTCTTCCCTGTCAGTGATTACAGGAGTGCCCCAGGGGTCATCCCTTAGCCTCCTTCTTTTTAACATTTATGTCACACCTCTGGTGTATCTGGCAGAGGACCTTGGGGCTAAGGTTATGGCCTATGCTGATGACACCCAGCTTCTCTTTACTTGGGATAAGAATGTGGACTCTGTTTCCTCTGCTCAGTACTGCTTGTCCTCAATTTGTAATTGGCAAGCTGCCGCACAACTTAGGTGTAATGAAGAAAAATCGGAGATTCTCCTATATGGAAAGGTTCCTTCCAGTTTTTGAGAAACTCTAAGGCCACTTGAGTTCCCTATCCCCACTTCTACAGGGAAGCCCGCTAAGAACCTTGGGGTGTGGTTTGAGGAGAATCATTCCTTTTCTACGCAGATCAGGAAACTTGCCGGGACCTGATTTGGCCTTTTGAAAACCCTGAGGAAGTTTCTCCCTCTCCTACCTAGGGCGGCGAAACAAACTGTCATCTGTGCCCTTATTCTGTCTCGGCTGGACTATGCTAACGCCCTTGTTATGTTATGTTATGTTAAATCCTTTTATAGCGCGCAATAGCTACTCCAAAGAGTGTCCCAGCGCGGAGCCAAGAGGAGTATCTGACTTAGTAGCCAGCAATTACGGGAACAAATGAGTTTTTAATAGTTTCTTAAAAATTAACGGGTTTTGAGTATTACGCAAAAAGAATGAAAGAGCATTCCAAGCCTGAGAGGCCTTGACAGCAAGAGAGCAGCCACCCAGTTTGTGACGGGAGAAGCGAGACACCCTCGCCAACAAAAGGGCAGAAGACCGCAGTTGTCTGAGCGGGACATAAAAAGAGAACCGTTTCTGTAAATAGGTGGGCCCGTGATCGTAAAGTGCATGGTGAGCAATTACCAGCGATTTAAATATGACCCTTTCCGCCACGGGCAACCAGTGCAGGGCGCGGAGATGAGCACGCACACTACTCCTCCTAGCGATTCCCAAAATCAGCCTGGCGGCCGCTTTCTGGATCACCTGAAGTCTATTCATAGAATAACCAGGGATGCCAATATACAGGGCATTGGCGTAATTCAAGCGAGACAGAACTAATGCCCGAATAACTGTCTCTCTGGCAGACCTAGGGAGGAGAGGGTGAAAACTCCTTCGTGTTTTAAGGAGGCCAAAACAGCAGCCTGAAATCTTTTCCACCTGAACAGAAAAAGACAGGTTATCCTCAAACCACACTCCTAGATTTTTAGTGGATTTCCCATTAAAAGAAGGAAAGGGAAATCCAAGAGGCCAAATCATATTTCTGAAATCAGGGGGAAAGTTGCCGTAGAGAAGGATCTCAGATTTGTCTTCGTTACACTTGAGTTGTGCCCTGCAAGCCACCCAAACACCGAAGACAAGCACTTCTGTACAGGCAGTACTGAGTCCGCATCCTTACCCCACGTAAAGAGGAGCTGGGTGTCGTCAGCATATGCTATCACCTTAGCCCCCTACTCCTCGGCCGAAAAGACCAGAGGAGTAACATAGATATTAAAAAGAAGGGGGCTAAGGGAAGACCCCTGAGGAATACCTGTAGTAAACACCTGTGAGGTAGAGGCAGCCGGTGGCCGCCAAACCTGTTGGACCCGCCCTTCCAGGAAGGACCTCAACCAGCCCAAGGCCAAACCAGAGACACCAATCTCCATGTGACGGGTGAGCAGCTTGGAGTGCGGGACTGTCGAATGCAGTTGTCTGGTGACCACCTTCTCACAGACTTTGGCTAGGCTGAGGAGGAGAGAAATAGGGTGATAGTTCCCTGGAATCCAAGGGTCAAGAGTAGGCTTCTTCAAGAGGGGAAGAAATTTGGCCTGTTTCCAATCCGACGGAACCCGGGCCTCACCAAGGAAGGCGTTGATAAGAGCATTAACCTCAGGGTTAATAGTCTCCGCTACCGCTGCCAGCAATCTCGCCGCACAGGGATCCGTGGGAGAGCCAGACTTCAAACCCTTGAGGATCTTCAGAGAACTGACCAGATCCACAGGGGCAAAGGCTGACAGCACGTGTTTTAAAACACCCTGCGGTGGAGCAGTGGGCCCCGAGGCAAGGGGAGGACCAGGACAAGAAGTGAGGGTCTCCTAAATCAAGGGTATTTTATATAAGAAAAAATTAGATAAAGTATTGCACCAACCCTCAGTGGCTGGGAGAGCACACGTTTGAGCTGCTCAATACGGGCTTTGAAATATTGTTTTTTGGCCTGAAAAATGGCCTTATATTAGATTTTTTGTCTGCCCCTAAGAGAGACCTTAGCCAAGGGACAGTAACCACAATGGCGCCAAATCCGTTCAAATTTGTTACATTTCTGCTTAAGCAGGCGCAAGTCCGAGGAAAACCAGGGATTAGAAGGCGAGGCTCTCGAGAATCTAGATGAAGTTGGAGTAGCAAGCGAGGACATAGACTTGGCTAACCAATTCATGAAGCCCGCAAGACTCCCATCGAGTTCTGGGGTAAGGGCAGGTCTAGATGCTGACAAAACCACAGCCAAATTAGAAGGATCAACTTTCTTAAAAGCTGGTTTCCGAGAATTAATGCCCATCGCACTAGCCAAAGCTAGCTTCCGGGAAAAGAAAGTTATAAAGTGGTCAGACAAAGAAACTGGCAGAGGGTCCTCGACCGAGATACTAAAATTAGAACATATAGGGTCAAGGATATGACCACCCTGATGAGTCGGATGGATGACCCATTGCGACAGTTGGGCAAGCTGAAGGATATCCCCAAGCGCAATGGCATCTTTTGACTCCGCCTGATCAAGGTGGATATTCAAATCCCCTAAAAACAGAAACTGCGAAAATCAAAGAGCCCTGGTGGTCAGCGCATCACCCCATGACTGCAAGAAAGAACGCGCAGAGCCTGGGGGACGATAGATCAATGTGCCTCCTAGCAGAAAATGGGGCGAGAACCTAATGCTAATGTCCAACGCCTCCCCGTCACCCCAGGCATGAGTATCACCCCTAATAAGATCCCACTTCTCTCTGAATATGATCGCCACTCCTCCACCCCTCCCCTCCAGGCGAACAGCCCTGGTGATTTTATATCCCAAAGGGATGTCCAGAGTTGCAAACGGGTCGGATGTTTCCTCCAACCACGTTTCAGTAATGAACAAAAGGTCGACCGGTCGGTCAGAGAGAAGTTCAAACACAATGAAGTTTTTTCAGGGAGCGCACATATATCAAGGCCGCTCAGATAGAAAGTGGCTTAAAGGGCTTGGGCCGAGAGCCCGAGGGTTGCGGGGGAGCGAGAGGTGCTGGGAGTAAACAAAATCCACAGGCACCACAAGTATTATTCTGGGCAGCCTGCAAGTCAAACTAGGAATGGATAAGACCAGTCGACTTGCGAAGAGCTTCAAGCACCTCCCTGGAGTAGGACAGCCTAGCCTGGGCGACCATAGGCCAACAGGCAGAATAACTGGCCCTGGCCGCTTCTGGGACGCTGACGGGCGCAGATGGGCTTGCCTTAGGCGCGCCTTTGGCGCGCCAGTGGAGCATCCACACAGCATGCATATTTATGAGCGGGCAGCCCAAAAAAGCTAGAGAGTGCACTGCGAGAAAATGGCGTCTCTCAATGGCTGACCGGTGATGCAGGAAGTGAGTGCAGCCCCCCAGAGGATATCGATGTTCAATACCCCACAGACAATTATATTAAAAGAGCAAAAATTATTTTCAATTAGCAGCAAAAATCACATCACATTCACATCAATAGTTAAAATAGTAAAAAAAATCGAGCAGCTAGGAGATGTGCAAAGAGCAATACTAGTAGGAGGCAATCGTGACAATGTGAGAAACCCCTCAAGGCATGCTCGTCCGCGCAGCGTGCATATTTATGAGCCGGCAGCCAAAAAAAGCTAGAGAACGCACTGAGAGAAAATGGCATCTCTCAATGGCTGACCGGCGATGCAGAAAGTGAGTGCAGCCCCCCAGAGGATATCGATGTTCAATTCCCCACAGACAAATATATTAAAAGAGCAAACATTTTTTTTCAATTAGCAGCAAAAATCACATTCACATCAATAGTTAAAATAGTTAAAAAATCAAGCAGCTAGGAGATGTGCAGAGAGCAATACTAGTACGAGGCAATCGTGACAATGTGAGAAACCCCTCAACGCTAATGTGGGCATCCCGGGCTATGTGTTAAAAAAAACTCCAGGTGGTCCAAAATGCGGCAGCCAGACTTCTTCTTGAGATTCCCTCTAGGACTAGCATGAGACCTCACTTACGCTCTCTGCACTGGCTTCCCATAGCTGAACGGGGCAAATTTATATCCTTAGTTATGGCCCATCGTGCTCTTCATGGGCTCTAGCACAACATCTGCATTCCATGTCCCAGTGCCTCGCCCAGGTCCCCCGCTTTAAATGTCAGAGGCTTGGAGGCAGCTCTCTAGCGCGGAAAGCTGCTGTTGCATGGAACACTCCCCCTTTCGCCCTCCGGAACGTTCAGGACGCATTGATTTTCAAGAAGAACTTGAAAACATATTTATTTGCCTAATTTCAGACGTTTTGCCCCTCGTTGCTTTACTCTCAGGTATCCGTGCGCGCTACAAATTAAATAACATAACATAACAGAGGTAGGTACCTTTGTCCAAATAGGGACCCTTGCTTCTAGTCACTGTAAGGGAGATACACTTCTAAAATACCCCCTGCTCACCCCCTTGGTAGTTTGGCACGAGCAGACAGGCTTATCCTAGAGGCAGTGTGTAAAGCATATGTGCATGCATACAGTAACACAGTGAAAACACTACAAATGGGCACCACAACAGTTTAGAAAAATAAGTAAGACCAAAAATGACAAAAATTCAACATACAATACTGAAAAAAAATAGTTCCTGTGCAAAATAACATTTAAATTGCAGGAATAATGTGAAAACACGGTAGCTCCTTTGGGGTCTACTGTGATACTGAACACAACAGAGTCTAACAATTCAAGCCAAGTTGCAGTCGACACAATGGTACTAGCCGGCCAGGGGCAACAGTTACAGTTGCGATGTGAGTGGGAAGCATTGCAGTGTGCAGTGTCCTCATGGTTCGGTGCAGGCAGCGGCTCGTTGACGGAGTCGGTGAGACCAAGGCTTGCAATGCATGGTGAGGCGGTGCTCGACGCGGTGCTGGCAGGTCACGATGCAGCGACAGAGTCGGTTGATGGTTGAGACAGGCAGCAACACAGTCAGTGACGTCTGTGCAGCGTGTAGCGAAGCGGTGCGGAGTGTGGTGCCCACAGGATGCAGTGAAAGCAGCGGCTCGTTGACGGAGTCCATGAGACCAGGGTTGCATTGCGAAGCGACGCGGTGCTCTCTACGGTACCTTTAGGATATGGAATCCTGCAACGGACTCAGTGACAGACACGGTTGCCATACACTTTTGTGGTGACTGGAAGAAGCAGAACCAGAGATGGTGCCCAGAAGGATGGTGAGGTCTTTGCTGTTCCTGAGTCCTCTTGAACAAGGATCAAGCTCCACTTCAAGCCCTTGGAGATACTTTCTCAAGCAGGATACACACACAGTTCCTCTACTTGACAGAAACAGTCACTGCAGGCTAACCCCGGACAGCACACAGCAACGTTGCAGTACTCCTCCTCCAGTTTCTCCAGCTCTTCTCCTTGGCAGAGGTTCCTCTTGAAGTCCTAAAGTGATCTAAAAGTGTGGGGTCTGGGATCCTCTTTTTATACAGGAACATCCTTTGTTCTCTGGTGTCAGAGAAGCTCTGTGCTCAGTCAAAACCAGTTCTGGCCTCTCTGGTGCAGCATCCTGGCAGGAGGTGGAGACAGCATTGTGGAAGGCAGGCCAGGCCCATTCAGGTGAAAGGAAATCTCCTTCCCCTACTCTAAATGCAACCAAGGTCTACTCAGGCCATCCCTGACTCACCCAGACTCTCTGGAGCCACTGCCCGTCCCCAGCTTCTGTCACTCCAAAGCCAGACAGTCAGTAGATTTCCTAGCAGAGGTACACTGGATGGATAAGCAAGAAAATGCCTCTTTCTAAAAGTGGTATTTCCAAACACAAAATGTGAAAATCACCCTCACTAAAAGATGCATTTTAACATCCTGAGTTCAGGCATACTAAACTTTAGTTTCCTACCATGTTCCCAGGAGTAGTTATGTTCATAAGATGTTGTAAGCAAACTCCCCATTCTAACCTATGGGAACAGGTAGCCTTGCAATAGTGAAAAACGAAATTGGCTGTATTTCACTATCAGGACATGCCACACACACCAGGACATATCCTACCTTTCACATACACTGCACCCTGCCCACAGGGGTACCATGTGCCTACCTTAGGGGTGACTAACAAGTAAGAAAAATGGTTAGGGCCTGGAAAGTGGGTGCACTTGCCAGGTCAACATGGCAGGACCACACTACACACAGGCTCTGCAATGACAGGCCTGAGTTATATTTACAGGCCACTTATGTTGGTGGCACAACCAGTGCTGCAGCCCACTAGCAGCATTTGATTTACAGGCCCTGGGCACACACAGTACTAGGGACTGACTAGTAAATCAAATATGCCAATCATGGAATCTCAAATCCATAAAAATAGTTTACAAAGGGAGCAGTGGTACTTTGGCACTGAACAGCAGTGGCAAAGTGTCCAAAGCATCTGGTCCAGCAAAATGAAGTCCAACACTCAACAAAAATACGGGAGGCAAAGGCAAAAATACAGAGGAAACCCACGCCAATGATGCCAGGTATAACAGGTAACATAGAAAATCCATACATTATTGATATATTGACACCCAGGGGGATCCAGCATGGGGTGACTTTGTTACCCAGAGTCCCTTGCAAACCTCAAACTTTGAAAAAAGAAACAATACATTTTCATCACATTTATGTGAAAATTCTGGGATCTGCGGGAGACAACAAATTTCCACTAACCCAGCATTTCCCAAAGTCATCCGATAAAAATGGTACCTCCCTTGTGTGGGTAGGCCTGGTGACCATGAAAGGGAATGGCCCAAAACGCAGCATGGACACATCAGATTTTTCCAGTGAAAACTGACACTTTTTTGCAATGTGCCTAGCTGTGGATTTCGGAACCTAGCTCAGCGGGCACCTAGGGTAACCTAGCAAGCCCATACATTTTTGAAAACTTGACACACAGGGAAATCCAGAATAGGGTGACTTCTGGGGCACTCACCAGGTTTTGTTACCCAGAATCCCTTGCAAACTCAAACTTTGTAAAAAATAAAAACACATTTTCCCCATATTTCTGTGATGGAAAGTTCTGGAATCGGCAGGGGTGCCAAAAATTCCCCCATCTAGCATTTCCAGAGGTCTTCCAACACAAATGGTGCCTCACTTGTGTGGGTAGACCTAGTGCCTATGACAGGAAACGGCCCAAAACGCAACATGGATACATCACATTTCTCCAATAAAAATGTACACTTTTTTTGCAGTGTGCCTACCTTTGGATTTTGGACCCTAGATCAGTCAGCACCTAGAGAAACTTAGCAAAGCTGTACATTTAAAAAAAGTAGACAATCAGGTGAATCCAGGATGGGGTGACTTGTGGGGCTCTCACCAGGGTCTGTTTCTCAGAATCCCTTGCAAAATCCCTTCGTAAAAAAATCAAACACATTTTCCTCACATTACTGTGATGAAAAGTTTAGGAATCTGCGTGGAGCCACAGACTCGCACACACCCAGTATTTCCCCAAGTCTCTCGATAAAAAATGGAGCCTCATCTTTGTGCTTTGGCCTAGTGGCCGCAACAGGAAACTGCCCAAACCGCAACATGGACACATGGGTAATCGTATTCCTCCTGAGGCACAGCCGGGAGACTTGTATTTGTACTCACTCGTTTGCTTTTAAAACTGAAACTTTGTAATTTTATCTGCACTTTCCCCCTGCTTCCTACACACGATTGCTGTGTGCAGGCACCTGTCCCTGCGGTAAAACGAGCGCTGGGAAGGCTACAATTACACCTTTTGGAAACCCCATTCTCCCCGCCTGGAGCAGGACACGCCCACTCCGAGGCCACGCCCTCCTAGGAATCTCAGACTACAAGAATGTGCATAAGGCAAGCTAGTCTGCGCTCGTCCGCGCAGAGTCCGGGCCTTGGGCCACCCCCCTTGCCCCCCAGCCGTCAGCACAAAGATGCTATACGCTAGCAACCCTCTACAAGTTAAGGCCTCCTGTTAACTCATGCCCTCGGCACTCCCTCCAAGCCATGGACCTTCCTTCAACCTGTCCTACCTGTTCTGCGCCTCTCAAACCTAACTCGCGCACAACAGCCACACAGGAATTCCAAATGCTCCTACTAAACTGCCGCTCGCTGCCTAAGCATAGCGCCGAAATGGCCTTATTGATAGAAGAGTACACCCCGGATATATTGTTCCTTACGGAAACCTGGCTTACCAGTGAGTCCAACCCGGCGATAGTAGAGGCCCTCCCCACCGGCTATCAAATAACACGGCAAGACCGGCCAAAAGGGAGAGGAGGAGGCCTTGCTATCATCCACAAGGAGCAATATCATTGTCGACTCTCTCCTGAGACCATCTCGGACTGCGAGAGCATGGGTTTTAACATCAACCTCTCTCCTAACATCTGCTTCTCAGGCACCTTTATTTATCGCCCGCCCGGCCTCCCGAAGCAGTTTCTTCTAACTCTGCCATCGAATGTGGCCAGCAGAGTCAGCACCTCCTCTAGCTTTACTGTGTTGGGTGACTTGAATCTACATTTTGACTCCCCCTCGGACCTTTCAGCTGCTATCCTATCAGATGATCTAGCAGCTCTACAACTCACTCAACGTGTCTCCTCCCCCCACCCACGAAAAAGGCCATCTACTGGATCCAATTTTTTCAAATTGTTCTGAGATCACAGTGGACCCAGGCATTACCCTACCCTGGACTGACCACTTTTTAATCCCCTTTAAATGGACCACACCTAAATTCTCTCCTCCGGCTCCCACCACCAAACTCAGGCGAGCCTGGACGCGCCTTGAGGTTGATAAGTGGTGCACTAAACTGGCTAGCTCACAACCAGAAATTCAGGATGATCCAGCCCTAGCAAACCAGGCATATACCAACTGGATCTCCTACACTCTTGACTCTACTCTCCCAATGAGCAAGACTGTACTGAAGCGGCCTCAAAAAACCGCCCCTTGGTACACCCAGTCTCTCAGAGAAAAAAAGCGTCTCTGTAGAAGGGCGGAAAGACGCTGGCGCTTAGACAAATCGGCGGTTAAAAAAACCCGGTACCGTGAAACCATCAACGAGTACAAAACTCAAATAAAAGCAGCTCAGTCGACGTATATCGCCGAAAAAATCCTGAATGCTAGATCTAAACCCAAAGAGATCTTCCAGATCATTAAAAAGCTAACAAACCCATCCCCTGTGGTGCATGTCGAGAAATCTGTCACCCAATGTAATGACATTGTCGAATATTTCTAGCAGAAAATCAACAAAATTTATTCAACTTTTTCTCCCCCAAACACCGACCTGTCTACTCAACCTAATAACCTCCCTAGCCTGCCACATTCCCCCACCCCTTACAGCTTAACTCACTTTCCCCCACTAGACCTCCCCACTTTAGAATCACTAGCCCTCAGTGTCAAATCAGGTTCTCCGGCCGACCCTGCCCCTCCTGACATCCTAATGGCAGCATCTCATACCATCCTGCCCGTCATCAGAGAGGTATTAAACTCTTCCATCTCCTCTGGCACCGTTCCACCCGTATGGAAGCAGGTCATAGTTAGGTCACTGATCAAGAAACCCAATCTGGACCCGTCTGATCTGGCTAACTACCGCCCTATTTCTCTGCTCCCTTGGTTGAGCAAGGTTTTGGAGAAATATGTGAACCAACAGTTAGTAAACTATCTAGAGGACCACCACATACTGGATCCCACTCAGACGGGTTTCAGACCTAAGCACGGGACAGAGACCGCCCTCCTCATGGTCGTAGAGGAAGCGAGAAAAATCTTGGATCAGGGAGGATCAGTGGCAGTGATCCTCCTTGATCTAAGCGCGGCCTTCGACACAGTGTGTCATGACACCCTACTAAGCCGCCTGTCCTGTGTGGGGATCAAGGATAAAGCCTGGGCATGGTTTGAATCCTTTCTGGGGAACAGATCTTTCAGGGTTTTTGATGGCGATTCAGTTTCCTCCAGTAGACCTTGTGGAGTTCCTCAGGGCTCCTCTCTGAGCCCTGCTCTATTCAACCTATATATGAGACCACTGGCCAGTGGCGTCCGCCCATTTGGAGTTAAAATCATCTCATATGCGGACAACACGCAGCTGGTGGTTTCACTGGCGCAGGAGGCATCTCGAACTGCGCCAGGCGGGCTCAGAGAATGCCTGGAGGAAGTGAGGAGCTGGATGTCGTCATCATCCCTGAAATTGAACGGAGAAAATCTGAGCTGATGCTCCTAGGACCTTCAGAGCCGGCACTTCCCCCTTCCCTATGGCCCCCATGCCTAGGACCGCCTCCAACCCCAAAAAACACCATCAAAAGTCTTGGGGTATGGCTGGACAGCTCACTATCTTTCAATGTCCAAGCCACAAAACTGTCAGCCACATGTTTTGGCATTCTGAGAGTGCTAAATAAAATCTTCCCCCTCCTCCCCCTGGAAGCCAAACAGGCTGCCATTCAAGGGCTCATTCACTCCCGTCTTGATTTTAACAACGCAATTTATCTGGGTGCACCAGAATACACCCTTCGGAGGCTGCAAACTGTACAGAACAGCGCAGCTCGCCTTCTACTTAAAATCCCGCACAGACACTCAGTGAGGACCGGACTGACTAGCCTCCATTGGTTACCGGTCCGGCAGAGAGTTCTGTTCAAGGCGCTATGTATAGCCCATCAAGCCTTCTGGGACATGGGACCTATCATTACCCGTGATCTGATCACTCATTACATCCCAAATCGTAGTCTTCGTTCCAGCCAGACTCACTTAGCAGTAGTCCCAAGAATAAAAAGATCTAGAACCGGCGGAAGGACGTTCATGTACAACACAGCTAAGGCCTGGAATGCTCTACCACTTCATCTTAGAGCCACCCAGAACCTTACTATGTTTCGCAAGCAACTGAAGACCCACCTTTTCACATCTGCCTGCTAAACCGTTGTCTTTTTTTTTTCCCCTTCCCTGCTCTCTGTAGGTCACGGTTATCCTAGCGCTTGGACGCCGTCGGGCAACAACTGCGCTCTATAAATCCCCAAGTTTACAAGTTTACACTTCACATTTTTCCATTGAGAACTGACCCTTTTTTTGCAATGTTCCTAGCTGTGGATATTGGACACTAGCTCAGCTGGCACCTAGGGAAAGCTACTAAACCTATAATTTTTTTAAATCTAGATCCCCAGGGGAATACAGAATGAGGTGACCTGTGGGGCTGTCAGCAGGTTCAGTTTCCCAGAATCCTATGAATTCCTCAAACTAAAAAAAAACACATTTTTCTCATATTTCTGTGATATACAGTTCTGGAATCTGAGGGGAACCATAAATTTCCACCCACCCATCATTCCCCCACGTCTCTTGTTAAAAACGTTACCTAACTAGTGTGGGTAGGCCAAGTGCCCGCAATAGAAAATGGCCCAAAACGTACTGTGGCAACTTCAAAATGATCGATCACAAAAAGACCTGGTTTTTCAAGGGAGTCACTGGTGTTTTTGGCCCCGGGCTCAACTGCCATTTAGGGTGCCATTCTTTGCTGATCCCCAAGCAGGGATCCACTAGGTAAGGATACCACTGGAAAGGGAAGGTTCTCCCCTTTCCAATTATACCTGTCCCGTCTACCTATGTGCTCAGGGGGCTGAGACAGCTCCATGTCGACCACGTAGGCAGTGAAAGTGAAATGAGCCGATCTTCCATTTTCAATGTAATGACATCAGCACACCATGCAATTACTTTGGAAAAAAATATTTTGGGAGGTTGGGGAAGCTCTCCCCAGCTCATGTGCAGAGGGTTGGATTTTTCAATTCTCCGCACATGAGCACCGTGGCGCATGACAGAACCATTCCATCATTCATATTGAAGGGGTTAAATGAGATGTTTACTTGTCTGTCTTGTTTTTATCAGTTTTGGACATGTATTCTTTAATGGGATTTGCCAAATAAAGGAAAATGATCATGGGAAAAAAAGAAGCATGAGGTGGATTCTAGACTACTCAAATGGCATGCTGACATTTTACAGCACCAGCCATCGGGTTCTGAATAGAGGTTTTGGCAATAACACTCATTCATTTACAAATGAACAACTAAATACCTCTTTCCCATTATTTCACGCTGAGTTCTTGATACTAGGAGTGTAACACAGGCTCCTGCGGCTCATGGGCCCCCAACTCCTCAAGAGGCACCTTAACCTTCAAGGGGCCCCCATTGTGCTCATGATCAATAAATATTTGTGAGATATGGGAGAATTAGGGCCCCTCATCACACTCTGAGGGGACCCAGTATTTTGCATTACACCGCTGCCTATACTGTACTGTAATTTTCCCTAAACAGAAATCTGAACTGTTGAAGAGAAGAAAGTAAGTGCATTTTTAACAACTGAGACAGTAAAGAAAATGTATGTGTGGTACATCAATAATTCAAATTCAGTGATGTCTCCACTTGCTATTGGCCTGTACATATCCATTTTGGTTCATAAGAAATTGATTCATACTCCAACTCTAAAAGTCTGAATACTGAGACATGAGGATCATGGTATGGTTAAGTCTAAGGGGGTCGTTTAGAATAATGATACTTTTTATCAGGAAGTTAGGGGCTAGAGTTAGCAATAGAATACTCCATCACAAAAGTGACGGATATCCCATCCATCGTATTACAAGTACCTTAGGATATCCATCATGGTAATGACAGGGTATTCCATCTGCCATACTCTAAATCAGGCCCTGAGCTCCAATATTATGGCAATGCATTGTGGACAATGTATACAGATTTAAATTACATGTTCCCTCTGCCTGGTACCTCAGCGTGTCCTGAATAACGGAGAGCAATGTCCTCCTTTATTCAGCCACCACAGGGTTCTGACTGCTTGATTTTGAAGCAGATTTTTATTTTGCAAAAATTAGAAAAGAAGTAGCTGTGGAGTCTGAACAGATTGTAACCTGCCCTTTATGGCAAAAACAGTTTTTCCATCTTTAGATTTTAGAGATGTCTTTGGAAGTTGGGAGATCATAAGATAGCCAAGTTTGACTCAGTTTTGTCTAGTAGAGAGAATCGTTTGATATTGTTATGCCAGGTTTATACCATCATGTTCTCCATCTTTGGGGCATGTATTTTAATACAAATTTACATTTTAGGGAGTAGATGGATACTGAGTTCTGTAGATGACGATGAAACAGAATGGGGAAACCAACTGACCCATGGAGTCACTTCTGGGGCCTTAGGTTCAAGGCAAGCAGGTCCAGACTTCCAACAGGTTCTTCAGACAGCATGGCAGTAACTCTTCTGATGCATCAGCAGTCCAGGAGTCCCAGGGCCAGGAGTGTCGTGATGAGAAATTCTTGGGCTACAACCTGTATGCCCAGTGCAAGCCTGTGGTGGAGAGGAATCTTTTGCAAACTGTCCACTGGCTAGGAGCAATACACATCTCACTTTGAATATCTGCTTTACAGTGCTACTCTAATGAATGGCACAATGAGTGCTACAGCCCACTAGTAGCATTTAATTTACAGGCCTTGTATACATGGGATACCAATGACTATGGATTTACAAGTTAATTAAAAGTGTCTATTAGGGGTATGTCAATTCTAACATATTCATAGAGGACAGCACAAGTACTTACCCACTCGTTAGCAGGAATAAAGTGTGCAAAGTCCTATGGCCAATAAAAACAGGTTCAGCAAAAGAATACAAAACATCTGAGAGGATACCATGCAAAAAGTGTCATTTCCAACATGGATGAAGCCTCAGGGTAAGCCGTTGCAGGGAGTAACTGACAACAGGGGCAGGTGTCCTGTAAGGGCAATAAATAACGGTTTCTCCTAAACTTTTATATTTGTGGTCTTGGAATACATGTCCTCATTTTCATTTCATCCAGGTTTATGGATATTGTCCTGGGCCTTTTTCACTATTTGAGGCCTGCTCTAATAATCTGCTGTAGGACAGAGAGATTGTAATTAATTTTTCAGATTCTCTCTGTTGCTGTTTTGCAGTTCAAGTGGTCTCTGGATGAGCTGTCATTTGCCATTAACTACTCTAGTCTCTATTTAGGAGTGAAGAAGAATCCAGGTATTGTCTCAGAATATCTACTTTACCCCTACAGCATAAGTAACAATTCTGCAGTTCATACTCCAAGTCAGACACCATGTAAATAATTCTCTGCATTTATATGAAATAATCCCCCTAGTTTTCTATTACATGTTGTTATCTTATTAACAGCTTTTGTAAAAGACCAGGGGGCAGATTTATGACGACTGGCGCATCCCTGCATATCAGCAGGGATGCGCCAGTTATTATGAGCCACAGCTGCGCCACCATGGATGCGCCGCATTTATAATGCGGCGCACCATGGGGCAGAAACGGCACAGATGCGTGACGCATCTGTGCCGAAAAGTGGCGCATTGCTGGAGTT
The DNA here is from genome assembly GCF_964204655.1 of Triturus cristatus. Classification (NCBI taxonomy): domain Eukaryota; kingdom Metazoa; phylum Chordata; class Amphibia; order Caudata; family Salamandridae; genus Triturus; species Triturus cristatus. Next base: position 769,538,760 of record NC_140582.1, on the reverse strand, counting down.
GCGTCGCAAGCGCGACGCAGCTCCAGCAATGATCTGGGGGGCCCTATCTGTACAATGCTGCGTCAATCCTTACGCCTGCTTCAAGCAGGCGCAGGGTTTTGACGCAGCATGGGCCTAAAAGTGACTGAGTGAAATCTTGTAGATTTCACTCAGCCACTTTTAGGAGGCGTTCCTGCGCCGGAACACCCCCACCTGCCCTGGAACGCCTACATGTGGCGCAGGGCTTTACAACGTGACGCATCTGGGAGATGCGTCACGTTTGTAAATGCCCCGCACCATGGCGCAGGATTTGCGCCGCTGCTGCATCACAAAAGTGCCGCAAGTGCAACATAAATCTGCCCCCAGGTGCTTCCTACCAAATTGGGGGAAATTCGTGCTGGCTGTAATGCATTGACCCCAGATCTTTGCTTTTTTTTATTGTAGTCAAGATTTCAAGTCAAAAATTATTATCTTCACATTAGGCAGCTAGAAATAAAAAATAAATTGGTCCAAATCAAGTACACAATAAACAACGTCTCGATCTTGTTTTGACCTAAGGACGTTTATTTAATTGACTATTGGAGATTTCTCTTAGCACCATTACACTTTCATAATCTCACTACTGCTGACCTGGATTCTAGGAGTGTGGGATGGAGCTAGCTTTCCTGCCAGATTTAGGGTATTTGTGCAGTCTTAGTCCTGCCTGTGTATGTTTGAACCTTTTAAGGTAAGTAATCATTTCTTCTTTGTTCTCCATACCCTGTGCTTATCTGCTATTTTGTCGAACCTGTGTGTGCATGAGTATTTGCGTCAGTACTTTGCTTTTGTGTATGTGTGTGTGTGTGTGTGTGTTTGTGTTTTTTTATGTGGGTGGGTGTAATGTTTGATTAATGTCCTTAATTGTTCTTCACCCATGAAAGCTAATTTTTAATGATTTTTTTGCCTACATTTTCTGCTTTTGTGTTTGGGTCCTGGTGGTAGTCCTTCGGATATGGATATTTTTTTCGCATTCATATTTTTCCAGTCTCCTGAATTCTCCTGAATTCTCTCTACCAGTGTCAAAGGCAACACCTGGTACACAAGTGTTATTGATCATATGTGTTTTTTGTCTAAATGTTGCGAGCACGGTCACAGGGCCTGATTAAGCCTCTTCTATTTTGATCAAATACTTGCAGAATCTATTATCTGTTTCTAATAGAAAGTGGGAGGTTTTAGACAAAGGCCAAAGTTTTATTATCATGTCCTCCCCCTACCAGGCTGACATATTTTCATTATGTATATCATGGGTGATTGCCATATTAATATGGATGCTTACAGTGAAGGCTAAATATCTACATATGAATCGAGATGACTAATTTTTATTTTGTCTTGTTGGGACTTTAGAGTCACAAAATTCATACAACGCAACAACCTCGCAGTGAACCAGTTACAAACCATTGTGCTATCCTCCTGTGAAAATGCCTAAACATTACGAGCATCAACAGGCTTCTATGCAAAATGCACAGAATCTACCACCCACCAGGAGAAAATCTCTCATTCATCGAACAAATTATGTAAATCATCACTACTATGTGGGGCAACGCTGCACCCAGATCTTCCTGTGGCAATTTCAGTTTGCACTTGAATGACCTGAATGATCCCAAAGTTGACTATCCAAATGTGTGACAGCCCTACACACAACCTGGTTGTGACCTTGGATCTAGTCATTGTTAAGGCCAATTCTAATAAACACTGTCTAATGAGGAAGTGCAAACAGATTAATGCTTGAACATCAACACATGAGCAGCATGCTTTGTGCAAGCAATGTTACACAATCCAACTTTAGGTACCTTCTGGTAGGTATTCATTTTCGTCTTTTGTGTTAGACTGCAGAATAGAAAAAGGTACAATTTTCTTTTCTTAAGTGAAGGTTAATAGGGTGCATTTAAATGTGAACCTGCCAAGAAAGACAATAGAATTTGTTTTGTAAAAAGAAACACAAAGTCGCTTGTGAAATTATGTGCAATGATGTGGTTTTCTGTTAAGAAAAGGAATTTAATGTCTTTAAATAACTCTGCATGTTTAGAGAACTGTTATGTAGATCTCTAACTCTTACCTCCCACACACAGTTTGGAGTTTGAAGAACCAGTGAACTTTCATTCAGAGAGGAGCCATGCGCCCTCACTAACCATGGTCTATTAATTGCCTGATTGGCAGATGTGCCGAATTGGCCTACATTGAGCACTGCATCCATACAATAAGAATCATTATTATTTTTTTTGCAAAGTTTCATTTTTCTGGAATTGTGGAATATCACTTTCCATTATTAATTTAGCAAACCATTTTGTTTGTAGCAGTCACACTTTTAATTGTGCAGAACTCTTTAAGTTTATTGAAAAGCAACAAATGTCCTCAAAATGTTTCACAGAGTTGTCGTTTTTGGCTATGTCAATAGCTACTTGGCACCAGTGGAATATCTACTGCACATCCTGTATCATTGTTTAATGTCTGAGGAGGATTATAGTTTACTTAAATTACATTATTTATACCTATAGCAATTTCACAAAGTATGTGCTGTTGTCAAATACACATCAACATATTTTAATGTTTAATCTCAATAAGTGTAAAGCTAGTTATTATTCAATTTAAATGGCAGGGCATGATGAGTCCTTCTGTACAACATGCATCTCACGGCATGACCTTTAGCACCCTTAAGACTTCCTTATCCCATGTTTCCAATTCCCTACTCTAGACAAAGACCTATGATCTTCCTTAACTCTAAATTTCACATCTGGTTGAGTGAATGTGAGAAAGTAATCCTTTTTGCCTTGAACATCCCCATTTTGTGACTGACACTGGTGGTAACTGACTCTGATTGTGCCCTGAGCTCTGCAAAGCAGACTCAGGGCCAGTGCTCTCCGTAAAAGGTATATGGTAATTAGGTGGAATTACAATTGGTATGACAACCTACCTACAATAATGATTATATGGTAGGGCATGTAGGTTTAAAGTCCCAGCAGATTTAATTCACTTAAATGTTGCATGATGTATTGCCTGCTGTAATTTTAGGCAGCCTTGCTTTGCAGGATGCTTCTAACAATAATTATATATATTTTTACACAGAAATCACCCCTAAGGTCTCCCTAAAGTGTGACAGTGGTTCCTATAAGCAGGAACATTTTAAAAGGTGTTTTGCATGCCCTTGGAGGGAGAAACTGCAAATTAAAGTTTTCCCCATTGTTGCACAATAGCTTCATAGGTTAACATGGGAATACTTTAATAAAGTATACCTATTGACATGAGTTAGCCACAAATACTTCAAAGTATTAAAAGGATAGAATAAATCCAACAACTTGCCAAGGTTAGATTTAGTATAACAATCACAGAAAAGACGTTATAGAACTTGCTTTCCTGATGTGCTAAAATCCAGCCTTTCAGCAGCCTCTCCTGATTGGCCAGCCTTTGACAAGCTAAGCCAAACTGCTCTGATGAGGTGCCAAGTGGCCTGTATAGAGACAAAGGATATCTGGTAGGAGGAGATCTGTAGAGCAAAAGGCATGATGTGGATAGAGTAGCCAAACCGGCCTTCAAAGAGAGAATGACAGGACATAACAGAGGCTCAACCCCACATCCTGCATGCCACCCCAGCCAGACAGGACTATGAGTAATTGAAGCGGATGGGCTGGAAAGGGAGTGTTAGGGAAACTAGCCAACACCAGTGGATTAGGTTACCAGATCTTAACCTCCAGGAGAGAGTTTTCCCATTTTCGTTTTCTAAGGACTGGTGCTTTCCAGGACTCGAATTTACCACACTTTGGAGGAAGCTGTCTTACCTTAGGTTGCAACCTGCACCCCATTGGACAGGGGTTTCCCCCCTGCTTGTCACCCAAGAACACTGGATAAATATGGGAGAACTGCCTAGCAACTCAGATCACTGCCTGAAACTACAATAAGTAGAACGACTGCACCACTGGAGCCCTGGCCTGCACCAAGAAGATTGCACTCTGAATGACTGTACCTGCTGCATGCTTTGGAACTATAGCCCTAAGGACTTTGCTTCGCTCTGAAAAGTGAAGTAGTTGACTTACTGAAAGCAGCAGGTTAAAAGAACTCCACCTGCATCATCTACGGCAAGAAGAAACTAGTTGATTGCCTTCAGCTGTACATTTAAGGATTTGGCCTGGTGTATTGTAGGAGACGTATTTACAACATCCCAAAGAGGAATTCAGAACTTCTGGAACCTTGGATTGGTGTTGTGGACACTTTGGAATCCCAAAATGACCTACTGGAAGAAGATCCAGAAGTTTGAGAAGAAATAGAGAATTATTTTCAAAAAGCTCCATAAGGTGATCCAGCCGTTGACCAGAGTCAAGTCGGCGATTTCGAACTGCAACTCAGCCTGAGATTGAGGATTGCCCCACTGAAGCTCCGGAGCTTTACGTAATCGTCGAAACTTCCAAGAATTGATGCACTGCACGGAGCCAAGCCGCCATTGTCAGACCCAAAGGCAGCATGATGAGGAGACTCGCTCAATGTCAAGATAAAAAGCTCCAAAAAAGTGACTAAGTCAGAAGGTAAAAGCTCTACTGGGCCCTACTGCTAAGTGTATCCCTACTGCACTCTATCACAGTCGGCCTGAAACGTTGACTTTGTCCTGGTCAAGCGCAACCAGATGTCCACCTGTGGCACTTTGGGCTTTTGGGCACTAGAAAGTGTTATATGTGATTGTGGACTTATTACTAGCGGTAGGTACCCACTTACCCCTACTAATAATCCACAACTTTTGGTGTGTAGTGGTGGTATACAGTACTTGTGTTTGATGGCATCATACAGTAATTAAATAAAGATCTTTAAAAATCCACTAAATTTTCTCAGAACAAAAATAGATTTTTGAAAAGAATATTACATTTGGACTTATTCAATTTTGTTTTTCTAAATTGTTCTACCTCTGTTTGCAAAAGTTGTTTTTTGTGATCCAATATTAGGATACCATGGAGCTTGATCTGGCAAACCTGACTAACCTCACATTAACTAAGCTGAGGATAGTGTATGGCTAGGGGGATGACAAATGCTAATCGAATTAAAAAGGCAGAGATGATTAGGTCCCAAAAGGCCGGCACAGAGCCAGCTCTAGAGGATGAAAGGGAGAGTGGAGGACCCCTTCCTACAACCTGCAGGAGGAGGATGATTTCAACATTTTCCATAACTTCTAGTACCAGGTTCAGGCTTCCAGCTATTAGAGGGAGGGAAGGCTCCCCCATAGAGGACCCAGAGCTGTCCCTTGCAGAGAGACAGCTTCAGGCTCAACTAGCTTCCATAGCTATAGAGAAGGAGAAGCTAGATCTAGCCAAGAGGAAGAGCAAAGAAATGGGATGAGATGTCCAGGAGCGGTGGGTTTGGTCCCAGGCTCCCTAAGGGGATAGTTCCCAAGTATGTAGAGGGGGACGGCATTTACCAATGGCTTACTGCATTTGAAAGGGCCCTGACAATCGGAGGGGTCCACTCCAGATACTCGGGATCACTCATGTGGGTGTTGATCCCATTAGCTGGGATGGATAAGCTACTGACCCTAGAGGGGGATGAGACAGAATCCTACTCCCACAATGGAAAATGTCTAGTCAGGAAATTTGATCTCACCTCAGAGCAGTACCGGGTTAAGTTCAGGGTACCCAGAAAGTAAACACGCAGTCCTGGGTGGACTTTGGAGACATCTCAGTACTAGAGGGATGGATTCAAGGTAACCAGGTGTGTACTAATGAGGGACTGTCCAATGTATTCCTTAAAGAACACATAATGTCTCATGGTTTACAACAGAAGTCATTCCAATATCCAGTGGACACTAAGCTGTCTGGCCCCAGGGGACTGGGGGACTGGGGGAGACAGCTGATGAGTGGATAATTTTGGGCTCCCAAACGACACCAGGGGGGTGTCAGAAGAAAGGAGGACAGGTTCTCCCTCCCCACCAGGGGAAAACCCAGTGAAAAGATGATACAGAATTAAAAGAGTTCTCTAATGATTCACAAGTACCTGCTCAGGGGTGAGGGGTCCTGAGCCAAGCCACTTTGAAGGAAATATGTATCATAGAAGACTTTTGACCCTGCAAAGGCAAGAATGTTCCTTGACCTCATGAAGGCAGGGAAGTGTTATGATTGTTTCAGCCAGGGCACAAGAGACGAGATGCTGTCTGCACAAAGAAGCCCCACACTTGTGGGCAATCCCAGGGGAATGTCAGTGTAGCTGTGGGGGTGGAGACTGACCCAGTGCTGGAGGAGGGTATCACAAAGGCAACCTTAGTTTGCTTGGTGGGGTGGAAATTGCAACCCAGGCCTCTTGCCTCCAAGTGTGGCGAGGTACTGGACGAGGTCTAAAATCAATGGAACTGAGGTTGAGGCTCTGAGCGTTACAGAGGCCTGTGCGACTATGGTCATGGAGAAACTGGTTTCCCCAGGCCAGATCATACCTGGTGTGTCTCACCAGGTAACAGATGCAGACAGGAGAGCCAAACTCCATTCCATGGCAATGGTGAGTTTGGAAGGGGGAGGTGTGACAGGTCCTAAAAAGGTAGCTGAGTTTCCTTCACTTTTAGTAGAGTTTCTACTGGGAAATGATCTAGACATGTCTGACTGGTCAGGGGAGAGTAGAATGTTGCATGCAAGGATGCTGAATCTCCTGAGTGGGTTTGAGCTGTGACCAGGTCACAGACTGCATAGAAGGGAAATGCTGGACACTTAGACACTGAAACCATGGACCAAGCATCCAATGACAAGGCAAAGGGCACAGAGTCTGGTGAGCCAGCCCAAAGAATTCCAGAGGTACAAGAGAATTCTGACCCTAGGCAGAAGATCTGATCTCTGAGGTAGGGATTCTACCCCTGCAAGTTCTGTAAGACTTGGTAGAATTGACAGGAGGTGGTGGAACCTCCAGAAGGAGTTGTGTCGGTGATAGAGTGTCCCACGCGTGACAACCTGAGACAGACTGCCTCCAGGCAAGAGAAAGATGATGTCAGTGGATTCCACAAAGTCTAATGGGATGAGGGAGTTCTATAGACTGTGGCCAGAGCCCTCAAGGAAGGAGCCACCAGGAGGCTGGTGGTCCCCCAAAAGTATCAAGAACTCCTCCTCATATTGAGCCTTGGCAGGTCATTTGGGTCAGAGTAAGACTAGGCCCAGGTGACAAACTCTACTCCGCTCTTCGAGTTTGCAGAATTCAGGCACTCTGTGCTCCACAGAGGAACACAAAGTTCCTGAATACCGCCATTCAGGCACGAAGTATAATTTTTTACTGTTTGCGCACTCGAGTTTTGTTTTTGTTTGTTAAGAACTCGAAAAACTTCTGGTACCACTACCGAGCTCCCTTGAGACTTTGTGCTCACACGCACAGCTTTTGGCCACGATGGAGAAAATCTAGTGTCGATAGCAAAGGGAGTAGTCAGGCATCTTTTCTGCTGGAGATGCAACTGAGAGGCATTTGGAAAACATTTTCTTCTCAAACTGCCCATTGGAGTGGATTTTTTGTGTGAGAAGCCATTTTTAAAACTTTTTTTCAAACAGAAAGGAAGTGCACCAGAGACTCTGAATTCCTGTTTCTGTCCAGCAGGCTTCAACCAGTGCTTTGTCCCTCTACTAACCTTGGGCGTAGTGTGCGTACCGGGCTACGTGGAGGTCCACGGAGTTGCAAACAAACTCCGTGGAACTCTGCTACGCCACCCGCCTCCACCCCCCCCTATTAACAAGTAATTAAACAATAATTAAAAATAAATGTAAAACTATTTACCTGTACTGCGGCGTACCCGGGCAGCCCTCCTCCTCTTCTGCGCTGTCTCGCTAATACTTGAGAAAACTGGGTATGCGGCTGCTTCCACACATGCTCATTTCTTGTGTGAAATGCGCATGCGTGGGCGTGCTCGCATGCGCCATTTTATCGAAGATTAGCAAGATGGCGAGGAGGAGGGCAGCCCGGGGACACCGAAGTACAGGTCAGTGGTTTTAAATGTATTTTTAATTATTGTTTAATTACTTCTTAATGGGGGGGGTTGAGGCAGGGGCTGGCCAACTCCGCTCTGCTGTGGAGTGTGCAGAGATTTGCCTTCTCTGCAGAACGCGGAGCAGGCAAATCTCCGCTCACTCCGCGGGCAGAGCGGAGGTCTCTGCCCGGGGTTACCCTCTACTCATCACTTTTCATTGGGATTTGGAGCTGGAAGGATCACTCTCCTTGTCTGCTGTAGATATAACTTTGGATTTAAAGGCTTTGTATTTGAGATTTTACAAATAAGTTAAAAAACTTGTCTATGAGGGTGTTGTTTGTTTGATTGGGAGCATGCACCTGGATTTATTTGTACTTTTATTTGATTTTTTAAATGTATTGTGGTGGGTGGCCTGCAGTGTCAGTAGAGGCCTAGTTAATTTTTTGCATGTCATTTTTTTTCTTTTGTAAAGGAAAAATGTTGAACAGTTTACTACATTTTCTCCTTGTTTTTTTTAATAAATTTGTAATATTGATTTAATTCACTATGTGACCTTGTCTGCAAATGGGCCTTCCAGTCAGTATGCCCTGTACTAGTAATTGGGACATGAAACACCTGTTTCTGTGGTATCTGTTGAATTTAAACATCATTTAGGTCAAAGCTGTCATTGGATTGAACTACAAAATTTGATTTTTTGTGGTATTTTAAATTTTGTCTCCTGCAAACATTGTCTAGGTGGGATAGTGCCTTTGGAGGGTGCGTGTTGTAAATAAATTTAGCCCTGTTAATTTTCGTTTTTGGCCTTGCTGAATTAATGTTGTGTTCTCTGTGTTACCATGCCTCCTTTGTCTGGCCAGTGTGTGAGCGTGTAGGCCATAGGCCACTATTTGTTTTTGTTCTCCATGTCATGTGGTCATGGGCCATTTTGTATAGTCAGTATCCATAGGTCTGCATGTGTTTTTTGTTTTACAGGCCTCCTGCTTGTTGATGTGACCATGTGGCTGGCAGCTATTTGGCTATTTTATGTAGCTAGCCAGAGTGCTTTTGTAATAGTCTTCTTTGTTGTGGCCTTGCCTCCTTCCTTACTATTGGACCATGCGGTCAGTGACCGTTTTGTGTAGGCAGCCAGTGTGCCTTTGCCATAGGCCTACATGTGTTCTTTGTTTTCTAGGCCTCCTGTTTGTTATTGATAACGATGTGACTGGTGACTATTTTGTGTAGCCCGACAGTGTGATTTTCCCATAAGCCTGCATGTCTTCTTTGTTGCGGCCATTACCTTCTTGCTGGTTGTTGTTGTTGTGACCATGTGAATGCTTTTCCCATAGGCCTGCATGTCTTCTTTGTTGTGGCCATGCCTTCTTTCTCAGTGTTGTTGTTGATGACCATTTGGCTCTGTCTGACAGCCATTTTGTGCATCCAGTCAGTGTGGCCCTTTACAATAGGCTTGCATGGATGGTCATGGGTCCCTTTAACCCAGGTCTTTTGACTGGGGTTGAATGTTTGATTCATTCAGCATTCCGCCATCATTTGATGCTGCAGCACTTTTGGCCCTTAGTGTGATGGGTTTGCCTAGACGTGGGTCCCTTGCTCACTGTGCCACTGGATTCAGCTAGCATGGCTGGTGAGGGGTGCTACCCAGAAACTGGTCCCAGGATGCTTGCTTCTTGTCCAGGGAGGACACGGCTTGGCTGTTCAGGCTGGACTGTTGTCATGAGGAGCAGGGTCAAGACTGATTTGGATATGGCTGGGTCCAAACTGGGGTGGCATAGTGAGCAAAGAACAATGAATTTAACCCAGATCTCTTGACTGGGTGTGAATGTTTGATTCATTCAGCATTCCGGCCATCATTTGTTGCCACTTTTTGCCCTAAGCGGGATGAGTATGCCCAGACGTGGGTCCCTTGCTTGCTGTGCCACTCGATTCAAGCTAGTCTGGCTGATGAGGGGTGATCCCCAAAAATGGTCCTAGAATGCTTGTTTCCAGTCCAGGGAGGACCTGGCCTGGCTGTTCGGGCTGGACTGTTCCCATAGGGAGCAGAGTCAAGACTGATTTGCATAGAGTGGGTTCAAACTGGAATGACATGGGGAGCAAAACACGATGCATTAAGGCCCCGGTCTCTGTACTGGGGTGAATGTAAGACATTATTCTGCTTTCTGTCCATCAATTGTTCTTTTTGCATTTGTCACCCCGAGTGGGATGAGTATGCCCAGACATGGTTCACGTGCTCTCCATGCCATTGGAGTCAAACTAGCCTGGCTGATGAGGGGTGAAACCCCCAAACCAGTGCTAGGATGCTTGTTTCCCGTCCAGGGAGGACCTGGCCTGGCAGTTCGGGCTGGACTGTTCTCATAGGGAGCAGGGTCAAGACTGATTTGCATATAGCTGGATCTGAACTGGGGTAGCAAAGTGAGATAAAGAACGATGATGGATTCAACCCAGATCTGTGATTGTCTGAAAAGTTTCAGCTCTCCGTCCATCATCTCCTTGTATTTGCTTTGTTCACCCTAAGTTGGCAGGGTATGCCCAGATGTGGGTCCCTTGCTCACTTTACCACTGGATTAAAGTTAGCCTGGCGAATTAAGGGTTCACTCCGATACCAGTCCCAGGATGCTTGTTTCTGGTCCAGGAAAGACTTGACTCTGTAGTTTGTGCGGGACTGTTCCCATGAGGCACAGGGTCATGACTGATTTGCGAAGTGAGCTAAAGAACGATGATGGATTCAACCCAGATCTGTGACTGGGGGTGATTGTCTGAACATTTTCAGTGGTCCGGCCATCATCTCCTTGTATTTGCAATGGCCAGTGCTCAGCAGGCTGGCATTAAAGTATCTGGCTTTTCCTGTTGCAAGTGTGTCTGCTGAATGTGTGTTCAGTGCAGTGGGTGCGGTTTTTACGGTTAGAAGGACCAGTCTCTTGCCTCAAAACATGGAGAGATTGACTATGATCAAAATTAACCAACATTTTATACCACACAATTACACCATACCTGAAACAGAGGCACAGGAGGAGCAGGAGGCTGATTTGACTGAGAATGAATCAACTGTGTTAGCTGAGCAACTTCTGGGTGAACCACCTGGGTTTGAGGAAAAGCTGAACTACCAGGACTAAATATACAAAACTGACCCAAGCCCCAAAACCCAAAATGTCCAAGAAAAAAAGTGACTCTCTCCACCAAGCCCCAACAAACAAAAGTCCCTCCCACCAAAACAAAACATTTAAAAAGGGCAAAGAGGGCATTATGGATATCGGTACGGAGCTAGTCCAGGCTTTGCTCCATCATGGTGAGGTGGCCCTCAATGGTGTTTAGCCACTGCAGGATGTGGTGCAGCAATGGCCTGTTGTCAGTGTAGAAGGGGGTGGCAGCAGTTGGCTGGTGTTGGCGCCGGCAACGGGATGCCCGGAAGGCTGGAGGCTGAGGGAGACAGGCTGCACTGGGATCCAGCAGAGAGGCATTTATTTTCACCTCCTCCTCCCCTTCCAGGAAAACCAGCTGACGTTATTCTTACTGGATACGCTCCAGCCTCTGCAGACAGGCCACTATAACCTGCCTGGTGGGTGGTCCACCTGGACCAGCAGGAGCAGCTATACTGAGAAAACCCAAAAAGACAAATTTTAAACAATGCTCTGTGCAAATAATTGTTTTAAGTTACTGGGTGGCACAGTAGCAGGACATTGCTGGTCCCCTAGGGCCTTTGGAATTTGATGGGATTATGATTAGGAGAGTCACAAGGCAAGTTTTATGTTTTACCCACACATGCCTTGCATAAAAAAGCACCAACTGCATGGCAGAAAAGTAGTAAAAGGCAGAATAACATCATCGGATTAAGAAAACAGTGATTTGATTATTTATTTTTTCTAAAGGTTTTTCAAGTAACTATAAGCAGAGTCAGACGCTCTGAGTTGAAAATAAATTACATTTCATTAATGAGTGCGGCATTATGCACTATATGGAGTACAAGTTGTGTGTTGTGGTAAAATATTGATGCCATGGCCATTGTTAACAAGCACATCAGCTAGTTTGATACTGCCTATGGCTGTAGTTGACAATCCTCTATTTTTAATTCCAATGGCCCTGCTCTTTACGAAATGCATTTATCTTTCTATAATCTCCAAAGAGGCAGCTGAATAATAAATAAGATCACACCTTGTGTATGAAATGCGGATATTAATATATTATCCTGTCTGCAGTAAGTACACTTTGGGGGAAAATGAACCTGATGGACTACACTACAGGAAAACAAATCGTCTATATGGATTGTATTTCGCACAGTTGTCACTCTTTATCGCTTTTGCCAAACTTGACATCAAATCATGCACTTATTCCCACTTAACTCTGACCTCGCCCACCACCACATATTCCCCAAAAGTTCATTTGCTGGGCACTAAGCAAGGAAAGGAAACTTGATTTACTCTACTGCAGGAGGTAGGGTAGAGGGATTAGGCAGGTAGGGTAGAGCTTTTTTGATATAGAGTAGAAAGGCCAGTACACTGATCACTGATTCATCATCTTTATCTTATTTAAGCACTGCACAATTTGAAAGGGAAACATCTGAACATCTGTTATGGGAAACCATGAAATATAATCCGGAATCGCATCACTTCACATGGTTATAGAATTTAATGAGGCACATGCCAACAATGGATTTTCCAATTTGGTAGGCTGGGACAGAAGAACCTAGGAAATAATAAAGGAGTAAAGTTTTAAGAGGTGACTGAATGAGTGAAGGGAAACAACACATCCTGTGTGTTCGGTTTGCAATACATTGAAAACATTGTAAAAGTCACATTAACTGAAGCACATTACACAGCCAACACTGCAGTCGCGAATTGGTGGCAGAAATGCCATGGGCAGGGAGGGGGCATGACAAATGATGGGTGGGATACATCTGGCTTACTTAAATACAGCAAGTCGCAGAATTCCACGTTGAAGAATTCTGTGAACTCTGCTGAGGCCTATGTAAGACATGGAGTAGGTTGGTTAGCCACTTTTGTTGGTCCAACATGTCAGCCAAAATGAAGGAATTTTGAAGCTCTTGTGCAACCTGTCATGCCAGTGGAAAGACAGTGGGATAGCCAAAGGCTCCCTTGATAGCTCTGCCAGTGGTTGGGATTCTCTTTGGGAGGGTGGAGTGGACTTTGTTGGTCCCCTAGACCCACCAACTGCATTAGGGAATAGATATATATTGGCAGAAGTAGACCATGCCATGAGATATCATGAAAGAATAAACTTTAGGAAAGTCACTGCACCTTCAGTGGCTAGGGCCCTACTCAGTGTGTTCACCAGAGTGCGTTTCTCAAAGGAGGTGGTTTCAGATAGAGGCAGTAATTTCATGCCTGGTAATCTGAATGTGATGTGGGAAGAATGTGGTGTTACCTACAAGTTCACCATCCTATATTATCCCTAGACTAATGGTCTGGTGGAAAGGTTCAATAAGACCCATGATCATGGGTCTGTCTGCCAAACTCAGAAGGAGATGGAACCTTTTCCTCTCATGCCTATTGTTTGCATACAGAGAGGTGCCACAAAAAGGGGTTGGCCTCAGCCCCTTTGAAGTGCTGTTTGAGCACAGTGTAAGAGGGCCATTGTGTCTGGTAAGAGCCTTTCAAGGAAACCATGGACAATGCGCTGGATTATATACTAGGCCTGAGATCTCGCATGGCAGAGTACATGCACAAAGCAAGCAGAAAACTGTGAGCCAGCCAAGAGCTCATGAAGCTCTGGTATGACCAAAAGGCTACTATGAGTACACTCCAGGACAATTGGTGTAGGTGTTGGAGCCTGTGGCTCCCAGGGCCCTCCAGAACAAGTAGACTGGTTTTTTCACAATCCTAGAGAAGAAGGGTGAGGTTACTTACTTGGCAGACCGTAAGACCGTAAAACCCCAGGAATACTCACTGGGTCCTGCATGTCAATAGGTTGAAACCCCACCAAGACAGGGCAGACATAACATGTTGATGGTCACAGATAAAGGAGGAGTGGAAGAGAATGAGCCATTGCCAGCTCTCCTCTCTAGCAATGTGCAAAATGGGTCAGTGGAGGGAGTTGTTCTATCTCCCAAACTGACAGACCAGCAGCACAGACACTGCACGCAAGTGCTTGAGCAGTTTGCTGGTCTGTTCTCTTTGACCCCAGGTATCACCAACTGGCGTATACATGACGTAGACACGAGTGACAGCCTACCTGTCAAAAAACTGTACAGGTTTTCTGATCTTGTCAGAACTGGCATCAAGGCGGAAGTAGCAAAGATGCTGAAGTTGGAGGTAAAAGAGCCCTCTTATTGTCCATGGGCCAGCCCAGTGGTGCTGGTACCCAACCCTAATCCCCAAGGAAGAAAGGAGGAGTTAAGGTTATGCATGGACTAAAGAGGATTGAATGCAGTCACTAAGACTGATGTTCACTCTATACATAGAGCTGATAAGCTCATTGATAGGTTAGGAGCAGCAGAGCACCTGAGTACATTTGATTTGACCTCAGGCTACTGGCAGATTGCCATCAGTGAAGGAGCAAAAGAGATGTCAGCATTCTCTACACCAGAGGGACATTGCCAGTTCAAAACAATGCCCTTTGACATAAAGAGTGCACTTGCCACCTTCCAAAGGTTGGTGAACAGGTTTTTGTCTGGGTTGGGGCAGTACAGTGCCACTTATCTGAATGATATAGGTGTGTACAGTTCCACCTAGGAGGATGACTTGGACCACCTGAAGCGACTCAGTCAGGACCTACAACAGGCAGACCTGACTATCAAGGCCAGTAGCATCCAGATAGGGCTGAGGTCTGTGGTGCACCAGCCGCATCTTCTAGGTGGAGGCCATGTACAATTTCTCCAGCCCAAAATTGAAACCATTTTGGATTGGGTAGCTCCGACAACCCAGACATAGGTCAGTATTGCTTGGTCTGACTGGGTACTATAGAAGAGCTCTTGGACCATTGTGGCACCTCTGACAGAACTCAGAATGCCATTTGGACCCCAGAGTGTCACAAGCCCTTTGAAACTCTGAAAGAGCCTATGGGTTCAGCATCGGTGTTACCGGCCTCTAACTACACAAAGGATTTTGTGGATCAAACAGATGCTTCAGAATAAGAGATTGGGGCAGTTTTTGTACAAGTAATTGAGGAGGGTCTAATTCAGCCAGTTGCCTTCATTAGGTGACTTCTCCACAGAG
Organism: Triturus cristatus; assembly: GCF_964204655.1. Lineage (NCBI taxonomy): Eukaryota > Metazoa > Chordata > Amphibia > Caudata > Salamandridae > Triturus > Triturus cristatus. The sequence goes on along the minus strand of NC_140582.1, from coordinate 769,523,676 downwards.
AACAAAGATGGAGTGCCATTTAGAGGGAAGCCTTTGGTGTAGTCTGGTCACCAAAGAAGTTGAGGCCATACCTGTTTGGCACATACTTTCCTGTTCGGACTGACAACAGACCTCTCAAATGTCTCATGCAGGTGAGGAGGGGAGAATTCTAAACTGTTGAGGTGGTCCATATCTCTACAGAGGATGGACTTCACAGAGGAGCGTATGCCTGGGACTGCCCATGCCAATGCAGATGAACTTTCCAGGTTTTTACACTTAGCTGAAGAGGACTAACAGGGTGTAGGTTAGTTACCCATCACCATTCATTTGGGGGAGCTGTGTGAGAAAGTAATCCTTTTTGCCCGACCACTCCCATTATTTGACTGATACTGGTGGTAACTGACTATTATTGTGCACTGGTCTCTGCTAACCAGTCCTAGGGCCAGTGCTCTGTGTAAAACGTAGAGGTAATTTGATGTAATTACAATCGGTATGAATACCCACCTGTAAGCCCCAAGTATATCGTAGGGTATTTAGGTATAGAGGTCCAGCATATTTTGTACACTTATGTGTGCACTGCTGTGTTGCGTGACGTCATTTTAAAGGCAGCCCTGCTTTTCAGGATGCTTATAAAATTATATGATATGCAAATTCGACTTTGGAATTAAAGGTGATTCCAAAGTCTTAAACTACCTTATTCTTACATGTAAATCACCTCTAAGGTCTCCCCTAAGTTCCTGAAGGGTAGGTTGCCCTTTACCTATAAGCAGGGACATTTTAAAAGAAGTTGTTTATGCCTTGATGAGGGAATAACTGCTAATTCCCTTTTTCCCCATTGTAGCGCAAGAGCTCCATAGGCTAACATGGCAATACTTTAATAAAGTATAATAATTGACAAGAGTGAGTTAAAAATATACTTCAGAGTATTAAAATGATAGTTAGAATAAATCCAACAACTTGATAAGTTTGGATTTATTATAACTATCATAGAAAAGAAGTTATAGAACTCTTTTCTGATAAAATCCAGTCTTTAAGCACACTTTGACCGCCCACTGCCTTGTAGTAGAGGACTTTTCTGTAGAGAAATGAATGTCAGAAGGTAAACTTTTCACCATGATTAATCTGGTCCCTGTACTCGACCCGTGCTCCATCTCAGTTGGCCTTACCTTTAAAATTTGACCCAGTACAGCGTAACCAGATACCTGCGGTTGGTGCTTTGTGCTTTTTGGTGCTAGAAACATTTAAAACCTTGAAAAATCATATCTCCAATTCCCTAAATCAGATTTTTGTTGTTTTGATCTCTATTTGTTCATTAAAATGTTCTCTATTTTTATAATTTAGAGTGATATTTTTACTGTGATGTATTTTCTGATTATTAACTCATAAGTGATTTACACATTTCTCCTACGTTCAACTTGTGTTCTCTGTGCTACAGCTACCGAGGGTTGAGCTCAAGTTTAAATTATTTAGACCTGTTAGGAATCTGGTTATGGGTTGAGGAGGGTAAAAACTCTTCTCAAGGATAACCACAATCCTTGTCAGGGTAAACCACAAAGTCATCAAATTAACCTGTGCTTAACCTTCTGGTAGCTTGGCACAAAAAGAGTCAGGCTTAACTTAGAGGCACTGTTTTAAGTATTTCTGCAGCATACAAACAGTAAGAAAGTAAAAGCAAAACACAAGACACATCCCAAACCAACTGCGAACTATAGAGTAAATTGTAATTAATAAAATGACACCAACATAATAAAAACGTAATCAGTAGAACTGGAGATATTGAATTTTAAATGTTTAGATTAAAATTGTTTCAAAATGTTCAAACTGCCAAATGAGGGTAACTGGAGGCACTTTACCATGTGACAAAATCACAAGTTCAGGCCGACCACGATGGAGCACAAGCCACGCACAGGACCTAGTTTGGCCATATAGCATGTGTTCCTTATATCTATGGCGTGAGGTCTGCATGGAGTTGCTTTCCGAGGCTTCACGTCAATTGGCGTCAGTTCTGCTGAAGCTTGCAGCTTTGCAGCGAGGCTTTGCGCAGCTTTGCATCACTCAGCATTGGTTCTCATGAAGCTTTCAGTTGTGTTGTGAGGCTTTGCATAGCTCGGTGTCGGTCCCATGATCTGTCAGCTGTACAGCAAGGGTTTGCAGGGCTTTGTGTTGCTCACTGTCGGCTCTGATGAAGCTCTCAGCTGTGCAGCGAGGCTTCGCATCACTTCACGCCAGATATGACGGAACCTTCAGTTTACACCTGCTCCCAAAAGTTAGCACTTATTAAATGTAATACTGTAACCCAATGTTATCCAATGGGGGAGATAGGCCTTACAGTACTGAAAAACACATTTAGGAGGTTTTTGTCTACCAAGACATATACAACTTAAAAACACATGTCCTACTTTTAAAATGCACAGCACCCTGCTCTATGGGTTCTTTAGGGTCCACCTTGTGGGTGACTGGCCAGTATTAAAATGGAAGGTTTAAGGACTGGCAAAAGATGTACTTTGCCAGGATGAATTTGCAGTTTTAAAACTGCACAGTTCAGCTTCAGTGGCAGGCCTAGAGTCATGTTTTCACTTATCACTTTAGTGATTGCACAAAAAGTGCTGCAGTCCACTAGTGACATTTAACTTTCAGACTCTGGGTACACAGAGTACCATATACCATGGACTTATAGGTAAGTTAAATATGCCAAACACAGATTAGCCAGTTCTACATGTTTTTAGGGGTCAGAGAACATACACTGGGTGTTGGACGGCGCTCCCCATGTTCAGAGTCCATATACCAGCAATACAATCAAGCAAAAAGTAGAGGTGATGATGCAAAAAGGAGGAACTTCCCACAGTAGATGATAGCTGCATTTCTAGCCTACCATATTAGGCCCCTAACATATTGCAGTCCCAATATGTTTGTATGGGTGGAAAGAAAGATAGACTTATGTCTTACCATTGTATTGGTATTTTAATTATTGTCGTTTTATTCCTTTTACTTCAATTATGTAATTTCATGTTATGTAATTAGAGTCAAATGTATGTGATGCAACTTTCTGTGATATCTTTTTTTTTTTTTTTTTTTTTTTAAATTTTATTGAGCAGTAAAAAGGATACAAGCACGGGCCTACAACCACCTGGGCCGGCCGCTAGAATCAAAAAGGATCACACAGTGCTAAAGTCAATAACTGGCCCGTGGGGGCTCCGCACATTACAGAAGCTCCGACTGCACATAAGGGAATCAGGATACACACATTTAACATAAATAACAACTAAAAACAAAAGGCGAGGCGAGACGACATGAAATGGGCGTCGGACCACAGCAGGGGGACTCTACATCCGATCACCCGATAGCGGTCAAGAAGAAGGAGGACTAAGAGGTCAGGGGGGGGGTTCACGGGAGAGCCAGGTCCATACTCGGATATTCCAGATAAGCAAGGAACCATCAAGGATCAGGGGGACAAGGCAACCTCGGACGTATCCACCAGGGGGGGAGCACAGATATTCCCACGATACTCATTCCACTGCCCCCAGATCCTACCCCATGCCCCCGGTTTACCACGAGCCACATACACAGTCTTCTCCCTGAACATGCACCAGTCCATGTTCTCCTTCCATACAGACACGGTGGGAGGCCGCTGGGAACCCCAAAGCTGCGCTATATCTCTCTTTGCAATCATGTTCCCCAGGGCCGCCCACCGAGTCTGGGCCGCATTATAGTCATTGGGCTCCCACACATTCAGAACACAGCGACGCACCTCCGGCAACAGAGCAACCCCGGTGACTTGTCCCATAACCTCATGCACCCGGCGCCAATATTCCGCCACCTCGCAGCACTCCCATAGGATGTGGAGAAAGGTGGCACTAAGCCCACAGCCCCGCTTACAGAGCCCGTCCCCAGAAAACCCCATCGAAACCAAACGGGGACCCGTCACGTAAACACGGTGGAGAATCTTAAGCTGGACCAGACGGAGACGGGCCGGGATGGCCACCTCCTTAGGGGATGACAGTGCGGACTGCCAGTCCTCGTCGTCCAACTCCACCCCATCTCCCGTCCATGCCTCCCGAAGACGCACCAAGAGGTCAGCCCGATTATTAATCAGTTTTTTATAAATCAGAGAGATAGTACTGTCGGGCACGTGACCATCAAGTATGCGGTCCTCGAGGGGCGAAGAAACCGGGACCTTGGTCCCTTCCCCAAAGACCGAGAGCAGGGCATGCCGAACCTGGGCATAACGGAAGAACTCCCTTTCAGTAAGCTCGTATTCGCTCTGGAGCGCCGCGAAGGTTTTAACCGCGCCCTTAACCCATAAGTCTCCCACTCTGCTAATACCGATCGTGTCCCAGTGCTCAAAGCCTTTCGTTGTCCAGAGGCTTCCCAAGCGGTCTGAGGCAAATAAAGGAGTAGCACACGTTAAACGCTCACTCCAGCCCATGGCTACATTCGCCGCCTTCCAGATCCTTACCGCAATCCTAGTAGGGCCCGTAAGGGTCCTTCCAGCCGATCGGGAGTAAAGCGCCCTGTTATAGTTACCGCCGGGAAGCAGGAATTTATCCATCTCATATGCCGGGTTCAAGCCAGGCGCATACGTGGCATGGTTAATGGCCGATAGCTGGGAGGCCCAATAGTACCGTCTGATGTCAGGAAGCGCGATGCCCCCGTCGTACCAGGAGAGAGTAAGCTTTGCCAAAGCGATACGCGCCCGCCCGTCCCACACCAGTCTCCTCTGCAGGCTCTCCACCTCCCGAAAGTAGGCCACCGGAATGACGTCGAAGGAGTTCTGAAGTGCATAAAGGAATCTGGGAAGGGACATCATTTTAAACAGCGCTGCGCGACCAAGCGGGGACAAGGGCAGCTTACACCACCGAGCCGTATCCACCCTCAAACGCCGAAGTGGAAGCAGGAGGTTCTGCTCATAGCGAACCGCCGGATCCAACGAAACGTACACCCCCAGGTATTTAAAGCCGGACCGAGATATTTGGATCGGAAGCCGAGGCGGCAAGAGAGGAGGGCCACCAGAGATAGGATACACGCAAGATTTAGACCAGTTAATCGTCAGACCCGAATTTCTCCCAAAGGAAGTAAGGACATCAAAGAGAACATTAAGCGACTGCCGCGGCGAGGTGAGGTACAAGAGAATATCATCCGCGTACAACGAGACCCGGTCCTCGAAGCCCGGGGCCCACCGGATCCCTCTGATCGAGGGCTCCCAGCGGAGCTAGGCAGCGAGCGGTTCCAAGGCGAGAGCAAAGAGCAGAGGGGACAACGGGCACCCCTGCCTAGTACCCCTTCCGAGAGCGAAAGGCTGAGAAACCCGCCAATTGACAACCACCTGAGCCATTGGTCCAGCATAAAGAAGCTTCACCCAGCCAAGAAATCCCTCCCCAAAGCCAAATTTAGCCAAGACAGCCCAGAGGAATGGCCACTCGATAGTATCAAAGGCCATCGTGGCATCTAAAGAAACCAGTACGGCTGGTTCGGAGAGGTACTCCGCCCTAGCGAGGACGCCGTGGAGACGCCGCAGGTTAAGAGCGGTATTACGATGAGGGATGAAGCCGCATTGATCCGGATGTATCAGATCACAGATAACGCTCAGCAAGCGAGTGGCGAGGACTTTAGCCAGTATCTTGGGCTCGGCGTTTAATAGGGAAATAGGCCTGTAGGAGGCACAGCGGTCTTGTGGCTTACCATCCTTGGGGATCACGACTACAGTAGCCAGACGCTGGTCGGCGGGAAGGGAACCCTTCTCGAGCGACTCCTGAAACTTACGACGGAGGAAAGGCGCGATTTTATCCGGGCATAATTTATACAGTTCAATAGGCAGGCCGTTGGGGCCCATAGCCTTGCCAGAGCGAAGGGAGCGAATCGCAGTGGCAATCTCTTCAACAGACAAGGGGGCGTCCATCTGCTCACGGTCCTCGACGGACAAGCCGGGCAGAGCAATATCCCGCAGCAGAAGGCGAGAGTCATCCTCATCCCTATCAGTCACCGGGGAGTACACCGCCCGGAGGTGGTCAGCAAAACACTCCACAATCTCACCAGGCTCAGTCACACACGCTCCATCCGAAACCCGAAGCTCCGGGACCACACGATTCACTCTCTCCTTCTTATCCAGCCAAGCAATCAATTTACCCGCCTTGTCCCCGGCGTCATACAATCTACCCTGCTGCTCCCTATACATAGTCTTGGCAGCGTCAGTAACAAGAGACTTGTATTCAAACTGCTTCAAGCTGAGGGCATGGAGCCCATCCGGAGTGACACCCGCCTCCAAGGCCGCCTCCAGCCCCGATATGTCAGTCTCCAGCTTCACCACCGCCTCATTCTTGATCTTCTTAGCCACCACTATCTGGGAGAGGGCATGTCCGCGGAGTACTGTCTTAAAAGCTTCCCACAGGGACATTGAGGACGACACCGACCCCTCGTTCTCAAGGAAATATTGGTCAATCGACTTGACCAGGCTATCGCGAGTCGTGGGGTCTCGCAGGTACCAAGGGTTAATAGGAGCGATCCGCCCTGCAGACCGCGTCCCGGTGTCAAAGAGCAGCCACAGTGGGGAATGATCAGAGATACCCCGAGCCAGGTGCTTAACCTCTCGAATCCGGGCAGTCTGGGCCGCGGGCATAAGAAAATAGTCTAATCTGGAAAGACTCCCATGTGCCCCAGAGTGAAAGGTGTACTGACATTGTGTCGGATGCATTAACCTCCAACAATCTACCAGACCAAAGGTCTCCAAGAGTCTGCCGAGCCATGCCTGGACAGCGGGGAGGGCCCTGGGCGGGTGACGATCCCGGTCGCCCGAAACCACCGAATTGAAGTCCCCACCCATAAGCAAAAGACTGTCCGGAAGCTCAAGCAGCATGCGACCCAAGTCTGAGAAGGTGGAGTTCTGGAGGCCCGGGGGAACATAAACAGAGACCAAGGAAAGGGACTGCCCCTCCCACCTCCCAGTCAGAGCCATATAGCGCCCTCTATCATCCGGGACTACCCTGGTGATCTCTAACGGAAGTGAAGATCGCAGGAGAATGCCCACCCCTCTAGAACCAGTGGTGAAACCAGAATGGGCCACGAGGCGGTATCCCCCCCTGTTCATGGCATGACAAACATTACCAACCAGATGCGTCTCCTGTAAGAACACCACATCAGGAGTCAGACGACGCAAATACTGCAGCACAACACCCCGCATGATACGGTCCCCGAATCCATTGACGTTCCATGACATCAATCTCAACCCGTCCCCCCCATCCCCTCCAGTAGATCAAAGGTCCCCCAGCAAATAGCGCAACACCCGAAACTGGACCAGAATCAGTACCTCGCCTTGAAATCAAAAAACACACATCAAAACAACCCCTCCCACCCCCCAACCCCCCCCCCAAATCCAACTCCCCCCACCCTGCACCCCTGCGGTCCAAAAAAACACCCCAACTTGCAGTGTGCCTGTCGCCCTACAAACCCCATTCTACGAAAAGACCCCGGAGGAGGAAAGGGACCCGTCCCCGCCCTCCCCCCACACAGGTCATAGTGAAACAAAATGAACAAAAGAAGTAAAACCCAGCCGAACAGTACAAAGTGGCAAAGTCAAGGACCAAAAATCACTCCGAAGGGGACCCGCCACCCTCGGTACCGGCAGAGGGCCCAGGCCGGTCACCCCGGTCCGGCAGCGAGTCCAGACAGTCACTCACAGTCGCGGGAGAGTCAAAAAAGGCAGTCCGATCCTCGTGTTCCACTCGGAGCTTTGCGGGAAAAAGCATAGAGTACTTAAGGCCCAGGTCACGGAGACGACGCTTCACCCCCTGGAAACCCATCCTCTGTTTCTGGACAAGTTGGGTGAAGTCCGGAAAAAAGTTAATAGACGAGTTCTCATGATGAACCGGGCCGTGGACCCGTGAGGCCTGCAGAATCGCATCTCGGTCTCTGTAGTGGAAAAGTTTGGCTACTATAGGCCTCGGGGGGGCCCCCGGTAGCGGCCGACCGCCCGGAACTCGATGGGCCCGCTCCACGGCAAAGAACTTACTCAGGCCAGCGGGGGCAAGCTGTTTGAGGATGAGCTCCTCGACCAGGAGGTCAACCGGGCAGTTGTCGGAGGACTCCGGAACGCCTATGACACGGATGTTATTGCGTCGGGCTCGTCCCTCAAAGTCCTCCAGCCGCCGGGCCATCTGATCGTTGGCCAGCTTGAGGTCGCCAAGAGTGGTCCGCAGGTCCGACACATCCGCACCAAGGGTGGATGTCCGCACATCAAGCGCTTGAACCCTCTCGTTGGTTTTAGAGAGATCCGCCCGAATTAGTGTGACATCAATAGCCACCGTGTCGATTTTACGGGCCAAGGCCTCGTACTGCGTGGCGATGGTCTCCTTGATGCCGTTAATGGTGCCCATGATGTCCTGCAGGGACAGCTCCGGGGAGACGGATGTGCCACCACCGGCATCGTCTGGGGGGGCACCGGCCGCTCCAGGGGACCCTCTGCCATGAGTGTAGCGGTCCATGTTGTTCGTCTGGACCGGTCCCCCACGGAGGGATGTCTTAGTCTTACGCCCCTCGGGGCCCCCCTTGCCTCCCATGAGGACCACGCTCGCCGAAGGGGACCGCCGATCAAGTGTCGAAGGGGCACCGGCACAGCAGACAGGCGCCGCACCAGAGTCCGCAATGTGGCGGTGCGAGGGGACCAAAGTCAATGGGCACACTTGTAGCAGGCGGAGACAAAGGCCTCAAGCAGAGGCCAAGTAAACACCCAGCCGCACCAAGCAATTCCGCCGTCCAGCCCCTCAGAAGTCCAAAAGTGAAACCGAAAGTGATGGAGCGGCCACTGGCACAGCGCTGCTGCCGCTGTTGTTCAATTACGCCCCGGCTCCACAGGTCACCACCGGACCGGGCACAGCCATCGGTTGGGCCTCAAACGTTCAGACCACGATAAATCAGGATTCCCAGGTCCGATTTGATTTCTGAAAGGAGGTCAGTGTTCAGCCAGCCTTCATCTTCCAGATTCCGTAAACCATATCAGGATAAAATCAGGATAAGTTCCGAGGAGCAGCGAGGGTCCGGGGAGCCCTGTGCTCACGCGACCATCTTGAATGCGCGCTAGGCTCCTCCCCCCTTTCTGTGATATCTAGTGGTAAACTGGTATTCTAGCAAAACACACAAGATGATGGATGGAATGTTGCACATTGGCAAAACATTCACCCCCCAGTCACAGATCTGGGTTTAATCCGTTGTTATTTTGCTCACCATGCCACCCCAGTTTAGACATGGCCATATGCAAATCAGTCTTGACCCTGTGCCTCATGGGAACAGACCAGCCCGAACTGCCAAGCCATGTCTTCCCTGGACCGGAATCAAGCATCCTAGGACAGGTTTCGGGGTTTCACTGGTATTCTATGCTACTACTGGTAACTGTGCCATTTTATGGAATTAACACTCACGTTTGTCTCCATTAACTTAGTTAGACCTTAAATCAATTATATTCCTCTTAATTACATATCTCAACGAACACTAAATTGTAGAAAGATAATGTAAACAGTACATTAGAAATATTTGTATCCAGTGTGTAATATGCTCAATTTTTTCCCCTCAGTTTTACGAGTTCTGTCTCTAGGCAACATTCTGCTTGAGCAGGTGTTCTGTTAGGCCTTCTTAAGGTATTGACACGCCCCATATTTGAGCAATAGTAATAAGTACATTTTCTTCTGGCAGACGAAGTGCATTTTTTAAAAATGTTTTTATTATTAGTCTAATCACTGTAAAATCCTAATACAGGGGAGACCTCTAGGGCCTTATTTCCGACAAAACGATGCACCACTGCGCTGCAAGCCTTTTTGGTAAACTGAGCTGCATCATTTTAAAAGCACAGGGATGCTTCGTTTTAACAACAATGCAATGCATCCATGGGCTTTTCCCTGCGCCGGCGCACAATTGGCTCCCATGTGCCAGCACAGTCATGTTTGCATCATGTAGAAAGGGTGAATGTGTTGCAGGGATGATGGTTTTTTGCAGACAGAGGTACCTTCTTTCACAAAAACAATAATTTTTGGCATTTTCCTCTTTCTATGCATGCTGCAGAATGCAGCATGTATTAAGGAGGAAAAAAATAGGAGAAATAATGGTATTCATCCTCTTTGCGCCACTCCTACACCTCTCCTGGTGAGGCGTAGGATTCTTACACATTCCCAGCTTTACAAAAACATTGTAATTCTGGGAATGAGTCAGGTTCCACGGATGTTGCTTGGGAACACCCACAGCCACACCCATGGAATGCCCCTTTCACGCAGAGTAATGAAAGGAGCCCACCTTTACAAGGCCATGAAAAGTTACGCATGGTGACTTTACGTGGCCTCGTAAATATGGGCCTTTAAAAAGTCATGAAAAGTCACACAGGGTGACTTTATGTGGCCTTGAAAATACTGGCAAGTCCATTGCGCCACTGGTGCATTAATAAAAAGTGACACACTAGTGGCGCAATGGGCTTATCAATGAGGCCTGCAGTGCTTACATGTTTTGCATTCTAGTTACTTTCTGGATCCAGAATCAATTAAAAACACAGATCACTGATGTATATTATAGTAGAACATGCACATGGTTTTAGCAGAATATTGGTTGCTAGATAGTCACAATGCTGCTATGAAATGGCCGATCACTACAACAAGCCCAAATCTAGGCCTGATTAGAATTTGAGCTTTTCTGACTAAAAAGCTATCATGGTATGGCCAGTATTTCAACATTAAAGTAAAAAATGACCACTGATCAGCAAATTCCTCAAGTTGTTTTTCAACTTTCAGAAGTGTAATACAGGATACTATGTTACATATGTGTCATGCTTTGCATTTTTTCAAATTAGGAAACTATGTTTTGGTGGATCTCAAATTCATTTAGAAATATAACCCAATCATATTTCTTCCATAATTTTTTTAATATGCTATATATGTTTTAGAATGTTGGGCACCTTACGAAGGGCCACAGGGCTGAAGAGACTACTGGGCCCCAACTGTGGTCATGGAGGTCATTTGCCCTTGGGGTACGCCCTCCTATGGCTCTTTAAAATGAATCAAGTACAGCCCTTTCTGCACTTGATATTCAAGGTAGTGAGGGAAAGCAGTCAAAGTCTTCCCCAAGAGGTAGTTAGGGGGTCATGAGCTCAACAATTAACCAACAGACACAATAACGTTACTGTCCAGCCCGGTGCTTGTTTTTCTGATAAACATGCTTTTAAATTCACAGCAGTACTCAATACTTCATAATTCAGATGTATATACAGGGTTATATCCCCGGCCACAACTCCATTGTGGGCGCTACACCCATCCCTCTTCTCTGTGATCTTGTTAGGGTATGCTATGTGTATTTGTGTAGCACACAACTCACCCGGGAGAGTATCCTGGTACAGAGCCAGGAGTTGTATGGGCTGAGCCAAGAGTTGTATGGGCCAGGAGCAGGGTTAGGTGAAAAACCAGGTTGTCGATTTCTTGCATAATTGAAGAACTAGAGAGGCGGCTATGTTGTGCAGAGGCAGGTCATTTCAGGCTTTGGGAGTGAGATAGGAGTAGGCACCACCACCAGATATGGTTCTGCATAGGCAGGGAATAAAAGTAGCGAGCTGGAATCTGGCTTTGTGGAAGTGTCTGGTAGGTTTGTGGAAGTTTATGCAGTTGTTGAGTGATGTGGGGTAATGCTATGTAAGATTTGTGTATATGGCTGAGAAGTTTTAAGATTGCTGGTTTGTGGATTGGGCGCCAATGAAGCCCTTAGAGGTGCAGGTTAATGTGAGTGCGGGTCAGGAGGTTGAAGGTGAGCCTTTTTTTTTACTGTCTGGAGTCTTTTGGTTAGTTGAGTGTTGATTCCAGCATGGAGTGTGTTGCCTTAGTCCAGTATACTGGTGATAATGGCTTGGTTGATGGGGCTGTTGGTGAGAAGCCATCGTAACTGTTTGGAAGTAGGTTGCATTTACTTGGCCAGTCATGGTGAGTTGGTTGTCAATCACTATTGCAAGGTTCTTTGTGCGGTTAGCTGGTAGGGGTGTGGATCTGAGTTTGGCAGGCCACCAGTTAGAGTCCCGGAGTGAGGTGCCTATGCCAAATACTCCCACATCCGTCTTATCTGTGTTGAGCTTGAAGCAGTTGGTTTTCATTTATCTGGCGACTCAGGTCATTCAGGCAAAGAAATGTGTTTGCTGTGTTGTCCGAGTACGAGCTGGGTGTGATCAGCATAGAACATGATGTTGGCTCCATGAGCATGGATGATGCTGGTGAGTGGGGTAATATAGGCATTGACCAGAGTAGGACTGATTAATGATCCTTGTGGAACTCTGCAAATGAGGTTGACAGCATATGAGGTGAAGGGGGCCGGGCTGACCGACTAGGCGCGTCCCATCAAGGAGGAAAAAATCCAGCAAAGTACAGAACCTTGAATGTTGGCTTTGTGCAGTCATGGATAAGGATAGGGTGGCAGGCTGTCAAAGGCTGCAGAAAGATTCAATAGGATTAGGGTCACGGTGTCACCTCTGTCCATCATCATCTGGATATCATCAGTGGTGGAGATGAGGGTGGTCTCTGTACTATGGCTAGGCCTGAATACAGATTGAGTGCTGTCAAGGAGGTGGTTTTTAGTGGGGTGAGTAGCTAGGAATTTGTTTATCATATGTTCCATTACTTTTAGTGGGCAGGGTAGCTGGGATTTGTGCCAGTAGTTGGCTATAGTCTTCGGACTTGCTGAGGGCTTCATGAGGAGACGGAGTACTGTAGCATGTTTCAAGGCATTTGGGTAGGTGGCTGTGATGATTAAGTCATTCAGGATGTTGAGGTTGGAGATGGATTCGGGGAGGTTTTTATTTTGTTGAGGCTAGTGGAGTAGCAGTTCAGAGGACCAGAGGCTTCTGAGATCTTCTGCCAGTCCTGCCGTGAAGGTTTAGTAATGGTGTTTCTCCAGTGTTGTGGAATGGGTATGCTAATGTTGATATGGGTGTGATCAGACCAGCTGATCTGTGCTGGTTTGTCTATTGCAGTGTTGCTAAAGCTGATGAAAATGGGGTAGAGTAGGTGTCTGTGGGCATGTGTGAGTTCTTTCACTCACTGGGTTGGTGCAAGGTTAGGCAGCTCCTCAAGGGGTGGTCATGTTGGCATTAGTGAGGTCCTTCATTTAGCAGTTGAGTTCACTGAGGAGGATAAAGTCTCTGGAGTAGAGGATAAGGGTGCTTAAGAAGTTTGTAATGGTGCTACTGAAGTTGGTGTGTGGTTTCAGAGAAAGGAAGATGAGGGTACCACTCCAGATTTAGCTGGTAGTGATGAGGAGATTGAAGGTTAAGTGTTCCATGTTTGTTGGTGGTGCTTTCTGAGGTGGTGGAATATTGCATGCATTCCTTGAAGATGATAGCAACTCCACTTACGGGTCTGTTTGTCCTACCCTGTCTTCTGATCTTGTCTCTGCGGGGATTTCAGTGACAATGGCAGGGGCTGACGATGGAACCAGACAGATTTTGGTCAGGAAGAGCAGGTCCAGTGAGTGGTTGTCTAACAGAACCCACATGTTGGTTGTGTGTTTAGTGAGGGAGAAAGTGATGAGGATTATGCAGAACTAGGAGGGGTGTGGTTGCATGTGTTGAGTGTGTTGAGTGTGTTGGGTGTGTGAGGTGCATGGAGGGAGAGAGTTAGGTGTGGGAGTGTGCATGTGAAATGGCAAGTGGCACAGGAGACTGTAGCTTCAGTGTTGGACATCAAGGCATAGCAGCAGTTCTGAAAGATACAACTTGGGTTCAGGTCACAGAGGTCCGTGGGGAAGTAGAGCTATGATTGACCTTAGCTTTGAAAGAAGCATGAATAAGACTCAGTAGTTTTCAGACAAGTCAAATGAGCAATCTGTGCAGTGTTCACTGTTTTTCTTACCCCTGTTGTTGCAGTGGATATCAAATCACTTCAGTGAGCTCTCAGTGGCTCAGTCAAACTGCTGGTGGGGTCCTGCTGTAAATGGTACAGCCTCAGCAGCAGTCACCAGGGAGGTGAGGCTCAGCTTGCGTTTTCACTGAGTTCAGCTAGCCTGGTGCTGCTATGAAGATGCCCTCAGCAGTTGGTGCCTGTTTCTTGACCAATGCAAATACACAACATGGTAGTTGCAACTTGGACTGGGTCAATACATATGATGAGGCAGTTACAGCCCACCAAGGGACAGTATACACAGCTAGGTATTGGTATCCCCAACCTGGGACAACGCACACAGCAGGCAGTTGCTCTCCAAACTGGGCCAATGCAAATGATAGGCATTTGCAGCCCTGATCTGGACTGAGGTCGAGATGTATGTAGACATTTGCGGTTCTAGTCATCAACAGTGGAGAAAGACTGTCTGTCTCTTTCCATCACAGGCCACTCCTGGCTTACCTCTCTCAGGAATTGCACTTTCTCTCTGTGATCTTCAAGCAAGGAGTATGCTGGGCTTCTTCTACTGAACAGGATTCCTCCAGAAAGGACAGGTAAACTCCTGCCCTTTCTCTTCGGCACTCAGACCTTTAGGCCCTATGCAGACCCTCAGCTTCTCCAGCTGAATCTGCAGGCTTCAGGTGCTATCCTTTCACATCAAGAAGACAGGCTGTTAAGCAGTCATAATCCCTGATCACTCAGAAGTACTTGGTTCCCACTTTATTCATATTTACTAGACAAGGGGTGTGGGTCCCCTGTCTCAAACATCAGAACTGGTTTGTGGGAATTGTATCAAGTATCCTTCTTATGATGCTCCCAGACACAGCCTTTGTGTAGAGTAATGCTTCTCCTGGCAGGTACCACTGGGGCTATCCCCAAACTGGAGCACTCACAATATGCATACAAAGAAGTGAGTTTTCTGCATCTGGTTGGCATCAGACTCTCTGAAGCAGTAATCAGGAACAGACAAAAGGGTTGCCCTAACCATGAAACTTCTCACTTTGAACAACAGAAACGTCAGTCCCAGCCTTCACTTCTTCTATCTACCAAATGGCAGTGCTCAGGAAAAATATTCAGAAACCCCTGCTAACAACTCTTTATAGAATTTCTAAAGTAAGAGTATCTCCATCCTTCCAACTCCATTGTAAAAGTAGCCACCAGACAAGACAGACAGTTTCACTGGTTGGGGAACTTGTCCTTATCCTCCATCTTGTTCCCTGCTAAACCAGTAACTTCCAATATAGATCCACTAGCTACTCAAGTTGATACATTCTCAGAGCTCTATTATCACGTACTATATGCACACTATACACTAACATCCACTCAACATACACACAGGATATCAACACAAGGTTTTTGGTAACACTGGAGTTGTACACGAGAGAAGTCAGGAGGCCAAATTCTCATTGACGCAGATAAGAAGGTCTGCACACTATATGACATTATAAAGCACTGTACACTGACACCATTCCTTTATGTACTAAATACTTGGCAGGGACAGTGGTCCTTTGTCCATTATGAAGGCACTCTTGATGTGGCCCTCCAGGTCACAGGACAGGTGCTGGATTTCATATAGTCAAGGTCAGGTCCAGTCTTCAGCGTGCATGCTAGATTAGAATGTCACCTGCACCACAATCAAAGTCAATATAACCAATTCACAGGTAGTTGGGCACTCCTGGCAGAGGTACATGCCCATATACGGTGTAGGTGACATTCTTGTCCGAGCGGAGGCACAATTAGTGTAACTTACTAAGTGAGACAAAAATGGGTGAATTAAATGGTATAACAAATTATAAACCACTGGACATTGGTTTAAGTTCGTTATTTTCCATGATATTGTATCTCTGTGCCATCAGGGATGGAGACTAATCATATACAACTTAGTCTTGACTCAATCCTAAAGATACAGTCTATTGCAGAACTAAAAAGCCAAACGTCGCCTAAACACAAGCACAGCCCAAGACATGATCTAGCCTTCTGGGGCCTTATCACTAAGGCGCACTTTTATTCTGTATCACATATCTATGATGCAGTTTAGATTTAGAATTAAGACCGTCCTGTTTTAACCTTGTTGCCAGATATGTATCTAATATTTCATTGCACTCTGTTGAACATTACACATGTGTTTTTTCATCCCCTTCTGTTTCAATAGATATGTATCATCACACTCCCAATATGTCACATCTTGGTTCTGAGCCTCTAAGCATTTTAATTCTGACGTGTGCTCATAATAAGTAAAATAAACGTAAAAAGGTAGCTATGAGGCAAACATACTAATCAGAGCATGCAATCACTTTGTTTCACCTCAAATATGACGCTCCAATGGACATTGCCTACCAACTGTTTTTGCTTGGTCCATTCTCATCATATTAATAAAAGCAGTTTATTCGGCTTTTAAGAAAAATCTAATTCATAATATTAAGCCACATGTATAACAAAAAAATAAATGTCATGTATTTAAATTTATAAAATGCTGGCGGTTCATAAATGTTCACACTGTATCTTCTGACTACACCAATCAATCAAGCAGGATTTTTAAAGTTCAGCTAGTCAGCGGGGAGGGTATCCAGATGCCTAAACCACATTATTTCTA
Organism: Triturus cristatus; assembly: GCF_964204655.1. Classification (NCBI taxonomy): domain Eukaryota; kingdom Metazoa; phylum Chordata; class Amphibia; order Caudata; family Salamandridae; genus Triturus; species Triturus cristatus. The sequence goes on along the minus strand of NC_140582.1, from coordinate 769,507,224 downwards.
AACCACATTATGCACTAACACAATTATCCTGGAAATGCCTAAACCAAAAGAAGCATTGGCAAGCCTGATAATTATTTGCATTAAAAGGCCAAGCTATAAGCTTTGACATTGCTTGTTGCGACCACTATGTAAAAGCATGCATCAAGACGCATAACAGGCAGGGCTGAGAACTTTGGAATGGGTTTTCTGTTAAAGGAAACCCATGTCAAGATGATCACTGATGCACAAGTAAATTTATCATTTCAACATTCAAAACAACCTTGTTAGAATGGGACATGGAAATGCAAAAAAAGGAAGCGTAGCATGGCCAGTAGGATGGGGAGAGGGAAGTGGAGTGAGCAAAGAAGAAGCAGCAGGGAGTGGGAGTGAAAGTAAGATATGCAGATACAGAGGATATCTTGAGGGAGAGCAAGGAGACATATGAACTTCCATGGAGTGCTCAATAGCAACTAATCAAATATTCCCAAGTATGCTGTTGAAGGATACAACTCATCCACTGAAAACAGATTTGAGACTGAAATGCTCCTGAGTGTTTAAAAAAAAAGAATAGTGAAGAAAGCAATGGAATCACGAGCATACAGCTGAGATGGACGGCAAAGTCAACCATTATAAGCAAGGGACTCACCTGAAGCACACTCTGTGTATATGATTGGAAACAATAGGGCTTGCCAACAGATAGCTAAAGCTGTCTGTAATCAAGACCTAAACATTAAAAACAAAGACTTTTCCTCCTGCCTCTCTAAAGAAACTTCATCAAACAGAGAATAGCACCTTCTCACTTAACCATCGGGATATCTATATAGACCTTGTTCATCCGATTACATGTCCACAAAAATAACTTTCCCATAGACCCTCAACACTCTGCTTCACCCGAGAAGCAACAATTAGGAGAAACCTATGATCCACCATAATCAATAAATATATATTTGCAATGCACATTCTATAAACTTGTAACAACATAAATTGGTTAATTATGTAAATCTGAAACCTTGATGTCCCTCAACCTCCAACTGAACTTCTACAGTGTGTAAATTTGAAATAAGCTGTAAATGTCTTAATTGTGTCCACCCGTAAAAGTATTAAGCCTTTCACCCCTCTTTAACTTCTGAAATTACTTGTAATGGCGTGTACAGGGGAAATCTCTGGGTTTTGCTGTCTCCTGAGGTCCAGTATAAGTTATATGAATATCCGCAAGTAAAAATAAAATTAAAAATGTGCAGGATAATTTGGAGGGGACATCAGTACCCCCGGAGATAACGGGCCTAGTGTATTAGAAAACATGAAATATAACCCTTATGTAGTTGCACAGGAGGACCTGCACTTGCAACTGTGCCTTTTGAGATCTCAAATCTATCTTGTGAATGGAAGTGACCTAACACTGCTCAGAAATGCTGGTAATACAATTTATGAAACACTGTGTGGCTGGGCTTTTCAAAAATGTCTGACCAAATCAAATCAACCTAATTGAAAAGTCTCCTTAAAAGCCACGTAGGAAGGTTTCTAATCAAACACTATTAGGACATGTTTAGAAAGAGGTGTGTCCCTTTAAAAGGCAATCTACTGACGATTCAGCTTCAGGGCTCTGTTGAGAGTGTCAAGTACAGAGTACACATGACTAATCTCAAGAGTTAAATTCAATATTAGACAGCATGTATTCTGTAGTCGAAGGTATCCTTCTAAATAATAATACTTGTTTGAGGTCTGTTATTGAAAGAGTTCTGAGAAAATACATTTCTGGGTAAATAAATATCTTGATCCTTTGACAAAGCCTCTTGGCCTACCTTATATAAATTGATACCCCTTTATATTGTGATATTGTATATTATAGGTGGGGTGTACTGTGATGTTGGGGTTCAGGAGCCACTCAGAGTCAAATGTGATTTGAGGTTGTCACCAAAGGTATGTGTGTAATGACCAGTAATTTCAGCAGGATTGGAAAAACAATTAAAAAGAAATAGTGGGGCTGGTGGGTGTCTGTTAGGGTTAGCCCCCACGGTTGGTTGGGCAGAGGGCCTAGCAGCAGTCATGCACAGAAGGGACTTGGCTGTCAGCGGTGACTTTGGGTAGGGTGTTGGCGTAGCTGAATATGGTAATGAAGTCTTACTTTAAATTAAAAAACCCTAAAAACTGAAAGAAAAAACATTATAGTGGTCTTAAACTGACCTTGAAGTTAGGTCAACGTTATATCCTTCTATACATTAAAGATAACTCATAAATCCATTGGAAAAAAACAAAGGTTAAAGTGATGTTATAGTTAGGTAAAAATGGCAGTTAATATTTTAAGCTAAAAAAAAACACCAATTCACTAAAGTAACCATAATAATCCCTTACCATGCATTGCTGATGACCTTACATATTACATTACTAATGAGATGTTCTATGACATTATTGCAAAAACATCACTGGTGACATTTGATCATTGATGAAATCACTGCCAGTTATGGCTAAGGTCCCATCATGTAACTCACAAACCATAACTCTGGGTACAATGTTCATGATCACACTCTTAATGAAACAAATGTAATTGCACATGTTGGAAATCATTTTACAGAAGAGATTACATTTTGCATTACATTTATCAATTTGATAACAAGGGCTGTAAATGTCCTATCATGTATTGATTTAATTATGTCTTATTTTATAAATAACACTTTGCTCTTTTATGTTGTTATTTATTGGTATAAATATTATGAGGACATATGAACTGCATAAATGTGGGAGCTATGGTTAGCATGGCATTTTGTAAATTTCTAATTGTAATTGTAATGACATGTTGCAAATTCCATTAAAATTTAGCTGTGTTTGTTGGTACATTCCTTTTTTAAATATATGTTACAGTTTTATAACAAAGTCAATCATAAGTTCACTTTAACCATTGTTTTTTTCAAAGAATGTTTAGAGAGAATGCTGTGGTTCTGGCAACAAGCCCCTCCCCACTTCTCTTCAGAAGGCTCACCCTCGGTGTGCATGGCTTTCATCCATGTGCAGCATGGTGCTGTGTGCTGGAGATGTGGTTTGAATGCAGGACCTGTCTTCCAATCCTCTGTTGGCAGCCAACACCTGCTGCACACAGCTTCGGCTTCCTGTCTCTGCCAGTTCCTCCAAGGCCAGGCCCTGCTCCCAAAGTACAGTGGGCATCCAACCTCACTGTGCACAGCCGCCCAATGCTCAACCCTCTATGGGGAGCCAACAACTGCTGCTCATTACCTTCCACAGTGTGCCGCATGGAATGGATGACCTGTCACATTGGGGATTAGCTGCAGGACTTGACCTTCCATAAAGGGAGTTAACCACAGATTGGCCCCCGGCCAGGACTTGCATTCTGCCCACCAGTGTTATCATTGATGCAATCATTTGAGATGTTGTGTGTAATGTCATGATTGATGCAGTATGTAAGGTCATAAGCAGGGCATGGCAGGGGCAAAAGTTATAGTTAGCTCAGTGAACTGTAACTGGTGAATTTCAGAGTTTATTCGTTTTTCAACACCTAACTATAAATCACTCTAAGCTTTGTTTTTTCCTGTGAATTTCTATAACTTCACAAAAGTTTCCTATGGAAATTAATATGAGAAAACTATACTTTGGGGCCCCCCTCTGGTTAGGCCTGCTTCATGGATCACCCCAAAACCCAGAAAGGAGATGAGGTCAGCAAACATTTTAGGTCAGACTATTCATAGGACGGGTATTTTCATTTTAATAACTTTGGTGCCGTGTAACAAATCTTCAGAAAGCTTTCCACAAAAAAATGTTTTCACCTCAGACCCTTCCTGGAATGTGACAGGGTGGTCCATCCAGAGCGGGCTAAGAAAAAAGAGGGTAGCAAAATGCAATAGTCCCATGCAATTTCCATAGGGAATTTTCCACAATGCTAATGCCAAAGCGGCTGAACTGAATTACTCCAAATGTGGCAGAAAGCTAGATCTTTAACTAGAAAGTGTGCTTTTTGTGATTTAGTGTAAATTCATTCAGCATTTGTCGATTAATTAAAGATCAAAATCTATAGATATATTGATAGTTACACTTGAATTAAAAAATGAAGCTTACTGTTTGGCCGAAGCAAATTTTTGGAGAGAGTGCTCTGATTGGCTGACCACAAAATCAACAGAAATGTTGCAGACACTTGGGCTTGGTCCCTGCGTCCCGATTTTTTTTTAAAAAGGGCCTAAGGGAGCAGGATAGGAAAACCATGACCCCATTGTTGTGAATCCCAAGGTACACACCCATTGCCAACGTTGTAATCCAAAAACAGCTATGTCCTCAGTTTCATTATTGTGTAGTTGTGTATAAGACATCTCTACATATTGTGCTCTTAAGTAAGCTTATGTATTTCTGTCCCTGAACACTACCTATATAGTACGGTGCTCATGTGTATTGGAGCCTCTGTGTGCTGTACCATGAAGTGCTCTTATCTGTGCCCCATCTCTGTATACTTGTGTAGCATTTGTGCCCTCATCTCAGCCTCCGAAATGCATTTCCACAAAATATTAACAGCCCTGAGTATTCTTACGCTCACCAGTATTACTTGAACTAATGGGTAAAGTTATTTCATGTTTTGGCAAGGGGCAATGGTTTGTCGAGATCCTACTCGATCTCGGCAAGACTCGTCAGCAATCTTAGGTGCGGCCGTATTTATACCGTGCCCAAGACCTCAAGGCTTGCTTTGCCTCAAGACACCGACCCACAAGAAGCTTCCAGTCACACCGCATGGAAAATGGAACCAGAGGCCGACTAGACCCTAGAAAGACCTGGCAAAAATAGAACATTAGGTATTATTTTTACCTTTTGAAAGGACATGTATGCAACTCATCACTGAAGTACAAGAAGGCGTCTACAGTTTAACCCAAAGACTTGATTATGTGATGCTTGAGAAACAAATAACTGGATGAACACGCACAACTTTTAATCTGAATGTGGTTGTACTCAATTTGTAGTGTGCTCCATGGGTATCACTCTCTGATCACAGAGCGTGAAAATCCAATCCATAGAGCGTTCCCTAATAGGGTCCGTCCCCCTAGGCACAGTAAAGAGCTCCACTCTCCTGGGGTTGTTCTATTTTAGAATGTTCAACATAAAACAGAAGTGCTCTGATGTAAACCAACAATGTTTATTGGTTATCTATCTTCTTTGAATATTCTTGAACATATTGCTTAATGTCAGCAATAGAAAACAAACAAGGTCGTATGGAATGGAACAATCCTCCATCCTTTACTCCATCCCGATGCATTTCGGACAACCAGCCCTTCGTCAGGGGATAATTCTATGGAAGCACATATAACACTGGCATGAGAAAACCATACTATCATAAATCCATGGTCATTTACCACACATGGGTGTATTGACCGATTAGTAAAGCTAATGTAGTGACACCCTTAATAATTAAGGTGGACCAATTTAAGGTGGCCATAAGTGCATACATTCACAGTAGTACATGTAAAAGTCAGTCCAAGAAAAAAAGATCAAAAGGGCTTGTGAAACTCGAAGTACTCGGTGTAAACCAAATGGGAAAAAGTGCCAAAATAAACGATGTGCTGTTTCTAATAAGTCATGAATACACATCTCAGTAATAACTGAGAATCTTTCTCAAAAGTGTAGAAATCAGTGCAAAAACCGAAATTGCCACCAGATGCTGCACCCCTAAATAAAACATGCAATTCATAAAAGTAAAAAGGCAAACTCTCTGAATCAATTAATAAAGGTGCCCGCTTCGCACCAAATACATTCTGGTGCCTAGTATATCATCATCTGCATTACCACTTTGTGTATGAAAAAGTTCCTACCACCCGCTTTAAGTTTCCGTGATTGTGCTAGCAAGCAAACATGCAAGAAGGTTCTACCGCATGAAGCCTGTATGCTTAAAAATCATTCTATCACGCTAGCATGCGAGACATTTATAACGCGTGAGACGTGCGCTTAGTGTTTCCTGACTTCTCACGAATTGACACTTTGGCCACCATTTGCAAAAGCGATAAACAAGCGAAATTACTCTTATTGCAAATACTTACCGGGCAGGATTTCAAACTTATAAGGCAACGACATAGTCCTGAGTGTATTACGACTCAGACTGTTTGGCCAGCATTTAATTAAATAAAGCAACAGTAACGAAGGACTAAAGACAGTGACATAAAAAAACACACTGAAAATAGGGACCATCTTAGAACGTGTCAGTATAAATAAAAAAATTAAGACCCACTGCAAAATGAACTAAATGATACCCCGAAGGTCCACCCAAATATGCATAATAACATACTCAACATTTGTAATCAGTGAAAAATTCAAAATAGGCAGAGCAAAGTTAGAAAAGTCCTGAAAACAAATGGTAAAAGTAGGAATACACAAAGAAAGAACCATGTAACCAAAAGTATTAACTGTTCTATATCGAATTATTGCTATGATTTAACCTACCTTTTTTCAATAGTAATTTACCGTCATATCAGATCGATGCCTTTGAAATTCAAATGTATATACCAGAGTAGTTAAAACTCTGAATCGTTACACTTCGCCTGGTGAATTGTTTTGTACATTTGGCACATGCACTTTATAATCTACAGTATTACTCCCTATTTCTGATCGTTACAGTGACTCATTTGAAGTGAACCCCCTACCACTTAGCTGCTACCATAGAATGTACTGTATTTTTATAATGTTTTAGGCCATAATCGGCTATGTTTTTATCTTTTTTTACAATTGTATGTATTTGGCTTTTTACACTTATTTTGATGGAAATGAAATGTGTGCTATTTTATTTGTGCTTTTATTGCCAAATTGGCCGAAATAAAGCTATTATTGAATTGAATTGAAACATGTAAGCACTATAACCCAAATAAATGTTTAGCATTAGCCAGTTAAAATGAAAAAACGTCCAAATGTATACAATAATGAACAGAGGTCAATCAACGTTAACAGACAGCTGTATTAAAGATAGCACAAAAACTCCAACCTGTCATTGAGCCCATAGAGTTTCAAGGCATCCAGGAGCTTGATCCAGAAGTTCTCCCTCTGGAGCAGATAGTTATTGTTATCCTTGCCTTCTTTTTTCTCAATGATTTCCAAAACCAAAAATGTGAGTTGGCTAATGTTATGACCATTATCCACAAAGTGACTGGCAACCACAGACTTCATCTTTCTGGTTCGAATTTTACTTTTGTGCTCGTTGACTGTTGTTTTAATCTTTCTTTCGGTCTTACCTACGTATACCAACCCACAGGGGCATTTCAGTAGGTATACAACACTTTTTGTATCACAATTTGCGGAGACCTTAAAAATTAATCTTGGTTCCTTTTCTTGGATGTGTGATCCAGGTGCCTTTAATTATGTTGTTACAATTATTACAATTATAACAAGGGATCATGCCTTTGTGTCCAGTCTTCTGGATGTCCTTCCTCTTCTGAGTGAGTATCTCTTTGATATTTCTACCTCTTTGGTTAAGAAACAGACACTTTAGATGTACGTCTATATCCAAGACTCAGACATTTTCAAATTAAGGTTATTCACCAGACATTGAAAAGACCTTCACTGCATTCAAAAGAAATTCTTGTGCATTCGGAAGGGCATGTTCCACCACGTCCTCTTCAACAAGGGTTTATAGTGAATCTCTCAAAAGGGTAATTCCTGTATATTAAGAAACATTGATAATACATGAGTATGATGATAACGTGCTCTGTTTCATGTATTCTGTTGTTCTCGTGAAATAAGAAGAGACCAGTAAAATCTGTTAAATCCCACAACCCAATTGCTGACAAAAGAATCGAGGTGTGCCTTTCGTGCAAGAATCAGTTGATCTCAGGTAGCTAGCGAATTAACATGGAAGAGGGTGGGATTAAACTTGGCCTACTTTAAAAGATGACTGACAAATCTTCTACTTAATGTTTTAAAGTATGACAGCTGCATAAGACAAAGGAACACCCACACTGACCACCCCTGGATCGTCCCTCCCTTACACCAATTATCTTTCTTGCTGATGTCATTATTATAAGTAAGACAGTACTGTTTGAGGAGTTGGCTCAAAACGTCTCCGTGAGACTACACCATTAGCTTGAAGACAATGTTTGCAGTATGTCCGACACCCATACCCCCTAGCCCTTGGCGAGTTGGTCCCCCCAGGCCTAAAATAAAAAAGAAGTTGGGGTCACCATGATCCTGTTGGAGTCTCAAGGGAGTCCAGAGGGACCGAGAAAATAAATTATCAAACAAATGTGGGATTGGTGTCGATATAGCATTGGGCACCCAACACCATGCCACACATGCCCAAAGGCTCTGCGCAGCAAGGGTGTTGGGCGCCCGCATTTGGTAATAAGATCTTAATTTATGTTAAAAAGATGTAGAAATTGATTGAAAAAATCAAAAGTAAAAGTGGAATTATAATTAAGTATCACAATAATATCTTTCTATAATTCTTTTTTAAGCTTCAGAAATTCAATGAAAAAAGCATAGGTTAAAGTGACATAGTTAGGAGAAATGTTCAGTTTGATTCGATTCAATATTCTTCATTTGGTTTGTTGAGACAACCATAAAAGCAATTCTAGAATTAAAAATATACTTTTAGAATCAATAACACAATATAATTACATATACCATGACAATGAAGGACATTAGTTTTTAAGATAAATAATGTGGCATAATAGCATATTCCAGATTCATTGAAGAACAAGAGCAGTTCATAACGGCATTACACGTTCTTGCATTATATCTATTTCTTGATCAATTAAGAGGGACAATACCTTTCCTCGAATTAAGTGCTTTTAAAATGAATGACGCAGCATAAAAGCATATTCCTGGGTCATTCAGCCCAAGAAGGAAGTTCATAGCAGCATGATATGATCTCACGTTATATTTTATAAAAAGCAGTTTCAGATAAAAACATCTAAAATACAAATAAAAATTACAAAAGAGCATAAAGTGCACTGTGCTTTGTTTGGAAAGCTCATCACAAGGGCAGGGTGTAGAATCCAGGGGGCATGTTTTCATAACTGGAAAAGCAACTAGATGATGGACTATGCCTAATCTCAATCTAGTCAATACATAGCGATGTGAATATTTAGTCACTGTGATCAAATATTCTTTGATTCCTCTTCTAAATTCAGTTGATTTCTTAACATTTAAAAGTCGATTGTTTCTCTATGATACTCCTTCGGGTTTCTTTTTTGTATGCCAAGAATAAATCCTTGATTTCCCTTTTGTTTAAAGAAGTCACCTGTCCTGAGTTGTCGAAAATCTCTATATTAAATATTTTGCTATATATGTCACTAATATATTTTAACCACGGGATGTGTTATTTTTTTCTTAAAGAGTAAACAATCTTTGATGATAGACTTGGTAAAGGCTGTCTCGTCTTTAGCCCATATAGATCTCCATACCAGCAGTGGTCGCACAGCAGTCAAATCTGCTAGGTATGTCAGATCCACCTCCCGGTGTGTTAGCTCAGTAGATGCTGAAGGTGGCAGGCTTAAAAGTCATTTTAAAAAGGCATTTTCGTCTTGTTGCAGAGCCTGGCAGCAGTGATAGCCCCAGACCCTTGCACCATATAGGGTTGTAGCGACACATCTCACCTTACATATTTTAAACATTTCCTTTACAGGATGGATACCTAATTTAGATGCGGATCTAAAAACCCCATGTACATTCTTAGTCATCTTGGAATGGACATTAGAAAGTTCCAGATTCCATTAAAAATTGCTCAAATAGGTTACCCCTAAATAACAGAATTAATTAACAGTTTGTACTGGAGTGCGATCTATATATGTAAGGTTTTACATTTCATTGATTTAGTGACACATATCATGGTAAACGTTTTTGTTTTGTTAATTAGTAGTTTCCATTCAGCTATCAACTTGCTAAATTTATCCATGAGTCGTTGTAGACCAATAGGGGCCCTAGAAAGTAGTACCTCATTATCTGCGTATAATAAAATAGGTATGGGATTGCTCAATATTTGCTGAGCATCTACCTTCTCCAACTGCAGCACTTTATCAACCTTGTTAATAACCTTGTTAATAAATAGCGAAAAAAGTAGTGAAGCAAGGACACAACCTTGGCGGATGCCACATTTACGTCAAAATTTGGAGTGCACTCGCCCCGTTGTCCGTATATCACTTTGCAGGATAACATTTCATAGAGCTCTGCAAGTAAATGAATGATGCCTTTGGGTGCACCAAGATTAATTAAAGTAGGCCACAAAATTTTATGATCAACTAAATCAAAGGCACTACTAAGATCTGCAAAACATAGGTATTGTCTCCCTTCTTTTGCTCATGTATATTTACCTATTAGCAGTTGTAGGTTAATGCATTGTTCTATAGTCCCTAATCCTCTTCTAAAACCATATTGCGGTGGGGAGAGAATATCATTATCGATTATCCATTCCTCCAGTCACATTAATAAAACTTTACAGATGAGTCTAAAAGTGAGATAGGGCGGTAATTTTTAGCTTCTGACTTATTGCCTTTTTTTTAGATAGGGATAATAACTGACTGACCCCATGAGGGGAGTATACACTCTGTCACCGCTAAATTAAAAACTCTTGTAAGGATTGACCCCCATAGATCAACCGCAGCTTTGTATTCATCTACTGGGACCCCATCTGGGCCCAGGACTTTACCTCCCCTGCTTCCCTTCAATCCTTCCTGCACTTCTTCCACTGTAATATTTAGTGGTATAACCTGCCACTTGCTCTGTATAAGGTTTTGTACTGCACATATCTCAGGTCCTGGCTGATTAAAAATACCCCTAAAATGTGTTACTCAGGCTTCGCATATAACGTGGGATAACAATTCTGGGAGTGAATAATTCTTTAAAATGGCGTATCTGCTGTTTCCCAGAATAACTTGAAAGTTTATCCCATGCTAGCTCCTGCAACTCCCTTCCCCTCGTTTCAAGGACACATTTATAGTTATGACTTAAGTTTTTGAATACCTCATTGTCTCTTACAATGTAGGGCTTGTTTCAGATGCTTTAGTGCCGCAGTGCAGGTGTGGTTAAACCACCCATTCCTTTTCCTCCTTCCCTCCTTAGTGGGGGCCGTTAAGATCGCATCAATATTAGTATTAATTTTGACAAAGTTAGCAATCATCTCACTGGGGTCTACTTCCTCTGTGAGACAGTAAGTAATCTCTTTATTGCATTTTAGGACAAAATCATATTTTAGGGGTTCCACTCCCTTCCATTTTAAACGGGTGCCATTGGATCTATGGGGAACAATGTTGGTTACAATGCTTTGGTGCATTGGCCTTTTTATGCCCCAAAATTGGAATGACATAATAATGCAATTCTGATCACTCAGTGATGGTGGGGCGACCCACGTGGTATCACACATGTGAATAATATTAGATGAAACTAAGACATGATCAATGATCGATGCAGCATTCCTACCAATAAAGTATTACAAGCACACTGCAGTAATTCAAGATCATCTTTGGCAACCATTGTGTTTAGATCTTCCCCATATCCATTGTGTGGAAAATGTATAAAATCGTCCCCTTTGTCATTCCTAATACCCCAAACTTGGGTAGAGGCCAAAGGACATATTTGGTTGTTAAAAACTCCAACCCAAATGAGTACCATATATTACTAATTGAGCCAAGAAATGTATCAAGCCCTTTATCCAACTCAATTACAATGTTTCTCCTGGCGGTATCAAACACATTGTTATAGTGATTGACCACAACCACATCCCTCCCTTCTTTACAGTGCAGCCATATAATCTGTTAGGGTGCTTCAATTGCAACTACTTTTTTGACACATACTGGTAGATTATTGGAGATAAGGATCAGGAGCCACCCTTTCGCTCTTCCAGCAGGAGATGGTAAAGCCTGTAGCCAATATGAAGAGAACGCTTTTATATATATAGGATCAGGGCACCAGGTTTCTTGCAGGCAGATCACATCAAACCCATTAATGAAATCTTGCCAACCTAACAAATCTTATTTGCTCATAAATTCAGCAATATTCCAAGTTGCTATTTTGTAACCATTTCCTATACTGGTTTCCAGGATATCAATAGGGGTCTCCAGATTACTTTCAGTATCCCTTCCTGTATCATTTATATCAATAGGAAAACTTCCAGCACTTGTGATATCAACTAGGGCGCTGTCAGGGGAAACAATTACAGCTTGCTGGACCATGCGACCATCTACTATCCCAGATCCAGTAGAGTAGCTGTCAATACTGAGGGGATAGTCACCCTTTTGTCAGTCGATATCTTGTAGGGTGCTTAATGCCTGGTATGTATTCGAGACCGATAGTGTATATTGGGGATAGGTTATCATATAAGAGGGCACCCATGGTTGGCTAGACTCTTCTATCCTATTTTGAGTCGACCTTAGCTGCCTATAGAATAAACCAAGGGGTAAACGGCATATGTTTTGATCATATTGCTTAGGCGGGCCTGCTCTATCTAGGGTATTTCCTGCCCATCTTTGATTTTTAAAATTATTAATATTACAATCTCCTTTATGGGTCTTACTTAGGGGACCTATCCAACTCACTCTCTGTGTTAGGAGTATTTGGTCAGCTCCTGCCACCAGGTATCTGCAGATCCTATTAAGCCAGTACACTACTCTATTCTTTAGACTATTGTGAGTCTCCTTTTGTCCTGGCTGGAGTGGATGCAGGCCGAGTCTTTTGGTCCCCAGTGAGGGCAACAACCAAAGGTAAGGGCGTCCTGCGCTGCGGGAGCCCTTCTCCGCTTTTCACGTGCCTAATGGCGTGCAAGAATGACGGTGGCGGTGGCGGCAGGAAGCCGCGGTGCAGGCCGGGTCTTATGGTCCTCAGTAAGGGCAACAACCAAAGGTAAAACTTAACAATTTAAACATTAAAAGAAACATTGAAATTCACCAGCTATAGTATACTGAACTAGCTCCATGCTCTGCTTATGACCTCACTGATTGCACCCCTCATGAAGTTAAATAACATCATTGATGACATCACTGATAACATCTCATATGACACCCTTGCTGACAACACTGGGCATTGTCCATTTATGAAGCCAACTCTATCTCATCCAGAACCCATTTGAAAGCCTCTGATCTTGTTTAAGACGTTTTAGTGCAGTATGGTATTAAACTAAGGTGAACCAGATTCACAAAAGGTTTGGGTTAAATGTCAGAAATTTGGTCCTGGAGTATTATGGTTACATTTGGAGAAATGCCTGAGTTGTATGCGTTTTACTAACAATTTTATGAGTTTTCCAGACGCGACCCATGGAGGTAAGATCAGGGGGTGGGGTGGTGATGAGGTCGACATTCAACTACGAGGGAAACCATTTTTTTTAAACGTTTTCCCAGTCATTGTAGTTCGCCTCTCCCACCACCCCGCCCACCTGCTCTTTTTTGCATGGACCGCGCCTAGAGTATTCCTCAAAATCTATGCATATAGTGAAGTTCCAGGAGTCCTTTAAATGTTTAAAATATTTAAATGTTGCATTTGCACCTGGTAGAAAATTGTGCATGCATAAATCAATGTAAACATGTACTTGGACATTTATATTCTTTGCTTTAAAACTTTTCTTCACAAAGAGCATATATCTCCTTCATAAAACCATGCCTCTTGCACCTTTATAAATATAGGACTATTCCTTCCCCATTCACACGATCACAAGGCACCTATACCTGGCTTTCATAGGGCCAAAGTTGAATGTGGTTTCGTGGTGGAAATATATATCCATAGTATATGGGTAGATCCTCAAATTTCAGGCTGTTTGCGGACTGCTTCTCTATGGTCATCCTAGAAAGGCCTACCTGCCCACTACTTCTCGTTCACTTATGCCTGCAGACAAAAACGCTATATTGGATGCATGGTTTTCGTAAAGACACTTTACAAGCAAAAAAAATCAACAGTCCTGATTCCATGAACCCAGACTCTGTGAACCAGGACCATTCTTAAACATTCTCAAAGGTATAATTTTGCATCATTAATTAAACCTAGAGGCGTACAAACTTTGTAAAGCTGGCCCAAAGTGGTTTTAAATCACATTTTCATTTTCTTGATCCATTATACTAGTCTCTGAGTAAAAAACCTCATCAGATTTACGGACGTATTTTCCATTTGTGAAGCCGTGTTACTATGAGCCTTTTCACTCACTAATTTCAAAATATTACATTATCCTTCATTTGCTAAGGGATTCCATTAAACTACTAACTTCTAGAGTCAGAATTATGCACTTATAGCTCGTGATGGGCAGCTGGCGTTTGTATTATTTTTAAATGTTAATTTATCTTCGGATTTCATTTAAACTAGTTTCGGACAGAATCAGAGAACTGTTCAATGAAGGTGAAGGGTGTTGCGGAATAATACAATGCATTTGGGGTATTTACAGATAGCATGGGTACAGGTGACGAGAAATAAAAATAGAGAAATGGAAATATCTATTGGATACATGCTTGGTTTGCAGTACAACTATACCAAGCGAGTGATAGTTGAAGATGAAGGTGAGCTGGGTCATCATGGTTAGACAATGAAATGATCTCTGAGGAGCTATTTATCAATAGTTTAGTAGCACTACAGTAGTCTCTCTGGAACATTTCTCTTCAGTTTTCTATATACCCACTTTCCAGCCTAAATTCCCTTTGACTTAGTAATATATACAATTTTGCCTTACCATATTTACTATTTCTCTTGAGGAACACTGTGCCTTTATCGTATTTTCTTATATTCCCTGCATTAAACAAAGATTTCAGTTCTCTAGAGAAGCACAATTTATGTTCCACTGTACACGCCAAACCAAGTTTGCAATTCCAGTCTTCTTATTTTCCAGCTGCACTACTGAGTGAAATCTGCAATTTAGACTTTGCTGGTAGGGCTAAACCAAAGTTCCCCTTTGATCTGGAAACTGGCTTTTCTGCACTACCTAATGTCATTGCATATCGAGGGAGGAGATAGAAATTAAATATTGCTCTGCAAAAGAGGGCCTCTATAAAGAAGTGTAGGATCTACATGGATGAGGAATTGTAAATATGGTAAGCAATAATACTCAAGCCGAAAGGAAGTGAATGAAGAAAAAACTGTGCTCATGGGGCAGATATGAAAGAATAACGCAGCTGACAATTTTGACTAGACCTACTCACTTCTGTACACTGCTCCATAAGAGCTCTAGGCAGAAATATATCTGCTGGCACAGGTGGGCATAAGGTTCCGTCCATGGAATGGTGCTTCCCTGGCTTCTCTTTTAAGGTAGGAGGTGTACCTAAAGACAATCAGACACACAGGGGGATATTCTCAAGGACCGGCGATACCTATCGCAAATGCCAGTTATCAGCCGGTTTTTTTGCCGCATAACCCTGAAAACTATCGCCATGTTAGCGGTGAATTGCCATGCCATCGCTACATGGTGATAGTATCAGCGAATGGCAGTGAAAACTGCCGCTAACATCAGCGCGATGGGGATAGGAAATCCGGCGTTAGCGGGCGATAACTACCGACTGGTCCATTAGCGGCAAAAAAACTCACGTTAGTCAGCCCAATGTGAGTTTTTTTTGTCTCTAATGCAAAAAATAGCCTATCAGTCAACCTCCAATATAAAATAGGCATAAAAATCAATGAAATGCAGAATGGGGCAGCCAGGGCCCAGTGCAGCACACATAAAACAACCCCTGCAAGTCAGCCAACATCCAGCATGACCAGGATGAGAGCCTTGATGCCTCGCTGGACCTAAACCTGGAGCCTTGATGCCTTGCTGGACCTGCATCTGGAGCCTGGATGCCTTGCTGGACCTGTGCCTGGAGCCTGGATGCCTTGCTGGACCTGCGCCTGGAGCCTGGATGCCTGGAGCCTGGATGCCTCGCTGGACCTGCGTCTGGAACCTGGATGCCTCGCTGGACCTGTGCCTGGAGCCTGGATGCCTCATTGGACCTGCGTATGGAGCCTGGATGCCTCGCTGGACCTGCACCTATGGTGGGTGACGCCTCTCTGCATCACAGGCCGGATGATGTTGGGCTGGCCGGACGCTGCGGAGGGTGTGGCCCTTGAGCTGAGCCGAACTTGTGTGGCAGGAGCGCTGCAACTTCACGCCTAAGGGAGCCCTGCTGCATCAACTGCATTGGGAGGTTCACCATCGAACTTGGTGGTGACTGCTGTACCCAGGCTTGTGAAATCCCACCTGACTGAGGCTCCTGCTGACTGAGTCACAGATTTGGAGAGAGTGCAGCGGATTGCGCCACTGTGTGAATGTCCAGGTAAGGAGAAGGTGGGACCCATAGCGCAGGACGCCTGGGGGTTGAGTCCAGTCATCAAGACCTAGCACATGTTGATGACACACCCCCAAGCAGTGTAGAAGAGGAACAATCATCACATGATGATAACTAACTGATGTAACTGTGCTATGTTTCCTTTGCGGGTGGGATGGTGGGTAGAACTGCTCCAAGCACGGGGCAAGGCAAGGGTGCATTGGCATGCCCACTCAGGTGCGCAGTGACTGTTTGGTCAGCCCACTCAGGCCGCCCAAAGCAGTCATGCGCACTTCACTGTTCGTAATGCAGGGTGCATTATAGCCTTCATGGAGAACATGCCCATCCTTCCAGCTCCTGGCTGCATGCCTTGTCCCGTTGCCAATTACCAATCCCACCACTGCATTGCAGCGTTGTGATTGGCTCAAGGGAGGGAGCTTGGCTGCCTACTTCCTGTTCCTGGAAGGAGACGCAGGGGAGCAGGAGCAACGAAGACACGGGACCCGGCTTCGAGGTAAGACTTCCCTTATGAAAATATTTACAATATCCGCTCACACACACATCCCTGCGTCCACACCCCATCCAGTGTTCTTTCCAGTGGTTGCCAACTTACAGCTGTCTGCCCCCCCAGCACTTCTCAATGGCGGCCGCTGTGCGCCCATGCACAGCGGGCGTACCACCCGTGTGCCAAAGGCACATACGTGGTTGAGACTCATGCCATAACATCGCATTCCATTCCAATGCATACTAATACTAGGCACATTGCAACAGTAGAGTAGGTGTTGCATAGCGGATACATTAATATCACTATTCCCACTTCAGTGAGTGCAACTCAAAACTAACCTTTGCACCCCAAACCCAACCGTGAACCCCGGAATTCCTTTTTCAGCCCCCATAACACACCCAAAAATCAAATGTGACCCAAATGCACACCCCAATTTTCATGTTTTACCCCAAATGCACACCCCAATTTTCATATTTTGCCCCAAATGCACACCTCAATTTTCATGTTTTACATCCGACACTCATACCCACGCGAAAAAACTTTAAATCACCCCATGATTGACCTCACAATGCGTTGTAATCAAATGCGATGTAAAGGCACCTGCATTGTCGGAGTTGCGTTGTTCATGATGTACTGCCTGCATTGTAGTGGTTGTCTCCCATGCCAAAGGCAACCCATAGGCTACGCCGTTTGCGTCCGTCTGCCCCTGGACCGCACTCAGCACCAAGGAGCCGTCCTCTTGGACACATCACTGCTACAACGCCAGCACCCCCCTCGCCATCAACCCTGGACGCCACCGCACCTGCCAGGACCAACCTCTGCTCTGGACCGGACATCGCCATCACCATCATTGACAGCTGCAGTATCACCCGCAAGTAGCACCCCGACCATCAAGGAGGAGGCATTGCCATCACCTACAGAAGCACACTCCAAATGACCACACACTCTAATGACCCAAGAGTGACCATAGACCACCTCAACTCCCAGATCCGGACTAAGCCCAAGCACATCCTCTGCAATACCCTCATGTGTAGGCCTCCCGGAATGGCACACCATTCTCCAATACCATTGTAGACCTCATTGCACCCCAGGGTCACCCATCCACCGACGACATCCTACTTGGTGAACTCAAGTTACACCTGGACAACACCAGTTACCAGAAAACCATCCCCTCTTGGGGAAGGTCTCCTACATTAGACACAAGCAGCAAGTCACCTCAACAAGCCACATAGCAGGACACACGGTTGAGCACATCACCTCCGCCAGCGGGAACTTCAACTACAGACACAACACCGGACTCTCCTGGACCGACCATCATTGATAAAATCACGTCTTCACCTTGCCCACCGTACGCCACTGCCATCATCGCACCCCCTCGCAGCTGGATCAAGTTCACTGAAGAAAATCTCGTCAACTCCCTCTGCACCACCACTCCACCAATGCTTCCGAACGATGACAATGCAGCATGCACCCACCACCGATGGAACTCCAACAGCGCCGACATTCGGGCACCCCTCATGAACGGCACTGCTTCAGTACCTTCCGCCTGCCTGATATCAGGCGTGAGGGTGACGCAGTGCCACAGGGATAGGCTGGCCCAATGCATTGCTGGAGTTGCATCATGGTTGTGACACGACTGCAGGAATGCGTGACTTTAGCGCAGACAGATACATCAGGATTCCTGACATATCTGTCATCACTTGTGTCATGGAGCGCTGAAGTGAATACAGTGCATCCATGCTGCCGCATGAAGGGTGTTGTGGGAAGTGTTGCAACGCTGTCTTGTCCCAGCACTGCAACACTTTTTATGACTGGAGCCCAGAAAGGCGCACTATCTTATTGATGGTGCGCATTCCTGCACTGTAGTTTTGTCTCAGGGCAGCACTGCAACATTGCTTTCAGCGCTGTCCAGCACCAACACATGCTGAGATGTGACCCCAAGTGTTATCCCCATTATTAAGACCAGCTATTTTCTGGTCTTAAGTAACTGGTTCTAACTGCAATTTGAGCCTGCTTTTTTGATCTTCAGAAATTCAAGGATCCCCTTGTGAATATGGAGTAGTGGCGTTTGCGACTGTTTTTGCACGGGAATGCCTCGCCTGCATGTAATTATCGTTAACAGAAGTAGCGAACTTTACAGTGGACGTTTCCGCCTAAAGACTGTTGCTAACGGCTGTTAGCGACATGCTTGCCAATAGAGCGACACAATTATCGCCGTATTCCGGCAGACATGTGCCGCTAACACGGCGATAACTCCTTGTGAATATGCCCCACAGTTTCTCCAGGCATGAACAATCCAAGTTAGAGTGGGGTATGCACTATATGCCCTGTATACATGCACTGTCACCACCACCACAGTGGTGAAAGACCAGCAGTGCTCTTTCTGTGTTGCCTCCAAGTATATTATGGCCAACATGTTGTGATGAGGAGGCTGCCGCTGACAACATTTGGCAGCCAGAGAGTCAGTGATGAGGCAATGATTATGGTTCAATTTCTTATTGCATGGAAGGTTATGTGATGGATTTGTGTTCTGACTTTGAGTAGGCCAGAGATTGCAACTTTATTTTTTTTGCTTGACATGTGTATCAGTTACAGGTGGAGCAGGAGTATGGTTGAAACCCCCAAAGGACGGGGTTGCCACTTTTTAAATTTCTGACTACAACAAATGTATAATCCTCTCAGATAGAGCTGTGAGGCACTATGGGTGCTGCAAATATTTGATCTTTGAGCTCAAAGTAGAGGTGTTGCAATTCAATATGAAATATGTTTTTGGAACATCAACACAGTTACACTCAGAAACGTAATTGGCTGCATGAACTTTCCAGTTGTAAGAGAAATGCATTTTTAGGATTTGATTACACTGTAAGACAGCAAAGACAGTGGTAATGGCTCTGCTAGTAAAAACACTTCTGTCATTCCTTGCTGCCTTATTTACATGCAGGCCAGTATTTGAGACTATAGCCTAAAAAGCATTGCTTACGCCACTCATTACCGCACTTTTACTCTGACAAGAAAATTTATCAGAGACATCTCTGTAACCGGGAGATATTCAGTATGACCAAGTTATAGATTGTTAGTGCTTCATTTACCAGTAATAATCAGAGATGTTTCCGATTGTGGAGAGCAGAGAAAGTGTGTAGTGGCCTGATTACTATATATTTTTCCTTTACAGGCATGTAGCCTACATGGAGGGGCTTACAAACTAAAGTTATATAAAGGTTTACCAGCCATGCTTCTCTACTCCAATTCAATCATCAAAATGTCTTATAAGATAAGTACATAGAGCATACTTTAGCACTTGGGGGTTCCCTCCCAGCCTGCCTAATTGGTGGCAGCCTCCCTTATGTTTATGCCATGCCAGCTGAAAACCGCTCGCCATGTGAGAGACACCCATCTGCCTGGTGAGGATCTCTGGGACAAAAGTGGATCTGCCAATGCTGTATGCCCTCTTAGCATTATGCATTTGCTTTCCAGAAAGAAACTCAGAAAGCAGGGTGTAACATAGTAGCTCCTCCATAAAATCCCAAAGTCAGAGGATTGGTTTAACGTGTAGTTTATTCCTTACAATAATGTCTCGTCTGTCTTTAACAACTGCTCCTTCTCATCTTTCTAGTTGTCTTCAGTCATCATTCTATGACTTCACCCAGTTCCACAACCATGGTTACCATCACATGGCAGGTTCTGCATACACAAGCATGTGATATAGCATACACCTCCCTTTATTAGCTAACAATAAACAAGCAAAAACCTATTTACAATTGTGCACCAATAATTAAATTAAATACAGAAGTGAGAAAACAGAAGTATGATGCATAAATAAGATTTCTTATCTGACAAAATATTAATAACCCTTCAAGTACAAAGGAGTTTTACTTTTTCTGGTGGATTTCCTATAAGAAAACTTTGGTGTCACTGCAGCGTCACTGCAGTGTCTTTCTGAACAACGGTTCCCTTGACAATGACAATCCTATTAGGATTCCTTATCTTGATGATTAGCTTTTCCTGCCCGTACCAGGCAAAGTCAGGCACAGTTACTAAGGAGGTCGAGACCTTATTGAAGAGATAGCCGAGTTTGCCGTTCTCCCATTTTGGGCGAATCAATCTGATCAAAATGTGTATCCTCCCCATGTATGCCTATCTTTTTAATAATATACCCTTGGAATTGATAAAAGTGATCTTCTTAAAATATAGGGTAAGATCTCCTCAGCTATCTGGGCAGCTAAAGGGATCAGGCTGTCCTGGAAGAAACTAAGGCGGAAATTGTCACAGGGTGGTATGGGTCTGCCGTATTTCCAGTTGTATTGTTGGGCATATCAACAAAAAAATTGTAGGATGTTACTTTTAAAGCCAGACAGCGTCCTCATTGCCATTATGTTTGAAAGCTATGCTTTTAGACCTAGATGAGGCAGGCTTCATGTATAAATTTGGTGCCCCTAAATATTTCAAAAAGGTTAGGTTGAAGACTTTATCTATGGCGGCTAAGGTATGGTCGGAATGTCGGGTTTGTCTGGGACTGCCCTGTTACAGTCAATGGGCCACAGAGTGGGACTCCCCAGGAGCACCAGAATGCTTCTTAGATGCTCTTGCTCAACCATTAAACGAGGCTGGAGTCTTACATTGGAAGGACATAGTGGATGGCAATAAATGTTACCCCTGGGAAGTTTTGGAGGAACCTCACCAGTGGAGCCCTTTCCAGATATGAGTACTATCAAATCTCCTCATGGTGTAAGATTCAATGTTGGTCTAACCCTGCAGATACCACCATGGAAGATGAGTTACAACACCCAACTGTCAAAAAAAAGGTAGTAGGACCGCCTTTCCATTATCTTCTTGCTGCAGTGGATAGAAAAATGGAGTGCCCATACCTGGTCTGGGAGAGGTGCTTGCCGAGTGAAGATTTGGAAAATTTAAGGCAAGTATCCTTTGATATTGTATACCCTTTGATTAAATCTGCTGCACTCAGGAAGAATCACTTTTTCACACTCCACAGGTTCTACTGGTCTTCTTTGAAGCTCGCTTAAATAAGGGGTAATGTAGAAGCAACGTGTTTGAGATGCGGAGTCCCGAAAGCGGATGACGTTCACATTTTTGTGGTTTACCCCGTGATTCAAGAATTTTGGGGCAGTGTGGGTAAGACCTTGTCCGATGTTCTTGGCACGGAGGTTGAGGTAAGCCCTTCTCCTATCCTTTTTGGTATTGTACTGAAACCCGAAGGGGTGCTGTGATTCTCGGGGTTACAAAGTAAACTGGTATTCTACCTTGTCCTTTTAGCAAGAAGGGAGATTTGTAAGTTATGGCGCCAAGCTGTGCCCCCAACTTGGAGAGCCTGGTGGAATGCGGTATGATATTTTAGAGAATGGGACCAAAAGGTTAATCTGAATAGAGATAGATCAGACTCTGGATTATTTTGGAATCTGTTTGACCGTACAGATGATGTTTAAACTATTTTATACTATCCAATGATTACACCTCTTGGTCAGCTCACGATGTGTGGTGCAACTGGGCTTCGCATAAATAACACCAACTGAGTCTGGACCCCATAGATAAGAGCAACTGGGGTGGCACAGATCGAGACGTTGTTTCATCTATGGAGGTCATATGAGGATTTAAAAAAAATATATAATAATCCTATTAAGATTCCATGACGGGAGTCGTCAGTCATAATGGCATTAGTCAAGACCTTGCTATCTCTCAGGGGTTTGTAGAAGCCTGTTGCACCCCCCTTTTATATGGGTTTCTGCCCATGACCCAATCACCCACTTTGACCTCTGTTATTTCTACAGATGTAATTGCATCAAAGTTTTTCTTCAGAGCCTCTATTTTCCTAGCTTCTCTGGACTCACAACTCCTATCAGTCTTGAGTACCCCGGAACTTGACTCCATATCATTAACCCATGAGGGTGCCACTAAATTGTTGGTATACCTTGCCTTGAACAGTTCAAAAGGAGACTTCTCTGTGACTGCATGAGGAGAGACTGTGTATGTTATAACCTTTTTAGAAATCTCCTCCCTCCAATCCAATCCACCAACCTTAGTCATGGCAACCGTGTCTTTTAATACACGATCAAATCGTTCTACCATGCCATTGGTTTCTGGGTGGTATAATGAGCATTTCTTGTGCCTTATTCCATACTCATTCAAACATCCCTCCATTTCTCTTGATACCAATTGCATTACATTATCAGTCAGCATAACATTGGTTATGCCTTCTGTTAGACCTGGTACCATTGGTGTGAGTCTCCCTTCCATTTGTCACTGTTGTCTCCTCTGTTTTTGATATGTTTTTGCTGGTTTACATGCTTTGGGCACTGCTATTCAGTGCCACACTACAAGTGCTATCCATTGTAAATTGTTGTAATGGATTAGTGACTCCACGATTGGCTTATTTGATTTAATTGTCAGACCCTAGAACAGTGCACTATGTGTGCCCAGGGCCTGTAGATTAAATGCTGCTTGCAGCACTGATTGTGCCACCCACAGATGCAGCATGTAAAGTGAGTCTCAGGCCTGCCATTGCAGAGCCTGTGTGCAGCCTAGTACTACCATGTCGACTTAGTAAGTGCACCCACTTACCAGTCCCTAAACCTTCCCTTTTCTACACGTTAGCCACCCCTAAGGTAGGCCCAAGGGCAGGATGCATTGTAAGTAAAAGGTAGGACATGCCCTGGTGTGTGTGGCAGGTCCTGATAGTGAATTACAACCAATTTCGTTTTTCACTATTGCAAGGCTACCTGTCCCCATAGGCCAGAATGGGCAGTTGATTAGAACATTTTATAATCCTAACTATCCCAGGGAATATGGTAGAAAAACACATTTAGTATGCCTGAACTCAGAATGATAAAAGACATATTTTAGCGAAGTTGGTGTTAACATTCTATGTTTGAAAATGCCACTTTTAGAAAGTGGGTATTTTCTTGCCTAACCATCCAGCCTGCCTCTGTGTATTGCATGTCTGGTTTGTGAGTGACAGGAGGTCTTGGGCTCCAGCAGTCTGATGAGTCAGGTCTGGGCTGAATAGGACCTTGGCTGCATAGAGAGTGGGGGGGCAGAGATTTCCTTTCACTCACCTGAGCCCTCATAGAATAGAGGGTAGGGGGAGGAGATATCCTTTCAGCTACCTGGGCCAGGTCTGCTTTCAACAATACTGTCTCCACCTCCTGCCAGGAAGCTGCACATAATTGGTTTTGGCTAGGCACAGGCACCCTCTGCTTTCAGAGGACAAAGGATTTACTAGTGTAAATATAGGGGCCCAGACCCCAAGACTTTAGATCACTTCTGGGAATCAAGACAAACCTTTGCCAAGGAGAGGAACCATAAGAAGCTGAAGAAGTTGACTGCTCCTGTGCCAGTGTGCTATTTTCTGGGGTTGGCCTGCAGTGGTTGCTTATTTGCCAAGGAAAGGAGAAGGAACTTTAATTGAACTTTCATCATCTTGAAGAAGAATCTCCAAGGGCTTGAACTGTGCTTGCCTCCTGCTGAAGTCTCAGGGATACAAGACTTCATCCCCAGCTCCCCCCTGAATTTCCTTGCTGGGAATTCTGTCTGCAGAAGTGCAACTCAAAGAGAAGTAGCGTGTCAAATCTGCAGCTGTTGCCATCGCATCATCGAAGAAGCGTGTCACCACCGCAAGGGTTGCCGTCGCATCACCAGAGAAGTGTGTCTCTGTCGCAGCTGTTTGTTGTTGCATCAACGGAGAAGCGTGTCGCCACCGCAAGGGTCGCCATTGCATCACCGGAGAAACTTAAATATCGCGTTTTTTCGGGGGTCAAACGTCGACTCTTTAATGTCAAGTGTTGATGATCACCCAGGAAACTGAACCAATAACTTGATTAATCACTTACTGGGCTGATACTTCTTTTTTCATCCTTTCGAAAATCTCACACTGTATATTATTTTTCCATGTAGTATATGTCCATGTATTTTGTGAAATGTTTTGTGACATGTAAATATTTCAATGTGTGTGCACTTCTAAGTCCTAAATGTTAGTTCAAATGAACTATTCTGTGTGTATGTAAATATATATATCACAATAAGTTTGCACTGATCTTTCAAAAAAACAGATAAAAAAATATTGTTGAATATAAAACAAGAGTTTTTACACTTTTTGGTTTGGACATAAGGTCTCGCTTTCTCATTTGTTGACTGTTCTCATCTATTTGGAGAGACATAATTGTAAAATAAGTTCTTTAGATTATTAAGAGTGGCAGAACCAATGTTTCACTTATAATATTATCAAGAACGGCACAAATATTATCGCTGCTTTAGCGGCAGGAAAGTGCAGCGAAAGCGGCGATAAGGGGCTTGATAATATGCCCTAGAGAATTCCAATAGACGCCCAAGTTTGATGTCCTTGACACCAGAACCTGGGCTTCTTTTGGAATTCTATAGGGCATATTATCAAGCCCCTTATCGCCGCATTAGTGGCAGTTTCCTGGCACTAAAGCGGCGATAATGTTTGCGCCGTTCTTGATAATATGGCCCTATGGTTCTTATCCAGAATTACCTGCAAAACCCAAACTTTGGCTAAAATCATGCCTTTTCCACACATTTCTGTGAGAGAGTTTCAGTATCTGTGGGGCTCCACCAAATTCATAGGTCCCGATTCACAGAATAAACTTAAGACAAAATCCTAAACTTACTACTTTTGGTATTCACAGAATGCACTTGCTACTTTTGGTATTCACAGAGTGCACTTACTACTTTTGGTATTCACAGAATGGATTTACGACTACTAACTTTACGTCCACACTCTGAACGGAAATTCTGGCCCGGAGGCGAAGCTTTCGGCCTGGAGGCCGAGCTTCTGGCCCGGAGGTGGCCCGGCCGGTAGCTCCGCCTCAGGGCCGGAAGCTCCGCCTCCGGGCTGGAATTTCCGGGCCGAGTGCGGACGTGAATACCAAAAGTAGTAAGTGCATTCTGTGAATACCAAAAGTAGTACGTTTAGGATTTTGTCTTAAGTTAATTCTGTGAATCGGGCCCTTACTATCCAGCTTTAATCAAATTATCCCAATAAAAGCAGAGCCCAAGTCATGCAGCTGGGCCTATCACCCGCAATTCAATAGGCCCAGAAACACAACATGGAGATATCAAATTTTCACCATGATAATTGGCACATTTTGGTGATATGGGTAGCTGCAGTATTAAAGACTGAACTCAGTCACCGTGCAGGGAAACCTATGTGGTTTCCTTACTCAGAATGTTATGCAAACCTCAAAAGTTTGCTAAAATCACACTTTTTCTGTGAGAGAAAGTCACTTAATCGAACTTAGAGTCTCAATCATGTGGCCAATCACCATAGCAAGTGAGAGGAAACTGATGTGTATCCCCTCTCTCCCACCCATATGTCAAAACAATACTCAATCACCCAAAATTAGTTTCTCATGTCCTAGGGATTGGGATGTTCTAGGCCTCATGGGGCGCCAAAACTGAAGGTGGTTTAGGAGTAGGGTCAGGCCTGATGCCTGTGGTTTTTCTTTAGAAACCAATACGCTCTGGTGTCTAGTAGGCTTCTGCAACCATGGGGCAGGCTGGTGTAAAAACCCATAAATTACCCTCTAGAGGCATGTAGAGCGCAGGGCCCTTAATAGGGTGGAGGTACCACCTAATGACAGAGTGGCCTCCCCCAACCCCTTATTTTTTACTGCATTTCCTCAGGTATACAATGTGCCCTGTACCCTCTTGGGGGACAGATTGGGGATAATCCCCCATCTCTCTACAGGGGGGGGGGGGGGGTCATAGACACTTCTGGGCCCGTTATGTGGCAGGGGAATAGCCTGTTGCCTAGGTTTTCCATCCCCACACCATCTTTTTAAAATTAATTTATCATGAAAGAACTGCCCTTCCTGCAGTTCCTGGAAGACTGTTTTGCCCTTTTTGGAAAGGGGTATGGCCTTATGCTAGAATGAAGCAACGAAAACCTTCTTTTAAAAAAAAAGCAAAATATCCCTGTTCTTCTAGTGGGATTTCTGCTCCACTGAAGGGGATTGGTAGCAGGACTGTTGTTTGAAAGATCATGTATTCTTGCTGTGTGAGCTGCTCCCCCCAAAGTACCATTAATGTCTACTGGGTGTACCCTACTTGGCGCTCACAGATTTAAGATGATTCCCCAAGCAGGGATCCAGTAGGGAGGGATACAACTTGAAAGGGGACATTGTCTTCTTTCTAACTGGCCCTTTCCTGCAAGGATTGATGGACAGTTCTGCTCCTAAAGCAAAAAGAACAGATGATAGACGGAATGCTGAAAAACTAAAACAATCACCCCCAGTCACAGATCTGAGTTTAATCCACTGTTTTTTTGTTTTGCTCACCACGCCACCCTAGTGTGGACCCACCCATTTGCAAACCAGTCTTAACCCTGCTCCTCTTGAAAACAGTCCAGCTCGAACTGCTAAGCCAGGTCCTCCCTGACCGGAAACAAGGATTCAGCCGGCCAAACCCACGAACTCAGGCTGGGGCAAGGTTTGACATCAAAAGCTTGACTCTCGTCAACGGGTCAGTCACCTTATTGAGCTTTTTTATAAAAATCCTCCAAACGTCTCCAAACTTCTGGATCTTCTTCCTGAAGGTCGTTTTGGGATTCCAAAGTGTCCACAACACCAATCCAAGGTACCAGAAGCTCTGGGTTGCTACTTGGGATGTTGGGACCACGTGTCCTACAATGCACCTGGCCAAATCCTTTAAAGACCAGCTGAAAGTTGTCAGCTAGTTTCTTCTTTCTGGAGATGATGCAGGTGGGACTCTTTTAACCTGTTGCTTTCAGGGAGTCTACTCCTTCACTTTTTAAAGCAAGGCAAAGTCCCCAGGACTGTAGTGAACAAAGAGTGCAGCAGGTTCAGTCATTCAGAGTGCAGTCCTCTTAATGCAGGCCAGGGTTCCAGTAGGGTAGCCCTTCTTCTTCTTGTAGTTTCAGGCAGGGTTCTGGGTTGCTGGACAGCTTTCCCATATTTATCCAATGTTCCTGGGTGATAAGCAGGGGGCCCCCCTGTCCATTGGGATACGTGATGACACCAAGAAGTAATACAACTTCCTCCAAAGTGTGACATATTCTTGTCCCGGGAAGCACCATTCCATTAAAATCCAAAATGAAGAAACTCTCTCCTGGAGGTTAGAATCTGGCTAAGCCAACCTATTAGTGTTGCTAAGTTTCGCTAACACTCCCCTTCTTGCTCCTCTGCTGATTCAATTACTGGGGCTCCTGTCTACCTGTGGTGCAGAAAGTAGGAGTGAACCTGTGTGCTGTACTGACTGTCATTCCCTCTCAGAAAAGCAGTTTGACTACCTTCTTGCCTTTTGCTCTGCAGCTTGCAGATCTTCTCCCACAAGATGTCTGTTGTCTCTGTGCAGGTCACTTAACACCTCATTGGAGCAGTTTGGCTCAGCCTGCCAAAAGCTGGCCAATGAGGAGAGGCTGCTGGAAGGCTTGATTATAGTACATCAGAAAAGCACGTTCTATAACTTCTTTTATGTGATGGTTATGATAAATCTAACTTTGGCAAGTTGTTGGATTTATTATTCTGGCTAACATTTTCATACTTTGAAGTATATTTTTCGCTCACTTCTATCCATAGTTATACTTTACTAACGTGTTCCTGTGTCTGCCTATGGAGCCAATATGCTACAATGGGGACATTATATAGTTAAATAGGTCAAGAAAGCACTCCTGTATGCAATTTTATCATGAAAGTTGATTCCAAAATGGGTCGCAGGGTGCTGCAGCTAAGCATGAGTTGTCCACCAATGCTGAGAGTAACTGGAGTTATAAACAAGTACGGACTTGTTTGTAGCTGCGCACTGTTCACCTGGTGTTTATGTAAACACCTCTCGTTTTCACATAATAATACAACGTAAACAATATTTTCAGTTAAAGTAATTTTCATTAGTTTGTTTTCAAAACATGTAGTCCTGTTTGTTTAACAAACATTTGGAAAAACAATAAAGTTTTCAAATTAAATAGGTCAAGAAAAAACATTCAATACTTTTACAATGATTTCTTGTGGTGTGCAAATGTGTAAAACATTCACATAAGTACATATGTTGTCATTCACATAAATACAAGTGTTGTTTGTATGCCCAATGCATTTCGGAACCTATGAGTTCCTTCTTCAGGGGCCAATCTGAAATGAAAACATAAAACAATCTTATCAGTTTATATGTCATGGTGACTTAAGGTACATGTGGAAAGTTGATCCAGTCAAGAAAATTTAATTTCATACCCATATCAAATGCTCAAAATACCCAGGAGTCTTTACTAGTGTGAATCCTTGTATACTTCATCTAGACAGAACTAGAAAAAAGACATACATGTTGTGGGTTATTGAGCTGCTCAGGGAGTCCATTACAGGCAGCATCTAGGCTCGAATAGTCATCTACCATACACTAAAAAAACTTGATGTTATGGGTTGAAGTCATCCTAAAACAGGAGGAGAATCAGTAATGGAGATGCCTTTGTCATGCATTTGCATTCCAATATTTGCAACGGGTGTCCATGAAAAGTAACACATCTATAATTTGAAATGTCCTTCAGAATTGGGGGCGTTGCCAGATCGGCGACCGAAGTGGCCGCTTAGAGCTGCAGCTCTATGCAGACCCCGCGCAACACGGCATAGAATGGTGCCTTGGAACATCATTCGCCCACATACAGCAAGGAGTAAGCAATCGGAGGGGCAGCAGCAGCAGTGAGGATGAAAAGGGTGGCTTGGAATGGACCAACAAGACTAATATCAGCAGTTGCACATTATTAGATCCGCCACACAAAATGACACCTGCTGATTGCGATCTCACTGTTGGATGGACCGAGTACGGAGGGGCCACGCCGGCATGATCCAGACACCAGCGCAGACCCCAGAGTGACCAGAAAAACCACAACTCCCTGATTCCCGGAAAGAACTCTTCACCGGGCGCACCACGGGAGCTGGGGCTCTCCAAAGCGGCCCTGCTACTGTAAGAGGCTGTGATATGCTGGAGCGCACCGGGGTTTCCTGGACGCGGCACTGAGGAGAGGTGAGCTGCGAATCCCTTTGCTGGCTGCAACAGATTGGGATCTTCTGTGGTCCGTGAGGGAAATCCTCAGAGCGCGATATACACAGCGTGCGTTGCACGTTCTGTGATCGGAGCGCAACGACCCCTGTGATAAGGATCTCGAACCGCGAGCTCTCCAGCTGTAACACTGCTGAACTACTGGAGCGGGAGCCCTTGCGGCTAGTATAAACACTCCCCCCCTTGACTGCATTTATTAACCTAGGGAGATTCTGCCTCTAACTTTGTGACTGCCTAAAGTGTGGGCCTGTCGGTGTGCGAGCAGGAGAATGACTGTGAATACATCCTGCAATACACAGTAGGACTGATTGAAACTGCTAGCAATAGCTGGGAATGGTGCGCAATGACCCCAAACTGAATCAATTGCCTTTTGAAGCCCTCACAAAGTCAGATAGCCAGCAACCCGCAGTGATGGCATTGGAGGCCACCGCTGGTGCCACCGGAGGTGCCGCACCCCCGCATATTTCTGCCTTATTGTTGGAACTATGCTCCGGGTTTAAGGAGTTGGACAACAGATTTGACTCGCATGACCGAAGCCTCGGCGGAATGGGAGAGAGACTCGATCATCATGACGCTCGTGTGGACACCGTGGAAGTTCGCACATCGGACCTTGACTACGGAGCAGCACAAGCCACCAAGCGGGTAGAACAACTGGAACGCATATTGAAGACGGTTGCTACGAAGAATGAGGACTTAGAAGCTTGAAGTCAGAGCAACAACGTGCGAATCGTGGGAATTCCCGAATCGACCAACACGGGGAGATTGGATCAATTCGTGAAGCGGCTTCTTACAGATCGGTTTGGGACCGAATATTTACAACCACCTTCACTGTTGAATGTGCCCATAGAATAGTTGGTCCTCGTCTTAATCCGGGACTGCCGCCAAAACCAACCATGGCGCGATTGCTGAACTTTAAAGAAAGAGATACAGTGCTTAGACTTGCTAGAGAAGCGAAAACTGTGACATGGCAGGGCTCCAATGTTTTATTCTATCCAGACTTTACTGCTCTGATGCAAAAAGCCATGCGTAAGTTTGTGGGAGCCAAAGCAGCAATTAGGAAATTGGGTCTTTGATATGGCATGTTGTACCCAGCCCGACTTAGAATTGATGTAAAAGCAATGCAAAGATCTTCGACATCCCGACAGGGTACAGAACTTCTGCAAGCACTACGCTGGAACTGAAGGTGCAGGAGGAGGATCCTTCCCTAGGGGGAGCTGCACACGAGGCTGTATCGGGACGAGTGCAGACCTCTTTTAAGCGAGTTAGATGCCCCAACCGGATGGATGGATGCTATGCAGCAGTGAGTAATGGCTGGTAAATCCTTTACGGTAGCAGATATGGGCGTAGAGTCTGAGTAACACCGCGAGAAAATGCTCATATATACAGACTTTGCTGATGTGGGGTATATGTTGATACATTGCTTGGGTGCGTGGGGCCCCACATGGCGTTGACTCAATGGTGCCGAACTGGGGTAAACAGCCACGTCGGCTTTTTGGAGAGCAACAGTTCTTGGGGAGGCGGACAGGGATATCATCTGGTGGGCAGCCACTAATAGTGGGTGGGGAAGGGGGAGGAGTTTAGAATTATATTGTCATTTTCTTTGTGCAGGTTTACGATTTCATATGTTAGTTTGTTGCATTATCTTTAGGAAGCAGGAACAGTACCTACACGCAAAATTCCCGTTATGGCTCATTAGGTAGAAATACGGCACAGTGCGAACATTACCCTACTGACCTGGAATGTCCGCGGTCTGAATTCTCCTAAGAAATGCAGATTAGTTCTCCAGTATATGCATCAGCACAGTGCCGATAGAGTATATCTTCAAGAAACGCATTTATCCCCTACATCCTCATCTAAATTTGCATCTAATTGAGGAACCCATCGATATTTTTCCAACTACAGTTCATATGCTAGAGGGGTGGCCATACTGATAGGTCGAAGATTACCGTGCACACATATAGACACGATCTCCGAGGGCGGGCGGTTCTTGATCATAACAGGAGCCCTTGCTGACCAGAACACTGTACTGGTTAATGTCTATGCCCCAAATACTGACGAATTCACCTTTCATGAACAATTGCAGTCACACATAGACAGATTAATGACAGACCACATAGTGTTGGGAGGAGATTCAAATATCCTACTAGACCAACTTTTAGATAGCACAGCGACGGCCCCAACAAACAAACCCCGTTCCCATAAGGTTTTACAAGCCTTATGCCAGGACCATGACTTGGTGGACACCTGGAGATATTTGAATCCTACTGTCACTGAATATACCCATTATGCGCAATGGCACAACACATGGATGAGGCTTGATTATTGGCTGATCACTAGGGCGACCGTAGCATGGGTGAGCAATGTCAGACACTTACCCCGTACATTATCTGACCACTCTCCAGTGTTGCTCTCTCTGCAACTCCCAACAGAGGGCGGCTTCGAGAGGCAATGTGGTTTCCATCCACGGCACTGAAAGACCCAGTATTCAAAGACGAATTACGCACAGCTCTAGTGGATTACTTTGCCAACAATAAATGGTCAGTCTCAACGCAGGCGCTTCTTTGGGAGGCCTTTAAGACATGCATGAGGGAGGTCTGTATCTCCACACACAACAGAGTACTGAAGGATCTCAGGCAGCGACTGGCCAGACTTGAGGATGACCTACATCTACATGACAGGGATAACATGAGCAGAGATACCCGAGACAGTGCGAAATACATGCTCCGCAGGATGGAGCTATTGGCAGAATACACAGACATGGCGAGGCGGGAAGCGCTATATCTAGGGAAGTATGCCACTGCTCGCAGATATGGGGAAGGGGAACGACCAGGTTGCACCCTGGTGAGGTTGCTCAAACCCCGATACACCCAGAATTACATTACCAAGTTGTGCGATGAGGAAGGGCGGATTGTAGTGGGTAATGCCGCCATCGGGCGCACGCTTCTGAATTATTACACAGAGCTCAATACCACTAATGCAGACACCCACATGCTCAGGATTAGGGAGTACTTGGATGAGATCACCATGGTGAGGCTCTCTGACGCACATAGTAAGTTTCTGAGTGAACCTTACTCAGTTGAAGAGACAGAGCAGGCCATTGAAGCAATGGATGGTTCTAAGGCTCCTGGACTAGACGGGTTTCCGGGAATTTTCTACAAAATGTACAATACGCTCCTAGCCCCTCACCTCTGGAAGTCTATGCTGAGGAATTCCAGGGAAGACATGGTTTGGCAGTTCGGGCTGGACTGTTCCCATGAGGCACAGGGTCAAGACTGATTTGCATATGGCCATGTCTAAACTGGGGTGGTGTAGTGGGCAAAAGAACGATGGATTTAACCCAGAGCTCTTGACTGGGGGAGAATGTCTGCATTGTCAGCATCCCGTCCATCATTTGTTTGTTGTAACGCTTTTCGCCCTAAGTGGGATGGGTATTCCCAGACGTGGGACCCGTGCTCACTACGCCACTGGAGTCAAGCTATCCTGGCTGATGACGGCTGATAGCCAGAAACCGGTCCTAGGATGCTTGATTCCGGTCCAGGGAAGACATGGTTTGGCAGTTCGGGCTGGACTGTTCCCATGAGGCACAGGGTCAAGACTGATTTGCATATGGCCATGTCTAAACTGGGGTGGTGTAGTGGGCAAAAGAACGATGGATTTAACCCAGATCTCTTGACTGGGGGAGAATGTCTGCATTGTCAGCATTCCGTCCATCATTTGTTTGTTGTAACGCTTTTCACCCTAAGTGGGATGGGTATTCCCAGACGTGGGACCCGTGCTCACTACGCCACTGGAGTCAAGCTATCCTGGCTGATGACGGCTGATAGCCAGAAACCGGTCCTAGGATGCTTGATTCCGGTCCAGGGAAGACATGGTTTGGCAGTTCGGGCTGGACTGTTCCCATGAGGCACAGGGTCAAGACTGATTTGCATATGGCCATGTCTAAACTGGGGTGGTGTAGTGGGCAAAAGAACGATGGATTTAACCCAGATCTCTTGACTGGGGAGAATGTCTGCATTGTCAGCATTCCGTCCATCATTTGTTTGTTGTAACGCTTTTCGCCCTAAGTGGGATGGGTATTCCCAGACGTGGGACCCGTGCTCACTACGCCACTGGAGTCAAGCTATCCTGGCTGATGACGGCTGATAGCCAGAAACCGGTCCTAGGATGCTTGATTCCGGTCCAGGGAAGACATGGTTTGGCAGTTCGGGCTGGACTGTTCCCATGAGGCACAGGGTCAAGACTGATTTGCATATGGCCATGTCTAAACTGGGGTGGTGTAGTGGGCAAAAGAACGATGGATTTAACCCAGATCTCTTGACTGGGGAGAATGTCTGCATTGTCAGCATTCTGTCCATCATTTGTTTGTTGTAACGCTTTTCGCCCTAAGTGGGATGGGTATTCCCAGACGTGGGACCCGTGCTCACTACGCCACTGGAGTCAAGCTATCCTGGCTGATGACGGCTGATAGCCAGAAACCGGTCCTAGGATGCTTGATTCCGGTCCAGGGAAGACATGGTTTGGCAGTTCGGGCTGGACTGTTCCCATGAGGCACAGGGTCAAGACTGATTTGCATATGGCCATGTCTAAACTGGGGTGGTGTAATGGGCAAAAGAACAATGGATTTAACCCAGATCTCTTGACTGGGGGAGAATGTCTGCATTGTCAGCATTCCGTCCATCATTTGTTTGTTGTAAGGAATTGGAATTAGGCACTCTCCAACCTTCATTCAGGGAAGCGGTATTAGTGCAACTCCCGAAGCTCGGCAAAGACTCTGAGCAATGTGGATCGTATCATCCATTATCACTTTTGGATTTTGACTACAAAATCCTTGCTAAAATGATGGCGACTAGAGTATCGCTTTTAATGGAACAGATAATAGTACCCTCCCAATGTGGGTTGGTGCGACACAGATCCACTGCACTCAACCTCCAGACTTTTTTTTCAGTAGTCAACAGAATAAATCCCGCCATGCCTGCAATTGCCGCCTTTCTGGATGTAGAAAAGGCGTTTGACTCTGTGGAGTGGCCCTTTTTACATGCAGTACTAGCAAAAATGGGTATCCCAAAGAGTTTCACAGATCTGGTGAAATTATTCTATGGAGGCCCATCAGCTCGTATTCGCTTCAATGGTACAATAACGGAACCATTCACAGTTTCCAGAGGCACCCGACAAGGCTGTCCTCTGTCTCCATTACTTTACATAATCGCAACGGACCCTCTTATAAGGTATTTTCAGAAGGACCATCTCCACAGATGCCTCCGATTTAACCAAGGTCCTGTGCTAGTGACACTATATGCAGACGATGTGACACTGTATGTGAGGAAGCTTGAAGAAAATTTACAACCGTTAATACTAGAAATAGAACGATTCAGAGAGCTATCCGCCCTCAAAATTAATTGGGGAAAATCAGAACTGTTCCCCCTGACAGATACACGGAACCGTGAGTGCGGGGAGTTTCCAGTACAGTGGTGTGAAGCGGAAACTAAATATTTGGGAATGTATTTACATAGAGACCGAGAGCGAGTCATACGCTTAAACTATGGACCAGCATTGATCTGCTTACAGACCCAAGTAAAAAAATGGGTCAAGTTACCATTATCAATGGCTGGGCGCATAGCCATGATAAAGATGGTAGCACTGCCCCACTTCTATATTTATTCACCGACATTCCTATCCCGTTGACCAATCTATTCTTTGCACAACTCTGCATGCATCTCATAAAGTTGGTATGGGGTAGAAAGCTGCCTAGATTTAACTGGGACACCTTACCACTACGGTACGACAGAGGAGGATTTGGACTTCCGGACATGCAGCTTTATTTTTTGGTAGCACAGAGTAGAAACGCATACCACTGGTTTCACCCTGATGCGCGCTTACCCTACGCAAAGCCAGAGAGAGACTTAGCAGACCCCGTGTCACTAAATGCAATACTTCCGATTGGAATCCCGTGGGATCCATGCGATATTCAACCTCTATCCGCTACTTGCTGGGCATGGAAGAAACTGCTCACGAAAGGGTCCACGTTGTACTCTCCGGCATTACCGCTAGCACCGAATCCCTGGCTCCCCCCCCTGTAGAAACCAGGACTAAGCGCACTCTCTCCCGACTGGGATTAGAAACTACTAGGGATTTATTCCCTGGAGGCCTTGTATTTTCTCACACCGAAGACTCACGATTTTCATCAGCCACATTCATGGACCAATTCACAGTGTCCCGCTTGCAGAGCGCACTTAGAGGCACAATAACCACTTATCCACTAGAACCAGCAGAATTTAGTCCACTTATGCTAGTAATTACGGTTATGAGAAGAGAACACATTACATCTAGACTATACCGAGCCTGCTTAGCAGCGAGATACTGAGCATGGACCGCCTATATAGGACAACCACTCACAGATGACATCTGGAAAGGATGTTGTCAACAGATTAAGCTAGTTTCATGTATACATAGGCATAAGTTATTACAATTTAAGATGCTTAGGAGGGCCTATGTCATACCTCAACAGATGGCTAGGATACAGAGTTCTACCTTTACTCACTGTCCCAAGTGCAATATGCAGGCGGCTTCATTTCTGCACATGACCTGGTCTTGTAGTATCATAAGCGCTTATTGGCAAGACATATACAGTTTAGTACAGCAGATGGCGGGGATACAGCAGGAAATTACCCCTCTGATCGCACTGATGGGTTATGTAGATCCGTTACCCAAAGGCACACGCAGATTTACAGCAATTACCATGATGGCGAAACTAAAGATAGTGCTTCGTTGGGGTACCAGGCAGAAGCCCACCATGGAGAGTTGGCTTAAGAGCATGGCATATTGTGACACCACGAGTGAGCTATACACAGAATTACAACCGCCCAACTCGCGACCCAAGGATATATGGCAACCCCTTAGGGAATACCTTTGTTTACAGGAACCTTCAGACACATTACCTGGTCGAGAGGGGCAGGAACCAAGTCAGGGCGCACAGATTGAGGGGTAGAGTTGAAGAAGCCACAGAGACTACAGATGTGTTTGGGGAAGTATGTACGCACTAGATTGACAACTTGGCAGTAACACTAGGGAAGTAGGAATTCACGAACCATGCTTCAAATGTTTATAAACCACCTCAGATAAGGGAATGTAGTGATTCATTTATTCCTGTTCCATTGTGCTTGCTTTTTTCCTTTATTAATATTTCCTTTTCGTAACCTGCTCGTAACGTACCTGCACAACTAAGCATTATGATCTATGTGCGTTGTTAATAAAAATGCACAAACTGCAATTAAAAGCAAAAAGATTGGGAACATATGGTGGAACAGGTACAAGAAGAAGGGGCAACATATAACACTTCATTATTACAACACTAAAGCAGGAACTGGAGGATTCAATCAACTCACTTCAGCAGAGGACATTGCTAGAGCTTCAACATCTCTCTGTTCGTGGAGGACAATAATGATAATGATGTGACCATTATTAAAGTTGCCACTGACATACCAGTAAAGCCTCCAATGTTGTCAATAAAGTGAAAATTCTTTATCTTTGACCGAGAGAAAGGGAAAATACTGGCCACTTAATGTCACATTCAAAATAGGTTACTAAAAATTGAACTGTAGTCAGTGTGGTTTATCATAATTTATCCCTTTTAGCATAAGTGGTGATTGGAAAATAAACATGAAGTTAGCCTCTAAGATAATGAAAGAGCTTTTTAAAATATGTTTATTTGAAAGACGTTGAAAAAACGAAAGAAGAAATATAAGTTTAAGTTGGAAAATTGTACACTAGTTATTAATATCTTCTGTACACATCACTGTATCTTGTGTTATCTTTTATAAATGGATATCTGATTTAAGGTCCAATTGTATCTTCTAGCTGTCATCAATACTCACTAATAGCACTGATTCAAGGTGATCCATATATTTTGGCCAATAGTATATATACTTTCCTGTCAAGTGAATACAGCTGTCCCGCTGATTTTTTCTCAGTGTATCTATCAATTGATACCCTTCAAGAAACATTTCTGCTACAAGCATGGAACATGAGTAAGCATATTCATATTGAAGCCTTTCAGTTTTGCCCCATCCGCGTTACATCATTTGGGTCTTATATAATTTCTCCAATAACCCAGTGGCCTCTTGATAGTTCACTAATAAGAGAGATGAGTTTCCACCTTGTGCGTTATAGGATTCCAATACATAATTTTAACACATCCTTTAAAAGTTCTTTTTTTTTGCACTAACCTCAACAAAGCCATCAACTTTCAGGTCTCATTTTTTTAGGTCTGTGAAGTGGCAATTCACTAAATTTTATCATAAATCATCGGCGCCAACATCAAGAAAATGGACATCAGCAATAAGGATTACCTGTTACCAAATACTTGCACTTCCAATCACCAATTCATTAAGGTGCCTTCAGTTAAAGTCTAACATTTCTTCCTGTACCTGCATTAGTCTTCTGCCATACCCTTGAAAGTGAGAGACGTTAATTAGACAATGTATCAGCTTTGCTTTAATTCAGACATATTTACCATGCTGTAATTTATTATGACACAAAAGTATGTGGCCCCACTTGAATCAATTTACTCATCAAAAGGGTTCACCCATTAACCAGGAACAAATGTGTAGACAGAGCCCACAAGACAAGCAAGACAAAATCACACATGCAAGCTAATACATTCTCTATGATTATCATACGGCAATACTCTATGGAGAGACCACCTTTTCAGGTACAAGACTATTGTTCTACAGATTAACATTTTCAGGTGTGATAGACAAGCTAGTGGAAAGGTGTGGACTAAGTTTACTAATTCCAGAGGTGATAAATAAATGCCTGACTATTAGGATATAGCTTTAACATGCTGTGATATGGTAACAATATCTTCTCTGATTCAATCTAGCACTTCCAGGAATGTGAGTAAAGGGAAGACAGCAAAGCATACCATTCTGTCGGCTTATAATTTCCACACTGGTGGACTACATTGGTGCCTGTGCACTCCAGGGCCTAACACTACCCCCATTGCTAGCAAAGAACTCACACAAAGATTGGAATGACAATTCTCATGACATCGGCAACTGGGTCTATGTCCATAACATATGTGTGTATTTCCCATAAGGGCTGCTAAGCTTACTACGTTCACTTTTTATGCTGTAATATAGAGAGAAAGTCACTGACTAAAACAAGATGAACGTGAAGTTATGGTTAGATTTGGCTATAACAACTTTACGTATGTTTAAATAACCTCAGACATTCAATAAAAATCACAGTTAAAGTAAATGTTACTGTTGCAAATGAAAACAGAAAAATATAGAATTCTACAAGTTATGGTTAGCTCAGAAATGTATAACTCGCACTACAGACATGCTGTTGCCGGGATTCTGCTCATACACAGAACTATGCACAGGAAACCAGGACCTCAGTGAATTGTGCTGTACCAAAAAACTCACCTCAGTACCCAGAACCCCTATCCGACTAGCATCAGTGTCTCATTCATTCTCCGTATCATCTCGAAGCTACCAATGATTAGACAACCCAGAACATGCAATTTAGAGTACTCTCAGGAATGGTGGGAATCAGAAACACCTTTTCATTATTATTCTCAAATCAGTCCACAAAAAGAGTAATCAGAAACACGGAAAAGTTTAAAATGTTAATTTTTAACTACGTGCTCTAAGTTTCAGTACTTTGGCTAGTACAAGCAGGCAAATGATTACAAATAAAACCACCAGCATTGTTACAATACCATAGAAAATGAAGGGAGAAATCATATTAAAAATGATAGTGGAAAACAATGCCTATAATACTTTGTGAACCACCCTCCCTTGGCTAGTAAACTAGTTTTATAAACTAATAGAAGGTCTCTAGGTTTGAACGGCGAACCCCATACCTCAAAGATCAGCTTAGGTGAATCACATCACAGGATCAGCTCTGCTCTCTGTGTCTGGAAAGGTTTTCTCCAAGTGCCTGAATCATGCATGCAAATGCAATATTAAAGGCACCCGAGTTTCAGATATTTGCAGCTGTGTGCTTGTTGTGTCTAGAGCGTGGGCCGATCAACCTGAATTCAACAGCATGCATTGCTATTTGACCTTGACGGCTTCTGCACACAGTGTTCAGACTAAGGTTGCGGTGCACGTCTAGGGATGTGAACAACAGACCATTCTCATGTGAAGAAAAAGCAAGCAAGCAGTTTTACTTGTAATAACAGCTACCTGTAGTGTCGTGTGCAAAAGCAGCAAAGTGGCAAGATGGCGTTTAGTTTCTAAAACACTTATGCTAACATATCAATGTGTGTACATAAAACCCCGTCTCCACTACAATGCAAACCATAGCTCATCCACCAACTGCAATGCTCATGACAGAAATGTAAGAAAAACTAAAGCTTCTCCTTACAATATATTATTCTCCTCTACATGCTGACATTAGAGTTTCCATGTAGTACTCCAGACAATGTCTGTACGAACTGGAGATTTACAAAGTGCAGATATTAATTTCCACATATTCAGTGTGAATTCTGAGACATTACAAAGTGTTTTTTAAATATATAATCTATGGGTTTCTCACTTACAGGTGGTACAAGTCACAGTGTGATTGCTATTCATTTCAAGAACATGTGTAGTTTAACATGTTCCTGACCCCGTGTTGGGGAGAGGTTGTAGCCTTATGGCTAGAGCGGTCGACCTCGAAGCTGGAGAACTAGGTTCGAGTCTCGGCAGGGATGCTCAACATCCTCTGATTCTGGGCAAATCACTTAATCGCCCTGTGCCTTACAAAAAAAATGAATTTGTCCATCTGTAATGAAACTGATGCTCATGTAAAGTGCTCTGATACCCGATGTCTTGGGTCTAGTTGGTGCAATATAAAACTAAAAAAAAAAACATATTACAGAGTGGTGCCAATAGGGTCTGGTAGTGTATGCCTTGTAACTGGCTAACCTGAAGACATGAACCTGTTCTCTTAAAATTCCATGTCAGCTGAGACATTTAACAGGCACATTTTATTAAAGTAAATAATAACCAAATAATTAACTTTTTGCTTCTTCCTCCTATTTTTCCTGACCTGTTTATATTGGCTTTAGGACTTCAGGCACTTACCACTTCTAATCAGTGCTAAAGTTCATATGCTCTCTTTGTAAGTTGTTATTACAATTGGTTCTCCCAGATTTGTATATTTTGATTTACTGGTAAGTTCCCAGTAAAGTGCACTGAGTGTGCCAGGGCCTATATACCTTTGGGCCTGCAGCATTGATTGTGCCACATGAGTAGCCCTGAAAAGGTATCTCAGACCTCCCGCTGCAGTGTTTGCGCTGTTGTAAACTGGTGTGTTGACCTGGCAAGTGCACCCATTAGCCAGGCCCTAACATTCCCTTTTCCTACATGTAAGACACCCCTATGTTAGGCCTAAGTTACCCCCATGGACAAGGTGGAGTGTATGTGAAAGGTAGGACATATACTGGTGTGTGTGACATGTCCTGATAGTGAAATACTGCCAACTTCAGTGTTTATCTATTGAAAGGCTATCTGCCCTATAGGATACTATGGGAGATACTTTGTAACATCTTACATGTATAACAACCCATTGTAACAAGATAGAGAAACAAAGTTTAGGCTCTCTGAACTCAGAATGTAAGAGTACATGTGTTTGAAAATACCACTTTTAGAAAGTGGGGATTTTCTTTTTTAACTATTCTGTGTGCATCTGCCTGTTTGTGGATTGACTGTCTGGTTTTGGAGTGACAGAGGCTGTGGATCTGCAATCACTGTAGACAGCCATCCGGGAGGGGTTGAGGTGTGCCTGGCACTTCCTGGATTACTGAGAACTGATCTGAATAGACCTGGTTGAATTTAGAGTAGTGGGAGGAGTTTTCCTTGCACCTTAATAGGGCCTGTCTCCCGTGCACAATGCTGCCTCCACACCCTGTGGTCATACTGCACCAGTGAGGACAGAACTGGTTTGGGCTGGGCTCAGAGACCTTTGCACAAAGAGATCAAAGACAAATGGGGTATAAGTAGTAGACCTTAAACCCCAGAACTTCAGATCACTTCTGAACTCAAGAGGAACCTTTGCCACGATCTGAAGAGCTGTGTGGAGGAGTACTGCCCCTTTGCTGTGTGCTGTGTGGGGCTGGCCTGCAGTTGCTGCTTCTGCCAAGGAAAGGACAAGGAACTGGAACTTTGCTGTGAACCTGCTTGAAGAACAATCTCCAAGGGCATGTATGTGCTGTCCTCCTGTTCTGAAGTATCAGGGACACAAAGACTTCACCCCAGCTCCTCTGAACTCTGCTGTTGAGAGTTCTGACCTGCCAGGAGGAGCCTGTTCCCGTTCTGGGACTCTGGAGGTTGTTCCTACTGTTGGGAGCTGGAAGAAACCTCAGGAACTGGGAAAATCAACCCAGTGCTCTTCTTGAGGCTGTTTTCCCCTACGCAGCACCGTCATGCAAGAAGAATCTCCACGCACCGCCACACCTCTGCCAAACGGATGCAGAAGCTGTCGTGGTTGCAAGAACTGACATATCGTGGGATCGTAGCTGAAGAAACTGACGCAGCGCCACTTAGTTTTCCACGCATCGCTACTGTGCGGCAAGTTTTCCAGACGCATTATCCGCGGACCAGAACCATCTTGGAGTCGACGCATCCCTTCCGTCTTCAGTCCGGATTCAACGCATCACTTCTCCTGTGTGCAGCAGAACTGTTGCATCGTCTCCCCAAGGACCTGGGAACTGACGCATCTCTTTGTTTCTCACTGCATTCCATTTCTGCGGCTGTTTGGCCTTGTGAATTTTGACGCATCTACAGGTACTTTGTGTAGAATCACGCATCCATAGTTTTCTATGGACCCAGTTACTTGAAACCTTTGACAAGTCATATTCTTATTATATGTATGTTGGATCTTTGTTGTTTTTGTCTTGTTGAGTATAGATTAGGCCTGGGCGGTAATTAAACTAGAAACAGTAAATTTAAGAGTTTGTTTGTTTTTTAAACATTAGTTTTTATATAATTACAATTACAATACCTAACTATAACGTAACTTTAACCAGTTTTTTTAAGTGAATTTCAAGGTTTTTTTATTCATAAGGTAAATTCTTATAAACTTGCCTCGCTATAACGTTACTTTACTATTAGTTTTTTATATATATATATATATATATATATATATATATATATATATATATATTCACTGAAAATACCATAGGTTTCAGGCACGTTATAGTTAGAAATTAGCATTGAAAAAAACATAGAAATTAACTGAAAAAACCATAGGTTTCAGGAACGTTATAGTTAGTTGCACATTTCACTCGTACAAAACTATAGAAATTCCGGCGTTATTGTTAGTTCAGCTAAC
This sequence comes from Triturus cristatus, assembly GCF_964204655.1. Lineage (NCBI taxonomy): Eukaryota > Metazoa > Chordata > Amphibia > Caudata > Salamandridae > Triturus > Triturus cristatus. The sequence continues at coordinate 769,464,210 of NC_140582.1, read as the reverse complement.
TATAACTCGTGCCCCCGCAATGCACTGCTGATGACGTCACATATTACATCATTCATGACATGGTCAGTGACATCACTGATGACATCTCAAATGACATCACTGATGACATCATCCAGTGACTGTGTGTTTCTGTAAAGTTTAATTTTGTTTTATATATATGCCAAGCTGTATTGAGGAATGAGTGGGTGTATAGGTGTCTGTATGGAGGATTTAGTAGGTACATGACTGACTGAATAAGTGAGAGATTAAATGTGTCTTACTGAATGCATGGGTTAATGACTAAACTGTGTGAAAGTCTGTATCAGTCTGTCTGTTGTTGTGTAAGCTGCTGCATGGGTTTGTGAGTAGCTGCATGAGTGTCTATATGGGTTATTGATTGCTTGCCTGAGTATTGTATGGCTGCCTGAGTGTGTGTGTGGGTGGGTGAGAGGTGTGTGACTCTGTACATAGATGTATGAGTGGTTGATTCACTGGGTATATGGGTTCAAGAGTGCATGTGGAAACAGTTGTATGGGTTGGTGTGTGTGTATGGGTATGTTGGTGAGTGAATGGATGTCTCAGTGGTACATGTGCAAGTAACTACATATGTAAAAGGCAGTATATTGGAGGGATGGTGTATATAAATAACTATATGTGAGAGTCAGTAATTGTGAGAGTGGCTGCATGGATGAGTGTGTATTTGTATCAGTGATTCTATAAGAGAGTAATTATGTGTTAGTATCTATATGAATAAGTGAGCTTGTGTCTGTATAACTGTATAGGTGAGTACATGGAAGTATGATTGATTCTTTGCATGACTTACTAAGTGTGTGAGCAACTCTGGATATGTGGCAGCGTGTGAGTGTCTATATAGGTGTATGAGTGCATATGATAGTGTTGTATTGATGAGTGACTGCATGTATGAGTGACTGTATGGGTGAATGATCGGATGTGTGTGTAGGCCTAGGAATCAGTAAGTGCATATTTAGTAACTGGTATTGATGTGTCTATTTTTTCAAAAATGGTAGTCTGTATTTTAGAGTGGGCGTATCAAAGGTTATATTCAGGTGTGAGGAGGTGCATCAGATTTTCACGTGGATGGTGTCATCAGTGAAATCATCGGTGATGTCACTGACCATGTCATGGATGATGTAATATGTGACATCATCAGCAGTGCATTGCAGGGGCGCGAGTTACAGTTAGCTGAACTAACTATACCGCCAGAATTTCTATGGTTTTGTACGAGCAAAATGTCCAACTAACTATATCGTTCCTGAAACCGATGTTTTTTTCAGTTCATTTCTATGGTTTTTTAAATGCTAATTTCTAACTATAACGTGCCTGAAACCTATGGTTTTTTCAGTGAATTTCTATGTTTTTTTAAATGCTAATTTCTAACTATAACGTGCCTGAAACCTATGGTTTTCCAGTGAATTTCAAAGAGTTTTTTAAATGAAAATTTGCATGTCTAATGTACCTCAATCCTATGTTTTTTATTCTCACTCTCTCTCTCTCTCTCTCTCTCTCTCTCCATATATATATATATATATTCACTGAAAAAACCATAGGTTTCAGGGGTGTTATAGTTAGCTGGACTTTCAGCTAACTATAACTCGCGCGCCCGCAATGCACTGCTGATGACGTCACATATTACATCACTCATGACATGGTCAGTGACATTACTCATGACATCACTCATGACATCTCAAATGACATCACTCATGACATCACTGATGACATCATCCAGTCAATGTGTGTTTTTCTGAAAATTAAATATGTTTTATATATGTATATCTCAAGGTCGATGGAAGAATAAATGGGTATATAAGTGTCTAAATGGATGATTTGTTTTTGAAAAATTGATTGTGTAACTGACTGATTAAGTGTATCATAGTGAATACATGGCTTAGTGAGTAATGTTTAAATATGTAAATATCTGTATCAGTCTCTCACTTTGTGTATAAGTGGCTGCATGGGTGTCTATATAGGTTATTAGTTGGTGTTTTGAGTATCAGTCTGAGTGTCTGCATGGTTCGGTGGGGGGTATTACGTAGTGCATAGGTGCATGAATGAGTGACTCGCTGTTTGTATGTGTTGAAGACAGGATGTGTGCAGGACTGTATGGGTGGATGAGTGTGTGTATGGGTGTGTTAGTGAGTGAATGACTGTCTCAATAGTGTCTTTATGAGTCACTACATATGTTTTAAACTAGTATATGTGACTATTGGTGTATATAAGTGAGTATATGTGAGAGTGAGAGATTGAAAGAGTTCCTGTATGAATAAGTATGTGTTTCTATAAGTGATTGTTTAAAAAGACTAAGTATGTGTAAGTTTCCGTAGAAGTAAGTGTGGTGGTGTGTGTATAACTGTATATGCAAGTAAATGTATGTTTGATTCTTTATTAGCATGAGTGACTATGTGTGTGAGTAACTCTATGGATGAGTGGCATTGTGTACCAGGATGTATAGGTGTATGAGTACATATGATGAGTGAGTATATGTATGAGTGACTGTATAGGACTGTTGGTGAATGAGTGGATGTGTATGTGGATCTTAGAATTACTGAAGAGGTTGTTGTAACTGGTATTGGTATGTCAATTGTTTTGAAAATTTTAGTCTCTATTTTTGAATGTGTGTATCAAAGGTTATATTAGGGTGAGAGGAGGTCTGCCACTCTATCACAAGGATGATGTCATCAGTGATGTCATTTGAGATGTCATCAGTGATGTCATGAGTGATGTCACTGACCATGTCATGAGTGATGTAATATGTGACGTCATCAGCAGTGCATTGCGGGCGCGCGAGTTATAGTTAGCTGAACTAACTATAACGGGGGAATTTCAATGGTTTTGTACAAGTGAAAAGTCCAGCTAACTATAACACCCCTGAAACCTATGGTTTTTTCAGTGAATTTCTGAGGTTTTTTAAATGCTAATTCCTAACTCTAACGTGCCTGAAACCTATGTTTTTTTCTGTGAATTTCAAAGGTTTTTTAAATGCTAATTTCTAATTATGCCTACAGAGATAGGATATGTGAAGAAAGAAGAAAAAATGCACAGAAAGAAAAAAAAGAAGTGCAGAAAGAAGCAACAGAAGTCCTCAAAGATGAAGAAAAGTGCAGGAAGAAGGATAATGTGCAGAAAGAACAAAAAGAAGAGCAGAAAGAAGCCTTGTTGCAAAATTATCCTGTACCCTCAACTTTTTCAGACGGATACTGGTGGTAACTGAGTCTGACTAACCAGTCCTAGAGCCAGTGCTATGTTAAAAGACACTTAGAATACAGTGAAAAAACCTACATACACTAGGGAACATTATGCGTTGGAGTCCCCCTGTGATTAGCATGACCTCCTCTGTAAGCCCCTAGTATATAATAGGTCAGGGGGATTAAAACTACCTCTTAAAACAGGCCACAGGGCGTTTTTGCACACGTTAACTAAGGCCCCGTCCCCTCCCTTCACCACTGTGTAAACACGCCCTGTGTCTGTTTTTAGTTGGGAGATTAAGTTCATTTGAATCCTGAGGGTCCCTAGGGTCCGACTAGCCCACTAGGTACCTCCAGTAAGTGCCACAGAGCTGTGTTGCAGAGAGGTGTAAAAAGTGGCACGGCCTGGACCACCTCTCTGCAATGCAGCTCAGTGGCGCTTACTGGAAGCACTTGGTGGGATAGTTAGCCCCCAGGGGCCCTCAGTATTGAAGGGAAATTATATCCCCAATTTAAAACGTGCCATAGTGCGTGTTTGCACACGTTACCTCAGGCTCTGTCCCCTCCCTTCACCACTGTGTAAACACGCCCTGTGGCTGTTCTAAGTTGAGAGATTAAATCCCCTTGAATCCTAAGGGTCCCTAGGGTCAAACTACGTGGTACCTCCATTAAGCGCCACAGAGCTGCGTTGCAGAGAGGTGTAAAAAGGGGCTTGGCCTCAGAACACCTGTCTGCAGCGCAGCTCCCTGGCGCATACTGGAGATGCCTGTTGGGCTAGTTGGCCCTCAGGGACCCTCAGTATTGAAGAGGAATTAATTCCCCAACTTACAATTTGCCAGGGGGCGTGTTTGCAGAGTGCTGCAAGGAGGGGGCGTGGCCTCCGTCACGATGCCAGTCTTTTATTTATTTAGGGGGGCTGTGTGGTTCCCCTTCTTATTCTAATGTATTGGCCCTGATGACCCCATCCCCCAGGGCCTGTCTCCTAATTATATTTTTTTTACCCCAATCCCCAGGGCCGGCCACTGTTTTTTATTATTTTTAAAAAATATATATTTATAGACACACCTAGGACATGCTGGACAAACCGTACGTACCTATCACCATGACGATTTGCGTGATATTCATTAAAAGGCGACTATGCATACAATGAATCCACGTGGAATGTATTTACACCACTAGTGAAGCTCTGACATGTCTGATGCCCTACCATGCCTAATCCCGGTAGACACCCTTGTCGTTTATTTATACAAACATGGGTAGCTATTGATGGGCACATTTAATACACATGCACACCAAGCCATTCAAAGGGGATTCGACAAAAATTCGACCAAAACTATGCAAGAAACCCCCCTCACGGTTAATAAAACACACATCCACTGCCGGATGTGTAATACTTTTTATTTTACTCTCTGGAAAGGGACGAACATCACTTGAGAGTCACAGCGCGCTCCTGGCAGAGCCCAATGCTGTGTTACACCCACCATTGCCTGCTGAGTGCCACACACCTCTGTGTTGTATTCCACTAGCTAGTGCATATGCTATGACACTCTCTAGCCCATGTGCACTGTAACACCACCCCGTGAATATGTCATGCCACACTTGTCTTCACACGGGTTATATTGCCCCATCTAACGTGCCTTCCTCGATGCCTATGTTATAACGCACAGTGCTATGCCATACATATTACAATCTGGGATCCATAACTTTGTCACAGTGCATATGCAACGTTACACTCCCCAGCACATATTTTATATTACAACTTTAGAGACTAGTTAGGTTACACAACACTACCCTGTGCATATTACACTCCAAGGCGCATATCGCATAGCACGCGCTAGTGCCTGTGCTATCTCGCGCTCTCCAATGAATCTGTAATTGCGCACAATGTATTGCATATTATATTTCACGCCCGGTTCATCACACTTTTTGGTGCATAGTTTATACCATACACTATATCTAGTTTTCATTTTCAATAGTGCTCTCAGGACTATGTTCTATATAACACTGTGTTCACCTACCCTTTTCACAGGCATTACATTTTGCGATAGGGGGTGGAGGGTCAGGGGGTGTTTCTGCCAAGTGAGCCCGGAGTCACAGTGACAAACGTCCTCTTCTTCCTGAATAAAAGTGAGATTATGCTGCATACTTGTTCATATTTTAAGTAGTTCGCACAGACACACGTTTTAAAAACAATAAAGTTCCTAATACCTGCCTTCTCTGAACAGTTAGCTTGCTGCCCCATCCCCCTCCTCCCTATCCTCTGTTGTGTGAATCCATGGACTAGCCTCCTTCCTCCTGCCATGCATGGTCTGATGTGCTGCCACTGCCCTCAATTTAGTATGATGTACCAGTCCACTCCTCCTGCCCTCCATTGCCCAATTCTATGCCCCATCATTGACCTCCTGCTTAAAATCTGTGCTTAGCTTGCTGCCCCTATTCTCCTTCCCCCTGCCCTCCGATGTCTTTGTGCATGCCCCTGCTCCATCCTTTTTGCCCACCATGTTCCATGGACCTGCCACTCCTATCTACTCTGAGTGTTCTGTTGAGCTGCCACTCCCCTCCCACCTGCCTAGCATTGTCAGATGACTGTAACCTGTCCCTGCCACCTCCACCCTGCCTGTCCAAATGCCATGCCCCTATCCTCTTCCTCTTGTCCTACATGGTCCATTGTACTGCCACACCCTTCTGCCCTCCCTGGTCTGTTGTGCTGCAACTGCTCCTCCTGCCTGCCCCGTGCGGTCTGTTGTGAGGCCCCTTCCCCTGAACTTTCTTGTCTGTGCACAGGTCCTGACCCTCCCTTCTATCCTCCATCGTCCTTTGTGCATGCCCCTGCACCCTCCTTCTTGCCCATCATAGCCATTGTGCTGCCACTAACCCTCCCACTTGCCATGCATGGTCTTCTGTGCTGCCATGGCCCCTCCCACCTTCCCTGTGTGGTCAGTTAGCTGCCCCTGACCCCCTCCCACCTTCCCTCCATGGTCTGTGTGTATGCCATCACAGTCTCAGTGTTGCTCTTCATGGTGTGTCTTTCTTCTAGTGCCCATTCTGCCTGACCTCCATGGCTATCTTGCTGCTCCTGCCCTGCCCCCTTGCCCCCAGCCCTCTGTTTACATGTGCAGACCCCTACTCCCTCCCTCCTGGCTTGTCTGTTCCATTGTAATGCCCCTGATCCGTCCCTCCTGCCCTTCATGGTCTGTTATGCTGCAGCGTTCTCTCCTGTCTGTCCATTATGTTCAGCTAGCTACCATTGCCTCTTGACCCTCTGTTCTCTGTTGTCCATGTGCATGGTCCTGTCCCCTCCCTCTTGCTTTCTATGGATTGTTGTGCTGCACTCCCGTCCTGCATGCCCTGTGTGGTGTATTGTGCTGCTGCAAACCCTGATGCCTGCCCTGCAGGGTCAGTTTGGTGCACCTCTCCATGTCCCTCCTGTCCTCTGTTATCCAAGTCCATGTCCCTACCCCATTTCCTTCCATGATCCAATGTACCATACTTGCGAACATTTTGAACTTGGTAAGAGGGAGATTTTGAAAAAAAACTGGGGTATTGATTTTCCCCTTTGAGTTACATTGAAAAAGAGGAGATTGTAGACAGGAAACAGATCAAATAAAGCCCATTTGAGCTTAAAAAAATAGGACGTTTCCTGACTGAATCGGGTCTGTTGGCATGTATGTTTGTACTACCATTGTCTCTTCCTTCTGCCCACAATGGTCTATTACATTGCCACAGCCTCTCTTGCAAGTCCTGTATTGTTGGTTTGTTGCCCCTGCCCCCCTTTCCACTGCCCTCCATAGTCTGTTGTGCTGCCACGGCCCTTCCTACCTACTCAGTGTGGTTAAATTGTTGCCTTTGTATCCTCCTACCTGCCTTCAATTTTCAGAGTCCGTGCCCCTGGCCTCTGCCTCTCAACAGTATCCTAATGAACAACTAGATTGCTAACATTCTATATTCATTACAAAAGTGTGAAACGCCTGACGTCATGTTGATGTAATCAAAACTGTAATACCTAGAGCATTTCCTTTAGAAATTACATATATGAGAGGGTCTTATTGGCATAAAAATTATGGTTAGTGCTCTAAAAGACTAAAATAAGGACATATTTTCTGAGTTTTCAAATAGCGACAAAGCACTTTTAAATTATTTGTTATCTTTATGTTTTTTTATCCAGTTGACCACTTGATTAAATGTTGCACTTAGGGGAGAGGATGTGGTGTTACTTCCAGAACTGCAGACTTTGCAACTGGGGAACCAGGTTGGAGTTTCTGCTTCAGCTCGACATTCTGTGATTCTGGTCAAATCACTGAGTCTCCCCATGTCTACAACCAAAATGAATTTGTTCTTGTGTGATATAACCAATGCTCATGTAAAGCACTCCAATACCTGACAAGTCTGCACTATATAACACTGCAAAAACACAAAATAATAAGTGTTTTGCACACTTCTGTCATTGGGCTATATTTGGGCTACATCTGGGTGATTTTGGGCTACATTTGGGCTCTTTTGTCTCCGGTTGCCATCTTGGGAGATTTATTTGTTATGAAGTTTCCTAATTTCCTCATTTACTGCAGTCTCCTCAGTAGGAAATACTTTCAGTTTTTTACTTTGATTCCATCAAGAAGGAATTCAGATGTGTCACACATTTGCCATACATTCAGAATGTTAGCATTCTTTTTGCTCATTAGATCACTGTAGTAAAGCTACTGCTCACCAGGGAAAACTGCTGCTGGTATTGAAAGTGCATGTTTCAGTCTACATGTCAGAATTTTTTAATGAAATAGAAGAGGATTTGAGAAGTCACTCAAAATGTGCCCTAATTTTTCTTTCTGCAGCACTAATCATACTTTTTATGGAAAAATGAACCCCCTCATTTTGTTCCTTTTTAAATTAAATGTTTTAAGAGTTACCACTTTAATCCAAGCAAGATGGCTTCAGGTGTGCCATATGTTTATCATAAGTAGGACTGTTAGCGCTCTAGTTGTTCTTTGGAACACTCTGGGAAGCTGCAGTAGAACACAAAGGAATCAACTGACAGTCTCTGCCCTTGTTGGATGTACATGTTTTACTGAGAATGTCAGACTTCATTCTCACATGACTGAGAAAGATAATGTGTTTACAGAAAATAAGCTCTCAGTTTAGCTTATAGATCACCTTCCAAACCTCTGTGGGAAAAGCATGAGAAAATATTTTTCTCTCAGTCATGATATCCCAGCAAAAGGCTTTTTCACATGGTGAAATCACCTTAGAACATACCACAATTCCTAAAATGAGTATGGTACCATCAACAAATGATTTATAATGTAACTAAAGTCTTAAAACCTTCTATTAACTGCAATGCTTTTTAATGAGGTGCTATCATGTATATTGGTCCCAAGATGGCTGCCAACACTTCTTGGATGAAGTGCTGACAGCCAATCAGATCTCAGGATGAGATGTGTGGTTAGGCTCCTCCCACATATGTATATGATTTTACTTTTGATTTGACTAAAGGTCCCTATGGAAAATTGCATGGGGAAAACGCGTTTTGGGACCCCCGTTTTTTCTCAGCCCACGCTTGACGAATCCCCCCGAGACTTTCAGGGTAGGAGCGGAGCGGAGCGCCCCACCTATTTTGAAAATTTTGCGAGGATTCGTCAACCGGCGCCAAAGTTATTCCAAATAGAATGTTGCGGATTTCTTATGGAAACACGGTCCTAACTATAACTATCTACTGGCGACCGCCAGTAGATAATATATATATATATACATATATATATATATATATACATATATATTTTTAAAAAATTAATAGTTTTTAGTTAGGAAAACTATATTCATTCTTTTTAAAAACAAAATATTATACAGAAGTCACACACCCTTCGTGCACCCTACACGATGGCTGCGTGCATTCCGGTAGCCATTTTGAAAAGTCACGCTGGGGTTGCGACCAGCGGAATTTGTAAAGTATGAAATATCTTTAAATTAATTATAAATAAAAGTTTTCCTTTAAGGGGCCGATTCCGATCCGGGTCAGAAGGGCACTGAACGAGATCCGGACGGAGTCGTACACGTGTTTTCCGCCCGACTCGTACAGCTGTACGAGCGAGCAAGTACAATTCGAGCTACGTGAAATTCACCGACCACGTCATTTCTGGGTCCGAACCGACCAAAACGTCCTGGTGGTTGCCTTTGGGGGTCCGCGTCGGACCCCCTGTCACCCGCAGTCCTACGACTTGGACACAGAGGGAGACCCAAGGGTCCCCCAACACAGGCATGTACGGTGCGGATGGCACCTACGCATACTCACTGTAGGGGGCGCACTTGTCCGCGACGAACCCATTCAGTCAATGGGAGCCCATGTACGCGTCGTACGACCAGCTCCCATTGACTTCTATGGGAGTCTGACCGAACCGAGTTCGACAGCATACGGCCGCATCGTACTCGGTCAGTCGGACTGCAGGACTCTGGTTCGGTCGGAATACACTCCGGATCCGGCTCTGCCGGAGTGCTTTCCGACCCGGATCGGAATCGGCACCTAAGTGTTTTTCTACATTTATTAATAAAAGTATTTTTAAAGTATTATTTTCAATATAAATTCGACTAAAAATTATTCGATTATTATTGGATTCGGTGGTTAGGAGGGATGGCCATTTTGCTCGATCTGTTTTGCAAGATTTTTTGGTCTAGTCAGGTGGACCCCCTCCTCCAGGTGAGGTACGGCTTGAGGATTCTATTCAAAAGGTGAGGAATCAACAGGCAGAAGTATCCATCAGAAGAACAAGTTACTTACCTTCGGTAACGCCTTTTCTGGTGGATACAGTATCTGCCTTTGGATTCCTCACTGTCCCACCCGCCTCCCCGTTGTCCACCTGTTTCTACCAAAAAGATGCTTTCACTGTTTGGCATTAATTTTTTTAATATGTCTTAATCATGCTTATGTTTAATAGTGAGAAATGCTTAATCTGTTGCTATTTCTTTATGCCTTTATTGGTTATGCATTTATATATATATATATATATATATATGCAGCTCCCAAAACTCTCGTTTGTCGAACAGAGTTAAGCACTCACAGGAGGGTTTCCGTATCGATTATTCTTTTATTTCGGCAGAAATCAAATAGCAAGACAGACGCGTTTCGAATAAATCTTCATCAGTGTCTCATTGATGAGACCGTGCGCCTACTTTAAATACACATTACATCATGTATTGCGCGACAGCGTGAACAGATTCACAAAACAACAACAGAAACAAAGGATGGCTAAAGTCCCACACTCTCCATTACTAGTGGGGCGGCCATCTTGAAGTGATAGATTCACACATCTAATGTCCATACAATATAAGTCTCTTAATCCAAGGAGCCATTATGCAAGCAATAATCATGTTTGAAATAGTTCATAAGATATTGCTGAACAATGAAATAAATTGTAATCAACGATTAGTCATGTAAATAGTATATGACATTCACATGTGTTGAAGTCGATATAACGCCATGTATTGGCTATTGCTCCCTGTTATTAAGAGAGACGGAGAATGGACAGAAAAAAAGGGGGGATGGAGAGAAAAGAGGGGACCTGGCTGCTGGTGCAACTTTGGGAGCTTACATATTTTCCAGGGCACCATCCCTACAACGCGAGTACATTGAAGTGAATGGAGACTCAACCGGGATTGCGTCGCAAGCAGCGTCCGAGGATCGTTTGAATAACAACGAAACCCGGTAAGCCGTGACGCCATCATTACGAATAACTGTTGAGTTCCTGGCTTACAGCATTGATACGGGATAAGGCGCTTGGAGGGGGAGTATCGATAGGGCGAGCGCACGCTTTGCCCTAGGCAGATGTAACGAGTATGTTCGACGAAGCAGACCGCCATGAAGCAGCGCGTGACATTTTCAAAACCACCACGGATAGAGGTGCCACTGGACCCGATGACACACCGAGCGGGTCCAATACTCGTAGCACCTTGCGCATGCAGTACAATCAACTTGAAAGACTCTGTGAGAGAGAGATCAGGAAATGGTGGGAGGCGACCTCACTCCAGAACTACATGGATGTAGATAGGGTGCCAAGAGGACTACGCATATACACAGTACCCGCCTACGAAAATCCGGATCCACAACTCCTGGAGGAATGGGCAGAGTACACGGCAACGTCATGCAAAGGAATGTTGGCAATTTTGGTTAAATTTGCCTGGAGTGACAGAAGTAAAGCTCTAGCGGAGATAGCTATCCTTGAGAAGGATCTCTCTAATAATGCTGACATTAGCACGCAAGAAGCCCTAAGGGAGGAAATGAAAAAACGACTCAAGAAATATGAATTAATAATCAGACAACGTAAACAAGAGAAGTTTGCCCGTGATGAACGTGATTATCTACAGGGGAGGATCCTCACTTTCGCGAAAAAGTTTGACGAACCCCGTAGAGTATTGAATAGGAAGCAACCTCCAGAACCAACAACCAGAATTGAAACGTCGGAATCCGAGGTCACGGAGAGCGAACTCTCCGGAGACGAAGTACCAGCCCCTTCCAGCGTTCCCATGAAGACTCCTTTTCACCAGGAGTTCAATCTCATACGCCAATCTTGGCTAAGAGGTGGCAAGAGCAAACCACCTGAAAACGAAGACCGACCAGAAGGAGCGGCTGGAAGGGCAAGAGGAAGAGGAAGGGGCAAAACTACGACACGTGGGTCTCGGAACAACAGAGGCCGGAGATGGTAAATGATGTCGATGATCTTACCATCGTTAACCTGACACCCAGAGTATTAACAAATGCGGAAGAGTCCGCCCTCAAATTGGGACTCTCTTTTTGCCCTAACGACCATATGGAGTATACGCAAACGCGTATTGACCTATTCAAGTTTACACGGAAAATGAAGCTTCACAAGTTTTTCAAATTAAAACCAACTATGAGGGAAGCTAGACAGTTACAACAACAAGGACAACTTCAAGGAACTGATCTACTGACAACTGGTGATCTGGATATGCTCGAGATGTTGGAGGCCCTACGGAATGAGGAAGAAACTGCCATCACCCCGACTGATGATGTGGCGATTAGAGCCATGCGAGTGGGTATAGAACAAGAAACACCGGCTACGATTTTCAAGCCCCCCTCTGTCTTCATTCCGCAAATGCCATACGATGCGATTGACGCATTCTCCGATGCGGTGGTGCAGGACCTCCTAGAATTGAGAACGAAAGTTTCCAGTAGAACAGACAGAGGAAATAACCTCACTGAAGAACAAAGGTCCATATTGAAAGATCTATCAAAGGATGAACAAATAGTATGCAAACCCTCCGACAAAGGAGGTAATATCGTACTATTAACAAGAGAACAATACTGTCGTGAAGCCTACCGCCAATTGAATGATGTGAAGCTTTATGAAGCAACTAACATCGAACAGTACAACTCAAGTATTTTACACTATCACAACTTACTAGAGAAATGGCGTAACAGAGGCATGTTGGGAACTAACGAATTTCTTTTCCTACGTAATTTGGATCCTATCACACCAACCTTTTACCAATTGCCAAAAATCCACAAAAACACCAATGATCCGCCTGGGAGGCCCATTGTTTCCTCCAAAGGAAGCCTAACCGAGAATATGTCTGTGTACATTGACTCTTTCCTTTTCCCACTGGTTTTGAAGCTCAAATCATATATCAAGGACACTACTGACTTTATCATGCAGACTAATAAGATCAAGTGGGAACCTACCTACCAATTAATTGCTTTGGACATCACTAGCCTGTACACATGCATTGAACACAGTCAAGGGCTAGAGGCAGTAGCCCACTTTTTAGCTAAAAGACCTTTGAAATTTTCGAAGCACAACATCATGCTTTTGGAATTTATCCAATTTTGCCTGTATAATATTATTTTTCTATTCCAAGAACAACTTTATAGACAGTTATCCGGGACTGCCATGGGGACCTGCTTCGCCCCCAGCTATGCGAACCTTTTCGTAAGCTGGTGGGAGGAGCAGGTCGCCCTTAGCAATCATATGAGCAAATGGACCAACTATGTGATAGCATGGTACAGGTACATAGACGACCTCTTTCTGGTATGGGGGGGTCGCCAGAAGAGGCTCACATCTTCATCTCCGACCTCAACAATAATCAACTAAATCTCAGGTTCACATTTGAGATCAGTTCCCTAACGGTAAATTATTTGGACCTCAAGGTGTTTGCCAGGGATGGTGTCCTTGAAACTGAGCTATATAGGAAGCCTACTGCGGGTAATTCTATCTTGCACGCCCACAGTAATCATCCATCCACACTCATTCACAGTATCCCGTACGGCGAGCTTCTCCGCCTGAAACGCAATTGCTCAAGAGAAGCTGACTTTGAAAAAGCAGCAATTCAAAGTATAAAAAGATTCCAGGTTAGGGGCTATAACTATGAAGACTTGGTCTCTACACTTAATAAAGTGAGAAAAATACCCAGAAAACAACTATTGACATACAAAAAACCAGTCAACAGGAATACAGCTGAGCATGATGGCAAATTCCGTTTAATAACCACCTTTTCGGATGATGCCAATAAACTGAGGAGGATATTCAGAAAAAGCTGGCATATCCTCCAAACTGACACAGTCATCGGGAAGGATATTCCGAAAGTACCAATGATCACTTTTCGGAAATCAAGATCACTCCGTGATAAATTGGTACAGAGTCATCTATTTCCATTGTCACAACCTACAGCCACACTCAAGGCTCTGCACGGATTCTTCCCCTGTGGGAAGTGCAGAGCCTGCAAGAACTGTAAAAGAGTTTTCACATACAACATTCCAGGGGTCAGGAAACCAAGGCGTATAGATAAATTTATCACTTGCTCTACCACTCATGTAGTATATTGTCTCATTTGCCCGTGTGGGCTTAAATACATCGGCAGCACTATCAACAGCGTTAAAATGCGCATTTTAGAACATCAGCGCGCAATCAATAAGAATGACACCAATTACCCTGTAGCTAGGCATTTTGCCATTATGCACCACAGCAATAGGGACCTTCTACAGTACTTTGGTCTGGATCATGTACCCGCAAATATTAGGGGCGGTGATAGGGTCCAAAGATTACGTAGATTAGAATCCCGCTACATCATAGATCTGTACACAAAGGCCCCACACGGTCTTAATAGTGGGGAAGAATTGAATGTACACCTGGGCAGATGAGCATACTACAGGCCACTCGTGGTGGTGTGATTCTGGTTTTATGAATACAGGCGATAACATACTTTGAATGATTATGAACTAAGCCGAAAACTAGAATGCATAAATGTGTGTGGTTGTCGAGCCATTCCTTGGCCAGTCAAAATATTGGAGACCCCTGTAATTTCATAGCATTGATATTATGAATTTTGGAAATCCGTTTAATTCTCTACATGTGATGTTCCCATTTGTTATACTGTCTCCACTTCTCTATTAGTTGTCTATCTCGCACCTTTTTTCCCCTCTTTTCTCTCCATCCCCCCTTTTTTTCTGTCCATTCTCCGTCTCTCTTAATAACAGGGAGCAATAGCCAATACATGGCGTTATATCGACTTCAACACATGTGAATGTCATATACTATTTACATGACTAATCGTTGATTACAATTTATTTCATTGTTCAGCAATATCTTATGAACTATTTCAAACATGATTATTGCTTGCATAATGGCTCCTTGGATTAAGAGACTTATATTGTATGGACATTAGATGTGTGAATCTATCACTTCAAGATGGCCGCCCCACTAGTAATGGAGAGTGTGGGACTTTAGCCATCCTTTGTTTCTGTTGTTGTTTTGTGAATCTGTTCACGCTGTCGCGCAATACATGACGTAATGTGTATTTAAAGTAGGCGCGCGGTCTCATCAATGAGACACTGATGAAGATTTATTCGAAACGCGTCTGTCTTGCTATTTGATTTCTGCCGAAATAAAAGAATAATCGATACGGAAACCCTCCTGTGAGTGCTTAACTCTGTTCGACAAACGAGAGTTTTGGGAGCTGCATATTCACGTGGGGCACCGCCACGCTATAGCACCCGCCTGCGAGTGACCTGGCTGCTGGTGCAACTTTGGGAGCTTACACATATATATATATATATATATATATATATATATATATATATATATATATATATATATATATATATATATATATATATATATATATATATATATTTATATTTAGTATACCATGCACGGACAAAATGGGTGGAACTGACGTCTGCACTCCAACGAGGTCCTCTTGTGGCTCCTATGACGTCATACAGTGTCGCAAGTGGAGCCGTGCTATTATGACATCGTCATCAACGTGGCAGAGCTAGGACAGAATTTCCACGGAATGCTGGCGCAGGGGATATTCACCTAAGTGTTCAGGCTAGTCCTTTGGGAGCAACTGTTTATGTTGCCACTCCAGAAACTAAAACCAGTGATCAGAGGGCAGAGGACCTGCAGATGGCACATGAGGTGGGGAGCCCAGTCATGTGCACCGGCGGGGCAGCGAAGTGACAAGCACCACTACCCACAGAAAAGGTAACGAGGGCACTGAATAACACAGGATCTTCTCTTTGTATCTGGCAGGAACAACAAGGTTAAAATGCCCTAGTTCCAAAATGTAGAATTAGTGCTACAACGGTCTTCAAGAGGACCTGAGATGGATGCCTCTTCTGCCTTCCATACACTGGAGGCGGCACATGGGTCACGCGGTATGGTCATACTAAGGTGGGACGCACACTCGTTGACCTCTCATGGCACTGCTCCACCTTCCGGGGACAATGTTCTCCATTAGCTGTGTTTTCTGATGACGTGTCGCGCCGGCCCCGTCCAACAGCAGAACCCCTTTAGATCCAAACAGACTCTTCCATTCTCTCACCGGAAGAGAAACCAGGCCACGCGGACACTTTCACAATACAACAGCCAGGAATGCACTTTTCAGTAAACAAAACACCTTCCTTCCTCCTAATTTATCAAATAAACGACTCACTGAAGAACAGGGGCCAGCTTCGATCGGTAAATAGCCGATACAACGACTTTTTTACTTTGCGATACCATTACAACGCATGCATTACCACGCATGCATTGTACATCGCAAAGTCATTACTACGCATTTGTTTAGAATGCATGGTCATTTACGACGCATGCCTTTACAACGAATTGTGTTGTAAAGGTATGTATGGTAAATGACCACGAGTTCTAAAAAAATGTAGACGATCCACGTTGTTGTAAGGAAACAGAGGCTGTTCCGTTTCCTCACAACGACGTGCACCGCCCCTCAGAAACGGCACGAAGCAGGAACCATGAGGAGAGACGAATCATGAGGAGTGAGCGGTAAGGGGGATTGGGCGTGGGGTGGATTGGATTGGTACTCCCTTCAACTAGGTGTAACCAACTCTGGGTCCCAACAGTGGAACAGTGTCTTGATCCCAGAATGAACAATGTCCAATACTACGTGCTGCTGGGTTTTCACAGAACTCCCTCCGTTGAGGTGCATCAGACTCTGTGCTTCCGTTGCAAATTGCTGTACATGATTATTGGGGTTGGGTGACTGCAGTCGGTGGAGTACACCGCGGTACAGCAGGTTCGAACAGTGGAACGGGGTCTTAATCCAACAATGGACGATGTTAGAACTGTATCTGAGAGTGGAGATGAAGGTACTCGCTTCGACCAGGTGCAAGCAACTCTAGGTCCCAACAGTGGAATGGTGTCTTGATCCCAAAATGGACGATGTCCGATATTACTTGCTGCTTGGTTTTGACAGAACTCCCTCTGTTGAGGTGCATCAGACTCTGTGCTTCCGTAGCTAAGTGCTGTACATGATTATTGGGGTTGGGTGACTGCAGTCGGTGGAGTACACCGCGGTACAGCAGGTCCGAACAGTGGAACGGGGTCTTGATCCCACAATGGACGATGTTGGAACTGTATCTGAGAGTGGAGATGAAGGTACTCCCTTCGACCAGGTGCAAGCAACTCTAGGTCCCAACAGTGGAATGGTGTCTTGATCCCAGAAATGGACGATGTCCGATGTAACTTGCTGCTTGGTTTTGACAGAACTCCCTCCGTTGAGGTGCATCAGACTCTGTGCTTCCGTAGCTAACTGCTGCACATGATTATTGGGCTTGGTTGACTGCAGTTGGTTGAGTACACCGTGGTGCAGCAGGTGGGAACAGTGAAACAGGGTCTTGATTCTGTGATTGAGGATGTCAGAAGTTAAAGTTTGTGATGGTTTCTGTGTACCCACTCCGATCAGCTGCAACCAACTGCGTGCTTCCGAATCCAATGGCACGTGGCTGTGAGGTGTTACTGACAACTGCCTCTGGCCTACAGTGCAGTCAGCAGGGCTCCCAATTCAGATGGAGTGGTGATTGTTTAATTACAGAATCCAGTAGACAACTAACTACAACGTCTATTGAAATATACACAATAGCCTTTTAGTATACTTGCTTGAAGAAGTTTTTTAAGATGACTTATAGGTCTAGTACAATGACCAAATTCTTCTTGGTAGTGGTAAAGAACACTGAATAACAGTGTACACAGTGGACAGCAGAGATCGCAATTTGAATTGCTTTGATTTATTTATTGCCGAGTTTTGTGTAATTTATGTTGTTGTATTTTGTGAAGAGGACGTGAGAAAAAGTATTCATGGAAGATTGTGCTCACTACTGCCTTCAATTTACACTGCAGACAGCAGTGTTCACAATTCAGATTGAGTCGCTATTGTAGATGACGCAGTCCTGTAGGCAAAATACATTGCTCCAGTGCGCTCTATCCGCACCACACATAGGCATCATCACAGGGTCCGCACACGGTTTTTGTTGCTTCGTGTACTGCAAACTGGGCAGCTCAAGTCAATGCCACATGACTGTGGGCCCTTGCTGACTGCTCTCTGGCCTACACTGCAGACAGCAGTGGTTACAATTCAGATCGAGTCGCTATTGCAGATGATGTAGTGTTGTAGGCAACAGACATTGCTCCTACTACGGCCCGTCCGCAGCATGCATCATCGCTGGCTGTGCACATGCTGAATGCTTTTGATGTGGTTAACTATTGCACTAGACCTGATGGACCCTTTATGGTACAATCTTTTTGTGTATTATTTCAGATCTACTGCCTGTATCTTAGTATACCACAAGTTATGGTTGTTTTACGATAGAATCTTTTCTGTATTATTTCACATCTAGTGTCCCTACCTTACTGCAGCACAAACTATTGACCATTTTATTATTGAATCTCTGTGTGTGATCCAATGATTACTGTTGTAGTTGATGCTAGCAGCAACCATTCCCTGAGGGCTGCTTTACACTCACCCCACACGCATCCAGCACAGACGTCACTGGATATGTAACCCTGGTAATAAAAAGGAGTCGAGCGCATGTGCCCGTACCCACTTCCACTATCTATCTGTGTCCGTGTGTTAATTATGTATGGATGATACTGCCCCTGGGCCGTACCACATTACATTGTGCTGTGGACAGCGTATGCAACCATGTTACCTCTGGCAGTGGGGAAAAGTTCTGTTATGTAGCTTTTAGATGCATGGCTATCACAGGTGGAAGGCTACTTTACAGAGCATGAATATTGATGAAGATGACGGTTGCATGTTGTGTGTACTGTCAGATATGTGTACATCCGCAGCTCTTTTAGTTTGGAGCATATTGCGGCCCGCTCAGTTGCGAAGCAACCCCCTTGCGGATGATGCAGCTCCTTAGCGCTGATGAACTGTAGCATCGAGGACCTTTGTGGCCGTTCAGTGTGGTGACTAAGGGCCATATGTAGGTAACATACTATTTACCGATTCATAAATACCACATTTTACCGAATCGGTATTTATGAATCGGTAAATAGTATGTAGGTAAACATTCGGTAAAAGTTACCGAATCGGTAAAATTCGGTAAATGAATACCGAATCCACAATACCGTCCAGAATCATGAATCGGTATTTACCGAATCGGTAAATACCGAGGTGGTATTTACCAATTCGGTATATACCGAATCGGAGTTTACTGAATCGGTAATTCAAATATACATCACTTGATGAATCAGCCAATCCTGTGCAAGGCCAACCCCACCCACTCAGGAAGTGGCCACACCCAGGCAGGTGCACACAATCAACAGACTCTGGAGAGGCTGGGAGTGCAGAGCAGAGCAAGGGAGCCAGTGCCTGATTGTGAACCTCAAACTGACAATGTCCAGCCAGGAGACAGAGAGAGATGGAGGAGAAAGGAGGAGAAAACAGAAATTCAGCCCAAAGGAACTGCAGGTACTAGTGGAGGAGGTGGTCAAGCAGCACCAGAAGCTGTTTGGAAAGCAGTCCCTGCAGGTGCCTGAGTCGGAGAAAAGGAAGATCTGGCTGGGAATCTAGGCGCAGGTCAATGCAATTGGAGTGACCCCCCGGGACATAGAAGTGCTGAAGAAGCGGTGGTACGACCAACGTATCGTCACAAAGAGGAAGTTGGGGGAACTGCAGAAAGAGGCCAGCCGGACAGGAGGGGGAAGGAACAGGGCACCTGCCCTGACAGAACTTGAGGAGCTGGTGGAGACAACAATTGAGCCCGAGAGTGTCGCGGGCATTGGGGATGCAGACAGCTCTGCCAGAGCCGCCACCAAACAAGGTAAGACGCATGCACAGCAATGTGGCCCCCCCTACCCCTATCCCAACTCCCCAAATGGGCAATGAGAATCCCACTCCAGTACAGGTGTTAGTGCATACTAGCAATGCATTATGGGAGATGTAGTCCCTGAAACCCAAACATGAGACGAATAGCACAGAACAACAAGGCATGTTACACACATTAGCGAGAAGCAGGCAGAGGACAATGAGAGAGTGTTTCAGAAATGTATTGTGATGCTAGCAATGCTGTGCTTCAGGTACACTTAGCTGATGTTGCATTTCTGTCCACAGGCGATACTTTGCGCAGACCTGCACATGAGAAGGGAGAGAGGGCACACCGGAAGGACAGCTCTGAGAAGGCCACCACAAGTTCTGGCCAGGGATCAGCACCACAGCCAGCCTCACCACCACAGCCAGCATCGCCACCCCAGCCAGCATCGCCACTCCTGCTGGAGTCACCGCCATCATCACCACCTGCATTGCTCAGGTCGAGGAGGCGTGCTGCTGCCAGGTTGAATGTATCTGAGTCCTCATCTGAAGACTCGAGGGGGGCGGAAACGTCCACTGTGCCCCTGGATGTTAGCCATGCCAGTGTGCCCTCCGCCTTTGAGGGAGCACACACAGGTGCCAGACGTCGGGGCAGGGCTCGGGTGCAAAGTCCACCTCCACAAGGTGAGAGCCATGGAGTCTTCTCAGGGCTTGAGGCCACCATGGTCAAAATACAGCGCCTACAAGCAAAGGCAATGATGTCGGTGCAGCGCCAAATGCGGGACCTCAATGATACTTTTGTAAATATTGACAGGGGCATCAGCGCTATGGCTGAGGGAATGGGTGAGATGGCTGCGGGCATGCGGGACATGTCCCAGTCCGTCATGCTGCTGTGCTCGAAGCTTGATGAGGACAGGGCTGCACGGTGCCGGGAACGTCAGAGGAGAGACCATCATACAAGGACAGTGAACCGGCTGGCAACTGCCACTTCGCTGCTCTGCAGGCGCTCGGTGGCAATGCAGGAGGGCCTTGCGCACTGCAGCACTGACGTGTCAAGGGGGATGGTGAGGGTCTCCAGTGCACTAGAAGTGCTGCTCACCAGCCAGTCTGCCACAACTGGTGCTGTGGATGCTGGGGACAGCGAAGAAACCACCAGCAGGAGCAGCATCACCCCCCCTGTCCCAGACACACGGAGGAGCAGCAGGCGGCATGGGGCTGGCACTGGTCCCACAGTCAGTGAGGATGCACACTCAATGGCATCCCGCACTGGAGTGCATGGGCGCAGACACTAATGCTGCACACAATACCATGAGACAATTGGGTGAAGTAACCCTTGACTCACAAATAGTGATTCCACAATATTGATGGGACAGGTTTTCCTTTGTGTTGTGGCGTAGTGCCACATGATTAAACTACGTCATGGCATCCAACTACTGGCTGTGTCCCCTTACTTAATCAGAAATAGTTGCATGTGATCTCTGCCCGTCTCTCTCTCCCATCTGTTGCTGTTGCCACTCCTGCTGCGTTGGCCTCTGGCTGTGCAGACTCATCATCATTGTCCTCACAATCAGTTATTTCCACCTCTGTACCTCTCTTCGTGGCAAGGTTGTGCAGCATTGCACAAGTGGCAATGATCTTGCAGCAGATGATGGGTGTGTACTGGCGTGCGCCTCCGCTTTTGTGGAGGCAGCGGAACCTGCTTTTCAATAGTCCAAACGTGCGCTCCACAACGTTGCGTGTTGATTTGTGTGCCACATTATATCGTCTTTCACTCAGGGTTGATGGGTGTAAGTAGGGAGTGAGGATGAATGACCGCACGGCATATGCACTATCGCCTAGGTGAGTAAGAGAGTAGCATTAGTCACATGCCTCAATACACAATCATTTGCAATCAGTTTTAGGGAGCGTCACAGTGTATTACCTAGCAGGTATCCTTCTCCAAATTCTCCGGCAACCAGGCGCGTGTAGATCCCACTGTTCTGGAAGATGTAGGAGTCGTGGGTGCTCCCAGGAAACTTAGCCACGATATCAGTGATTATGTTGCCTGCATCGCAGATTACCTGCACATTTATGGAGTGGGTGGACTTTCTGTTCCTGTAGATGTGCTCAGTGGCTGCTGGTGGACAGATTGGAATGTGTGTGCCATCAATACAGCCTATGACATGCGGAAACTGTGCCATCTGGTAAAAGTCTGTCTTGGTTTTCTGCAGTTCAGCCTGTGTGTTTGGGAAGCTGATGTAGTGTTGCATTCTCTGCATCATGGCATCCAGGAACTTCCTGAAGAAACGGCACAGGCAACTCTGGGATACCCCGCCTACCGCAGCTATCACCCCCTGGTAACTGCCAGATGCAAGTAGATGTAGGCTACAGAGAACCTGCACATGTTGTGGTATGGCATGCGCCCTTGTTGTTGGCTGGTCCAGGAGTGGGTGCAGGTCCCTTATCAGGTCCATGATGGTTTGTGGGTGTAGCCTGTACCTTTCATGTATCTCAGCCTCAGTCTGTTGAAAGAGTGTGATGCGCTGTCTGTAAATGCGTTCCTCCCGTCTCCAAATCCTCAGACCTGCTGCCTGTAGACGTAGCCGCCTTGCAATCACATACAGAGCAGCCATGGTGTCCACGCTGTTGCATTTTGGGATTGCTTATATGCACTGTTGCTGATTACCACCTGCTTTCAATCTGTGTTAATTACCGACTCTTAAATACCGAATTTCATTGATTTCTTAATTACCGAATTTACCTACATCTCTTTTCTCGTTTTACCACTTCATATTTACCGAATCGGAAAATATGTATTCGGTAAATATGAATCGGTAATTTAGAATTCAGTAAATACGAATCGGTATTTACCAATTCATATTTACCGAAACCTCCTTTTTGGCCTCCTACATCTCAATTGACTAAATACCGGTCGGTAACGGGATATTTTCCGAATTTCGGCCGTTACCGACAGGTATTTAGCTACCTACATATGGCCCTTAATGCGGAGGCTCAGCTTTACCTGTTTCGGCGACCCATTTGGGGAACTAAGAAAATTTGGGGTGAAACAGCATTGTAGGAACTTCAAAGATCACAATGCTTATTGGACACGCCTACTAGAGGCAGGATTTAAAACAATCACTGCAAGTGCGGTGAAAACTTTGGTTGCTGTCCCCCCTTCAAGATGCCAGTGAGCCATGGCTAAGGAAGCTCGAAACGCGTTAGGCGCATTTGAATGCTGGAAATATTTTGCTGTTCAAACTTGAACTCCTGCTGAAATAAAAGGTGACAAACATGTTGGGTGTGGTGCTTCAATTGGGAGCTCTTTTCGTTTGGAACATATTGCGGCCTGCTCGGTCGCGAAGCACCCCGCTGCGGATGTTGCAGCTCCTTAACGCTGATGAACTGTAGCGTCGAGGACCTTTGTGGCCGTTCAGTGTGGTGACTAAATGCGGAGGTTCAGCTTTACCTGTTTCGGCGACCCATTTGGGTAGCTAAGAAAATTTGGGGAGAAACTGCATTGTAAGAACTTCAAAGACCACAATGCTTATTGGACACGGCTACTAGAGGCAGGATTTAAAACAATCACTGCAAGTGCGGTGAAAACTTTGGTTGCTGTCAAGATGCCAGTGAGCAAGGGCTAAGGAAGCCTAAAACGCGTTTGGCGTATTTGAATGCTGGAAATGTTTTGCTGTTCAAACTTGCACTCCTGCTGAAATAAAAGGTGACAAACACGTTGGGTATATATATATATATATATATATATGTGTGTGTGTGTGTGTATATATATATATATATTGAGTCATTATACACTAGTATTAATCATGTGACTGGACTCAATGCTGTGAAATTCTTTTTAGATAAGAGACCTGTTGAATACTATGGGCACAACAAGATGATATTAGACTTGATTTCATGGTGTTTAAATAACAACTATTTTTTGTTTGGAAAGGAAACCCTCAAACAAGTTAGAGGTGTAGCGATGGGTTCCTGTTTCTCCCCCAGCTATGCCTGTTTACATGTTGGCTGGTGGGAGGAATAGGTCCTGCAAATGGTTCACAATGTGCATCATGTGCGGCAGTGGCTGCGTTTTATAGACAATGTCTTTATTATTTGGGATGGAGATGAGGAAGAAGCTCAAGAGTTTATAACAGCTTTAAATATTAACTCTAGCAATCTCATTTTGACCTCCAAAATAAGTACCACAAGAATAGAGCTTTTAGATGTACAACTAATGGTTATTAACAACAATTTGGAGACATCGCTGTTCAGGAAAGCCACAGCAGGCAATTGCACATTACATGCAAGCAGTGGACACCCAAAACACCTTATAGATAGCATACCTTATGGTGAGCTACTTAGACTTAAACGCATTTGTAGCACACCACATGAATTGGAAAGTTGCACACATAATGCACTTAATAGAATGCGTATCAGAGGCTATAGTGAAAAAGTACTCAGTAATGCATTAAGAAAAGCACAAGAAAGGCCAAGGGAAACATTACTTGTATCGAAAGAGACACTAGATGACACAATCAAAGAGGATGACAATCCTCGCCTAATAACGACATATAACAAACAAGAAAGAAAGATCAAGTCGATTATTAGGAAGAACTGGCCTATTGTCCGCACTGATGGAGTATTAGGAAACAGACTGCCTGAATTACCTGTAATAACTTATAGAAAATCGAAATCTGTGAGGAGTCAATTGGTTAAAATGAGCCCAGAATTAAGCTCATCAGGTACATGGCTTAAACCAAGGCAGGGTTTCCATAAATGTTCCTCATGTTGTGCCTGTAAATTTGGCATCAACACTACGCATTATGCAGTCCCTTTTTCTGACACCAAGGTGGCCATCAATGGTAGCTTTGGATGTAGAACAGAGTATGCTGTTTATGTCCTGACGTGCACCTGTGGCTTACGTTATGTGGGAAGTACTAAGCTACAGGTGCATGTCAGGATTTTACAGCATCTCAGGGTAAATGTCAACAACGATAGCACATATCCTGTTGCTAGACATTTCAAGGCCATACACAATAATGATTTAAGCTGCCTTACATACTACGTGATCAATGCTATTGCACCACTAAGGAGAGGGGGCAATAGGGAAAAATTATTAAGAAGATTGGAGACACGTATCATTTTAGATCTAGACAGTAAGGCACCCCATGGTCTAAATACCACAGAGGACATGCATAACTTTTTGTAAATAGCAATCAACTTCTGGCCATTTTTTTGGTTTTGAGTCACATGTCAACAATATTTTGTATGACTGTTTTTCAGGCACATTAGGTTATAACACAACAAGGGACTATTTTTTATCTGGTTTTTTAATCTGGTGTTTACAATTGGTGACTTGTTTGCTGGACTACTTTTTTATGTATTTTTATATATATATTTATGTATATTAACTAGATAATTATAGAAGCACTTTAGATGGGTGTTTTTAGTATTATTTTTATGTCGTTGTTCTTATTAATATTAAGATGTCTATTAGATTAGGTTTTTTTTAAATCCATGGGTTGTATGGGATATACAGTATAGTTTTGGTGAAAATATAATAAAAAAACTCTTTTTAGTAAGCACTAAGCACTTTTTAGATACCACATATTTTATAGGAGATCAGGATGATAGGAATAACAACATCCAAATTACAACCTTAGGTATAGTTTGTATATTATGACAAATGATAAATTGCATTCATGCAGATAATTATCTATGCCAACGTCAATACAAATGACACTGCCCAAAAGATGAAATAGATTAATCATCTTTTTTGCTGCTATATTTATATGTTCTAATTTGCACATTTGCACAAAAAGCAAACTTTTTGCACAATTATTGAAATGTTATGTATTGAGAGAATATATATTTATTGATGTATATTTATTATCATTTATATTTCAGCTGGTCATTTCAAAAACATATATATATATATATATATATATATATATATATATATATATATATATATATATATATATATAGGCATTTTTTGTTATTTTCAAATGTCTTCCTCTATCTTTAAAGCATTATGCAGACCAAAACAGGCAATTTATTTGCATCTCTATGTGTGTCCATAAGGTACAAAACAAAGATACCGGTTGTTTTTCAGAGAATTCTTCTATGTCTATGAAAATGTAATTGACCAATGGGTGGACACCTAGCATTTGAAAACATTGGCAGACATTTGCTTTCTCGTGTGATCAAGGGCACAGGGTGCTCGAAACACGTCGCAGAGGGAGTCAATAAACTACATCAACTGCCTTACCTGTTTGGGTCCGTCTCTCTCTGTTCGCCGAAAGGAAGTA